>NC_068972.1:37486528-38729028 GCF_016808095.1 Vigna angularis
CATCGATTATCCTAGGAACCGAGGTCGTTGGTCCTTGATATTTTCTCCTGCACGACCGTTCCTCTTCCATCTCCCATTTCCCTTTTCTTTTTCTTGTTTCTCTTTCTTCTCTATGCTCCAACCTAATGCACTTCCGCTGCAGCCAGAACACAACAACCACCACCAAGAGATGGGTGTAGGTGAAACTGCAGATATTTTCTATAAGGAGGCTCAACGACTAAGCTACGTGGCTCAACCGTGGCGCCACCGTTCTCGACCTCGGTTGCACTCCTGGAGGGTGGCTCCAGGTGGCTTTTCAGAGCTTGACCCTCCCACAGCGGAGGCTCCGTCCTCGGCATCGACACAAAAAAAGTCAAGGTTCTCTTGTAGGTTTCGATTCTAGGGTTTAGACCATCCCTTGAAGATTTCGATTTCTGGATGGCGCTTTGCAGGTTGAAAATTGTTGATGAGTATGAATGGAGGTTGCACGAAGTGAGGTTGGGGGAAACTATTTGATTTAGGGTTTGATGATGGCGGCATTGACAGTGAAGATTGGGGGAAATTGTTTGCTCCTGCCACGAAGGAAAGATGGTGCTCTGCCACAAGTTCTCTACGCACAATGAAAGGAGGCTGTCACGATTTGCGTGGACGCTGGCGGTGGCTACTTCGAAGGCGGTGGTGGCGTGATCTGCTGGTTGGCTTTCAGATTTGCACAATGAAAGGAGGGTTTTTTTATAGACAAAAGCAAAAAAAAAATCATTCTACTGCCTCGGTTCATAAGGAACCGAGGCGAAAAGTCCTTCAAAGAAAAAAAAAACCCTACTGCTTCAGTTTTGAACCGAGACATAAAACCTACCCGCTGTATATGCCTTGGTTTAGGAATCACATTCTATGGACGAAAACAATCGTTGTCGTTTCCCTTGACTGCACTAGTGATCTCATTTTTCTAAGTGAATCATTTTAAAATGATTTTCTGAACTTAAAAGATAAAAAATGAAAATATATAATACATAATTTAATTTAATTAAACCGTTATGATATACTTTAAAATTTAATAATGTAAATTACAATTTAGTTATAATAAAAAATGTATTAGCTAATGGTATCGAAATATTTTTACTAATAGTGTACTATAATTATCATTTTCCACAGATAAAGGATATGAAACTGTTGAATTATGAATTATGATAACGGTATCAATTAGTAAAAACTTACTATGCATTAAATTATATTTGGTCAAGTAGACATATATAATCTTATTTTTAGTATAATAAAAATGTTATAATTTTATTATAATAACGTTAATTATTTTAATTTATTAAAATTTATTAATAGTTAATATAATTAAACATATATTTGATTTCTGAAAATCATTATATTCATTTTTTTAAAATTAACGTTAATATTTAATTAAAATATGTTTTTCAAAATTTAAAATTCTAGATATTATTAATTTAAAAAAAAAAACACTTCATACTTATTAAATTAAGAATTATTAAATATTAAACACGTGCTCAATTATTTTAAATGTTAATTAGATTCAAATAAAATTAATATAAATATTAAAATTATTGTAAAGTTGTAATTTTTTTATTATACTAAAAAACCACATATAAGAATAATTATAATTTTAAATTATTTATTACCTAGTATTTTTTTAGTTAAAATAAAATTCAATTACTTTCGTTACCTTAGGGAGGCTTACAATCTAATGTTGATAGGATAAAATTAACTAAATTTTTATTTGAAATATAATTTTATCAAGTCTGTGTTCAATCATTCTTGTATTTTTTTTCTATTGTCGTCAATTGAGATAACTATTATATTTTTCCATCATTTTGAAGAAAAATATTCGTGCAATATAATTTTTAAATTCGAACATATATATATATATATATATATATATATATATATATATATATATATATATATATATATATATATATAAACGTCCAATTTTGTTTCATTTCTTGTCCCAGATTTGTAATATATTAGTTTTAATTGATATCAATATGAATTTTGTTTCATTTTCTGGTCCCAGAGTTTTAGTTATAGAATTATGGTCTCTCTCTTTGTTATTTATTTGATTTTGTGGTCCAAATTTACAATGTTATAGAATTAGAAATAGCCAAATGTGTCCCTTTCAATGATAATCAACACCTAGGACCACTCTTTTTATAACCATTCATTTTCAAACAAAATCTTTGGTTTATTCTAATTATTTGAATTTTAATTAATTACAATTATAATGAGGCTGCCAAATACTAATTCATTTTAATAATTTAATATCCACGAATATGCATTGGCTCTTTCTTTCTTGGTCATATATGCATGGGAAACCTAACAAAACCATATATAATCTTATTCTGTGATGTTGGAAGGTCCATTTCATTGAACTTTGACCAATACAACATCAATCAAGGGACCAGAAGAAGATAACATCCATAAAACAACATTTATTTTCATTTCAAAACACAGTTTGTAGGCTTTATTTAGTTTTTAAAAAATTGGGTTTCATCAATACGTTGTGAAATTCCTCATGTGTCTCTATCTTTGATAGTTTTTCTGTTTGATGCATCGCACCATTGTAAAATGTTTTTATTAATTTAATTGTTTTCTTGTCTTTGATATTTTACTAGTGACAAATATTTTAATTAAGATATTCACGAGTTGTCTAAATTATTATGTTTATACTAAAAATTACTTATAATTGCATAATATATATATATATATATATATATATATATATATATATATAATATTATATGGTCAATTATCTTTTAAACACAATCAAAATAAAACATATTAATGATTGAATACATATTAATATGCTAAGTCTTACTTGGTCCATACCTATTTGATCAAGACACATAATGAGTTAGATTGTTAGTCAAGACAATCAACAATTAAGTTAAAAAGAAAATAATTAATTCAAGATTAATAGATTATTAAATACTTTACCTAGACCCATATAGGTAAGGCCCATGGATACTACAAATAATACATTCTACGAGATACATTAATTATTATATTTATAGTTTATTGACACACTTAATTATTATATTTATAGTTTATTGACACACTTGACTGACTTGAGCATTAAATTGTTTATTGCAAGCACAATCCTATCTGACTTGAAGAGGACGAGCATCCTTGGAAAATAGGAGTATCTCTAAAGTTAAGAATGAAGTGTTTGAATTGTTGGAGCTCTTACAAAATATATTTAATCCTGTAAGAATAATTAACGCCTATTACGAGAGACTAACTTATATTCTATGAAAAAAAAACATTTATGGTATCTGTAAGAAGTAAGATGGATGGAACGAAAGAAGCAGGACCATCTCGGTCGACATAGTCACTATCTCATTCTTCTCCTTGTTCATGATTTTGTTGTATCCCACACATGAACAAAAGAAAAAAGATGATGATCATCTTTTCAAAACCATATTTGATATGTACAGAATGAACAAATCCTTGAACCCTTGGTGTTGTATGTACACTCCTTTGCAAAGGGATCAAACAAAAGTTCCAACATGGCAATCAAACCCTACTACTCTAACTTCAGCTGATTTGATTCCAAAACTCATTCTCACACACCCTCCTTTTCTGAGTGGGGAAGATGATGAAACAGAAGAAGGAGACAATGAAATCGGAGATGCATGTTTTTGATATCCAAATTCTGCATCTTGGATCAAAGGGTTAGCAACTCTCATAGGAGGAGAGCCAAGAAAAAATGGGGGTGACGAAACATCTCTATCTTGGATCAAAGAATTGATGTCTAAATGTTCTGTCCCTGCTTTTGAATTTGACTCTTCATCTTGTTGCCAACATTTCCATCTCAATGACTTTGCTGGAAAAACCCTAACTCTTCTCGGTTTAGGACAAATAACAATGTCACTTGCATTTCCCTTCATTTCTTGAAGCTTGCTAAAGAATCATTGATCTTTGGAAACAAATTAGGTTGTTCCACAACAGATTTGTCCCCTAAGAAAACGTTCTTTCTAGGTCATGCAAGACTTGAAAAATAGGAAACACCAAACCCTATGACATTGTTCCAATGGGTGTTCTTTGTTTATTAAAGTTAATGGTAACAACTTAACAGCGAAATATTGAGTGAATTAGTTTAACATAAGAGATATAGTTCTATTTCAAACCAATTATGGTTAACCAAAATTAGAATATGTCAGATTTGAAGGAGATTCAGGGAACAAAGAAAATTTCAATTCATGAGACCATTTTCTTCATCCCACTTCTACATATTGCACGTTAAATATATTTTCAGAAAATCGCATGTTTCTGTAGTAGTTTGAAATTTTTTGGATCGACAGACACTTAATACCTTGTCCTTACACGACTAGCAGAAAATTTTCCAATAGTAAACAAAAATAAAAATTTATAACTTAATAAATTTAATTCCATTCATCGGAAGAATATATATATATATATATATATATATATATATATATATATATAAACAATTTTAAAAATGAATGTAGATAATAATTTTAACTTAATAATGTTAAATTTTTTTATATATTAAATAATTATCTAAATTAAAAGAATTATATTTATTTATTTTTAAAATTTAAAGATTAAATTATATTAAAATTTAAAATAAAAATAAATTATAATTTCACATCAAAATCTAAATGGAGCCAACCCATAAAATATCCAGTTATGTTTTCTTTCGACTTTTGTTTCTAGCACCCCTTATTTGCTACCTGCACTCTCATAAGTTTCTAATACCTGTTTTGACCCTTGACATTTTATTTTCAAATGTTCTTCTACTTTGTGACAATGTTGTTATGCTGCTGATATATGTTCATTTTGTTTGGTTTCCTTTTAATGGAGAAGAATGAATGGGTTACCAAATTTTGGAGTTCAGAAATAAGCTTTTAGAACATTCTGAAATGTGTTTTTGCATAAAGAATTAGCTTTATGGTTGTATCTGAAAGTTGTGGTTTTAAATACGAACACAATCAAGTGTCTGATATTTCATTTTATAGCATTCTACATAATCATTCATCCAATAAAAATTTGATGTGATCTTAAATTGATTTAAAGAGATTGATATTTCTGATTATATTAATATTAAAAAAATAAATTTCATGAAATTACATATTTGACATATTTTCTAAAAACAACAAACAAGATCAAAACCAAAAAAAAAAATAACAAATTTACAAAATCAACTAAATATAACTGATCATCTTATTATAATTTTCTTTATTATCCTATTTCTCCGTCTTACTATCCATCAATTACACTAAATTCATTATTTTCATTTTTACTAAAGCTTATAAGCATTTAATAGAACTTATAACAATTTGATTGAAGAAAAAAAGTTAAAGAGGAAAAAATTGGTGAGTTCTTTTGTTAAACCATACTTCAAAGGTTTCTAAGGCTTTGGGATTAAGGAACAAATACTGAAAATTAAAAAAATAAATTATAAGATCTTATAACCAATTTGTACTTTGACTTATTGAATTAATGTATTTTTTCTAATGCACAGATACTTTATTTATCAAATTTTCAATTTTATTATATTTATATATATGTATCCTACACGGAGACAAGCTAAGCATGGTTATTCGATAAACAGAAATTTCTTTTCATAAAAGACAAACATATTTCGTTTTCTCATACAATAAGCCATGACGTTATAGATTTATTGAAGATTTATTTATTTTATTACGAATTATTATAAAGTCTAATGAATTAATCATGATCATCTTAATTTGTAAAATTATTGAGTGGTCCAGGAATATTTATTGGTTATTGTAGAATGAAGTTGCCATCAAAATAATTTTATATTTTACATTTTGAGGACCATTTTTATTTCAAAATATCATTAATCAGCAACTCCTCAAATAGGTTGAATCAGAAAATACAAAGTTCCCTTCTTCCTCTTCATATCATGCCAAATTTGTCCTTTTATTTTATTTTATTTTCCTCTGTGTCATTGTTTTATAGATAACACATCAAAATAGCTGAAAAATATAATTATTTTCATCCCATAAGGTGATTAACACTGATAGAAAAATGTTTATAATACTTCCATAAATATTAAATGTAATAAACTTTTTTTAAAATAATACAAATATTACTTTTAATATATATTTATACTTAATATTGTAAAATATAACACTACAAAAAAAATTGAATTACATACCGTCAAAATTCATATATAAGACCCAAAATCCGTATATAACACTTAGTTATATACGTACATACGAGTAAAAATTCATATATTAAACTATCATATTTAAGTTATATACGGATTTATCTGTATATATATACATATATATTTGTATATAATATATAAGTTATATATGAATATATTCGTATATAAGCTATATACGGATATATTCGTATATAAGCTATATACGGATATATCCGTATATAAGCTATATACAGATATATCCGTATATAACTTATATATATATATATATATATATTCGTATATAACTTATATACGGATATATCCATATATAACTTATATATACTTAATTAAATTAGGATATATCCGTATATAATGGTTAAAGAAGAGCTAAATAAATACCATGTAGCAGTATTCCTGAACATGCACAATTCATACAAGCAAACATGAATATTATACTGAACATTCACAATTAGTAGACCTGTACATTATATATTGTACATTGACTTATAAAACCAATAGATTTTTCACATACACTTAATCCACAAAAGAAACATTGTACATGAATATAAAAATATTGTTTACAACAATATATTTGCCAGAGTAAACATTAGGTAAGTTCATAAATTGGCTTTGGTTCTAAATAAGTTCAAGAGTAATGGAAATAAGTTCTATAAAATGCCTAATAATCCATATAATCATCATTTCCATGTTGTGGTTGTTGTTCTGGTGGTTGTTGATCTGGTGGTTGCTGGTCTGGAGATTGTTGTTCTGGTTGGACATCATTGGGTGCTTGATTTTGAACTTGAGGATTTTGGAGGTTGAAAAAGTCTTGTGCAACTGCGGCTGTCAAAGGCGAAAGGTACGACAGGATGACGCCAATAAAGCCTTCAAACTTTTGAAGTTGCTGACCATATTGTTGTAATTGCGATTTAAGGTTATGAATTTCTTCTGAATTTTGTTGTTGAGTAGAAGAAGATGCATGTGTCTGTTGGATGTAACTATCGACACAATCATCTTGCGAACTGACGCGTTCCTTGTATTTTCCACCAGCAGCCTCTAACCAACATCGGTTTCTCAATCTTTCCTCCTCCGCAGGGTCTAGAAAACTACATGCTGAGGCACCAACAGATGCAGTCTCAGATCTTATTTGAGAACATTTTGCTTGAAATTGTTCCTGTTAAATGAATAAATATTATCATTAAATGTAAGGTTTAAAAATATCATACATAATAGATAGTATAATGTGATAGAGTTTGTAGAAACTAACATGGATCCGCCTAGACCTTTCATATCATTGAAGAATTAGTTTATTATTTGAGATTTTCATATCAAATATATATAAAACAAAATTGTGATAAAAGTATTAATTCAAAAATATTGATGACAAGTATTAACACCAACAAAACACACAATAGTCAAATGTTTTCTCGTATAAATTATTAAAAAAAGTATTTATATGTAAATATAGATAGATAAATCGCATTTTTTAGTGTTTAATGTTCTTGTTGAATTTTCTATTATTTTTTGTTTTAATTATTTTTAAAATTTAGTTTATATTGTAAATATACTGTATTTTATACAGTTTTTAAATATATTTGGTTTGTTTTAAGATCGTTTGTATTGATTATTTTATTTAATATATTTGAATTGATTTAATAGGTTGGTATCTTCATTGTCAAATAAACCTGCAATAACACATAAATTTAAATAGAATGTGTTTCGGTAGGGATTTGTAGGACCGAGAAACGTACCTTTCCTGATGTGACTTTCCTGCTTTCCAATGCCTGTGTTGCCTGCTTCGCTCGGTTGTCACCTGTCCCGCTCAGTTGTCGCCTGTTCCGCTCGGTTGTATTCTTGACCAGGGGAAGATACATGCAAAAGACACTCAAACGCTCAAGTTAGGAGCGGTTTAGTGAACTATTTATCACAGTTGAGTATTTTAGTTCTGATCGAACGTAAGTAGAATGTATCTGACTTTTGGCCTTGACCTTATATTTATAAGTGTCTCATAGATCCTAAACTAGCACATATATAATAAAATAAAAACAGACTTACCTTTAGATTTGGTTAGTTAGTGATAAACAACTTATCAATATCTTTAATCAGATATATTTGATTATTTTATCGTCTGCTGGACTATTGGCCCAATAATAACTTAAACGCTGGCCCAACTATGGCCCACCATTTGTTGTAGCGAATGGACCAAACAACCATTAATGGATGTAACAAGCGACCTTGATTAGATGGACCGTATACCATTCATAATGTAAATAAATAACACTTTATCAACCTTATTTGTGTTACATACAATGATAATTTTATATACAATTCTTATCATATTTAATATATATAACGAAAGTTATGAAACCACTATCAAAAATATAAATTTTTAACGACAGCTTGAAAATGATAATTCTGAGACTATTATGTTACTAAACTCATCTTTAAGTTGTGGTGGGAAGACTTTGGTACTAATTTAAACGCCAGAGGTTAGGATTAAGATCTTATATCCAAATTAAAGTTATAATTGTTGAATTAAACTAAAGCAGACAAATATATTTGGTTATCTCGTAGAATAATAACACATGACGTAAAACATTTATTGAAGATTTATTTTTTTTATTAGGAATTATTGTAAAGTAAAATAAATAAATGAATTAATTGATATCCATCTTAATTTGTAAAATTATTTAGTGGTCCAGGAATATTACGGAATATTACTTCGAACGTTACATGTTAAGGACCATTTTCTTTTATAAAAAAATATGATTAGTGGCAACACTACAAATAGGTTCAATCAGAAAATACAAACTTTTCTTCATCCTCTGCATATCAAACCGTCAATATCTTATACATGCAGATAATCACGGATAAATGTTTAATATAATTATTTTCACTTCACCAAATACTCCTTCAAGGTGATCATAACACTAATTTTAATTATTCACAGATTTTATTTTATTTCTATGTCTGAATATTATTAAATCAAGATTTATATTCATTTATTTAAATTATATAAATATATAATAATATTTTAATTTAACTATACATTCATCAATTTAACTATACTACTGATAACTTGCATATCTAATATTAGCTTCAAAATCTTTACAAAGGGTTATCAGTGGAAAAAATATATTAGTATTAAAAAATTCTTTCACCTCCCAATACAATAAAAATCCTATGGAGATCACTCAAAACTCTATATTTAGCTACTCCGGCCAACGACCGGGAAGTACATGCTTTTAGCCTTTTTATTTTTTTATTTTTACTTTTATATTTTACAAAAAATTATCCAAGTTTTGTAAATTATATTGCCTAAAACCAAATTTTGAAAAGGATTAATTTCACCAGATTTTAATTTGATAATTCGTTCATTTTTCACTATTTCAATATTAGAAATCTAGTTCTGCTCTTTTCTTTTAATTACATAAGTGATTTTACAACGTTTTAGAAAAATAATTTAAAATAAAATATAACATCTCATCTCAAATTATATAGATATAATATTAATATAATATTAATGCAGTTATCTAAAAAATAACCATAATAATAAATATATCTAAAATAACTAAGGATAATACTAGACAATCAAAAGAAGAAAATTATGCTGCATCATTATCTTTCACTAAAGATGTTTCAACACCTATCTTTCTTCTATTCACACTAACAATATGATCATTACAAAAAAACTAAACATAGACAACACCATAAGAAACTATATGGTCAATTAATGTGCAAAATGGTTTTCATAAAACAAATATAGAGATATTATCATACATCACTCACTCATAAAAACAACCATATCATATATGAAGACTCATATTAGATTCAATTATCCAGACAAAGCATTGATGAGAAATCTCGAGAGGTCTTGCACTTGTGATGGCCTCTACCACACATAAGGTTAGTCAAATATCATCTTTGGCTAGTGTAAAGTCCTAGACTAGGACTTCCTATACATCTCTCACCATATACCTTATTCTACTATACATGTGTTTGAATGGTTATTAAACCGATAGGATAACCTCCAACATTTGGACTCCTACATCAATGCGTACACTAATGAAACACTACCATAGAATCTCCCCACGAGATCCATGAAACAACGTCAAACACATATACAATACTCATCAACATTACAATATCATACATCATTATTCACATGCATATTTATTCATAAATCTATAAACCATTCTTAGATAAACTTCTTAAACCAACTATCATTTTTATATCACATAATCCTACATTAAACATACCAGAAAAGTACATATAAATAGAGTTAGACTCTATTAATTTCACTCAGTGAGAATATCTACTCACTCAGCGAGTAGTACCTGGAAGCATACTCTCCCAATGACTAGATAATTGGCCAGCGAGATTGTCAGTAGAACTCAGGCTTAAATTCTCACTACGAGACTTGTCTCACCCAATTACTGTCAAGTCAATAAGCTCTCTGACTTTGACTTAGCCTAACAAGTATATTCTTGTCCAACGACCACCAAGCTAATACTCTCTGACTTTGACTTCGTCCAACAAGTATATTCTCGCTTAACAAGTCTGAATAGAACATAATTATGCAAATTTATGTCATTCCAACCCTGCAAGTTCAGTTCAATAGCCAACACAAATGCCAAAACACACCAAATTCGAATTACATAACCTTCATTAACTCAAATCATCTCATATGCAATACGAATGAGACAACATTCCCAAATTTCATTATACAATCAATTCATGCAATTTAAGAACCTAACCACAGTTCAACAAATCACACTCATCTCACATATATATCAATCGTTCATTCGATTAGATTCATTATAGAATCATAAAATTAGAAATTTCAAGGTATCTATAACTTAAAACCAGTGCAATGAGTTTCATTTACCTAACCAACAACTTACAAGACCCTAATCAGCAAAACTCCTCCCAACTAGTAATATGCTCTATCTACACATAGAAACATCACAAGAACGATAATGACATATCATTATGATCACTAATCCTCATAGACTCATATATACATGACGAAAAAGACATATGCAAGTGAAAGAAGACTCACATGCAACAAATAACAAAAAAAAACCAAGAAAATAATTAAAACTCAACTTACGCGAACAGAGAAATTGTTCGATCCAAATTGAAGAGCTCGTCGCAAGGATATATTAATTCTTTAATCAGACAAACAAAGAAAAAAATCTTAGAGAAAAATCAAAAAACTCTAAAAAACAATTTCTAAGAAAATTGTATATATTAAAATAATTAAACTCATTCGTAACAAAACTATTTATATTAAAATATTTTAATATTAAAATATTTAAGTATCACTGGTTTTAAACTACTATTGTCTCTAAAATATCCATTACTAAATCTTTAAGTAAATATAAACCTCAAAATTTAAATAATTTATAAACACAAAAAAAGTTAAAAAAGTAATTTATGAAATTATATATTTTCAAGTAAGTCTCGCTATTAATTTTTATTAAATATTTAAACATTTTTGTTTAATTATGTGTCGTTTGATCTAGCTTTAAATATGATAATATGTATATAGATATAGTCTTTGATGTCGTTCAAAGTGGGCAAAAAAGAAATGAAAAAACTAGTTTCATAAATGGATGTACGTGTTAACAGCAAACATATGAGAGAAATAGAAAAAGGGTAATTGATATCTATGTTGATATTTTGAGGGATATATAGATTATGATAAATAAAATGCCCAATCTATACTCTTGTCCCATTAATTGTATTCTTTTGCTCCATAACTTTACAATATTATTGGCATATATGTAGATTTTGTCCCCACAGATTAAAATAATTTATGGATTAGATTTAAAGTTTCCTGATAAATACTACTGAAATAGTCTCTGAGCTTATCAATTGTCAACTTTGTAAAATAACCGTAAAAAAAGCTTAATTTCTTGTTTTTAAAAAAGACTATGACAAAGAAAGCTGCCAATTCTCGTTTGAATTTATTTATGATTTTTTTTATCAATCATTATCCATTTTTAAAAAGATTAGAAACTTTAGTGTATTTCCTATATTGGCTAAGAACATGTCATATTATATTTAAAAGTTGCATCTTATAATTTTTTTATTAGAACATATATATTGATATATCATGAAAAAGAACTATCTTACTTTTTTAAAATTTAAACAATTTTAATGTTTTTTTCAAATTATAGAAAATTTTATTTAAATTCCAAAAATCTAACAATTTTTAAGTTCAATGAATAAAAAAAATTAAAATTTGTAAGAATAAAAAATATTTTATCCTAAGTTGGTGTAAACAAAATCAGTTAGACAAACATCTCAGTTACAATTATATTGATATCTCAAAGTTTATTAATTATTTATTTTTATTTGGTGTATTTATTTTATATTTAGTCCTCTTTTCACATACTTTATTTTTTGTGAAATGAAAAAGGAAGAAGGATTTGCTCTCCTTCCCATTATAAAATGGAAGCAATATGTGCGGCAGAAGACACACCTTCGAGAAGAGAAGAAAAACAGAGAGAGAGAACGCCACGGCGAAGGTGAGAAAAATAGAGTCTCTTCTGTGAGAGTATGAAAAAGAGAAAATTTTTACATATGATTCGAGAATATGAGATTTATAGAGAAATCCTCCTAGTTATTTTACAAAGTTATTTTTTCTAAAAGCACCTCTTAAAAACAAAATAGCCACACAATTTCAGAAATTTCTCTTCATCCGGTAATTAACTTTTATAATATAACTCTAATTTACTCTCTTTTTCTGATGTGAAACTTCTACTTTCCCTTAGGCCTCGTATTTTAGTTTTAGGAAAACATTCTTATAAGGATTAATTTCTTATGCCAATATGTCTAGAAATCCCAATTGATTACGTCAATCTGTTAGAGATTTTAGTTCTAATAAACTCATATTAAATATAATTATCGCTACATGAAGAGTTTATTAAAAAAGAATAAAAAAAAACATGAAACAACATACTAAATTCATAATAAAAATACATGAATGAAAAAAAAAACATAAATAAAAACAAAAGTAAATCAATGTACCAATAAAAAATTAAATCTCAATAATAAAATTCCTTATCATATTAAAATTTACCATTAATTAACCTTCGATAATTACAAAAGTCTTTAAAACTCATTGTTGCTCTTTAGAAATTCTAGTTTTGGAAGATTTTATAAACTAACAATTTTATATCTAATATGTTTATTTTAAAATTTCAAAGTATAAAAATCAAAATTTGAAAATATACAATATGTATTTTAATTATATCAAATTAGCATTTATATTTTGTATAATAATAACATCATTAATTTTAATAATCCAAAAAGGTGTGTATATATATATATATATATATAATTAGGGGAAGTGGTTGGATTCAATTAAGTTTAAAGATGTCCCTAAGTCTTTAAAAAGATATAGAAACTTCAAAAATAAATATTATATATTGAACTGAAAAAGAAAGAACATGAAATTGTATATATCTAAGATCTTACAGAAATGTGTAGGTTGGGAGCTTAAAGTCCAAAAGGTGATGGGATCCGAAACAGAGTGTGAGCTACCAGTGGTAGACTTCACTAAGCAAAATCTGAAAGATTCTACACATACATGGCTTTCAACTTGTCAAGTAGTTCGTAGTGCTCTTGAGGATCATGGTGGTTTCTTGGCACTCTATGATAACATAAGTTCGGAAACATATGACTCTGTTTACTCAGAAATGAAGAAATTTTTTGACCTCCCAACAGAAACAAAACGAAGGAAAACCACTGATAAACCTATATTCAGCTACTCTGGCCAGCGACCTCAGATTCCTTTATATGAATCCGCAGGTATCATGAATCCACTCAGCTTTCAGGATTGTCAGAAATACACACATGTTATGTGGCCACAAGGAAATCATGCTTTCTGGTAACTTTCATGCTTTTACTTTTCATCAAGGAATTAAAGCTAGATTGATTTTCTGAATAGACTAAAAGTAAAGGTTTCATGAGGATTAAGAGTTTCACTTCATGCACTCTGTCACTGTTTATGTAGTGAAAGTGTAAATTCGTATGCGAAGGAAATAGTGGAAGTGGATCATATTGTGAAGAGAATGATGTTTGAGAGCTATGGAGTGGAGAGGAAGAAACTTGAGTGTTTACTTGAATCAACTGAATATGTTCTTAGAGGATACAAATACAGAATACCAGAAGTGGGTGAGAGTAATTTGGGAGTGGCTCCTCATTCTGACACTGCTCTTCTAACTATACTCAATCAGAAGGTAGAAGGCTTGGCTGTCAAATTGAAGAATGGCAAATGGTTTGAAGTCGGTGTTTCACCTTCCTTGTTCTTGGTCATGGCTGGTGATGCATTGATGGTCAGTCACTTAAATTATTATGAATATAAAATTTTGTATTTTTTAATTTATTTTCCTATTAAATTATTAAAAGTTGATGACTCAGGTATGGAGTAATGGAAGAATACGAGCTTGTGAACACAGAGTTATAGTAAAGTCAAAGAAAGAAAGATACTCAATGGGACTACTTTCATATGCTGGTAAGATAATGGAAGCAGAAGAGGAGCTAGTTGATGAGGAACATCCTCTACGTTATAAACCACTTGACCACTATGGATACCTACGTTTCTTTCTCACTCAAGAAGCCTTAAAATCTGATTCTCGGATCAAGGCATACTGTGGTATTTGAAACACATTGTGTGTCGTCTTTTAAGGATGTACAAAAGTTGAAAAGTTCAGTTTGGTGTCGTGTATTTTATGAAGTTTACAACCTTTGAGAATAAATGTTCAGACTGTGTTATGTGAAATGGACATAAAAAGGGTTATTATGATTTATGAATCACAAGAAAATAATAATTGTGGCTGAATGTTCTCATAACAAATATAATATGATTTTATTTACATAGTCAATCATCATACATTAAAAATATTATTTCATTTTTAAAATTAAAATTTCATTATAGTTTAGTCTTTAAAAAGTATATTGAAAAAAAAATTATCTTATATTTTAATTATTATAATTATTAAGTGACGTGAAAAAGACGTGATAGAATATATATATATATATATATATATATATATATATATATATGTATATATATATATATATATATATATATATATATATATATATATATATATATATATTTTGTCGTATACCACGAAATTTTCGTGCTATTATATAATAATTATGTATGTATCCATGATTAGGTACATATTAAAATATTCTCTGAGCTGATCAATTGTTAACTTTGTCAAAACAGAACAAAAGAAGCTTTATTGTTTTCAAAATGGTTATGGCTAAGCTAATGATACAAATAGCTACCAATTCTTGTTTGCATGAATTTCATGTCACTAATTATGCTTAGGCTACATTTTCAAATGTTATAAATGTTGAAAATTTATTATTTTAAGATTTTGAATTAAAATGATATTAAATTTTTTTACAATCACTTTTTATGTTGTTTAAGACTCGAGAATTTATTGCTTAATACATTTATAGGCTGAGAAGTAATCTAGATGCAAAAAAACCTAATTACAAAGAAAAGTCATTCAAATTTATGAGAGAATAAGCAATCATTGGTATATAACATACAAAGAATGATCAAATTTGAAATGAATTATTATCCTCAACTATAAGTTTCAATCATATGTTGATATTGGAAAGTCAAATCAATTGTGACTTATGAATCAACATCAACATTAGTTTGTGATGAGATTACTTGAGATTTTTGGAGATGGGATTGGAGTTGGTTAGTGGTCGTCAAAAGGGATGGGGATGCAAATTGTCTAGGTAGCATAAAAGTTAGGGATATGGATAGTGTGTCTCCAACTATGATAGGGGAAAGGGATTGTGAAGGAGTCATAAAAGATGTAAATGGGTGTCACAATAGCAATGGGTAAGTGTGGGGTGGGGAAAGTGGGTTCAACAAAAGTATAGTAAGGGTTGCAACTAATGTGTACAGGGAAGGGTTGATATTTAAAAAATAATGGATGGGACATATGAAATGGTACGTCATGTGGTGTACTTATTAACATATAACATCTTTGCTTTCTCTATGTTATCCCCTTCCCTTATTCTCATTGTATGTTGGGGTCAAGGTGACATCTTAGCAACACTTGTATATATATCATAACACATAGTAATATCACAGTTTATAAAAGATTCAAGATATTGGTACTAAACTTCTCTTATAATTGATACTAGCGTGCATCTAGGCTGGACATAATTTACCAAACTGTACTAAATTACAGTTATTTGTACTATATTATACTTAAAAAAATCAAACTGTTGTGTACTAATAACTAATTAAACTATTCTTTAATTCAGTTTAAAAAAACTGAATTTTAAATAATTTCAGTTAAGTTAACTGCGTTAACTGTTTGTCTTATTTTCTTTGCTCAATTTCTTTCTCCATCAGAATTCATATTCAATTATCACTATCACAACTTTTTTGCCGTCGTTGACCTCTTCCTCTCCGCCGCCGCCCATCCCTCCTCTCCTCTCCCCCAATTAGCCCTCTGCTGCTCGACCCTAGCCATCTTCCAGGGGTTTTGTTGGAGCTTCTCCCGCATCCGTTTAAGTACTCCGTTGCCACCATAAGATTCTTCGTGGAGCAGAATTTTGTTGCCATTTTTGCTATCTTTTTCTCTTGGGAGTTGACTCATCATTTGCACTGGGTTGATTTTTCTCAAATTTATGATCTCTACATGTTTGTTGATATGCTTGAAAGAAAACTAAGCACATTAGATCATAGTTGATCGTAAGCATACAAGTTTGGTCATTTTTCTTTATTTCTCTATTACATCCTAATTGGTCTAATATTACTTACCTTACCACATAATAAACCATAAGATGTTGTAAAAGTATATCCAATGTAGGATCCATATTTATGCAGAGTTTTTGGAAATTCATATTTGGATTAGTCTTTGGACAGTAAGTTATTTGAAAGATATGTTTTACATTTAGGATTTTGTTAGTTGTTGACAGTTTGTGAATCAGTTGCTGACCTTTTCTAGACAGGTGATGCGGCTAGAGCAAGCTGAAAAGGCACCCCATATTGTGATCTGTTATGATTTGATTTTGTATTGAAAACTTAAACTTTATGAGTTAAATTTAGTGTAGTTAACAAAGTAGTTCAGTTTACACTATAGTTTAGTTCAATTCAGTTGAGTTCAGTGCAGTGCAGTTTGATAGGATAAAAAGTAGTTCAGTTCAATTCATCTGAACTACTTTTTAGTTTAGTTTAGTTCAAGTGAACTATTTTTGGGTTCAGTACAGTTTTTAACAAGATAGTTTAGTACAATTCAATTTGCCCACCCCTATGTGCATCTAGTAACCAAAGCCACCATAAAAGAAATGGTTGAATTTTGTTTTTAATATTTTTAAAAACTATGTAAATCTTTGTTTGGATAAACATAAATAGACGAAGTTTAATGTTGTTTTTTCTTGAGCAATGCATTTTATAAAGCTCATCAGGCATAACTTCACAAAAAATATGTTCTTTAAGTTAGTTGTAGATAATAATATACAATATAAAAGCTAAAAAGGATGAAGAGATTTATATGTAAAGTATTTTTATATCCATTCTTCTGAAATATGCATATACACATCCAATTCTTGATAAACCTGATCAAGTTTCAATAAGGCATATCGTTGCAAGATATAAATATTGTTTAGACTCAACCACTTTTAGTTAAACACACGTATTTTTTGGAACACAACCAATCCTAACTAAATATGAATATTCTTTAGAACGTAGTCATTATTAGCTAAGACTTGAACATTCTTTAAATCGTAGTCACTTATGCCTTATATTTGAGTATTATTTAGATTATAATAACTCTTATCTAAGACAAATACAAGATGATAAACACTTTTTTAGGTTTCTTTGAACACACTCAATGTTCTTGCTCACACATATGCTTTATCATTAAAAAAAAATCAATCCTTTTTTCATCTTTAAAACTTCTATATATGGAGTTCAGAAGAAAATAGTCATTATGAAACCTTTTTGAGTCTTTGTGAGGTTATGACCCTTTTTTCTTTATCGACTTTCATCTAGCCACATTCAAGCACATAAATGCATTAAATGTTCTTCATGAACCATTAAATGCATATGACTTCTTTGTGCAACTTCTTTGATACACAACATGACTTATTAAACTTAGGAAGGTAACTTCTCCCTCCTTATTGAAAACGCACATGACTTGTTGTAGTTGGTTGACTATGTGGCACTAAAATTTTGTCTTTTTAAAAAATTTGTTTGTGTAAACACATTTTAAGCACACTATTCAAGAAATATTGATGTAAGCATATCATTGCAAGATCCTCTTAAGAAAAATAAAGAATCAAACAATTTCTACATAAAGAGAGTAAGTGTTTATAAGTCTTCAACGTGTACCATAAATGTTTAATGCTTATCATCTCTAAGATGAAATATTCTTTATCATTTGTCCAAGCAAAAGCTTATTAGACAAAAAAATATGCAAAAACACATGTTTATTTATCCATACTACGTGTGCTTGTTAGGCTAAACATGATAGGATAATGGTTATAAACATAGGTTTTACAATTTATTATTTAAGCACAAAATAAAAAACGAAACAAAGGATTGTGGTTTAAGGACATGTTTGTTTTTATTTCTTTTGAACATGACCTGGTGCCAATTGTTAAGCAATAAATAATGGGAATTAGTGGTACAATTAGATGAGAGAAATCAAAATCCAATTACTTACAAAAAGAAAATATCAAAAGGGGAACTAAGTAACTTAACATTTAAAGAAGAGTTTATTCTATTAAGGTAGCATGACTAAATTTAATGATAAAAATTAACATTATTATGGATTTTCTTTGAGATAAATTATATTTCATTTTCATCATCTAAGTCTTCCTTGTGTGATGGCTTATAAGCTTTAAAGCCTTTGAAAAAGTGTTCTCATGTATTTATGTGTTTTAAGTATGTATTTATCCCTCTTAAGTATTCTTTCTTGTTACAATTTGAACTCTTAAACTTTTAAGTATCCTAAGATTTTTGATTGATAAAGTGTTTAGATTCTTTAATGTGCACAACATAATTACCTATGGTCTCCACCATCTAAGCAAGCACACAATATTTAATCAAGACACATAATTTTAAACATATTCAACATGTTTCATCCTCCATATTAAACAACTCGTATTTTGTAGTGAGTAAAATGAGTTTGTTATTTTTACCTTGATGAAATCACATATATACTATTACATTATCCCACATTTTTTTTTCTCTTTGCAAAGTTATGCACCTTGAAGTAGTCATATTTTGATGGTGCATACATTTTTATGTTTGAACCTTGATATCAATAAGTATGTTTTTCTTTTCATTTAATCAATTATCTCTTAATGGTGGATTACTTTTGTCATCCAAATGGATGTAGTGGATTTTTTACCATGTTTATTGTATCAATATGACATAATTTGAAGAATGTCATTAGCAAATGATTATTTTGTAGATAATTTACCTCCACAAAATAATATGAAGTTAACACAGTGAATAAATTTAGCCACAAACAAAACTCTACTGTAATAATTACCACAACTTAATTTCTAAAATTATTTTTTTGTCTATAATTACTACGTTACTTATAAATTTTGTTAATAATAATAAATTTTCTTATAATATTATATAAGAAATATAGAAGGATTATGTTTTAGAAATATTTATCAACAAAGTTATTCATTTTTCTATACATAAAATTATATAAATAAAATTATTAAAATATTTTGATATCCATTTAAACATCTATATGCCAATTTTTTTTATTAATCTAACAATGGTAGCTATCTAATTATATTGTCGTTATTTTTTCTATACATACAAAGTATTTATATATTATTTAGAATTGCTTTGTCACGTTTTTAGTTCTGAAATTTATGATAATTTCTCATATTTCAAAAAGTAGTTTATTTTAGTTCTTAAAAGTGAAAAAATATATTATTTTAATATATGAACACTGAATTTGAGAGACTAAAACGAATTTTGTAAACTTATTTTTCAAATAGTGCTTCAAAATTAAATTATATTTTACAAGAAGAATTGAGGGAATAAAATAATTTATTTTTTTAAAATTTGAATGAGTAGAAGGATATTTATTTCGAATTTCAAGAAGAAGAAAAACCTAATCAAACAATTTGACATATAATTAAAGAAGCTTTAAATGATTTTAAAATATAATAAAAGATGAGAATAATTAATTTAACGTTTTCACGAAAAAGGTTAATTAGTTTGACTTCAATTTGATGTTAGAAGAGATGACAATGTGTAAGTTGGTTCACCAACCTACTAGAAAAAAAATGTGAAACAGAGAGAGTGTTTTAACCCATTTAGGCGTATACCATATAAATTACAACTCGCAGGGGTCATTGACGGGGTACGACGAACTATCTGACATAACCTACATAAAACATCCATTATACTTTAATTCTCAAGTAAGACATCCCTCTTTTATTTTGTTTTGTTATTCTTTTACTTCACGCTTAAATCCTTAAGCCAAATATTACTTACATTTAATATTAACTCTCAAATCGCTAAAATATATACGAATCATTTCTTGCATAAAATTGTGGAAGCAATTATTTATACTTCTAATTAGAAGCTTAGATTTTTTAGGAGAATAATTTTTTTTAATGATCGTAATTTTATTGTAGGTTTAATGTTTTGATAGGTCCATTTTTTATCCAGAATCTCAAATAAGTCTTCTACTCAATTGAGTCATTTTTTAAAAATTAAAACAAATAGAGACTTGCCGTCAAATTGGACAAACGTCATTTAAGAGACCCTTACATGACATATGCTGACAGTATTTTTGCCTAAGCTAAACCTTCTCACCTAGGCGAGATATGCAAAAAATTGAAACACAAGTTTTGTTGATATATTCATCTTGTTAGGATGCAATAGATGATATGTTAAAGTGAATTTGTGAATGAAATTTAAATATCAATGTATTTGACTATCTTGAATGAATGAAGTTGTGTTATACTCAGTCTACTCTTTGGCTCTCTTGGTAGTTGTTTTAGGGTTGAATTTCATCAAAGTATACTTTGTTGTGTAATCCATGAAAATGAGTTACCTTACCTCAATACCGATGGTTTATCAAAAAGTAGGAATCTTAATCAAGAAGGGATCATATTCATGTGGAAGCAAAACCACTTTTCTTTATGTGATAAAGTACCATTGTTTTATCTCTTCATACCTCGCGCCCTATAATTTGAGGAAAGAAGGCACTGTGTTGGAAAGAAAGAGGTTATAAATCAGTCATTCCTTTTCTGAGTTTTAACATAGGGTCGCGTGGACTCTCATAAGCTAAAAATTTTCACTTAAGCTAGATTGACAAGGCAACAATTTTAAAAGGATTCGCCGAGGTGACCCAAGTTTCGCCTAAGCGAAAAAGCTCCAGTGACTCAACCTTAGTTCCAGGACATTGTTGCCCAAGCGAGCAAAGTTTCGTGTAAGCGAAAATGTTCCAGTGGGCATCCCAAGTTTTAGCCTAAATCTCGCCCAGAAAACTTAGTTTTTGCTTACGCGAAAATGTTGCAATGCATATCTCGTCCAAGCGAGAAGGTTTAACTTAAGCAAAAATATTGTCAGCATGCCACGTAATGGCCTCTTAAAAGATGTTTGTCCAATTTGACAGCAAATCCCTATTTGTTTCAATTTTTCAAAAATAAGGACTCAATTGAGACACTAAATAAGTAGGGAGCCTATTTGAGATTCAGGACGAGAAAAGGAACCTACCGAAACATTAAAACTTTTATTGTATTATTCTAATTCTAAATTCAATTTTAGCATATGATGGAAATTATAATTATGAAAAAAAGTAGAAGAAGAAAGTTCTTCCAAGGCCATATTCAATGTTATTGAAATGAAAAAACAATTATTATGCTTTTGAAGTCAAGACAAGATGACGGTTAATTACTATAGTTTTTTAATATCTTAAAAAATAATTTCTTTTTATTTTTTCTTGTTTACTAAATATTTAATTT
Organism: Vigna angularis; assembly: GCF_016808095.1. Classification (NCBI taxonomy): domain Eukaryota; kingdom Viridiplantae; phylum Streptophyta; class Magnoliopsida; order Fabales; family Fabaceae; genus Vigna; species Vigna angularis. The sequence goes on from NC_068972.1 coordinate 37,508,679, forward strand.
TGATATATTTATTTGATGTAGTGTTAATGGTATGTTCATTTTTATTTCAAGTATGTAGTCAATTGTAGACTTCTAGGGTGCAACAAAGATGTAAAACATTAAAACAAAAATTATTGTTGCTACATTTGTGTGTAATGTTTTATAATATTGCTTATCTGGCTTGACCTGCGGGGCAACCATTATGCGTAAGAGGCCAACAAAACTAGTCTACAATTCTTATACCAAGTGGTTTGTCTTCATCTTCCTTTTGCAAATCAAATGTAGGTAAGTCAAAATATAATGAACCTGCCTTAATTATCCTTCCTAGATGAAACCCTATCTAAATCAATCAAATCCTATTTGAACTAATCAAATTCAATCAAACCATATTAGATTTGTGATATACAAATCCAATTAAATGAAATCAATTGATGTTGTATTAATCAAAATATAAAAATATTGTTTATCTTCTTAGTGAGAAATTTTAAACAACATTATGTATTTGTTCTTAAAATAGAATTCATATGCTTATATATAGATGCATCCAATTGATCCAATCCAAACCAACTCATTCTTAAATGGTTTGGTCGAGTCATTTGTTTTAAATCTAAATTGGTCTAAACTAACTCATAAACACCCCTAGTTTGAGTTAGTAAAACTAAATATGTAGATTTATTGAAAGTGGTATCTTTCCCTAAAGTTTCTCTTCACGTACCTTTTCTACTCTTATAAAAGAAATATATTCATTTATTATATCGGTTACTTTTTTATATTTTAACAACCTACATTTAACGTATAAAATAAAAATTAATGCCTTAAATATTCTTAATAAATATTATTTATTTAATTTTATTTTTTTTATGTGAACATTCAATGTGTGTAAATATTTTTTTATATAAATTTCATTAGAGCGTTGGAAATACTCACATTTGATCTTGTTGAATTCTTGTTTCAAATCATGTCAAACAATATTATGAACTTTCCAAATGAAAATGTACTTCAATGTCGAGTGTGCAAGAATGTCCTTCCAAATCTCCAAGCACTCATAGACCACATTGATGGTCATTTGGCTCAAGAAAATCTTACCATGGAAGTTTCACCAATTGATGGAACAAAGCCATTCATCAAATTGTTGGAGAAACCAATCCTCAACCATGGTCATTTCAATCATGCTAATGCTAATGGTGATGTATTGGATCTTTCGTTAAAACTCTAGAGATCTAAAGAGTAATTTTGTTGGTCTTATTGTGAGTTCTATATGACGATGGTGTATGTTTGATCTTAAAATAAAATTATGTCTTTAATTATTAATTAGTGTCATTATGTTGAGTCATGTGTTATTGATTCTCATTGAAACTTAAAGATGTGAATCATATAGAGAATTTAAAAAAATTATATTAAATAAAAATATTGGTTTGAGTTTTTTCTTATAAATAATTTTTTATGAATTTTTTGTTGTCATTGAATATAAATTAAATTCTTATTTATAGTCATAATCGAAGTCTACGTATACCATTAGAATTTAAAACTCACTATTCTCATATTAAATTTTTAAATCATGATTATATTTTGTAAGATTGAATGTTTCATTTACAAAAACAATATATGCAATTCACACTAAAAGGGTATTTGCAATTTTGTAAAAGATTGGTATTGAGATCTAAATTTTGAAATCCATTATTCATATTTTAATTTAAAATATATGTATTACTACAATAAATAAGACATAATAAGAACATAAATGTTTATTTATGATCCTTATTATTGAACTTTTATGTAATATTTGTCTTTCTCTTAGATAATTTAATGTTAACTTTGAAACACTCTATTATTAACTTTGAAACACTCTGTTGACGAGTTTTTTTGTTTTGATCAAGATGAGTTCCAAAATTTGAAACTATATTCATTCCCATTATGACTTAGTGTTAAAGAATAAAAATGTGAATTTGGATAATTTTTTATTGAGTTTTTCATGTATGATTTTTTGTTTATTTTATAAAATCTATGTTTAAGTGTTTCTTCGTGCACTTTTCTACATTTCTTCCTTCATTTCTAATTTTTTTAAAATTTCAAAACTATTTTCTATATTTTAAAAAATCTTACACTCCACTTCTTTTCTTCATTAGATTTTAAAATTTGTTAAATGATTTTTTCTTTAACACTTTGTTCACTTGAATGGATTTGGAAGAGAGTGATTGAATGAATTTGAGAGGATTTGAGGATAAATTTTTTGTTGTTTATTTGAGTGGATTTGGAGATAACTGAGAGTGAATTTGGAAGTAAATTTTTTTTAATTTGTCACATCAATTAAATCCTAAACTAATTGTCACAAACTTTACTTCTAAATCCACTCTTACCTCCAAATCTACTCAAATAAACAACAAAAAATTTATCTTCAAATCTTCTCAAATTCATTCAACCATTCTCCCTCAAATTCAAATCTTCTCAAATTCATTCAACCACTCTCCCTCAAATCCATTCAAGTGAACAAAGCTTAAGAGATTTCGAAATTCGTTGAAAAATTTTTCGAAAGCTTCAACAAATTTCAAAATTTGTTAAAAATATTATTTTTGAAATGTTAAATATAAGAAAAAAATGTGGGGAGGTGAGAGAAGAAGCATCTAACTTCCAATTTCATCTGTGAATTTGGATAGTTTATTATTGGATTCTTAGTTCTTGGCAAAAAAAACTTTATAATTGTAATAACTAAACTTGACTAAATTATTATAATAATTAAATGCGATACGTTAAATAATAATTGAGATTGAACTTTAATAAAATTAATAAATTAGAATATAAGTTTTTGGTATTATTTATTGAAAAAAATTTTCATGTTAAACTTTTATCTTAAAAAATAAATAACTATATTCTTTATCAGAATAATTGTAATATCTTATATACTCCTGTAAAATTTTAAAAAAAGTTTATCTTTCTAAATAAACTCACTCAATTATTATAAACTTTAACATTCTTGACATCTAAAACTTATAAATAATTTATCATCATAAAAATATTTATTAAAATAATATAAAACATAGTAGATCTTACCAAACCTATACACACTTTACAAAATATAGGTTATTAATTAAAAGTTTATCTTTCGTATATATATATATATATATATATATATATATATATATATATATATATATATATATATATATATATATATATATATATATATATAGGTTTATATTTCATTTCATATAATAGGCTATGCCAACTTGCAATAATGCAATAACCCGATATTGTGTATAAATAATTGGTGATTATATATATTTTTAATAAATCAATTCATATATAAATTTGAGTTGAAAATAAAGTGATAAATATTTTACGTCATTTGTTAAAGGATAAATTTTATTCTCTACTATTATATAAAGGATACATATTTTCATAATTATTTTGGTATGTTTTTAATTAAACTTTTAACAAATAACCACCACATGCATTTTTTCTAAATTATTCATTCTCTAGAAATTTTATTATTTTAGTGTAATAAAAATTTAGATATGCAAATATGAGGTACATATCTTTCTACTAGCAAATAAGAATGTAAATTAAATGATTAAATTGCTTTATTTATTTTTTTCAAAAACTGTTTTAGATAAAAAATATATATAGAATTAGCAGACCTAAAAAACAGTTTAAGTAGTTTAGTTAAGATTGTTTGAATATTTTTAATTTTTTAATTTATAAAAATTATTAATTTATTTTCATATAATATAATTCAATTTAATTTGCTTAAAGAGTCTTTTGGTTATTAATTCCATGTTTAATCACTTTTTACGAATTATTTCAGTTGCAATTAGCAACCATAATTGTGACTGAATTATTTAATGGAAAATATTAAATTATTTTTACAACATAACTTCAATATAATATATAGTAACTATTTTATTTTCTTTCGTATAATAAGTGGAAATACATGTTATCTGCATATGTATATCTTTTTTTATTCTAAATAGTTGATTTAATTTTAAAAAATATTCAAATTTAAATGAATACTCACTTAAAAGATAAAATGGCAAGATAATATTTTAATTTAAAAAATATTTAAATTAAAATAAATAATTACATAAAAGATAAAAAAAATATTTAAGATTGTTATTTAAAGAGTAAAATAAATAAAACTAATGATATAGATAAAGTACATTACATAAGATAAAATTTATATTAATATATATAGAAAGCATTAAAAAAATAAAAAATACTAAGAAATACTAAAAACTGAAAACTCTTAAATTATTTTAAAACATTGAACTTTAATTACAAATTTTAATAAAAATAAATTAAGATAGTGAGGACTCGATATCTTAAAACTAAATTGTTTTTGTATAAATGTTTACAAAATACAAATCACGTTTACATAAGAACGAAATTGATTTTTTAAAAGAAAAATGAAATATTGAAAAGATAAAGAAAAAAATAAGATTAAACAGGTTTAACTAAAAAGATATGACAGAATCCAAAATCTAGTATGATTAAAACAAATCTGATATCTACAAGTGTAATCTATTAAAAAGATAAGAATCCCTTGAAGCCTTTCTATATATATTCAAATACAACATTCACTCTCTTCTCAGTTCTCAGTTCTCAGTTGTCTTTGTCGTTCATCCTGGTTTGTGTGATCATCGAAGACATCAAAAACATCCATGGCAGGATTCCAACAATACAACTTTTTCCCAACAGATTTGTTGTACCCTCGTCCACAGCCTTCTGTTGCAACTTTGGAACCTGCTTCTGCCAAGCCAACTACGGTGGTGCTTCCCATGCAAAATGCACAAGAACAGAACAAGAAGCAGACACAACATAAAAAACGCATGGTCGTAGTTCCACCTCCGACCCATGCTCATCTTTCAAAACCAAAACACCAACCGCTGTTTCTCAACAAACTATCCACACACGCCGTCAAGCCACATTCTTGGGCCTTTTTCTTGACCGAAGAACATCAGAGTGATGCTTTCTATTAGAAAACACTGTTTTTTCATTAGCTTCCTAACTTTTCTTATATATTACGGACATCTTTACAAAATTTAATACAATGTATCTTTAAGAGATCATAAAATAAGTTTTGGCTCAATATTTGATCCTCTTTTCATCCACTTTATTCAATGAAAAAGGAATTAAACTAACATAAATTATGAAAATTAGAAACACATTAAACAGTAAAAATATGAATAATATATGTGCCAATAGTTTTTTTTTTTAATTTTTTTTTTCAAAATTTAAAAAAAGTTGGATACTTGTCAAACTACCGTGTGTTATTAACGTCATATGTCAAGTATAACGTATAAAGTTAGTATCAATGGTACGCATTAGTGTCTTATGGTTAATTTTATTTAATTTAGTCTCAATTTTAAATTTCAAAAGAAAATTTTTTCATTATTTTAAAAAATAGTAGGAAAATTCTTTAATATTTAAAATTAGAAGAAAAATTTGTTATTATTTTTAAAATTAGAAGAAATTTTTTTCATTATTTTTAAATTAGAAGGGAAATTCTTCACAATTTTTAAAATTGAAAGGAAAATTCTTCGTTATTTTTAAAGTTAGAAGAAAAATTCTATATTATTTTAAAAATTAGAACGAAAATTCTTCATTATTTTAAAATTTGAAAAAAAATTCTTCATTATTTTTAAAAGAGTTAAATATGTTTTTAGTCCCTAAACTATCAAGCGAATTTGTTTTTAGTCCATCTTTCAAAGTAAGTAAGATACATTTTAATCCTTCTATTTAAAAAAAACGTTAATTTTTTATCCTCCGGAGAATCAAAAATTAAGGTTTTTTTTAAGCGAATTTGTTTTTAGTCCATCTTTCAAAGTCAAAGTAAGTAAGATACATTTTAGTCCTTCTATTTAAAAAAAACGTTAATTTTTTTATCCTCCGGAGAATCAAAAATTAAGGTTTTTTTTAAGGAAGAGGACTAAAATGTACCTTACTTTGAAAAAGAGACTAAAAACAAATTTGCTTAATAGTGTAGGGACTAAAACCATATTTAACCCTTTTTAAAATTATATGGCAAATTCTTCGTTATCTTTAAAATTAGAAGAAAAATCCTTTATTATTTTTAAAATTAGAAGAAAAATTGTTCATTATTTTTAAACCAACTCTAGCCCTATTTTTTTACATGTAGAAAAGATTGAATAAACATCTAATAATTATATTCTAATAATATAGTTATAGTTGGTTTAAAAATCATGAAAAAAATATTTAATAAAAATGTGAATTTTAATAAAAAAATAAATTTAGACTCAATTTAAAAATAAATTTAGACTCAATTTAGAAATAAACAAAATTAAAACTCAATTGAATAAAATTAATGAAAATTAGATTTGAATTGAATATAAAATATTGACACATAAGATGATACGGATGTTAATATTAACTTGACACATAACATTAATACGTCATCATAAAAAAAACAAATGGAACCTAAATTAAAATTGGGACCACATTTAACCATAAAAAAATAGTCTTACATTAAACAAAGTTTGACAAAAATAATGATCAAAAGTGATATTAAGCTATAATTTTTCATGATTTATATATAAATTAACTAAATAGTTTTTTAAATTTTATCTGTAATTTGTTGGAGAGAATTTTACTTTATGAATAAGCTTATTTAAATATGCCTTTAATTCGAATTTTAAAGATAGTTTATTCAATTTTTAAAGACTTATAGTTTGAATCAGACTCGAATATATCTTTTATCTCGAATTTAAAGATATATATGAATACACTTCTTTAAAGATTTAAATATATATATTTTATTTGGAATTTAGTTCATTTATAATATTTCTTTTTATGAATATCAGTCTTTAAAATTCGAATTATTATATCAATCTTTAAAATTACAACAAATGTAACAAAAGTTATGGTTTAAATGATGATAACGAAAACATATTTTTCAACCATTTTTAAAATTTGATTTTAAGTCTTAAGTTTTCTTTCAATTTAATGTCTAATTTAAAATTTAAATGATAATAAAACATATATTTAGAGGTTATAGATTGAAAGTGTTCAAGTTAAATCAGCAGATTCAAATGTTTAAAAAGTAAATTGAAAATATTATTTTTAATATATATTTGAATATTAAAATTCGAAGTTGATTAAATTTTAAATACTAATAGTCATAAAAAAGACTAACTATTAAAATTTGAAAGAGTAATTTAATAATTCGAAATTCTGATTAGAGGTGTCATTTGAGCCCTAACTCGTGGGTTGACCCTCATTCCTTCTAAAATCAAGACTCGATTTTCTAACCCACTTAATAGGGAGCTTTTTAAAAGCCCCAATCCCCAAAACCCCACATAAAGTGGGTTTGGGTAGGATTAGGATGGAGCTAGCCCCAAAGTAAATTAATTCACTTTTAATGTTTCTTTAGTTATTTCTTTTATTTATTTTACAATTTCAATAGTTCCCAAATTTTACATGATATATAATATTTTTTTAATTAAATATAAATATTAATTTTATAAAAAAATATTTAAAATAATTGTTTAATTATAAGTATATTCTAAATATATAATTTTATTATTTTGGAAAGTTAAAAAAGAAAATTTTAAATTCGATTTTTCAATAATCGAATTATGATATCTATATAAATATTTAAAATATTAATTATGGATAGATTTTAAATTCAAATATAGTGTTTGGATGAATTTTTAATATGAGTGTAAAATTTTTATTTTTTATAGTTTGTCATATAAAATTCTTTTGTTGAATGTTTTGTATAAATATATATACATTAAAAAATTAAACCACAAACTTTTTAAAGTTTAAAATTAATTTCACGTAATAAAAGAACTAACTTTTTAGTGAAAATCCTTGTTAGGCAAAACTGTTATAAATATCATATATGTTAGTATACAAGATCTAGATGTAATTCTGGTGGTTATAAAATCAAATTTTTTATTCTAACCTTTTAGATTAAATTAATATTTTAAAACCAGACCTATCTTTATCCAACAAAGATCGTTTTTATTGAATTATTTATCATAATTGAGCCGATTGTAATAAAAAATAATTAAATAATATATACAATATTTTTAAATAAATATAACGTTATAATATATAATACTAAAATTAAAATTATTATTGTATTTAATTATTAACATATAAAATAAATAAAAATTATAATAATAAATAAATTACATTAATATCTCTTAAGAAACTAATAAAAAAGACAAATGAATATAATATAAAATATATGAAAAAACATAAAAATATATAAATTGATGTAAATGACTAAATTATATGTTTCATAAAAAAAATTCTAAAAGAATTATATAACTTTATAAATAATAAATATTAATTTTATTAAATTTGGAAAATTAAAAAAGTAAAAAAGTTATTAAGTCAAAATTTTAACATGTTCACACCAATTTAAAAAAAATTGTAATTTTGATAACAAATCTTAATCAAATGATATTGATTTAAACTAGTGACAAAATAGATTATCATCTATAAATAAATTCGTTAGTCCATCAAAATTTTACAAATTAAATTAAATTTTTTAACTTTCAAACCTATTTTATGTTGATATCTCTGAACCGTCAAATTTACAAACCAAAATTAAAATGAAAAATATTATCAAAACAGAATTTTGAAATTAAGAAATAATTGTATAAAAGCATTATTATTAAACTTATTAATATAGAAATAGTTATGAAGTAGAAAATTAATTTTATTGGCAAAAAATTATAATTACACATGAATCAATTATGGTTATAAATTATTACTAACAAAGATAAATATGTGACTCACTACATCTTTGTATTTAAAATGAATATTTTTTTCTAAAGAAAAGTCCATGGGTTGACCCTAGCCCATGGGACTTTTGTAAATATTTTGGCCCCGTGGACTTTTTCTACAAAGGACTTTTTGGTTTACATGATTTTCCTAATCCTAACCCATGGGGACCAGGGCCAAACTATGTAAGAAGGGCCAAATTGAGAACTTTAGTTCTGATATTAAAAATTAAATTAATTAACTAATATTCATTCTAATTTATAATAATAAAAATTAAATTAATTCGAAGAGAATGAACCAAATACTATTCCAAAGAAGCTCTCGTTATGGAAACAGAATATCTATGATTGTGGGGATTGTGCTCTTGTTATGTTATGATGAGACCAATGGTTCCAACTTATAATTAGGCTTTTACTTACTGTACCCCATACGTTTTAACTGCACCTATTCTGGGAGAAAAAGCCCATTAATTATAGCTAATTCCACCCTTTCACCTTCGATTTAATAATCAACTCAATTTTAACAGTTTATTGGTTAGGATATAATGAGGTTTATCTTTTAGCATTTACCCAAAAATAAATCTATTTATAAAAAACATTATATCTATCTTCTTAAATTGATTATGATTATCAATACCCTATTTAATTATCGGACTATTTTTATTTTAATAAATATAATAATCGTAAGCAATTAAAACTAATAATAAATAAATGAAATAAATTTATTATTTTCTATCTAATTATTTGCTATTTCTTATTTTATCTTTTACTTTCTCTATTTCTTTTCTTTATTATAGTTTACATGCTTAGTTTTAGGTATTTTTAATAAACTATATATATACTTCAATTGTAACTTTATTGTTTTGTTTTTCAAATGGACAGTGTGAAAGTTAAACTTAATTTGAAGTGGTTTACATTGAATTATTATTATTTTATCATTTTATTTTGTTAGAAGACAGCAAATAGTTTTTCTCATATAATAAAAGTAAAACATGAGATGTGATAAGTAACAAATAGCAATAGCAAAATAGTTTCATTTTCATGGAATATTAATATGAAAGAATTTTACATTTTCAAAAGTAAATGTTATAAAGATTAATTAACATTTTTCCTGGCAGAAGTTATAATTTATAATTAGACTGTATCAATCTATTTAATTTTTTTTTCAAATGAGTTTAATTTCTTTTAAATTAGTTTAGTTTTCATTTACCTGACCCTTTACAAAATAGACATAAATACAAATATTTATGTAATAAGAATTAAAATATAAAAAATATTTAACTTTTTATATTTATTTATTTACGTAGAATAATCATTAATTCACAGTACAAACAACACATAAAAAATAAATGAATGAAACAATTTTTTAACATATATATACATGCGAAATTTAAATTATCAGGAAAAAGTACCGACTATTTTTCGAATTAATTTTTTTTTTCAAGAAAAATTGTTGCGAATTCTTTTTGCAAGAAAATTTTTTGCAGATATTTTTCATAGAAATTTTTGTAAAAAATTTCCTACAAATTTTTAAATTATATGGTAACTAATTATCCACAGAAGAATTACCCACCAACAACGTTTTACAGAAAAAAAATGATGGAAAACGCGTTTTTTTAATTTTTGAAAGAAATTTACAAAAGAAATCTCCACCAAAAATACAAAAAATTATAGTAGTAATAGAAATTTATATATTAAAAAATATATTTTAACTAACAATATAATAATATAACTTCATTCAAATGGGAAGATACAACAATTATCGATGAATATATATTAATAATATTCAAAAACAAGTATAAAATATTTCTCTTTAAATATTAATATCATTTAATATGAGATTTATAAACCAACCCAAGAATATTCAGGATAAGTTTAATAAATTCTAAGTGGTATTGTAACACCCCAAATTATAAAACATCTCACACACCAATTATTTCATTAATAAAGAAAACATCGTACAATATTACAATCCTCCATTTAGGAGTTACATAGTTCACACTGGAAATACATTATATTTTCACACATAAATAAAACACTCTTAATTTTATTTTTTTTTCTTAAAATATTCTTCAATTTTCTGCTGCTTCCTTCTTCACTTGAATTGGTTCAGACGTCGTTCCCTCATCTGCTCCCGTATAACAAAAATATTATACGATCATCGCAAAAATAAGATTTTTCCGGCACAAACAAACAAGTAAGGGTGAGCTACCATGCAAAGTTCAAAGAAAAGCATGACACTATTATTATACGTAATAATTCACCATAAATTCTAGCAAGATGCAATTATCATACTAGACTCTATTATCCGGATATAATGTTGATGGAAGTCTCGGGTGGTCATGCACTTGTGGTGATTTCAACAACAAAAATTTTTTGGCCAAATATAATATATCACATCACCCACAAGGTTAATCCATTAATGTCTATAAACATAGACTAGGACCTCCTACTACTCTCACCACATAACACATCCTTCTCTAATTGAGACTGGAAGATTATTAGAGTTTTAGGATCACCACCAACAACAGGACCCTCAACATCAACATATACACTAATACCATGCCATTATAGAGTCTCTCCCCGAGACTCATACTATATTTCAAATGCATAATTTCATATCAAACATCACAATAAACATTCATAACAGAATTCATACAAGATAATTATAAACAATTAACAATAAAAAAAATATTACTATAAATGGTCATATAAGAATACAATATTTGATAATCATAAAAATAATCTTAATATAAAAATTTATGGGGAAACAAGAAGTTGAATCTGGCAGAACCGGTTAGACAACTTCTAATCCATCCAAAATACAATATAATTAAATAACAAGAACAATACATGTCTGGGGAAATAAGAAGTTGAATCTGGCAGAGCCGGTTAGACAACTTCTAATCCTTCCAAAAATGCAATAAAATAAATAAGTAAAGCAATAAATAGTTTGAGGAAACAAGAAGTTGAATCTGGCAGAGCCGGTTAGACAACTTCTAATCCTTCCAAAAATGCAATAAAATAAATAAGAAAGAAATAAAAAGTTTGGGGAAACAAGAAGTTGAATCTGGCAGAGCCGGTTAGACAACTTCTAATCCTTCCAAAAATGCAATAAAATAAATAAGAAAGAAATAAAAAGTTTGGGGAAACAAGAAGTTGAATCTGGCAGAGCCGGTTAGACAACTTCTAATCCTTCCAAAAATGCAATAAAATAAATAAGTAAAGAAATAAAAAGTTTGGGGAAACAAGAAGTTGAATCTGGCAGAGCCGGTTAGACAATTTCTAATCCTTCCAAAATACAAAAATAAACAACTAATAACATACAAATGGCATAACATAATCAACATCACATTTTACAACTATCACACTTGGATATCAATACAAAAGCATACTCTCATTTAAAATTCAAGATCATACAGAAACAAAATACTCCATATTCAAGATTTAAGATCAGACAAAAGCAAAATATAGCATATTCAAGACTCAAAATAATACAAAAGGAAATACTCAAGTTAGCTCCCCTTACCTCTATTCCAGACTTAGTTTCCTCTTCTCAAATCGGTCTCCGGAAACTTCCAGAATTTCCCCTCTTCAACTAGAATTTTTTCAAACTCTCTTCTCTCACAAATTCTCTAGAATTTTGGTGCAAATTTTCAGCCTCCCCCCCTTGGCTATTTATAGCCAAAAAAAATTACTATTCATTTTTACTATTCATTTTTACTATTCACTTTTACTATTCATTTTTACTATTAAAAAATTATTTTTTATTCACCATTCTTATCTCTGAATCATTAATTCTACGTGGAGTGTTCTCCTCCACAATTTATTTTAATATTTTTTTTAACTATTTACTATTCAATATTCACTATTTACTATTTACTATTCACTATTCACTTTTCTTAAAAAAAATCCTAAATAAGTTATCAAAAATTTGAAGCTCTCCCTCTAGAATTACTATAATTTTATATCCAAAAATCTACATTTTTTTTTTATCCATTAAAATTATTATTACTAATAAAATGCTAAAATTTACTATTATAAATATATTTTTTCATGGGTCTTACAAATTAAGTTACCAAAATTTCTTAATAATCTTTCCATATTTTATAAACTTATATATTTTCCATTCACAAAGAAATTTATTACTACTAGTAATAAAATTATTATTATTATAGGTATTATTATATCCTATTATTTTCTCTAAAGAATAAATAAAAGAGAAAAAGGAGGGTATATATTTAGGAGTGTCAAAAAGTGAATTAACTCAATCCATATAGATTAACTTGTATGAATATTGAAGTGTCGGTATTGTTGATTATATGGGTGCAATTATAATTACATTTAATATGCATGTATGTTTTGCTCCTCTAATATAATTTTTGTGATTACTCTTCGTAATTACATGACGACAGAATCAACAATTTGTAATTACTCATTCCAACCCTTACACAATAGGAGAGCTCACACCATCAAATATTAAATAATAAAAGATTTAAGGCTAAATACTTTTTACGTCCTCTATTTAAAAAAAATAATTAGACTCATTATTTTTATTTTGTTTAATTAAGTTTTTTAACTTTTAAAAATGATTTAATTTTTTTCTTTCTATTAGATTAACATTAATGTTATGTTTTTACATGTTACATGTTAATTTATGATATTTTTTATTTTTTAAATTATTTATTATTTTATTTTTCATTTCTTATAAAAAAAATCACATGTTAGATCATTACAGTGTCCCATAATAGTATTAATAATATGTGACAGACACGTGTCAGTATTAGTATTAATAATAACATCTTGTAATTAATTTAGAAAACTTAATTTGATTATTTTTAAAAACTAGAAAATTTAATTGAATCAAATAAAAATTAGGAGTCTAATTAAATTTTTTAAATAAATTAGAGAACAAAAAAAGTATTTAGTCTTATATACGTTAAGTAATAATTTTATTTATTTAGTTACATAGTCGTCGTTATATTTCTTCTATGTATCAAAGTGCAATCACAAATTAATCTAAAATTGTTTTTAATTTTGAATTGTATATCTTGATATAGTTTCAAGAATAAATGAACTAGTTAAAAGTATGGTATACATTGTCTTAACAATAATTTATAAACAATCTAAACAAATATTATAAAATAATTGATAAAAATATGCAAATAATATAAAGAAATTATACATAACTTCTTCCTATCCAAATTTGGTGGATTAAGTTTATTTACTTAAATTTTTCTCCTTTATTTTTTTTAGTTTAAATTATGAAAAAAAATTATATTTTTAAAAAGTTTTATAATATAATGCAAAAATAAAAACAATAAAAAATATAAAAGAATCACTTTAAATACTTGAATGTGTTTGATATGTTTAGCCAATAATTAAATATATTATCATTGACTAATTTTACATATTGATAATTCTAAGTATTTTTTTTTTCAATTTGGATATCTAGCAGTGATGAAAATATTAACTGCTCATTGGTATGAATTATATAAATTATAATGATATAAAATCTTAATATAATTTTGGGTAAAGTTATGTGTAATCTCGGACTACTACAATGAATAGTAAAACTTGTCTGTGAGGAGAATAAATTTAGTGGCTTTTTTTCGAAAAAAAAAACCTTAATTTAACTTTACTCAATTTTAACTTTTTTTTATAAATTAAAATTAACTATTCAACACATAAAAATTAATTAAAGTTAAGGTGCTTTTCCCGAAAAAAAGTAATTGAATTCGTTCATGTGGTGAGTGTTTAGATAATCATTATAATTTATTTTTCCTTTAAAAATATATCCAAAAATTTTAAAGCTATAAAAAAATATGGTAAGATTTTGTTTTTATAAGTTGTAGGAAAAACAAATAAAAGTTTTATAAAAATTAACATTTTAATTAAATTTATTTTATAAGATCATAAATAGAAAATTAAATATTTTACTCCTGGTTTTCTTATAAAAATCCATCTTTCTAAAATTATATTCTTAAACTTATGACTTTGAAAAATGTATTCACCGTTCTCTCTTCCTTTTATATCAGATCCATGATTCGAAAGTGTTACAAGTCTAAATCAAGTTGAGTTTAAAGAGTTAAAAATTTCAATTAAGATTTTGTCTCATAGAAATTACTTGCATGCATGTTTTACGAGTATTTTGGTATTTCTTATATCATTTGAAGGTCCATTTGCAAAGTGAAAGGGAAGTTAATTTGAAATATTGATTGAAATACATAGGCTGTGTAATACAGATTTTGGTAACTTCTTCGTTTTAAGATCGATCGAAAGAAATCTAAGATTGTGAAAGTTTGAAGATTCAAGGGCATTTGGGTCCTCCCCTTTTGGTCTTCCAGTTGTTGTAGCAGGGACATACTTCCTTGTTGCCATAGGTTCCAGGGGGAACACACAGACATTTGGCACAACACTTCTGGCAGAAGAACAAACAAGGTTTCTTGTACTGTGTCTTTGAACATCTCTCCGCACAACGAGGACCACATTCTGTAATAATTTCATCATTCATTTTCTTTATTATATACCAATCTTATATATATATCCATCATTCATTCATACCTTGTGGTTGAAGACTGCCTTCAGTGCTCCCATGCTGTGACTGAATAAGAAAACAGGGACAAAATCAACACAAGAAAGTAAAAAAAAATAAAAACATGGTTGTTTTGTTACCTTGTTAGGCTGAGGTTCTTGTGCTGGTGCTGGTGCTGGTGCTGGAGTTGGAGAGTCAGTGGTAGTAGCAGCAACAACAGTCTTAGCCTGAAGATGACAACGTTAGTTTATGCTACAGAAACATATAATGATTCTGTCTGGTGGAAAAAAGAATGCATAAACCTTGAAGATGTTATCTTACATGAGTCTCCTTGAAAAGAAGAAGCATTGGAAGCAGGCAAAAGAGAAGGATGGTTAGGTTTGTAGGCATATTGCTGACTCACTGCGACACTCCTTCAGACACAGAGGGAAGTTGTGTTATGTGAAGAATGGTTTCCAAGTAGAGCAGAGTTGGGTACTTATATGGGAAATTGGCTGAGACTTTGTCCATTTTTTCACCTGAAATTTGATGCAAATGGTAGCGAAGAAACAGCCATTTTTTTTTCATTATGACCACTGCAGATTCTACAACATAGCATATTAAATTGGCTCTTCTCACACCTCCTGTTTCTTATCACAACACGTTATCGTTCTCAATCATATGCTGAATTTGTCTCTACTCGTAACTATCATTCTTTACTCTCAATTAATATTATTACAATGTTCTGTTAAATTTTCTTAAATTTAAAAAATAAAACATGTATCTAATTTTCATCTAATTTGCAGTAAAAGTGGTTAATATATGAATATTGAAGAGTTTAGTTTGTCTATTATAAGTTAGAAATAATGAGAGTTTTAGTATAGTACGTGATGTTACATTTTCAGTTCCTTGATAACCGAAATGAAGGGTTTTTGTGATGCTTGGAAAATAACTCATTCACAAAGTAAGAATAAATATAAGCATTCACCGAGGTTAACAAGTAGATTCTGATAATATTATTTAATATATAAAAAAAAACTCTGAAAATGTACTTATTTTTGTGAAAAGAAATTATAATCCAAGTGATAGTAGTGATAATTTTGAATTCTCTAGAGAATATATATATATATATATATATATATATATATATATATATATATATATATATATATTTATTTATTTATTTATATAAAACTTTTTCAACCTTTCTATAGCAGTATGTTACTGTCCCCATGAATGTGGAAATGGAATTAGAACGACATGTTGGTGGTTGAAAGAGAGACATGTGTTAGAGAAACTTTGGAACGTGTCCTTATATTATTATAGCATGGAATCATTAGGGAATATTTATGTGACATAAGAACTTTTGGAACTCATATATAATTTTTTATTCTTTATTATTTGTTCCAAATGAAGGGTTAGACACCTTTAAAATATAGAATAAAAAATCACTACTTTAAGATTGGAAAATATGAAATATTACATTTTTTAACTAAAAATTTAAATTGAAGTATAATATATAACAGATGCTGATTTGTAAAATAAAAATTAGAACTTTTATAATTTTTAATCATAATAATACTCCTAAAGATTATTTACCCACATAAAAAAAAAAGTGAACTTTCTTCTAAAATACTAATGAGGTTTATATTTTAATCCTTTTTTAAAAGATAGAAAGTTTAAGTGAGGAGATTTTACTATATGAAAGTAGAAAATTGAAAGAAAGATTAAAGAATATGATGGATGCATGTGAATGATAGATTGTGAGATGTGCACATAGAAAGCGATAGAACAAGAAAAAAACAGCATACAGTACGATCTCAGCATTTCTTTATCTTGTCTTATTTTTAGAAAGAAACAAGTTTGGGAATCCTTCTAATCACTGAATGCCCGTGAACCCTTTCATGCATTATTCTTCTTTTTCTTTCTTACTCCTTAATTATTCATAAAAAAAAAACTTTTCTTTCTCAAAATAACCTAAAACAAATCATAGCTGCTTTTTAATTAACAACTCATAATGAAATTAAGTATTTCTTAATTGTGCATTACAAAATTCCCAAATAGGATAAGTGGAAGAGAGAGTGAGATGTCTCAACCACACAAAGAGGAGTATTCAATTTGTTGTGTTGGATTGGTCTCGTGAAGAACCATTTGTTTGTATGTGTCGATTTTTTAGGGTTTTTACTTAAATTTGGATGCTTTTGCTAATAATGTATACTATCAAAATTCTCACTCCATTTGTAGTAGGAAGAGATCACATTGCAAGGTATATCCTCAAATCGTTAATTTCGAAAAAAAAAATAATGATAATTTTAAATACAAATTTGTTACATTCATATTTAATATTATTTTTCATTTTTTTTATAAAAATAAAAATTCATCTTTTTATAACTATTTTATATTTATAATATATGTCAAATGATGTCAAATGAATGGTAATATATATCAACATATTATTATTCATTGAAAAATGTTTTCTCAACACCTCATGTCTACATGAAACAAAGATGGTGAAATATATGAATGATATATTAAGATATGATAAAAAGAAATACAGAAAAATAATGAGTTTTTATTAAGTTTATCTTCAATGTACTTACTAAGGTGGTTTTGAACAACTTTGTTTTAAGAAAAGTTATTATATTGGATATAGTGTATACCGAACAGTTATTAATTGTTAACTGTTCGGTCACCATTACAACAATGGTCAACCAAACTACCTAAAAGTCAACCAGGACGAATGATTTTTGGGTCAGTGTTTAAGTTATTGGACCAAGGGTCTAGCGGAAGATAAAATAATCAAAGGAATAATCAAGAATATCTGATTGAAGATCTGATTAAAGATATTGATAAAGTCGTTTATGAGTAATTAACCGAATTTCCAGGTAAGGTTGTTTTTATTTAGTTTATGAAACACTTATAAATACAATGACAAGACTAAAGGCCAAGTACGTTCAACTAAGACTCCTCTACGTTCTACTTACATTCGATCAGGACTTAAATACTAAATTGTGATAAATAGTTCATAAAATCGCTCCTAACTTGAGCGTCAAAGTGTCTTTTGTAGGTACCTCCCCCCATCAAGAGCACAACCGAATGGCATCTAGAGTCCAAGCAAGCGGAGCATTTGATTCCAGCATCGTAAAGCAGCAAAGCCACGTCAGAAAAGTTAGTCTCTCGGTCATACAAATCCCTACCGAAACATTTTGGGCTTCTTCTGTCTGCTCTCGGTCCCACGGTGGGCGTCAAAATGTTTCGGTAGGGATTTGTAGGACCGAGAGACTAACCTTTTTGACGTGGCTTTGTTGCTGTCCGACGCTGGAATCGAATGCCCCACTTGCTTGGACTCTGGATGTCGTTCAGTTGGACTCTAGATGTCGTTCGGTTGTGCTCTTGATGGGGGAGGTACCTGCAAAAGGCACTCTGACGCTCAAGTTAGGAGCGGTTTTATGAACTGTTTATCACAGTTTAGTATTTAAGTCCTGATCGGACATAAGTAGAACGTAGAGGAGTCTCAATTGAACGTACCAGGCCTTTGGCCTTGTCATTGTATTTATAAGTGTTTCATAAGCCAAATAAAAATAACCTTACCTAGACATCCAGTTAGTTACTCATAAACGGTTTTATCAATATCTTTAATCAAATCTTCAATTAGATATTCTTGATTATTCCTTTGATTATTTTATCTTCTGCTGGACCCTTGGTCCAATAACTTAAACACTGACCCAAAAATCATTCATCCTGGTTGACCACTGTTGTAGTGGTGATAACCTTTCGGTATACACTATATCCGATACAATTATCATCGGAGTAAAAGATGTGGCATTACTTTTATATAACACAGTTGTTTATTTACGTAACATGTTAATTAAGGTAGAGAATGTATGAAATCTTACAAAGCTACATCTCATAATTGTTCAAATAACAATACAAAAGTAATTTTTGAGAAAAAGTATTGGTAAGATAAGAAGTGGAGTGACCCTGGGGCTATTTCTTCCTGCACCTCCTTTTTTCTACCCATGAAACCTGATAATCTAATTTTACTCCACGCTAAAATTTATTAGAATTCTGAAATTATTTACTATTGGGCTTTGAAGTCTTAGTCCCTTAAAACAAATGGGACTTCCCCCTTTCTACACCCCATAATTATTAACTGCACTCCCCTCTTTTCATTTCACAAAACACTTCAATTTTAAATATATATATATATATATATATATATATATATATATATATATATGTATGTATGCTTTAAAAAAAAATCAAGCTATTGGTATAATCACATAAACCTAAAGAAGATGATCATGTTTTTGCCCTTTCTTCTTACAATCTCTTTATTGCTTTAAAGCAGATTTATTCTTTTCATAAAACTTTGGTATCTACAAATTCATTCTTTAAAAGCAAGTCATTACAAAAATAAGATGTAGTTCTTAAGTTTAAGACTTAACATGTTCAAAATGCAAGACACTTTATGAGAACAAAATTTTTGAGACGCAAGAAAAAATTAACAATAAACCGTGATCATTATAAGGTTGAAAAAGACATACACTCAAATTTAAGAATTATGAGACTCAAATAGCTTCAAATCATAGGTACGATCATAGTTAACACAAAACACATGTAAAAAGTTGAATTGAAACTCATTCAAAGGATGATTCTAATACAATAGACTAACTATAAGATTGTATACCCGAAAAAATAGAGGAGTTTCAGAAGAACAAAAATTACAATACACAAGTTCAATGGTTCAATGTAAAACGTCTATTAAAGGAAGCTTTTACATGTCAAATAAACTAAACGTCCATGTTTTATATAAACTCATGTTAAAAAGCTATAACTTTAACAAGTGCATTTGATAGACCAATTTTAGAAAGAATTCATTTTTGTTAATATTTCACTTAGCCATGTTCAACTTTCATTAGTGTTATACGAAGATTGGTGAAAAAAAAAGTGAGATAATTGTTTATAATAATAATAATAATAGATTAGATATCCATATTTATTTTTCAATTTTAGCAAACTTATTTTAGCAACATTAAACAACTCTTTTTAACCTTAAAAAACTCCAAACCGTTTATTATAATTAAAGTTTATCATTTCCTTCCTATACTATTCAACTAACCCACTATTTCAAATAGTCCATGAATTCAACTAATCCATTAATTCTGTCAACAACATATTTACTCCATAACTCTGTCAATTCAATTGCTAATTTAATTTTTAAAATATTTATAAAAACACCGAAGTCGTAAATGACTTGAATTTTATTTTTAAAAAATGGTGTATTTAAATGACTTCTTCCATTTAAAAAATATTTCCTAAACATAATTTTTCTTGTCACTAAGTTTAAAACGAGACTCACTATTGTTCCCTAATAAGGATAAGAAAAACATAGATATCAAAGTAATGCTCACTCGTTCCTTTTTATATATATGTGATGTAAAATTTTGATATAAATTTTAAAAAATAATTATTCAAAAAATCGAGTATATGACTTTATATTATACCCATTATTTCTCCTATTACATTAACTAAAATGTTGCTATTAATGGGATATTAAATTAAGTGAAAATATTATTACATAATTTATGTCTCAAATTAATCTAATAAATAAAATATTAATTAAAAATAACATTTGAACGCATTTAAATATAAAGTAAAATTTATTAGTTTCTTTATAAAGTGCTTCTTCAATTTAATTTCACACCTAAAAAATAATAAATGTGGCAAGAATGTTCTAAATAAAACCTAGCACGTGCCATAACAAAGGCAGGCTTCACCTTTCACCATCCAATCTAACGTGGCATTTCATAGCCATGCAAACAACACCCTTACTCCACGTGTCTCCTCCACCACCTCGTTTTCCAAACAATTTAAACACGATGCCAGAAACCTCAAAACGACACAAATCATTATCATCTTCATCTCACTGTAACTCCGAAGCAAACCTTAAGGGAAACAAAGTTTTGCTACAGTACGAGAATGTCACCACCACCATGGGAAGCTCTCATTCTCGTAGCCACCTACCTTGACCCCAAAACCCTAACCATAGCTTCTTGCGTGTCAAAGTCATGGTTCTCTTCCATGTCATCCGATCACGTTTGGAAGCCTCTCTTGACTACCCAATTTCCCTCTCTGGCCATCCTTTCCTCTGCCGTCGCCTACCGCCGCCTTTTCGTGATGGGCCACGCGGCTGCCGCTCGCCGCAGCCAGAGGCCCCCGAAGCCGAGTCTCTCGCTCGAGGACCTTGTCTTTTCCGTCTCCGTCTCCACCCGCGATGGTGTTGTGGCTTCCGGCGTGAGAGCGGGTGAGACATTGCGCATGGAGACGGCGGGGGTGTTTCGCTTTGGAGTGGGGTGTGACGGCGGCGTGGTTTTGAAGGAGGGGGAGGAGGAGGTGAGGGTGACGTGGAACGTGGTGCTGAAAGGGTGGGGAGGGGTTTTCACGGCGGTGGAGCGCGAGGGGAAGGTGAGGCTGGTGGGTGGTGGAGAGGGGTGGTTCTGGGAGGAGCTTCCGGCGCCGGGGTGCTGCTCCGTCGCGGTGGCGAGTGCGTTGGTGGGGGATTTGAAAGTGGGGATGTGTGAAGAGAAGGGTGGGAATGGAGTGAGGGTGGAAGAAGTTGGTGTGGGGATTTTGAGGGTTGTCGATTGGAGGTACGTTAGCGTTGAAGATGGACTTAGGTATTTCCAACATTTTCTTCTCACTAATCATGTAACATAAATTTCTCAACAATGTATAAATTTTCTTAACCTCTGAAAACACTTGCACTTTTAATTCTCTGAAAAATTTTAAGATTAGGATATCTTAATGCATAAATTTTATATTAATTTATAAAGTTTATATTTTTAAACTAAATTGTAAGAAATTTAATTTTTATATTAAATTGTAAAAAGTTCGAGATTATTTATGGGGTATGTCTAAAAAGTTTACGGGAGTTTGTGACTAACCATGTATGTTTTGCTTGCAATTTATTTAAATGTAAAATAAATTACTAAACCAAAAACTTTGCATTCATTAATAAACAATTTATTAATAGCATTGCTAGATGGTTTCGGTTAAAAAGTATACTATTTTTTAATTAGTTTCAATTTTTATTTTTTAATATAAATGTATTAATATATTTTTTATAAATCAAATAAATATATAAATTGCCTTACTTTTAAAATGAATACAGAAATATAACAAATATGTATAAGATAAAATAAAAAGATATAGAGATTGTTTTAAAAAACACAAGTTAGCCTGTTAAAAAGGTTACTTCGAGTAGCTCTCAAAAAGACTAAAAGTTATTAAAAAAGAAATTATCAAAAAATGTAAATTACTCTGAGCAACAATATTTTGCTAATAAAAAAATAGAAATTAGGTGAGATAATTACGAAGCTCGTGTTTTCCGAAAAAATACTTGATTAAAGGGATTGCACAAATCCTCCATCGGAAGACGAAAAAAAAAATCAGAAATCGTATTTTCAAGAACCTTAAATATTGATTTTTGCATACAAAGAGATATTGATATTGAGAAAATGTTGTAAGATTCCAAAAAATTAATACTACAAGAAATTAGAATCCAGTGATTTATCTATAAAAGTTTTATAGATGTATAAAATATATAGAATATATAGAAGAGTCATCTTATATGAATATATAGAAGAGTCATCTTATATCATCTTATATGAATATATAGAAGAGTCGTCTTATATGAATATATAGAAGAGTCGTCTTATATGAATATATAGAAGAGTCGTCTTATATGAATATATAGAAGAGTCGTCTTATATGAATATATAGAAGAGTCGTCTTATATGAATATATAGAAGAGTCGTCTTATATGAATATATAGAAGAGTCGTCTTATATGAATATATAGAAGAGTCGTCTTATATGAATATATAGAAGAGTCGTCTTATATGAATATATAGAAGAGTCGTCTTATATGAATATATAGAAGAGTCGTCTTATATGAATATATAGAAGAGTCGTCTTATATGAATATATAGAAGAGTCGTCTTATATGAATATATAGAAGAGTCGTCTTATATGAATATATAGAAGAGTCGTCTTATATGAATATATAGAAGAGTCGTCTTATATGAATATATAGAAGAGTCGTCTTATATGAATATATAGAAGAGTCGTCTTATATGAATATATAGAAGAGTCGTCTTATATGAATATATAGAAGAGTCGTCTTATATGAATATATAGAAGAGTCGTCTTATATGAATATATAGAAGAGTCGTCTTATATGAATATATAGAAGAGTCGTCTTATATGAATATATAGAAGAGTCGTCTTATATGAATATATAGAAGAGTCGTCTTATATGAATATATAGAAGAGTCGTCTTATATGAATATATAGAAGAGTCGTCTTATATGAATATATAGAAGAGTCGTCTTATATGAATATATAGAAGAGTCGTCTTATATGAATATATAGAAGAGTCGTCTTATATGAATATATAGAAGAGTCGTCTTATATGAATATATAGAAGAGTCGTCTTATATGAATATATAGAAGAGTCGTCTTATATGAATATATAGAAGAGTCGTCTTATATGAATATATAGAAGAGTCGTCTTATATGAATATATAGAAGAGTCGTCTTATATGAATATATAGAAGAGTCGTCTTATATGAATATATAGAAGAGTCGTCTTATATGAATATATAGAAGAGTCGTCTTATATGAATATATAGAAGAGTCGTCTTATATGAATATATAGAAGAGTCGTCTTATATGAATATATAGAAGAGTCGTCTTATATGAATATATAGAAGAGTCGTCTTATATGAATATATAGAAGAGTCGTCTTATATGAATATATAGAAGAGTCGTCTTATATGAATATATAGAAGAGTCGTCTTATATGAATATATAGAAGAGTCGTCTTATATGAATATATAGAAGAGTCGTCTTATATGAATATATAGAAGAGTCGTCTTATATGAATATATAGAAGAGTCGTCTTATATGAATATATAGAAGAGTCGTCTTATATGAATATATAGAAGAGTCGTCTTATATGAATATATAGAAGAGTCGTCTTATATGAATATATAGAAGAGTCGTCTTATATGAATATATAGAAGAGTCGTCTTATATGAATATATAGAAGAGTCGTCTTATATGAATATATAGAAGAGTCGTCTTATATGAATATATAGAAGAGTCGTCTTATATGAATATATAGAAGAGAAGAGTCGCCTTCTATGAATATATAGAAGAGAAGAGTCGCCTTCTATGAATATATAGAAGAGAAGAGTCGCCTTCTATGAATATATAGAAGAGAAGAGTCGCCTTCTATGAATATATAGAAGAGAAGAGTCGCCTTCTATGAATATATAGAAGAGAAGAGTCGCCTTCTATGAATATATAGAAGAGAAGAGTCGCCTTCTATGAATATATAGAAGAGAAGAGTCGCCTTCTATGAATATATAGAAGAGAAGAGTCGCCTTCTATGAATATATAGAAGAGAAGAGTCGCCTTCTATGAATATATAGAAGAGAAGAGTCGTCTTCTATGAATATATAGAAGAGAAGAGTCGTCTTCTATGAATATATAGAAGAGAAGAGTCGTCTTCTATGAATATATAGAAGAGAAGAGTCGTCTTCTATGAATATATAGAAGAGAAGAGTCGTCTTCTATGAATATATAGAAGAGAAGAGTCGTCTTCTATGAATATATAGAAGAGAAGAGTCGTCTTCTATGAATATATAGAAGAGAAGAGTCGTCTTCTATGAATATATAGAAGAGAAGAGTCGTCTTCTATGAATATATAGAAGAGAAGAGTCGTCTTCTATGAATATATAGAAGAGAAGAGTCGTCTTCTATGAATATATAGAAGAGAAGAGTCGTCTTCTATGAATATATAGAAGAGAAGAGTCGTCTTCTATGAATATATAGAAGAGAAGAGTCGTCTTCTATGAATATATAGAAGAGAAGAGTCGTCTTCTATGAATATATAGAAGAGAAGAGTCATCTTCTATGAATATATAGAAGAGAAGAGTCGTCTTCTATGAATATATAGAAGAGAAGAGTCGTCTTCTATGAATATATAGAAGAGAAGAGTCGTCTTCTATGAATATATAGAAGAGAAGAGTCGTCTTCTATGAATATATAGAAGAGAAGAGTCGTCTTCTATGAATATATAGAAGAGAAGAGTCGTCTTCTATGAATATATAGAAGAGAAGAGTCGTCTTCTATGAATATATAGAAGAGAAGAGTCGTCTTCTATGAATATATAGAAGAGAAGAGTCGTCTTCTATGAATATATAGAAGAGAAGAGTCGTCTTCTATGAATATATAGAAGAGAAGAGTCGTCTTCTATGAATATATAGAACAGAAGAGTCGTCTTCTATGAATATATAGAAGAGAAGAGTCGTCTTCTATGAATATATAGAAGAGAAGAGTCGTCTTCTATGAATATATAGAAGAGAAGAGTCGTCTTCTATGAATATATAGAAGAGAAGAGTCGTCTTCTATGAATATATAGAAGAGAAGAGTCGTCTTCTATGAATATATAGAAGAGAAGAGTCGTCTTCTATGAATATATAGAAGAGAAGAGTCGTCTTCTATGAATATATAGAAGAGAAGAGTCGTCTTCTATGAATATATAGAAGAGAAGAGTCGTCTTCTATGAATATATAGAAGAGAAGAGTCGCCTTCTATGAATATATAGAAGAGAAGAGTCGCCTTCTATGAATATATAGAAGAGAAGAGTCGCCTTCTATGAATATATAGAAGAGAAGAGTCGCCTTCTATGAATATATAGAAGAGAAGAGTCGCCTTCTATGAATATATAGAAGAGAAGAGTCGCCTTCTATGAATATATAGAAGAGAAGAGTCGCCTTCTATGAATATATAGAAGAGAAGAGTCGCCTTCTATGAATATATAGAAGAGAAGAGTCGCCTTCTATGAATATATAGAAGAGAAGAGTCGCCTTCTATGAATATATAGAAGAGAAGAGTCGCCTTCTATGAATATATAGAAGAGAAGAGTCGCCTTCTATGAATATATAGAAGAGAAGAGTCGCCTTCTATGAATATATAGAAGAGAAGAGTCGCCTTCTATGAATATATAGAAGAGAAGAGTCGCCTTCTATGAATATATAGAATAGAAGAGTCATAGAAGAGTCATCTTCTGTGACGAATATGTATAGAAGAGTCATCTTCTGTGACGAATATGTATAGAAGAGTCATCTTCTGTGACGAATATGTATAGAAGAGTCATCTTCTGTGACGAATATGTATAGAAGAGTCATCTTCTGTGACGAATATATAGAAAAGTCATCTTCTGTGACGAATATATAGAAGAGTCATCCTCTGTGAACATGTAGAAGAGTCATCCTCTGTGAACATGTAGAAGAGTCATCCTCTGTGAACATGTAGAAGAGTCATCCTCTTTGAACATGTAGAAGAGTCATCCTCTTTGAACATGTAGAAGAGTCATCCTCTTTGAACATGTAGAAGAGTCATCCTCTGTGAACATGTAGAAGAGTCATCCTCTGTGAACATGTAGAAGAGTCATCCTCTGTGAACATGTAGAAGAGTCATCCTCTGTGAACATGTAGAAGAGTCATCCTCTGTGAACATGTAGAAGAGTCATCCTCTGTGAACATGTAGAAGAGTCATCCTCTGTGAACATGTAGAAGAGTCATCGTCTGTGAACATGTAGAAGAGTCATCGTCTGTGAACATGTAGAAGAGTCATCGTCTGTGAACATGTAGAAGAGTCATCGTCTGTGAACATGTAGAAGAGTCATCGTCTGTGAACATGTAGAAGAGTCATCAGATATGAACATGTAGAAGAGTCATCAGATATGAATATATAGAAGAATATATAGAAGAGTCATCAGATATGAATATATAGAAGAGTCATCCAACTATAATATAAAGTAATAACTTTACAGTTATCTAAAATAATTATAGAATTTAAAATTTTATATACAAGAAACTAACGAAAACTATATACAAAACTACTCTAAACTTAACTACTCAGTAGTATCTCCTCCGTCCAATGTCTCTTCCAAAAACACCTCATCTTCCTCTCCTCACACCTAGAGATGACACATACAAAACACAAACAACAAACAACATGCTAGTTTAAATAAAAGATCAATCAACATATTTATCAAGCACATAACGTACAATCATACCATTCAATTAAACTCTAACACATTTTATACATGACACAACACTGACTTTGACTGTCCGGACTTAAAATGATTGTCGAGCTGTGGCGGGTCGTGCACTCGTGGTAGCTTATACTGCGTTGCAAAGTCATTGTCAATGAGTTTCACCCTACCACACTCATTAGGTGAGTATGTTCCGAGCCTTGGAGCATACTGAAAGCCTCCAAGACTAAGACCTCCTACTACTCCTCACGACATGGATCAATCCTCTCTACAAGAAAATGAAAGACCATTGGAGTTTCAGGATAACCCCCAAGACTGAACTCCTGCATTCATTCTAACATACTTGAACCTCACCAAGATGATTCACTTTGAAACTTACTTTTACCACTTTAAAACCATACTTTGAATCTTAACTCATAACTTTATTGCTCATACAATTCATACATAATCATACTTCACTCCCAACAAATCCAATTTATATATCAAACCAATAAAAAACAAGAAGAGATAGGGTACTCAAAGACAAGAACCAGTCGCTCAGCACATACCCTCGCTAAGCGTCCATAGAATGTTCTCGCACAGCAACCCAGCTCGCTGTGCGAATCTACAGACAATGCCTCCAAACTTCAACCCACTTGCTCAGCGACCTAGCTAGCTGAGCGAATGAAACTCCCAATAGTACCAGACCCCAATTTCTCGCTCAGCGACCCAATTCGTTGTGCGAAAGTCCAGACAATGGTTCAGACCTCCACTTAACTTGCGGGGCGCACCCATTCGCTATCCGAATAAAACTGACAGTGTTGCCAAACCTTAACCATTCGCTCAGCGCACCTTCTCACTGTGCGAATCATCAAACAAAGAGTTAACCTCTAAAACCACTCGTTGAGTGACTCCACTCGCTTAGCGAGTCTGCATAATCTACAGCACCAAACCTGCAGAATTACGCAACCTATACCAAGTTTACCAATTTTAACTATTTTTGCCAACTTCTAACCCTCCTAGATTGTGTTATATACTTAAATATACTTAACTAAGGTTGTTTAGACACTTCTAACCAAATTCTAAACAAAGACACTCAAAATCTCTAAAAAATTCTCAAAAACTCAACTTAGAGACCCAAATTGAATTCTACCATTTGTGGCACAATTCCAAGCAACTTAGGGACTCTAACAAGTCCCAAATGACATACCAAGACTGTCCAAACTGACCATTTGCACACAGAACTCCAAACTCACGTTTTCACAACCTCACTTTCTCAAAATTGAGTTCTAACATAAGTAGAACTCTACCTCATTACCGCTACCACCTTACTAACTCAATTCTTTAACATCACTAAGTATTAAACAGGTCCAAACTAGTTCAAAACAACCCCAACCTCAACCAATCAGTTCAACCACCTCTTTTTCCCATTTCACTACCTTAAACCTCCACTTTAGACTTGACAACCACTAACAAGTATTTCTATTCCACTATAGCAGTCCAATTTCCGTATAATTCAACTCAACCACATCAACTAAAACATTATGAACACATATATAACAGATTCCACACATGATCAACATTCATCAACATACAAAACATGCATTGCATCCAATTACTACTTACAAGATTACATTTTCTTCAATTTAAACAGCTTAAACATAATCACTATCAAATTCATGCAACATATTAAAATTTTAAAAGAGCTAACTAGCTTTCCTTACCTCTAGAAACCTTGCCCCATTCTAAAAATACCCCGACCGTGACTTGCACCGCAAGGAATCTCTAAAAACACCTACAAATCACCGAATGGTGATAGAAAAGGACCTTTAGAACCTAATTTAAGTTAGAAATTGAAGGAAAGGAACTCTTGATTCATGCAAACAAAATCATTTCGCAGGATCAAAAACCCTATACGTTAGAGAAAAGGGTTAATCGCTTACCCGCTCGATTTGCCCAATTGATCGGTCAGATTTGTAGCCCTTGACGCAGTGATTGTCTAGGTACCTCCTGATCATCAAACAGAGAATCCAAGCGCGAGAATTTGTAGAGAGAAGTAAGAGAGAACGAAGATGAAAGAGTTTAGAGATATAAACAATGTTTTAGATAATGAGACGAGTTTTATAAAATTCTATTTATATTATAAGATTATTTTAAAATAAAATACTCAATCTCATTATTTTAATACACGTATCTACTCTAATACTATATTTTCTATGTTCTTACAAGTTCCGTAAGGGGAAGAAAAAAAAAAGAAAAAAAAGTAATGGACCTTAATTAAAGAGATTCAAGTTATATATATTATTCATTATTAAGTCTATATTTTCATTACTTATTTTAGTTGAATAATAAAACTAATGAGTATATATTAGAATGCTTAAATTCATAAAATTTTGGAGTAAAATAGTTTGTTTTTTGAAACAGCATTTGTTTGTATTCTTAATACCTTTTCTTTTTTATCTTTTTGTTTATAAATTATTGATTTAGTTATAATTGGTATCTAGATAATATTTAATATTAGTTAAAAGTGATTGTACTTCAAAAGTGATTAATATTCAAATAATACTTTCTATTTAATAAATTTTGATTAAGTTGATTGTAACATCCCAAAAATACAGCAATAAAATATATAATAGAATAATTACATTTAATAATATTTCAGTTCAGTCTTATACTAAGAAGAGCGTACGGTTATGGCCGAACGACCTTACAGACAGAGTTACAAATTTAAACTGTACAGCGGTACAAAACTATCCGAACGGTTTACAAAATAATATACCGATCGGTCATACATAACAAAAGGGGAAGGTGATCGAACGACCACCTCACTACAAAAACTAAACTATTGACCGAACGTTCTACTGTTCGGTCTTAACTTCAACCTCGACCAAATTTTCTTCTTCCAGCGCATCTTCCAACAGCTCGTCCCCTTCTGCTCACATCCACACGGATGATCATTACAGCGACAAGACAAACGTACAATACAAGACAAGACAGGAAACACAGGGTAAGCTTATGTAATTTAATTCATGCATAAACATACATTTCAAACAATCCCACACACAAGATAAATTTCATCATACATATCATACAAAGCCTATTACTAGACTGACTGTCCGGACTGTATGAAATTTGTGTAGCTACAGGCGTTCGTGCACCTGGGTGATGTAGTAACTGGGATGCCCTCAACAGCTGCCACTCGAGGTTAGTCCTATCTGTCCAAAGTACCCCTAAGGACTAGGACCTCCTGCCGTTCCCACACATGACCTACCCTCCTCTACGTGAAGACGAGTACTCATAGAACATTAGGATGAACAGCCAGCTTAGCATGCCCACAGTCATACTTTACAAATTCCAATATTCATACATGAGTCGTTCCTCCCCAGAACGCTCGTCCATAATCCACAACATTTCCATATCACATTTTCTTCATCTTTCATTAATAAACATCTCATTTAACCACCTCGTACAAAGATTCATGAGGATTCCAAATAACGAACGTTCAACCCGAACTCAGAACGAGACCGAACACGTAGAGCGAGATCGAGAGATTCAAATTTAAGAATAGATTAAGGCCAAGGGGTTGATATCTGGTTGAGAAAGATAACGAGTACAATCATATATCACCAGAAACTAATGGAACGAACGCCAATTACAACATTGAGCCAATTAGATGAACTGACTCTTGAGAACTCTAATTGAACATCAAAAAGACCAAACCAAGAACAAAGACTCCAGAATGAAACCAATGAATAAGGATATTTCAAGGCATTCAAAACTAATACTTAGAATGATTCACATGAAGAAACCGAACACTTGTGAATACTTAGTTTAATTGAGTTTAGTATCAAGAAATCCAAATGTCAGTCAAAGACTGAACACTATAGTGAGCGAACCCTAGAGGGCTTGAACGAACGCTCGTATTAGGAAGTTTAACTTAAGGAGATAGAACGAGTGCCTGGTGTAGGACCAAACACTTGTTTAGGACGAACACCTGGTATGAGACCAAATGCTACTAAACTTAAAGAGAAAAGCCTTGATAATTATACCTAAATACTATTGGGATAGTGTTTAAGAATAACTACAATATACAATTACTTATATATATATATATATACAATTACTTATATATATATATATATATATATATATATATATATATATATATATATATATATATATATATATATATATATATATATATATATATATATATATATATATATATATATATATATATATATATATAGGGGTTTGCTAACGCGCGTACGCTTGTTTTTCAGTTGGTACGTTTTAGCAATGTGTACCGGATTTTAGTAGACAAAAATATCCTTATATATCATGGATTCTAAGTTTTAAGGTTAAGGGTATTTTAATAATTTTCATTCTCAAAACTTAAAAAAAAAAAACCCCAAACCCTTATTCACCTCTCTCATTCCTCTCAATTCTTTCTCTTTCATCTCTCTCACTCCAATCTTTTCTCTGTCATCCCTACTGTAGTTCCAATTGAAAAAATCAGAAACATTTGCCTTTAAACAATTTATCTAGCAAAGGTTCATTCAAGATCTCTTCAATTTTACCATCTTCACTAACCTCTCTAATTTCATCACGTGCATATGTTGAATCATCATCTCTATAAAAACCCTCCAAACCAATTACCAATTCTTTTGGATGTCATTATGCTTGTGAAATTTAGATAAAATTATATAGCACAAAAATTATAAAATGAAAACTCATTATAAAGTCATTTTTTGTAAGAAATTGTTTAACAATGAGTGTTTCTGATTTTTTTCCAGGCCAATTATCAATTCCTTTGATGTCATTATGCTTGTGAAAATTAGATAAGACAAAAATTATAAAATAAAAACTCATTATAAAATCATTTTTTGTAAGAAATTGTTTAACAACGAGTATTTCTGATTTTTTCCAAGTCAATTACCAATTCTTTTATGCTTGTGAAAATTGGATAAAATTAGATAAGACAAAAATTATAAGATGAAAACTTATTATAAAATCATTTTTTTTGTAAGATTGTTTAACGGCAAGTGTTTTTGATTTTTTCAATTGGGGCTACAATAGGGATGAGAGAGAAAAGATTGGAGTGAGAAAGATGAAAGAGAAAGAGTTGAGAGAAATTTTTGATTTTTTTCAATTGAGGCTACAGTAGGGATGATAGAGAAAAGATTGAAGTGAAAAAGATGAAAGAGAAAGAGTTGAGAGAAATTTTTGATTTTTTTCAATTGGGGCTACAGTAGGGATGACAGAGAAAAGATTGGAGGGAGAAAGATGAAAGAGAAAGGGTTGAGAGCAATGAGAGAGGTGAGTAAGGGTTTGGGGGATTTTCTTTTTTTTTTTTTAGTTTTGAGAATGAAAATTATTAAAATATCCTTAACTTTAAAACTTAGAATCCATGATATATAAGGATATTTTTGTCTACTAAAATCCGGTACACATTGCTAAAACGTACCAACTGAAAAACAGGCGTACGCGCGTTAGCAAACCCCATATATATATATATATATACATATATATATAGATACTTAAATTTATAACGGGACACCAAGACACAGCTATACTTGGCCGAACGCTCAAGCATAGTGATTCGAAATGCAGACGCTCGTCCTCAAATAGGATTCTTCCCAAATGAAAGAATCCACTTCTGACCAAGTTTACTAGAATTACCGAACGGTCAAGGACCGTTCAGTAATTAACGTACACTTTCTTAGGAGAATTTCATATCAGGGTCATTTATATTCCAACTCATTTCTTAACCTAAAGTTCATAACTTTATACATTCATATCATAATCACTTTCATATTTCATACCATCCAAACATAACTCAGTCGTATTTCATTTCCACTCATTAAATAAACGAACGTTCATGCAGTACAACAACATACAAATTAAATTAAATAAACTTCCCTTACCTTTTAAGGTAGTCGAACGTTCACAGATACGAACTAGGGTTCTCCTTCTAACAGAGGTCTTAACGTTCTACGGCACGTTCTAAGAATTATAACCAACATAAAACCAGAAAGATACTCAGAATGATAGGATCAACTCATGCAACCAAGAATCTAGGTTTGCATGTTACAGAAAACACACGAATAGAGGAAGGATGAACTTACCAGTTCAGAATCCGAAACTGATTTGTTGAAACGATTGTCCTCTACGCCGGAAGAGTAGAACTGGTGCCTGAACGGTGATCGGAGAAGAGAAAAGGTGAGAATTTGTAGAGAGAAGGGATATCTTTTAGAGAGAAGGAGGAGAAAATGAGAATTTCAGAGTTTGGAGAAGGAGGGTGCATGCAGAGAGTGTGACGGGAGTTTAAAAAAAATTAGTTTTGCTTCCCTCATCAAAACGAGCATCCGCTCATCTGCTGATACCTGCCTTCCACTATTTGATTTCCAAATCCTCGCTGCTTGACACCTGGCGTCCGTTCAGAGGGGTTTTGGGTGCGTTTTTAATGGTTCTGACATTCCCCCTAACTACAAAAATTTTCGTCCTCGAAAATTAATACTTACCCGAAAACAGATAGGGATACAAGTCCCTCATGGCATCTTCCACTTCCCACGTAGAGTCGCCAGTCTTCTCGTCCCACACCACTCTCACCAATTTGATGGCTTTCCTCTTGTAGTACTTGGTGCGGCTGTCTACAACACGAACTGGTTGCATCTCCAGCGTGCGGTCTTGACGAAGACGAACGTCCTCCAACTCCAGTATATGAGAAGGGTCGGCTATGTACTTCCGAAGTTGAGAAACGTGGAAGACTAGATGAAGATTGGATAGTTGAGGAGGCAAGGATAACTCGTACGCCACTAGTCCAATTCTTCTTAGGATTTGATAAGGCCCAACGAACTTGGGAGATAGCTTCTTGGGACGAACGGCTCTGCCTACCTCAGTGGTTGGATTCAGTCTAAGGAAGACATGATCTCCTGCAGTGAACTCCATAGGCCTTCTTCTCTTGTTAGCGTAAGACTTCTGTCTGCTCCTCGACGTCTTCAACCTCTCTTGGATCAACTTCACCGTCTCGATCGTCTGCTGAATAAGCTCAGGTCCAGTCAACACTTTATCTCCTTCCTGGAACCAACATAGTGGCGCTCGACACTTCCTCCCGTAGAGAGCTTCAAATGGAGCCATTCCGATGCTGGACTGGAAACTGTTGTTGTAGGTGAATTCAACCAAAGGTAAGACTTCATCCCATACGCCCATGTGGTCCAGTACGCACGTTCTCAGCAAATCTTCAAGCGTCTGGATGGTTCTTTTAGATTGACCGTCTGTCTAAGGATGATAAGCTGAACTCATCTGCAGTTTGCTACCCAATTCACTTTGGAGGGACTGCCAAAACCGAGACGTAAACCTTGTGTCTCGGTCAGAGATGATGCTAGAAGGCACTCCATGCAAACGAACGATCTCATTGATGTAGAGTTGTGCAAGATTCGTCATGGACATCTTCAAATTAACGGCTAAGAAGTGTGCGCTCTTCATCAGCCGATCCACTATCACCCAGATGGAGTCGTGATTCTTGACCGTGTGGGGTAAGTGGGTCACGAAATCCATCGAGATGTTGTCCCACATTCATTCAGGAATCTCCAACTACTGTAGTAGACCGCCCGGTCTCTGATGCTCAGCCTTTGCTCGTTGACAAGTCAGACAGGATGCTACAAAACGAGCGACATCACTCTTCATTCCTGGCCACCAGAAAGATTTCCTGAGATCTTGATACATCTTAGTCATGCCAGGGTGCTTGCTAAGACGACTTTGATGTCCTTCCTCAAGAATGATCCTCTTCAGCTCGCCATCGTTAGGAACGCACGTCCTATCTCTGTAGCGTAAGAGACCGTCCGTTACAGTGTTGAAGTACTTGGCTTGGTCTGTACCGAGCGCGCTCAAAATCTTCATCAGGTCTTCATCCGCCGATTGCTTCTCTCTGATTTGGTCAAAGATGTTACTGGATATTCTAAGGTTACAGCATCTGATATTGTTCGGTTCCAAGTCGAACTGCAACCTTAGATCTCTAAAACTCTCCACCAAGCTTAATTCTCTGACCATCATGGACGAGACATGAACTACCTTTCTACTCAAAGCGTCTGCTACAACGTTCGCCTTCCTTGGATGGTAGAGTAGTTCGAAGTCATAGTCCTTCAAGAACTCAAGCCACCTCCTATGCCTCATATTCAACTCCTTCTGATCAAAGAGGTACTTGAGACTCTCGTAATCATTGAAGACTTGGAATGTAGATCCGTACAAGTAGTGCCTCCAAATCTTCAATGCGAAGACCACTGCTGCCAACTCCAAGTCGTGCGTAGGATAGTTCTTCTCGTGTATCTTCAGTTGCCGAGAAGCGTACGCGACTGCTCTCCTCTCTTGCATAAGCACACAGCCCAAACCTTGATGAGAAGCATCACGGTAGACTTCGAATGGTTTGGCCGTGTCAGGAATGACCAAGGTTGGAGCGCTCGTTAACTTTTGCTTCAGTTCTTGGAAACTTAATTCACACCGATCGGTCCACGCAAACGGGTGATCTTTTCTGGTTAGCTGAGTCAACGGAGCTACTATCTTAGAGAATCCTTCAATAAAACACCTATAGTAGCCCACAAGCCCCATGAAACTTCGGACTTCAGTGACCGAACGCGGACTCTCCCATTCTAACACCGCTCGTACCTTGGCCGGGTCCACTAAGATACCTTCAGCAGAGACTACGTGCCCCAAGAACTGTACGTTCTTCATCCAAAACTCACACTTGAATAGCTTAGCGTACAACTCTTTCTCCCTCAATACGCTCAGCACCATCCTCAAATGTTCTTCATGCTCTTCACAACTCTTGGAGTAGATGAGGATATCATCAATGAAGACGACCACAAACTTGTCAAGGTACGACCTAAAGATGCGATTCATGTAGTCCATGAATATCGCTGGTGCGTTCGTTACACCGAACGACATCACTACATACTCGTAGTGTCCGTAACGAGACCGGAAGGCTGTCTTCTGGACGTCCCCTTCCTTAACCCGAATCTGATGATAACCGGACCTCAGATCAATCTTCGAGAATATTGTAGCTCCATGTAGTTGATCCAGTAGATCATCAATCCTTGGTAAAGGGTACTTGTTCTTGATGGTCAGCTTGTTTAACTGTCTGTAGTCA
Organism: Vigna angularis; assembly: GCF_016808095.1. NCBI lineage: Eukaryota > Viridiplantae > Streptophyta > Magnoliopsida > Fabales > Fabaceae > Vigna > Vigna angularis. The sequence goes on from NC_068972.1 coordinate 37,545,178, forward strand.
ATACAAAGCCTAGAGCTGCCATCCTTCTTCTTCACTAAGAGAACAGGCGCTCCCCAAGGTGATGCGCTCGGCCTGATGAATTTCTTATCCATCAAATCTTCAATCTGCTTCTTGAGCTCAGCCAACTCTGCTGGAGACATTCTGTACGGGGCAATGGATACTGGGCCGGCTCCTGACACTAAGTCGATTGAAAATTCCACTTCTCTTGGAGGAGGTAATCCTGGAACTTCATCAGGAAATACGTCCATGAACTCTCTGATGACCGAACGGTTATCCTTTCGTTCATCTTGCGCCGAACGTCCATAACGTTCGTCCTCAGTGGTTTCTAGATATGACAACACTAAGAAGCAGCTGGTACCCTCCATGATATCTTGTCTTATTTGGCCGAGCGTTACCGAAAACTCTTCTTCTTCTTCATCAGGGAATACTAGTCTCTTCTCTCCACAATCTATAAGAATGTGATTGGCATTCAACCAATCCATCCCTAGAATCACCTCCAAACCTTGAAGAGGTAGGCAAATGAGGTTAACTTTAAATCTACGCCCCTCAACTTCTATAGGACATTTGACGCAAACCGTAGACGTTCTAACCTCACCAACCGCTGGGGTTGACACCACCAAGTCGAACTACATCTCGCTCTCAGCTAAACCCAGTTTCTCAACGCACGCCTTCGAGATGAAGGAATGTGTTGCCCCCGAGTCATACAACACACAGCAAGATTTACCACTATCTGCTGACACCTGCCTTCCACTATCTGATTTCCAAATCCTCGCTGCTTGACACCTAGCGTCCGTTCAGAGGGATTTTGGGTGCGTTTTTAATGGTTTTGACATTGATCAAGAATTTTATGTAATATAAGTGATATGTATAATATTCTCATTAAGGAACTAATATAAAATTAATATAATAGAACAATTTAACTCAAATAATATAAAATATATATTTATATAATTATCTCAAAATAATTATTAGTCTAACATTTTATACACAATACCAAATAAATCAAATGTTTTATTTACACAATGTCTTTCAAAATAAAAACTAGATTATCTAACTTATCTACTAAACTAAATATATGTGTCATCACCAGGTATTGCAAAAAGAAAATCAGCATAAACAAACAAATAAATAATAAACATATAAAGGATAAGCTAATGTTAAAAAAAAACAAACATACATTATTACGATTTATCACACATTACATTTCATACAATAGTTAAACAAACATCTTAAGCATACCATGAACATAAACTCAACCATCTAGATATATGTATTGATGTCAGACTATGACAAGTTATTGTATATGTCTCACCTAGCGAAAACACCCTCCTCGCTCAACGAGCCACCACTCGCTCTGTGAATAGTAAAATAGAGAAGTCTTGTCGCCCAACAATAACTCTTGCTTAGCCATCTAGATTTTTATCCCAAACTAACTTGTCCAGCCCCATAACTTGCTTTTACGAATGTAGAAACAAAAAGTTTGTAGAATTCTGCATAACACCAATTTTGCAAAACCTACATTCCCCAGACCTCACATATTCTAACTTATACACCTCTACTAATATCTACAACTTTCATTTGGTATTCTAAACCTAAATTGACCTATTAAAGTGTGTATGACCCAACTCAAACCTCATTAAACTTATTTTATCATGAATTCCTAACTCACTCCAACCAAAACGTCACTCTATAGATCATAACTCAATCTCATTCATTTCTCATAACAATTTGTTAATTGTTATTGTCGCAACCGAAAAATCGCGACGGGACGAAGATCCGAAAAAAGGAAAAATTTTGAAAAAGAGATTTGGAGTCGCCACCATAGTTTATTCTGGAAAACTACGGAAAAACCATAAAATGATAAAGCATGGTCTGCGAAAATGAGATTCTATGTTCGGGAGTCGGTTACGTGTAGGGAAGGTATTAGCACCCTACAACGCCTGCCATAAGGCAGTACCTTTAATTAAATACGCGAATATGATGTGGTTTTCAAAATGTTTAACTATCCCCTAAAATAAAACTCTAAAGAAACAAAATATATTTTTTAGTTTTTTGTGCCCGACAAGGATTGACCTTGCTCCTACATATTCTCATAAAAAATGAGAAATCATGGTTATGTAGTTCTTTTGAAAACTGTTTGAGAAATTTGTTTGGAAATTGTTTGAAAATTTGTTTAATTGATTATGAATAAATTTGGATTTTTGGGGAAATGAACCTGACAAGGACTGGCCTTGCTCCTACGTATCTCCATTTTTGATGGAGAATCAAGGATCACGTAGTTCTATCAAGGCGATATTGTTTGTAGTTTGAAAAATAGATGTTTTTTAGTTTTTGAAGATTTTATATTTTTTTGGTATCTTTTATTTAGGAGAATGAAAAAGTTTTTAGCACAAGGACGATGCGTGCGATCACACATGTGCCTAAACCTTTAAAACATATTTTTGTAATTTTATTTAAAAGAGAGAAAAGGTTTTTAGCACAAGGACGATGCGTGCGATCACACATGTGCTTAAACCTTTGAAATGTATTTTTGACATTTTTTTGAAGAAAGAGAAAAGGTTTTTGGCACAAGGACGATGCGTGCGATCACACATGTGCCTAAACCTTTAAAACATATTTTTGGGATTTTGAAGAAAGAGAAAAGGTTTTTGGCACAAGGACGATGCGTGCGATCACACATGTGCCTAAACCTTTAAAACATATTTTTGTAATTTTTAATTTTTTTATTTTGTATTTTTCTTTTTATCTTTAATTTTTATATTTTAGTTTTCTTTTTATTAAGAAGAGAGACGAGTTGAAATGTCTATGACATAAAATTGTGAAAGAAAAAAAAAACGTAAGATAAAATTGTGGTAGAAAATTGGATAAATTTAAAAAATATGATCAAAATGCATATAAATAGAATGAAAAGAAAATGTGTACCTCGTTGAAGATTTGAAAGATGAAGCAAAACTTTGCTTGTAATAAGTTGTAAGGAGAGATAGGTTGATGGCGAAGAAGATGAATTTATAGTAGAAATGTGGTATGGGATTTACTGTGTATAGAGGGATTAGGAAATAGTAAAATGTGAGAGAAAAATGAAGTAGAGTTTTGGGATGGAATGAAGAGGTTTTGAGAGAGAAGAGATGAGTATTATGTAATTTTTTTGTGTGTGTGAAGTGAAGAGAATGTAGGTATTTATAGAGTTAAGGATGAAGAAAGTTGATGAATAAAAATAATATAATAAGTTGGTGGAAAATTTAGATGAAATAAAATATAATAAAAAAAAGATGAATAGAAAAAGTTAATGTGGAAAATAAGTGAAAGAAATAATATAAAAAGTTTGTGGAAAAATTAGGTGAAATAAAATATAGTAAATAGTAAAAGTTAATGTGGAAAATAAGTGAAAAAAAATAATATAAAAAGTTGGTGGAGAAATTAGGTGTGGAAATTAAGTGAAAGAAATAATATAAAAAAATGGTGGAGAAAGTAGGTAAAATAAAATATAGTGAATAGTAAAAGTTAATGTGGAAAATAAGTGAAAGAAATAATATAAAAAGTGGGTGGAGAAATAATGTGGAGAAAAATGGATAATAAAAAATGTTGATGGAGAAGATATAATTAAAAAATGTAAGTGGAATAATTAGAAAAGTTGATATATAAAATTAATATGGAAATGATGTGGAAAAAGTAAATGAAAAAGGTAGATGATGTGGAGGGTGAGGTGGATGGTGATGTGGAGAATGGGGTGTGATAAGAAAAGATGGGTGGTGAGGAAGTAAAAAAAGTGAGATTATTTTGGGCCATTGGATTAAGTGTTTAAAAGAAAATTTGGGGGTGCAAAAAGTAAAATAAATAGTATTTTTCATTTTGGTTTTTTTTTTATGTTTTTTTTTATTTATTTTTGTGATGAATTATATTTACCCGGACGAAATTGGGTATTGACAGTTGCCCCTCTTTACTTAGATTTTACTAGATAATATGACAAACAACGTTTTTATATTATTAGAGTAAAAGATAAGTAAAGATAGAAATACTAATTTCGTCTGGGTTTCAAAGAGAAAAGAGGAGAATAATAATCGATTCAAGTACATAAGATGAAGAGAATCACGATGCAATAAAAAGGGTTCGACCATTGCCTAGCAGAGGATCGATATCCCAAAGAGAAACTAAAGGTGCCATACAAAAATTGAACTTAAGGGCCAGGCAAAAATTGAACTTAAGAGCCAGTGTGAAAACTGGGCTTGGGGGCCAGTGTGGAAACTGGGCTTGGGGGCCAGTGTGGAAACTAGGCTTGGGGGCCAGTGCGGAAACTGGGCTTGGGGGCCAGTGTAAAAACTGGGCTTTTGGGGCCAGTGTGGAAACTGGGCTTGGGGGCCAGTGTGAAAACTGGGCTTTTGGGGCCATTGTGTAACTGGGCTTGGGGCCAGTGTGGAAACTGGGCTTTGGGGGCCAGTGTGAAAACTGGGCTTAGGGGCCAGTGTGGAAACTGGGCTTGGGGGCCAGTATGGAAACTGGGCTTGGGGGCCAGTGTGAAAATTGGGCTTTTGGGGCCAGTGTGGAAACTGGGCTTGGGGGCCAGTGTGGAAACTGGACTTTAGGGCCAGTGTGAAAACTGGGCTTGGAGCCAGTGTGGAAACTGGGCTTTGGGGCCAGTGTGAAAACTGGGCTTGGGGCCAGTGGGGAAACTGGGCTTGGGGGCCAATATGATAATTGGGCTTTGTGGGCCAGTATGAAAACTGGGCTTGGGGCCAGTGTGGAAACTGGGCTTGGGGGCCAATATGATAATTGGGCTTTGTGGGCCAGTATGGAAACTAGGCTTTCAAATTTTGAAATTCTTGAAACTTGTAATTTGAGAAATGTTGGCCAGTGTGGAAATTGGGCTTAGGGGCCAGTGTGGAAACTGGGCTTGGGGCCAATGTGATAATTGGGCTTTGTGGGCCAGTATGGAAACTGGGCTTTCAAATTTTGAAATTCTTGAAACTTGTAATTTTGAGAAATGTTGACCAGTGTGGAAACTGGGCTTAGGGGCCAGTATAGAAACTGGGCTTGGGGCCAATGTGATAATTGGGCTTTGTGGGCCAGTATGGAAACTGGGCTTTAAAATTTTGAAATTCTTGAAACTTGTAATTTGAGAAATGTTGGCCAGTGTGGAAACTGGGCTTAGGGGCCAGTATAGAAACTGGGTTTGGGGGCAATGTGACAATTGGGCTTTGTGGGCCAGTATGGAAACTGGGCTTTCAAATTTTGAAATTCTTGAAACTTGTAATTTGAGAAATGTTGGCCAGTGTGGAAACTGGGCTTAGGGGCCAGTATGGAAACTGGGCTTGGGGCCAATGTGATAATTGGGCTTTGTGGGCCAGTATGGAAACTGGGCTTTTAAATTTTGAAATTCTTGAAACTTGTAATTTGAGAAATGTTGGCCAGTGTGGAAACTGGGCTTAGGGGCCAGTATGGAAACTGGGCTTTCAGATTTTGAAATTCTTGAAATTTGTAATTTGTGAAATGTCTTGTAATTTTGATAGAAATTTGATTTTTGAAAAAGCGTAGGGGTGTTGAAACCTTTCATTTTGTGGGCCAGTGTAGAAACTGGGCTTTCGAATTTTGAAATTCCTGAAACTTCAAATGTTATTTAATTTTGACACAAATTCGAAAGCTTATCGACATGAAACAATATGGCTTGAGAGAGAAAATCTGAATGTTATTCTTTTTGTGTTTTCTTTGGTTTTTTTTTTTTTTTTTTTGAAGAAGGAAATCGATAACCATTCATGTGAATGAAGAGGGTTTCGATGAGAAATACTTTCTTTTTGATAAATATATGAAAACATTTGCTTTGTTTTGTTTTTTGTTATTTTTTTGAGTCCATGGTCTTACTTGCAATCATCAGACTGGCCATTATTTCCAATGCTTAGAAAAGTGAGGAATGTCATACATCCGAGATCTAACTTTGAGATTATTACATTTTGACTTTTTCTCCCGAGACATTAACGTACATATGCTTGAATTCACTCGGAAGTGAAGAAATGGGAATTGTTTAGAATGGTTTGGAAGATAATGGGATAGCCATGCGGGCTTGCCACCTCATACGCTCCTTACAGGAGATGAGTGCCAAAGCGAAACACGAGGTACCTAAAAAGTTGCCCCGATTTGGTGTAATGAGTATGATGGTGAATCCATGATAATTCTGGTGAAAAATTCAAGTAAGATCTGCAAAGCTGCCCCATTCTTGAGATTATGGTTTGACGAATTTCAAGGAAAAGACGCGCGGTGAGGTTCACCAAGCTGCCCCAGTTTTGTTGTTGTTTTTTTTTTGTTTTTGGAATGGGGTTCCGTTTGGAAGAAGTAGTGGGTAGGAAAGGATCAGCTAAAAGGATGGCTCAAATTGCTTCGATTTTCTTTTGTATGCTTTTGGCTGGTTGGTAGAGAGGTCCCCTATTCTTGAGACATTATTCATTTTCAAATCTTTTTTTTTTGGACACATTGAAAGTTATTTTGTCTTATCGCAAAATTAAGCTTTATGAAAATATGAGCAATCATCATTCGATCTGCGTGGACTTTGTTAGGCTTGTAACATGGCTAGGGGCTAAAAGGTATTGAATGAAAAGGGTATAAAGGCCCAAATGAAATGTTTGTCGGATACACATTTTTTTAAAACAAGGGTTATCATCTACGCATTGCATCAACTATTTGATCTTTAGAGCACTTTGCTTTTGTCTTGAACTTCGTTTTTCCTTCATCTCTGGTTAATTCTTTTTTATTGTTGTTTTTTTTTTACCCTTTTTGAAGGATTCGTTTCATTTGATCGTTGAGTACTCTTCATCTGCATTCCAAGTTGACTCATACTGATGATAACCCTTGCTTGGGAATAATTTTGAAAAAAAAATTTATTTTTGGCTCAAACGGGGTAACAATGGTTATAGTTTTTTGCTTTTTGGATAAAGAAAGAAGGCCACACATCATTTTGAACTCTGATTGTTTTATTTTCAAAAGATTAATTCTACGATTAGATGACCTCAACATGAGTCGTTTTTTCTTCCTTTCTTTTCTAGATCGCCCTTTCGGGTTTTTCAATATAGGGGACTTATTCTTTTTTTTTGAAAATTCTTTTGTTCTTTTGTTTGCCTCAATGGATTCAGGGATCACTCAACTAGCGCAAACGAGGATAATGTTGGTCAGGCCAATCTGCCCCAGTGTAAAGGTTTTTGTTACTGAGGGCAGTGACAATGTTTACTAGGGAAGATCCTTTATTTTGGAAAGTGAAGGGTGAGATTTTTCAAACACCATGTGCACAAACATCTCGAGAGAAAACATCAAATTGTTATTTTTGATTCAACATTTGACCTCGGAAAAATCTGACACTACAACTTTTGTTTTCTTTTTGTTATCAATTCTTTTATTTTCTTTTTTTTCTATTTATATATTTTTTGCTATTTTCGAAAAAACAAGAGTTTGATAATTTGCAAGAAAGACAAGCGACTCAATATTGCCTTCATTTATTTGTTTTTTTTTTCAATTTTGTTATTCGCGGCTTTTGTTTTTCTCCACGACACCCTATTAGGACATGATTTCCAGTAAACCTTGGAGATACCAAATAATGAAAGTTCACATTAAAAGTCACGGATAAAAGCGTAATATCCATGAGCATAACCCTCGTAGCAAGACATCAGTTTCGCCTTTTACAACAACCTATGCTTTCCCATATAGTTCTTCATTTGTCCATGGCATTTGTAGGGGCGAACTCGCGCCTTGCCAGAGTGCTGGATTGACTTTCTTCAAACTTTAAACATCCTGAATCGATCAAAGATTGCACTTTATGCTTTAAAGCCTTGCATGCCTCTGTTGAGTGTCCACACGCTCCTTCATGATAATCATACTTGGCGTTTGTGTCATAGCTCTTTGGGTACGGAGGTCGTATAGGTCTAGTTGGACAAACCTTTATGAGGTTTCTGCGGAGAAGATCTGGCAGTAACTCTGTATAGGTCATGGGGATAGGAGTGAAGCTGGCGACCTTCTCATCACGATTGTAATTTCTTCGCTCAATGGGTCGATTGGACCCATGAGAATGTGACATTTGAGGATAGGCAATAAAATGTGAGTTAGCTCTTCGTTTTTTATCTTTCTCATGTCTAGGACCATACTCATTTAAACTCGCTACTAGTTGTGGGCCTAGTGCAATTTTTCCATTTCTTATGCCACCCTCGACCCTCTCTCCAATTACTACTATGTCAGCAAAACTTGAGGAGACACTGCTTATCATGTGTTCATAAAATGGTGGTTGTAGAGTATTCAAAAATATGGTAGTCATCTCCTTGTCTCTCAGAGGCGGTTCTACTTGAGCAGCAATTTCTCTCCACCTTTGGGCATATTCTCTAAATGATTCAGACTCTTCACCATGTTTTGCAGTTGTATTCTATCAGGTGTTAGATCTTTATTATATTCATACTGCCTTAGGAATGCATCAACCAGATCTTTCCATGAATAGATGTGAGTAGTTTCTAAGCGCATGTACCAAGTCAGAGCTACGCCAATTAAACTTTCTTGGAAGATGTGAATCAAAAGTTTTTCATCGTGGGCATAAGCCGCCATTTTTTTGCAGTACATGGTTATATGGCTCCATGGGCAAGTATTTCCCCGATATTTCTCAAATTCTGGCAACCTGAACTTTGGAGGTATCACCACATCAGAAACTAAACATAGTTTTCTAGCATCTCCAAATTCAAAACTTCCTTCGCCTTCTATGGCTCTTAACCTCTTCTCAAAGACTTCTAATTTACTCTTATCGTCCTTAAAATCTGTTGGTGTAACGACATAAGATGAAGACTTCGTCTCAGGTTGTTTTTTCATTATCATGTTCTCAATACCTGGTTGGATTGTCTTCCCAAGAATTGTGAAAGTGGTTGCCCCAAGCTCGCCTTCTACTTCAACTGCATTACCTTCGGCCTTTTGAGTATCAAGATGCCCCAAGTCCACTCCTGATGGTGGAGTATAATTCGGGGGAAGACCATAGGAAGGGAAAGTTTGTACTTCTGGAACTCTTTGTTGTGGTTGTTGTGCGCACGAATCTTTGGGGCTTTGTAAGGCATTCATGGCCTCTAGGATTTGACTTATTTGTTCCTTCAGCTGTTGGATATCGACTTTCATCCCCTCTTGAACTTCTCCTTGGTTCTCCATGATTTTGCCACTGGTTCGTGTCCTTTAGGATGTTTTGGAGACTTTAGCCGTATTATTATTTTTAAACTGAATTTTATTAGATGAAATAAATTAAGAAAAAGAAAATAAAAATGAAAAGAAAAAGAGAAAAGACAAAGCAACGCAATTACTATAGTAAGAAATTATAAAGATGCGAAAACATTGCCAAATGTATAATCTGGAAATTAACATGAAACAAAGTCAATAGGATAGTCCATTCATAACATTTAAGTTCAACACATGTGAGGTGTGCAAAATCACGATCAACTATCATGAGCCTCAGCCATTACATTCTTCATTTCTCTTATCAGTTTCTTGCAGTAATTGAGGAAAGTTTCAACCTTCTCAGGTGGGTTAAAGATCGGCAATGCAGACTCAGCATCAGCTAATAGCTTAGGGACATCCTTAATGGCTTCATTGGCAAGGGAAGCTAGTTGTGCGAAACTTCTCTTCCAGTTTTTTATAACTCGCCCTTGTTCAACGATATACTCCTTCATCTGATTCATCAACTCTTGATGTTTTTTCTCTGATTCAGCCCGATGCCAACGTTCCTTCTTCAGTTTTGTCACTGTTGCATTCGCCTGTTGTGCGACGTCGTCCATTCTAATATGCATTTTGTGCAGTTCCTCTAGTACTTTTTGCTTGTCCCTCTGGGATTGGTCACACAATTGCTTCGTAACACGCTCTGATATCTCAATTATACCATATTCCCGGTCTTTCAAAGTCAGCTCAATGTTGGCCGCTACTAGCTCTTGCTTTTGTCTTATTAACAACTCCTCGTATGCTTCGCTGTTTTCCACACCTTCTTGCTTAAGATTCTCATAATCATGTTGTAGGCTCTGAAGATTATTGGTCAACTTGATATTTTCTAGTTTCATTTGCTCGAATTCTGCCTTCAACAATTTTACTTCCTCACTTTCAGCCTTATGAAACTGCTTTCCATAATCTAGGTTAGGAGAAGTTAACTCGAAAGGCAACTTCACTGTCCTAACCCTTTCTGCAATCCAATGGCTGTAAGGAATTCCTTCATCAATAGTCCATGGTCTGGGGTCCATTTCTGCACGAATAATGTTGCCCCAAGCATTCCTAACTTGATGAAGTACTTCAACAAAGGTTCCTTCCTCATAATAGATTTGCAATATGGCAAGAGACGCAAGTGTAGGTGATCCTCTCATAGGATGCCCAAATTGCCTTTGTGCTAACACAGGATTGTAATTAATACAACACCTAATACCCATGAGGGGTACATTAGGGTACCTCCCGCAGTGATATATAATTTGTGATCTACGCTGCCAAGGGACACACCATTTAATTTGATCCTCGTTTAAACTTGCACAAAGTTGTGCCCATTCATTTGCCCCTTTCACATTTGATTTACGCTGCAATAGCTCATCCATGGGGCATAAGGAATTTAAGGCATCTCCAGTCACACGGGAAATGAACCACATATACAACACTGGTAGACAGCATAACATCTTTCCTCCCTTCAATTCATAACAACGATTAAGTGTCCCATAAACTTCAGCCAAGACGGCAGTGACTGAATTCTCACAGCGCTCTTTGTACCCCACAAATGCGTTCATGGCGGCATAGTCGACGAAATTCTTGACATTAGGAAAAAGCATGACACCATAGAGGAGAAGAGCCAATACATCCATAAATGTTTCCCAGTTTTCCTCTTCAGCCAGACGATGCAAGTATCCCTTTAGGTATCCTTGAGGAAGGCCCCTCACTTTGCCCTTGATTGTGAACTTGCTCTCCAGCTTCATAGGGTGTACTTTCATGATCCTTGATAGCTGCAAGACAGGGACATATTGCCCAAGGTAATTGTATGGAGCTTTTCCCTCAAGAGGTATATTTAAAATTTGCTCGAATTCTTCCACTGTTGGCACCAGTTGGAAATCTCGAAAAGTGAAACACCTCAATGGTGGATCATAGTACTGTGCTAAAGTAGTAATTGCTGATGTTGGGACCTCCACCTCTAATAAGCTTAACAAATTCCCATACTCCTTCTTGAATGCATCCTTTTGGGATGTCTTCATTTTCTTTACCAGTTCTCTCAGACCATCCATATTTCCTTCCTCCGCTTCAATGGCTATTCTTTCCTTTAAAATATTTGAACTTGAAGGCTGGTCAACTTCACATCTCATGTTAATTTCCATTTTACCTCAACGGCTTAGTCACAAATTTATAACTTCCTACCTTGGACCAACAACAAGACCATAAATAAAATGTATGAGAAAAATGCATAACGATATAGTGATATATACAACGTGTTTAATTTTATGAACAAAAACGGTTATAAGACGACACGCATCTCCCTTTCGTGCCTTAATAAAGGCTGAATGTCTAAAGTTCTAAGGCCAAATATATGCACTCACAAGGATAACTTCCTAATCCTTAAATCAAGGCCACTAGAGCTATGGCTCTTTTCACTGTTTCTCCACAACAGTCAGAGTAATCAACTAGATGTGGAGACACAAATGAAGAGAACAGACTCTAGCTGGAGTTCTCACGATAGCCAGACAGGAAGTACATCCCAGAGTGACACCGCTACACAACCCCTCTATTTCTAAGTTGCGCTCAGACCCGGGTATAAGGCCTCACTCATGATATGCATATTGTGTGGAGGGAGATTATAATAAAAAACAACAATTGCAAAAATAAACACAGATAAGTAGAAACAATTATTTCAAACATAAATAAAAAGTAAAAGAAACTCACATGAAATTATTCCAAATATTAAACATAAATAAAGACAAAGGGAATAAAAACACAAAGAAAAACCACATTGAATTCACTTATCTAATTAAATGGCCTGACTCTCTGACGTCCCCAGCGGAGTCGCCATCTGTCGCAACCGAAAAATCGCGACGGGACGACGATCCGAAAAAAGGAAAAATTTTGAAAAAGAGATTTGGAGTCGCCACCATAGTTTATTTTGGAAAACTACGGAAAAACCATAAAATGATAAAGCATGGTCTGCGAAAATGAGATTCTATGTTCGGGAGTCGGTTACGTGTAGGGAAGGTATTAGCACCCTACAACGCCTGCCATAAGGCAGTACCTTTAATTAAATACGCGAATATGATGTGGTTTTCAAAATGTTTAACTATCCCCTAAAATAAAACTCTAAAGAAACAAAATATATTTTTTAGTTTTTTGTGCCCGACAAGGATTGACTTTGCTCCTACATATTCTCATAAAAAATGAGAAATCAGGGTTATGTAGTTCTTTTGAAAACTGTTTGAGAAATTTGTTTGGAAATTGTTTGAAAATTTGTTTAATTGATTATGAATAAATTTGGATTTTTGGGGAAATGAACCTGACAAGGACTGGCCTTGCTCCTACGTATCTCCATTTTTGATGGAGAATCAAGGATCACGTAGTTCTATCAAGGCGATATTGTTTGTAGTTTGAAAAATAGATGTTTTTTAGTTTTTGAAGATTTTATATTTTTTTGGTATCTTTTATTTAGGAGAATGAAAAGGTTTTTAGCACAAGGACGATGCGTGCGATCACACATGTGCCTAAACCTTTAAAACATATTTTTGTAATTTTATTTAAAAGAGAGAAAAGGTTTTTAGCACAAGGACGATGCGTGCGATCACACATGTGCTTAAACCTTTGAAATGTATTTTTGACATTTTTTTGAAGAAAGAGAAAAGGTTTTTGGCACAAGGACGATGCGTGCGATCACACATGTGCCTAAACCTTTAAAACATATTTTTGGGATTTTGAAGAAAGAGAAAAGGTTTTTGGCACAAGGACGATGCGTGCGATCACACATGTGCCTAAACCTTTAAAACATATTTTTGTAATTTTTAATTTTTTTATTTTGTATTTTTCTTTTTATCTTTAATTTTTATATTTTAGTTTTCTTTTTATTAAGAAGAGAGACGAGTTGAAATGTCTATGACATAAAATTGTGAAAGAAAAAAAAACATAAGATAAAATTGTGGTAGAAAATTGGATAAATTTAAAAAATATGATCAAAATGCATATAAATAGAATGAAAAGAAAATGTGTACCTCGTTGAAGATTTGAAAGATGAAGCAAAACTTTGCTTGTAATAAGTTGTAAGGAGAGATAGGTTGATGGCGAAGAAGATGAATTTATAGTAGAAATGTGGTATGGGATTTACTGTGTATAGAGGGATTAGGAAATAGTAAAATGTGAGAGAAAAATGAAGTAGAGTTTTGGGATGGAATGAAGAGGTTTTGAGAGAGAAGAGATGAGTATTATGTAATTTTTTTGTGTGTGTGAAGTGAAGAGAATGTAGGTATTTATAGAGTTAAGGATGAAGAAAGTTGATGAATAAAAATAATATAATAAGTTGGTGGAAAATTTAGATGAAATAAAATATAATAAAAAAAAGATGAATAGAAAAAGTTAATGTGGAAAATAAGTGAAAGAAATAATATCAAAGTTTGTGGAAAAATTAGGTGAAATAAAATATAGTGAATAGTAAAAGTTAATGTGGAAAATAAGTGAAAAAAAATAATATAAAAAGTTGGTGGAGAAATTAGGTGTGGAAATTAAGTGAAAGAAATAATATAAAAAGTTGGTGGAGAAAGTAGGTAAAATAAAATATAGTGAATAGTAAAAGTTAATGTGGAAAATAAGTGAAAGAAATAATATAAAAAGTGGGTGGAGAAATAATGTGGAGAAAAATGGATAATAAAAAATGTTGATGGAGAAGATATAATTAAAAAATGTAAGTGCAATAATTAGAAAAGTTGATATATAAAATTAATATGGAAATGATGTGGAAAAAGTAAATGAAAAAGGTAGATGATGTGGAGGGTGAGGTGGATGGTGATGTGGAGAATGGGGTGTGATAAGAAAAGATGGGTGGTGAGGAAGTAAAAAAAGTGAGATTATTTTGGGCCATTGGATTAAGTGTTTAAAAGAAAATTTGGGGGTGCAAAAAGTAAAATAAATAGTATTTTTCATTTTGGTTTTTTTTTATGTTTTTTTTTATTTATTTTTGTGATGAATTATATTTACCCGGACGAAATTAGGTATTGACAGTTATCTTTAGACAAGTCACAATTAATCCAAAAAGACACTCCAAACCTTCACTTTCTTCATAGAACCTTCAATTTAGATTTTCACTTGTAAAAGCCTCTAACCATGGTCCAAAAACAACATAAAACTTAATCTACCAACCATTAACCCAATCTACCTCAAATTTAGCTTAACTAAATATTTAAACAAGTTTAAAATAACCATAAAACATGTAAGATCCTTGAAAAATATTTGTAAGTTAAAAAAAAAAATGAATAGTAAATTGTGAATAGTAAAAGGTGAATAGTAAAAAGTGAATAGTAAAAAAAAATAAAAAAAAAATAAAAATATTTTTGGAAAGGATAAGTGTTCCACGTAGCTTTGAGATCAGAATTTATCAATTTGCAAATAAAAAATTATTTTTGTAATAGTAAAATGAATAAAAAAATGAATAGTTAAAATGAATAGTAAAAATGAATAGTAAATTTTTTTTACTATAAATAGCCAAGGGGGGGAGGCTGAAAATTTACACCAAAGAACTTAGAAAATTTTTGAGAGAAGAGAGTTGGAAGAATTTCAATTTTTTTGCAAAGGGGATATTCTGGAAGTTTTCAGAGGACGAGGGGATTAAGTCTGTAGTAGAGGTAAGGGGAGCTAACTTTGAGTATTTCTTTTGTATTATCTTGAGTCTTGGATATGCTATATTTTTCTTTTCTGATCTTATATCGTGAATATGGAGTATTTTGTTTCTGTATGATCTTAAATTTTAAATGAGAGTATGCTTTGTGTTGATATCCAAGTGTGATAGTTGTAAAATGTAATGTTGATTATGTTATGCCACTTGTATGTTATTAGTTGTTTATTTTTTTGTATTTTGGAAGGATTAGAAATTGTCTAACCGGCTCTGCCAGATTCAATTTCTTGTTTCCCCAAACATTCTATTGTTTTCCTTATTTAATTTTATTGTATTTTGGAAGGATTAGAAATTGTCTAACCGGCTCTGCCAGATTCAATTTCTTGTTTCCCCAAACTTTCTATTGCTTCAGTTATTTATTTTATTGCACTTTTGGAAGGATTAGAAGTTGTCTAACCGGCTCTGCCAGATTCAATTTCTTGTTTCCCCAAACTATTTATTGCTTTACTTATTTATTTTATTGCATTTTTGGAAGGATTAGAAGTTGTCTAACCGGCTCTGCCAGATTCAACTTCTTATTTCCCCAGACATGTATTGTTCTTGTTATTTAATTATATTGTATTTTGGGATGGATTAGAAGTTGTCTAACCGGCTCTGCCAGATTCAACTTCTTGTTTCCCATGAATTTTTATATTAAGATTATTCTTATGATTGTCAAATATTGTATTCTTCTATGACCATGTATAGTAATATCTTATTATGGGTAATTGTTATCTTGTATGAATTCTATAATGAATGAGTTTCTTGGCTGAAATTGATCTTGTTGGAAGGTCTGGAGTAAGGATTCTGTAATAACTTGTATATGAGTATTAAATAGATGTAGTGATACTATTTAAGGTTGTTGTAAGAGGAAGTAAAAATATTAAAATTAGGCATTTTAGATTTAGAGCATAAGCGAACAAGGTAGATAATTTAAATAAATAAATTGTTAATTATTGAAAGCCTCCCTTTGTTGGTAGGATAGAGGAACCTTAAAAACCTGAGTTGGCACATCCCTGATCATAGAGCAGCCCTGGCCTGGTCCAGTCAGTTGTGACTAGTCATATGTGTTGGCGTCGAAGGTGAGTTTGATGCGTTCAGACATCTGGGCCCTCTCCGGTGACCAATTGGGGTAAAGAAAGATCTCTAATAGGATGAAATTAAAATAAAATAAGTTAATTGGAGATGCATAAAGTTATCATGGTAAAAACTTCATATATATTTTATTTATCGTTACATTGAGTTCAGACTTTAATACGTAGTGGCTAAGATATGATGAAATGTTTTGGCTGATCTATGAATCTTTAATTGGTGAAAATATGTTGAGTTATACTCGTTATGGTCAAAAATGAGTTTATAATATGAAGTATGATAGCTGGCGATATGTTTAATTTATTGACACCAAAATAGGTTATTGTCAAATTATGATTAGAGAATGAACATGATTGAGTTATGTGGAGAAGAGGTTATGAATTGTTGATTTGATGAAATGTTGGAGTGGATAAGAGAGTATGAAATGTTGATGTGATGAAATGTTGGAGTGGATATAAGAAATTATTGCTTATGAAATGATGTTTCCTACGGGAAGTAGTATGTTCGGTTATACCATGAGAGCTTGGTATGAACAAAGTAACACCTGAGGTTAATGAAAGCAGGCAGCAAGTGGTCTGACCATAAGGCTTTGACATAAATATGTGGTTCATAAGTTTTATAGAAGCAGGCAGAGAGCGGTCTGACCATAAGGCTTCAAAGAGTAAAACATAGTATACAGGTGAGGCTTAAGGAAGCAGGCAGAGAGCGGTCTGACCATAAGGCTTCGTGAGTAAGCATAGTATAAATTGTAAGGTTTATGAAATTGAGGAAGATGATTTTGATAATGATGAATTAATGACATCGGGGTAATAATATTTGAGTAATTGTAGAAATAAATGATTAAACTATGCTTATTACAAGTTTAATGATTGATTTGATATGGTTGGCTTACCCTTATTTGTTTATGCTATGATCATATAACTCATGTTATATGTGATTAGGTAATGTTACAGATGTGGTTGAAAAAGCTTAGAGATGAGAGAGATGCGGGGAAAACCTTTCATGGATTTTTGTAAAAAGAATAAATTTGTATTGGGAAGATTATGTTGTGTAAAATTTAAAAGTTGAAATGTCAACGGTGAATACTATATTGTTTAAAGTTTGTAAGTTTGGTATTGTACTTTGGAGTAATTGAAATAAAGTTTGATTGTTTATATGAGATATCGAATTAATTTAGTCTCTACTATCAGTAATACCCTTTAAAATATTTGGGTATTACAAAACAAACCTTAAACCTTAGTTTTTCCCATTCAATTTGTAATTCAAAATTTCAGCTATCAAAACCTCTTATTTGACCCAAAACCAAACATAAGATCTATCTATTCACTAACCTCAAAACCAAATCATTTTTCATCACTAGAATTATACTCCAACACAACAACCTCACATGATCCAAACAATACAACCAAATACAAGTCATTCATACCATCATTCATCAAAAATCACCATAGATCAACAAACATGTCATCATACAAATTACCAAATCTTTATCAATAGCTCATTCAATGATCAAAACCATTTCACATCACAATAACTCATCAAATTAAACGTAATTTCACTACACACAAATCATTACCTAAACTCAGAGTTTCTAGATTAAAATTAAAGACAAGTTTAGCTTCTCTTACTTGTTTAGAAAGCTACAAAAGCTCTATGAAGCACACTATCCTTACCTCAGCTTAAAGAACTCTAGAATTGCCTACAAATTATGAAATTTTGATCAGAATGAACCCTTAGGACCACTAATCAACAAGAAGCTAGAAAAAGATATCAAGTGACACATGTGAGAAATTTTAGATGTATAAGTCTTAAAATAAGAATTAAAGAAAAATGAGCATAAACTTACTTATTTTATAACAGAACTTGGTAAAGAATGAAGAACTCACTCTTGTGATCTCTTAAATACGATGTCTAACTCAAAATAAAAAATCTTAAAAAAAAAGGAAAGAAAACTAAAAAAAAACATTTTAAAAAATAATGAGTGTCTTAAATAATAAAACATGTTTATCTAATTTTATTTATATTATTAAATTACCTTAACATTACAATACTCGATACTCTGATGTTATTATGTTATAACATCGATAAATATTTCTTTAGTTTCAAGTCTATTAAATTGTTTGTTATTGATATTTTATCTAATTTTAAAGAAGAGGAATTTGTTGAACTGAATTCATAAAATATTTTGCGTCCGTATTAATAAGGTGTTAATCTTGTAAAAGTATTGACAGTAAGTTTATCAACTTTAAAACATTATTTTATTATTTTCATCACATCCTATTGTTTCGAAAACTACAAAATATTTTAATACATAATTCAATATATTTTTTTTCATATTTTCTACCATGTGCATGCTTGAATTGACATGTATATCTATGAGCACCCTAAGGTTTGTAACAAACTTCTCGAAAGTTGTTTAAAGATTATGAATGTCAACTTTCGTAAAGATTATATTTATATTCTTATTTGCTATAAAAAATAAATTATTTTATAAATTGTATTTTGTATTGAATAGAAAAAAAACAAATAAAAAGTGATTAAAAATGAAGATTAATTTGTCACATTAATAATATTTTTAGAATGGTGACTAAATTAATTATTTTATCTAGGATGCGTGACAAAATTATAAACGCGAAACTGTTGTGGGTGTGAAGTAGTGTACTTGTCTTATTTCACATTGATTTCCGCTTTCAAGATAAGGCAATATGTGGAACAAAGTTACGGTCGTTTCAGTTTTGCTCCTTTCACAACACAACACAACACAACACAAAAACGGTCGTGGGAGCTTTCGAACATAGCACCATTCACTTCACCGGAAAACAAAACAAGGCCTTCTTCACCCTTTTACATTTTTTCCCATCTTCATCCGCTCAATGGTTATGGCTACTATGGTGTCTGAACATGCTTTTCCCACAAGAACGGTTCATGAAGTTGCATCTTCTTTCAGCTCTAAATGGCGCTCTTCCCTGGGAAAGAAGAAGCCGAATGTTCACCTGTTTCAATGTTCTCTCAGAATTAGAGCTTGTAATAGTTCCATGGCCAACAACAAGGACATCTACAATCAAGTGGGTCTGTTTCAAAATGCTATCTTTTTTTGTGTGTTAGAACACGTTCTGCTTTTGGTTTATGCTTATGTTTTTTTTTTGTATGTGCTAAAGTACCTTTGGCGGTTCAATCATTGTGGATGTGGCTCTTGTTACTATTTATGTTTGTGATTGCCCTTTTGCTTGTAGGGGTGAAATGGGATGGTGGAAAGTCGAGGAGTGAGGCTTGAAGAGGTATTCTTGGATACAAGTCTTGAAAAAATATCACCCTTAATTTGAATTTGACGGAGTGCGTTTTCAGTCGGGAACCTTTTTATTTTGGGGTGGTGGTTGGTATGTTGATATAAGATTTTTATGATGATAACATGATTGTGATTTCCAATAGATGTTTTAACCGATGTCACAGATAGTGGAGTTTCAAGCTTGTTAGGTTCAATACCTTTTTGTGTATCTAATTTCAACAGAACATGCAGATAAGAGCTAAAGAACAGTGCCTGTGTGATAAACGATCCACTCATCTGATTATGGAAAATGTCTCTGGGATACCTCTTACCATGTAACCTATTTAGATAACTGAGTAGTTGGGTTACATGGTATGATAAAAATAGAGAAACTGCAAAAACTTTTTCATTATCTACAAGGGTATAGCTGGTTACCCATGCCTTATGGGCAATGGTTAAGGGGTAATGCTTCGATTTACTTAAATGGAACACTTTGGGATGATTTTGTTTTCTTTTTATGTAATAAATGTTATCTCTGTCAATTAAGACTTTGTTTGAAGAATGTTTCTCCCTGTAGTTATCATATATACTTCATGCTAGTTAGTTGCATTGCATCTATTATTCTTAATGGATCGTGCATATCTATTTTCACCTTTCTAAATTTGATGCCATGAATGTGACTTTTATCATGTAGAAATATTCGTTTGATTTCTTCTTTGTCGTCAACCCTCAGAGCAAATTTTAAGCTGATTGAAGATTCTTGATAGTTTAATGACTCTTCTGCAAATCTTTTAAGTGAAGTGGATATAACTTAATGATTCACAATAGGATAGTCTGTTATATTAGCTGCAGGTGACTAGTTCTTCTTTCACTTATTATCTTCATCAGTCATAATAACCATTCAAATATGATCAGGTTTGTTTTCTCTAAAAAGGAAAATTGAAGATGCAGTTCTTCGCGCTGAAACATTCACTTCGACAGCCTTAGAAATTGAAGAAGCAACTAAGATTAAACAGGAAGAAATGGTGCGTGATTTTGATATGTGGGATGATCCAGCTAAGTCCAATGACGTCCTTGTCAAGTTGGCTAACAGTGCCAAGGTAGTTGATTCCTTAAAGGACATGAAATACAAGGTGATGGTCTGTTTCCATCAGTTTCATCTGAATTTTCACAGTATTATTTGTCTTCAATTCTATATAAATTTTGATTGGTTTGGTATGAAATAATAATTGTGTAGGCCATTTAACTAATGGTATGTGGGGACTTTGATACACTAACAGAAAAATAAAATGAAATGCAGCAATTACACTGAAGAAAGAAATGTCCAAAGAACACTTCTATTTAGAACATAATTTTGATTATGATCTTTACTCCGACCACTGTTCTGTAAAGCTCAAAGATTGCCCTGTGTTTGTGCATGGCATCTTTCATTAAACCAGAATTATATTACCTCTAAGCTCTAGCTACTGTAAACTTCTGTTGTATAGTTAATCCTCTTTCTGTCTCAGATCCACCATACTTCTTAAAATGATATACCATATGTATAACTTGGGAAATCACTATTTTGCGAAGGTTGGCCAGAATTTGCTAACAGTTGAAAATTGTGGCTTTCCTGGTCATACGGCTCAAAATACACCTTTGCTAACACCACTAAAACAAATAAAATAGGCCATACTATTTTATTTTATTTTTTTCTTATTTGAAAAAATATGATTCCTTGTTGTTTGTCCTCCAGTTAGAGGAAGCAAAGTTGATCAATCAGTTGGCTGAGATGAATGCTATTGATTATGGGCTTTATAAACAAGCCTATGAAGCATCATTGGGTGTTAGTGATATTCTAGATCAGTATGAGATTTCTAAGCTTCTTAAGGGTCCATTTGATATGGCCGGAGCATGCTTGGTTATAAAAGCTTCACTTGATGACATCCATCCAAAGGTTTGATATGTAATGTTTGAACTTCAATATGATTATGTTTTTTAAACTATAACTTATGAATCTGGTTATTGTATGCTATTATATTAGTAAAACTTAATCCTGTTTATGATGCATTCTAAAATTGATTCTTCAGTCCAGCAGTTGTTTTGAAATATAATATAGTTTGAAAGCATAAGGATGTTAAATATCATCTTTCGTTTACCTCTTGCAAAGAAGTAGAATTTTGAACTTGCCATTGTGTAGCTGTATCAGTCATAAGTTCCTACTTATTTCTATGGAAATGAAATTTCATCTGTAAATCTGGTTCTTTCACTTTAAAATTTTAAAGTTTCTAGTTTCAAAGTTTTAGTATTGCTTCATTCTTGGAGCAGTAATGAGTACAAATAAGTTTCATTTAATTAGACTTATGGTTATTTGGCAAAACCTCACTCATGTGAAGAAATAACCAATTTTTTCAGTGTTGTACATATAATAAACACATATTTCATCTACACTTTGTAAAACAGTTTCTGATCGTTTGCTTTATGTTCTAGTTTTTTTTTCTTCTTAAACTATTTATGTAAATTATTTCTGTTGTCCTTGGCCTACTTTTTGTGTAAATCAAGCTCTGGGCAGAACAGCTCCTAAGTATGTATCTTGGATGGGCTAAAAGACAAGGTTATGAAGGAAGGATTGTTGACAAGTGTCTGTTCAAGAATGGAGGAATTAATTCTGCAACTATAGAGTTTGAGTTTGAGCGTGCATATGGTTATCTTTCAGGGGAAAAAGGAGCTCACAACTTGATAAGAGGTTCTTCAAATGAGTCTTCTCCGCTCGAGGTGTGAACATTTCCGTTCTTCCTATGTAATTGCAAACTGATTTTCCTTTCTTGTATACTTTGTTTATTGCATATTGAATTACATTATAGAAAAACTCTTTTTGAGAAGAAAATTCTTCTAATTCCTGTTACAGAGTATTAATCTCTACTCCACTTCATAATGATTCTAATTCTATGAATACTTTACATAGACATCACCATTAGGTTTATTGCGCATGCATGAACAGTATAGGAAAAACTATCAATATAAATTTTTAACATAATACATCGAAATAATCATAATTATCCATGCGTAGTAGAAGATATTATATTATGCTATATCTATACATTATAACTGTAATATATTGTGGAAACAGCATTTCAAAAGGCTTGTAAAAATTCATGTTGGATTCTGGATTTGATGAAATATCAAGGAAAGTATACCAAAGTTGTGATCACTGTGACCTTTCTTGAGTTTCTATGATGAGGATTGACCGATGATTACTATAGTGAACTGGGCTATATTAGAACAATCATAGAATGAACTTATATATATATTATGAAATAATTATTAGAATTTGATGAAGTAACTATTTTTGCTAATTAAAAAATTTGCAGGCTTGCTCAGCAACTGTAGATGTTATTCCCATGTTCTTTGAGAATAATGCTTGTGATCTTGAAATTAATTCTGAAGATTTGATTATCTCATCTCCGTCTATTCAAGGAGAAAACAAGAGACAAACAGATCTTTCAGTTTGCATTCAGCATTTACCTACTGGCATAAGTGTCCAATCCTCTGGTATGCATATGTTTGTGTTTCAGATGTTTGCTTCGCAGTTTTAGTTCCTTTTCTTCTATCATTATATATATTCAAGTATGTTCCAGAATATGATAATGAAATTGCAATATGTCCTATAGGTTGTGCTATTTTTTCTCCTTTTTTTGGCTTTTGACGATATGTTAGTCTACTGAAGATTTCTACATAAACAAACATACTCCTTTGACCTGTTTTTTTTGTTGGGTCTTTCCTTTATCTTACTAGGATTAACACCTGATCAAATTAGGTTACACGCCAACATTCATGATTAAAAGTTGGGAACTGATAGAGCCATATGGTCTCATATTTAACTATGCATATAATATGCAGAGAATTGCTTGCTACACTAATATTTTTTAGGAGAAATTGTTAGCATAAAACTCACCCTACTACAATGTGGTTTCTTGCTCTCTTTGCTATGTTAAAGAGAAACAAATATTAAAATCAGTTTATACTTAATTCAATCCTACAAAATCAGCTTGTAAGATGAGGTTTGCACCCACTTATATACTATAAACACGATAAGTTCAACAAGCAACAAATTTCTTTAGAATAGGCTTGAACCCATGATTCTAGTACCATGTAAAGAAGTGAATTTTAAGCATAGTTATCATAGGTACTTTAATTGCTAGAGAAGTTCTTCATTTTGGCCTTACTTGGTTAGTTACCATTACCAGACCATAACTCATGAAGGATGGATAAGGATTCTCTTTTGGAAAAAGCTGTCGATAGCTGAAAATTGAAAGAGAAAACTAATATACCTTTCTCATATTAAACTAGTATTGTGAAAGATTGGTAAAGTCTACGAACCAGTATCTTGTGTGCCACATAGTTCATATTATTATGACATCTGGTCACTTCACATCTATATGTCTCAATCTGATTTGGAAGTCTCAGGATTTTCTTTCCTTTTGCTTTTTTCTGCCTTGTTTGTTGTGCTAAACGGTTCCTATCAAACAATGTGTAAATTATAAGTTCTAACTGATGTTGTTTTTGTATTTTTTTTCAATGATTTTAAACTTGTCCTGGTCTTGATTACTCGGTTATAAAAGAGGTCATAGTTTACAAAATTTATTACGCTTCATGTGGACATGGTAATTGTGGATTTTAGATATATGAAATAGAAGTGAAAGAAAAGAAGCATAACAGACGCTTTGCTGCATCTTAAGCATAATTTAACAGAATTCATAATGACTTTAATGTAGATAGAAATTAATTTTGTTCACTCATTATTTGCTTTTTGACCACATTCCAATACTGGTAGAACTAAATTACTACCAAATCAGTTTCCCTTACTTTCAAATTGAAAAATTTGATAAGCATGTAAATGGAGATTTTACTTGATTACATTTTGTGGTTTCTTTGTGGAGGTGAGAGAAGTCACTTTGCAAATAAGATGAAAGCACTAAACAGACTTAAAGCCAAACTTCTAGTGGTAGCAAGGGAACAAGAAGTTGCAAGCATAAAAAGTATACAGAAGGACAACATTGTGAGTCCATGGCAAGAAGAAACTAGGAGGTACGTTTTTCATCCGTACAAGTTAGTACATGATGTAAAGACAGGCATTGAGATGCCAGACCTGAACTATGTTCTTGAGGGGAATATTGGAACCCTTATTGCAGCTCATATTAATAGCAGAGCCATGTCATAAGGTCTGAATCCATATTTCATACACCACACCAGGTGATCAATTTTGCTATTGCAATTGTTGTGTAAATGTTCACTTTTTCAGTCCTGCAAAATTATCAGGATTTACTTCAATCCCTTGATTTCATGAGGCAAAAATGTATCAGTTCATCCATTTTGGTCTATATTGACAGATTTGTTAATGAGTTGAATGTAAATTGCATTATATTCTAAACATTTTATAATTTGGTTTTCTGGCATCCTAAATATATGTGATTTGAATTAATTTTTAGGAGGTTTATTGGTTATGTTTCAAAGTAAACATTATCACCTTTGGTTGTTAGAATGGAAGCCTACCATGATGTTTGTTAGCTATGAGAAGTTGTTGAAGGTGTGGACAAAGTTTTAAGTCTATCATATCCAATGGCTGTTTAGATTAAAAGAAAAACATTTGAAAATTCACTATAAAGGTAAAATGATCTGAAGAAAAAGTGAATTTTTGATGTCAAAGTATCGTTCTCCTCAATCAAAACCCACAAAGAGAGGAAGCAGATAAAGGCAAAGCAACTACAACCCTATTTGCTACAGTATCATCCACTATGTTGATAAGTATAATGACACATAAAACAGCTCATGAAATTTGAGAGTTTTTGAAGCAAAAGTACAATGGAAATGAAAAAGGTGAAAGGTGTGCAAGCATAGAACTTAATATGGGAAAATGATATTCGAAGAACGAAGAAATTTGAAACAATTAATTAAGGAATATTCATTCAAACAATTTCGTTTTGATAAACTGGATTATTGAATATTGAATATGCACTACAATTTACAAATAATAAAGTTAGAAGACCAAAAATAATCACTGGTAATATTAATTTTTTTTAACAAAAATGGCGGGTTGAAAATTGTCTGAATAAAATAAAGAGGCTTAAAAAGAATAAAAAAATGCATAATATGAATAAAATAACAAAAAAAAAGACAGCATAAAATGAATAATAAAAAATAGCATGAAAAAATTTCAGAACGCTAGAAGGAGGGCTTGAACCTCCGACCTTGTGGTTAACAGCCACACGCTCTAACCAACTGAGCTATTCCAGCTTTTTGACAGAATGCGAAACTTAGTAGAAATTATATAATATTCTTATCTCATTGAACTTTACCCCTTTAAACTCTGTTTAATTTAAAAATATAGTTTTATTCATTAAACTTTTAATTTAAGAAATTAATTTTAATCATATGTGGAATAAGTAATCTGTTAAAACAAAACTTCGGTGAAGACATAAATTCATCTGCTTAACTTGTTTGAATTTATTTTTAAAACTGTGATTTAATGTTGAATTTTAATTTGATAATAGAGATATTTTGTTACAAGTAAACACATGAAACAAAATAGTTTAATGCATTGCTGAAGCACCTTTTAGATAAACTAGCATATATGTCTAATTTATTTGTAGACAAGTGATTTCAGATTAGAACAATTATGCTAATAGTAGATAAAGGACTTTCTTTTTAATGAATGATTTTGGATTAGAGGATCGTGGATACAATTTTCTATAAGTATTTTTTAAAATAAATTTTTTCATAATTTAGTTTTATTTTTAAAAAGTAAAAAAAAATTAATAAGAAAATTTAAAAAAATATTTATATATAAACTAACTCTATATAAAGAACACAAATAAAATTAATTATGTCTTGTGTATAATTGAATGAAAATATCATAAATATATATAAGACAGAGTATTTAGAGAGGGTATTTATAATTATGTTATTTTATCCTTATAGTTACATTATTATGTTCCTATAATACTACAAGAATATTCCTACAAATAAGTTATTCTAGTAAAGATAATTATAATAATATTTTCTCTCAATAATCCTGGAATATAATTAATTTTCTAACACTTTTTCTTAAATTGAAAAGTCATAAAAAAACTCTCAACTTGCAGTTCATAGAGAAAACTTCACTTTTTAGTGTTTTGCAAACACATTGACAAGTTGTTCAATTAAAGGTATATCTTTAGTTGCGATTGAACCATTTTGAATCTTATCATAAATAAGTGGCAATTCATCTTGTGTGTTTAGAATTTTCATGAAATACTAGATGAGGTGCAATGTGTAAGGTTGTTTTATTGCCATAATATAGTAATGTAGGTTTATGAAGTAATGTCCACAAATCTTTCAACAATGATTGTAATCAAGTCAATTCAGAAGAGGTACTAATCAATGTTTTATATTCAACTTTTGTCGAAGATAAAAGAACATTTTTTTTGTCTCTTTATTCATTAAGATACGAGGGAATATCCAAAAACACACAATAATGTGTAATTGGTTTTTGAGATAGTCGACAAACTTTCAATCTATTCAAATCACAAAAAATGTGGAAATAGTTTTTTGTCTCTTTTTTTGTTGTTGTTTGTTTCAACCTTGCTTCTCATTTATAATTAGTCATAATTTTCTTTATCAAACAATTTTGTTAATTGACTGGTGAAATTATTTTTAATTGATATTAATTGAAATTGTTATTCCCACGTATGTTAATAAAGGTTTCTCACCCAATGTTTTGTATTCAACACTTCATGTGCTACCATTTTTCCATTTCCTCGTGTTTGAAATAGTAATTCTTTCAATGTTTGGTCTTTAAATAATAGGTTTAATTGATGCGGAGGTCCCTATTTGTGCAGTTTTGTGTCAAGTAGGTCCCTGTATTTTGAAGTAGCTCAATTTGGTCTCTAATTATGAAAAATTGAAGCAATAAAATTTGTGCCGTTAAATTCTGTGAACGACATCAAAATTGTTGCCTGGTGGCTAGGTGAGGTGACATTTGAAAACACGTGGCACATAAATAGTTTAATAGGTGGACTTAAATAATTTTTTACTTTGACAAGCACGTGGGACATAAACTTTGTTTGGATTTCATTAAATCCCTCAGCTGAAGCTCAAAATCCCTAATTGAAAAGGGTGTGAAAAGGGTCTTGTACTCGTTCTTCTTCGAAGGGTGTTGGTTCAGTATTATTTGCGAGGGGGATGGGTCTGGTGGTGATCAAGGTTGTAGTCGTTCTTCTTGGAAGAGGATGTCGAAGGAGTACTCTTGCTCTTCGTCGACATGCAGGCGGAAGGAAAACCCTATAGTTTCTTCACCGATTTGCCACTGTGGACAGAGATCTGTGATGAGAACTACCAAAACTATGAAGAATCGAGGCAAGCAAGGAAGTAGCTCCACATGTCTGGGTCAAAAGACAAAGTTGTACTTTCCCCCTCATACTTAAGTGGCCCATCATTCAAGAACTTCCCTCCATGGTGGAAAACAACTTCAAAATGATCCTCCATGTTCAACACAACAACAATATTTATCCTATAAAATAATAACAAGGCCAACGAAAACTAAAATTATTTCAAATTATATCAATATTTATCCTATAAAACCACAACAGAGAAAGTGTATGACTTATATATAGAAAACCTTTAACAAAACATGCTTCAATTATACACACCAACACCAACGACAACAAAACTTAAACAAAATTAAAAGCACAAGAAACAAAGATGGGGGACCACGTTGCAACACAACTTTAACATAACATGCTTCAAAAACACACTCCCACAGAACTTCAAACATGGGGGACCACATCACCACTTCAAACATGGGGGACCACATTAAAAGTAACAACGATATACTAACCATGCAACATTCTCGAAAAACCACCAATATACTAACCTCAACACGTGCTTCACTTGCGACGAACTTCGCCAAAGCTTTCTACGCGAAACCACCGATAGATGAAGATAATTTCATAAAACGAAACTTTTTCTAAGCCTAATTTCACACTAAAACCCAATGTTCCCCAATTGCGGACCAGAACGACTAACCCACGAACCCTATTTCCCCAATTTCGCACACACCCAATTTCTCAAGCTAATACCTTTTAATTTGATTTCCCCAATTTCATAACGGTACCTTAATTTAAACCATGTGCTTCTGAAACTAAAAAAATAATTTAAGTCCACCTATTAAACTATTTATGTGCTACGTGTTTTCAAATGCCACCTCACCTAACCACCAGGCAACAATTTTGACGCCCTTCACAGAATTTAACGGCACAGACTTTATTGGTTCAATTTTTCATAATTAGGGACTAAATTGAGTTACTTCAAAATACAGGGACCTACTTGACACAAAACTGCACAAATAGGGACCTCCGAATCAATTAAACCTAAATAATATAGGAAATTTTTTAGCTGGTCTTAAAATTTAAATAAATCTAGGATTAACTATTTTTTAATCCTTGAACTTTCAATCAAAATTGAAATTTGTCTATGTCAAAATTTTGATACATTTTGGTTCTCAAACTTTAAAGATAAATTAATATAGTCATTTAAACGTAATTGTTATATTTTTCTTTGTATGTGTGAAATGTATTTTATGCTATCATTTAAGTTATTTAGAATGTTTAAACATTATCGCTTCAATGTTAGTTGGGAAATGCATTTGACACGTCAAAAAAATTTACCGTAACTAAGTTAAAAAGACTATATTCATCAATTTTTAAAGTTTGGAAACCAAAGTATATGAAAATTTGGAACAGGGACAAATTTCAATTTAATGTCTATAACATTCCAAATTCTCACACTAGACATTTCATAGATAATATAAATATTGTAAAATTTATACAGTCATCCATGAGGAATATAAAGAAGTTCACACTGAAGATACATATTTCTTTCAAATCTCACATTAACACTCATAAAAACAGCTCAAACTCTTCTATACTATTCTTCTGCTTCTCTCTTCACTTGCATTGGATCCAACGTTATTCCCGCATCTACTCCCATATAACACACATGTTATATGACATCACACAAATATAATTTGTCAACACAAACACAAACAAGTAAGGGTGAGCTACCATGTAAAAGACTTTTCAAAAGAAGGCATAGCACTATTACTACACATAACTCATTCACAATAAAATTCATGTGAGATGCAAATGGTTATACTAGACTCTATTATTTGGATAGAACGTTGATGGAAGTCTCGGGTGGTCGTGCACTTGTTGTGATGACCTCCACTCCTCATACAACAAAAATCATGGCCAAATACAATATATCATGTCATCCACAAGGTAAGTTTGTCAACACCTATGATCACAACTGAACATAGGCTAGGACCTCCTACCACTCTCACTACATAACACATCTTTCTCAACATTAACGTGTACACGAGTACCATGCCACTACAAAATCTCTCTACGAGACTCATACCATGTTCAGATTCATCAATTCCTATGCAACATAACAAAATGAATTCATCACAGATTTTCATACCAACTAAGTATATTGCATAATAATTTAACAATATATAATAATATGTTCCATAAGAAAAAGTTGAAAACTCGTTGAGTAGACTTTTAGGAAAGATACTTGCGACTCAATGGACAATTAAAGTACTAGGTCTTTCCTTAGTCAAAGTATTCCTCAACTAGTTTTCATGAATTTCTTATTCAAAGATTCAATACAACGTCACATGGATTTTTCATAAACAATATTCATTGAGAAACTCTAGAGTGTGGATTTCACAAATTCAATACAAAATCACATATTCACACAAAAATTCAAAACATGCATAAATATACAACAATATTAGATCACTAATGTAAAAACCTAGAAAGGTTACCCTTACCTCTTTTCTAGAATTCTTTTCTTGATTTAAGTTTGTTCCCAAAATCCTTTTAGAATCTCTACTTTATAAATTCCTTCCTACACTCTTTTCTTTCTAATTTTATTTCTCCTTCTCTAGAACCTTTCTTTAGAATCCCCCTCCCCTTGTTATTTAATAGGCCATAAATGACTTTTTTTAATTATTATTCTTTTTATTTTTTTTTTATTTTTTTTATTTTATTATTATTTTAATCCATTATTTTAATCATCGAAAGAAATCTTTTTTGTTAGCTTCTCCTTTTTCTCTTTTTTTATTATTATTATTATTTTATTTTTATTTTTTATTTTTTTATAAAACCTTAAATTTTTTTGTAAAAATATGTTCTCAGGAATTTGGACCTATTCCTTTGAAATCACTATAATTATCTACTATTTAAGCATACCATAATTTTTTTGTTTAACTTATCACAATTTATTAATCATATTTTCTACCCATAAAATTATTACTAATAATAATACTAAGAAAAAATTACTACTATTGATCAAGCTGAATATTTTCATGAACTTTACCATTGAATGACTAAACATAAATTTAATTCATAAATTTAAGTAAAACTTTTGAATATATATATATATATATATATATATATATATATATATATATATATATATATATATATATATATATATATTACTTTAGAAAGTCATTATGTATCTATTATAATATAAAGAAAGTTGACTACTATGAAATTTACCCAACTATTTCTTTATGTTATTATGCGTCCAAACTACTAGCCAATTGACTTAAATATTTCTACGAACTTTCTTGATTTATGGCAATATCGCTCACTAAATACCCTTATTACCTTTTTTATTTATGAAAATATCATTCATCCTACTACTTTTCTTGAATTATGACAATATCACTCATTAAATACTTTAACCATCTTTTTTATTTACAAAAATCATTCACTATTGGTATGTTTTTATTATTATTAGTATTAATATTAATAAATATTTAGTATTAGAAGTATAAATTATTACTATTATTATTATTATTATTAGTATTAGTATTAGTATTATTAGTTGTACTGATATTATTATTCGATTTAATATTATTATTATCACTATTAATGAATGATTATTATTATACTTATTATTATTATTAGTATTAATATTAATATTGTTATTAGAAGTACTTTTTTATTATTATTAATAGAAACACGAATGTTATCGTGCCTATGTCAATAATTTTTAAATATTTATATATTATGCAAGCTAAAAATATTTGTAAATTGATTAAATTAATATAAAAAAATATGAATTCATAAAACATCTTCTACACACGACAAAGTATAAATAATCATAAACATAAGGAGTCTCTTATAAATGCAGGAAAAATATTGGAGAAAACACAATCAATGGAGTAGACAACCCATGCTTAGGAAACCATTATCTAAGTTATTTAAATTCCTCCTAATATGACGAAAAACACCAAATAATAGTTCAATGAACTCCATTCATAATGTTCGTGCTTTTTTTATTTATAAAAATTCCTAGGCTTTAAAACAAAGCACGATCATTCATTGACAATAACTTCTAGGTTTCCTTATCTAATAATCCTTCCATGTTACTCTAAAATATATAATATTTGTAATGGATTATAAGTTAACTATATAAATAAGTTGAGTAAGACGTTAATATATAAAATAAATGTTTATGTTTTATTACACGTTCTAAAAAAAAAAGAACAAATTACTAACTTAAAGTCTTATAAATTTTTAAATTCTTGTATATTTAGAAGACTAATTAAAGATTGATATTGAAGATATCTTTTTGTTTTCATGTGATTTATAAAAAGTAAATTTTGTACATATGTAATTAAAAAAATAATATGTAAAAATTGAGTTTATTTTGATGTGGTATAATGCTTTATTTTTGAAGAAGTCTCTCGAATTCTTTATAGAACACATTATTCATAATTTAATTTGTTCTAAAAAACTATCAAAATAAGAGTAATAACGTTATGTACTAATGACACAATAAAAATATATAATGTATAATAAAATTTTAAATAAATACTAATAACTTCATGCATAAATTTTATGTTATGCAACAAATGAATTTTGTTGTATCATGTTAATGGAGAGAAATCAATTAAAGTATAAGGATTAGGGTAGTTAACATAAAACAAAATAAATAATTTAGAATAAAAATGGTGTTCAACTCATATATGTAAACATAACATTCATTATTGTAAAATTGAATTAGTTTCCTAACCTTGTTATCCACTAAGATTATCAATCAGAGTAAATAGTCCTCCTTTCAATTATTCCATTTTATTCTACGAAAAAATATGAAAATTTTTAGTAGTAAAAAAATAGTACATATATTTGGAGATACCTGTCTATGTGAGAAATTATCATGCTTCATCCCAGATAATTATCATGCTTTTGTATGCATTTTAATTACTTGTAATTGATTCTATACGTGAAAAGTAAACTTCACGTGTTATTAAAATACAATGACTTAGTTGAAATTAATTTTTGTTTGTAGAAATGGATTTTTATTTTTATTTATTGGCTAGCATTCCAGGATTATTAAAAATATACCATTCCAAATAAGATTGAAAAATTTCAATCTTTAATTCTTCTTCTCTGAAGTTGTGTTCGTTTGAAGGTGATTTCCTTATTACAGTAATTAAGACGGACGGATTTGCGAGAGAAGAGAGAGAAGTGACGTTCGCTTGCGCTGATTTGCAAAGAGAGAAAAGCAACGATTTGCAAAATTTCACTGTGCGGTTCATCTGTATTTTGCTGCAATTTGCGATGATTTAGGCACAAAAGACTTATATGCCATGTACTATTTGATCAATTCCACGATAATATTTAGCCATCCATAATATAAATAAAGGAAAATATTAACGTAAATAATCGATTCCAACCATGTGAGTAAGCCAGGTTGAAGTCGTGTGATTAAGTTGAAGACGCAGGGAGTGGTTAATGATGAGGAAGAACGCGGTTGGTGATGAGGAGCAACTGCATGGAGATGAGGAAAGCTTGAAGAAGAGATGTTCATGGGCATGTATTCGGTTCCACATAATACCGTAGCGGTTCCAGCATTTGGAAGAAATTGCAAAGTAGGCGGATTCGGTTACGAACTTGGCGTATCCGGTTCCAAGCAACGTTTATTCGATTATGCGCCGCTGTCAACGTGCATGGGTTGATGTCATTAACATGTTCTTGGCCTCCCATGGAAGCAATGGTGGCTTTGGGGTTGAGGAGAAGGCCACAAAGGATGAAGGTGTGTTCATACCACTAGCATTGGTCCGTACACAGGCCCGGAACAATATTTGGCTTTTCTCCCTACAGATTGATGAACCTGGTTGGGAGTCTTTGCGTTTACGCCGCAATTTGCAAACACGAAGGAATTCCGTTGAGATTTCCCAACACTAAAGGTGCCTGGGAGGGTTATTCCTTTTCTTCCGATGCGGATTTGATTGCGGAGCAACATATTTGGGCCGCTATTGACCCCTATGCGCGAAATGAAGCATTTAACTGTTCCAATGGTGATATATTCAAGTGAAAACATCTTTGGAAGGTGTTGGTTGAATAGTAGTGGGAGTCGAAGATGTGGCAAGCCTTCTGGGTGTAGAAAGTGTAGCAAGCCTTTTGCTGTGAGAGGGGACAGGAAGACACACGAGAAAAATTGTGGTAGGCTTTGGTTCTAATAGAGAAAAGAAGAAACCCTAGGTTTCTAATATGAAGGTAAAGAGGCTTTGGGCTTGGACCGAGAATATTGTGTGTGGCACCTATGGCTTTCATACATACACCCCATGTTGCATGTTTTGGTATTGTGAGGGATTAAACCAACATATTTTTCATGCACCCTTTTTTTTCGTCCATACACCTCCACTACCTATGTCAATCTTACTTTCATAACAAATAAATTCATACTATTTGGTAATAAATTATATTACAAACAAATACTACATTTAAAAATAAATTCATTTTATTAAATTATAATTTTTTTACTTTTTAAAAATTAATTTTAATAATTATTTTAAAATTTTTACTCTTTATAAACATTTTTACAATTAAATATAACATTAACAAATAACATTTTATATTACTTTAATAACTAGGGATATTTTGGTAATTTTTAATTTCTACAAATTAAACAAATTTTTTAAATCTGTCACATTAATCAAATCATACACTAATTTTCACAAACTTTACTTCTAAATCCACTTTCAATTACCCAAAAATCCACTAAAAAAATAACAAAAAAATTATCTTCAAATCCATTCAATTACTCTTCCCGAGATCATCTCCCATCAATCATCTTATGTGAATACACCCTAAAGTATGAAATACGAAAGTATAACATGTATGATGTTGACGGACTAAATTGGTCACATATCATATGTGTTTTCTTTGTAAAAACACATTTTTCATGTTATTTCGTAAAGAAAATTACTATGCTTAGAAAATAGTTAACTTGTCTTTTATTTATAAAAAAATATATAAGTAATTTAATATATTTATTTGGATTTTGTAAAATAAATATAATTTATGTATATTTTTTAGAAGGTAAATTTTTATTATGAATTTGGTGTATCTTTATATTTTATATATTTTTATTTTAAAAATATTTTATACGACAATAAATAATTAATAAAATTTGAGTGTAACAAGCACTAGATGTCAAAATCTATAATAAGGTTTAATATGAAATTGATTTGTGAATAATACTTAATAAAAATGTAGATAACCAAACCAATTTTTCTATAAATATTTTTTTAAGAGAAAATGAAAAAAAAAGGTTAATAAATTTTTATAAACTAAAATCAATTTATATACGCATTGAAACTAAAAAAAAAATTAAAGAAATTATATATTACATTTTATCCTTTAATTAATACGTAAAAGCAGTGATAATAGGACCTTATAGTAAGAAATGAAAAACGAGTGGAACAGCGCACATTCTCATGGTCGCTGGGGGAAAAAAATGGTTCAATCTTAAATGTGTGAACCTTACTCTGTAATACAAATTCAGAGAAAGGATTGAGTTGATATTCAGATCATTTTAGCTTCTCCGTTTCTTCCATTTTTGTTCTCACTGTGAGTCTCTTACTCTCTCTCATTCTCTCCGTTTGCTCGAGTGACACTTGCATTGCAGAGCCTGCAAAAGCTTAACATTGTGTTTCTGAAAATCTCTTGTGGCTTCATGTTTTAGGGTCTATATATAACATTTCATCTGAAGAAGTTCCTTTCCATATGGAAAACAATGTCGTCACCAATGGGCAAAAGCACAATTTCCCATCGTCTTCATTCGAAGCTGCCATGGAGAAGATTTCATCTCTTATTACCCGCCAAAGGCGAGGGGAAAAGCCACCGATTGCTAACAAATTAGAAATGATGTCATTGTATCTTAAGGTAATATATGCTGAATTATTATCCAAGAATTTTGATGGTGCTTGTAATTATAACCCTGGTTTTGTCTTGGTTATTTTTGGAGGTGTTTTCTAATTTTTTTCCCTACTCAATGGAAAATTCGGAAGAAAAATGAACAAAAGAGAACTGGGTTGTGAGATTTTAAGTCGGCAGACTTGAAATTCTTTATGTATTTTACCAATTAGGGAAAATAAAGTGTTCCATTTCCTTGGAGTCACGTCTAGTACATGAAAACGTTCCATGAATTGTCTAATTCTCATTATATTTCTAAGGGCTAAAAGCTCCAGGAGACTTCTTTGAACACTAGAAAATGAAATGCATGCTTTCTACACAGATACTGGGTTTGGAGGAAGATATAAATAGGCTCAACATTATTCATGTGGCAGGCACAAAGGGGAAGGTACTCTTTTCATTACTTGTCAAGTTTTTTATTCATTTTATCATTTATCAATTTGTTGGAACGTCAATTCAGATAATTTTTTTTTGCTTCACGATTCAAGAACAAATAATTATTATGAATATTATATAACTTTTAAACAAGTTGGTGCTTGTCTATGATGGTTGAAATAAAGATGTTACACAACAGTTGTTGAACTAATCTTTAGTTGTCAGGTATCTGACATTACAGTAAGCACATCCCTGGTATTCATAATTATCCTTAATTTCCCTCTTTTGTAACGGATTACTTGCAGGGTTCAACATGCATATTCTGTGAGGCAATCTTAAGAGAGTGTGGCTTTCGCACCGGAGTTTTTACATCCCCTCACCTAATTGACGTGCGGGAAAGATTTCGTATTGATGGGTTAGGAATTGAATAAACTAACTTATCTAAATGACCGATACTGGATGGGCACTCCATCAATCTATTTTGTCTCTGTCACATTTTTTCAGTAGTCTTTTCTCTCTCACTCCCCATGCACATGATACACACACAAACCTACCTCTCCTTTATCATAGAACATGAATGTACGGAACACATATATGGCTGATGTTGGTAACTTACCGTATAGCAAAAGTTTAAAGCTTTTTACCCAATACAACTTAAAAAAGAAACTGTAATGAGATAAATTTCTTGGCTACAGGATATTTCAATTACAAATGTTAACAAAAAATACCGTGTTTTTTTTGTCCATGAGGAATTGGAGGATAGTTCATGCGACCCGCACCCTCATTGTCTTATCAGTAAAACCATTACCTAATATTATGTTTAAACTTCAAACAGAAGAAGCGACTGGGCTACCTATTTTTGAGGAGAAAAGAAAAAACGGCATTTTCCTTCTGAAAATAAGGTCTAGATTTGGAAGTATGAATTTTCAAATAGAATTCTTTTTAATATTCATAAAAATAGTTGGTACCAATTTGTTTCACAACAGTGGTTGAGCTGAAATTTCCACCTTCTGCACCTATTTTTGAAATTGTATAGGATTAAATTCTGACTTGTCATTATCTCTGTAGGATGGACATATCTGAAGACAAATTTTTGCAATATTTCTGGGATTGTTGGAATCAATTGGAGGTATTGTTTATTACATTTTTATAGAGACCTTGGAATTTTGAAATCTATCTAATTTATCTTAGGAATTGCTTTAAGTTGCAATGCAGCACCGTTGCTTGTATATACACTTAATAGAGGAATTGACTATTAGAGTAATTTTGGCCTTTCCCTATTGGGCTTCTGATAATATACTAATAGTAACTCAACAATAGAGCTCACTTCCATTGTAGGGAAAGAGCTAAAATCCCTTCTCTTTGCTTGATATGAGATAATTAGTCCGTTCATAAAATATGTGTTTTTAAAATAAGCAATTAAAAAAAAAACTATTTAAGAAGAAGCAGATAAGATTTTCTTCGTTAAAAAAGCAGAAAACTGCTTATTTTTAAATAAGTAAATTAGACAAACACATAAAATTGCAGAAATCTGCTTATTTTATTAAACATTCACTTTTTTAAATAAGCACAGACAAACTGGCCCAATATCTACAATATCATAAGGGAAGATTCATGACCGTAGAAATGGAAATGTAGAGACACTGCAAACACTTCAAGGGGCTTGGTTTCTCCCTTCTCAAACCTCACTCACAAATCTGTTTATTGGCCCCACATGCCTTGTGAACTGGTTGGTTAAATTTTGCCGCACAATGTGTTTGTTGTTCCTCCTTTGCATACTATCCTAGTAGCCTGTAATCAAATGCTGCTGTTCCTTTTTCTATCTGTTAGATTTCATCTTAAAACCAACTGGGTTAAGTGAAGTTGCTAAACTGTACCTCTGTAATTGAGGCAGGCCATAGTTTCGAGGAAATTTGGGATTTTCGAGGACTATCATATTTAGTGGGGGTGGGGGGGCACTTTATGAGATACCTTTTCCATTGTTCCGTTTGGATCTTCTATGTATCATAAACCATTTTAGCTTTGTAAATAAAAAGGGAGAGAGCTGCGTTTGGGACTGAAAATATAACGTACCAAACTCCATGGCTATCATTTCTTTCAAAAAATTTCATAGTTTCAGAGTGAAAGTTCTTGTTATAAGCTACTTTACAAAATTGACTGGGCATTTTGGGTGCATATATAAAGGAATATAAATCAATTCATATT
Organism: Vigna angularis; assembly: GCF_016808095.1. Classification (NCBI taxonomy): domain Eukaryota; kingdom Viridiplantae; phylum Streptophyta; class Magnoliopsida; order Fabales; family Fabaceae; genus Vigna; species Vigna angularis. The sequence continues at coordinate 37,583,264 of NC_068972.1, forward strand.
AGAAGTAATTTCTCCTTTAATTCATTGCCCATTGATCTTGCTGAGAAACTGTGATTTTTGTGAAGTATACTTCAATTTTAATAGTCAATATTTATGTTTCAGATTTGAAATCTTTTGTTAGAAGAAACAATGTGATGGAAGGTCTGAGGTTAAGCAAGTGTATTTTAAAAGTAGGGCCACAGCTTGATGGGCCCATTTAGGGCAGTTTTCTGTTATTGATTGTAATCCATTTACTTATGATAAAAGAGAATAATGAAATAACGTTAGGCGACTTTTTCAGATTTAGAAAGTTGAGTGGATTAGACCCTTTGAAATATTTGGAGTGTGTATCATTCTCATATGAAAATGTTCCCTATCATTCAATAAAGTAAAGATTCACTTTTCCTTCTATTTCTAGAAGAGTTCAGTCATAACATCTGGTGGCAGCTTCTCAATTCCTAAAGCTTTATTTCACAGGAAAACACAACGGAGAAGCTTCCAATGCCCCCACTATTTCTGTTTCTTACTATATTGGCATTCAAAATATTTATATCTGAACAGGTAAATCGTGTGTACCAGATTGTATTGAGTTTCTAGTTAATTATCCTTGCAAATATTTTGTATATCCCTGTTGGCTGTAGCCCTATGTGAAAGATTTTACGTGATGTATATAGTTGTCATTTTATGATTTTTCAGAAGCCAGTAACTAATGATATTTACAATATTTTTACCTGTATTATCTTGGAGGTGTAAGATTAAGTTTGTTTTGAATAATGCAGTAGCAAACCAAACCAGTTTGTCCATGCTTTCTAATTATATAATATTATGTCATTGCTAGTACACGTCTTTACCTTTGTTTCCCTGCAGACTGTTGTTTGCATTCTGAACATCTATCCTCTCCAAATGAATGTTGTCATAAAGGAATTACTGTTACCTTACATACACTTGAGAATTAAACTGTAAAATAATTCTAGAGGGCTTGATTGATCCCTCTCATAATCTTCTATTTATAAAAATAAATTGATACAAGAGTACATGATAATTAGGGTAACTCTAGACACAATATAATCATGATAATTAGGGTAATCCCAAACATAATATAATCATGATAAATAGGGCAACTCTAGACACAATATAATCATGATAAATAGGGTAACTCTAGACACAATATAATCATGATAATCATGATAAATAGGGTAAATATTCTAACACATACTTTTTAAAATAAAAATAAAATAAAAGGTAAATTAGGTGGATCCTATGTCCTAGCAGATAACCTATAGGCTTAAGTATTGCATCAAGTAGTTAATCTCACTCCATGTGAAACTCTAACATTGTCACCCGCATTAGTGGCCGAGGTCCATGTAGCTTCATTCTTTCGACACTAACCCAGTAGTGGATCTTTTCTCCTTAAGATGGCTTCACTCTTCTATTAGTATTCAATTTGTACCTTAGCCCACAGGTAACTTTCTCGTAACCCAGCTCTCAATGAAAATGCGAATTGTAAAGACTTAAGCACAAAAGTAGATCTCAACCCCAAAGATAGTCCATTAGGTGAGAGAATCTCTTGGTTTAGGTACCACGTCATGTAGCTTATCCTATTCAATGTTGAGACTACTAACAAAGTTATTGGGCTGCCATGTATTATAAGAATATCTTGCAATCTCTACATGGATGGATTACTTTTTGTCTCAGCTGCCATGTATTTTTTGCATGTTATTTCTATCTAAAACTGTCAAGATGATTCTTAAATTAAATGGCTTTGAAAACTATGTTCTTCATCATTTGCTAATAATCTAAGGTGAAATCCAACAAATATGTTATTTTCTTTTGTCATAATAACATTGTTTTGTTCATATATGTGTGTTTGCATGTTGATAAATTATTATGTTTTTGATTCAGGAATCCTTACTCAATCTTTACCCTTCATGTGCTGTACCTTCTATTTGAGTGTAATGCGCTGCAAGTTCATACTGAAACATCCTCGAGGGTATTACTGTACTGGCATCCATGTAATGCAGAATTAAAATAGGAAACCTCAATATAATATAAAAAACGTAACATCTCAATCATAGATAATCAAGGTACCTTACAAGTCCTTAAAAGGATAAGTCTCTTGCTGGAGATTTTTTTATTTTTTTGTAGAAAACTAAAGGTCCTAAACATGCTACTAAAGCTGTAAAAGTTAAATAAAAGTCAGCAGCATAAATACTTGGCATCCTCACCACAAGGTCTCTTGCAACCATTACCTATTCCAACAGTTGTGTGGGAGGATATAAGCATGGATTTTGTGGTAAAGTTACCTAAATCGCATGGATTTGACACTATATTAGTGGTGGTGGACAGGCTCAGCAAATATGGGCATTTCATTCCCATTAAACATCCGTATACAGCAAGATCTATAGTTGCAGTGTTCGTGAAGGAGGTGATTAGATTACATGGCATACCTATGACCATTGTAAGTGACAGGGACTCAACATTTTTTAGTATATTTTGGCAAGAGATTTTTAAATTACAAGGCACACAACTTAGGATGAGTACTGCTTACCATCCAGAGACAGATGGACAAACGAAAGTGTTAAACAGGGTGCTAGGAACCTACTTGCGTTGTTTCAGTTCAGAACAGCCCAAGAGTTGGAGTTTGGTGTTGCCTTGGGCGGAATACTGGTATAATACCAGCTATCAGGGGGCCTCTAAGTGCACACCCTTTGAAATAGTTTATGGCAGACTTCCCCCACCATTGACACGTTTCATTCCAGGGAAACAGTGGTAGAGGCAGTTGCTCAAGACTTGCAGACCCGCGACGAGGCTTTACAGCAACTTAGATATCATCTGTCCAGGGCTCAAGCACAGATGACACACTATGCCAATAAGAAGAGAGTGGAGGTACATATCAAGGAAGGAGATTGGGTATTTTTAAAAATCAGACCTCATAGGCAAACATCTATGCCTACAAGACTCCACCCGAAGCTCTTCGCAAGATATTATGGTCCGTTTCTCGTGGAGAAAAAAAATAGGTCCAGTAGCCTTTCAGCTGCAGTTACCAGCAACGTCCAAAATACACCCTGTCTTCCATGTGTCTCAGCTGAAGTTAGCTATTGGAATGCATACAGTTGAAGGTGATCTTCCTAATGAACTACGGGATGACAGTCCTCGATATACCCCGGTGAAGGTGCTGCAGTGCAGGAACCAGAAATGCCAAGGGGAGGAGATACCTCAAGTCCTCATACAGTGGCAGGAGAGTGGTGTTGAAGGCGCTACTTGGGAGGAGGAGCACTATATCAAGCAGTAGTTTCCTAACTTCAACCTTGAGGACAAGGTTGATGTTGGGGAGGAGGGTAATGTTAGGCAATTAAAGGTGTACGTGCGAAAGAATAAAAAAGGAGGAAATAAGTAGCGGGTAAGGTGGTTAGTTGTTAGAAGAGAGAGAGGGAGTATAAATAACAAACAGAATAGGAGAGAGGGGTATCAGATATTTTACTTTTGGGAATAGACTGGGATTTTCCAGTGGAGGAAGGGAGGCTTCCTTGGGGATACTTACCTGTAAATTCTGTTCTTCCATACTTTACAGAATTAATGAAATACATATACATTCATCTCTTTCTATTGTTAGAGTGTTGTGAGAGAGGAGATTCATCTGTTAAGGTTCCCTGCATAAAGGAACCTAACAGTTTCACACATATAGATTGAGGGTAATAGATGTGTTGAATTACTTTCAGCACAAGGTGTTAAATATCAAATTGATAGTTGGTGGGATGTTATGCCTTTTTTTAGTATTGATTTCTTTAGGGACACATCACTTACCTTTTTATAGGTTTGTTTTGTTTTCGTTGTTGGGTTTGTTTTGATCTTCCCATTATGTATTGGTTATTTTCTCTTAATAATATCTAAGTATGCTCATATGAATGATATTGTCTGGAGTGTCGATCTAGTAGAGATGGCAGATAGCATAGTGATGTTAGTAAAAATAAATATTAAAATACCTCTTTATTAATAAACAAATATAGCAAGATGTTACACATACAATTTTTTGGCTTTTACCTGTAGTTTCATGCTTACTAATATTTACTCATCTGCTTATGTTGCCATTCTTTATTCTTCTTTTTCTCCACATTTTTGCTCATTGCTAATAATTCATTTAATTGAATCCCATTCATAGGTTGATGCTGCCATTATTGAAGTTGGACTTGGAGGCAAAGAAGACTCAACTAATGTGGTACGCATTTGATGTATGGTATCACATATTTATTCCATAAATATTAATGTTAACAACATTTTCTGTTTGATATATTTTCTTGAACTAATAAAGGAAAATTGCAACCAGTTGCATATGATTTATGACTAATACATTTAAATTGACTATGAACTTTCAGATAAAAAAGCCCACTGTTTGTGGCATTACTTCTCTTGGCATGGATCATACTGAAATATTGGGTGTGTGTCTCATATTCGGATGCTTTGCATGTTGTTTACACAAGAAGCTTAACATTTTCTTGTCTTGGGAATGTGATTCCCACCATCCAAATAAAGTCTCATTTTTATTCGTCATTTTTTGTTTTTTCTTCAACAGTGAATTGACAACAATATGGAAAAAGTATTTAAATTAGTACATCTATGCAGGAGATACTCTTGGACAGATAGCTTCACACAAGGCAGGGATTTTTAAGGTATTAAAAGTCTACCCAACCAACCAAACTTGCACATTGATTTTTGTGGAAATCAGCTGATTTTTGTAGTACTTTTATTCTTTTTGTGTTTGTATGCTCCCTCACTTCACTCTTTACTTTTTCTTCTGAAAAACTGATGTCTTCCCTATTCTTGAAGCCTAAAGTTCCTGCCTTCACAGTACCACAACCTCCGGAAGCAATGGGTGTTATCCTTGAGAGAGCCAAAGAATGCATGGTAATCATTGTTCTCAATCCCGTCATCTGTTACAAATTACCTCAACTAAAGAGCACTAAGAAATTGTTTCTTATCGATACCAATTTCTTTTGTTGTGGTCATAGGCTCTTCTGCTCACCTTGACTGAGCATGTTGTTCATAAAAATACTACTAGAAATAAAGGCACCATAAAGATTCAAATTCTCCAATGCTATTTTTAGATTAATTAAAGATCTGAATCTGTTGTAGCTTGAGCTTCGTCTGGCACTACATATGTGATACATTTATTACATATATAAATGGCAGTCAATGGATGATGCTCACATCTGGTAGAGTCTAGGGAAGGTAGAAGTACGATGTTGTACCCCTGCGAGCCGAGAGGCTATTTCCAGGATTGGATTTGAATGTGACCTCACATTCTTTATGCATGAAAAATTGCTTGAAGAAAAAGTATGTTTCATCAAATAGTAAGCTTAGAAGTGTCACTTGTTTATGCCATACATTGTTAGGATTTTTGAAAGGCATGGTAGCAGAGCAGAATGGGGAGTCAGGGGCTGGTTTTCCTCTCCCTGTCCCCATTCTCTACAAGGTCAGGATGAGTATGGAAAAGATGAGAGTGCAAATTTTAAGGGATTGAGAATGTTGATACTAGCCGAAGAAGAAGAGGAAAAAGAGAGCGAGGCTGAGCCAAAACCCAAGCCTCCTGACTTGAATTGGAGGACATAGCAATGGGTTCCCTTCATATGGTAAACCGATGAGGAAGAGGAACCATGAGACCAAGCTTCCCGATTCCAAACTTGAGAACAAGGTTGTTCTGCAGCAGGGTGTAATGTTAGGATATAGGGTATTTGGATATAATGGGAAAGGGGATTAGGATAGAAGGCAGAGGAATTGTATAAATAGATTGATTGGATAGTTAGAAGGGAGTTTTGAGTACATGGTTTGTGACAAGCCTTAGACCTGTGAAGAGGGTTATGCCTCTGCATCTTGTAAACACACACTATTCTTTCTGTTAATAATACACAATTCATCATATATCTCTTTGTTTTCTTGGTGTGAGAAACTATGAGGGAGTTCTTGGTTGGGTTTCTTGTTCGGAAACCTATCAGCAAACCTCATCTTACAAGTTATTATGTAGGTTGAGTTAGGTTTAAAGTCTACTTCTTAAAAGGGTATCATATCCATGAGTTTAAGCCTATCCTAGCGAGATTTGTTGTTTGTTGGGCTTATCATGTTACCCACTATCGGACCATCCATTAATGTTTAGTCCTATACTCAAGACGTATATATCTCGGCATAAGGGGGTGCGTTGGAGATCTCACATTGACTAAGGAAAAGACAAGTTTATAGTATAAGTGAGTGCAAACCTTACTTTACAAACCGGTTTCGTAAGGTTTAATTAAACTTAAAGTCCATTTCTTAACAGACCAAATGACAGGTTCGGATTTTTAAGTGAGGCAAGTAATTACATCCCGAAACCCAAATCTGTTCTTGTCAACACTTTTTTCAAAATGGCCAAAGTCTGGAGTCCAATCAAAAAGTGTTTTTTCTGTTAAAGCTAGATCATTGTTAGACAAGCTTTTGCCATGTCTAATTTGTAGTTGTTCTGATGGACAAAATTTTGGTAATGCCATCAATTTTCAAATTGAGTATAATTAAAAATAAATTAATAATGAGATAAAAAAAATTAATTGAAAGAATCCTGATATTTAGGTTTGGTCTCTGAAAGGTTATCTTTCGCATCTTTCATTTAAATGAAATGCAGTACTGCCTGTATTTTAGAGCACAGATTTAGTTGGAAAATATAGGCCTGAAATCATAAAAGCATGCCAGAGCATTTGCAACCTCAGATGAGCATATGAGTTTCTCTATTGTTAATGCTATTAATTGCTTACTTATTTTCAATTTTCAATGGCTGCAGGTTCCCCTGGAAGTGACTGAACCTTTAGATTGTAAACAAATAAAGGGATTAAAGCTTGGTTTATCTGGTGATCACCAATTCTATAATGCTGCTCTTGCGGTCTCACTTTGTAGATGCTGGCTTCAGAAAACTGGGAACTGGGAAAAGAAATATCAAAATGTTGGTTAAACCTTTACTTTTGGTTCATGCATGCATTAGAATCTTAAATACATTGGCAATATCAGCATTACATATCTTTTATAAGAATTTTAAAAATGGGTCCCTTGTCAGACACATTTTAATACTTAAGGATGGATTAGCCTGTAACTTTTTTCTACTGCATGTGCGTGCATGATAATTGTTCTTTTCATTGAGATTATTCTAACCGATTATTTTTCATCAGTTGATGATTTAGTGTGGACATGTTTATATTCCTGTCTACATTATAATATCATTTTCATCTAAATTTTTCCATTGTATGATAGCAATTTCAGGATTCTAATTTGCCAGATGAATTTATGAGAGGCCTTTCAAATGCGCATTTTTCTGGGAGGGCTCAGATTGTTTATGCCTCCACTTCAAATTCCCACTGTTCAGAAATTGTGTCCAAAAATTGTGGAGAGTTGATATTTTATTTGGATGGAGCTCATAGTCCGGAGAGCATGGAGGCTTGTGCAAAGTGGTTCTCTAATGCTGTAGAAATTCCATCAAAATCGTCTTTTGAAGTGCAAAAGGAAGATGGATCTTCAGAAAATGGTCACATACTACACAAAGGAAATACCTTGGGGCAGTTTGAGAAATCTTTTAAGCGGGTAGATATTCTTAAAGTAATTGATTGTTCCAGATATTCCTGTAGATTAACCATTTGCTGTTTATCATAGTATATCCTTTCTTGGATGCTTCTTTCCTCCTTTTAATAATTTATTTATATAGTTCTCAATCGCCGTTTTTACTTTTAACAATATGTTTGTTGAGATTTCTTGAATCCGAGAGTATGACGTGAAATTCTTTTGATAATTTATTTCATGATCAATTCTCTCCTGATATTCAGCATTGATTAATTGTAGATTCTCCTATTCAATTGCTTAGATGTGAGAAATCCCCATATTTTGCTTCCACGACTGGTGAATACATGTGCTTCTTCAGGTATTCCTACTTCAAAGCGCCTCATATTTTGCTATTTTCACCTTCTAAAAAAAGCTATCTTATGTGTGACTTGTGACTTTACCTTGTTTTTCTTACATATAAAAGCTGTGACTGGATTTAAAATTAAATTAGACAGTACATTGAACCTTCTAGCATATCAGTTGAGTTCTTGACATGGCGTGCAAATGTGTTTCCAATATATTTTATGTGAAATACTGCATCATGTTTAGATAATCTGCTAAAAGAAAAAAAGTTGAAAAAAGAGAATGGTGTCTAAGTCTTTCTACATATTTTATTGCTTCACTATCTTTGAATTTCTTTGTGTATGGATGCTTATGAATTGCATTGCACTAATGCAATCACTTTTTTTTGAGCCTTGATTAGGTGTTCATTTCTCAAGAGCACTTTTTGTCCCAAATATGTCAAAATATAGTAAGGTTGTTTCTGGTGCATCAGTTATTTCTTCTGATCTCCATGGCATAGATCTTTCATGGCAAATTAACCTCCAAAGAATTTGGGAGAAGATTACACACGGGAAAGGTATGCTTTGTCTTTTCAGCTTGTGACATGTTTGTTGTCTATTGGGAATTCACAGTGATGTTGGTCATATTGTCTTTCTTACAGCTTCAAGGGTCAATAACACTCTCAGATATCAATGTTTTAGAATGAAATGAAATTTTATTGGTAAAATACCTAATAGCAACTCTAGCATTATTATAGTAGAACAGACAGTGGCAAAAGTTTACAAGAATAACTGAATGAACTCACATGTATTCAAGAGCCTGGTCTGGCCCACCCATAGGCCATGTTCACCAACTAACTTCCTCTATCATCTGCTGCCTCCATTTATAACAGTCTAACTTTTACCTATTCTAACAGATTATAAAGCCTACTCTCAACTGTGAAGTTCTAACTAACAGCTCAACCCTAACGTTAATTTTTTCATTATCTTTTTCTTTTGCTGTGGAATGGGGTAACCTATGTGGATTATAAGTTTACTTCACATAAAAGTAAAGCTTTAACTGCTTCATCATGCATCTAGATGTCCTTATTATCTTGTAAACAACGTGGAAAATATTTCTAGTGGAAATTCAACCGAAAGATGAGAGAAGACAATGCTTTAGATGTTTGTGGAGCTGAATTGAAGTTTTAAAATTGAACATCAAGTGCTATAAAGTTCTTCTAAAATATTAGTTGTTCGTGGATAATGGTAAATGTAATGAGTAATGATAGAAAGTTGCCTGATGAAATTAGTCAGACAGCCCATCATGCTAAGATGTTGGCTTAGAGGACAAAGCTTGACTTTTCTGACCTGAGAATTATTTTGTGCATCTGCAGAAATAACCGTGCCAATTGAAAAGGATTTCAAGATAGATAGCAAGGAGATCGTACCACCTCCCGAGTTTCTTAACGATAATGCTCCGAGTGGTGGTCACTCTCATAACTGTTTTGCGAGCAGTGCAGTAATACCTTCATTACCATTGGCAATCAAATGGCTGCAGGATTGTGTCAAAGAGCACCCTTCTACAAGACTTCAGGTAACAAAGACGTGGATGGTACTTGCTTCTTATAATCACTTGGCTAATGGAGGGATACTCCTCAGTTGGTGTTAAATCTCAACTTTTATTTGATCAGGAAGTTAAATTCCATTGACAATCAAACTTTACTCCACCTTTTTCTCTCCCTTTCTTCAGAGGTGTCTCATTTGTGTATGACACCTCGTCTTGTTCAACCACCATGTCCTGAAAGTCAACTTTTTTCTGTTGGGTTGGATTTAGTAACATTTGTTTCTTTTTTTTTTCCTTGCCTTATCCATTTCACCATTAATGGTGATGTTGAAACCCAGTGATGTAGTATTCTGGTAAACCACTGGTTCCTATAATCTGTCTTTGGAAGACGGAGAATGGTGCTTCCTTTTACCTTTTTTTCTCCTTATGGAACAGAAAAAAAGTGATGCTCCCAATCTTTCCAGTCACGTACCTATAATACTACGCTTACACTGAACCAATTCTTACCTATGGTTTCAGGTTCTTGTCACTGGATCGCTGCATCTTGTTGGAGATGTGCTAAAGCTCTTGAAAAGATGATTTAAATTGAAGAATACAAGTGCCTGTCTTGGCTATTGAAACTTTTGTTGTATCAAAATCTTGTCATTCTGTCAATCCTTTAAGCAGACATTGAGCTCATGTGATTGCTCAATGGTCTGACAATTTTCATTCTTTACAATTCTGACCAATTATGTGCTCAATTGTTTACACCACGCCAAAAATGGAAAGATTTTTTTAAAAATATTTCTAGTCAATATTTTAATTAATTAATTTAAATATAGTGTATTTTAGTCAATTTTATTAAATATAGTGAATATATTGTTTCCTTTTAATCTTTTAAAACTGGAAGTTTTCTAAAAAAACGTGCAAGTATTTTAAATAATTATAGTTAAATTCAGTAAATATTGTAAAAAGAGGAAAACACAAAAGTGACAGTTGAATTGTATTATAGTATATATTTTAAAACTTCTTTGAAATCAATGAGAATAAATCATAAGCAATATGGCAGTTTATAAAATAGATAGACTCAAGACTTGATTTTAAAGACAAATTATGAAAGACGATAAATGATAGTTTATGAACCATATCTTTTCAAGCACTCAAATAACAACCTAATGTTAGTAAATTATATAAAAGCATAAAAGAATAACAAATATTTTTATATTGGATACACTTTAAAAGAAATTATGTCTAATTCTTAACAAAAAAATTATGCTTTACTAATAGCTAACAAACAAAGTATTGTTGGATGTCACTATTTATTTACAACAAAAGTATTATTTCTACTGGTTCTTCAAGGTACATGTATGAGTATCATTTTTCTTGAAGTTTTACATCACGACTATTCTTTGACAAGTTTCTCGAAATAAGAAAAAGAAAGGAAGAATCGCTAGAAGGAGGGCTTGAACCTCCGACCTTGTGGTTAACAGCCACACGCTCTAACCAACTGAGCTATTCCAGCTTTGTGGTTATAAGATTTTCTTTCAAAAGTAATGTATATTATTATTTTCACCAGCATGTTAATCAATCTTCTTTAAGTTAGAGTTTATAATTCCAAATCAAGTTCAGTAAAACGTTAACTTATCGTTTTTATTACTCCTAATCATACTCAATTATTTTGGATACGAGAGAATCGGTAATATTTATATCACTTATTAAATAAAATATATATTTGTTTCATCTCTATCTAACATTCAAGTTACTATGGACTCGTTTTAAATAGTGAGTTAAACAGAAACTAAAGAAGACAAAAAGGGTTTTAAGTTAATTTTATTTAATAAATTTTTAATTTAGAAAAATTAATTTTAATTGGAGAAACAAATAATCTTAATAATTTTTTTTTGAAACTTAAAATCCTCCAGGTAATTTGTGTCAACTTTCACTGGTTTGGTTTCAAACTATTTTCTAAAGAAAAAAAAATTAGGTATCTATTGATCCAAGATATATTATTATTCTCATGTCCAAAACGGTGTAATAAAATATGAGATTAAAGAATGATATCTATATGAAATATTAATTATCATTAAGAAAAATTATATTTATATTAATATAATTAAAATTCAAATTATAATAAACTATATCAAGTTATTATATGTGTTAAATCTGTTGATATATCTTGAATTTATTTTATTTATCACTATACTAATATATATGTCTACAAAAACTTGTAAATACATGTTATCACAAGAAATACACTAAGTTAATAATAATATTTTATTTTCACAATAACAAAATACTTGCGTTATAATCATTATAAGTGGAATTTTTATGGTAGATTAGAATTCAACCTTGTTCCAAAGATTAGTCCAATTTATCTTAAATTAAATCGATTCATTTTTTGTAAGAACAAGTTGAAAGACATAAAAGACTATCTCGATTAAAGGATAAAGTAATATAAAATGACACATGTTCAATAAATTTGAATAATAAAATAACATGATATTTCAACAAAATAATATATTTAAAATGTTTGAAAATTCACAACATTAATTATGTAAAATTTGTTTTGTTGCTAAGAAAAAAATATTTTAAAAAAAATATTAAAAATTATGTTAAGAATACACATCACTAGTTATGTGCAATTAGTTCTCGTTTGATGTTTGATTATATAACGAAGGGTGAAAACACTATAGTTGTAGAGTTTGACTCTTGAAAATACATAGCTTTATGCATTTTGGTTTATGCAACACTTAGATGGTTGTTATACTACTACTTTTTTTTAAATGATTATATTAGAATATGATAAAAATAATAAACTTATAATTTCCCATTTAAAATAGTAGAATGAGAATTTAATTATACTACATTGTAAAATATCCAAACAAAAACATGATGTAATCCATCCTATTAACAAAAAACTATGTATTATAATTTTATTAATTTTTATTTTTGCAGCAATTATTTTTAAAGTATATCAAAATCATTTCTGAAAATATAAATTTTGAATAAGTATTAAACACTTTAGTTATCAATATGATTGGGTGAATGTTTAGAAATTTAAAAAATATAATTTTGCACAGAAAAAAATTCAAATTGTTTTTACCTTTGTTCTTTCCTCTCTTTAGTTCCTTGCCCTTTCTCAATTTTCAGTGGCGGTTCTTTCTTTCTATTTCGTGTGTACCTCACATGAAACAACTCCTGCAATTCGTATCTACCACTTCTATCAATCTCACCAGGTTTCTTTTGCGTCATGCCTCTTCTTCGTTTTTTAACTTTCAAAATCCATGTGAATTAATGTGCGTGTATTTTGATTTATTTTTTCTGAAAAGGTTACATTTTTATTTACGCCTTTTTAATTGATTTGTTAAAAAAGTTGAAAATGATGCACCACATTTGCTGGAACATGTAAATTGAGTACACATTCATCTGGGTACCTGAATTGACTAAGAATATTGTAGCTTTGCAGTGTTTCGGAAGCATTTGAGTGCTACTATATTGGTTTGTTCAACTGTAAAAGCAATGGGGTCCAAAAGATCCCTTTCAAATTCATTAAAACCAATTTCATCATTTGTTGAGGGCAAGAAGGATGTGGAGCTTAAGGGGTTGGAAGCAAACCCTGGTTCCAAGAAGCATGTTATTGAGGTCTAATTGATATTCATTAAAATTGTCACTGTTATGTTCCTTTGAGTTTTTTTTTTCTTGGGTTTTCACTATAAATTGATAATGTAGGAGAATGATGTTAATATGTATTCCGTTGAGATTGAGAGATTAAGAAATGACCCGACAATAGTAGAAGCAATGACTGTTCAGGAACTCCGGAAAACATTGAAGTAAGCAGATTGGTCATTTCCTAACCAAGTTTAGTTTTAGAATATGAATATGTAATATTCTTGATTTTATATATCTTCACAATGATTTGAAATCTCAGGAGATTTAGGGTCCCTGCTAAAGGTCGTAAAGATGATCTTTTGTCTGCCTTGAAAAGTTTCATGGACAGTAGCATGTGCGGCGGTATACATTTTTCTTAGCATTATCTCAGCTTTTACTGTTTCTGGGGAGAATGAAGAGATTTTACTTTTCTGTTTCAACATCAATTATTTTTCTCCTCACAGTCGCCTCCTTTTATCCTTAACTTCGTGTCACTCCTTAGAAACTAGCTTAAGTTGTGTAGTTCTAATGTTTAGAAGGTCTCTTAATGTACAGAACAAGATTCTCATATAAGAGAAGAGCAAGGGCTATTAATTTCTGCTGACAATACTTCTGTAGAAGCGGAGACTAAAAGGGTATTGAATGAAGACCATGTTGAAAATGTCAATGAAACTTCAGAGATATTTGAACTTAACCAGGGTAAGAAAAGACTAAAACAATCTGAATCTGAGAGAAAAACTGTCAAAGTGGCAATCAAGAAGAAAATTTCACCGAAATCAAATGGTGATGCAGGTACTGTTGTAGGATAGAGTTAACTCTTTTTTTCCAGATTTTAATACTACTATACTTTTTTTTTTCAGATTTTAAGCATGACACTATGATACCTTTAAACACTATTTCTGAATTTTAATTTTGGTTCAAATGTTGCTCAGTCAACTCAGGATCAATCTTATATGGGCTTTTATTTCCAGATTTTAAGCCTTCCAGGGCAAACAGAAAAGTATCTTCAGATGTTGTTAGCATTGTTACGGAGTCAGGTGAAATCAGTACAGCTACCATTGAAACTGAACCATGGACAGTTCTTGCCCACAAGAAACCTCAAAAAGGTTGGATTGCATATAATCCTAAAACAATGAGATCACCACCGCTTGATAAAGATTCAAAATTTGTCAAGATTTTGTCATGGAATGTCAATGGATTGAGAGCATTGCTAAAATCAGAAGGATTCTCTGCACTTCAACTTGCCCAAAGGGAAGACTTTGATATATTGTGTTTGCAAGAGACGAAGCTGCAGGTATAACATTAGTCATTTTATGCCTGAGAGTTATATTTTCCAACAGTCCTATGTTTCAGTGTTGTTAGACATTTTTAGAGAATAACTGCAAAGTTTATTCTTTTTTATTTTGTTTCTGCTGGTTTATAAGTGCTTCTTGCATCATATTGTAGTTAAATTATGTAAACTCTCTAGGTCGCTACAGAATTATGCTAAAAAATGGTTTCGTATTCATAGAGAATCTCGAATTATGTTATTTGAAAATATTGAAAGATGTGAAGCATGAGAAGCTTTTTCATTGCCTCATTTTATTATCTATCAACTTTGGTGAAGTGTGTTTGGATTAGCTTCATGGTGAGTAATAATTATTTTTTTCATGAAGGTAAAGCAACAAATAGTTGCTTCTAACTTTTGCATGCTATCATTGTGATTTTGTAGGATAGAATTGCTTCTCATGTGTTATCCAAACACACTTGAAGATGTTTGTATGAAATTTGATGGGGCTCATGTCTCTGTTATTTATGAATGCTGTGATTTTGCTAACAGGAGAAGGATATTGAGGAAATCAAACAGCGTCTAATAGATGGCTATGATAACAGCTTTTGGACGTGTAGTATTTCTAAGCTTGGTTATTCTGGAACAGCAATTATCTCAAGGGTATGTTGACTGCAATCATCCCACTTCTTCATGCTAAATGGAAACTTTTAATCCCAAATTTAGAAGAAAAGGCTGTTTATGGTAGGGAACATTCCTTGCACAATTTAATCAACCTAAATTTCATGGCAACTTAATATTTATTGCTGCATAAATTTTATCTAATAATGAGTTGTACACAAGGCCAGTCCTGAGGGTACTTTAGAGGTGTTCTGCTCCAGGCTAGTGAATGGGAGGGACCCAACAATGGTTAGCATAGATGTTTAAAAGAAATCATGTTTATTATGCACTCTTAACTTTTGTTTCAGCTTTTCATTCCCAATTTTCTTATTACAAATTTAAAGCTAAAGTTTAAAGCTCCAATTAATATGTGCAATTGGACATTGAATTTCTTCCTAAACATTAAACAACCTTCATCATTTTAAAGGTTCTGTATATGTAACCATTAAAATTTGCATGCACAGGTGACCCTTATTTATTGTTTTTCCATGGGCCCAAAAAACGATAGTACTGGCTATAGTTGTACACATTTTTCTCTGGGTAAAATGTTTTGGAAATGAGACTATTGATAATAGAACTTTGCAAAATTGAGATGAAACTCTTGCTGCCTATTTTAGTGATATTCTTTTCTAACCGAGTTAAATACTATTTTTCTCATCTGTCATGATTTTCATTCTGCTTTATAAGCTAACCATTTGCATCCTCATATTTAAATTGCATGAATGATGCTTGGATTAATAATTCTTTTTCTAATATTGTTGAATTCTGGCAGATAAAGCCACTTTCAGTTAGATATGGCCTAGGTATATCTGATCATGATAGTGAGGGTAGACTCGTGACAGCTGAGTTTGAGACATTTTATTTGATATGTGGATACATCCCTAATTCTGGAGATGGCTTGAAAAGACTGGTACGGACTTTTCTTTTATTGTATTATATATTATACCCATTTCATTATGAAATAATATCCTTGTCCAACTATTGTTTTCTGTATTTGAATCTAGTCTTACAGGGTGACTCAATGGGATCCATCTCTCAGTAATTATTTAAAAGTATGTACGGTTCCTTTTCTTCACCTAGTAGGATAAAGCTTTATGCTTTGTTGTATGTATATATTGCTCTTCAAGCACGGTGTGCATGGTTTTTTGTTGTTTCATGGTGTGCATGGTTTTTTGTTGTTTCATCTTTTATTATTCCTTTTACCTAGTTGTTCTATATTTGAAAGGCCTAGTAGTGTTTCGTCTAAGCTCAAAAGGTTAAAATTGATGCTGGAATGCATCACTTTATTTAAAATAATAATTATGTTAGCCCATGTCAACTAGAAATATAGTTATATTATAGTATTTTAGTGGGTGTAAGTCTCACATTGAAAACTAGTTTTACAAGGTTGAACTGAGCTTAAAGTCTGTTTTCTAAAAAATAAAATTGGAGAGCGCGTTGATGTCCTATGTTGTATACCCTTTTTCATTTTTTTCTTTGGTCATTACTAGATATTCTTTTGTGGTAAATATGCTTCTCACAGAAGGAATACTAACATTTTATTGAAATTCTTTTTGTTATGCATGCATGGTTAGGATTCCTAATTCATTTTCTGCTGGATTCAGGAATTGGAAAAGTCAAAACCGGTAATTTTGACTGGTGATCTAAATTGTGCTCATGAAGAGATAGACATATACAACCCTGCCGTAAGTGTTTCAGATTTAATATTCTCCGTAAAAATTGTTTATGCCGATTAAACCCTAGTAAATATTACCAGCAAAACCTAGCACTTGTTGGTAGATATAAATTACTGGATTTAGAAGTAGTAGTCAAGAAGTTGTTAATATGCATTGAATTAATTTATAGTCCAATCTTCTGATTATGGTTGGCTTAAAATTGAAATCAAATGTTGTTATTACTTAAGTTAATGTTTACTCAGAACAACTGTGCATGTAAATAGTTACAGGTGGTGTTGGCTGAGTCACCGGTAACTCCTGTTATCTAAATTGATTTTTTAGCTTTAAAATATTAATCTAATAGCAATTGGGTGTTCATTTAGAATTTGTTTGAAATTTGTTCAGATGAAAAGGTGGACTGAGTATGTATTAAATGAAGAGGCCTGATGCGATGATAACTATACTACATTTCATTTCTGACTAGTCACTGGTGAGAACGAGATACGCAGTACGCCAAACCATTTTTGTAGTATTGATTAGATGGTGATTACCGATGGTTGCTACTCCATCAATATCATTACGATTTTAAATAGCAAAGCACAATGCCCTCCTAGTGTCAAGGGTAACTCATCATGTTAATACCTAACGTTTATCCTAACATGCTTGATCTGTTATGATAGAACTGGAGGTAGCATATCTAGAATAGTGATAGCACCATGGTGAGTCGTGCTTATGATTGGTAGGAAACCACATCACCTGGCAGTATATTGGAGATGCTATAGAATTGATGTGGACTTTGAAGCATGCAAGAGGAGTATGTAATCGGCAATATCATGAGTACTATGATTTTGTAATACTGGAAGATCGTGCAAGGGAGACCATGGGAGATAGCCTGGGTGAGGACGATTTGGTTGGGAGTCAGGGCACGTGTCAGTTGATCCCAAAAGTGTGGGTGCCATAACTTGCTTGACAGATTACGTGTGGGGTATCAAGTTGCTATATAGGCATAATGAAGAGAGAGATGGCGGGTAGGGGGAGGACATGTATTTTGAATACTGTTTTTCCTTCTTTGTCGGGTTCTCCAAGCATAGCAACCTTTTCCGTTTCTTATATATTTCCCAGACTATACGAAAATTAGAGACACATTACAACTTACATCCATCATTCATCGTTTTCATCATTTCCATTTTTATCAATCATTAGAAAATTACAGCAAGGTTGTATTAGGATAGTAACTCCCTACAAGTTATGTGACCATAACCATTTTGGGCCCATTTTGTTGAGGTTTGTTGGTTATTTGAAGATATAAAAAACTAGAAAGAGTGGAACCGTAAAATATGAACTGCATAATCCAATTTTATTGAGCAATATTGTAGGTTTTATACAGCAAATAACGGAAAGAAAACTGCTAGAATAACAACTAACAAACTGGTGCCAAAAAATTGCAGATAAATCCTATCAGTCAACATGACTTTTATTTTCCTAAAAAATAGCTTAAAATCTGATTTCCAGTTTGTTAATTTCCAATAGTCATCGATCAACAAGTTTCACAAATGCTTACACCAAACTAGTTGGCTTTTGAAAATTTGAATATGTTGAAAATAAAGACTAGTTGGAATTTAAATCAATAATCTGTCTGTTATCAATATCCTGACTAATGAATTACGTGAGAGTGCCAAGAGGATTACTTCTACTGATAAATACTTATATCCACAGGGTAACAAGAGAAGTGCTGGGTTTACAGATGAAGAGAGGAAATCTTTTGCAACAAACTTCTTATCTAGGGGATTTGTAGATACCTTTAGAAGGCAGCACCCTGGTGTTATTGGATATACTTATTGGGGTTATCGGCATGGTGGGCGCAAGAATAACAGAGGTATTTATAGAGCACTCCTAAAATTGATTTGCATACTTCGCTGTTTGTGTGGAATCTACTTCACTTCGCATATTAATATCCGTTACATGACTGTGTTATGAGTTTATTTGAGCACAAGCACGTGTGTGTTCACATGCTAGTTCTCCGTTGACTTCTCTCCTTACCCTTTTGTACATGTTCCACTATTTGTTTTCTCCTTCTAGATGAGAGTAGGGTATTCCTCCATTTCACAGATAACTGCATTCAATAAGACTTTCCTAATTCTATCCAAAAGAAAATGCATGGATTTCCAATTGTCAACTTCTGTTATGGGAATAAAAATATATGCATCTTAGATGTAGTTGTGTTCTTCCATAGTTCAAATGCCGAACAGATACCCAAATGGACACACTCCCTGGTCGGGGTCTTTGGAATTTCTCTCAAAATTTCCTACGCTCATATCTGTATGCTTGTCTCATTTGAATTAGAATGTTATGAGTATTACTTTTTGAGGAAGTACATCCATGACACATTACATCGATGACACATTACATCCATGACACAGGTAATGGTGTGTGCATTTATTAAATTAGCATAATGAATGCAGAAATTTCTTGTTCTGAATTTTGAATGCCTTCCATTTAAATCTCTATATGATATGTTTTGAAAATAAAACAGGGTGGCGTCTTGATTATTTCCTCGTCTCAGAATCCATTGCTGACAAAGTTCACGATTCATACATTCTTCCTGATGTCAATGGTAGTGATCATTGCCCTATTGGTCTTATTGTCAAGTCTTAGTTCTAAAATTATGTATTAGCTTGTAGCAAATGTTGCTAGAAATTGTAATATATGGGATAGCCTATATATATTGCAAGCACGGGTTTTTACCTTTTTGTCTGGTTTTCTTAACTTAGAAAAACCTGCAACCCTTGTACATACTAAATCTGTGATTTTGACTAGGCTAACAGAAGTTTGAACAGGGAATCTACTCTTTTTATATCAATGAAAAGAACATATTTGATTCTGCAACAAAATATAGAATATACAGTAGTCTAGGACTGTTACATGTGCTAGCCTTTGAATGACTCAAGAAAAATAATTTGTTATGTTCCAAATATTCTAATTGAGGTAATTTTGTAAAACATCGGAGGCAGTTACATATTTTTTTCTTGCCTGTGCCCAAGTGGTGTTTTTCCGAGTGATAACTTTTGAATTTCATGTTAGTCTTTTTTTTTCTTCTTTCGGTCATATCTTGTAATAACATACAGTTTTTCTTGACTCTTCTCTTGTATATTGACAGATAAAATCATTATAATTTCTTTAGACAATCGATTTCATTTTTTGTATCCTCAATAATTTTTTCAGATTTCCTAATTTCGTGTTGTGAGTAGATAAACCTGGGCAACTACTCCCTCCACCCTAAACCTTATGGAAGTGTCCAAAGAAATCATGGAATGTGCAGAAATTAATCGTTGGAAAAGTGTAGCATGAAATGAAAAGTAGCCAATGCTGAATAACTAGCGGAAACAAAGTGCTTATTATTGTCCATCCGTATTTCCAGTTCTCAGTCGCAAAAGTAATGAAATGAAAGTAAATATACAAAAAAATGAGATAAGGATACAACTAATTATATTCTCATACTTACTTCACTATTTTAAGAAGGGCATTACGCCCAATAACTTATATAAACACTTTAAATTTGCAATGCCTAGGGATTTAAGCCATTTAACTTCTAAAATCCTTTCATACAACATCGAGATTTCATTGAACAAAATCTTGTCTAAGTAGGCCACCAACATTCAGTATAACATAAGGTGGAGGAAGGTCCTAGTAACATTCAAGATTTAAGATCTTTTTGGATAAGTTATCCACAAGTATTTATTGAAAAATAATATGAAATAATATTTTCCTAAAAGTAAAATTAGTAGAGTTTGTGAATTGTTTTATGTATACATTAGTATCTTCGTAACAAATTTTATACACAGAACTTGGTTGATAACGTAGATATTTAGAAAGATTTACAACCCATGGAAAAGTCAAAATTAGAAATAGTTGTCTGTGAATGTTTTTCTCAAAACTTGTCCAGTATGAATGGTATTTCTTCATTTTTGACGGTTTGGATATTCCCAGAGTAACATTGTTTTTTAAAAAGAAATTCATATGCAGCAACTGATTCCCGAATGCAATTTTCTGTTTCATATCATTATTCAATAAAGATTCACCTGTTATAGTATCAACTAACAAGCAAAGGCTTTCTGAGATTAAGACATGTAAACACAAGCAACCAGATTCGTTCCAAACAATTTTGGTTGTTAGTTGCATACTTAAAAAGCAATGTCAATTAAAAATTTAATGTTTTACACTTATTATATAAATTAATCATCACTTCATGAGTTAATTTATACACACTGTAAATGTAAAATAATATCTCAAACATAATGTATCTTATCACAACAACATATTAAGGAGTAAGATACCAAGGTAAAATCGTCAGAATCTCATTACACGTTCTTATAAAAATGTTTTCTATTGACAATGTATAATCAAACTCATGAACATAGATAACAGAGAGATAAATTACATCAATAACATTCATTAGTTGTCTTCCCTTTTATATCTCTAACGAATTCCAATTTGAGAAAGCTTCATCCAACCATGGTCCTCTTTCGTCCTCTTTGCCTCACTAAAAGTTGTTAAAATGTATGGAGGTAAGAAGACGGTGCTTAAGAAAAGTTCAATTTATACAAGTATATGAGGCAGCTAACCTTCTGCCAACTTGTTCAATGTGGATGACCACTGTTTTGATGACTTCCGGTATGCAGTAAGTATCCGATCCATCTGTCCAGATAAAATCCGAAATTAACCTAAAACTGAATTGATTATCTGTTCAAAACTTCTATTTGCCTAAGCAGAAAGCACATTTCAGAATAATAATGATTCAGTCCCCTTCACCTTCACTAGAATGGCATGGATTTCTGGGCTAGTTTAAGTAAATCTAATCCTCTCTGGCAAAAAGAAAGATTGATTCTTGATCGATGAGGAGTTAATCTTATTCAATACTGTCTCTTTGACCCCCAACAAAACTTGATGCACTCATCTCACAATGGAGGAGCTAATCCTATTCAATACCGTAACAGTAGAAAAAAAGAAATAGAAAAAAAACCTTTCTTTATTATCCATTGGTGAATGGTCAAAAGGCTAATCACAAGCATGGCAGAAGAGCTCCATTATCTTCTTCAATTAAAATATTAACCAAAAGCATGCTTAAGAAAATTAATGTGCCATATTTTATTTATGGCCGACTTTGGAGTGCACTCTCATTTAAATTCTCAAATCAGACAAATAAAATCCTGTTTTCATCTCAATTTTCTATATGGAATGGCAGTCAGGGGAAATTGGAAAGCTGGCTTACCACATTGCCACATGAAGAATGCATTGACAGAATAGCTCTTTCCAGAACATACAAATCAACTGCTTTGTCTTCCGGTAGAGTTGAAGTAAAGCTCAAACCAAAATCAATAAGAACCTACAAACAATTCATTTGGCTACTGTAACACAAATTGATAATATTTCTCAGGGTGCATAACATGAATGGAGGATAATTGGATACCACATGATCTAAGAAGGCATGAATGAACTCACCAACTCATTGGTACCATTCTTGAGCAACATGTTTGATGTTGTTAAATCACCATGAACAAGACCACCATCATGCAGTTTTCCAATTGAATGACCAATTTGGGTAGCAATGTTGTCCAGACCCTCTTCACCAAGGCCACGAGAACCAAATTCAAGAAATATATCCTTGACTGAAGGGCCCTCGACATACTCAAACGTTAAAGTGTGCAACACAGGATCCACAGCATACAGCACAGGAGTACAAACCCCAAGTTTCCTTGCTTTGGTCACGCACCTCGCCTCCTGCTCCAAAATCGCATCGCATCGGTGAAACAAGAAAAGCAACAAAAACAATGCTTAAATATGGGGGGAAATTACAATTCTTTTTTTCTAAATCTAACCGCATTTAAGCGCTTCAGTGTCAATTTAGAATCCAAAGTTGGATGCCTGTACTTCTTTGAGAAGCGCTCCTTGACAACACATCTCCTTCCCACAAAAGAAGACTCAAAAACCCTCTACACAAAAGCACATCAAAGAGGCATAAAGATTTGGAAAACAAGATAAATCAGGAGTTCATGAATAAAATAAAATCCATGAAGGTGGGTAGAACAAGTAAACGAAAAAAAAATTTGAAACTCTACACAAAAGGTAGAAATCAGTTGCACTTCAAGGTGGGTGCAGCAATAAAAGAAGAAAGATTGAAATTTTATACAGAAGGTAGATTTTAATTGCATCTACAAATCCAGAGACACTTTACAGTAATACTTACAGCCTCCGCTCCTTGTTTGAGCAAAGAGAGAGCGCTATCTCTTGAGTCAGTTTCAGTTGCCATGGTGTTGAACGTTTCTGGCAGTGAAATTCCTGGCGTTTAACCCTTTTCCAGCCCAGAAAAGAAAAAAAAAAGTTATACAACAGAAAAAAAAATGCTGCTACCAGAAACTTTATTATCAGTGTTGAAGATGTAGAAGAAAATTTGGAGGGTGTGCAGTATGCGTGTACTTGTTGCTGACAAGGAGAAAGGAGAGTCCCTTTGTGGCAGTTATGCACTGATCCAAAAAAATTGGAATTAAAGCGACAAAAAAATATGTAATAAGGAACGGGTAGAAATCTAGAAGACAAACTGATTCACAATATTCAACCGGCTAAGTAATATATAAGAAATGCATGCTCTTAACTAAAGAACCAGCAACGAACAACAAAAATTACATACTACAAGACCCACTTCAGTACAGAACCACTCAAGCTTTTCATCAAACACATAGCATGCAGAAGAAAAACATTTACTGGAAGCACAGGGCGGAAGAAAAAGAAAAAAGAAAAGGGAGAAAAAGATTAGAGTGAAATGGGTAGAAAATGTACCTAAAACGTTAGTGGGTTGCGATGTACTGAACAGAGGGAAAAAAAGAAGGTTAAAGGTAGTGTTGGTTATTTGCAGTTGATACTGTGAATGACTCTGGTTTTCCGTTAGGATCCTAATTTCCTTGGTCCTTAAATTATGCATCCATATATAATTAATATTTTATTATGTGTATTTTATTTTATAAGATAAATATTTATTTTTATGATTAAAATACATGACAAATATATAAAGTATATTAAATTTATAATAAATACTTCAAATGTAAGATTTTTTAAATTTTAATGTTTTTTTTTCTATATGCAATGAAAACAAATTAAATTGTGTTTTATTTATTTCATGCATACCTCATTATTTATTTAATAACTTTTCGAAATAAAGAAAAATAAGACTAAAATGGAAAGTGAATTGAATTTAAGTAATATAAGATTTAAATTGAATTAGGTGGTTTTTATCTACAAAGTTGGTCCATTGTAATGGGAGGACATTTGAAAACTCTTGTTTGTTTTATAAATAAAACAAACTAGAAAAAAAATTGAGTTGTTGAATGTTTTCCTTTTGCACTTTAGTCCCTTGCTGAGGATGTTAGAAACAATTAAATGAATATTAAAACACATGATATTTCATGACAACAAATATTATTTAAGTTGGATTAATTATAAATTGTTTCATTTTTCAGAGTTGTTTTTAAGATCAATTGATTTTATAGATCGGAAAATTACGAGATAAAAAGAAAAGTTGGTATTTTATAATTCTTTATAAGTAGTTAAACAATTTATTCATTTCAACTTTATATGGAAACAAAATTAAAGACTGAGCTACTATAGGAATATCCAAATACAATGAATAATATCCAACAGTTTATGACATGAAAAACTATTTTATTTTATCTTTAAACTCTTCGGAATGTTTTTTTCTATCTTGATCTTTACTTATAGGTAATCTTCTTTCAAAACATTCTTGGAGTGAATTAGGTATAATTATAACCACTCTTACTATTATTATTACCTGTACAATCAATACTATAGTAATAATAATGATGTCGATGTTATTTTTTAACACCCGTAACAATCATGTTAATAGCATTTCATAATGTACAGTATAAAATATTAACCGAGCGGTTACAAACAACCAATCGGATATTCAGGTAATCTGTTTATATCTTATTCTATTTATATTTTATTGGACTTATCTCAGCTTAGGATCCATGAGGTAAATGATAAATACAAAGTCAGGGTCAAAGGCCAGGTAGGTTCCACTTACGCATTATTCACTCTACGCTACTCTAAAATACTCAGTAGTGAAAATCATTCACTAAACATTCAACTAAGAGCCGAGACTCCTCAAAATCACACGCCTAACTTGAGCGTCGGAGTACCTTTTGCAGGTACATCCACCCCCGTCCAAAAGGAGACTGATTGGCTTGCGCCAACACCGATCGGCCAACAGCTGGAGTTTGGAGGCGAGCAAGCGGCCCAGACGTGTCAGCAGGTTAGTCTTTCGGTCCCAAAACTTTCCACCGAGACATTTTGGCGCCCACCGTGGGGCCGAGCGGCAAACCCAAATGGTGACCACGAGGAGCATGGAGGAAGAACAACACACCAGAGATTTGATAGCGCAGATGCAGGCGCAAATACAGGCACAAGCCAGAACCATACAAGCACAAACGCACGCACAACAAGAGATGCAGCGAAGACACGCAGAAGAAATTACAATGTTGAGAGCAGAACGAGGTCGTGCCGAGCGGTCAGCTCAACACTCGGATCCACAACCGATCGGGGTAACAACCAACACAATGATAACACTGGAAGTCGTAATCAGCAGCCATCTCGGCATACTGACCCGAACGATCGGGGAAGAAGAGAACCGTCCCCCTTACGAACCGATCGGCCCTCCAGTCTGCTCCCTTTCACTGCGATCATCATGCAAGCTCCAATGCCAGAGAAGAACCCTCCTGTATTGGATAAGTACGATGGCTCGACAGATCCCGACAATCATCTCAGGATTTTCACCAATGCAATGGTGTTCTACACGGACAGTGATCCGGTTATGTGCAGAGCCTTCTCCTTATCACTCAAGGACGAAGCATTAGAGTGGTATAACACTCTTCCCCCAAACACAGTGGATTGCTTCGCCACTGTGGAAAACCTTTTTAAAAGGCAATACGCCTCCAATCGTAATCAGGAAGTAACGCCAGCGGAATTGGTAAATACTAAGCAGGAAAAGGGAGAAACTTTGAAGGCCTTTATGAAAAGGTATATGGAAACTGCACGACGAGTCAAAGAGGTAAGTCAATCTTTTATCATCACCAATTTGCCTTCCTGTCTAAAACCAGGGTACTTTGCTGAGAAATTGTATGCACGACCCCCAAAAACAATGGAGGAGCTCCAAGAACGGATAGCCGAATTCATCCGCATGGAGGACATGCGAATTTCACAAAGAAAGCGACAACAAGAAACTGAGGCAAGTTGAGGTAGAAAGGACGGTAAACGACCGTTCGACAATAATGGTAAAAGCGGGGAGCTTTCCCGAGCATTTAAATTTAATCACTATACACTCCTCAACACACCTAGGGCAAAAGTTCTTGAAGAAGCTCTAAATGTTGAACTTCTCACACTCCAAACGAAGCCATCTCCAAGATACGCAGATGAAAGGAAGAGCTGTCATTTCCATCAGAATCGGGGGCATACTACAGAAGAATGCATTACGCTGAAAAACGAAATAGAACGTCTCATTCGGGCAGGACACCTCCGTAATTACATACAAGAAGCAAGAAGAAGTCCCGAACGAGCGTATCGGAAGAACGAACGAAGGCGAGACTATAGTCGCAGTCCTGCTCGTCATCGTGAACGATCGGTTCGCAGAGTTATAAACTGAAGACAGCAATCCAAATCTCTATTTAATGTCATGTTTAAATTTTTGATTTAGACTTTTGTTATTAAACTTTCGTTGTGCAATGAATAAAACCGAGCAATTCACGCTCGATCATCGGTTACCAATTTCGATCAAGAATTTCAGTCAACAGAGGTAAAACCCTCTCAAAGCCGAACGGTAAAGCCCGTTCCCTAGGAAGCACTCCTAGGTCGAAGACCGAGCGGTAAATCCCCCTCGGGCGAGAGGTAAATCCCTCTCAACGACGAACGGTAAATCCCGTTCACTAGGAAACACTCCTAGCTCAAAGCAGAGGTAAAACCCTCTCAAAGCTGAACGGTAAAGCCCGTTCCCTAGGAAGCACTCCTAGGTCGAAGACCGAGTGGTAAATCCCCCTCGGGCGAGAGGTAAAACCCTCTCAACGACGAACGGTAAATCCCGTTCACTAGGAAACACTCCTAGCTCAAAGCAGAGGGAAAACCCTCTCAAAGCCGAACGGTAAAGCCCGTTCCCTAGGAAGCACTCCTAGGTCGAAGACCGAGCGGTAAATACCCCTCGGGACAGAGGTAAAACCCTCTCAAAACCGAACGGTAAAGCCCGTTCCCTAGGAAGCACTCCTAGGTCGAAGACCGAGAGGTAAATTCCTCTCGGTTCCTGTTGAAGGACGAGCGGTAAATCCCGCTCGGGTAATGTCGAAGGTCGAGAGGTAAAACCCTCTTGATAAATGTCGAAGATCGAGAGGTAAATTCCTCTCGGTTCCTGTTGAAGGACGAGCGGTAAATTCCGCTCGGTTAATGTCGAAGGTCGAGAGGTAAAACCCTCTCGATAAATGTCGAAGACCGAGAGGTAAATTCCTCTCGGTTCCTATTGAAGGACGAGCGGTAAATCCCGCTCGGTTAATGTCGAAGGTCGAGAGGTAAAACCCTCTCGATAAATGTCGAAGACCGAGAGGTAAATTCCTCTCGGTTCCTGTTGAAGGACGAGCGGTAAATCCCGCTCGGGTAATGTCGAAGGTCGAGAGGTAAAACCTTCTTGATAAATGTCGAAGATCGAGAGGTAAATTCCTCTCGGTTCCTGTTGAAGGACGAGCGGTAAATTCCGCTCGGTTAATGTCGAAGGTCGAGAGGTAAAACCCTCTCGATAAATGTCGAAGACCGAGAGGTAAATTCCTCTCGGTTCCTATTGAAGGACGAGCGGTAAATCCCGCTCGGTTAATGTCGAAGGTCGAGAGGTAAAACCCTCTCGATAAATGTCGAAGACCGAGAGGTAAATTCCTCTCGGTTCCTGTTGAAGGACGAGCGATAAATCCCGCTCGGTTAATGTCGAAGGTCGAGAGGTAAAACCCTCTCGATAAATGTTGAAGACCGAGAGGTAAATTCCTCTCGGTTCTTATTGAAGGACGAGCGGTAAATCCCGCTCGGTTAATGTCGAAGGTCGAGAGGTAAAACCCTCTCGATAAATGTCGAAGACCGAGCGGTAAATTCCTCTCGGTTCCTGTTGAAGGACGAGCGGTAAATCCCGCTCGGTTAATGTCGAAGGTCGAGAGGTAAAACCCTCTCGATAAATGTCGAAGACCGAGAGGTAAATTCCTCTCGGTTCCTGTTGAAGGACGAGCCGTAAATCCCGCTCGGTTAATGTTGAAGGTCGAGCGGTAAAACGCTTTCAAATTCCGCAAACACAGCCTCCCTCAAACTCATCAGTCCTGTAGTTAACCACGGCTAAAGCCAAACGCTTAACTCGGACTTGGGGGGCATAGTGTACAGTATAAAATATTAACCGAGCGGTTACAAACAACCAACCGGATATTCAGGTAATCTGTTTATATCTTATTTTGTTTATATCTTATTCTGTTTATATTTTATTGGGCTTATCTCAGCTTAGGATCCATGAGGTAAATGATAAATACAAAGTCAGGGCCAAAGGCCAGGTAGGTTCCACTTACGCATTATTCACTCTACGCTACTCTAAAATACTCAGTAGTGAAAATCATTCACTAAACATTCAACTAAGAGCCGAGGCTCCTCAAAATCACACGCCTAACTTGAGCGTCAGAGTACCTTTTGCAGGTACATCCACCCCCGTCCAAAAGGAGACCGATCGGCTTGCGCCAACACCGATCGGCCAACAGCTGGAGTTTGGAGGCGAGCGAGCGGCCCAGACGCGTCAACAGGTTAGTCTTTCGGTCCCAAAACTTTCCACCGAGACACATAATTAATAATTAACTGATGTTAAACATATAAACTATAATTATTATATATCATTTGTATATGAGTTTGTGAGTTTATTAAAGTTATGATATTTCAACATGTAGATTTCATACTTAACGAGAATTCACATAAAATTTCTAACCAAACTATTTCATAACATTGGTACCTCCACGTAATTTCTTCCTTATTCATATCACATATCCACATATAAGTTAAATAGTTAACAATATAGTTACATGGTAAACAAATTTCAACCATATGTTCAATCCAACATTAACATTATCATCCTTTTAAGTATTACTTATATTTCAACATTTTAAACCACACTCTATTCAAATAAGTATCATACAATATCCATAACATTTTTATACCATTCGTTTCATCATATTAGCATGCTTTCATTCTCTTAAAACCCTAATAATTTCATATTAGAACAATTTCTAGAAAAAGAATTTCACGTTTCAAACCACATCAAATAGAGAAATCAACAAAACGAGTAACCATGAGAAGGAACTCGACTAAGTAACATGTGAGTCAAATAATAACAAAATATAGTTAAATGAGCCCAACAAGAACAAACTCGTCCAACAACCAACCTCCCTTGATTTTATGTCAAATTTGAATCTAGCTGACCTAAATATAAGTACATAAATAATGTTTATTAATTTAATAATAGTTATTAACATTATATAATTCTACCCACACATTGTAATATCATTTGCTTTTTGTAATTAATTTTTGTTATACTCGCTTAAAATTTTTTTTGAAAAAACATTCAGAGTATATCAAATATTACGCCTTTTAAAATAAATATTATAGAATATATTTTAAATTACTCTTAAAAAAGATCTTATAGGTGTTTTAATGTAAAAGAGTTACAAATTAATTTTGAATTATGTTAGATATACTATTTGAAATTCTTATTCTGAAATATAATTTTCAAGAATGGTTATAAAATTTGTAATTCATAAATTTTCTTAGTATTATATTTGATTTTCACAAAGGATAAAGATTTTAAAGGTAAAATGATTAAAAATGAGGTAATATGTGATGTGAAAAACTATAAAGGAGAAGGAAAAATTGGTGAAGTTTTATCTAATTATAATGATGATTAAAAATCCACAGTATCTGTTATAAAATGTTTAATACTTTAGATTATTGAAAAATCATAAAACACTAAATTGAAATTTTTAAAAATTAAATAGAATGTAAAAGGTAAAAATCATTTGTATAATTTAACCAATAAGTAATTATAATGTAACGATATAGTTCATTTAATATATATACACACACACACCAAATAAACACATAATAAAACAACAATTAAATTTTAAATTATAAGTATAAATTAATTTTATTAAAAATATTTAATATAATAGTTAAATGGATTAAAGTTATTAAAAAAACTAAAACGTCTCATGGGCCTGTGGTGATGAATTGGCAAAATCTGATTGGTGCTATGACGACAGTGAAAAACTCCAAAAAAATAGAAAAAGGAATAAGATTCAGCGTAGCAAATCTCCAAAACAAAGACCAGAGTGTGCCTGAAACAGAACAACCTTAACAAACCCAACAATAACAATGGGAGCACGAAAGAGACTCTCTTCTTCTTCTGAACCTTCTTCTTCTGTGGTGAAGGAAGACACACAGAACAAACCCCAAGAAAAACTGAACCTTGCAGACCCTCCAATTGCGCCTCCCAAATGGGGTCTTCTTCTCAAGCTCTCGCTCCTGCTGCTTCCTTACTTGTACCTTCTCTTTTACTACTACCCCATCGAATCGGAACTCCGAAGATCGATCCTCATCAATGCGGGAATGAGCCTTGCGGGGTTGTTCGTCACGGTCAAGATGATCCCCGTCGCGTCCAGATACGTTCAGAAGCGAAATCTATTTGGCTATGATATCAACAAGAAGGGAACCCCTCAAGGAAATGTCAAAGTGTTAGTCTTTTTCTTCGTTTCCCTTTTTTATTTTTTGCTTTTATGAAGTGGGTTTGTGTTGGATTTTGATTTCGAGATCTTGGTATCTATTTTTATTTTTTATTTTTAAATCATAGGTGGGTTAACGGGAGCATTTGGTTGGATTTGGGAGGGAATCTTCAGTCTGGGATATAAGTTTTGTGCTTTCTGATATGATTTTGTTCTGTTCCATGTGATCATTATTTTTTTTTTCTTTTATCCTACACTTGTTGTATTGTTCAATAAATGTATCTGGATTTGATTATTTTGGTAAGATGATGTTCACTAGCACAATGCTTTCTCTTTTTAGACTCTGGATTGTTCTGAAACCTGAGTTTGCTATCTACCAGACTAATTCTTATATTTGATAAAGCGAAAAGCGTGGAAGTTTTAGACTTACCGATGGTGTTCTTGGAATGTGTTCTAGACTTTGATTTGTAGAATTAATTTTGCTATCTTTCCCTTCTATTTTTTTTTTTCAATGGGATTGTTGAACTTGGCATTTTCAGTTTAGGTTTTAACTGGAAATGTGTGATGAAAATGAGGATGTCACGACCAGCGAATGGGTAGTTTGGTTGATGGTTTAGTTTAAGAAATTGATTAATATGCTTGGCAAATGCAGTTATTACCTTACATTGTAAATGCAGTTAAGAGAGAGAAGTAGAGAACAAATCCTTAGCTAAGATTTATTTTGGTACTATGTACTTTATGTATTTAATGCCATGTATGCACGTAAAGGATAGATATCTTTTGTTTTATATTTTTGGTGCACGGAAAGGATAGATATCTTTTGTTTTATATTTTTGGTACTAAGTTTTGACTTTGTAACCTCTTTATTTGCAGGCCTGAGTCGTTAGGCATAGTTGTTGGTATTGTCTTCTTGGTGGTGGCAATCTTGTTTCAGTATTTTAACTTCACAGCAGATTCAAATGTAAGTATATTATGTGAATTATGAGTGTGGCAGATATGAGAATTCGGTTCAACTCTAGTATCAATAGAAGAACGAAATGCTGTACTTATAAACTATTTTTATTTTACAGTGGCTTGTTGAATATAATGCAGCATTAGCATGCATCTGTTTCATGACATTACTGGGTTTTGTTGACGATGTCCTTGATGTACCTTGGAGAGTGTGAGTTTACATGTTCTCACAATTTGCTTCCTGGATTTGTGCTTGTTAACTACTGTTATAATAGTTGCTTTTTTTTATTTTATGTTGATGTGAAGAACAGAAAATTACTACTCCCATCAATTGCTGCACTTCCTTTGTTAATGGCATATGCTGGACACACAACTATAGTTATACCAAAGCCACTTGTTGCACACATTGGGATAGAGATTTTGGATCTTGGTAATCTTTCTTTACCTTTATGCAAATGACACTTGAGAAGTCACTGATTATTTTAAAAGTTCACTACTTTGACTTTGTTTCATGAGGCAGGATGGATATATAAACTATATATGGGGCTATTGGCTGTTTTCTGCACAAATTCTATCAATATACATGCTGGGTTAAATGGCCTAGAAGTTGGGCAGACGGTGGTTATTGCAACAGCTGTAAGTATTCAAGCTTGTAACAGTTAACATAATCCACATTGGTCATGAAAATTAGTAATGCCGTGGATATGCAGATCCTGATTCACAATATTATGCAAATTGGAGCATCAACAGATCCTGAATATAAACAAGCGCATGCATTCTCTATTTACTTAGTTCAGCCCTTGCTTGCTACCTCTTTAGCCTTACTTTCTTACAACTGGTACTCACTGATGTAACATTATCATTTTGTTTGAAACTTTTTTTCACGTGATTAAGAGTAGTTTACTAACAGTCTGTTGTTGTTCTAGGTATCCATCTTCAGTTTTTGTTGGAGATACATATACATACTTTGCAGGGATGACTATGGCCGTGATTGGTATTTTAGGCCATTTTAGGTATATTCTTACCTTGCATCTGCCGTCGTACTCTGTTATAATGGATCAATAGAGATGGTAGATCTTCATTTTCATTAGTTGAAACTTGCAAACAAATGATTTATTTTTCCAGTCTTGCTTCTTTTCATTTCAATCATGGTTAACGATATCTTGTGATAATACCCTTCCAAGTGTACTTTTGCCTTATATAATAGCACAAGGTATTTCACTTTCGGGGGGGATTTTCTATTCAAATGTGAGGTCTATATTCATCATTTCATTCTTATTAGAAAGTGAACATTATATCTAATTTAACTTTACAAAACCAACCAATTTATAAGGTGAGATTTTCATTTACATATTGTAACTTAATTATTTCTCTAGTTGATGTGAGATTTGTAATAGACCATAAGGACCGAACATCTTGAGTGTGAAACTAAATGTATTTGTGGATAGTTAGAAAGTGGTCTCACAACGGGTGAAATCATAGGTCCAACAATTTTAGTTGGGATATACCTTAATACCATTAGAAAGTGGACTTTAAGTTTAACCATGCAAAAATCGACTTAGTAATGTGAGCTTTAACTGAGATTTTAGTTCATTGCTAAATGATAGCACATTTTTCTTAACCCATGTTGCTTCTGTTTATGAACTTGCCTTATATGATTATCGATTTCCTTGTAATAATTTTATTATATTTGCTTCAGTGAAACTCTCTTGATTTTCTTCCTACCCCAAGTTTTGAACTTTCTCTTGTCACTTCCCCAGGTTTGTCACTAACAAAATCTCAATTGACATTTTAACTTTGTGATAATTTAAAAACTGTTGTGAACATGTTTGACATAAAATATGCTTTGCACCAGCTTTCTGGCTATATTCCGTGTCCACGTCATCGTCTGCCAAGGTAGGCATTAACAACAAATGTATCTAAGTCAATGGTTGAGACATCTTACCTCTTGTACTTGTTTGGTTGAAAACTCATGGACCCTCAATTCATTCAGGTTTGACCCTCAAACTGGACTACTGACTGGGACAAATGATGGGACACTCGTTAACTTCTTCCTAAGAAATTTAGGCCGCAAATCTGAAAAAGCACTTTGTATTTATCTTCTTGCTTTCCAGGTGATTCCCTCTTTTTCTTGTGACCAGCATTCCTTTTTGTTTTCTATTTCCGTGTTGAACTTGGTTGTTTGTATGATTCAAGTAAACTAGTAGTTTCAAGAACTTGATTTATTTTGTTGGATCTGACTCCTATTATGGGATTACATGCTAGAGGGAAAAAAATGCAGGATATTAATATATTTTTTTAAATCAAGAGCAAATTTTAATCACTTTATAGCTTGCTAATCATGCAGTTTATCATAGTTATCATTGCTCTAATGTTCTTTTCCCCTTTGGACAGGCTATAGCGTGCTGTTTCTGTTTCTTGCTAAGGTATTTCCTTGCTGGTTGGTACAAATAAAAGCCCGAAGTGGATACTAAAAAAGACATGGATGAAAACCACTCGACAGACTGGTTTTGTTGTATAACCATTTTTGTAGAAAAATTTAGTGAGAAATAGGCATATAGATTTTGGTGAACGAATTTCTTTCATCATCTGAATGTTGTGTACTAATATCAACTTACAGAAATATACCACTTGAAAATTTTCTGGAGACATTCAATAGCTTAACATTTTCGTATACAATCCGTTAGCAATATCATTTATAACAATGCCACCGCGTGCTCTTTTGGTTTTGGAAATCACCAGCTGAAATGACATCCTTCAAATAAATTATCTGAATGTGTTTATGCATACTGAGACAGTGTTTTACATGCAAAAAATATTGTAAAAGAAAGAAAACAAAAAGCAGGACGCTACATTGAAATTAAGGGATAATTAGTTATTTACTCATGCTACATCAAGTGTAATTGGTTGGTCGACTATATAAGTGATACAAGGTGGCAAAAAAAGTATTTTTTTTTTCAATGTAATGTATGACTACGTAAAAATCCATCCAAGCAAAATAGTCATTCTAAGATGTCTCTAACAAAAATTATGAATCTCATTTGGGCCACCAAAGTCTTTCAGATATTGCATGTCATCAAAATAGCTTAATCAACATCCATTGCTTGTTCGTTAGTCGTATTGCTGGACCACAGTTTTATGGTGCGATCATGGGAGACGGTAACAATGTGGCCACCATCTGCAGACAATAATAATACATGCTACAATCAGAATACGGTAATTTGGTGATACAGCTGCGCCGCAAACAAACAATTTATCAAAAAAAAAAACTTATCAGCTCAAAGACTTGATCCTTACGTTTCTAAAAGAATCAGATCCCACTTACCAAGAGTATATAAACAGTAAAATTGATGAAGTCCTATCCTTTAACATCTGACAATAGAATAAAAGAACCCATCCCTCTCCTTTCATTTCCTTTAGCCTTTTATGGCATATAGGAAGGAAATGAATGCAGAAGAAAAATCTATGAAGCACTTAAAAAAGTCCCCTGCTGGACTAAAACTCGGAAAAGCTTAAACCAGATTTGCAATTTGAGTCACAACTTCACATAGGATGTACCCATTAAACTCAATGCCACATAATTTATTTTATCAATTCCTACAACAAACTTTCCAGATATATCATTAGTTTTTCAAAATACCCACTAGTTAAGTTAGATTTTAAATTCACCATTGGTGGTGAGTTGTGGACAGGACACTGGTGCATTGAAACACATCGATCACTTAATGAAATAGCACATAAAAATGGAAAAAAGAAATGATATCTGAATCAGAGCCATGTGTGTGTTATTCTTTTCTGAGATAGAAATCCTACCTCCAAGAACATCCACAGAGGTAACTTTTGCTTCATGCCCAGATAGTGTCTTCACAGGCTTAAAGTCACGGCCCGACCAAACCTACAGTTAAAACATAAATATGAATAAGTCTAACCAATTACCCATGCAAAGGTACTGTATCTCCATATAAATATAAATAAGTATACTAAAATCAAAATAAACAAATTATGAATCTTAAAATTTCACTTCAATAAAACGTTTTAGGCAGAAATAGAAAGTATACCTTAGCAGTCATGTCATATGAAGCAGTTACGAAAAAGTAACCTTCTTGTGGTTCAAATTTAACTTGTGATATTAAATTCGAGTGAGCAGGAATAGTATAAAAGGATTTCTTCTTCCTCAAATCCCAAATCCGACACGTGTTGTCTTCACCACCAGTGGCTAGATGATATCCATTAGGTGAAAAACTGATGCCAAGAACCTTCAAAATGAATTACAATCAGTCATCCTTATGAAAGTAAGGCATTAAATGTAACTTTGAGTGAGAAAAAGAGTGCAGGGTCTTTAATCTCCTACCGGTTTGACATGACCTTCCAGTGCAAGAATACTTCTTCCAGTTCGGAGGTCCCAAACACGAGCCAGAGAGTCTAGTCCACAAGATGCAGCTAATGATCCATCGCGGTGGAAAGCCAGGCCATACACACTTCTACTATGTCCTTCTTGAAGAAGCAACTCCTCCCCTGTTTCTATGTCCCATAATCTCCATGTCTTGTCAAAACTGGCAGTTCCCAGGTACTTCCCTGATGGATGGAAGGCAATGCGGGCAAGACGGTCCAGATGACCCTCAAATGTCTTCAAAAGTGATCCTTGATCATTCCAATACTTTGCTGTTCGATCAGCAGAGGCAGTTGCTAAATGATCATGAACAGGAGAAAAAGCAACATCTGTAGCACGTTCTGTGTGCCCCTTCAAGGTGGAATGTTTTTTTATTTTGGGCATGTTCCACAACTTGGAAGCGCCAGTCAGAGAACTACAAAATAAATAAAAACATTCAGTAGTAGATTGGAATGGTTTCACAAAGGAAGAAATGGTAAAAGATCAGGCTTAAGCTGTACAACAACAACATACCAGGTGGCAAGCCATTTTCCATCCCTTGAGAAGGAGCAACCAGAAAGGGGCCGATCATCTCCAATTTCACTGAATTCGAGACTCAAATTCCCAGCCTGCCTCAATGCCCAATCTATCTCTGCATCCATATCTTCATCTGGATCATCCCTTCTTCTCTGTGCACGTTGAATCCGTAATGCTGCCCTTGCCAAAGAATATTTAGCAATATAAATTCTGGCA
Organism: Vigna angularis; assembly: GCF_016808095.1. Lineage (NCBI taxonomy): Eukaryota > Viridiplantae > Streptophyta > Magnoliopsida > Fabales > Fabaceae > Vigna > Vigna angularis. The sequence continues at coordinate 37,619,798 of NC_068972.1, forward strand.
TCCAGGAGAGCCTTTGACCCTTCAGTGTAAAAAGGATACTGCAGTGCTTCCTCAGCCTCGTCTTTTGGAGCAGAAGCCGCAGCCTCTTCATCCTCATGAGCTTTCATCAGCTTCTCCAGCTGACCTTCTGCATCTAGCTTCGCCATAATCATCCGCAACCTGTCCCGCCTCTCCATCTCTCTCTCACCAAACAGAGTTATTGGCTCACCAAGATGTCGAAGCCGAGCTCGCACAGCCATATCATTTGTAGGAACGGCAAGAGCAGCTGCCCGCCTCTTCATCATGAGTTCCTGCATTGCCTTTTCCTGCCGCTCTCTCACCAGTCTACTCTCTTCAGATATCTCATACTCTCCAGTCCCCTGGTTAATTCTTGCATTTGAGTCATCATTGTCCGAGTCAGAGTCACTTGATCTAACCTCGCCATTTTGTGGCACAGGTGGCCTAATGACTGGTGGCCGAACTGGAAGTGGTGCCAGTGGGCGAGGGGGAGGAATTGTGGGAATTGGAGCTAAAGGAGGCACAACAGAAGGTGCAATAACAGGTGGAATAATAGGTTGTATTGAATGGGGTAGAGATGCATTATCAGAAATAGTATCTTGACCATCAGAGGCGGGTAAAGATGGTTCTGCAGTAACATTTTCCTTCTCCACTTCCATGATTCCTACCCAACTGAAAAGAATAAAAAAAACAACACTATAGAATTTTAGACTACAAAATTAAATTAAAAAATTACTACAAATAAATAATAGCTGCCCAGAAAAATTAAATGAAATTGCCAATGCCATATCTAAGGAAACACAAGCAGAGAAGTGTCAAGCGTACACATAAAACCACAAAAAAAGGATCTAAGTAAAGGCCCAATAGAAATAAGTTAGTGATTGTGAATGGATAGGTTTGGAATAAAACCATACCAAAACCCTTTACAGACTCATTATAAGGTTAAATTTGAAAATCAACCCATTTCATTTAAAAAACGGTTTGGTAAAAATCAATCTGGTTTTCAACTTGTTTTAAACCTTACTTCTTTAATATATAAAATCTATTCATAAATCCAAATTCTATATATTTTTTTCTAAATTCAATTATAAAACCAATTTATTATTTTTATACAATAAGACAGAACAACAAAAGTATTTTTGATTACTGTGAGGCGTCCCAAAACTAAACTAGGCAAGAGGGCAGAATACATATTTACCTAATGATCACAATTAGGATAACTAAAGAAACAAGAAAGAAGGTGCAAAATAATGCACAACTATTGACTACAGACAAGTGAATTTTTCATATCCGGCATGTCTCAGCCTGAGACCCTAATCAGAGAGCATTTTATTCATTGTTATTAGTGGTGTTCTAATTATTCATCAAAAGTTGAGTGGCAATAATTATTTATTATGGTCTACCACTGCTAAACAAAGGTTTTTGAGACAAGGTAATGAGGAACATCAACCTATTTCATGTGATAATGCTAAAAAAAGGATGGTTGGTCATAATTATTTTTAATGTTCAGTCTTTCATATAATGTTTCTTATTCTAATTTTGTTTAAAACATTGTATTAAAAGATGGTTTCTACTTCTCTCAGAATCATTTAAAATTCATTCTCGTGGGCGGCTATATTATTCCCTGATATGGGTAAACGGCAACCTTGCTAAGTTACTGGATTACTTTGAGCCTGATCAAACCAGAACAATGTTCAGAAATCAGAATAGCAAGAATCAAGCACTATATATCTAGGCTGATCTTTGCTCCATTTTTAATATAGAAATTAGAAAACCCTATTTGTTAAAAATAAAGATAATTTTGAGCAGCCTAATCTAGCAACTTCAGCTCTTGAAATGTGCCAAAAAGCCTCTTGTTTCTACCAATTTGTTAGAGGTTAAATCCCTGTGTTCTGATTCTAAATAATTATTAGCAACAAATGGATTTCATTCCAGCAAAAATCTTCTACATAGTATTTAGCAACAAAATTGTAGCGCACTTGGATGATAAGCAAAAGCATAAACCCATGTTGTGGGAGGATTTCTCTAACAAAAATGAAGCATGGATCGTTCAAACACCCCAATAAAGAACAAGTCAAAGAGCTATATATGTATTCATCTGAAGAAAGACAAAATTATAATAGAAGATTTAATGCATCTGAAGCAGAGATGGACAAGAAGCATAACATTTAAAACTAAAAAAAAAATCGTTTCAATGTAAAAGACATTTAAAATCTAATGGTATACCCTTAACTTTTGTGTTGATATCCCATTCTGAGCTTCTGAGTTATTAGTCCCATAAAACAATTCATGATAAATACATATTCTCTGGTTCTTTTCACACAACTAAATACAGTACAAAATGAAGCGGAATATCCAACACCAGTTCCCCGCATAACACAGTTTATATTACACGAAATTCTACACGCCACTTCCTTTTTATGCTTAGTGACCAATCTGCCATCGACCACCACTAATAAGCCATACAAAAAGATTGAAATGTAAAGTTTCAATAGTATGCTTTATCTAAAACATGCTATCTCTCATTAAGCTCCGATTGTCCAACTTTTCCTCAAATATCCCCATTCAAAGTAGATTAGACGTGAGGAGTCAAAATATAACTAATTCAGCTGAGACAATGTCATCTATCGTCCAACCACTCCTTTTAACAGTTGATACTTTGACAATGAAATTAATAAGAGAAACAGAGAGTATGTTGATTACTTTTGCTTTACTGAAACACTTAGTCACAACATGGCACTGTTAAAATCTTTTTGGAATGTTGCTCTGAAAACCCAACTCTGAAATATCTCAAAAACTAAATACAATAAAATATTTTTGCTAAGGCTCGGAAAGTTTTAACTCATTCCCCAAATCCCAACTCACTCTTCAACAGAATACCCCAAATTACATAACAAGAAACCCCAAACCTCAATCTTCAAATACCACACAAGAAATAAAAAATAAGAATGAAATCATAACAGCAAGTACAGTACAAGCAACAATGTAATAGCTAAAAAAACTACAAAATAGAGTAATGAGTAAATAGCCTACCTCACCAAACCAAATCCGTGAAGGAAATTGTGTTTGCTGTGACGTTAGCGTTTTTAGGGTTCTCGTTGTCGTTCATGCAGCGACGGGCTGAAGTTGACGAATCAAACCCTTGCTGGCCGACGGCGGACGGCGGAGACAAGGCTGGTGAGCGGAACGCTGCCGACGAGATGAGGGAAAGAGTAGAGAGGAAGCGCGTAAACACTGACTACTGAGGTTTCATATTCATGTGTTTATTCTTTTTATGAACTTCATTTTATTCTATTGTTAAAACTATACTTTCATGTCTTATTTATTTTTCTTTATCAGAAATACTTTTTAATTAATGAAATGTAGGTTAATTATTTATAATAAAAAAATTTAATTTCTACTATCATACTTTCATATTATACTGTAAATTTTAGTGAATTCAAAGAGAAAATGAAAAGATTTAAGATAAAAATGAAATTATTTGAATACAAAAAATATTATAAAAAATAAAAAGATTTAAGATAAAAATTTATGAAAATTAATGATTAACGTAATGTTTTAATAAATTAAAAAAGTGTGTTAATTAATAAAACTGGATTATTATTATTTAAATTATTTAATCATTGTTATTGATGTAAAATTCCAGAAAATGGTATTTTGGAAGTGGTGGTAGTCTAAAAATAGTGAGACTTGATTATTTTAATATAAAACGGTTTTATTATAAATAATTTTGTTATAAACGAGTTTCATTATTTTAAAATGTACCATCTCTTTAGAAAATCACTTTTCTAGAGTTCTCTACCTTCTCTCTAAGAGTTCTTGATCTCAAGTCATATGTTCGATGATCAAGAAGTGTCTAGGCGATCCTGCGTCGAGGGCTACAATTCCTACCAATCAATTTCTTGATTTGAGCCGGTAAGTTGTTTCCCCTCTTTCTTCGTGAGTTCTTGAACCTTGATCATGCAATGGATTCTGTTTGCATGAAGTAACCTTTCCCTTTAATTTTTTTACTTCAATTAGGTCCTGAAGTTGGTTTCCTATAACCAATCGGTGAGTTGTAGGTTTTTGTAGAGTTTCCTTGCAGTGCAAGCAAACTGTCGGGGTTTCTTTGAGCTGTGCTTTTGATCTGAGGTAAGGGAAGCTAGAGTTTTCTTGAATTGATGCTAATTGTGTATGTTAGAGGATGCATGAATATTGAATTGTGTGAGTAAAATTCTATTCTATGATTGAATGTAGAGAAATCAATTAGGTGTTTGATGTTTTGTGTGTTGATGAATGATGTATAATATGTTGAATCTATTTGTATATGAGATTGATGTTGAATTTAGTGTTGATAAAGTGAATTGTGATGATGGAATTATTGGGAGCAAGGGTTACTCTTGGTTATAGGTTATTTTGGTCTAGAAATGAGGTATTAGAAAGTGAAAACTGTGAGAGAAGTCTTGTGAATTGGTTTGAAGTATGTGAAGTATGTTTTGAGTGTTTTGTGAGTGGTTAAGATGTTTAAAATGGATGAAATCCGTGGGGAGAAGGTTTGGTGATGGATAAGATAGAGTTCTACTTGGTTTAGAACTCAATTTGAGGAAATGAACTAGTGAAAACTTGAGTTAGAGGTTCTGTGCTCAAATGGTCAGTTTGGAGAGTTTTGGTAAGTCATTTGGGACTTGCTTGAGTCCCTAAGTTGCTTGAAATTGTGCCACAAGTGGTAGAATTCAATTTAAGTCTCTAAGTTGAGTTTTTGTAAGTTTTTGGGTGAGATCTTGAGGCTACTTGTTTAGATTGATGTTAGAAGGGTTTAAACACACTTAGTTAATTATAAGTAAGTATATAACACAATCTAGGAGGGTTAGAAGTTGGGAAAAATAGTTGGAATTGGTAAATTTGACGTAGGTTGCGTAATTCTGCAGATTTGGTGCTGCAGAATTATGCATACTCATTGAGCGAATTCACTCGCTCAGCGAGTGGTGGTAGAGATGGATTTTCTGTCAGAGGACTTTTGCTTAGCGAATGATATGCGCTAAGCGAATTTTTGAGGTATGGGAGCACTGTCACTATTATTCAGATAGCGAATGACATGCGTTGAGCGAATTGTTGAGGTTTGGGAGCACTACCAATTTTATTCGGATAGCGAATGACATGCACTGAGCAAAAATATCAGAGTTTTGACTAAGATATTATATGTTTTCTTAAAGTGTGTACAATGTATGTGAATGTTTGAATGATTGGTTTCTACTACTTGTTGTGGAGTATGAATTTAATTGTAATATGAATTAAAATACATAATGTTTGATTCTTGATGTTATGTATGTATTGAAAGTATGATTGATGTACGTAATTCTATGATCCTCACGGAGAGGTTACATGGTGGTGCCTAGTGTTGCGAATTAAAGTGAAAGTATGTGGTTTCAAAGTAAGTTCCAAGGTGAATGCTCTTGGTGAGGTTCAAGTGTTTTAGAATGAATACAGGGAACTCAGTATTAGGGGTTATCCTAACACTCAAATGATCTTTCTTTCTCAAATAGAGAGGATTGATACATGTGGTGAGAGTAGTAGGAGGTCCTAGTGTAGGCGCTACCTAGAGGCCTATTGCGCGGTAACGGACTAACCTTGTGTGGGTGGTAGGGTGAAACCCATTGACAATGACTTTGCAAAGTAGTAGAGGCCACCACAAGTGCACAACCCGCCATAGCTCGGTATTCATTCTAAGTCTGAACAGTCGGTTTAGGTCTTTGCATGTTAAGATGTTTTGATTGGATTAAATTACATATGATTCTTATGTGAAATGCTTTAAACTTATGATGTATTGTTTTGTATCTAGCTTACCCTTGATTTTTTGTTGCCTGTCTTTGTATGTTGTTTCTCTTTTGCGATGATCACCTAATGGTGTGAGCTTAGGGATTCACCTTTTCAGTTGTTCCAGCTTGAGGTGAGGGAGTAGCATATGAGTTGTTAGATAGATCTACAGAAGTAGATATCTTCTTTGAAGGAGATTTGTTTTACCTAGTCGTTCTTTTAGCATCTATGTAACGTTTCATTTTGGTAGTTTTATACTATTAAAATGAGATATTACAATTTATATATTATTATTGATATTACTATTATTTTTATTGTTGTTATTATTTATATTTTATCATTTTTATTATGTTATATTATTTTATTATGAAAATATAATAAAAATTAATTAATAAAATATAATATATGTATATACCTTGTAAAACTCAAGAAAATGGTATTTTAGAAGCAGTGAGAGTTTAAAAATAATGAGAATAAGTTATTTTGATATTAAATTATTTATTTATAAATAATTTTATTATAAACGAGTTTGATTATTTTAAAATTTATCATCTCTCTTAGAAAACACTTTGACCTTTTCTCTAAGAGTTCTAACTCTTTAGTCATCTCTTTGACGATCAGGAGGTACCTAAATGACTACATTGGTCTACATTCCTATCTGACAGTTTATGCAATAGAGCAAGTAAGTTTCGACTTCTTTTTGCTCTTTGTTCTTTATTTGAGACCATGCATGAAATCTTCCACCGCATGTGTAATGTGAACTTTCCTTTGAGTTCATTGTTGATCAAAGGTCCTCAGAACTCTCCTTGATATCTTTTTGGTGTTTCTTATGTGTATTTATAATTCTTTGAGTCGGAAGCAACGCAATGCGATTGTAGAGCTTAATAGGCAACTTTGTGAGGTAAGGGAAACTAATTTTATTTTCTAATTTAATTATTAAGTATAAAATGATATTTTGAAAGTATATGAAATTGATGCATGTTGTGATTGTGTGTATGTATGTTGGTTGTATATATAATTGTATATGAATAAAATGCTTGTATAGTGTTGAATGTGTTTGATTGAAGTTTAATGAATAAATAATGCTTGATTCTTTGTGTAATTTGGTGTAAAATGGGGGTGATTTGGTGAAGGTAATTGGTATGATGATATTGGTGAAAGGGGAAGGTTGATGTATCATTTTGTAGTCCAAATTGAGGGGTATTGGTATAAAAATTCTTAGAATATTGAGTTTAAAGTGGAACCTACAGTTTGGCAAGGGTTATTAGGTATTTTATAATTTGTTTATATCCTTAAATGGTCAAGTTAGGATGTTAAGTTGAGAGAAAGAAACTGAGTTCACTTTTATCTTTGCGTTAGAGTGAAATTAAGGGTTTTGATTGGTGAAATTAGGGGTTTTTATAGGTGAAATTATGGGAAAATGGTTGGTCTGGGAGAATAACAGTTTAAGGTCAGTTTTGAAGTCATTTAAGACTTATTGAAGTTTTCTAGCCAGCAAAATTTGGTGTAGAATGTAGTAGATGGTTTGTGAGAGTGCTTTACATGTTTAAGGTCCAAATGAAAGGATTTTGGGTAATGAATTTCTAAAGGAGGAAGTATGTGATGAATTAGAGGGTTTAGGGTCCCTTGTTGAGTCAATTATGACTTATTCCTGCTTTTGGGTGGATGAAATTGGGGTTAGAAGGAATGGAAATGAGTTTAGGTAGTTTAGTGAAGTGGATTTTGATTTGGAGTAGTCAAATTGAGTTAGAAGTGAGTTTTCTGAAGTTTCTTAGTGTCCAGAGGGTTTTAGGGATCAATCAAAGTTGTGGGGAAAGTATCCAAAGTCATACTAATCGATTAGGCAATAACTTTTGTTTTAATCGATTATATCATTAATGTAATTGATTAAAATGCCAATTATGCCTTGTTTTACTTCTTCTGGCTTATTTTAAAAGATTAGATTAAAAGCATAATGGATTATGCCAAAGCTTTTGTTTTAACCGGTTATGTCTCTAATATAATATATTAAAATATGCAGTTTTGTCCTCTTTTGCTTTATGTGAATTCTAGCTTGCCTTAACATATTATATTACCAATATAATTTATTAGTACCCAAGTAATGTGTAATTTTTATCAACCTAAACCAAATTCACTTGTACACATATGATCTATTTACTTCATTATTCTCTTATGATCCAAAGCAATCTTATTATCAATTTTTATTGTGCAATAGAGAATCAATTTTATTATCAACTACTTGGTGATACTTGATGCGATTGTTTATGGTTTTTGTGATGAAAGCTTTGAGATTTCATGTGATAATATGCAATGTTTGTGTGAAGTATATGTATATATATATAATTATGAGAGGGATATGATGATGATGATGAATATGTGGTTGATTGTGTGAATGATTAATGGACGTAATTCCATGATTCGTGGAGAGGTTACATGGTGGTGCCCTGTATTATTGTTGTATGATTGTAGGAAGCTAAGTATTTATGGTTTATCCTGATGCTCTCATTAACCTCAATCTCAAGTAGAGATAGATGGTTATGTCGTGGATAGTAGTAGGAGGTTCAAGTCTAGGGGCTTTACCTTGGCCAAAGACTTATGTTAAGGACTAATCTTGTGTGGTAGCTTGGGGTCAACCAGTAGTATTACCACTACAAGTGCATGAATCACCATAGTTCAACATTCATATTATATTCGGATGGTCAAGTCTAAGTCTGTGACATGTTTAATATGGATGTTTATTTTGTGTGTGGAATATAATGTATGATGAAATTTTATTTGATTAAGATAAATTGTTTTACCCCTAGCTTACCCTTACTTTTGTGTTGTCTGTTTTCGTGTTGTTTTTCTTTTTTGCGATGATCACCTAAATGGTGTGAGTTTAGGAAGATGTTCTTTTCGGTTGTTCTAGCGAAAGATGTAGGTGAAACAGATGAGTTGTTAGATGGTTCTACAGAAGTAGATCTCTTAGAATTTCTTTATAGGTTTGTTTTTATCTAGTGATTCTATTATCATATATGTAATATTTTATTTTAGTAATTTTATACTATTAAAATGGAATGTTACTTACCTCATTTTTCAAAACTTTACACGAATGTGAAGAAAGTTTTAACAGAAAAACAGTCTGGTTTGATGTGTTCTTTCACATTGAAATTTGAACTTTTTCTTCACTTGTTGTATATTTGTAGCTAGAAACAAACACGGTATCAAAGTGTTTTTAATTAAGTTTAAAATTAAGTACAAATAATATATTGGTTTAATTAGACTAAAAACGATATTTAACTAATTTGGTGACGGAAGTCTTATTTTTATATATTTCAAAACTTGATCCATAAAACATTTAAGTTATATATGGATAATATTTGATAATTTGAAAATAATATAGTTTATTAGACTTCTAGAATTCCTTTTAAATTTACAAAATTTGAATGATGTCGAAATAAAAAGTGAAATTTGAGAAGTTACATACCCTAACATCTAAAAAATAATAATTTTATGTGAATTTATTTTTTTATATGATTTTAGCTCATATAAAAGTATTGTGTGTTAATCATAGTCTAAAAAAAAGTTATTCTATTTTTATCTCTCGAAAAGTATAAAGTTTGTAAGTAGCAGAGAGTCGCGCAGCGGAATAAAAATCGATTATAAGAATGGAAAGCGTGTAGCGGTCAATAAACAAGTTACAGTGATCCGTTTTAAAAATTGGTTTTCTTAGAGAACTTTTATCGAATAGTTGGTGTGCTAAAAGTGCAGAGAATGTAGGGAAGAGAACAATCACACAAATGATTTTTATCCTGATTCGAATCAAAAGATTATATGTCCAGTCGTTAATCACTATAATGAGTGATTAATTATTTTATTAAAATCAGTTTAACAATTACAATAAGATGATAGAAATTAAAAACAACAAAAATCTTCCTTCGACAAACGAATCGGAAGAAACCGCTCAACCAACTTGAAGAAAACCGCTCCGACCTTAGACACACTAAGCGTGAGCTTCTCCTATTCACAAGATTTGACAAGCGCACACTATCAATTGAGAACTTCCTTAGACAAATTGTATTCTCAAATGATATAGATATTTTCTAGAGAGTTTGGCAAAGAGTATATATAGCCTAGAGGTCATAATTTATAAAGACATTTCCCAACTGCCAATGATAATCGATTATTGTAAACGATAATCGATTATCCTTGTCCGTTATGAGTTTTTCAAAAAGTGATAATAGATTATTTCGAGGGATAATCGATTATCTGCGAGACTTGGGCAGTACTGACTCAGAACAGAATAATCGATTATTCTGAGAAAATAATTGATTATTTGCGCAAGCAATTGTTTTTCAAAGGAGCTCGTGATAATCGATTATTACATTAAATAATCGATTATCTGCGCAAACTTTCTAAAGACAAGAAAACTTCTAAGTGTTTACATTATCAAGATTTATTCGTATTGCAATTGATTCTACATAAATGCTTTTAAATAAACTACAACTAAAGTCTTCAAGTTCTTCACTTTATAGCATCATCAAAATCATTATCTTCAAGACACCAATCCTTGTCATTGGTAAAAATCTCCCCCTTGTTGATGATGATAAAAAATTCCTTGTTTAAAAGCATTCTTGAATATCTACACAGATTTCAAATGAACAAATATAGAAACAAGTTAGTAGTAACTACACTAGAAGTTTTTCTCCCCCTTTTGATCATTAAGAAAAAAGCAAACATACTCCTCCTCAATAAGGCAAATCATGCAATGAAGGAAAGTACAGTTCACTCAAAATATAAAAGACAACAATTTAAAAGCAACTAAGACAAATCTAAATTTTAAAAGGTAGGACTTGGGGAACGTTCTCAAGGTTGAAGATTAAGACGTTCCTCAATATTACCTAAGCGAGTATCAAAATCTTCAAGCCTTTCATAGACATAATCTTGATGAGTTTGCTGCATTTCAATAATTTGATCAAATCGCGCTTGATAAGAAAAACTCATGTCCTCCATTTGTTTGGATAAATTGGCAAAGTACTCTTCCATTGAGAGAGAAGAGGATGAAGGCATTATAGAAGGTCCAGCTTCAGATGGAGCAACAGCTCTTACCGGTTCAGCCATATGGGCATCCATGTCATCATCTTCTTCACCCTAATTATCATCATCCTTGTGAACAAGCACACGTCCACAAGCAATAAATCCCATTTGTCTAAAAGTTGTCTCACCAATTTCAGTCCCAATTGATTGGATGGCTTGGGTGTGTTCACCATCTATGCTTACTCCTTTGTATTCAAGAATTCTAGAGATGAGAAGAGCATATGGAAGATGATATGCAAAGTATTTTTGAGCCTTTAACATGGTATCTGTGATAAGTGCAGGCCAATCAATATGAATATGATTCAAAATCCCATATAAGAGTAGAAGATCTTGCTCAGAACATTGAGCATGATTAGTAGCACGAAGGCACAAGATCCACACAATCAAATAGTGGATAATCCTCTCTTCTACCTTGAATCCTCCAACCAACAATTGATGACGATTGTTTTGTTGTTGGGGGTTTCACATAAACGATTGGTATGCGAGAAGGCAGTTGAAGTTAGGAACGCCTAGATGAACCTTTACTGCATCATCCCATATTGTGAGCTTTGCGACATTGGTCCATATATCATCATCAAGGATGATTCGAACACAATGCCATCACGATATTTGAGGTTGTGATAGAACACTTTAATCAAATCAGGATAGATGCATTCCTTTTGTTCAACCAAGTGGGTGATACTTTGAGTTCGAAACAAATAAGGAAATTGAAAGCCATAGCCATAGTATCTGTAAAATTCCAACCTGATATATTTGACTCCTAGTATGTGACATTCTTGCCAAAAATGGGCAAATTCAGCTTGTTTCTCTGGGTCGAAGATCCATCCTTCAATGGAGGCAGGACGAGCAGCTCTAGAACAAGATGAAGAATACCCAGATTATTGATGGAGATAATCAATTATCTGTTCATGAATACCCAGATTTGAAGACGGAGCTAGGATAATTGATTATGCTTCACAATAATTGATTATTTGCGAACCTAAAACTTTTTTGAAAGCTCAAGATAATCGATTATAGCTATCAAATAATCGATTAAATACGCTGGGTTACGAAAAACTTAAATTTTTCAAGAATTTTGATTCTAAGATATATCTATTACTCCCAACACTCTTCTAAGATCATAAAACCTATCCTTGGGTAATGCCTTAGTGAAGATATCAACTAATTGATGCAAAGTATCATATATTATATTGTGCAATCACCCTTTTGAATATGATATCTTAAGAAATGGTGTCTTATTTCAATGTGTTTGGTTCTGGAATGCATTATAGGGTTCTTGGTTAGGTTTATGACACTAGTGTTATCACATTTTAAAGGAATGTGATCAAGGAAGATATCAAAATCTTCCAATTGCTGTTTCATCCACAAAATTTGGGCACAACAGTTTCCAGCAACAATGTATTATGCTTCTATGGTAGACAAGGCTACACACGTCGATTTCTTTGAGTACCGAGATACCAAAGAACAACCCTGAAAATGATATGTTCCACTAGTACTTTTTCTATCAATTTTACAGCCCCCATAATCAACATCAGAATAACCTATTAGACTAGGTGTTGCATCAGAAGGATACCATAAACCAAAAGAAGTAGTTCCTTTAAGATATTTCAAGATTCTCTTAACAACAGTTATTAGGATTGACTTGGTATCTAGCACAAACACATACACTTTGCATAATATCTGGTCTACTAGCTGTGAGATATAGCAATGATCTTATCATACCTCTAAACATTGTTTGGTTTACTTCTTCACCAGATTCATCTTTATCTAGATAACAAGATGTTGCATAGGGGCGTTAGCCTCTTTACAAGTGTCAATTTCAAATTTTTTAAGTACTTCCCTACAATATTTGGTTTGGGAGACAAAAGTTCTCCCTTCCATTTGTTTTATCTGTAGTCTTAAGAAAAAGTTCAATTCCTCCATCATAGACATTTCAAACTCACCTTGCATTATATTTGCAAGCCCCTCACATAAGGAATCATCAGTAGATCCAAAAACATATACTTAAACTAGTAATATATGATTTCCTACTTTCTTAATAAACAAGGTTGAATCAACATTTCCTCTAGAAAATTCATTTTCAATCAAAAAGGTATTAAGTCTTTCATACCAAGACCTAGGTGCCTTTTTAAGACCATACAATGCCTTTTTCAATTTATAGACATGATCAGGAAATTTAAAGTCCTTAAATCCAGGAGGTTGATTAACATGCACTTCTTTTATAAATCCATCTAGAAATGCACTTTTCACATCCATTTGATACAATTTAAATTTCATCAAGGATGCATAAGCAAGTAAAAGTCTAATTGCTTATAACCTGGGTACCGGGGCATAAGTCTCTTCATAGTCTATACCTTCTTCTTGACGGTAGCCCTTAGCAACTAGCCTTGCTTTGTTCTTTGTGATGTTTCCATCTTCATCTAGTTTGTTTCTAAACACTCACTTTGTACCAATTACTTGATAATCCTCTTTTCTAGGAATGAGTTCCCAAACATCATTCCTTTCAAATTGCTTCAGCTTTTCTTGCATAGCAATGCACCACTTGTCATCTTGAAGAGCTTCTTTTATGTTTTTGGGTTCTATTTGAGACACAAAAGCTACAATAAGACAAAAATTATTTAGGTTGTGTCTGGTAGTTACTCCTTTTGATATATCTCTAATGATGTTGTCCAAAGAGAGCCCACGAGGTTGTTGGTAGTTTTTAGGATCAACTTCTTGATTTTGAGTTTTCCTATGATTGTTTTCATTTAAGTACATCTTTCCAAGAGCTTCCCTTAAATAATCCTCATCACCTGCAATATGTTTGTTTGACTCAAGAGGGTTCACCTCAAGGTCCACAATTTCATTAAAGACAACATGCATTGATTCCTCAATTATCAAAGTCCTTCTATTGAATACCATATATGCTTTGTGCTAGTTAATGAATATCCTAAGAAAATTGCTTCATCAGATTTAGCATCAAATTTTCCTAGGTTATCTTTACCATTATTCAACACAAAGCATTTACATCCAAATATTCTTAAATGTGATACATTTGGTTTTCTACCTTTAAAAATAGTTCGTAAGGAGTTAACTTAAGAATGTGCCTAATAAACATCCTATTCAGCACAAAACAAACAGTACTAACTGCATCAGTCCAAAAATATTTTGGCACATTAGACTCATTCAATAAAGTTCTGGTTAATTTTTCTAAAGATCTATTTTTCCTTTCAACAACCCCATTTTGTTGGGGAGTTCTAGGAGCAGAAAAATTATGAGTTATGCCATGTTCATCACAAAACTTTTCAAAAGACTCATTTTGAAACTCACCACCATGATCAGTTCTCAAAGTTTTGATTTTCAAGTCCTTTTCATTTTGAACACGTTTTGCAAATTTTTTGAATCCTTTAAAAGCTTCACTTTTCAAAGTAAAAAAGAATGTCCAAGTAAACCTAGTATAATCATCAACAACTACAAGTGCATAATAATTTCCACCAAAACTCTTGATTCTAGATGAACCAAACAAATCCATATGCAAGAGTTCTAAAGGTTTTGATGTTGAAATCATACTTTTGGATGAAAAAGAGGATTTGGTTTGTTTCCCTTTTTCTGCAGCACAAAGTTTGTCTTTCTCAAATTTTAGCTTGGGCAAACCAATCACAAGGTCTTTAGAAATCAATTTCTTCAAATGTTGCATATGAATGTGTGCATCCTTTTTATGCCATAGCCAAGGATTTTCTTCTTTTGCAACTAAACATGATATGCTATGACTAGATGCATTTTCAATGTGAATCAAATAAATGTTATTATTCCTAACACCTTGCAAAGCAATATCAGAAGAATTCTTAAAATAAACTGTGCATTTGTCATTTTCAAAAGTTACCTTAAAACCTTTGTCACAAAGTTGGCTTATGCTTAGGAGGTTGTGCTTGAGACCTTCAACATACAACACATCTTTCATTGTCAAAGTGTTTCCTCCTCCAATGTCTCTGGTTCTAATAATTATTCCTTTATTGTTATCCCTATATGTAACAAATCTTGGCTTCTTCTTTTCAAAAGAGATGAACATCTTCTTGTCACCAGTCATGTGTCTTGAACAACCACTGTCAAGATACCACAATGACTTCTTTGACTTAGAAGGTTCCTACCAAACAAGTTGAACAAGAATTTTAGGTCCCCAATCTCATTATGGGTCCCTGGGGTTAGTATCCAATAAACATCATTTAACAACTTTAACCCATGTATATTTTCCATTTGGTACTCCAAAATGTTTAATGTTGCATTTATTAAAAGTATGATCATGTTTCATGCAATAAAAACAACAAACATCATGCATCTTATTTTTCACAAAGTGCCTTTTTCGACCCAATCTCTACGAGTTCTTTTAGCTTTAATTTTCCTATGTTGATGCATGTTCTTGTTTTTGAAGTTGCTCTTCTTAAAATTATTTTGAGCATGTGAGGTAGACTCGGTTGCTTTAGCAAGTAAGTTCTCAAGTATATCAATATCAAACATATGTCTCTTACAAGACAAGCATTCAACATGATTTTCATTTACATTAGACTCAGACACTTTAGTTTCAAGATTGCAAATTTTATTTCTTAGAATTACTTCTTCATCTAATGCATTTTCATATTTCAATTTTAATTCTTTAAATTCTTTCTTTAATTTCATGTGACCAGCATTAAGTTTTTCAGATTCATCCAATTCAAAGAAAGCTTTTTGC
The DNA here is from genome assembly GCF_016808095.1 of Vigna angularis. Taxonomy (NCBI): domain Eukaryota; kingdom Viridiplantae; phylum Streptophyta; class Magnoliopsida; order Fabales; family Fabaceae; genus Vigna; species Vigna angularis. The sequence continues at coordinate 37,635,369 of NC_068972.1, forward strand.
AAATCTAATTCACTAGACTCAAAGGTAGAATCACTTACTTGACTTCCAGCATCATCAGAGTCAGCCATTAAAAAGAGATTTGCTTCCTCGTTTGATTCACTTGAGCTTGAAGAACTAGAATCATTTTCTTCCCGTGCTATATAAGCCTTTTTCTTCTTGGGAAATTTCCTTTCTTTCTTTCCTTCACTTCTTTTATTCTTGGGACAGTCGGTCTTTACATGTCCTCTTTCTCCACATCCATATCATTTGATGCTTGATTCAGATCCTTGATTCTCCTTTCTTTCTCCTTGGTATTTGTCCTTTCCTTTTGCTCTCATGAACTTAGCAAACTTCTTTATCATGAGGCTCATGTTTTCCTCATCGTCAGAGTCACTATCATCATTTCTTTTTGAACATTTTCCCTTGGATATTTTAGATTTGAAAGCAAGAATCTTCTTCCTTCCTTGATCCTCTTCCGCAGTCAATCTATGCAATTCAAGCTCGTGCTCACGAAGCTTTCTAAAGAGAATTGTCATCAACATTTGGGTGAGATTTTGTGACTCTGAGATAGTTGTCACCTTTGGTTGTCAAGACCTGTCCAATGATTTCAAAAATTTTACATTTAATTCATCAACATCAAAGGTCTTACCCGACCATGTTAAATGGTTCACTATATGAGTGAAGCGCTTCTGAACATCAAAAATTGATTCTCCAGGTTGCATCCTAAACATCTCATATTCTTGGATGAGTGTGTTCTTTCTTGCGCGCTTTACATCATCAGTACCTTCATGTGTAACTTTGAGTACTTCCTACATCTCCTGTGTTGTCTTACAAACAAAAATTCTATAGAATTCATCAAGCATCAGAACAGAAAATATAATGTTACGAGCCTTAATATCAAATTGGGCTTTTATATTCCTCATTGGTCCAGTTAAAGTAAGGTTTTTCAACTTCAACACCATCAAAAGTACTTTTAGGAATATAAGGACCATTTGGTACAGCATCCCAGATGCCTCTGTCAATAGACCCCATGAAAATTTCCATTTTGACTTTCCAGAATGCATAGTTATCACCGGTAAAAAGCGGTGGCCTGTTGATGGAAGCACCTTCAGCTAAACTTGATTTTGACCGACCATTTTCAAAAATTTTGAAAGAATATCAAAGTAAGCTCTGATACCAATTGTAGGTATCAAGGAGTCACGCAGCGGAATAAAAATCGATTATAAGAGCGGAAAGCGTGTAGCGGTCAATAAACAAGTTACAGTGGTCTGTTTTAAAAATTGGTTTTCTTAGAGAACTTTTATCAAAAAGTTGGTGTGCTAAAAGTGCAGAGAATGTAGGGAAGAGAAAAATCACACAAATGATTTTTATCCTGGTTCGAATCAAAAGATTCTACGACCAGTCGTTAATCACTAATCACTATAATGAGTGATTAACTATTTCACTAAAATCAGTTTAACAATTATAATAAGATGAATAGAAATTAAAAACAACAAAAATCTTCTTTCGACAAACGAACCAGAAGAAACCGTTCAGCCAACTTGAAGAGAACCGCTCCGACCTTAGACATACTAAGCGCGAGCTTCTCCTATTCACAAGACTTGACAAGAGAACACTATCACTTGAGAACTTCCTCAGACAAACTGTATTCTCAAATGACATAGATATTTTCTGAAGAGTTTGGCAAAGAGTATATATAGCCCAGAGGTCATAATTTATAAAGACATTTCCCCACTGTTAGTGATAATTGATTATTGTAAGTGATAATCGATTATCCTTGTCCGTTATGGGTTTTTCAAAAAGTAATAATCGATTATTTCGAGGAATAATCGATTATTTTGAGAAAATAATCAATTATTTGCGCGAGCAATTGTTTTTCAAATGAGCTCGTGATAATCGATTAGTAACCAAATAATCGATTATTTACGTAAACTTTCTAATGACAAGAAAACTTCTAAGTGTTTACATTATCAAGATTTATTCCTATTACAATTGATTTTACAAAAATGCTTTTAAATAAACTACAACTAAAGTCTTCAAGTTCTTCACTTTGTAGCATCATCAAAATTATTATCTTCAAGACAACAATGGTTCTCATTGGTAACAAAGTTTGATTTTCATCCTTACTATTACTAGGCTGGTATTTAAAATTTTGAGACAAATTTCTAGATCAAAAGGTAATTGGAAACATTGATGCACATAAGTTGAGAATTCTTTGTTTTAATATGGTTTATTGCATACTTAAAATGATACATGAAACATTTGAAGAATTGATTAAGATATAAGTTATCATTATTTGTGTGTTAGCCAACATTGGTATTTAAAAAATTAAATATTATGCATATTTAGTCAATGCAAAAGTTTTCCAAAATTATAATCTATTTAAACAATATGAAATTAGTTAAGGGTTGAAAGTGTATTAAATTGGATGTAAGGAAAAAGGGGATATTCATTTTCTAGATTGATAGCATTAGTTCTTTATGAATGAAGATTTTATTGTGTATATTTCTTGTTCTTTTCATGTTTTTCAATAAAAGTGTTGGTTCCTGACACAACCTAAAATAACAAGAGGATATGGCTGCACTTCAAACAATTGCTCCAGTTTGTTCACCTTTTGGTATTTCCAACTTGCTTAACAGTTTCTTTAATTCAATATATGGTTTTAAACATTACAATGTAAAAATTGAACACAAAAATCCTTCGGCAGATAGCATGAAATTCCCCGAAGTAACATCAAACTTATAAATACCTAAACTCTCACTCTTTAAGTTAAAATGATCTGGAATGCCTTCTTTATAAATTATATTGTATGACAAACTACCACATGTTTCTGCAGTTAAATTAAAGTATGGCACATCTATTAAGCCCAAGAGATTCAAAAAGTCTTCTACCAGAAGGCCAAAAGAGAGAGAACCACCTAGTTCGAGGTGTCTCAGGTGGACCTTCATGTGAATCCTCGAAATTTGTTTCATCAGAGTCCCCATGTGCTTCATCCTTCTGCTGACTTTCGCTTGTTATTTGATCTTCATCATCATCAGCTTTAGCTTCCGCAATTTCTCCAGGCTTTTTATCAAATAGGCCTTTAAACTGTTTCCTAGCCTTCTTCTCGACTTCCTACAGATCAATTGACATTAGAATAAAGTGTGAAGAGTTCTCCTTCAGTGATGTCTCAAATCAAGCACATAATCCAAATTACTGGGTTCAAACCCACCTGTTCCTTCTGCTTCAGTTTTTGAAGAGCTGCAGTTGCATCTGATTCAGTTGACTTGTCAACTTTCATCATCTAAAAATAGCATTAAAGTGATTTTAGAAACGGATAACAGTACAGCTTTAAATCCTACACCAGTTGCACATGAAGATATGTACCATTTTGAAATCAGCCTTGGCTTCTTCAAAATCTCCGGCAGTCATGTAGGCCATTCCACGACGATAAAGGCCCTTGACATGTGCAGGATTTGCATCCAAAACCTGCATGATTCATTAACGAAAACAGGCAGTGACAAATACTTAGGACACAAGTTTCCATCTAGTTTTAGAGTTGAGGAAAATAAACACTGTTTATAGCACAACTGTATTATTCATGCCATTTCTCTTTTTGTTCTCTTTTTAAACCCATTGTTTTCTGAAGAAAAAAGAAATCCTTAAATAAAAAGGGATTTTACTCCAACAGAAGTGTAACAACTAAAAAAATGAAAATATTTACTCCTTTAAGTTTTAACCCCTTATCAAACATTTGATTATGGAATAGCAATTAATTCGAGGAAAGTAGAAAGTCATGGTGATTGACTCAGTTAGTTACATACAAGAGCTCACTTGAAAAGTGTGCAGCTTAAAATCCCTCATAGACTTACAATAAATTTATTCATCAAATCCCTCAACCCCATCCAAGAAACATCGCTAGGTTAGAGCATTGCTACAGAACATTCCTAATTATAAATAAAATCCATGACGTTGTTTTACTATCCAAACGTACCAAAATCAACTGAGGTGTGTTTCATCCAATGAAATAAAATTATAGATAAATGATAGCTGAGGTCATCAAACATACCTTGTTGCAAGTCTCAATGCACTTTTTGCATTCTCCCAATTTCAGATAGCATGCAGCGACATTCAGATGTAGCAAATTCTTCAATAATGGCAGCAAAAGTGACAAACAGATTTAGTCTAAATTTAAATCAACCTACCAAGCTTAATTATGTTGGGTAATATATGCTTCATATCTTTAATATACTGGGAAAGGGATAAAAGATCACTCACTCGTGTGTCTGTAAAAATCTTTCCTTCTTCATCATCTTGAGGATTGATATGATTAAATTCTCGAAGCAACTGTTACAAACTACCACATAATGTTAATAAGTTTGATGGCATAGTCAGACATTTAGAACCACAAACAAAAGTCCAAGCAAAAATACAAATCCAATTATCATGGAATATACAAATCAATTCAAACAACAAAGTCAGATATTCCAACAGAAACAAAAAAAAATATCATAGTATTTAAATCAAAGGACAGCAAATTCATTGGCAAGTATGAATAAATTTGGTAAAAGCAACACAATAAAAGAGAACTAATTTGCTGTTAGCTGATAATTCTTCTCAACACAACTATAGGTCCAATGCGACTGGGACATGGAGCAAGACAGTCAAATTTGTTTTCTAGAGCGTAAGATTGTATGCGTCTACGATCTCCTCCTCTCTTTTTGAGCTCGCATTTCTTCAGGTTGTGATTTTGTCAGATCCTAATAACACCTCCCATGGCACTCCTCACAGTGCCTCGTGAACTTTCTTGCTATGCTTCTCATGGCCTTTCTTTGTTTCTAGGTTATTTTCATGGGTTGGGTTGCATTACCCATTTTCTAACCTAAAACTTAAGCCCAAGTTCGTATACCTTCAAAACCCAATCATTTAACCCCACACACCACATCGCCTAAAAACACCATGTAACCTAGTGCACCCCATTGCCTAAAATTTGTTGCGACAGCCTCTGTTCCTATTGTCACTGTTAAGAAGTGGATTTTATGCCTAACTCAACCCCACAAAATCGGCTTGTAAGGTGAGGTTTGCACCCACTTATATACTATAAATGGATCTTATCTCTAGTCGATGTGGAACTTCCAACATACCCCCTCACGCCGAGGTATATACATCTCGAGCATGAGACTAGGCATTAACGGGTGGTCCGATAGCGGTCCGATAACGGATGGAATAATATGTCCAACAAACAACAAATATTGCTAGAATAAGCTCTAACCATAACTCCGACACCATGTTAAGAAATGGACTTTAAGGCTAACTTAACCCCACAAAATCGGCTTATAAGGTGAGGTTTGCACCTACTTATATACTATAAATACCAAAAACCACAAAATTCCCCTCTCCTTATTCCTACACTAAATAGGAGTATGACCACGAGATTATTTGCTTTGAAGGATATAATTCCTATTTCGAAATAGAATGGAACTATTGGTTTATTTTGTAACAAGGAAGGAGTTACGGTTACATAATGGGATGCTTACACCTATTCACTTACTATATGTTTATTATATTGTTTTTTGTTTGTCATAATATTGAAGTTCAATTACGAGTTTCAAGTGAGAAATAATGATTTTGAGTGTGGATATATGAACTTCATAACTTTTGTAGGATGTTACGATCTCCTGATGTACAATCCATACTTCACTTTCCAATCATGAGTAAGATCTCAATTTTGACTACCTTGGAAGGGAGAACCTAGGATTCAAATCCTAATCATTAACTCTCCCAGCCTTATAAGACCGAGGTGTAGCTGAAGACCAATTCAATGATGATAATGTTTAGATACCCAGTTTCTAGCAGGCTATATTATGGCAGCTCATACAACTAGTCCATCCAAAACTTTTACCCCAATGACTAAATTTTCTATGAGAAAATTGTTAGCTGAAGTACATAAGAGTATCAGATTCAACTTAGCACAAGAGAGAAAGATCAATTACCTTTTCATACTTTGCCTTGGCAAGTTCATATTTCCCCTGTTTGAACAGCTTGTTACCCTGAAAAACAATAATAAAATGAAACATTCAACTTTCTTTCATTTTGATTCAACATTCTCCAATACATTAGTAAGAGATTGTAGTACAAGTATGAAAACAAATAATGAGCATTAATCAAATAAGCCACAGTGAAGCCAAAATTATTTAAATCTATATACAAGGAGGGAAAGATTAGATAGAAAACAATAATCTGTATATTTTAAAGAAATAATAATCTTTAGAAAAAAAAAATATTGAGATTTTCAATGAACTTTCCCTGTATTATTCAATTCTTTTATGATTATTTCAGCACAGCAAAGTGAGCAGTAATCATGGATCACTAACAGAAGGTCTATAACCATTGAAGACAGCCTTCACAGCTTAAATGTTTCCCCTTTCTTATTCTCAAATTTCTGCTCAACACAGTTCACATGGATGTTATGGAAGTTCCCAATGTAGGAAAATATATTGTCAAAATATACAGTGAATCACAAGAATGACAACAAAAGCACAAATAAAATCTTATACACAAGAAAAAAGGTAGAATTGCCACCTAGTTCTCAAAAAACTTCCAATAAATCCAGTGTAACTGTGGTCAACTTAGTTGACTATTTTTCTGGTTTTAACTAGTATCTCGCAAACAAAGCTGAAACAGCAAGGAAAATTATGCAGGTTCAACTGCATACCGTGTTTCTGATGCTTTCAGCTTCATTCATTATAGTTTTAAAGTCCAATCCTGTCCAGTCCTGTAATAAGGAATAAAGTCCATAATGCATTACTCATTTCATCATTATAAGGATATGATAAAACAATTTAAATAGAAACTATAGCAGATAAAGATTAAAAACTGATGTAACATAATTATATATTTGAAAAAGTATTAAACCAAGTATGTATTATTTATCCTACGCTGTTTAACATGATTATCATGGTTCAGCCAGGGACCAAAATAAAAAAACAATAAACCTGAAATCTATCTCATTCAAGAATATTTACTTAGTGCAAACCAAACTGAAAAATAAAAATAAAGAATATAAATCTTAGAAAATGGATTTATACACAATTCAATCCAATAAAACTGACTTACAATCATTGATCTGCACGTACTTATATAATATATAATTGATCATACCAATAGTGGTTACATAAGCCTAACTTCAGCATTGTGATTTCTAACACTTGTTTTTTCTGTTGCAATACTTCACCTAACATTCACCACCATGCAGTACCACAGACCTTATAATTGGTAAATGCATATATGTAACTACTTTAGTAAGTAACATGAATTTAACTGACCAATTTGAAAAAATACCTTTGGCGTTTCAAAACTTAGAAGCTCAATTTCCCATTGAATATGAGCACCCTCAGGGACATTTGAAGGCCTGGTCATAAAAGAAGGAAGTATGTCAATGATATCATGCAGCATAGAGATAGAACAGAATGACAGTGGATATTTTTAGAATAGGTTTGAGTAATCTAAGTAAGCTTTATTCAAAAGCTGTGTTGGGTAGTACCTATTTTTTCTATCTTTATGTCTTTCCTTAAAGAAGTCAAAAATCAATGTGGCAAGGTAATAAAAGTTTTACAAAGTGATAATGCCAAAGAATACTTGTCCTCTAATTTTTGTACTCTCTTAAACCCAAACAACATTTTACAATAGTCTACTTTCCCTCATACACCTCAACTAAATGATATAGCTGAAAGAAAATATAAACACTTACTTGAAATTGTTCGTATCTTATTGCTTGGTGCAAATATACATGTCCATTATTGGGGTAGTGCTATCCTAATTGCTTGTTTTCTCATCAACAAAATACCTTCTTCTCCACTTGACAATAAATTTCCTTACTCCATTCTATTTGCAAAAGGAACCCCTCTTTCATATTTCTCTCCATGTTTTTGGTTGTGTATGCTTTGTTCATGAAATGTCTCCGGTTTACAAAACTTAGCTAGAGCTATCAAATGTGCCTTCTAGAGATATTCTTGCATTCAAAAAGGATATCAATGTTATTTTTATGAAACCAAGATGTGTTATATGTCTACTAATAACACCTTTTCTGAACCAACTCCTTTCTTCCCACCTTCTATACAGGATATTCATTTTATCTCACATGTCTTATGTGCCCTTAGCTGGGTCTTTTGTTCTTCCTGGTTTTGAAACCCAAAATTCCATACATCATCACCACCTTTTATTACCTATCAACACATGAACCAAATGGCTAGTCCAATGCTCCAAGGTGAGTCCCCTTCATCAAGTCCTTCTCAATCATCACTCAATACCTCAGCTCGTGATAATGATGATTTGAGTGGGCCCCTTGTCCCTCAATACTCACCCGACTCGTAATCCACATTCTATTTTTATAATTTTCTTAGCTATCGCAAGTTGTGTCCTTTCTATTTTTTTTGTTTTCATATCCTCTGCATCTTCTATTATTATTCATAAAAATGTGACAACCACTTGACCATCTTGGAGGGCAACAATACACGATTTTTTAAATGTAGGCTTTTGGGCACAACATTACATGGGAATTAGGTTATCTTCCACAGAGAAATAAGACTGTTGGTTGTCATTAGGTCTAGCCATTAAAGTTGGATCAATGGTGAAGTTAATCGCCACAAAGTGCTAAAGGATACACTTGGATCTGTGAGCTTGATTACAGTGATACTTTCTCTCCAATGACAAAAATAACTATTGTCAGACTTTTCTTTTGCCATAGCATTTGTTATTGGTCTCTTAGTACATTAGATATTAAAAATGTTTTTCTTCACAACGATCTAAGGAAGAAGTCTACATGGAGCAACCTCCTATTTTTGTTACTCATGGAGTGTTTGGTCTAGTTTATAAATTGTGTTACTCTCTCTATGGTCTAAAGTAATCTCCATGTGCTTGGTTTGGAATGTTCAACCACATAGTTAACACCTTTGGACTGTAACACAATGAAGCAGATAATTTAGATATCTATTTTCATACCTTCCTTGGAAAATGTGTGTACTTCATAATGTATCTTGATATAGTCATTACGGTAATGATATTGCTAGAATCTCTCCATTTAAGGAACAATTATGCAATCAATTTTGGACCAACAAACTTGGAGGTCTTGTTCTTTTTGAGCATTGAAGCAGCCCAATCAAAGGAAGGTGTTGTAATTTCTCATAAATATATTCTAGATATCTATGATTGACTTACCAATCAATAGTCCTAAGGATTCAAATCATAAATTAATGGCAGAATGGGTAAAGCTTTCTCTAATCCAAAAAGTTATAGAAGACTACTTGGAAAACTTGTTTATCTTACTATTACCAGACTAGATTTGTCTTTTGGAGTTGGTTTTTTGAGTCAGTTCATGTAGACTTCTTGTATTGATCATTGAAATGTTGTTATTTGTATTTTAAGATACCTCAAAAAGGCTCCAAGATAGGTCTACTTTATGAAGATAAAGCGAATACTCAAATCTTTGGATATTGTGATGCCGATTGGCATGTTTTCCAACAGACAAAAGCTCTACTATAAGTGTGAAAATGGTATTGTATTAAATGAAATGGTTCTCTTCATTGTTACATCCCTTCACTTAATCCTATACTTATAGGATTAAGTGAGTGGTACACACCTCACACACACTCACATACAACACACTCACAACTCACATCTAAATACAAATACAATAATTCTAACACTCCCCCTCAAGCTGGAGCATACATATTGTATGTACTAAGCTTGGAATAGATGAACTCGGTGTTGAACTAGATGATTTGTCTTCAAGAGTGTGAGGCAAACATAGATGGACAACAGCAGCTTGTGAAACTTCAACTTCAAAAGTGGATGAAGGAAAGCATTGGTGGCCAATGACAAACTGCAAGGACTGATTCTCCAATCAATGATGGATGAGTGACGGGATCAACAGTGGTAGCTGAAAGCTAAGAGCTACAAAACTGCAGGGACTACACTAAATCCTCATCAATGATGGCTGGGTGACGGGATCAACAGTAGTAGCTGAAATCTACAAAACTGCAGGGACTACACCCATATACATGTGACTTGCAGTGTCTTGGAAACGTACTCCCCCTTAGTGTGAACGGCGGAAATGTGGAATATCACAGTTGCTGGACCACTAAAACAAAACACAAGATTAAGCTACAATGCTGAAACAGAGGCATCAAAGATCCAAATTGAAGGTCCAAAATTCTTTGCTGGACAATTCCCAAGTGGTGATACGCAACAGTGTATCACAAGAAGATCGGGCTAACTCTAGCACCGAACAACGGCTGTGCCGAACAGCAGCAAATAGTACAAGAAGATCGGGCTAACTCTAGCACCGAACAGCGGCAAACTGTGCTAACTCTAGCACCAAACAGCAGCAACCGGCGCCTGAACAACGGAGAAACGGCGCCAGACAGCAGAAATGGCGCGGGACAGCAGAAACGGCGCGGGACAGCGGCAAATGGCGCCTAGACAGTGGCAAATGGTGCGGGACAGCGGCAAATGGCGCCTAGACAGCAGCAAATCGGTGCCGGAAAGCAGAAAAACGGTGAATAAGCTGGACACAGTCCAGCAGAGAGGGCTGGAAATTCACGGTCCAGCAGAGAGGGCTGGAAATTCACGGTCCAGCAGCAGGAGCATCACGGTTCAGAAAAGAAGCCTTCATTTCTTCATCCAAAACTCCAAAGTGTCACGGCTTTGAGAGGCATGGCAGCAGCTGCACACAACATTGATGGCTGGAAGTAAAGAGATGAATCACGTCCAGCAATAACATTTCACGTTCCCAGCTGCTAAGGAAAAAAGAAAACAGCAGCAAGTGGTAAGCATCCAGCAAACACAAGCCCAGCAAAGAGGGAGAGGCTATGGACTTGAGAGAAGGCCGTGAGATAGCAGCTGGTCCAGGTGGAGAAGTGCAGCTCATGTAAGACATATCACGTCCAGCAGAGAAAGCACACAAAGAGAGGATGATAGAGACAGGAAGCCCTTTACATTAGTGAAGGCAGAGAACCCTTTTCAATGGAGAAGGAGATGATGGAAGCAAGCTTGGTCATTGGTCACAGGTTAAATCAACGGAGCAGCAACATCAAAACATCACTGTTAAGAACAGCAATAGGTTCTTCAAAACAGAAACTGAACAGGAAGAAGAAACCCAGTGGTGGAGAAGGGAGCCCTTCAAAATAGAGAAGAAAGGAAACGAAGATTGCAGCTGCTCTGGAGGATCTGAACAGAGAGAGAAAGCTCCGGCGAGACGACTGGCAGCGTCGCGGTTTGATGCCGACGCTGGGAAGGCGGCGCGTGATGAACACGCGTCCGAGTTCTACCGGAGAGAGGAGGCGCGTGACGGCGCATGCGGACGAGTGAGAGACGGCGACCACCAGGGTTAGGTCGCGCTCGAAGAGGCGATCCAGATCTGCTGGTCACCGGTCGAATCTGTGACGGTGGCCGACGGCCGGCGACGGAGTGGCCGGAAAGAAGCGCTGCGTGGCGGCGCGTGACCGAGAACTGGCTCTCGAAACTGGCGTGGTTGGCCGTCGCTTGAAGAGACGGTCCAGATCCGTAGGTCACCCGTCGAATCTGTGACGGTGGCCGGCGGCGGCAGCGGCGGCGACGGTGGCCGGAGTTAGCAGTGATGGCAGCGGAAAGTGGCGGCGACAGCAGTGACACACTGGGTCTGGACTGGTGCTGACTGTGGCAGAGATTTAAGAAGAAAAATGGACTGCCCACTGAAATTTTAGGGGCTGCCGGCGGCCATGGCGGCCGGCCGCCGACAGACAGCAGAGACCACCAGAAGAGGATCAGAAAACTTGCTCTGATACCATGTGAAAATGGTATTGTATTAAATGAAATGGTTCTCTTCATTGTTACATCCCTTCACTTAATCCTATACTTATAGGATTAAGTGAGTGGTACACACCTCACACACACTCACATACAACACACTCACAACTCACATCTAAATACAAATACAATAATTCTAACAATAAGAAACAAAATATAGTTGCCTGATGAACTATTGAAGCTAAGTACAAGCAACGAAATCTCTTGTGAGCTTGTGTGGCTTATCTAGTTTCTCCAAGAACTAGATTTTTGTTAGATTAATCTCTTGTGAGCTTGTGTGGCTTATCTAGTTTCTCCAAGAACTAGATTTTTGTTAGATTAAGCAAATGAAGATGTATTGAGAAAATCAAGCAGCTCTTCACATCACTGCTAATCTTATGTTCCATGAGAAGACCAAACAAAAATATCAACGGTCATTTCATTAGAGGAAAGTTGTTATCCAAGGAAATTGGTACTGAGTTTGTTGGATCCAATGATCAAATTGCAAATGTATTTGGCAAAATTTTTTAGAGGACCTTAGATTGAATTTATTTATTTCAAGCTTGGTGCATTCAATCTGTTTGCTCTAGCCTGAAGGGGGGTGTTGGAATAAGTTCAAAGTAAGCTAAATAAGCTTTATTCAGAAGCTATTTGTACCTAGGATTATTTGGTTTTTACTCTTTCATTTCTCATTATTATATCAAACAAATCTATTGTATACAGATATAACTACCTAAGGTAGACCTTTTTAAGCTCTCAAAAGGTATACTTTCTCATTTTTTTTTCTCAAGTGATATTAAGATAGAAACCATATTCCATTTGCAATTGGTTGCACTTAAATGCTTCAAGAAACCTAAATTATTGGTTAAACACAATAGAGTTAAAAGGTGCTCTTCATCAATGACCTTGGAAACTTATCATAGGCATAGTCAGGAGGGCATGTAACGAGAGCTATCTCTCCAGGAAGCATCAGACGAACACTCATTTCAAATCCCTCTGGTACCTAAAACACAGAAAATGAGAGTCCAAAGCAATAATCAATGCAATGTGATGTATTTGCATTGATAGCATTGATATGAAAGGGCAGACATTCTAGATAAATACTAAAAATCAAGTATTTCCAAACAGCAAAATCTATAAAAAGAATAAAATAAACATATCACTTGACTTTATTTATGCTCAAGCTGGAAACTCACAAGCCCTTCTCCAGAACAGAACTCCAATGGTTGACCATCATTGTCCACCCTTGTATCATAAAATACCTTCTTTTCTTCATTGAGAACAGTACCCTTGTAATGAACACGAAGTAGACTGTCATGAAGGGGACAATCCATGGGAAAGTCACCTGTTATATAAAAAAAAATCAATATCATACATGACTTTGAATAACAAAACCCAACAGGAATTTGAACAATGTGATACAAGCATAAAATTAAAAAAAAAAAAAATCAGTTCCTTCTCCAAACATGCCACCTTAACAAAAGAACAATAATAAAATTGTGAAAAACAAAACATGGTAACCACAAACTTGTACTATAATCATAACATCTTTAATATAAACTCAAGCATTGACCAGGCATTCTCCACATATCTTTCTTTATTATTCATTCATTCCTTAGCTAAAGACTAAAATGAAGTTATGAAGACTTTTATAAAATCTCCTTGTAAGATTGTGTTAGGTTCCTTTATACAAGGAACCGAACAGTAGCAAAAAATACACACACACTCAACAGTATAAAGGAATATGCATGTATCTGTATTTCTATTTCCTCTGTAATGTGTAGAAAAGATGAATACATGTGTCTATCTCTCCCCCAAGGAAGCCTCCCTTCCTCCACTGGCCAAGAGGTCCAGTCTCAATTCCCAAAATAATATTCTATACCCTCTCTCCTTAATCTGTTTGTTATTTATATTCCCTCTCTCTTCTAACCAACTAACCACCGTCTCCCACTACTTATTTCATCCCTTTTTTACCCCTTCTCACGTAAACCTTTAATTGCCTAACAGATTGGTAGCAGTAAAATAAATCTAGAGGCTCACCTTTGCCATCACGAATGCGGCGTTTTATTAGGCGCCCATCTCCAAGCATGTCCCTCACCTGATGATATATTACTAAGATGAAATTTCATATGATTGACATCTTGGTAAGAAAAAAAAAATTATAAATGCAAGGCATGTTTCAGACACTCTAGCAATAATATGAAGGATAAAATTCAGGTCTCGGAATAGGCTTCCAAAGACAAGCCAGTGTGGCTAATAGTCAAAACATGACCTCTAGACACTGAAAAATATAATGAGGTACTCCTATTTTTTTATTTTTTTTATAGGCAAATGTTAGTTGTTAGGTTGTTAGTGGGAGGAGTTGAACCTACAACCTCTCCCACCCTCCCTTCAAACCCTTCAAACCAACATTATATCTCCCAAATGTTAGTGGGGAAGTTAAACCCACAACCTCTCCCACCTTCCCTTCCAGCTTTTACCATTAGACCAACCTTATAGCTCCTAATGAGGTACTCCTATATGACTGTCAAACATAAAACCATAATTACAAGACCTAATAGCAAATCAGTTAGTGCTTCCATCCATAAAAGCAACCAAATATATAGGTTAAAAATTGGTTATGGGCACTCAGGATAGAAGAAAGTCATATCAGTGAATGCCTCATAACTCCTATAGTAGATAACTGTTGAAATGTAATATGTTTTTGATATAGACTCTTTAGGAGTCTTCTATGTTTTTCCTTTGTTTTCACTGTTCCTACTTTCACTGTTGATTATGTTTGTATAAGTATGATTAGTGATGTATTAGGAAATAAGAAGAAATAATAGAGGTTTTGTTTTAATCTCTTTCTCTCTAAATATTCAAGTTGGTATCAGAGCCAACCACCGGGGCTCTCTGTCTGACTACCGATATCCGCCGCCGCCGCCGCCGCCGCCCCGCCGCCGCTCCGCCGCCGCCGCCGCCGCCGTCGCCGGTGACTCATTTTCTCAGGCGAAGTTAGGGGTTTTGTGCGCCTGCTCGAGCGCGACCCATCCCTGGTGGTCGCTTTCCCTGTTTCCGCTGCACGCGCCGCCACGCGCCTCCTTCCTCCGTCAGACGTCAAGCGCGTACTGTTCACGCGCCGCCTTATCCTTGCCGGACGATCATCGGACCGCTGTCGTCCTGTTCGTCTGACTTTCCAGAGCTTCTTTTGGCTCTTATTTTACTGTTTCAGGGGCTGTAATTGATACCTAGGGTTTCCCCCTCAAGTTGGCTCTTATCTTTTACTGTTTCCAGATCTCATTTCTGATTCTGGACTCCAGATTCTTCTTACAGATCTGTCATGGCATCTTCTATTGGAATTAATTCCTCTCTATCTGCTACTCCGATCATCACTTCTGCAAAGCTCAATTGGAGAAATTATTTATCATGGTCTTCTGCTGTGGAATTGTGGTTTCTTGGTCAAGGACACCATGATCATCTTGAACAAGACATTTCTATGATTCAAGACGACGAAAAATCCCAATGGCAAAAATTGGATTTTCAGTTATGTGCAATTTTGTGGCAGTCAGTTGAGCAAGAAGTTCTAGATATATTAAGACCCTATAAGACTTGTTCATCCTTTTGGAAAAGGGCACAAGACATATTTGCTAATGATGTACAACGTCTCTTTGATGCAACTCAAAGAGCAGCATCTCTAAAGCAAGTCAATCATGACATGGTTTCTCATATAGCAAAGGCTAGGGCTGCTGTAGAAGAATTAAAGAACTTCTTTATAGCTGATTCATTAGAAGGGATTAATAAAAAGCTTGACAAGTTTTACATGGTCCTAATTCTGAGAAGTTTACACTCAGATTATGATCATGTACGTGATCAGATTTTAGCTGGTGATCAAATCCCATCAATGGATGGCTTAGTTACTCGACTTCTTCGAGTACCTACATCAGTGAAAAATGAGAATCCAATTGAGGTTATTGAAACATCAGCCATGACAATACCCCAAGGAAGAGGAGTGCCACAAGGGAGAGGAGGAAGCAGAAGCAACCGAGGACGTGGTGGTCGTAGTATACGTCCTCAATGCACATATTGCAACAAAATAGGTCATACTCGGGACAAATGTTATATTTTACATGGATATCCAGACAAAGTTGCTCATGTTTCTAAAGCTGGTGATCTAGAATCCAGAATTTCAAATGAAGAATATGAAGAATTTCTCAGATACAAGTCTGGAAAATCATTTAATCCTGGTCAATCTTCTGCCATGACCAGTGTGCCTACAACCAACCTATCTAAATCTGTGGAAGGTCATAATCCATGGATTCTTGACTCCGGTGCCTCTGACCATATCTCTGGTAACATTTCTTCATTTTCTTCTATGTCTTCTCCAAAAATTCCCCATCTTATTACTGTTGCCGATGGATCGAAAGTGACATCTCAAGGAATTGGCAAAGTTTCCTTATCTCCTTCACTAAATTTAAATTCAGTTTTATATGTTCCCCATTGTCCATACAATTTAATCTCCTTGAGTCAGCTGACTCGTTCCTTAAATTGTTCCATAACCTTTACTGCTAATTCCTTTGTTATACAGGAACATGGGACAGGTCGTCTGATTGGAGAAGGACATGAGTCTCAAGGACTTTATTTCTTAAAATCTTGTTCTTCAGTTTCCTGCTTTACTTCTTCATCCCCAAAACTTTTGCATGATCGTTTAGGCCATCCAAGTTTGCTCAAGTTGAAGATGATGGTTCCAAGTCTCAGAAATATTCAAGTCTTAGATTGTGAGTCTTGTCAATTAGGAAAACATGTTAGATCTTCCTATCCTAAAAGATCTGAGACACATTGTAATTCTCCTTTTTCAATTATTCACTCAGACATTTGGGGACCTAGTCGTGTTACGTCATTTGGTTTTAATTATTTTGTAACTTTCATTGATGAATTCTCTCGGTGTACTTGGGTTTATTTAATGAAAGAGAGATCTGAACTTTTGTCTATTTTTAAGTCTTTTCTTAATGAAATTAAGAACCAATTTGGGAAGACAATTAAAATTCTTCGAAGTGATAATGCTAAGGAATATTTCTCTGCAGCATTTTCTTCTCTCTTATCTTCCCAAGGAATTTTACACCAGTCAACCTGTCCTCATACTCCACAACAAAATGGCATTGCAGAGAGAAAGAATAGACATCTCATTGAAACTGCACGTTCCTTGATGTTGAATACTAATGTTCCTGTACATCATTGGGGCGATGCAGTCCTTACTGCCTGTTTTCTTATCAATAGGATGCCTTCTTCCTCTCTTAACAATAAAATTCCTCACTCTGTCATTTTTCCCAATGACACTTTGTATCATGTTTCCCCACGAGTATTTGGGTGTACGTGTTTTGTTCATAATGTCTCTCCAGGTCTTGATAAACTCTCAGCAAAAGCTATCAAGTGTGTTTTCTTAGGATACTCTCGTCTTCAGAAAGGGTATAAATGTTATTCTCCCTCCACCGAGAGATATTATATGTCAGCAGATGTCACATTCTTTGAGGATAAACCATTTTTTTCTTCCTCCATGGAGGATCGTTCTTATGTTCAACAAATGTTTCCTTTGCCAACATGTGATCCTTTAGTTATTCCTGATTCTGTACCTCAAACTCAAAATCCAAATGACATTGTTCCTCCACCTCTTATCACATATCAGCGTCGGACACAATCTTCAACTCCAAACACTGAAGATCCTCGAGACTCAGTTCCTCCTCCATCAGATCACCATACCATGGATCCTTCATCCTCTTCACCTTCTACTGATTCAGATGATAACTGGCCCATTGCCCTTCGGAAAGGTATTCGGTCTACTCGTAATCCATATCCTATTTATAATTTTGTGAGTTATCATCAATTGTCTCCTTCATATTTCTCTTTTGTTTCCTCGTTATCTTCCACTAAAGTTCCTAATAATATTCATGAGGCACTTGGTCATTCTGGTTGGCGACAAGCCATGCTTGATGAAATGATGGCTCTTGAACACAATAGCACTTGGGATCTTGTCCCTCTTCCTCCTGATAAGAAGGCTGTTGGTTGTAGATGGATATATACTATTAAAGTTGGTCCTACTGGTAAAATTGATCGTCTTAAAGCTCGGCTAGTAGCTAAGGGCTATACTCAAGTTTATGGCCTTGACTATAGTGATACTTTCTCTCCTGTGGCTAAAACCAGTACAGTTCGTATTTTGCTTGCTATGGCTGCTATTCGTCAATGGCCTCTTTATCAGTTAGACATTAAAAATGCCTTTCTTCATGGTGATCTGGAAGAGGAAATATACATGGAGCAACCTCCTGGATTTATTGCTCAGGGGGAGTCTGGCTTGGTTTGTAAGTTACGTCGTTCTCTCTATGGCTTGAAGCAATCACCTCGAGCTTGGTTTGGTAAATTTAGTCAGGTAGTGCAAAGGTTTGGATTGAAACGATGTGAGGCAGATCATTCAGTGTTTTATGGTCACTCTTCTCCTGACAAATGTGTTTATCTCATGGTGTATGTTGATGATATTGTTATTACAGGAAATGACATATCCAGAATTACTCAGTTAAAGAATCATTTGTTCAACCACTTTCAAACTAAAGATCTGGGTCGTCTAAAATATTTTCTTGGTATTGAAGTGGCACAGTCAAAAGATGGTGTCATCATTTCACAAAGGAAATATGCTCTTGACATTTTAGAAGAAACAGGTCTAACAAATTGCAAGCCCATTGATAGTCCTATGGATCCAAATCAAAAGTTAATGAGAGATCAGGGTGAACTCTTCTCAGACCCAGAGAGATATAGAAGGCTAGTTGGAAAACTCATCTATCTCACCATAACAAGACCCGATCTTTCTTATTCAGTTGGAATTGTGAGTCAATTTATGCAAAATCCACATGTTGATCATTGGAATGCAGTGCTTCGCATTCTCAGATACATAAAAGGAAGCCCAGGACAGGGACTATTGTATGAGAACAAGGGAAACACTCGAATCGAAGGATATTGTGATGCAGATTGGGCTGGTAGTCCAATTGATCGAAGATCGACTACAGGATATTGTGTTTTACTCGGTGGGAACCTTGTATCTTGGAAAAGTAAGAAACAAAATGTTGTTGCCCGATCTAGTGCTGAAGCTGAATACCGATCTATGGCTCTAACTACATGCGAACTTGTGTGGATTAGACAACTTCTTCAAGAATTGAAATTTTGTGAAAATGAGCAAATGAAACTGTACTGTGACAATCAAGCAGCTCTTCACATTTCTTCCAATCCTGTGTTTCATGAGAGAACGAAACACATAGAAATTGACTGTCATTTTATTAGGGAGAAGTTATTATCCAAGGAACTAGTTACTGAATTTGTCAATTCTAATGAACAACTTGGAGACATTCTGACCAAATCTCTAAGGGGGCCTAGAATTCAATTCATATGTTCCAAGCTTGGTGCATATGATTTATATGCTCCAGCTTGAGGGGGAGTGTTGAAATGTAATATGTTTTAGATATAGACTCTTTAGGAGTCTTCTATGTTTTTCCTTTGTTTTCACTGTTCCTACTTTCACTGTTGATTATGTTTGTATAAGTATGATTAGTGATGTATTAGGAAATAAGAAGAAATAATAGAGGTTTTGTTTTAATCTCTTTCTCTCTAAATATTCAAGTATAACAAAGAAGAATGCTGAGAAAAGTTTACTCTCTATCACATTATAATATTTATTACTACACATACATGCCATAACAAACAAGTTCAATAATAAACCATGATTTCTATTGCGGACGGTGTTGCTCACCTGAATAAAGTGAACCAGCTCCACTTCAAAATGCACTTCATCATACTCTTCTATTACAGGCATCAGAGGAGACTCAGTTAAATACTGAGTGGTAACATATATAACAGCCTTCTCTTC
Organism: Vigna angularis; assembly: GCF_016808095.1. Taxonomy (NCBI): domain Eukaryota; kingdom Viridiplantae; phylum Streptophyta; class Magnoliopsida; order Fabales; family Fabaceae; genus Vigna; species Vigna angularis. The sequence goes on from NC_068972.1 coordinate 37,655,035, forward strand.
CCGAACCATTGTTCCTATTGCCATTTCAAGGCCCTTAGGTAGCTGATTCGTTTAAAGAACAGGACAAAGAAATCAATATTAATATTAAAGCATTTTGAAGATATTGCAAGCACAACAATGACTACGAAATTACTTGTTTCCTTGTCATTTTTATTTATTTTAAGGTTGCTACATGGCTGGCTGTGATCAGCAAATAAGAAAAAAAACATGGCACTTAAGATTAATAAAAGAGAAAATATATTTTAGAGGGCTTAATCACAACTCTGTTATGATCTCATATTTATAATGATAGAATTCTTATAGAGTAGAGGGAAGATCAAAGATCAAAAGCATAAAGTAGAAACCAAGGTCCAGAGATAGGTACAGCTCATAGGTACAGCATGAAACAGCTTCCAATACAACTATGTTCTACCTATATTGAATACCTATTCTAACAATGGCCTGACCAAAATATTTGGAATCTTAACAGAGACCAATTCATTATAAGGTTTATAGCACCATGATATAATTATCATCATTACAATTAACAAATGCACAAAGTGATTTAAATACCTCCGATTTTCCAAATGTAAACAAGTATGGTTCTCCTTCTGTATGCGACATGATCAATTTCCCAGTAACTGTCTTTGCTGATATCCTGGTAGCAACCAAACAAAATATCATCAGAAACTAGCATCAACCCGTTATATGAACTGACATGAGATGAGATGAACAATAGGAAAAAGGGAACAAAAATTTGTTTTACCAAGCCTTCACTTCATAAGGTTCCCTCGGAGATTCCCAACCCTTCCCTTCTCGCACTACCTACATTCAGAGAGCTAACCTTAGAAAACAAACAATGAACATGATTAAGACTATTGGATAACATTGACCGAACCTTCTTCCTACACGCAAGATCTTTCCAGATCAAATGCTTCTATTCAGTTTCAGCTTTCCATTCACAAGATATACACATGATGTAAAAATTATATGAAAGTTCAAAAATATTTAGGCAAACTTTCTGACAAATTATGGAAAATCCCCCAATTTACTAAAAATTCCCTGTATCTAAATACCTAAGATTTAAATATTTGTAAATACTCCAATCACAATATAAATGTTTTGAAATTGGTCCCTATCACCATATACCAAGGACATGAAACACATCTATATGTCATTTCGCATGCTATCTTGAAGTGGTCACTAATGTACCATGTCTAAATGCATGCTACATCATCACTAAACGATTATAGTGGAGTTCTAAAAATGAAATTAATTTTACAAGGACCAAAAGAGTAAAAAAATGGAAGGACTAAACCCAAAATTTTCCATTTTTGCAGAGCTAAAAACGGATAAAACCTGATAAAAAAAAATAAAAAACATATTCATGCTTTCTCTTAACATAATAGTCAATAGCATGCTACAACACAGTACAGAGCAAAACCGCCCTAGACCTCTACGGGATTCAAAAAGCAGAGCAGTTTCCTAACAGCTTTTGTTGCATATTATAGCGGCCCTACCTTGATATATCCTTCAAAAACCCAATTGTATGCATACAATATCATTGTGGGGGTTTTCTGGGTGAAATTTTCCCCAATGTTACCTCTGTTTTGACTTACGTTCCATCACACTTGACTTTTTTCACGGGTTTTGTTCTTCTTCCTTTACCTTGTATTTAGATGAGTAATTCTAAGAGTTATTGTTTCTAATACATTAAGCAATGTTTTAAATTAAATGTTTGCAAATGCAATGCAACCACAATCATCGCTGCATTCACCTGCAATTTTGGCAACACAACTTTAAAAGGATGCCTAAAACTTCAAAGAAAGGAAAACAATTCCAATTTCACCTAATTGGAGATGCATTGAATATTTGTGTCAGTCCAACAAGTCATGGTTCCTTTTTCTTTTCCATTTTGGGTTTAATATTCATACTTCCCATGAGATCCATCCATGATGATAGAAACGTGCAAAATAAATTTGTAAACTATGAAGCAATATTATCTATCCATTTACCTTTTTTACGACTCCCAAATCATCAGTTACAACCTGGAAATGTACACAAATGGCAAATGAGGATTACAACACAGATCCAACAAGGAATAGTTATTTAGAAAAGAATAAAAAACCATAAATTGAGAAAACTGGGACGGTAGTAATGGGAAACACAGCAATAATACTGATGAATTTCAAAATAATAATGAAAAGAAACTGGAAAAACAAAACCCTTAACTGTTAAGAGCAACAAATGAGAAGAATTATTTTAATTATTTTAATTTTGGTACATTAGAAGGATAACAAAGATAAAGAAAACAAACATTAGAATAAAAACAAAAATCAAAGTTGACATCCTTACCTTAGTTTTGAAAAAATCTATCAGCTCAATTTCGAAATGAAGTTCATCCTCCTTGGGAAAACCATCAGGAGCGGTAATAGGACAATCATCCTCACCATAATGCAACTGATGCTTCATCTTGAACTGCAAGAATAAATATACAATCTGATAAGGATCCAGAAAAGTAATACCCCAAGAGACCATTGGAAGGCCCCACAAAACATTAAAATTTAACTTTCATTATTCCCGTAGGATTATGCACTACTCAAACCATTAATATGTTCAAGACAACAATAATCATTTTACAAATGATTCCTCAAATCCATAACAAAAACCACATATAAGAGCGCAGACAAAACCAAACAAAGAAAAAAATGTTCAAGAAAATCAACAATTGAATTCATTAAAATAGAAATACCAGGTAATAGTCAATTTTCCTCCTGCATCATTATAATAGTAGAAGTGGTAGATGATGATGACACTTAGAACTTCCATTGTTAGTGTTGTAATTAGAGGAAATATCTACAGAATTTTCTTAATTAGAGAAAATATCTATAGAATCTTCCTAATTAGAATAAGTGTATGATCTTCTAGATTATTTTTTTAGTACATTGTTTCTTTATTTCCCTTTTTTAGAAGATTAAATTGCTACAAATAGAGGTAAGGAGAATGTAATTGTCATGAATGAAAATAATAAAATCATTCTCCTTTTCAGGTTGGTATCAAAACTCCCGATCTTGGCCCAAATTTGAGTACATCTGAGTTTTAAGTTCTGCTCCTTTTCCCGGTGTAACCCACAAGTCTACGTGATGTCTGAATTAAAAATTATTCCTTTGGGTCCGAATAATCATGGTGGGTGCCTATTGGTTGGATGGTTGGAATTTCTTACAATGGAGCCAGTACATTCGAAGGATCCTCAAGGGGCATTCAAGACTAGATCACATAGATGGAGGAGGACCAGGACCAGACGACACTCATTTTCCAATTTGGAACAATGAAGATTCACTAATTATGACTTGGATGTGGCAATCCATGACTCTTGAGATAAATAGAAATTATGTTTCATTCTTCTGCCAAAGAAATATGGGATGATTTACAGAGTACTTTTTCAATAAAAAAGGATTTTGCTGCATGCTATGACATTGAAAGCAGGATCTTTAATACGAAACAGGGCTCCCTTTCTGTTTCAGAATATCACAGAATCTTGAGTGGACTTTGGAATGAATTAGATCAGAACCAAACTATAAAGATGTGTAAAACAGATGTTGTCGCACTGGCTGAAGTCGTGGTAAAAGATAGAATCTTTAAATTTCTCCGTGGCCTAAATCATGAGTACGACCCAATCCGAGTACAAATCTTAGGAAGAGAAAAATTACCATCCTTATCAAAAGTTTTTTTTATGGTAAAAGGAGAAGAAACTCGGAGAACTGTCATGCTTGATGGGGGGACCTCCAACACAGGCTCTGCCATGACAACTGGAAAGAGAGTCCATAAGGCAACAAATGCTGGGGGAAAGTCATTTGAAAAAGGTACTCATGGGGACTATTGTTCATATTGTAAAAGAACTGGACATACCAAGGAAACATGTTTTAAACTCCATGGAAGACATAATGTTCTCGAGCGCATGGGAAACAACAAAGGGTCTACTCAAAGATGGGTAAATCATACTACCTCAAAACAAGAAGCCACCAATCAATCTAGTCCTTCACCACCACCAAATCTTGATATGAAAGCTTGTAAGGAGGAACTCGAGCACTTGAAAGCAATGGTTGAATCAATGAGTAAGCCCTCTGGATCATGTACTCTGTCCATGAAAGGTAAGATTTGTCTCAATACTATTGGTCATGTATCTCAAGGTATTTGGATCCTTGATTCAAGATTAACTGATCACATGACACCTTTTCATGTTCTTCTACTCATATGGTAAAAGAAATAGAGAACAACTTATTACAGTTGCGAATGGTCAGGGTATACCTATATGTGGCTATGGGAATATAATTTTGGACTCATCTATTGTATTAAAGGATGTTTTACATGTTCCTCAATTAGCTAATAGTCTTATCTCTGTGCAAAAACTCACTAAGGATTTCAATTGTTCAGTAACATTTTTCCCAACTTATTGTGTTTTTGAGGACCTTGCCACATGAAAGACGATTTTAACTACTAAGGAGCAGAGTGGGTTGTATCTTTTGGAGTCTGATAACCAAAGCAACACAAAAATCATGAGTCAACAAGCTATATCTGAGTCGTGGGAAAATTCCCAAATATGGTTACATCATCAAAGGCTTGGGCATCCTTCATTTAATCTTATCAAGTCCTTATTTCCCCATTTGTTTACCAAGGAGTCTGTTGAGTCTTTTAATTGTGATATTTGTCAATTGTCAAAACATCATCGTGCATCTTATCCTATTAGTAAAAAAAAGAGTCTATTAGTAATAGAAAGAGTACTTCTTCATTTGATTTAATTCACTCTAATGTTTGGGGTCCTGTCATAGAATCTAATTCTGGAGCCAAATGATTCATTACCTTTATTGACGATTTTACTCGTGTCAAGTGGACATACCTTATGAAAAATAAATCAAAAGTTTTTCAATTTTTTGTTAATTTTTTCCGTCTTGTCCAAAATCAATTTGGAAAAATGTCAATCTAGATATACCAATGAAACAAAAATCTCCTTGCGTTGCAGCATGCTTTACCTTAAGGTTTTAAGTTAAAATCATAATAAATGAAGACCATTAAGAAGCTCGAGTATAAAATGGACTAAGCACGAGACAAAGATGACTTTAGCTTATAGTAACCAGGAAAACCGTAGATATCAAAGGCAATAATATTAAAAAATTAGTATGTTACCATTGCCACTTCGCCCTTCAACATTGTAGGAATTCCTTCTAGTATGCCCAATAACATCTTGCTTTTGCCCAAAACATGCCTTATTGGAGTGCCTTTTCCTGTTGCAATGACATAAAAGGTTATCAAACCCAACAACTAGGTCAACTACACAAGACAACAATCTGACACATACCCAAAGACTAATCACGGATTCTAAAATTCCAATTCCATTTTTTTCCTATGACTGTTTAACTATGGAATTTAGTTCTCAAGTCCAGTATCTGTAGGGAAAAGGAACTGACAAAAAGAACTAACAAGAAGTTTTCAACCTGTGTCAATTCTCAAACAAAAATAACAAAAGCAGTACGAAAAATAGAGGATAAAAAACAACCAATTTTGATAAAATAACAAATTCTAAACAAAATCAACATAAGAGATTATCATCTTTTTAAACCCAACACACCGAAAAGCTCCCAAGAAGCTTAATTCACCTCACCTCCATAATCAGATCTGGAAGATTCCACGAGTACTCCATCCAAAGTTCGAATGGTGCAATGATAGATAATCTGAGACACATTATAAAAATCAAGCCACCGAAGCAAACACTAAACCATTGGCTCCCTTACCAATGTATTTCTATATTGCCTACACATAACATAAGAATTCACATCCAAAACCAAGAAAAACAGAAATAACCTGATCACCATCTGACGGTCCAGCATCACCCCCACCAGGCCTAATCAAAGCTTTCATCAAACTCCCAGGCGTAATTTTCTTCTTCCTTCATTTTAACAAAGAAACAACACTTATAAAAGCAACAATGACGACCTAAGATAAACCATCAGAGCCAAAGCACAAAAATATATATAAAAAAAAAAAGAATAATTACCTCTTCTCATCCTCTGTCGGTGGCTTCTTCTTTGGCTCAAATTCCTGTGCAGCATCTTCATTTGCGGTCATAGTCACTGATCACCTTCTCCTCTTAGTTAGACAGTAGTACAAACCGCCGGATCTTATCTTGTTGGTTCAATGACTAAAGAATAATGAAAATTAAGTGTTACAAGTAAATCAATAAAACAAAAATCATCCAGGGTTGCTTTCAGTGCTCAATGTTCAGACATCACACATCCAAACAGATAACATTAAGTTCGACTCAAAGAGTACTGAGTCTTGACAAGTTATCATATGACATTCCTGTAACCAAAGTTAACATACATAATTGCCATAGATAAATTTCTTATTTCTCACATTGGAATCAAAAGTTACATAACATCCAAGAATAATTATGCAGCACTGTATCAGCTTCAATTAATACTAAAACAGAGTCAAAATTCAGGTAACACTAAAACCTTAATTGCATGCAAAATTCATCGTAACCAACCACTTTTTCCATATTTCACTAGAACTATCTGCGTCTTACACTTTTCATCCTTATTCACACAATTATCCCACATGTCGAATTCAAGAGAATAGAAGAAAGACTAAATTTCAAGACAACCAAGATGAAGCGGTCAATCACACAGCCCTAATTGTGGCTTGGATCACAACAAAGACACACAATACGCAACCCCGACACTATCATAGTATCTCCATAGTTACCAAAATCCCTAATTCAACTATTTAACAACATAGATTTCAAAAGTTAACAAGCATTCATTCCCAACACATAACAAAATCATAATTAAAAGACTGTTAGAGAAAAAAGGGTCGTCAGAATAGAAAGTAATTGAATGAAAAAACTAAGGAGATATACATACAGAAATGCAGCTATGAATATCGACTTCAATCTGAGAAGACGAAGAATTCAATGAAGCGAAGTTAAATTCAATGGTCAAAGGATAGAAGCTTCTAGAAGAAACACCCAAGCAACTCGAATTAGGTGAACAGAATTACAGAAAAAATAAACACGAACAGTGTGGGCGGGGATGAATCAGCTTTGATACTTACTAAAAGGATGGAAAAAAAAATGTTTTTATGTTTTTGCAACACTGGTTTAGTTTCAATTTTATTTTTTAAATATTTTTTAAAATAATCCTTTAAATGATTTTTTCTTTAAATTTTTTCTATTTTTTAATTTTACGTTTTTCTTTTAATTTAACTATTTTTTAACACTAAAAGAACTGTTATTATAAAAAAATTATCTAATCAAAAATAAACATTCCTACAATAAAATTATAAAATTATTTTAATTTACTTTTATAATTATAATAATAATAAAAAGTGAACATGTGCCTAATGTATGTATATTTTCCTAGTGTCAATGATTTAGATTACATGTGTGTAGTTTGAAAATTGCAAAAATAAATTATAGATCTCTCCTTGTTACTATGTATTTGAAATTTATAAAGTTTGAAAATATATTCTGAAATTAAAATATGCTTTTGAATTAAGTAATACATTTGGATATGAAAACATGAAATTTAAATTATACAATTTAAAATAAATAGTTAAATTATACAATTTAAAGTATTTTTCATTTTTCATTCATAGGCCTTGAAATATGGAGGGGGACAAATAATATCAGTCTTTGTTTCATGCACTCCATGAATTCTTTTCTGTACCTTCCAAATTTTTCATATTTTCACTTAATCATTTTTTTTAGTTATAACACATGTTTGTAGAGGGATTAAGAAAGTAGTTCTAAAATAAATATTACACAAAATAGGAAAAATTATAAGAACAACTCAAAAATATAGATCCAAAATCAATTTTAACATTTCAATATTAGAATTATGTAATTAAAACACTTATCATTTATTGTAAAATGTATTTTATTAAAAGTAAAATAATTTAAAAGTAATTATCAACTATTCCAAATTATCCTCACTCAAATCAATGGTTCTTTCAATAAACACCCTTTATGCACAGTCCAAGTTAGAAAAGTCTCTCCACGAACATACATCATCTAACAATGAAAAGGATGGATAATAATATCATCTTAACATCTAAATTGTATTATATAGAAAAATTAAATAGTCTAAAACAAAAACGGGGTAAAAAATATTTTATTAGATTAGTGTTTAAAAATTAAATTACTCTTAAATAAAGTGGTTTGAACTTAAAGTAAACTATAAATTATGTTATTATTTTTAGGTTAGTAAATGTGACTCAAAAGGATGTTTTGAGTTATTAACAGCTTGAATTATAATATACTTTTTTTTCATATCCACTTCTTTTTACCTCTTTTACTCTTTATATTTTTATATTCATTAAAAAAATAGTTTCTAATATTCAAGAAAACTATCTTTATAAACTAATTTTTTTTATTATATAATTTCAAATTTTTAAATAAAAACTTCAAATACTTTATAATTATTTCTATATATTTTTTATTCTCTTTAACGGAAATTTATAAATATTTATATTAGAAAATTTTATACTTATTTTTATATAAACTTTTAATGATATTTTTACTTTTGTTATCATAAAAAAGTGTACACATGTGCACATGAACTTGTGTTTTCATTGATAAGAAATTAAAATTTACATAAAAAATATAAATTAAAATTAAAATATTGTAATGTAACCTTAACTATAATCGCAGCTTTAGAAAAACTAAAATCATATACACAAAAATTATCCTAAAATCATATAAAGAAGAAAAGCTTATATCTTAATTGAATGATTGTTTTGGTTTTGGTCTTCTTGAAAACTATATAACTAACAAAAACAAAGTTACACTTTGATTTGTTTTCTGACAAACTTCCCAACTAACTAATATTTTCTCTTCTGTAAATATAAAAATGTAAATATATATTACATTTTGAATTTCATCCCTTTAGGAAATCAGCTTGCCAAAGACAGAATATTAACTTAATTGTATTTTTTTTATTGGTTTTGATGTCTGGAACCCTGCTCAGGAATTTAAGAGATTTGAGGTATTATTAGATGATGCATAGAAATATGATCCCAATAAGAAACTACCTTGTAAAGAATGAGAATAGGTTCTCAGGTATCTTTTCATTTTTTTTTTGTTAAATATATTTTTAATATTTTAATCTTAGACATAAAATTAAAATTTATTTTTATTTTGAATTTTAATATATATTAATTCTTAAAATTAATATATATATATATATATATAATTTTTTAATCTAATAAAATTAAATGATATTATAATAAATAATACAGTTTACATATTAAATGATATTATAAATATTATAAATTGACATTTTAACTATCATATCAATTTAAAATTGTAAAACTCCTGAAAAAGGCATTTTAGAAGTGATGATAGTTTAAAAATAGTGAGACTCGATTATTTTAATATTAAACGATTTTATTATAAATAGTTTTGTTATAAACGTCATTATTTTAAAACGTGTCATCTTTTTAGAAACCACTTTTCTAGAGTTATCTACCTTCTCTCTAAGAGTTTTTTTATTTCAAGTCATTTGTTCAACAATCAAGAAGTATATAGGCGATCCTAGCGTCGAGGGCTACAACTTCGATCAATTTCTTGATTTTAGTCAATAAGTTTCGTTTCTCTTTTCTAGGTTTCCTCTTAAATCTGTGATCATACAAAAATTATGTCTTTGAGTGTGATTAGAGTCTCCTTCTCTTAAATTTTTGCTCAATTTAAGATCTAAGAGTCGTTTCCTATTACCAATTGATGATTTGTAAGGTTTTCTAGTGTTTCCTTGCAGTGCAAGCATTGGTCGGAGTTTTCTAGAGTTGTTCAGCGTTTCTCTAAGGTAAGGGAAGCTAGATAATTGTTTTTAAATTGTATGAATGTTGTGTAAAGGACGGGTAGGTGAATATTAGATTGCTTAAATGTGAATGTTAAATTAATGCTCTTGATAAATTTGAGATTTTGATGATGTTTATGATAATTAGTAGTTGAGATAAAAGTAGAATTTGTTTGGTGTATGTTTATGATGCTGAAATTTGATATTGATGAAGTGAATTATGTTAATTGTACTGTTGAAGGAAAATAATAATACTAGTTGAAGAGGATTTGGTTGAAATTGCGGTTTTGGATAGAGAATTGGTGAGCAAGAGTGGGTGAACTGTTTTTGTTAGCAAAATGATCGAAGATGAAGTTTTGTTGATGTCCAAGTCAAGTCAAGAGAAATCAAGATTCAAGAAGATGTTATGAAGACTTGGATTGCAATGGAAAGCTTTTGTAATAATTGTAGTTCAGTGTCTAGGAGTTAGATTTTCAGTGGCTTTGATTCCATGTACTTTCATATTATATAATTGATATCAAGAGTCAAAATCGCATTATTTTAATCGATTAAACATAGTGTTAATCGATTAAAACAAATAAAAGCTGAAAACTCAACTTTTTCCGATTTAATAGATTAAAATAAATTTTAATCGATTAAAAGTGACTGTTGGAGTTTTATAGCCGTTATACTCATTTTAATCGATTAACACTAGTATTAATCGATTAAAAGCGTTAAATGGCTGGAAACGAAGAATGGAAGAGTATTTGTGTGAGTCTATAAATAGGCTCTCATTTTCCATCAATAACAATTCTTCCCTTGTGCTTTAGTACTAAAAAATCATTGAGATTTGTGTGTTCTTGTTCGGCTTGTGAAACTCTTGTCTGTGGAGCTGGTGAAGTGCTACTGCGGTGACAGAGGAAATAGTCGGTTCATCCTTGGTGTGTCTGAGGAGGTGTTTGGAAGAGGAAGTTCATCCTTCGTGAAGTATTCAGAGGAAGTGTTTCATCCTTTGTGAAGACTCAAAGGAGGTGCAGGTTCATCTCTTGTGGTATCAAGAGAGGTGGTTTCTAAACTTTTACAAATTGTTTCTTTGTGATTGTAATTTGTAATTGTTTTGTGAGTAGTGAATTGTTTATCTTGTTTTGAGATAAGCGACTGGACGTAGGATTAGTAAGATCCGAACCAGGATAAAATCATCTGTGCAAATTTTTCTCAATCTTACTCTTGTTATTCATTTACATTATTTGCTTGGTAAGTTTAATTGAGTAGAAATTAAAAGGCACACGTTCGTATTAAAAACCCTCTTAGTTTGTTATCCCACGCTAACAATTCCGCTGCAGCCGCTTTGACAATTGGTATCAGAGCTTAATTTGATAGTTATTCAAATTGCAGGATCATATCAAACATTTGTAGAGGGTGCTTTTATCAACATACCACCCCTATTCACAGGTGAAAATTATGCATTCTGGAATGTTAGAATGCAAATATTTATTGAGCCTATTGATGTTGATATTTGGGAAGCTATTGCATTTGGCCCTTTTGTTCCTACTAACAATATGTAGGAACCAAAGCCCCGTGTTCAGTGGACTGCTGAAGATAAGAATAGATTTCAAAATGATGTGAAAGCTCAAAACATTATTTCATCTGCTTTAACCGTTGAGGAGTTTTACAGGATCTCTGTTTGTAAGACCGCTCAAAAGATGTGGGAAGTGCTGAGAGTGACACGCGAAGGTACAGATGACGTAAAGAGAGCGAGAAAGAATACCTTAATCCAAAAATACGAAATGTTCAGGATGAAGCAAGGAGAAACAATCTCAAACGTTCAGAAACGCTTTACCAACATCGTTAATCATCTCATTGGACTAGGTAAGTCTTTCGAAAATGATAAGCTTAATATTAAAATTTTGAAATCTTTATACAGGTCGTGGCAACCAAAAGTGACTGCAATTTCTAAGTCACAAAATCTCAACACAATGACTATGGCGACATTACTTGGGAAATTGAGAGAGCATGAACTTGACCTCGGAAGACTAGATGAAGAAGAAGCAAAAACTAAGAAGAAAAGGACTTTAGCCTTAAAATCTGAGGTAGAAAGGAGCAAAAGCAAACTAGAAGATGAAGACTCGGATGAGGAAAAAAATTTGAAACTTATGATAAAGAGGCTCAATAAGTTCATGAAATCAAAAGACAAAGGAAGATTTAAATATGAAAAGAGAGAAAACCAAGAATCTTCCTCAAACTATAGATGTTATGGTTGCGAGGAAGAGGACACTTAAAAGCTGACTGCCCAAATCAAAAGAAGGGTGAAGAAAAGAAAGAAAAGAAAAACTTCAAAAAGAAGGCTACATTACATGGGAGGATGACAATAAAACAATTTCTCATTTGAGCGAATCTGATGAAGAAGCAAACATTTGTTTGATGGCAGACGACGACGCTGGAAGCCAAGTAAGTACATCTAGCGATTCTGATAATTATAGTCAAATTAGTGAAGATGAATTGCATGAAACTTATGCTGCTTTAATAGTAGAATCAGAAAAATTAGATAAAGCTCATAAGAAATTGAAAAAGAATTTCAAAGATTTAAAATTAAATTTCGAAAATGTTCTTGAAGAAAATGAAAATTTAAAATTAAATTTTAAAAATATTTCTGAGGAAAATAAAAATTTAAAATTAGACTTTGAAAATATTTTTGAAGAGAATAAAAATTTGAAAAATAAAATTTTATTTTATGAAAAAGGTAAATATATTAGTAGTAATGAATGTGCATCTTGTGTGAATTATAAGAAATTACTAGATAACACAACCTTAGGAGAATGTAGTAAGAAAAATGAAAATAAGGTTGTTAAAAATAAGTATGTTCCTAAAATTAAAAATAAACATAATAATAGAACCCGTAGAACTTAGGTAGAAAAAGGAACAACTTACAAGAACACAAACGTTGTATCATGCTTTTATTTATGAAAAAGGGTTATACTTCAAATAAATGTAAAATTAAGCATTATGGTGTTCCGAAGTGGTAGATATGTTTGGGTTGTAAAATGATTTCATTTTTCTAAATCTAACTCAAAGGACCCATACAAGTAGTTGGGTACCTATTGTTTAAATTTTAAGAATCTCTTTTAAAACAAAATTTAAGAAAATTTTATTCCAAGGCCGATGAAACTATTTTGTTTTGGATATTTTCTAACATACAAAGCATATATATTTTTCAATCAGAAAACATTTGAAATAGAAGAATGTGTGCATGTTGTCTTTGATAAAATTGTAGACCTTGAGGCAAAACCTCTTGAGTCAGTTGAATCAAATGCAGGTAATGATGAGGACTTGTAGAAGACAACAAATGAAGCGAAGAATGATGACAATCCTCAAGATGAAGATCTAAACAAAATGTGGAAACAACCTAGAGGATTATCATTACGAAATTGGAGGCATATTAAAAGGGGTAAACATTAGAAGAGATCTAGCAATTTTAGAAATCTTAGGATTGCATTTTGACCTATTTTGTGCATTTTTAAGCGTTTTACGAAAAATAGCGCTTTTAATATGGATTAAACCTATCTTTAATCGATTAAATGCGTTCCAGTTTAGCATATTTGAAAAACTAGCCATATTTTTGTATGCTTTAAAATTCTTATCTTGTATGATTCAATGTATGTTTAAACAATGATATTTAAGTTCTTTATCCTAAAATTGTATGCTTTAAATCTCCTATTGTGTATGTTTGAATGAATCTTTAAAATTGAAACATATTTAGCTTATATGCATACTTGCTTTTATAAAGGGGGAGTATTATCTTAGGGGGAGAAAAATTAAACACAGCTTTTTAATTCTAATCAAAAAGGGGGAGAAAATGTTTAAACCTTATTTGTGTTTATTCACTAATGCTCTTTTCTTCCATAAGTTGTGTTTTTATCCAGATTATTACTAAAAGTTTTAAATCAAATGAGTTTTTAATCATCATCAAAAAGGGGGAGAATGTTAGCAAAATGATGAAGATGAAGTTTTGATGATGTCCAAATCAAGTCAAGAGAAATCAAGATTCAAGAAGATGTTATGAAGACTTGTATTGCAATGGAAAGATTTTGTAATAATTGTAGTTCAGTGTCTAGGAGTTAGATTTTCAGTGGTTTTGATTCCATGTACTTTCATATTATATAATTGATATCTATAGTCAAAGTTGCACTATTTTAATCGATTAAACATAGTGTTAACCGATTAAAACAAGTAAAAGCTGAAAACTCAACTTTTTTCGATTTAATAGATGAAAATAAATTTTAATCGATTAAAAGTGACCGTTGGAGTTTTATAGCCGTTAAAACTAGCCGTTATACTCATTTTAATCGATTAACACTAATATTAATCGATTAAAAGCGTTAAATGGCTGGAAACGAAGAACAGAAGAGTATTTGCGTGAGTCTATAAATAGACTCTCATTTTCCATCAACAACAACTCTTCCCTTGTGCTTTAGTACTCAGAAATCATTGAGATTTGTGTGTTCTTGTTCAACTTGTGAAACTATTGTCTGTGGAGCTGGTGAAGTGCTGCTGCGGTGATAGAGGAAATAGTCGGTTCATCCTTGGTGTGTCTGAGGAGGTGTTTGGAAGAGGAAGTTCATCCTTCGTGAAGTATTCGGAGGAAGTGTTTCATCCTTTGTGAAGACTCAAAGGAGGTGCAGGTTCATGTCTTGTGGTATCAAAAGAGGTGGTTTCTAAACTTTTACAAATTGTTTCTTTGTGATTGTAATTTGTAATTGTTTTGTGAGTAGTGAACTGTTTATCTTATTTTGAGATAAGCGACTAGATGTAGGATTGGTAAGATCTGAACCAAGATAAAATCATCTATGCAAATTTCTCTCAATCTTACTCTTGTTATTCATTTATATTATTTGCTTGGTAAGTTTAATTGAGTAGAAATTAAAAGACACACGTTCGTATTAAAAACTCTCTTAGTTTTTTATCCACGCTAACAATTTCGTTGTAGCCGCTCCAACAGTTTTGAGGTATTGGAGATTAGTTATGAACTGGTTTGATGCAGGTTGAACATCTTGGAAGTGGTAGAAATCTAAATTACAGGTAGATAATGAAGACGGAGTAGAGTTCTATTTGTGTTAGAACTCAATTTGGAGGAAGTGAGGTAGTGAAAATTGGAGTTTGGAGTTTGGAGTTTTGTGTGCAAATGGTTAGTTTGGGCAGTTTTGGTAAGTAATTTGGAACTTGTTAGAGCCCATAAGTTACTTGAAATTGTGTCACAAATGGTAGAATTCAACTTGGGTCCCTAAGTTGAGTTTTTTAGAGTTTTTGGGTGAAATTTTGAGTTTCTTTGTTAGATTTAGGTTAGAAGTGTTTACACAATCTTTGTTAAGTATAATTAGGTATATAATACAATCTAGGGGAGTTAGAAGTTGGGAAAAATAGTTGGAATTGGTAAACTTGGTGTAGGTTGCGTAATTCTACAGATTTGGTGTTGCAGAATTATGCAGACGTGCGGAGCTAGTGGATTCCTTCAGTGAGTAGTGATAGAGGTGGGTTGTCTGTCTAAGGACATTCATTGAGCGAATGGTGTGCGCTGAGCGAATTGTTGGGGTTTGAGAGCACTGTCAATTTTATTCGTTGAGCGAATGGTGTGCGCTGAGCAAATTGTTGGGGTCTGGGAGCACTGTCAGTTTTATTCGTTGAGTGAATGGTGTGCGCTAAGCGAGTGAGTTGAGGGTCTAATTCACTGTTTGGTGGGTTTCGCTTAACGAGGGTATGCGCTTAGTGATTGGTCCAAGTTTTTGTTTACATTTTTCTTATGTGTTCTTGTTTGATTTGAATGATGTGGTGATTTATCTTGGATTATGTTTGAGGGTGTACTAAGTTATATATGTGTCAAAGAGATAAATTGTGATTCAAATGGAATTAAAGTGTGATTTCAAAGTGGTGAAAGTAAGTTCCAAAGTAAGATCTCTTAGTGAGACTCAAGTATGTTTAGGATGAATACAAGGAGCTCAGTCTTAGAGGTTATCCTGAAACTCCAATGGTCTTTCATTCTCAAGTAGAGAGGATTGATCCATGTCGTGAGGAGTAGCAGGAGGTCTTAGTCTTGGGGGCTTCCAATATGTCTCAAGGCCCCCGGAACAGACTAACCTCTTGAGTGTGGTAGGGTGAAACCCATTGGCAATGACTTTGTAAAGCAGTAGAGGCCACCACGAGTGCACGACCCTCCATAACTCGGTATTCATTCTAAGTCCGGACAGTCGGTTTAGGTCCTTGCATGTTAAGATGTTTGGATTGGATTAAATTACATATGATTCATATATGAAATGCTTTAAACTTATAATGGATTGTTTTGTATCTAGCTTACCCTTACTTTTTTGTTGTTTGTCTTTGTATGTTGTTTCTCTTTTGCGATGATCACCTAATGGTGTGAGCTTAGGGATTCACTTTTCAGTTGTTCCAGCTTGAGGTGAGGGCGTAGCAGATGAATTGTTAGATAGATCTACAAAAGTAGATCTCTTCTTTGAAGGAGGTTTGTTTTACATAGTCGTTCTTTTAGCATCTATGTAACGTTTTATTTTGATAGTTTTATACTATTAAAATGAAATGTTACGTTAATAAGGTGATTTAATATGTAAAATAGTTAATATTTTTAAATTAAAATAATTATATTAATTTATTTTTAAAATTTAAAGAAAATATATATTAAAATTTAGAATAAAAATAAATTTAAATTTTACATTTAAATTTAGAGATTAAAAATATTTTTAAATTTTAATCTGATTATTTGAAATTTGTTTTGTTTGGGTTACATATGTTGTGTTACTAGTGTTAATTTTGACACATTTAATCACATAGCACAAGTTTTATTAAAATTTACTTTTTAGAAAACTAAAGTATGAGTTAGTATTTTTAATTAATTAAAAAATATTTAGGGAAACTAAAATTAATTGCATAGTATTTAAATAATTAAACATATAAAAATTAGATAAATTATTATTTTTTAAATAAATATTTTTAAAAAAATTTAAAAATAATATAAATAAATAAAAATATGTACATGCACATACTAAATTTTTTACACATTGTAAAATATGCCGTCCATACACTACTTTTTTTTTTTATGAAAGATGGATGAGGTCGAACTGGAGTGGATTGGACCATTGAAATTCTAAAGTGTACTTTTCCACAATATTAAGCATGAGAGAGGTTCAGTTATTTGCTTTTTCACTGGCAAATCTAGCTTTTCCTACTTTGTTATTATCATGTTTTATATTATTTTTTAGTGGGTCTCTTTTCATCTATAAGCTTTTCTTTTTTTACTTCCAATTTCTTAAAATACTTCTTGATAAATTTAATAAATAAATAAATAAATGAGGTTGAAAAGCAGTAATTTAACAAATAATTTTATAACAGATGAAATATTTTTCTCTAGTGATGACTTAATTCAATGAGTGAGAAGGATTGTATATTAAGTTTGTTGTGGTAACTATAAGATCAGTCAAAGCTACTGGTGAATCAGGAAGGAAAACTTTTGTCTTGTTAGGATGTGAAAAAGATAAAAAGTATAAGAAATACAAACCCGGTGTCCAACTGAGTATATAGGACACAAGAAAATTTAAGTGTCCTTTAAGTTAAGGGACAAACCATCTTTTAATGGCGACAGGTGGGTATTGATTGTAATATGTGGATATCACAACCACGATTTGACAGAGATCTTAATGGGTCATTACTTGTTGATATGACTAAGACTTAAGTAACGCTTGCAAATATTTTATTGACCTTTAAAGAAAATAATAATGGTAATGTATTAAGAATCAAGCAAATCTATAATACAAGGTATACATAAAACGATCATTGAGAGGGCCAAGAACTGAACTGTAGCAGTTGATAATGATGTTGGATCGTGAAAACTACATTCATTGGATTAGATGTGTCAACAAATCTGAGGTTGTAAGTGACCTCTTATGGACATATCCTGATATAGTGAAATAGTTGAACGCATTTAATATTTTTTTTTATGGATTTCACGTACAAGACAAATAAATATTGATATTCCTTACTTGAGATAGTTTGTGTGACATCTACAGGGTTGACCATCTCAACAACATTTGCATTCTTATCAAGTGAACTAAAAAATAATTTCACTTGGACTATGGAAAGGCTAAGTGGTTTATTTCTAACAAATGAGGGCGATCCATAAGTCCTTGTTAGTGACAAAGACTTGGTTTTGATTAATGTCATTGTCAATGGATTCCTTTAGTCTTATCAATTGTTGTCTAAAAAATCTCAAAGCCAAGTGTAAAGTGTCATGGATTGTGAACAGGAGTCCATATTTAGTGACTATGTGAATCGTCTTCAGTACGCCTACAGTTCATGGCCTTTATTATTTGAATATGTGAATCATACTTGGATTATTCCATATAAGTCATACTTTGTAAAAGTCTGAACAAACAGAGTTATGCATTTAGGGAACACAACAACAAACATGTATGTTTTAATGTTATTTTACTTAGTTGTTTTTGTTAAATATTTTGTGATATTGTTGACGTCATATTTTTCAATGTTGAGTCTGTCACTGAAGCCTCGAGAAAGTTTATGGAACAGTATAAGTGATCTTTGTTCTTGTTGGGATGTTATTCATAACGTCACTATCCTCTAACATAATAAGATAACAACATCCTTTGAAAAAAGTCTAAATCTTATGAGTGAGGCTTTTAAAGGAATGAGGTATAGAAGACTTGTTGGACGTGTATTCATATATGCTTTGAGACTCATTGCTAAAGAATTTGAATGAGTAAAGCATATAAAATTAGATAGTGGAAGATATGGATGAATATTGAGATGAACATACATTTGTCATGTGCTTATGAATTGACACAATATGACCCTAAGGTGATTCCTTTGGCTGAAATTCATATCTTGTGAACTAGATTTAGTTTTTCAAATATTGTATCAAACAAATCTCAATTAGAGTTATTCATTGAACGTAAACTTGATATGGCTCAAGAAATATTCAAAGAGATTGACATTTGAGGTAAAGTCAACATCAATCAAAAGTTACTTGAAATTGTTATTCCTACAATGACATTTATGGTACCTCTATTACATAACGTTAAGACAAAGGATACACAAAAGAGTAAACTTCAACGAACTGAAAGGTCTACAAAGAGTGAGTCGTCATATTTTGAGCACGTAGAATTCTTGCACTCAACAAATGAATCTTCATATGTGATAAAACAATAACAATCTAAGGCAAAATTTATGCAATGAAGGAGAGTACACATGATAAAGCAGTTTCATCCTATTTGTTACTCATACATTCTTGATGTTGTTGATGTCATGATTGATGGCCATTATGGCTATAAATGAATTACTACATCATTGGGGTTGGGGGAAGAGTAATAGCCCTTTATCCGACATGATCTCTACAAAGAACTTGGCCAGTAGTGTGATGAATACGTAATATTAGTGGGAAGTTATGAGCGACTCGAAGAACTAAGGAAGTCTTTGCTAATAGAGTCACAATCAGCAATACACTTTCGTATATTTCACAGTGTATTAATTGTTTGTTTCATTTTTCTTTCATAACAGTTTGTTTCATTTTTCTTTCATAACAGTTTGTTTCATTCTTTACACGCTAATGCGAACAAGTCGATGACTATGCCCGACATTGACTATGTAAGTACTAATCGATATAATGTCATCTTAGTATGTTTGTCATATGGTTCAAATTATACTATCTTTCCACTACATATCATACCGTTTTTTGATACAACATCAATTAATATGTATAGGACACATTCATGTATGTCATTTTATGCAGGTAATGTTATTATTTTTTGCTTGCATTTCAAAATAAGACACGAATATGGTCATCTTTTTCTACAAGGATGCAAAGATTTACACATTTCATAAGTGTTACTACCTTTTATATTGACATAATTAAACTATGATATTTGTGTAATGTGAAGAGATATATAATTAAATATTGATAGTTGTTGTTAATTTATTATAAAGTGTTCCACTCATGCATATAAATCTCACATTTTCTCCACTGTCAAATAAAGTATATATAAATGAACAAGTACGTACATATGTACTAAAATGATTAATTATATAAATAAAATGTTATTTCAGTCAAAATATTACATAAAAATTCATAATAAAATAAATACATAATAGAAAGTATCATTATCGAGATGAAGATGATCGATTGTCACATATATTTCGACGACTTCTACTGTTCGCTGTATGTTTTTCAGTCGATAAAAGATCATTGTCAGTAAAATTTTGGCCACGTTACTCAAATAATCATATTCACGATGACAAAAAAGTTAATAAACATTCCCAAATAAATTTTATAACAAACATTATAGAATTACATACTAACAAACCTTCATATGTAAGCAATATATGACCGATAAACATGTCATTTGGAATATGTTGTCAGAGTTAAGAAACAAGATTGAGTCAATCCTCATCTTCAGCAAGAATAACTAAATTGATCCATTAAAAATATCATTAATTTATAAAAATTAAAATACAAAATTTCGGAAAAAATTAAAAAAAACTTCAAAATATAATGAAGGCCAAAAACAAATTTACAACCGATTTTAAAATTCATTAATACTTCAATTCAACGGTTCCCACAATCCGTTTAACATTTAGAAATTGATTGGCCTCACATTTTGCTTAAAGCATACAACCCATTCTCTCTCTCTATATATAGTGTTCCGTTCACTCAATGAAAACAGACACACAACTAGAGCTGTTAAAACAGACACACGGATTGGTCACTTAGTGAGCCAATCCAACCCGACTCATTTATCAGTGAGCTAGAAAAATTCGAACCCGGCTCGACCCACCACGGGTTGGTGGGTAAACGGGTTGGTGGGTAAACGGGTTGGCTCACTGACTCACTTAATTACAACTTTTTTTAAATAAAAAAAATTATAAACTTTGTATAATATAAATCTAAACAAATTTCATTCTCAGATTTCACTCCCCAACATGTGTGTTTTATTAATTTTGAAAATAAGGAAATTAAATAATTTTTTCAAGCAAAAACAAAATAATAAATACTTTTTTATTTTATTAAAATTAAATTTTAATAAAATTAAATTAGGTAGGTGGGTTGGTGGGTCAACCTGACCCACCACAGGTTCAACCCGCATGAGTCAGATTTAAATGATCCGGATTGAAATCTGATCCACATAAAAAAAATATAATTTTTTCTAACCCAATCCAACTCAAACTCATAGTAGACCGGATTGACTCGCGGATTATGATCAATTTTGACAACTCTACAAATAACGAGCTCACAAAGGAAGGAAAGACGAAGAAGTCAAAACAAAAATCGAATAGATCTGTCCATTTATCGAGGGACTACTGGGTGCACTGACCATTTATTAACATGGTCAAACAGTGAAATGTAATAAAATATTTACCTTCAGTTAAAAGATTTTCACCCAAAGTCACTTTTGTCATTTTAAAAAAAATTAAGGATATAAAGAGAAAGACTTGGATGTGCAGAAAAAAACACTCTTATTTTTTTTTCCATGTTCTTGATTGTTAGAATTGGGCCAATACAATCTTATTTGCATTATTGCTCTCTCCTTTATTTGGGTTTTGTGACAGTCTCTACATTCGAGTGTTTCAAATCTCAAATATTTACATTGTTCTTTCATTTTCATCAACTTCAATGTAACCAATATTTTCAAATTTCTTTAAGTTTTTTAAATACATTAAAGATATTGTCAATAAGAGATAAATATTAAAACTACATCAAAATATCTTATTTATGACTCACACGATTGGCACTGCAATCACCACATAGATGATCATAAATAAAATTTTGTGTTTACATTTTTATTTAGTATGTGTTTATAGTAAAGATAAGAGTATTTATAAGTAATCTACAAATGAACTTTTTTAATAAAATACTTAAATGAAACTAATGTTTTATATTCTTAATAGTTTATATTTTTCGTCATGAAATTTTAAATTTTTTAATACTGTACAAGTTATGTGAAGTCATACTTATATATTTATGTCATTCTTCGTTCTAATTGCACCGTTCTTGAAGACAACATGGAATATGCTAAGATAAGGTTCGTAAACATGGAATATGCCAACCTAAGGTTTTGTTCTTGTTACCAACTTATCGGTAACCATAGAAACACAGTACGAACTTCTACAAAATAACAAAACTTCGTATCTTTCATTAATAAAAAAATATCGGTATATTTCTTTTTTCTACTGTCTCCTTTTATTTTTATTTTCCGAATATTGTGCTATGAATTAGGTAACTGTTTTCAAATTTTACTGACTCATAAAAGAATGTTTTATTTTTTTTTTTATTCAGTAAGCAACAGAGACGTGGCTGGGTGCAAGAAAGCGAGACAGTGGTGACAAACAATTGCCAAAGGGTGTTCCCGTCATTTCGTACAATGCCATCAAGTAATCTGTCCACATGCATTATAATGCACTCAGAAAAGTGCAACGAACCGTATTTCTATTATCTGAAGAGGTTTCATTTGAGACGCTCTTTGAGGTTTTCTCTCTCACACAGCAATGGAAAGTCACGGAGGAGGTAAGTGGAAGATACTGTTGCCCTTACTTTTTCTCTCTCTGATCTCCACCGTCCGATCATCATCCGCCTTACGATTCCGACCGGTGTGCGGTGTGTCGGAGAGACAGGTTCGGATGCCGGAGGGTGCAGCCTTCAAGATTGGGCTCTTCGCGGACCTTCATTTTGGGGAGGACGCGTGGACGGAGTGGGGCCCACGCCAAGACCTGAACTCCATCAACGTCATGAACTCGGTGCTCCACCATGAAAATCCAGGTGACGTCACGTTACCCGTTACTGCATTCACTCTTCACCTCACACACTCTGTCCTGATTACTCACTGTTTTAGAAATGACAACCGGTGGATGCGAGTTTCACTGTTTGCACTTCATATTTCATCTTTGTCAAGGAATACGTAAACATCTATTAATATTAATTTTCAAAATAAAAACTTAATAATTTTTTATAAAGTAATTTCTTTTATAATATATATATATATATATATATATATATATTATATTATAAAAATATATATTTAATGACATACTTTTTACAACAAAAATGTCATAATAACATCGATTTTTGAAATAAAATATTAAATTAATGAAGAGTTTTCTATAATATAAAATAGTAAAGAATGTAAAAATGGGAATTAGATAAATATAGAGGTTTAATAAGAAATGTTATACTTACTATCATATTGAACGATCTTAATATTTAACAGTAATCATGTTTAATATCAGAACAAGTTCGAAAAATATTTACAAATTCAAGTTTATTTAGTATTCAGTAAATTTTCATAAATAGAATTATATTCTATAACCCTTTTGTTATATTAAACTAAGGGTGATGGATTAATATCTTGGATCCAAGATGGAATAAGCACCGTGAAATTAGATTGTTGACTAAATTAATTGTTATTCAGAATTTGTTTACTTCACGGGAATATTGATTTGTGTAAGAGAAAATATTGAAATTGGGGATCTATTCTTATAAAAGAATATTGCAACAAAAAAAACGTATAATTCATTAAAATATTTTTTTACAACTGCGTTCGGTAATAAATCTTTACGTGCACCAAAGGAACCATGGCATGAAGTTGCAATTTTAACGATGAATATTATTGTAAGGTTGGATAGTTTTCATCGCTAGCTTTATCCGTGTGTATACACACTCTTTTGGCTATTGTTTCTTTTAATACCAAAATATGTTTTATTTTTATTTTTTATGGAAATGGTGTAATTTGTTAAAAGTGTCATATTTTGAAAATTTTATAACTTCTTGATAAGTCCGTGATTAGGAATGATAATCAATAGAAAAAGTCGTCTTTCACTTGAAAATTTTATCATATTTTTTTATTTATTTTAAATTGGTTTATTCATTTCATTATGAAAACTAGTGGTTGATCTTTATGATGCGAGGGTCTGATATGAATTGGTCCGGTATAAGTTGTCCAAAAATCTTGATTTCTTTTAATTGGATGAAATTAGACTTGATAAACCTGGTGTGTGAGTGAGTTGTAGATATGATCTGATAAATGTTGTTAGTTGTAAATAACAAAATAAACAACCGACTATAAGATGATAACAAAGGAGTTAAAAAGTTAAAAGATGTTCACAATTACATTATCAATTTTCTCGTTATGTTAGAAGTGAACTTTAAGTCTACAAATATTACTAGGATAAGCTCTAATCATGGCTCTGATACCATGTTAGAAGTGAACTTTAAGCCTAACTCAATCTCACAAAACCGGCTTGTAACTTATAAACTATGAATTAGCTTTATCTTTAGTCGATATGTGACTTTCAACACGTTGAAGTAGTGATATCTTTAGGAAATCGATGATCTAGTCGTAACATGGACTCTCTTTTTAACACTTGTAAAAAATAATTAGTGAAGTAGTGATATCTTTAGGGTTGAATCCCAATTTTCGTGATCATAAAAAATAACGGTTGACAAATAAGCTTTATTAAAACAAGCTTGTATACACCATTGACATCCATTGTTATAATGCATGCTTTGTGTGACATACTGTCTATCTTGGATTCCACCACCACAAATTCGTAGCCATTATCTATTCAAGGAATCTCTAAATTAAGTCCATTTAACTTTTAGGAATCAATGCACCAATGCAAAGACATGCATGGAATCAATGCATAAACAATGAGCACATACATGTGAACAAAGAGGAGATCCACTTCAAAAGTAGTGAGGGTTTGGAACACCTTCATGTAGATTGAAGTCATGTGGGATATTAATGAACTCGAAAAACTATTCTGATTAAAGGTTTAATTATGATTAGCCATGAATTGTAATTAGACTTATTTTAATTAAAAAAAGTTTATAAATAGAAATTCGAAGTAAGGTATATTACACATTTATTGACTTTATTATCTAAACTGAACTAGTTATACTGACAATGTTGATGAACAAGAATTGGATTTATAGTTTTGTTATAGGAATTTATTTAAGATTTCAAAGGATTTATTGTAATTGAAAAATAATTAACTATGATAGTTTGTAGTCACGAATAAAGACTTATTTAAAATGATTTGAAACCATGATAATTTCCTTAAAAAATTTAAACTTTAAGAAACAAGTTAAAAATATTTAAAATTTGAATAGCAGAACAATTCAACAAGATAATATAAAAATATCTGTTGCTTTGGAATAAATGATCAAGCATCAGTACAGATGCTTAGATCAGTACATATGCTTAGAGATAGTTACATAATAGTGAGGAAATTAGAATGCAAGAGAACTTTTTCAAAAGTTGAATAACATATAATAAAGAAATTAAGATTTTAAATAGAAGGAGACATCAATATCTTATATCTTATATGATTAGGCTCATCTTTAATTTGTGTTGTTTTTGTCTAATAAATTCTTCCTTAAGAACTCAAAAATGGTATCAGAGCCATCTTGATAAGGAACATAATTCATTTCCTTGAGATTTTGGATTTAAGGACTTATGTCTCAATTTCTAAATATCCATCATTTTGTAGTGCCATGAACTTCAAATTTTATTAAAACCAAGTTCTAATGAAGTTAACTCTGGATGACAGATTTGGTGATATATCTTGGTGATGTCATCACGGCAAACAACATAATGATTGCGAATGCAAGCTTGTATTGGAATCAGGCAATCTCCCCAACAAGAAACAGGGGCATACCATGGGTTAGTGTATTTGGAAACCATGATGATGCTGCATTTCAGTGGCCATTGGAGTGGTTCTCTCCGCCTGGCATTCCTCCAATTCACTGCCCTCTAACCACAACTTCATATTCAGGTACCAAGTATTAAGTAATAGATAATGGAGAATAGAAGATACCTGATTTTGTTTCATTGTATCTCTCATGCTCCTCATAAGATTAAGTTTTTGAGATATTTTCAGTGAAGGGCATATTGGATAAATTTCAGGAGACGATGAATGTAGCTTCAAAGGAACAGGACGATTGGAGCTGATGTCAAATGAGATGAAGCACAATGGATCATTTTCTAGCTATGGCCCAAGAAATCTTTGGCCAAGTGTATCCAACTATGTCCTTCAAGTTTCATCGCCTGATTATCCACCATCACCAGTGGCTTTCCTTTACTTTCTTGATTCTGGTGGTGGTTCCTATCCAGAACTCATATCTAATGACCAGGTAGAATGGTTCCGCCGAAAAGCTGAAGAAATTAACCCTGACAAAAGGTAGAATCAAAGTGCACGAAACCACAACTTATTTTGATTTAAATAACTTGTTTAAGCGTTGTTCAATTAATTCAAATAACACATATTGCGTGACAGAGTTCCGGAGATTGTTTTCTGGCATATTCCAAGTACGGCTTATAAGGTGGTGGCTCCCAAGTTTGAGATACGAAAACCTTGTGTAGGATCGATCAACAAGGAAAGTGTCGCTGCTCAAGAAGTTGAAACGGGTATCATGGATCTTCTTCTCAACAGAACTTCTGTCAAGGTAATGTCTGTATGCTATACTTGTCAAATTCTCCAGAGCTATCTGTATACAACAAAAATCAAATCCTCAAAGATGCTAGTTGTTAGGTTTGAACCAGCATATGTGTTTGTTTAATGATTAATTTGTTGATATATGTTGAGATTGAGGTTATCAGTTCACTCTGTCCGAAGTGTCCAAATGTAAAATCATTCTTAAAGTTGACCGTTTTTATAAGTTAGAGTTGTTAAGAAGTAGATTTTAAGTCTATCTCAATTCTACAAAACTGTAAGTTGAGGTTTGCATCCATTTATATACTCTAAATTGATTTTATTTCTAGCCAGGACTTTCAATATACCATCTTACGCCATGTATATACATTTCATGTATGAAACTAGACATTAGTAGATGGTCTGATAAACAGTCTAAGAGTGGATGAAATGATATATCCAACAAATATAAATTTTGTTAGGATAAATTCTAACTCATCACTTTTATATCATGTTAAAAAATAAACTTTAACTCTAATTACAATCGTTTGATGTTTGAATGGTCCTTATGATCACTCTTGTATTCCCGAGTGTATGGACCATCTGATCAATAGTTAGCCAGACTTACAATTTCTATGATTGCAATGATATTTTTTGGTTGTCAAATAAGTCTTTTGGGGTTTACTGAGGAATTGTCTCAAGTATATGGGTTTTGAGATGTTCATTTTTCATCATCATCATGATAATTTTTGTTTGCAACTTTTTGTTTTGACAACCTCAGGCAATTTTTGTTGGACACAACCATGGATTGGACTGGTGCTGCCCATACAATAATCTATGGTTATGCTATGCTAGGCACACTGGTTACGGTGGCTATGGAGATTGGCCCAGAGGAGCACGAATTTTACAGATCAACCAAACACCATTTTCTCTTCATTCTTGGATAAGGATGGAGGATGGTCAAGTGCACAGTAAAGTTATCTTGAGTTCATAATTATGATATATGGATCTGATATACGTTTATGTGCTTATTTTAAAATATTAAAATATGATATGCAATATATGCATACTAAAATGTACAAATTTATTAAAAATATGATAAATATATAATTATTATTGTACATTCAAATTAAAATTAAATAAATTATATTTTATTAAAATAAAATTTATAAATTATTAAAATCGTAAAAATATTATTGTTTTTATAAATTAGATATTTATTATTAAAGTATCTGATACAGATACAAGATCAGTTACACAAATTAAAATACGTAACATCACAAGTTAACCAGCAAATATAGAGAAAAAAGTGTAGCTATAAATTGTAAATGAACATATGGCAATTATCTACATTCTAACATATCAGATTATTGGTATCTGATTGATGGAGAAATTGGATTTGTTTGTTTTTTTTTTTTCTTTCTGAAAGTATGTTTAGAGGAAGAAAAGAGAAGTATGTATAAACTAATTTGAACTTACAAAAAAGATTATTCTTTTTTTTTCTTAAAAGTTTAGGGAGAAAACTTGTTTAATCTTTCTCTTATCATGAAAAATGTTTAACACTGTGAGAGTCCAAATCAAAGAAAAAATGGAGAAAGTTCAAACTAGTCCATTGTGATTGATGTAGATTTTCTTTAATTAAAATTAAGAATAGTTTCTTCAAACTTAAAAACAATAATATGAATATCCAAATGAATAATCAACAATCAATATTTAACAAGTATCTGTAGGTAAGAATTTATTCAGTTTTTTTTACTGAATAATAACGAAGGGACATTTTCTATTTTTTTTTCCATGAATTGTCACATTTATTTTTCATGTATTCATGATTATAAAAAGACTAAGAAAAAAATTAATATATTGTATATAACCGTATGATTTTTTTTTTAATTTCAAAACCACAATTACTCCAAATATTTCACACCATCAAGGAGAAGTATATGTTTTGCCAACAACTATATATACTTCCTCCAGTCTTAAATATAAACAAAATAAAAACGTTTTGGATCAGTTTTAAATATAAGCAAATCTCAAGTAATTTTACTTCATTTAATGAGTTTATTTCCAAACTATATCTTTCATTTAATTGATATTTTTTTTAAAATAATTCTATTTTATTCTTAATACCAAGTTTGTAGTAAAGGAATGCTTGTTTTCATTTGACAAACCTATGCTTATAATTGCTTAGAAAATCCAATCTATATTAATAGATATCATAGAGGCTAACAAAGACATGTTATGAAAATTTTAAAATATTCTCACATACTTTTTTTTTCTTTTTTTTATTACGTTCGAGGAAGAGAAGTTGCTAGAATGTATGGCTATTGATTTTATTATCCAACATATTTATGTTGTCATTTTTCTTTTGACCAAAGAAGATGATTGGTTGACCATAATTTGATGTTTTTTATTGCATACTTTCATGATGAGAGATGAAGCAAAGTTCATTGCCATGATCTATAAGCTTATAAAGCAAAAGCAGTGTTGTATTAAACTGATAAACCTTGATGGCCAAATGATCTTTAGCCAAACCATAATATAATTTAGAGAGTTCAATGAACTTTACTTGATAATCATAGTCTAAAATAAGGTGCCAAGTTACTAGATATTATTGTTATTAGAAAAAGGGTATATATAATTCATCAACTTTAACTAAGAAATAAGGCACAACATTAATGAGGGATTGCTTTTCTGGTTCAATTAACATGTTTTTTTGCTATGTCCCAGTACAAAGAAACTCACAACTCATGTAACTACATAAAGCAAAGTTTCCTCAACTTTTCTCATTAGAACACCTTGTTGGGACAATGAAACAACACCAAAGTCACCTTTTTTTTTCTCTCATTTTGTTCGATAACTCGTGGAAAAGCATTCATGACTTTTATTTCCTTGCATGGACCACCATCAATCACCCTTTTAAATTCTTTCTCAAGTCAAAAACGTGCTTACATCAAGTACACTGGGGCCAAATTTCTATATAAAAATTAGACCAAGTTATATGGACATATATCATTCTTCTGAGAATGACTCTTCCGAATAGTATGCATGAAAGTTTCACATTCAGTAAAAACAAAACAAAAAATTGAATAATATCTTTTAAAAAGAAAAAAATAAAATCTACAATAATAAATTTTAAAGTTTTATCTTGAAAATGGTTCTTGGTATCTTGTATAGACAATTTATATCTTGTTGATTATAAATTTGGCAATGTATCTCACTAAAATAATTCCAACACTCTTAATATTATACTCACCTCCAATTTTTGACCCTGAAATATAGTTATTTAGTTGAACATAAGAGGGTGATATAAGGTGAACATGTCTATTTAATGCATTTTCATGTCTAAAGTGTTTGTTTAATGTATTTTCATAAAACTATTCATAGCTTATTTGAATAAGTTATAAGTTATTAAAATCTTTTAATATAGTTATAATATAAAATTAAAATGATACGAGGTAATATAGTTACAACATTGTGGATTAAAAAAATATAATTGTAGAGAATTTTTTTTTGAAAAAGATGCAAGTTTAATATTGGCCAAAAGAGAAAAAAAATGTAAATGTGCTATTAAATATTAAAGGATTTGTCATGAAATTTTTTGAAAAGTCAATGCAACAATCAAAATTTGACTATGTTAAATGAGGCAGTGATTATGATAAATTGATTGATGTGCCAATTCTATGTTTGCATTGCATGGTATTTTGGTGAATTTGTTATTATTGTATATGATATGTCACTCTCACTTGCTATTATTTCTGAAATATAACACATGAAGAATTTAACCCCATCCATACATTAATGGGAAGAGATAAATGCCACCTCAACCTAAAGCATTCCTTATGATATCAAAGCCTATGATTGAAAGTAAAAAACTTACAAACAAAACTCCAAATAGTGTTCATATTCTGAGCTAGCTCATAATGACCATGAATTGATAAACATATTGTACAAAGAAATTTCAATGTTTGAGTTACAAGAAAGTGAGACTTTTAGTTGTGTTACAATTAATTCGACTATGACAAAAAAAATCACTTCAATAAAGGTGGTTAAATAAAGATGACATTTTTCATTAAAACAAACTAATGGGAACTCGTGTTGGCCCTATAACCACACATTTAAAAGAAAACCATTTAGTTGTCATATTTTACCAATATGTTTTCATGCTTGATTTGGTTGTGACCACCACCATCATTTTCTTTATGAAGAAGAAATAAAGAAAACTATTCTCTTTTTCACAACACATTGGCCTAAGAATTATATATCTATAACTTTTTGTTCAATTAATGCTAAAATTTGAATGAGAGATTGATGTTTGAAGGAGTTCGATTGTTATACATGTTGCACAATATTACTCAAACACAACTAAAATTACTATATATATACATATGGTTAGATACTTTATCATATATACAAGATTGTTTGCACAAAATACAACCCACTATAGAAATAAAATAGTGATTAACTTTTGTATTTATAAAGAAAAATAAAAAAAGAAAAATAAAAAAAAGTAAAAGATAATGAAAGGTAATGTGATAACAATAAAAAAAAATTAGATGTGAAAATATGATTTGTCCATAAGATTATTATAATGTAAAGCATATCTTTATTTATTGAACAACTCAAATTGTCCCCTTTCATTTTCAATTCTAACTGCCATGGCCAGTTCCCTGTCCCCATGCTCCTTCCGGAGGGAATGGAAGGTAGAAAACCAAATACTCATTTTACTGACTTTGACTAAACCAAACATTTGATAGATGAAATTGACAGTAGCAACAGCAGAGGGACAAGAGAGACCCCATGGAGTTCAATGGAGTTTGCCTTTTCAGCAACCACAAGTCATCCAAGTAGGCTAACTCCATTTTCCACATCATTACAACAATACTCATCCTTATGGCTTTCCCAATGCAAACTTCTCTCACACTATTATCACCATGTATTATATATACAACAAAAGAATCAAAACATATGGTGCTCAGTGTCAAAACACATTGATATCAAGCAAAGAATTTTGAGGCACCCCCCACCCAAAGGACAAAAAACCTCACTTGGGGAATCATCAACTTGCTTAAAAGTTTGGAATATCCAAAAGGGTATGTATGGATTTCATCTCTTTTCAATCACCAAGCCATTCTGTTTCTTCATGCAACATAAGTCACTAGGTGTAGCATGCTTTACGAAAAGGGTAATTTCTTGAAGTGGCCTAACTTTTAGCATTGATATGACCATGCTTGAGAAATATTCTTGTGTGCACTTTACATGTGGTTTTTTTTCTTTCTTTTACCTTTTTTATGATTGAAAAGCATTACTGTTCATGGTATATTTCAGTTCTATTGGGCCAATAAATGATTGTTACTGAAAATGAAAGTTGATCAGTGGCAGTTTTGGTCCTTATTGGGGGTAGGTTTCTTTTATGTTGACAAATGAATAGAACAGCTAGGTGAGAAAATAAAATAGAATGATGACTAAAGCATCTTAATTGTTTAGTAGGAACAATGAAATTTGTATTTTAAATCTCTAAATTTGACTCTTTGCTTTCCCCCCTTTTTCTTCAATATCAAGAGCAGAAATGTGCTTCAAGAACAGAAATGTTGTGTGAAGAATTCGGTTTGAATGATGCCATAAATCTTCATGGCAAAGAGAAAGAGCTGGTTTGGATGGGTGAAAAGGCTATTTACTTCTGAGCCAAAGGGCAACAAAGTAAGGCTATTCACATTTACAAACTTAACAATTGTCTAACAATGGTGAAGTACTCATTTTGGTTAAAAATTTTCCTTCTGTACTTCAGAAGCCAAACAAGTGGGGGTGGAGTTTTGGAAGGATCAAGCAGAGACAGTATCCTACAATTACAGCTCCAAATAAGACATTGATTGAAGCAAGTGCAGAACAGAGAAAACATGCTTTAACTGTGGCTATTGCAACTGCAGCAGCTGCTGAAGCTGCAGTTGCTGCTGCACATGCTGCTGCTGAGGTTGTCAAGCTCACAGGTGCTTCTCGTTCTTATTCATATCTTTCCAAGGGAGACAGAAGTTTAGCTGCCATCAAGATCCAAAGCGCATACCGTGCACATCTTGTGAGTTTTCTCAAAACCCTCTACTTCATCTTCTGCAATCTTCACTGAATTGTCAATATGCTTCAAAGTTTAGGTTTGTTGTTTGGAAGAGATTTATGTAGACATAAGTAAACTGATTCCAAATTGAACAAAGTCTTCTTTTCTCTTCCTTTTAGTAGCATACTTGTCAATTTTATTGGGAAGAAATGGATGAACCGAATGAAAAAGGGTAATCGCGTCTGGTATACTGTTAGAAGTATGAGTCTAACTTTCATATCAATAGAAATAAGTTAAACACCATATAAAAAAGAAACTCATAAATCTAATCTTTCGAGATTTCGAGTTAAAAGTTGTGTCAATTCCGTATGTGGATTGAAGTAATGTCACGCGTATATAAACTCCCTTCAAAAAAGACCATCATTTACTTTTTCTTTTTCTACAAAGAATTTGAGTTGAGTTTCAGTTTTGATCATTTTGATTCTCTTTAAGAAGCTGGAAATGTAACAGGCTAGGAAAGCATTAAGAGCATTGAAGGGAGTCATAAGACTGCAAGCCATAATTCGTGGACAAGCTGTGAGACGTCAAGTGTCAAACACTATACAGAATTTTCACTCCAATGCAAGAAATCAAGTGGAAATTCTGGAAAAAAGTAGCCATATGGCTGAACATACCAAGCAAAATCCTAAGCAAAAGAAAAAGTTAGAAGATAAGGAACTGAAGGTAAAGTTTGTGACATTTGTTTTAGTAGAAGAGAAACCATGAGAAACAACCAAAAAGAATGAAGGAAATGTATAAAAAAATTAACTGAACATTGATTTCTCTGGCTTACTTTGTGTCAGTGGTTCAATTCATTTGACTTGGTGCATATGTTAGTTAGGTGGAATAGCTTTTTCTTTTGATATCAGAGTTTCTACTAAGTTTGAACAATTCCATTTGATTAATCCACTAAAGAATTTTGGTGCAGTCTGAATGCGATAGTCAAAGAACATGGGATTGTAGCTTGCTATCTAGAGAAGACATTGAAGCTATATGGTACAGAAAACAAGATGCCATGGTCAAAAGAGAGCGTATGAAACAGTACTCTTCTTCACAAAGGGTAACACTGATCACAGTTGAATTTTATTTTACTTTTGCCATTGATACAGTACTCTCTACACAGAATTCCAAAACTAATAACTAATGAGTAGTTTATGCTTGCTTGATGTAACTTTCACCCCACAAACATTATTTAAATGTTACGGAACCTCAATGTGATTTGATATTTATCTCATTCTTTAGAAAAAGTTGGAGAGAGAAAGAAAGAATTTTAAGATAAAAGAAAAGGTCAAGCCATTTGAAAAATGAACCTACCTTTTCAAACATTGCTACTAGTGATCTTTGCACATAGGAGCTTTAAGTATTTTAAGAAAAAAAAGTTGACATGGAAAAAACTTATATACATAGTCAATTAATTTCATTTATCTTTCTTCTAAAAGTGGTTGGCAAAGAGTTTGTTCAAACATTCCATGAGTATTTCTTATTGTATATAATATGTTAAAATAATCAAAACGTGAATCTAGGATGGTAGAAATGACAAAGTTAAACACCATAAAAAAAAAAACTTATAAAATCCATTGTCTTAATGTTATAGGTTAAAAGTACTGATAATTCTTTATCTGGGTTGAACTGATGTCACATACATATAATATCTCTCTAATAAATTCTCTTCAAAAATATGAATCAGCAATATCAGAGCTAATAACATAATGATGATGCATTAATCCTTTTCAGGAGAGAAAAAATCCAGAAATGGTGGAAGAATGTATGCAGAACATGAAGTTTGGAAGAGAGAGCTGTCGTACACTTGGAGAGTGGCTGCATAAAGAAACATGCGATTTGAATATGATGTATAAGCCAATAACTCTTCCTACAAACTTGATGACAGCAAAACAAGAATGGCAAGAAGGATTGAGTCCACAGATTTCAATCCCAAGGAAATCATTTTCTGTTGTAAAAAGAAGTTTAAATGGGGATGAAAATTCAATGTCAAATTCTCCAGTTTTTCCTACATACATGGCTGTTACTGAATCCAGCAAAGCAAAAATGAGGTCTGTTAGCACACCAAAGCAAAGAACAGGAATTCTTGACATATGCTCCAATCACAATGAAGGAATTTCCTTTTACTCTTCTTGTTATGGTGAAACTAGCAGCACCAATGAAAACCATGCAAGTTACCAACAAAGATGCTAAAGTGAAAATAGCCTTTTGTTATCACTGTAAGATGTAAAATCTGCTTCAATGCATCATCTGCTGAAGTCTCATCACAAGGGAAAACTAAGGTTATTTGATGTTTGGTCTTTCACATACATGTATGGAGTGCTTTGTCTGACTGTTACATTTTTTTTTTCTGGTTTTGAAGATGAGAAATTGTCACTACTTACTTACTATTGAAAATGGTGTATACATGTTTTATTTTTCATTTTTCTAGTGTTATGGTGGGATTATTTGAGATTTAAAAAATATAAGATATAAAAAATATGTTATATGAATGAACTTTATTTTATTCTTATATTAATATAATACTAAATATTTATCACATTTCAATCTTCATTTTTAATCTAAATAATAATTAAACGATTCTCTAAAAGCTAATTTGAATAAAAAAGATATTAAAAAAATATAACAGATAAGTCAAAATTCTGTATTATTATAATAATAATTTTTTAGTATATATGTTTTGCTGATAAAAAAAAAATTATAATCCGATTTTTTCTTCTTCAAAATATATTAACTTTTTTGTTGTCCCCTGGATAGCTACATCTTGCTGAAAATTTTTACTTCTGCATTTGAGTTTCAAGGGTGTGGGACACTCACAATTAATCAACTAACAAAAATTGCAGGTGATATATTTCTACATTATTTGACTTTTGGAAAATTTTACAAAAGATTGAATTGATGAAATAAAATTAAATGTTGATTTAAAAGTATTTTAATTAAGTTTGATATTTGAGCCTTTTGAAGTTATTTTACATAGTGAACTTTGAATTTCAGATACGTATATAAAGTATAATTAATAAGCCCACTTAAACGATGGTTTAAGAATTTTACCAATGAGTTTTGATAAATTAAAGTTAAATATTGATTTTGAGTGATTTTATTAATCAAATTTCATGTTTGAATTTTTTTTAAGTTATTGTTTGTATTCAACATTGAATTTAAGATATATATACTTTATTTATAATTTAGTTTTATTTAAATTTTTTATATGTTATGATAATAACTATGATTATAATAAAAAAATTGTATCTTACAACTAAATGAGTTGAACTGGTTACACCAACATATCTAATTTATATATAAATTTGTTTGAACCTTTAATTACCGAATCTAACATATCTTTGGATTAGATAAACACATGAGAGACCAAGTTTGTAATGATTAGGTATTTAACTAATATCTTCAATTGTCTAATCAAACATGTACGCACGTATTTCTTTTTTATTTAGCAAAAAATACATTATTTTCTTAATTTAGTCAAATTAAAAAAAAAAAACATATTCACACCTGGTCAAATTTGGACAAATGCTTATTTTCCATATATTCTTCTAAAACAACACAGGAATAATATATACAAAATTTTTGAGTGAACATTTTCACCCTTTAAAGGTGCTTACGTTTCAAGTCTTTTGTAGATTTAGTACTTTTATCTGAGATTTTATTAAATATTTTTTATATCGAATAATAAGTCTTTGTTATTTAATATTTTTACATGATTTTTATTTTATGTCATCATTTTATTTATTTTTCTAAGAAATATAAGCTATGTGGACAATATTAGGTTAATATAAGATAATGAGTGATTTTTATTATTCGGACCAAAAATATATTATATAACAACATCATATTCAATCACTTTCGTATTTACACCCTGATGAGACCTAGTTTTTATTACGTTTCCTAATAGATAAAGATAAATAATCAAAATAACAAATCAATATATCCTATCACCTTCTTAATATAATAATTAAACCTATTTAATATAATAATTAAATGACATTAAATAAACTAAAACTATAAAAAATTAAACACTTAATAGATTAAAATAAATTTAAATAAAAAAAATCTAAACAAATTGAAATAAACTTGAAAGACTACCTGCTACCAAGTCCCAGTTTTTCAAGTTCATCTATGATCAAACAAATTTCTCTATAAACAATTTTAGAAGGAAAAAAAAGGGCAAGAAGAAAAACATAAAATAAGTTTAATTTAATGTAAAATCTAAAAATAAAAATTTAACAAACATATCTTATGAAAAAACCTAACTTTTTTTTTCTGGTTTTACTATGGTAAAATGGCTTAGGGAAAAGTTTGTTTATTGATGTGATAATTTGGTTTGACTTGGCTTGTGAGTGAATGTGAATATTGAATTTTGGAAGGAAATAAAATAAAAGAATGGTGATGAGTATAAAAGGGTGAAAAAGATGAGATTTGAAGCGAAGGGTTTTGAAGATTTGGCAAAAGAATGGGAGAAGAAGTGAAGCTGATTGCTACCCATGAAAGCTTCCCCTGTGCAAGGATTGAGTGGGCATTAAGGATAAAGGGTGTGGAATATGAATACTTGAAAGAAGATTTGGCAAATAAGAGTCCTTTGCTTCTTCAATCTAACCCTGTTCATAAGAAAGTTCCAGTCTTTCTTCACAATGAGAAAACAATTGCCGAATCACTTGTGATCCTTGAATACATAGATGAGACCTGGAAGAACAACCCTCTGCTACCTCTTGATCCTTATCAGAGAGCACATGCTCGCTTCTGGGCCAGGTTTATTGATGAGAAGGTACAATATCATTCAACCTTTTCATTACCCTTTTCCTTATTTCATTTCATTTCACCATATAACTTACAACGTATGAGAGTTGATTCTGAGACTGAAGTGAGTTTCAATTTGTTCAAGATCTGGTCTAAATTTATAGTTTCATTTTGGTTATGGTATCTCTGAAACAGGGTGAATTTGTTCTCTGACTGTTCTTTGTTTTTGACTTTATTGAAAACTGAAGTTTTAATTTTATAAGGTTAAATGTGATGTGAAAATGTAATTTTTACAATAAATGAATGAATGAAATGGTGTAAACTGTTCCAACTTTAGTCTTGAGTAGAGTATAACACATCAAAATTATACTAGTTGGTTTAGAAGAATTATATTTAATTTTTAAAAAATTTGAAGATCAAATGGTATAAAATTTTGATGAATGTTTTAAGACTTTATAAACTAAAACTAGTTTTAATGAAGACATCACATAGTTAAAGATCTGCTGTGAAAAACACAGTTTCATAGACTTTCTTGCATTTGTTTAGTGCTATGTATGTGTAATTTAGAAGTTGGAGAAAATTTGAGATTATAAATGATAGGATTTAGATTGATTGTGATGCTGAGAAGATGATGAAAAAGTGTGTGATGAAGGTAGTTTTTTTGGAAACAGTGTTTGTATGGTGTGTGGGGAGCAGCTGTGGCTGAAGGAGAAGAGAAGGAAAAGGCTGTGGAGGGTGCATTGGAGTCACTGAGATTTCTTGAAAAAGAAATTGAAGGGAAGAAGTATTTTGGAGGAGAGAAGATTGGTTATCTTGATATAGCAGCTGGATGGTTGTCTCATTGGCTCAGTGTTCTTGAAGAGCTTGGAGAGATGGAACTTCTCAATGCACAGAGATTCCCTTCTCTTCATCAATGGACTCAAAACTTCATTCAGACTTCACCTGTCAAAGATTGCATTCCATCTAGACAAAGTGTTGTTGAATATTTCAGCTTTGGCATCAACTATACTCGTTCCTTGGCATCCAATAAATCTTCTTAGTTTATAATTCGTTCATGTTGTTTGTATTGGAATTCAGTTTTTCTTTATATGGGGTTGCTTCTGTTATCATATGTAATTGTCTGTCATCAATACTTAATAAGTTTTATGTGCAGTGAGGTTTCATGTAATAATGCAATTGTTGGTGATTTACTACTGATTTCTCAAGAGAGAATCTTTGTTTTCTTTAGAATTGTTTATCATCAAAGATATATAGTATTCAAATTTATTATATTTAAGTGAACAAATTTATATAAGAGATCAATACATTATATTTAATTTAAAATTTTGAGATAATATATTATATAGTATATATTATTTATTTGGTTTAATATCATTTTTTTTCTAAGTTTCGCTTGAAAATGTCAAATTAGTCTATCTTTTAAAAAATGCGCCAATTATGTCCTCATTTAATAAAATTTATGTCCTCATTTAATAAAATTTGCATCAATGAAATCCCTCCCGTTAAATCCATACAAACGGCGTTAACTATTTTTCTCTCTCTTCTACTTTTCTTCTATTTTTTTCTGTGCAATGCAGGTTTTTGTCAGTTTTTTTTTCTCTTCTACTTTTCTTCTACTTTAAATACTCTCTCTTCTACTTTTATTCTATTTTTTTGCATACTCTTCTTTACTTTCCATTGGCAATTATTTTGTATCAAAATGTTCTTCTACTTTTCTTCTATTTTTTTGCATACTCTTCTTTACTTTCTATTGGCAATTATTTTGTATCAAAATGTTGTTTGTCCCTTTCGTACACAAAAATTAATGTGGCCCGTTTATTTACTTGCACATATTTATTTCTTGTAATGTCTATTGCATTGTGATAGAAATTGTTTTTATATATTTTGGTTTCAAACGGTAAAAAAATTATTTTAGGAGACGTTTAAGAGACGTTTGACTTAAGTTAATTTGTTGCTATTAAATGTTTTGAAAGAAAAAATAATTTTTTTAAATAAATATAAGTTGAAGTTAGAATTCATCATTTAATTTCATATTTAAAAAAATAAATTTACATTACTAGATGTATGTAATGAAGACTTAAATAATTAAAATTAATTTTATTTATAATCATTAGTATTACTTTTTTTATGACTTTATTATTAAGTAATATTTTACCAACTTATTTTATGTGTAATTCAAAGTTGTTTTTATAAATATAATAAAAAACCACTCTAATAAAATAGTATAATTTTTTCTCTTACACATTTTTCTTCTTCTAATACATTAAATACATGTCTAAATTAAATAAATAAATTTATTATAAGGGTAGCAGGACAAAAAGTAATAAATATGTTTGAAAAGAGAAAGAACAATTTAAAATCAAGAACAGGAATAATAAACAAAATCTTTTTTTTATCTGATTTTAATAACATTCATTATCTTTTTTATTATTAATTAAAATAAGAGTTAAATATGTTTTTAGTTCCTAAACTATTGGCCGTTTCTGGTTTTCGTCCCTCTTTCAAAATAAGGTACAATTTGGTTCTCATTCTTTTAGAAACTTTGGTTTTAGTCCTCGAAACTTTGGTTTTAGTCCTCGAAACTTTGGTTTTAGTAAAAATTTGGTCCTCAATTAGTCAACAAAATGAGGACTAAAACCAAAGCTTCGAGGACTAAAACCAAAGTTTCGAAAAGAATAAGAATCAAATTGTACCTTATTTTGAAAGAGGAAGGAAAACCAGAAACAACCAATAGTTTAGGGACTAAAAACATATTTAACCCTTAAAATAATATATATTTACAAAAAGATTAAATTATTTAATATTATGAACGATAAATATTTAATAAAAGCAAAAGTTATTGGAGAAATGAGTTATTGGGAAGTGAAATTAGAATAGTATGAGAAGTATAAATGGTCCAAAGTGGCACACTATTCCACGCACCTAGGAATTTGTATTAAGGAAAATGAATGAGAGAAATATATTTATAAAATAATGTTACCATTGTTTACTGCCAAATAATCAAATCCTTAACGCCGTTGGTTTATATTTAACGGAAGAAGGGACTAATTTGACTCAAAATTTTAAAAATGAGAATTTATTTCAAAACACTTTTAAAACGACTAAATTGAGATTTTTCAACGAAACTAAGGAAAAAATTGACTATTAAACCTATTTATTTTATTTATTCTTATTTAATATGAGATTTTCAAGTCGTTTTAAATTTCTAAGGATATTTTTTCAAGTGTTAGTTTTTTTTTTATATTAGAACACATCTCTTTTGAGGTGAATTTTTTTTTAACCACAAATATGATTTTTCTTTTGTACTATCATTTTATAATGAGACACATTTGGAAAACTTTTGCTAGGAGAAATCTTCAAATTATATAAATTTTCACCTACTTTATAATATGATTAAGATAGTCGTTAAAATAAATTGTTCGTTCTACCGTTTATGAGTTCTTTGAAAAGAGATTCTAAAGAGATTGAGTACTAAAAAATTTAAAAAAAAAACTATTAAGGTAATAAACATATTGACATTTATACTTATAAATTGTACATTTTACTCTTTGTTACTCAAATAATATTGAGTTTCTAATTTATGTTTAATTTCCAATTGTACAATCTTTTATGGACATCAATTTTAATTGAAACCATGAATATGAAAGTATTTTAATTCTAAAAGTATCACAATTTAAATACTTTATAATACAATTCACTTGTGAACAAAATAATCATTGAAATGTCTAAATAAATGTGCATGAAATTTAGTCATAAAAGTAAAACCAAATAAAATAAAGTAAAATAAAACATGAAATTCAATCACAAAAATAAAGTCAAATAAAAGAAGGTAATCAAGCATCATCAACCACATATTTTCTGAAACAAAGAAAAGTTATGTGAGGGAATAATATCATATTGTGTTATATATATATATATATATATATATATATATATATATATATATACATACATATATATATATATACATACATACATATATATATATACATACATATATATATATACATACATATATATATATATACATATATATATATATATATACATATATATATATATATACATATATATATATATATATGTATGTATGTATATGAAGGATATCTTGTAAAACTCAAGAGGCAATAACAAAACGTCTTTGTGTATTATTCAATGTTTTCTTTCAAAATAAAATTTGCTAGTTGTCCTTGAATGCATGATATTTACATAATATCAGAAATATGAATTGGTCATCTGAGAGAAAGGTTCAGAAACTATTTTGAATGAGATGATTCTGAATAAATTAGATTCATTATCATTAAATTTCATATCTTTATTCTATATTTAAACATTTAATTTTGTTTTAAAACTTTCCTTTCAAATATATTTTCAATTTATTATTTTAATTAGTTTAACAATTAGAATTTTACGGCATGTTTCTCTAGTATTGAATCTATCTATATGCTATATCTTTTAATTATTAACACTTTTAATTTATCTTTTCATCTTTATTTCTAAATTAAATTTGAATAATTTAAACAATATCAAATAGTTAAAAATAACGTTATATCACAAAGTAAACCATTTTTCATAAATATAAAATATTGTATATTTAACATCTTTATTCATTTAAAGTTGTTATATGAATATTATAATTTTGTGCATATATCATGCTATTTCTTTGAACTTCATAGGAATCCCAACAAAACACAAATGTAAAACATTTATCTTTTGTCTTAGAGCACCCATTTCAAACTAAACAGCAAGAAAAATGTTTGCAAAGCCGAAGTTATATATAAAGTTTAATTATCTATTTAAACTCAATTTTCATCATTCAACGTAATTTACCAATTCT
The DNA here is from genome assembly GCF_016808095.1 of Vigna angularis. NCBI lineage: Eukaryota > Viridiplantae > Streptophyta > Magnoliopsida > Fabales > Fabaceae > Vigna > Vigna angularis. Next base: position 37,696,991 of record NC_068972.1, read on the forward strand.
ATTTAGTGATAATATAATATATGAAAAATATAAATACAAAACAAGTTAACAAAAAACAACGTTGATCTTTTCTACACAACATCCTCTCATACAAATTTAATGGATTCATAATATTTACAAAATTTGAAAAATAAAGATGATGAGGAATAAAATATGAAAGTTAGCTAATACACGTAATCAACAATCAATTTGATCCCTCAAGTATTACTCTGCTTCTACAGTGTCTAAAGTACTAGAATTACACATGTAATCCATGAAATATTCAATATCCATCAATTTAGTCACTACGTCCATTTTTTAAACATTTGAACAATGCACATGATTTCTAATATTTTTGGATCTGCTTATATAATTTCACATGTTTAAGATTGACTTCGTGAAACATTAGGGAGATGGTTTACTCAGCAGATATTAGGAAGAGACAAATGAAATGAAAAGGAAAAACTGACTTCTGCAGCTGCGATGATAAGTGAGGAAGTTAATGGCAAACGTTTTAACCAAAATGGTTATCAATACTAGTTGTTTGGATCCACAAGTAACATCAGGAGAACCTACTCCAAGAGGTATATAGCCCACAAATTTGAATTCTAAATCCAAAATAAATAAAACCAAAAACAAAATGATGCATCCGGAAAGATAAAACAAATACTCTCTCATCGATCTACCTACAGAGTTATCGGGCTGCTTGACCTTGTGCATGCTCCAGAAGTTGACTAACCAATTTGTAGGTGCGCCCGTTAAGGGCCTTGGTATGGTCTATCAGTTGCTCATACCTGCGGAGGTAGTAATTAAAGATCAATGGCCATAAAAACTGACACACATGTAGATAAAAGAGTCAACATGACTGAGGCAGAAAAGTATAATACATGAATAACCAAGAAAAGCCCTTGTCTCTCAAATTAGTGATCAATGTTAACTTACACGTTTGGATGATTAGGCTCCATGATAACGGTTCCAGTGTGAGAGTCAATTTTCGCATCAAGCTTTGAGCTACGGATGAGATTAACAATCCATCTCTCAGCCTCCTCATAATTCAGATTTAACTTCTCAGCAAGCACTCTGAAAAATATCACAAGTGAGCAACCCTATCTTATAATTTTGGTTACAGATCCCCAATATGTCATTTAGGTGCGTAACATGAAAAGTAGACCACAGGAAACCGTATATAATAAAACATAACATCATATAACAAAAAAGATATAAATTTGGGAAATACAGTCAAGACCTAGAGTAAAACCTTTCAAGGCCACAAAATAAGAGGAACAAAAGATCAATGGCAGAGCTACATTGTGTTTTCACAGGTGCAAAGTTATTGCATATTGGAAAAATTATAAAGCCAGATAGATAGCTATGACTTCTTATACTAGAAAAGTGCATACCCCATGTCAATACGTTGATGTATTCTACAGTATGTCTCAAAGATAAATAGCCTAGCATTTTCAAGGAACTCATCCCTCAGTGGTACAGTTGAAAAGTTGCTTTCTTCAACCCTTTTCCCAAGGAAGGGATCATTGAGAATTACCTGCAATTTAAAAATGAGTAAGTATAATATAATCAAGCCACATGAATACAGGTATCATGGACATATATGAAAAAAGGGAAACTGAACAAGCCACTTGAGTTACATCATTCCTATAGTTGATATATGTTATCTAGCAAAAGAAAAAAAAACAAGCTTACTTCTTCACATTCCCTCATCTTCTTCTGTGCCCCATCAAAGTCATAGTTGACGTAAACACAAGCCAAAAACTCAGTGATGGGATCTTTATATGAATGCTGCTCTTGTTGAATAACTTTAATAAAGTCTTTGAATTGTGGCCTCCTTCTCTTGTTAACAATGAATGCTGTGGCCAAGTATCGTAAAAGGTGTGGGGCACTAGTTTGGATAGCATTTAGATACCTGAAAATTATATCATATTTAGATGAAGCAACACCGCAAATACTAAGCCCAGAAGAGACAGCCATAAACCATCCCCAAAGAAAGGAAATAATTGATCAGTTTGACAAGGATTAACAATAAAAGTAAATCTACAGTATCCTAAGAAAGGATAGGTGTGACATACTTGTCCTGATTGAACAGATCAATTATTTGTGTTCTTCCATTGTCATGATTAAAAAAGATGAATAGACTCCAATGCATCAGCCATATTCTGCTCTGCACCTGGTTCAAAGGCGATGCAAAACTCTGCAACAAAGTTCTCGAATTTGTATTAATATAATAAGCATAACAAACAAGTACATGTATCCACTTCAAAAATCAACTGACAAAAGAGAACAACCTTTGAGTCAATGATTTCCTTCAAGCGATTGAGCTCTTCAAGAGCAATGTCCCAGTTCTGCATCAAAATTTCAGCTGCCAGCTTCCCCCACAATGCACTCAAGCTCCTCTCACTATTTGTGCACAAAGCTCTGTACTGATAAAGATAGTCAGCAGCACCAGAGTAGTTCCCACACTCAAACTGAAACTTGGCATATTGGTAAAGTGCCTCTATTTGTGCAGGACCAATCTGTTCCAACAAACACATAATTTAAGCAGTCAGCAAAACAACAAAATTCAAACTTCAAAACTGAAACAAATCTTTTAAGAACCACTAAATATAACAGCAAACAACTAAGAAAACAAAATGCTTAAATAAGATTAGGAAACAATCAAAGCAATCACATTACCAATATACAATCTCTATCAAAAGCTTATAAGAGAGAAATTATTAAAAAAAGTGTAGTCAGTTACCTTAAATAATTTTCTAAAGCTTAGTAGTCTAAAGAACCTTTTGGGTATCTAGTACTCCTATCCCACCATCCAAAGCTGCTAAAAATAACCTTATAATTCTTGTACAAAGACTCCAGTCCTAGTATACCAAACCCGACAAGCAATAAAATCCTTCAAAAAAAATCAACACATTTTATCCAAACTCTATGTAATCAAAGGCATGTCAATTGTTATAAAAAAAATATTCGACTGTTTCGCGACAGCTTCGTATCCTCATTAACAAGGGGCAATTCTAAACCTTACTAGCATAATAAAATCACTAAAAACCTTTAGAGCAACTATTATATCCTATCCTACCACTACCAGCCAAAGCTTACCTAAAGTTATCAATTTGTTCTCAACATTCCAATCCTAATCCACCAACTCCAATTCTTTTCCAAACACCACTAACTAAAGCGACGTTTAAAACCCAATTGCCATGCAACACTCTCATAGGAATATCTAGCCATGTGAGGACTGATTATTATTTTGCTTCAAACCTGATATCGCTCATTGAGCATCTGGAGGTTATACTGCTTGTCAGCACGAAGCTCCTGCACGGCGGCAGCGTTCTGGAGGAAGGAGACGAGGGGCGCGGCGGCCTCCTCGAGGGACTTGAGGCGGGCGACAACCTCGGCTCGGCGCTCAACCATGTCATGAGGAACATCCTCGGTGTGGTAGAGACTCTTGTGGATGTCCATGGCGTAATCAACCATGTTGGTGTTGTTGAGGAGGTCGATCTTCGCCTTCAGGATGAGGTCATCGTCGTATAGCTGGCGCTCCTGCAGAAACTCCAGGAGAGGGAACACCAAATGCCTGTCGAGGTTCGGCGCCATCCGAGGGGTAAGGTCGTAATCAGCCATTTTTCTCCACACGTCGGATTCGATTCCAAATTCTTACTTCTTCTGCTGGCGCACAGGCAAATACTGATTCAAACACTGATTGATACAATACAATAAAATAATCTATTTGTGATGTGTTCCGATAAATCGGAGTGTTGAGGAAAGGAAACGTGTTTTCCGTGCGACGGTGGTGGATGAGCGAAAACCTACCTCCTACTGCTGCTGCTGCGGCGTCGTGTGGAGATAGGGCTCCGACAGAGGCAAGATGCAGAGACGCAACACTGAGTATTCGAGAATAGGGTTTAAAAGCAAGAAGACTAAACGGTATCGTTTAAGACTTTGGTAAAATGAGAGAAAAATATCTAACACTATTGCCTTATGAAAAAACAATGCATCTATCAATAACTGCAAAATACTATTGGGCTTTGGAATGTTAATATTTTGGGCTTTTAGGCTTTCTTTTCATATGAAGAATATTGCTTCTAGCACCCCATAAAGCGCTGCAGAGGATGAAGAAGAGAAAAAAAGCAAAAAAAAAAAGAAAAGCAAAAGCCTTCAAAGAACTTTTTCTGAAATGCATTTCATATGAAGTGTTTCGAAAAACTCTTTTCAAAAGGTATTGTAGGTGTTTTGGAAATATTTAAAAATTCTATGGCTTTCAAAATATATTTCAACTCTTTTGAAAATTTTAATTCAAAAATCTTATTCCAAAAATCTCGTTCCATAAATCTTATTCCAAAAATCTCCAAAAAAAACGTAATTCATAAGTTATTTTTACAAAAATAAAATATAATTTCGAAAATTTGGGGGTGTGTAAGGAAATTGTGAGTGTGCAGAAACTAAAAGCTTTATATGAAATTGGGAAACTTTTTCTTCCTTGTTTTTTTTTCACTTTATAGCTATATTGCATTTACTAAAATATTTTTGTCTATTATTTAAATTTAAAATCTCATCTATATTGGAAGACATTGAAAACTTCCCAGATTACATATTTGGGAACATCTACATGCAGTAATGCATTCTGAATATTGTTTTGTTTTTTTGGAGTTTGTAATTATTATCTTAATCGTGATTTATAAATTAAATAATTATTTTCTTAAAATTATATTATAAAGTGGACAATCTAAAATAATAAAATTAAGAAAAATAATCTCGAATCTAATATTTTGTTGAAAGAGATTTACTTTAGTATCACTTAAAAAAAATTCTTTAAAAAGAGGGGTCAAATTTATAGTGAGAATAAACTTTTTGTTTTCCCTCATCTAACTTGATTAATAAAAAATAAGCTAAAATCTTCTTTTCACTTGATTTTGATTTCGATTATTTAATTTGATTATCTTGTTTTCTTTTTCAATTTTATCGTTTCATGTGACAGTGATATTAATATTACGTGTTAATTCTATATTCGAATCTTAAATTATTAACTTTGTTTTTAAATGAAGCAAAATTTTCCATTACAAATTAATAATTTAAGGATGTTTGTCCAAGGACATTTCAGGGGTGTAAAAAGTAAATAAAGCCTAAATCAATATAAAATGTACATTTGTCTACTTACCTGAACTACTAACTCTACTGATTATTGTCCAGCTATAAATAAAGGAAATATCTCACTAGCAAATTTTATTATTTTTAAAATATTTGAATATATTAATTTTGAATTGATTTTATTTTAAATATTTTACATGGATAAAAAATTTATTTAAATAAAATGTTTCGAATATTATAAAATTCAAAAGATTATTTTGATATCTAATAATTGTTAAAATTTTAATATTAATAATTTTTTTAATCAATTTTGATTAATGTTATATATTTTTTTTTTGTCAAAATTTGTCTAAGATTTTTTCATCTGATATTTATAAATAAAGAATTCAATTGATGTTGAGTTCAACTATGATAATTTAACTGATATCTATCACAGTTCTGTTCACAATGTTGACAGTTGGGGTTTTAGACAATTTTTTTTATTAATGTTGGTCGAATTTTTTTCTTAATTAACATTGATAAAAAGAAGTAATTCTAGTTATTATTACTGGCCCAAAAGTTAATTAACATTAGAAAATAAATCCTAACTACAGAAAAAAAATAACATCTATATTAATGATGAAAAAATCATTACATAAGTACAAAAATTCTATAACAAATATTTGGTGTGAGAATCTTATTTTTACATATACAAAAATAATACTCTTAACATTGACAGGAAGAACTCTAATTAATAAAGTAAAAAATAATAACAATTTACGTTCCAACTAAAATTATTAACAACGATTTAAAAACAATAATATGTGGTATTGAGATTCAATTATTTTAATATTAAAAATCTAAGATATAAATACAGTTTTTATAGACGAGTTTTATTATTTTAAAACATATCATTTTTATAAAACTCTTTCCGTTATAGTTCTATTCCTTTCCTCTATGTTTTTTAACCGTTTGTTCATTTATTTTAAAATCGCAAATCACTAGGATGATTCTTGCGACGATTTCTTCACTTTTGTCTTACTAGTTTCTTCAACAGAGTAAGTTGATTTTTTTGTCCATTTTCTTGATCCGTTCGTTTTTTCTTTGTGTGTGGTCTTTTTGGCTTGCATGTAATGTTTGAGTTTTCTTTACTAATCTATGTTAATCAATAAACCTAATGATGTGTCCATATCGTGTTTGTGTTGTTTATAGGGACAGATAGAGCATTCTGTGTGTATGAAAGTGTTTGAAGGATTTTTTTATCAATCTAGTTTGTCTTTTAGATAAGGAAAACTAATTGCGCAATTTTCATGTGATTGATATATTGATAATTGTATACTTGTATGGTGTTTTACCTGTAAGAAAAAGAATTTGTGACTGGAATTGACATTAGGATTAAAAATTGGTTAGTTGAATTACATGATGAAATTGAGAATGTTGCCTGATTCATATTGCAAAGAATGTTATTTGAATCATTGAATGTTGTGTTATTTGATTTGGTCATCTGTGTTGGTTGTTGGACTGAAATTGCAAGGCTAAACTATCATAAATCTACAAAATTATGTTCAATAAAATTATGCAAACTTGTTGAAATAAAATACACTCATTGGGTGAAGTCAAAGTTAGAGAACTACTAACTTGGTGTTCGTTGGGCAATAAATACTCACTGAGTGAAATCAAAGTTAAAGAGCTCACTAACATGATAATGGATAGGTGAGATAGGTCTCGTTGGGCGCCTTTTATGAGAGTTTAAGTCTGTGAGTTCTGGTGATAATCTTGTTGGGCAAAGATTAACAAAGTCTAACTATATTTTTCATATGTTCTCTTATGGAATGTTTAATGCGTAATTTTGTAAATGTTTCCTTTAAAACAAAAACGAAAACTAACCTTCAAAAGGTGGGTTCGTCGAAATAAAGTGTTTCCACCAGTAAGAGAGAAAGCATAATACGCCTATGAAGAACAAGAACACGAAAATAATCGATCAAAACAAACAAAAATTATACATAAAGTAGTTAATTAACATGCATTTGTATCAAATGAAAGCAAGATTACATGTGATGGTCGTTAAACTTCGTTCGAGAAAAGTTTGAGAAGAGAAGATGGTCTCGCGCACTAAGATAAAGTGAATGAATTTTCAATATCCCGCTCAAACTAAAAAGGGGAAACTTTTTGCTGACAAATAATACGTCGAAGCTCCTACAAAATTCGACGTATTATATGTGGCTTAAAAGAAAAAAAGAAAAAAAGAATTAAAAAGGACTTACTTTTTGGCTTATGGCTAACAAATAATACATTGAAGACCTTACAAAATTCGACGTATTATTTATTGTTTAAAGGAAAAAAGAAAAAAAAATTAAAAAGAGTAATTCTTTGGCTTCTTAGTGACAAATATTACGTCGAACACCTACAAGATTCAACGTACTATTGGTGGTTTAAAAGAAGGTTTAATCATTTCAAACATCCCTATTTTTGTAGGATCGTCTCAAGTAGGTCCTCGTATTGTAAATGTTCTCGATTAGGTCCCTTATTGTGAAAAATTAAATCAATTTAGGCCTTGCCGTTAGTTCCATACTAACACTGTTAAAGGGGGTGACACGTGTCAGTTCGTGATTTTTTTTGAATTATATTTTTATTATTTTTATTTTTATTTTTTATTTTATTTTTTAAAAGTAAAATTTAAAAATGCCACGTGTCAAACTGATAGTATGCCACGTGACAATGGCAGTGTGACATGGCACTGACAGTGCCACATGTCATTGTCAGGCCACGTGTTATTGCATTAGTCTCAATTTGGTCCCTGTATTTTTATTGTGTCTCAATTTGATCCATGTATTTTTATTTTGTCTCAATTTAGTCTTAATTTTAAAAATTAAACAATTTTTCCCTCCTCAAATTTAAACAAAGTTTATATTGTATATAAATCTTAACAAATATTTTTATTAAAATTGATATTTTTAATAAATATTTTTAACAATATTAAGTTTAATTATATTTATATTTACTTAATCATATAAATGTTAATTATGTTATTTAAATATACCTATAAGGGTTTAATAAAAAGTGACATACCATGGTGGTGTGAATTTTTCAAACGAGTTAGCTCATTGAACAAATTATTAATATGAAATTTCACTTTTTTTTTCAATAAAAAATTGGAGAAAGTTTTCGTGACAACGGTAATTAATTCTTTCATGATTTTCCATGGAAACTTTCACTACAAAAATTCACCAGCATGTTATGTCACTCTCTTTTTTAAACCCTTATAGATATATTTAAATAACATAATTAACATTTATATGATTAAGTAAATATAAATATAATTAAACTTAATCTTGTTAAAAATATTTATTAAAAATATTAACTTTGATAAAAATATTTGTTAAGATTTATATACAATTTAAATTTTGTTTGAATTTAAGGAGGAAAAACATTGTTTAATTTTTAAAATTAAGACTAAATTGAGACAAAATAAAAATACAGGGATCAAATTGCAACATAATAAAAATACAGGGACCAAATTGAGACTAATGCAATGACACGTGGCCTGACAATGACATGTGGCACTTTCAGTGCCATGTCACACTACCATTGCCACGTGGCACACTATTAGTTTGACACGTGGCTTACTTTTAAAAAAATAAAAAATAAAAATAAAAATAATAAAAATATAATTAAAAAATTCAAAAAAACCACAAACTGACTCGTGTCACCTCCTTTAACGGTGTTAGTATGAAACTAATGGTAAGGTCTAAATTGATTCAATTTTTCACAATAAGGAACCTAATCGAGAACATTTACAATACGAGGACCTACTTGAGACGATCCTACAGAACTGATTTAAATAATTACCATCACAGAACGTCGAATTGAATGAGGCTTCGACGTTCTACAATTGCATTTATTTACAAAAATGTCACCGGTCATTTTTATCGTTGACTATTCAGTGGTTGGACATTGAATGTGACGTTATATGTTATTTTTGCACTAGTGTTACTTCAAGTAATAATAAAGTAGTTAATAATAATAAAATAATTAATAATAATATTAAACTGGCGAGATTAGTTATTATTTGTACATATTGTCTCAATAGACATAGATTTAGACTACTCTAAAACAAAGAGACTTAATGAATCTGATTAGGTTATACTCTTTAAAATGTCTATTTAGTATGATAGAAACAACAATATTTATTTTAAAAAAATGAAACCAAATTGAAAATATTCAAAACAATGCAATGAATTTTTTTATTTAAAAAAATACCATCATTATATTGAGATAAAAATAATCATATTAAATGAATTTATGCAAGCATTTATGACAATTTTTCACAAGAAAACCAGTTAAAAAAGTAGACACAAAAAGAAATTCACGCGTAGATCTTGCTTTTCCAAACATGAAAAATACATAAGATATGAATGTTTAAACTTCTGAAGTCCACCTATACTAACAGTCGCGACTAGATAAGCTAAATTGACGATCTTTTTTCTAACATAACACATATTGGATTTACAATTTTCGAGGATAACATACTGTGATTTATATTTCCATAACTAGCACACTTTTCCTTTTAGGTCAGAATTCGGTTTCTAAACCGAATTCTGAGTTATATATTTTAATAATCTTAGGTTAGAATCCGGCTTCTGGAAAATTGAATTCCAAATTAATTTTTTTTTATAATCTTAGGTTATAATTTTATATTTTAATATTTTTTATAAAAACTTTTATTTTTTAAGCATTTATAGGAAAAGCATATTGGAATTGATTTTCAGTAAACCGAATTTTGACTTATATTTTAAACTATTTACCCGGTCTTCTTCAAAGGGAACATTAATTATGCACATCGCTTCAATTGGAGCAAACCACCTTATAAATGGACATTTTTTTTAAGAAACCAATGGCTTAACCTCATCATTGGTGCAGGGAACACACCCAATAACATTGAACTGACTCACCCATATCAAAAATTGGAAAACTTGTACAAAAATAGAGCAAAAACCATCTTAGGGAGTGCTATTGTTCCAACTGGGGAGTATAGTTGAACTTTCTGTACAAATGACCATCCTTGGGAAATCTATTACAGGAACCCTGTAATCGATTACTTGAAGAAAAATGGTCATTTGTACAAAAAGTTGAACTATACTTCCCAACTGGAACAAGAGCACTCCCCATGGTGGTTTTTGTTCTCTTTTGGGTCAACTTTTTCTTTTTTTGACAGAAGACACAATAATTAACTTTAATAGAGGACAAAGTCATTGACATCAGTGAATGAAACATTTTTTTTAATTTTAACATAATTGTCTTGCATAACAAAGTCTGAAATACAGTTGACATCATGACTACATTGAACATTAATACTAATAATTAACTAATCATTCTCCATAATGGGATGTGGACCCTCTAATGCCTGGATTGTGAGGACAATGATTTTTTGTCTGGCCCGACAGTATGAACAATTTCGTGGGTGTGCTCGTTCCCTAATGTCCATTTTAGTCCTGATTCTGGATGATTTTGGTCGACCCTTTGCATTCCTTTTTGTGGTTGGATGACGCCAAATTTTTGTGCCTTGGTATGGTGGCTAATATTCTTCATGTCATAGCTCCCTAAGCATTATTATACACTTTCATGATGACATCCAACCTATAGTAGGGACTGATATAAATGTTAAAGTCGTGATGAACATGTTTGCAAGCTGCTAAGACATGTGAACATGGTTGATGAATCTGTTGAAACTTGCCACAATCCCATTATGGAGAATGACCCGTTGTTAGGGATTACACCGATTAAGAGGGAGTCCCTCGTTGGATCTACGGTAAAGCTAAATGGTTGCAGAAAAATATGTTGCCTTTACATGACGACTCAAGTCTAGACGAAATACATGCCCATGCAAGGGCATATATCTTAGGACTAATTGGAGGGGTTCTTATGCCTGATATAACAGGTAATAAAGTACACTTAATGTACTTAAATTTCTTAAGTAATATTTGCAAAACTCGACGATATAATTGGGGTAGCTTGTTTAGATGTGTTGTACAGGGAGATGTGTAGAGCAACAAATTGACATTCAAAGACCATGGATGATTGTGCATCGTTGTTACAATCGTGGGCATGGTTTCGTATGCCCTTTATTGCACCAATTTCGCGACTGCAATTTAGTTTCTCACTTGTATGTCGATGGAGCGGAGGTCGTGTTTTGACCTTTCGAAATGTTCCCCACAATGATTTAATCGGATACAGATCAAGGTTAGACCATATAGAACATAACCAGGTAACATTGTATTTGTCATTTAAATCTTTTTTGATAAAAAAATGAATCAGACAATAATGGTCCGTTGATGCAGTTTACATGGGCTCCGTATGAGGGATTAAAATCAATTATTCATGCCCAAGCTTATAGAGACCAGGCATTGTGGACGTCATGCACATCTTTAATTTGTTTTGCAATTGTTAAATGGCACTAGTCAGACCGGGTCAAGTTACAATTTCGCCTATCACAACATGTTCCTGAATAGACGTATGGAACAACAAGTGTGACCTAATATTGATGGGAATTCCACTTCTAGGGCCACTTGTCCACACAAGCGAGTACATGTTTTGGTGTTTTGAGAATGCAATTTTGTTTTTGTCCATTCCACAAATGTTGAATGACCCTAGGATGCATCGTGCCTCGACATCGACACATCTTCATTCTCCTGAATTCCATAAAAGTAGGGACCATGAAAACATTCTTCATGCAGAGGCAAGTATGGATGCAAGAAGACATTTTATTTCATCGTTCTCTGATCTAGGCATGCCAAACTTGTTTGGAACTTATGTCCCTACTCCACCTTCGACCCACGATGTTGGCGGACCTTATGATAACTCATTTGTTTTTTGTTGAAAGCCATAACCAAATAGGTACTTCCTCTACTGCTTGTGCAGGAGATGAAGATGAAGAACATATTGAAGCACAACCTTCAAGGAAGAACCACATAGACCTCCACAGGAAGAACCACCAAGACCCCATAGGGAAGGAGAAATCTAACTAGGAACAGGTGGCGACCTCGTTGTGAAACTGGACACCATTATGGGGAATGATTAGTTAATTATTACTTTTAATGTTCGATGTAGTAATAATGTCAACTATGTTTCAGACATTGTTATGCAAGACAATTATGATAAAATTAAAGAAAGTTTTTCATTCACTAATTTCAATCACTTCATCCTCTATTAAAGTTAATTATTGTCTCTTGGGTCAAAAAATGGAAAAATTGACCCAAAATAAACCTAATTTTTCATTTTTCAGAGTGTCAAAGGAATATTTTTCATTTTATTAATTAAGAAATATGACATATAATGTTGTTACAGTGTACAAATTTTAAAAGGCATTTTCGATAAATAATAGATCTGTGAACAAGAAGGAAAGATATACGTATAAGATAACATGCTATCAACTTTGATCTTTGTCGACTATTTTAATCACAACTTTTCCCACAGACCTCCAAATGATGTGATTCTTTTTTATTAGAAAATAGATTGAAAAAGGTTTTCAATGACTACTAATTTGTAATTTTTGGACATCTAAGTAGGTACAGTTAATCCTTAAAGCTAATGTTTTATGTATTCCTGTTAGTTATGACCTTTGTTTGTTGTTTTGCTCTTAACTTTCTCCCCAAACCTCAATTTTCAAGCTCTATTCACACTTAAACACTAAAAAGAAGTCTCGTCCAATGAAAAAAATATGAAAAAATTACGAAAAATCTCTTTGGCTACTTATGTGCCTACAGTTGGGTCCTGCAGCACAAGTTTTTGTACAAAGGCATATTTTTTTTTCGTATAATTGTTTACAGGGCCGTTGTAATCGATTACCAGGGACAAAATAGCTAACATGATCATCACACCAACATTGGGTCTTTCTCCCACCATGGACTGCTCAAACCTTAGTTTTTAGGCTCTACTCACACTTAAACACTAAAAGAAAGTCTCATCCATTCAAGAAATATGAAAAAATTACGAAAAATATCTTTGGCTACTTATGTGCCCAGAGTTGGGTGCACAAGTTTTTGTAGAAAACCAGATTTTTGTTCGTGTAATCGTTTACAAGACCTTTGTAATCGATTAACAAGGACAAAATGGCCTAAACTAGTTTCAAGACTTAGCTAACATGATCATCACACCAACATTGGGTCTTTCGTCCACCATGGGCTGCCCAAACCTTAGTTTTCAGGCTCTACTCATACTTAAACACTAAAAACAAGTCTCATCTATTGAAGAAATTTGAAAAAAAAAAAACTTAAATTGCCTTTGGGGAGTGATGTTCTCACAGTTGGGTACTGTAATACAAGTTTTTTTACAAAACTAAATTTTTGTACGTGTAATCGTTTATATGGTCGTTGTAATCGATTACAAGGGACTACATGGCCTACACATGCCTGAAATGCAATACAATTTTGTTATATCTCGTTATTGATGGATGATACTCAATCACATTGGACACTTTGTTTATTAACATTCCAAACAATAGCTCATTTGACAATGACAATAAACAGCTCATTTGACAATGACAATAACAAAGGGAATAACAGTTCAAATAACATTCACAATAATGAAGGAAAATAAAGCTGCATCTTTTTTAACATTCACAAAATTTGGTACAATACATTTTTTTGTTCATCTATGTACAATGATCTCTTATTTTTAATAACAACTACATATACAAATCACTCATGTTTCGCACAATTTCTCTTGTGCGAAATTCTAAGCGTTTTACTCTTATAACACTTTCGTGATCCGAAGAAAAATTAATTTCAAATGAACCAATCATTTGTTAACACATTGCGTTGTCAGAAAGTTAGGAAAAATTGAATGACAAAATTTAGCTGTCAACATTCGGTTTGTTGGAAACTCAATTCCAATATACTTTTCCTATAATACTTAAAAAATAAAAACTTTTATAAAAATAATATAAAATATAAAATTCTTATCTAAGATTATAAAAAATATATATAAGAACCGGATTCTAACCTTAAAAAAAAAGTGTGCTACAGTATCTCGTAATTGTATGTCAAAAAGAAAAATCCTAAATTAACCCTAACAAACGTTTGTGGATAACAAAAATTATCTCATTAATAATAGATGAAAACAATTTCTTGCTCGTTCGTTGGTGATAAAAGCAATAAGTATGACGACTTTCTTATCCAATACATTAAAAAGTTGTTCATATTCTACATTAATTGCACTATTGTTATTTTAACCACAATTCTTAACATATATAGAGATAATAAAAAAAACTATGGAACAAGATAATATCTAATTAACAGAAAAGAATAGAGATTTAATTGAAAAAATATAAACATATAAAAATTTTAAATACCTAATAGATAAACAAAAAATAAAAACTAAAATTCAAAATAGACATAAAACTTAATTAAGCCAATTTAATGTAATAATTTCTTATCTATTTTAAAAAATAAATGAAATCGTGGCTTTCATTATAATTAACTATAAATTTACATGATGACATGTTTATTTTTTTAGTATTAATGAAGGGTGATTTATACTCTAATATTAAATAATTAAAAAATTTAGCGGAAGCAATGAAAATGAGTTTATATGTCAAATTGCACTCTTTTATATGTCTTTGACTTTGTGTGCTAATATACAATATACCAAACATCCATAATCCAGCTCATGGTATATATAAAATTACAATTCCATTGACTAGACTTCAATTATTACTCGTATTTTACTAAAACAAATGAAGTTTTGCAGCAGACTTTTATAAAAACCGTAATGCCTTGAAATGATTGATCAACCAAGTATTGTACTCACAACAAATTTCCAATTGCATTCTTCTCTTCCTAAACTCATGGCCGAATCACTTCTTTTCAGCTTCGCAGAATCGCTCATTGGGAAGCTTGCCACTCCTGCCGTTCAAGAAGCTTCTTTGGCGTTTGGTGTACATAGTGAGTTACAGCAGATGAAAGCAACTATGGCACTCATCAAAGGTGTGCTTTTAGATGTTGAGCTGAAGAATTCGCATAGCAGTGCGCTGAGTGAATGGCTGAGACAGGTCAAGGGCGTGTTTTCTGATGCTGAAGACATAGTCGATGATTTTGAGTGCGAAGCATTAAGGAAGCATGTTGTCAACACCTACGGTAGCTGCTCAACAAAGGTACGCCGTTTCTTCTCATCAAGTAATCATGTTGTTTATCGTCTTAGAATGGCACATCACATTCAAGACATCAACACCAGGTTGGCCAAACTTGCAGCTGATAGGAACATGTTTGGCCTTCAAATCATTGACCATGATACACGTGTTGTGCACATGAGGGAAATGACTCATTCTCATGTAAACCCTTCCAATGTTATCGGGAGGGAACATGATAAACAAGAAATAATAAAACTTCTCTTGAAAGATGATCATGGCCAAAGTCTCTCTGTTATTCCCATTGTTGGAATGGGAGGCTTGGGAAAAACCACACTTGCTAAGTTGGTCTTCAATGACACAAACATTGGTTGTTTTCAGTTGAAGAGGTGGGTATGTGTCTCTAATGATTTTGAACTTAGGAATGTGCTCATTAAAATCCTCAATTCTGCTCCAAACCCAACTCGGGAAAACTTCAATAACTTTGAGACGGAGCAACTTCAAAACCTTCTGAGAACTATACTTGAAGATAAGAAGTTCTTGCTTGTGTTGGATGACGTGTGGAACGAGAATCCTGCACGATGGCATGAGTTGAAGGAAATAATAGATGTGGGTGTTAAAGGGAGTAAAGTCCTAGTGACCACTCGTAGTCATGCAGTAGCTGCCACAATGCGCACTAAACCATCAAATTTGTACCTTCTTCGATGTCTCTCTGAAGAGGATTCTCTTTCTCTATTTGTGAAATATGCTTTTGATGATGGAGAAGAAAACAAGCATCCACAACTATTGGAGATTGGGAAAGAAATAGTGGAAAAATGTGGTGGGTTACCTTTAGCAGTGAAAACGGTTGGGAGTTCATTGTTCTCAAGGTTTGATAAGAAAGAGTGGGAGTCTATAAGAGAAAATGAGATTTGGAATTTAAAACAAAATGAAGAAGGCATTTTGCCTGCTCTCAAACTAAGTTACGATCAACTCCCTTCATATTTAAAACCTTGTTTTGCTCTTTTCTCCCTTTTCCCTAAGGATGTTACTATTCGTTGTTCTCAAATTTCTACCATGTGGGATGCACTTGGTTTTCTTCCGCCCCCAAAGGACAGTGAATCAATGGTGGATGTTTCAAATCATCTTCTGTATGAGCTATGGTCAAGATCTTTTCTTTCAGGGTATGTTGACTTGGGGGGCGATTCCGCATTTACGTTACATGACTTGGTGTATGATCTTGCAGTTCATATTGCAAAAGGTGAGTTTGAAAGAATAGATCTCCGCAATAAAAAAAATTCTGAGAATGCCCGACATTTAGTCTTTATGGAAAATAATTTGCTTGCTCAAGCTTTTCCTCACGAGGGTTTAAGAAGTGCGTACCTTCCGCTGGAAATGAACAATGAAGCTTTCTTGATTAGATTGGTGTCAAGATGCAAATACTTGAGGATTTTAGAATTATATTCTTCTGAATTCGAGAGTTTGCCTTACTTTATTGGAGAGTTGAAACATTTAAGATATCTTAATCTCCATGATAGTAAAAAACTCAGGAGACTCCCTGATTCAGTCTGCGAACTTCAAAATTTGCAAACTTTGGATCTCTTAGGATGTGTAGAGCTACAAGAACTACCCAAAGGAATGAAAAATCTAATCAGCCTTCGGAATCTTCGTATAACCACCAAACAAGTTGATTTTCCAGAGAAAGACATTGCAGTTTTGACTTCTTTAGAAATTTTAAATATTAGTTATTGTAATAATTTGGAGTCATTGTTCAATGGTATACAACTATCCACTCTTCAAAGATTAACCTTAATTGGATGTGAAAGTCTAAAGTGGGTGTCGTTTCAGGCCATTAGAAATATAAATGTTTTGATTATCTCTGGGTGCGACAAGTTGGAATTGTCAATGGGTATTGGAAGTAAAATCCCCTGTTCAAGGTTAAAGTATGTTTTTCTTAAAGACTTGCCGCAACTGGTCACGTTGCCTCAGTGGATTCAAGGATCTGCAAACTCTTTACAAAGCTTATTTATTGATGGTTGCATCAATCTTAAGGAGCTTCCCGATTGGCTACCAACTCTAATTTATCTCAAAATTCTTAGTATTAGCAGATGTCCAAATCTGTTGTCACTGCCTGACAACATGCATCAGCTCACAAATCTTGAATATTTAAGAATCAGTGGTTGTCCTGAATTATGGAAAAGATTCAAGCCAGGAGTTGGGCAGGATTGGTACAAGATATCACACATCAAACATGTTTACAATCTTCAAGAAAAACAAGATGAAGAGGAAGAAGAAGAAGATGACGAAAGAAGAATATTCTCGGAATAACACGATAAAAAGTTGAAGGTACTGATTTTAATTCTTTGACTTTTCTATTACATTATTATTTTTGACAATTTATCTTTTTATTTTAAATTTTAAAGGAAAGGATTTTTTATTTTTCTTTTCTTTTACAGGGGCTATACCACTTTCTCGGTCTCTCCAACTCATAAGGGACAAATCTAGCAGGAAGCTGTGAAATATCTTATTTACATATAAATTTTATAAACGTGTGCAATTTCTTTTTCACTTATGAACTTTCAGACCAATGTGTTTTTTATACAAAAAGTGTTGATAAGGTCAATATTTTGTAATAGTACAGTGCAAACATCCATTGTATATCAAATAAAGAACAATATTATATGTCTCTTTTAGATGATTCTTGAGATCCTAGATGCTGAAATAATAATTTCTATAAAAATAATTTTTATAAAAATTAATTCAAGATTTGAGATAAACTAATAAATTAATAAATCAAGCCATATAACCCTTTATCTAAACTAGTTTAAGACACGAATATATATATATATATATATATATATATATATATATATATATATATATATATATATATATATATAAAATACAATTTGTTTATAACACAAATATTATGTGAATTGAATTTGAAATCATCATGAATAGAATTATTCAACCCAATTTCATAAACATTCCTATTCTTATATAATTTACATTAATGGTGATTAAAAAAATAAATATTTTTCTAGACTAATCAAATAAAAAAAGTTTCATGTTTAAATTGATTTTCGAAATAACCAATTTAAAATATAATTTTTTAAAATTTTTTTAATTATTTTTTTCATATTTTCAGAATATGTAAAATGCAATTATTTTTCTAAAATTTTAATTATTTTTCTAAAATTTTAATTATTTATAAACTGAAAAAAGTTTACATATATAAATTTAATACATGTTCAACTTCTAGATAATTTCATCTTTTCGCACCAAATACACCAAAATCATTATTTTTAAAATGAAAATGAAAACTAAAACCAAATGATTATAGTCAGACAATATGATAATATTATTATCGCACCCAAAATCGAAAATCGTGACGATACAGTAAAAGAAATTATATATTAAAAACGGAAAGGGGTCTCTTTTATACTTTCAATAAGAAAATCATGTAAAAATCTAAAATAAAAAAGTTTTAGAAACTGGAACTAGTCCATAAGTTAATTATAGGTTTAATGTCTCCGTAGGTCCCTATTTTCGTCATGAATTTCAAATAGGTCCTCGTCATTTTCGGCGTATCAATTGAGTCCTTGTTTTTGTAAAATTGAATCAATTACAGGCCTGCCGTTAATTTGGACAAACGGTCGTTACGGTATTGGTTAGGTGGCATGGTTGAGTGCAGACGTGGCATTTAAAACGGTTATTGTATAAAATAATTGGTATGCACGTGTGTTTATTCAGTTTTGGGTAAGGGCAAAGTAGGAAATTTGAAAAAATTAAAAGGGCAACTGAGATTGGGGAAAGAATTAAACCTTTTTATTATTAGGGTTCGCGTGAGAGGCCAAAAATCGCGATCGTAAGTTCGAGACTGAAGCGGCAGAGTGCATGCAGTGGGCGGTGTCTGTGGGTCCTTTTGTTGTTGGAAGCAAGAAGCTGAAGCACGTGGTCAGTGGAGGTTCATCTAAAGGAAGGTAAGTGTTTCTGCTTTATTGTATTCGTTTTTATTCAATCGAAACTACAATCACTTGTGGTGGTCCCCCATTGATGTATGGTTTGGTCTCTGGTTTTGATTGCATTTTGGTGGTCCCCCATGTATGTTTAAAGTTATTTGACTTTGTTTGAGTGCGTATGTTTAAAGTTATTTGATCTCTGTGCCTGTTTTAATATATATTTTTTTTGTCGTGATATGTTTTCATAATAGGTCTGTAGATATATTTATTTTGTGTTGTGCGTAATGGAGGACGCTATTGTGTGTGTGTTCCACCATGGAGGAAAGTTCATTAATGATAGTACCCTAAAGTATGAAGGGGAGACAACAACTTTGTCCTTTGACCCTGACACGTGGAGTTTTTTTGTGGTTGTCAGTGTAGTCAAAAGTTTAGGATATGAGAATTTTAAAGATTTATGGTACTGTTTAGGAGGGGATTTAATGTTGGAAAATAGGTTGGAACAATTGATTGATGACAGAGGTGCCATGCATATGGCTAACTTAGCTAGGCTTAATGGTGAAGTTCACTTATACGTTGTCCATGTAGTTTCTGATCCCGAAGTCATTCATATGCTTGAAGACATTACTAATGATGAAGGAGAAGTTGAAGGTAATGGTACAGTACAAAAAGAGGTTGAAGAAGATGGTGATTCTGTTAAAGTAAATGGTGAAGGTGATGGTGACTTACAAGAGGTCAATGTTTGTGAAGAAGATGGTGACGGTGTTGAAGTAAATGGTGTAGTTGATGGTGACTTACAAGAGGTCAATGTTTGTGAAGAAGATGGTGACGGTGTTGAAGTAAATGATGTAGTTGATGGTGACTTACAAGAGGTGAATGTTTGACAAGAAGATGGTGACGGTGTTGAAGTAAATGGTGTAGTTGATGGTGACTTACAAGAGGTGAACGAGGGTGAAGAAGATGGTGGTGCTGTTGAAGTAGAGGTTGAAGGTCATGGTCACGTACAAGAGTTGCATGAGGTTGAAGAAGAGCAAGAGTTGAATGTGTGTGAAGGAGTCGTGGAGGATGAAGTTTATCTTTGTAGTTGGAGTACATCTACTGAAGAAGGTGATGTACATGGAATTAATGAGTGCTTAGAGGGCCTAGTAGATGTGAGTGTTGAATGTGATATAGATGGTGATGTAGATTGTAATGTCGAAGTAGACGTAGAAGTAGAAAGTCTTTATGATAGTGATGATGACCGTGATAATGTCAGTGTTGAATGTGATGATCATGACGATAGAGGATTGTCAGATTTTGAGTGGAAATCTGAGGAATTTCTTAGTGCAACAGATAGTGATGAAGAGGTTAATGACAGTGAAGGTTATGAGAGGTTTGGTATTTTTTGTATGCCAAAAAGTATGGTAGACTTTACATGGGAAGTTGGGACTTTTTTTGCAGAAAAGCAAGATATTTTAGATGCTGTAAAAGGGTATGCATTGGAAAATGGGAGGAATATAAAGTTTGTAAAAAATGACAAGAGAAGATTGAGGATGAAGTGCTTTGGTGCAAAAGGAGAATGCCCATGGACCATATACTTTGGTTATATGGAGGCTGTAAAATCATGGCAGCTGAGAACTAAAAAAGACATTCATACATGCAGCAGGGAGTTCAACCTGAAGTTAGTTGACGCCAAGTGGTTAAGCAAAAAGTTGGTGAAAACAGTTCAGGAAAATCCTAAGATGAAGGGTGTTGATATTCGTGAAAAAGTTCAAAGGAAGTGGAACATAGGTATATCAAGGTCTATGGCTTATAGAGCCAAAGCTATTGCTTCTAATGAAATTGATGGGTCCTTTAATGAACAATATAAGAGGATATATGATTATGCGCATGAGTTGTTGGAAAGAAATCCAGGATCTACAGTTAAGGTCCATGTTGAGAATAATGAGGGTGAGTTAATTTTCAAGAGATTTTACTGTTGTCTGAAGGCATGCAAAGACAGTTTTGTTTGCTGTAGGCCAATAATTGGATTAGATGGAGCCTTTTTGAAAGGGAATTATGGTGGTGAGCTGTTGACGACTGTTGGGAGGGATGAAAATGATCAAATGTTGCCCATTGCATATGCGGTGGTAGAAGTCGAAAACAAAGATTCATGGATGTGGTTTTTGGAACTTTTGATTGATGATCTTGGTGGTGGAGAAGTGTGTTCTTCAATTACTTTTGTCTCCGACCAACAAAAGGTAATAATCATATTTAAATTGCTTCTTTCGTATATTGGTTCATTAATTTGATATGGTGATAAATCATTTACGTTAACACCACAGGGTCTACTACCAGCCATACAACAGTTACTCCCAGGTGTTGACCAGAGATTTTGTGTCAGACACTTATATTCAAACTTTAGGAAAAGATTTCCTGGTAAAAATCTGAAACAGCTGATGTGGAGGGCAGCTACTGCCACTCATCCACAAAACTGGGAAAGGGAGATGAGAAACATTAAAGATATAAATGAAGACGCATTCAAGCATTTGATTGCCATCCCTCCAAGGTTGACAATTTGTATTAATTATTTTTGCCCTTTGTATATTATTTTATGTTTGTCCATATTAGTTGCAGTTTTAACATGTGTATATATCATCTGTTGTAGATATTGGTCAAGGTCCAGATTCAGTCCAACACCAAAATGTGACACATTGGTCAACAATATCAGTGAGGCTTTCAACAGTGTCTTGGTTCACACCAGGACTAAACCAATCATAACAATGCTGGAAGAAATTAGGGTATACATAATGCAAAGATGGGCAAAAAACAGGTCTAAGATACAATCATTTTCAGGACCAATTTGTCCAAAGATCCATGCCAGATTTACAAAGGAATCCCAAGCAACCAAGAATTGGATACCTAGGTAACTTTCTTCATAACTTCATAAATGTTTATTCATTCCTTGGTAAACTTTATGTCAGACACTTAAATGTGTTGTTTAAATTTTTTATTTCTTTATAGCTGGTCAGCACACAAACTGTTTGAAGTAAGACACGTCTCCCAAAGTGGAGAAAAATTTGTTGTAAACATAGACGAGTTCTCATGCTCGTGCAGGAGATGGAGCATCACAGGAATTCCATGTTGTCACTCCCTTGCCGCAATGAAGTTTCTTAATATTGATGGCCAGCAGTTCATTCCGGCTTGCTTTCTAAAGTCCACCTATGAAGAAACGAATGCATCAATCGTATATCCCATCAACGGCAACAACATGTGGGACCTAACACCATATCCGGATGTCATGCCTCCTAGGAAAAAGGTTATGCCTGGAAGACCTAAAAGGAAAAGAAGACTGAAGCAGTGGGAGATAAGAAAGGATGATTCACGAGTGAGCAAGGGTGGTTTGCGGAAGAGATGCGGGATATGTAGGGAGGTTGGGCACAACAGGAGTCGTTGCCCGAAAGCAACCCAAGAACCAATCATGCCATCATCGCAATTATCTGAAGTGTGTATGAATGATGAGGAAGCTGAACTATAGATGAGTGTATAAATGACAATGATGCCAAGTTTAAGGAACTTTGGTTATGTAATAGTCTAAGGAACAAGGTTGATTGTTTTACTGCTATGTAATTTAATGAATGACAATGATGCCAACTATGTATGGTTTTGGATGTATTACAATGATGCCAACTATGTATGGTTTTGGATGTATTACACTGTTTTGGATGTATTACAATGAGCAGGAACTATTTTGTCAATGACTAGGAACTGTTTTGGATGTATTACAATGAGCAGGAACTATTTTGTCAATGACCAGGAACTGTTTTGGATGTATTAAAATGTTTTGGTTATATTACAATTTCCTTCTTGGACGAACGTCTTATATACAACGATACAGGACGACCAGACCGAACGGTCTGCAGCACGGAGGTTGTTGGAAGAGCGATGCACGAGGGTGGACGACCAGACCGAACAGTCTTGAACACGGACGTAGTTGGACGAGCGCTAGACAAGGGAGGACCACCAGACCGAACGCTCTTCAGCACGGACGTAGTTGGACGAGCGCTAGACAAGGGAGGACGACCACACCGAACGGTCTTCAGCACGCACGTAGTTGGACGAGCGCTAGACAAGGGAGGACGACCACACCGAAAGGTCTTGAGCACGGACGTAGGTGGACGAGTGGTACACGAGGGAGGACGACTAAACCGAACGCTAGGGAACAGGGACCTAGTTTGACGAGCGATACACACGGTAGAAAAAACGCTCAGTGGACGCGCGTCCAGCGAAGACGCGCAGTGGACGCTCGTCCAGCGAGGACCCGTAGTGGACGCTCGTCCAGCGAGCTAAGAGGGCGCTCGTAATTTAGCTATCAAATGAAACTGCTTATGCAATAGTATCTCAGCAATGTAACAATCAAATTGTGGTCTGATCAGGATAACAATGCTGTAATTTAGCATTTCAACAATGAAACTGCTTATTCTATAAATTGAAACTGCTTATTCTATAAATATGATTTAGCATTATAACAATTGTGTAATTTAGCAGTAATTTTGTACACAGTATATGGACTGAATTTATAACAACTCTTCCATTTCATTCATTTCATTAATTTCATTACAACAGACCAAACCTACAACAAAGTTACAAGGAATCATCCTTTCGTCATCAACATTGAAACTAAAACTATCTGTATTACACATAAAACAGACACCAACAACATCACCACCTTCATCAACTTTTCAACAATGAAAACTGATTTTTGTAAATTCAGTATCATTTTCCTAGTACTATCCATGTCTTCACTCTTCACTAGTGTTTCTTTCTTTCCTTCACTGTTGAACAAACTTCCCCTTTCGTCACCACCAATATCATTGCACCATTCGAAGAAGTTGCAACCACTTTCCTCACCACCATTCTGTAAAGACAGCATTCAACTTCATTAGGGAGTACCACCTTCTTCTCACAAACAGTACCAGAACTTAATTAGGTTGAGTTGAATCTAACATACCTTATACTTGGAGCATCCCCAAAATTGCTTGCCCCGATTCTTCGTAGTTTTGGCAGTTCTCACCACACAACTTTGACCACAGTAGCATATCGGTGAAGGCGTACCATTTTCCTTCCGCCTGGCACTGCAACTCGATGAATACCAAGAGTGCTCCTTCGACATTCTCTTCGAACAACCACAAGCACTACACCCAGCTGCGTCGCAAAACTACAACTTCGACCTCCTACTTTGAATCGAACAAAGAACGCGCACCCTCCCACTTCGAATCGAACAAAGAACGCGCACCCTCCAACTTCGAATCGAACAAAGAACGCGCACCCTCCAACTTCGAATCGAACAAAGAACGCGCACCCTCCCACTTCGAATCGAACAAAGAACGCGCACCCTCCCACTTCGAATCGAACAAAGATACACCTGATTTTTGGATCCAACTTAGGATCCCATTTTTGGCCTCTCACGCGAACCCTAATATTAAAAACCCTCAATTTCTTCCCTCAATCTCATGTGCATTCGTCAATTAAAACCTGTTGGCCTTGAATTTTTTCAAATTTCCTAGTATGCCCTTACCCAAAACTGAATAATCAGACGTGCATACCAATTATTTAATACAAAAACCGTTTTAAATGCCACGTCTGATTAGCTACTGCACTCAACCATGCCACCTAACCAATACCGTAACGGCCGTTTGTCCAAATTAACGGCAGGCCTGTAATTGATTCAATTTTACAAAAACAAGGACTCAATTGATACGCCGAAAATGACGAGGACCTATTTGAAATTCATGACCAAAATAGGGACCTACGGAGACATTAAACCTTAATTATATATTAGATGGTATTAGCACCCGAACACATTCGTCCAATCACAATTCTCTTTAATTAGGTATCCAAAATTAATGTAATTCTTAGAATATTTGCTTCTTTTTTCTAAAAATCAAACTAAACAAACAAATATGAAATAATAAGAAAAGTATTTTTAAAATTTTTATTTGGACTCAACAAGCTAGTTGTAGGTTGAAATTCTTTTAATTTTGAAATTTTAATATTTTTAAAATCTTTACTTGAAAAATTTTAACTATCAATTAAATTCAAAACTTAATATGATAATTAAATTTCTAAATTTTAAATGAATACAAATTTCAATTATTCAGTAAATTCAAGATTTAATATGATAACTAACTTTTTTTAAAATTTTAAATGAATAAATTTAATTATCAAATAAATTCAAAACTTAACATGATAATTAAAATTATTAAATTTTAAATAAATAAAAAGTTTAATCATCAAATAAGTCCAAGAATTAGCATTCATAATTTTTGTTTTGTAAAAACTTATAAAATAAAGTATTAAAGTTGATAGGTGTATTAATATAATGAGACTAAGTGTAATATTTTAAAATAACTCAATATTATAAATAAAAGTTTCTAAACTAGTCTCATTACTTAAAACACAGTTTATCTCTCTAAAACTCTTTCTCTCAGTTTTCTCTACCTTCTCTCTACACTTTCTTACTCTCTGATTATATGTTTGACGATCGAAAAGTTCCTACGTGATCACCGCTAAGTTGTCTTCAATATCCATCGATCAATTTCAGTAATAGAGCAAGTAAGTTTTTATCCCTTTTTCTCCTTCTATTCTTGGGCTTTGATCTTACATGTAAATATGTTTTTGCATGTACAAGAAGGGTTTTTCCTAAAACTTTTAGTCAATTTGAGGTTTTAAGGTTCCTTTCCAATCATCAATTGGTGATGTATAGGTATTTCTAGAGTTTTCCTTGCAGTAGGAGCAACGATCGGGTGTTAGAGAGCCGGGGTAGTTCTAACTAAGATAAGGGAAACTAGAGTTTTCTTTAATTGATAGTTGTGGTGTAAGTTTGATCTTTATTTGTGTATTAAACTCAGTTGGTGTAATTTTTGT
The DNA here is from genome assembly GCF_016808095.1 of Vigna angularis. Classification (NCBI taxonomy): domain Eukaryota; kingdom Viridiplantae; phylum Streptophyta; class Magnoliopsida; order Fabales; family Fabaceae; genus Vigna; species Vigna angularis. The sequence continues at coordinate 37,722,992 of NC_068972.1, forward strand.
TGTTGTGCTAGTTTTAACTACTTTAATTGAGTATATTTGAGTGGTTAATGATGAAATGCTAAGATGAGGTATATTGGATGATATTTTGGTATGGATTTGTATGTAAATATATTGCATTACTGATTTGAATGTGTGTTGTAATGTTTATGGAATAAGGAGTTGAAAATCTAGGAGTTTTGGTAGTTAAAATGGGGGTTTTTGATGTGCATCTGAGTAAGATAGTGTTTGGTTGGAGAAATCTGGTATTGTTGGTTTATTTGTATGTCATTTGAAGTTTGTTAGCATCATGAGTCGGTATAAATCTGCTTAGGAAACTTGGTATGGGTCAATATGATTGTTTTAGAAGGTTGAAGTTCAAATAAGGGGGTTTTGACAAGTGAATTTTGATATAAGAGTTAGGAAGGAAAATTAGAGGTTTGGGGGTTAGTTATTTGGTATTTTAGAATTGGTTTTGATGTTGAAATGGAGGAAATATGATAAAATAATGTTTGGTGGTTGATATATGGAGTTTAATTTGGTTTGGAACTAGTTTTTAGGGGTTTGGACTAGTGATAATTTGAATAAATGGTTTTGTGCCCAAATAGAAAATTTTGGGTGTGTTAGTAAGTCATTTTTCACTTGTTAGAGTTCTAAGTTACTTAAAAATGAGCTAGAAATTGTAGAATTCAATTTTGGTCTCTAAAGTGAGGTTTTGATTAAGTTTGGATTGAAATCTTGTGATTAATCAATTTAAAATAAGTTTAAGTTGGTTTAGAAACGTTTATTTAGGTATATTTGAGTCTAGAATACAATATAGGGGTGTTAGACGTTGGAAAATATGCATAGGATAGGTCATGAGGAGTTGAGGGATGCAAATTCTGCAGATTTAATGTTGCAGAACTATGTAGTCTTGTCGAGCGAACTCCCCACTGAGCTAGCAAAACACTTCTAGCTGAGCGAACTCCCCGCTGAGCAAGAGGTGAGTGAGCAGAACCCACTGTTTCTGTTTTCGCACAGCGAGTCTTGGTGCGCAGAGCGAGTGGGCTTTAGCTAAGCGAACAAACTTAGTGGTTGAGCGAAAATATTAGATTTTCAACTAAGCTTTTATATATTTTCTTAGAGTGAGTGTGTTCAATGTATGGCATTGTTTGAATGGTTGATTTATAATAATTATTTTGAAATATGAATTGATTTATAATGTTGTATGGAAATAAAGTTATGAATATGATTATGTATGAGATGTGATAATGATGTTAAAATAATGTGAGGTGTGAATTTCAAGTATCATGTGAGAAAGGAATTCCAAGGAGGAATATCCAAAGTTGGTTATGTTGTGTTATGTATTGAAGTAGGAACTCCTAGATTGGGGAATGATCCTGACACTCTCAGTAACCTTATTTCATGTAGAGATGGGTGATTATGTCGTGGAGAGTAGCAGGAGGTCCTAGTTTATGATCACTGGTTAGGGTCATATATGTTTGATGGATTAACCTTGGTGTATGGTTGAGGATGTGGTTATTGTTATTTCTGAGCAAGGTTGCTCCACCATACACGGGTGCAGGTTCCTTATGAGTCCAACGTCAATGCATTTATCCGATAGTAAAGGTTTCAAAGTTGAAGGAATTAGTTTCTGTGTTGCTTGATTTATAATATGCATGTGTATTGTGTTTGTTCTTTTTAAATGTATGTATAATCTTTTGACACTTTAGTTTACCCTTGCTTTTGTGTTGTGTGTCTTTGGTATGTGGTTTCTCTTTTGCAATGATCACCTTATGGTGTGAGCTTAGGTGTTATCTCCGGGGAGCAGGTGCTAGTTGGTAGCGGAACTGAAGTTTAGAGTAGGACGTTCCTACCTTTCCTTCTGTTTTAAAAGTTTTCTTTTGTTTCATTGTAAGACATATTTTTATAGTATGTCTGTAGTATACATATAAAGTTTTCTATTATAAATTATTTATGGATAATTGTAATAGGAATTTATATGTTTTCCTTGAATTAACTGTTGTGTAATATCAATATTTATGATGTATCCTATAGTAGTTAAATACTATGAAAAATTGGGATGTTACAATTTTTAATAATATTGTAAAATTTTATAATTTATAATTTTGATTTTAAAAGAATTGTGTAAAATATAGATGGTAATTAAAAATAGGGGTAATAATGGAATAGAATGTATGTGGAGTGGGTAAAAACGGAACAAGGAGGGATGAATGTAAGAATATATTAGGTGTCAATAATCTTGTGGTGTAAAAAGTAAACGTGAGGTGTAAGGAGCAAGTGAAATGTGTAGCCCATATCTGATCTATTCTTCTCAATAAACAATTTTTTATTATTATTTAATTTTATTATATTTTTATTATTTAATTTTATTATTATTTTTTTTACTCATTTTATTACTTATTCTTTTAAATTACTTCCGAAATAATATATTTTATAGTAAAAGAGTTTTAAATTTTCTAAAATTAAATAAATTACTCTTCTTTTTTCTTACCGAAATCCATTATAAAGAATATATGTAAGTCCTGGGTTCTGGAGTTTGGTATAATAATTTCTGTATATTTAATTTTTGTAAATATAGGTTTCTTTCCCGTCAATCCCTAAGAAATGAAATAGTTGAACTCATTTAAGTAGGCCTCATCAATTCATCCGTGTTAGGTTGAAATAATAAAGTTCAACAACTCCATAATAATGGAGAAACTCGTACAGAACCTTTTTCAAAAATAAAATAAAATTTGGTCAACTTATTTGTGATTATTTGGTTTATAAAAGCGTTAGGTGTTGTAAAATCCCTGAAAATAACGAAGTAATGGTAGTCTAAAAATAGTGAAACTAATATTATACGATTTTATTATAAATAGTTTTATTTATAAAAAGTTTTATTATTTTAAAACCTATCATCTCTCTAGAAATCACTTTTTTAGAGTTCTTTATCCTTTCTTTAAGAGTTCTTGATCTCAAGTCATCTATTTGATGATCAGGAGGTGCCTAGACGATCACGACGTCAAGGTCTACAACCTCAATCGATCAATTTGTTATTTAGAGCAAGTAAGTCAAAAACCATTTTCTTTGGTATTTTAGGGTTCTTGATAATGCACGACGTTTATGTTTTGCATGAATCAAGACTCTCTCTTTTTTGTCTCTTGGTTCAATTGAGGTTCTAAGGTTTCTCTTTAATCGTCAATCAGTGATTTGTAGGTGTTCCTTTTTAGAAATTCCTTGCTGTGCAAGTCTCGGTCGGGGTATTTCTAGAGCTGTGCGAGTTGGATAGAGGTAAGGAAAGTTAGATAACTGTTTTTAATTAAAGTGTGTGGTATAAGTTTAATGGTATATGACCACTAAACTATTTGGATGAAAAATGTTATTGTGTTAGTGATAATTGAACTAATTTGGTGATATTGATGATTTGAGTGATAATGAATGTTGTATACATGTTAATCTGTTGTATGTATGTTTGTGATGATGAAATTTGATATTGATGAAGTGAATTGTGTTAATTGTATTGTTGAAGGAAAATATTAATACTAGTTGAACAGGATTTGGTTGAAATTGGGGTTTTGAGTAGAAAATTGGTGAGCAAGAGTAGGTGAACTGTTTTGAGGTACTAGAGATTAGTTATGAACTGGTTTGATGCAGGTTGAACATCTTGGAAGTGGTAGAAATCTAAATTGTCAGTAGATAATGAGGATGCAGTATAGTCTATTTGTGTTAGAACTCAATTTGAAGGAAGTGAAGTGGTGAAAATTGGAGTTTGGAGTTTTGTGTGCAAATGGTTAGTTTAGGTAGTTTTGGTAAGTCATTTGGAACTTGTTAGAGCCCATAATTTACTTGAAATTGTGTCACAAATGGTAGAATTCAATTTGGGTCCCTAAGATGAGTTTTTGGGTGAGATTTTGAGTTTCTTTGTTTAGATTTAGGTTAGAAGTGTTTAGACAATCTTGGTTAAGTATAATTAGGTATATAATACAATCTAGAAGAGTTACAAGTTGGGAAAAATAGTTGGAATTGATAAACTTGGTGTAGGTTGCGTAATTATGCAGATTTGGTGTTGCAGAATTATGCAGACTCGCTGAGCAAGTGGATTCGTTGAGCGAGTGGATTCGCTGAGCGAGTGGATTCGTTGAGCGAGTAGTGATAGAGGTGGGTTGTTTGTCTAAGGACATTCACTAAGTGAATGGTGTGCGCTGAGCAAATTGTTGGGGTCTGGGAGCATTGTCAGTTTTATTTGCTTAGCGAATGACGTGCGCTGAGCGAATGGTCCAGGTTTTAGTTTACTCTTTTCTTATTTGTTCTTGTTTGATTTAAAAGATGTGGTGAATTACTTGGGACTATGTATGAGTACGTAATGGATTTTATAATCATCAAAGACTTGAGTTGTGATTCAAATGGAAGTAAAGTATGGTTTCAAAGTATGATTTCAAGTGGTGTGGAAGAGAATTCCAAGGAGGAATTTCTTAGTGATTGTTTCAAAGGTTGTGAGTATGAATATGGGAAACTCAGTCTTGAAGTTTATCCTGACATTCTAATGATCACCTATTCTCAAGTAGAGAGGGGTGAAGCATGTCGTGAGAATAGCAGGAGGTCCTAGTCTAAGGGCTTTTTCTTGGCGTAAGGTGAGTGATAACGAATTAACCTTGTGTGGTAGCTTGGGGTGGGCCAGCTCTTTCACCACAACAAGTACACGAACTACCATAGCTACATATTCATACTAATCTAGATAATTAAGTCTAAGGTCTTTACAGGTTAAGATGTTTGGAATGATGTATGTGATATAAATAATTTATGTATGTTATGTTATAAATGTGATATGATTTCTTTGGTTTCTAGCTTATCCTTGCTCCTGTGTTGTATGTTGTGTGTTGTTTTCTCTTTTGCAATGATCACCTTAACCGGTGTGAGCTTAGAGAGGACATTTTTCAGGAGATTCAATGTTTGGTTGAAGAAAAAAACAATAGGATTTTTGGTTCGTCAAGGATAAGATCTCTCGTACTAGTAGTCTCAAATTACTTGTAAGTTCTCATTTATTTACGTCTTATTTTAGTAGTCTTATACTATTAGAATGAGATGTTATAGATTTCAACACTAGTCCAACAACTAACAATTTTTTCTTATTTATGATAATAAAAAATAATTTTTTTTGGGATTTATTATTTAAAATAATGGGTAGAAATTAAGTTCAAATAAATTATGAGTAAATAATTAGTTTAAATAAAATTATTATTATCATTATAAAATATAAATTATTATTTAAAATAGAAAATTAAAATTAAAATTATATTAAAATATTTTTTAAAATGAATTAAGTAATAATTTGAACTGGTAATACTGTATATTTCCTGTATTCTCTTCCGCTATGAAAGAGAAGCTCAATCCCTCTCTATCGAAACCACTGCAAACAAACAATTTTGACACCTACATTATTTTCCTCTGTGAATAAGGTAATATATAGTGGTACAAAACATAGGTGTGTGGGACCAACAAAATCGGTATATGGAAACATAATGGCTATAAAACTTATCTTTTCCATTTATTTTTATTGATTTCAATATGTAAATTTGTTATTCGGTTCATTTTAGTAAAAATGTAATATAGTTATTTATTTATCGTTTATTGTCAAACACGTGTTCCGATATTAGTCCCCATGACTAGTCAAAGGTAAGACGTGTATTTTTCTAACAAAAAAGAATTGCATTAACATAAATTACTAATCAATTCATAAACTATAATTACATTTGTATTTAATGTTTATATGTAATACATTGACGAATTAAATATCTCTTAATATTATCAATCAGTTAAAGTCATCTGAGATCCATATTTTATTTTATTTTTTTACAAAAAAGCAACAAGTTTAAAATTCATAATCAAATATGTCTACAGAATATAACCAACATCATTTCACTTTGTCTCTATGCGATATATTTATAACATGAAAAGAAAACATTTATGTAATTATTTTGTATAATATACAGAAAACTAGCATGAAATTCTCTAAAATTATTTCCTTAAAAAATTGTAAATGATTGTGTACCTATTTCTGTCTATATGGAAGAAGGATAACGATGCAGTGCAGCATGACAACATTTTGAAATTCATTGAATTTTTTTTATCATATCACGGATAAATATTTTAAAACATAATTAACATAAATGTTTTTGCATATGTAATAAAGTAATTATAAAGGATAATAGAGTACCAAGTACTCTTGACTCTTTGAAGAAAATCAGAGAGGTTATCTTGTAAATAAATATAGCCTAATTATTATCTGGTGATATGTATTAGCATTAGAAGGGAATCTCATTTTTCTGGCTTCATTCACAAACAGCAGCCCCCAAAGAAAAATTTACTAAGAGGCAGAAAACATAGTGTTTAATTATTTATAAAGTAAACAAGAGAGGAATACTAGCATATTTAAAGGCATGCAATAGTAAAGCAATTCAACCACACATTTTCAAACCAAATACAGAGCTTGGCCATACCCAACCACACACCATTACTTTCCTAGGCTATTAGGAATGGCAGGACTGTCAGCATAAAGGCTTCATAGGAGAAGGTTGCAGAGCCCGTATACGCAGTATCTTTCTCCTTGAATTTATCAGTTAGTCCCTGCAATAGGAAATTGGATAAATAAATTCAATTAGATGCATCCCTTTGATTTCAATTTTTCAAATTTAGCCGTTTCATTAGACAAAAATTTGTGATTCACACTAAGAAATAGGACCAAGTTGAATATGTTTCAATAATCATCTAAATAAAACAGTAAATTTCACGAAAAGGATCATATGCTTTTGCAAAGATTACTATCTTAGAGTCAACTTATCTAAGAAACAGTATATTCATGTCTCATTTGTCAGCCTGTGATAATAGTTATAAAACTTATCCAAGACGTACCGAACACTGCTAATTTTTACTGACCAAGATCAACAAAAAAACATTGGCAATAAAGCAAATTTTTAAAAGGTTATGTATCGTTTGAGTAAATATGCATGCAGTTTGATAATGCCGCAGCACCGCTATCACTAGAATTGTCATTTTACTTCTGTTTATTTCGGATTTCGGTATCAGATGAGAACAATTAGATGTTTATTTGCACAAACTAAAGAATAATAAATAAATCAATGATTTGTTTGCTCACCTTAACAGTAAGACAACACCTGCATCAGTAAACATGGAAAGAAATCAGTTTATATATTCAAGTTATACACACACAACACAACACAACAAGAAAAAAGTAAGCACAATGTTCCTGTAAAGAGAAATTTTACTGTAAGTTGCTCCATTTTAAATCTGGAAAATGCAGTTCCTTAACTAACAATATATAACAAATTAAAAATAGAAGAGTCTAAGCCTATTGTACAAGGACGATGCTCTGTCTTTTCGGTCATAGTAAGGCAAAACATTGGACTTTTAACAAAAAAAAAATAGAAGAGATATCGAGGGGAGGATCCACTAAGTGGATATGGTTTCTCCAAAGTGAACAACTTATTTAACATGATAAAGTAAATGACCTCATGATCGGAAAATCAATAGCTGAAATTATAGACATGTACATAACAAACCATCGTCAATTTACTGAAGCATTAATTGTCAATTTTCTACTCAACACTAAAACTACTTATTTTATCCTTACTTCAGATGAGCTAAATTTTGATTTTCATAATATAAAATAAATTTGTATCCAGAATAAAAAGACAAGATTTGTAGGAATGTTATACTCGATGAAGTTGTCATATTCTATAGCCTTGCTTTTTCCCCCAGTTTTGTCAAACTTTGAAACCAGCAAATCCAATACTACAGGAGAAACAGCATAACCCAAACTCAATAGAGCATCTCGCAACTCATTGGAATCGATTTTTCCACTTCTGTCCTTGTCAAATCTCTCAAAAATGGACTGCAACAAATATCGGTGAGTTAGAAGAATAACTTTCCAATTTAAAGACAGGATAATTGGCAAACTTGAAAAATCATAATTAACAGTGAATAAAAGTAAAAGGGGAAAAGGACATATACCCTCCAGTTCTGCAGACTGTAAAATAGAGATGTGAATTCCTTGGGTCCTGCAATGCATTATGACGAAGTCAAAAGTTGAAAAACTTTCCTTTAATTTAATCATATTAGTAATACCAAACATTACGAACTATTATTTACTATCTATAATAAGAGAAGAGTGACGGTAACAAAACTGCTCCAACACTTTGCCTGCTACAATCTTAAATAATTTATTACGGAGTTGCTAGAAATTTCAGATAGACTATACAGTTTCAAAATAATTTTTCAAGTTTAAAAAAATTTATTCAAGAGGGCACATGATTTTCCAAACCAAATCCTTACAGTCAACATCAAATCAACAGTACGAAATAAAATTTTAACGGGTGAGACCCAGTAATTTTTCAGAACCATTTAATCGTTCAAAAGATATAGTCGAACTAAAAGAAAGTCATGACATAGGGCCACTATACCCACGTCAAGTAATCACGTTGGAAAATGATACTTGAACAACCATTTTTGACAACATTTAGACACGCGCATACGTGTCTAAATTTGAGTGATCCAGTTGGAAAAATTAAATGAAAATGGACCACTCAAATTTAGACACGTGTGCGCATGTCTAAATATTGTCAAAAATAGTTGTTCAAGTGTCATTTTCCAATCACGTTAGCCAACTTTTTAACCTTAATTGTATTACACTTTTCCAATATAAGTTTAATATTAATATCTCTACGTGTATGGCTTCTATTGGAAACAAAAATCTTCTTGCTCTATTTATCTTTTGTTTCAAAATTGTATTCAAGATAAGATTAATTATTATTTTACCAATTATAGCCTTAGAGTTTACCAACTTTTAAATATTTTAAGTGAAAAATGAAATTGTGTGGGCAATTATAAATTAGTCAACAAATTTTTCATGGAAGTATAAATGTAAAGCTACTATTATGCATTTATTGTGAAATAATAACAAACTTTTTCCACATTTTGTTGTTTCCATATTTAAAAAACCCTTAGCTCCTTTTATAAGTTGTTTGTTTTATTAGTATATTTGAAAGCATTTAACCCCACTGCAATACTCTAACTACTTTAAAGAAAGCACTTGAATACAAATTCTATTTTCTAAAGTTCGTAATTTTCAGTAAAACAAAATTCGCTTAAAATAAATGACCAGTTAACTTAATGACATTAAAAAAGTATCTGAACCACTAGTGAGTGCTACTAATTATACAAGTCAACAGTGGTACAACAATCTATGAAATGGTTAATTAAACCACGCTTCACCAATTAGTAATTAATTAATTAAGTTAATTTAATATTATTAAATTTCCATAAACCAGACGCGGAAATAAAGCAACCAGCACATAGAGTGGATCCTTCGTGCTACCAAGAAGGTGCTCCCTCGAAAAGTCATATACCCAAAATTAAACTGGCAAGCCACAACGCGTAAAAAAATAACTGCATTCGCATTCAAAGCACACGACACGCGTTTCGCATGCAGGTAAACTAAAACGCGCAAATAACAAAACGACAAAACAAAAAAAACAAACACCGGCGCAGCTTAGCACCGTGCGCCGGAAAACCTAAAATTTTCAAGAGTTGAAATGGTACCTATCTTCTTGACGTTGGAATTGGTAAAGTGATACATGAGAAGATGAACGGTCCTGAGGCTGAAGCTTTGGTTATAGGAAGACAACGCTCTCTGCAATTCTTTGTCGTCGATGAAGCCGCTTCCGTCTTGATCCGCAATCTGGAAGCACGCCACTATGCTCGGGTCCGTGCCCGGCGGAAAGGCCGACGGAACCAGCGACGCGAACGGGCTCCCGTAAGACGCTGCTGGAGGATAACCTCCTCCGCTGCCTTGGGAGTGGGACCCCTCCTTCGGTGGTTTGCTGTAAGGAGCCGCGTAGGGAGCGGACGGCTGGCTGTAGGGGGATGCGCTGTAGGATTGGCCAGACGACGGAGCGCCGTAGGACTGGCCGGACGGAGGGGCGCCGTATGATTGCGACGGCGGAGGAGCACCGTATTGTGATGGCGGAGGAGCACCGTATTGTGATGGCGGAGGAGCACCGTATTGTGACGGCGGAGGGGCACCGTAGCCGTAGCCAGTGGGCTGGTTAGGGTAGCCGGACATGTCGAAGGGAATTTGAGTGAGAAAAGTTGGATGTTACGATTTGGTGAAGAAAAGGACGGAGATGAAAGTGTTTGATGTTTGGAGTACGAATTCACCTTACTGTTTAGTTTATATTTGCAGGACCGGTTTTGGCGTGTTGCCACTTGCGTGTGCAAAATTTAGCATGGTATCTTTTTTTTACGGAGTTTTAGAAATATGTAAAAATGTATATTTTTGTGCTGGTTTAATAAGTTTTTTTTTTTTACTTAATAAATTACCACATTTTTCTTTTAGTTCCTCTTAATTTTTTTTATGTTTAATTTTTTTTAATGTGTGCACCATTTGTTTTCTAAGTTGGTAATGTATAATTTACTTTTATGGAAATTTTATTGGTACTAGTAGATAGAAATGAAGATTGATAGGATGATAAAAATTTAACCTGAATTAGTATATTATACTTAAGAAACTTAAATTTGTCTTATTTTTTCATAATTTAGAATACAAAAATATATTACTCAATTATGTTTACCATTGTATATATTTATGTTTGAAAATTTAAGTGAAAATCTAAATTTTACATTAAATAAAAATGAAAAATTACAAGTTATATATGGATAAATATTCATTAATTTATTATTTTAAAGTTTTGGATCTATGAATATTTTTTTTTATTACATTCATGTTTTGTATTTAAAACTAGAATGAGAAAATAAAAAATTAACTGGTTAACTTAAAAGAATGAAAAGACAAAATAGAAAAGAAGAGCTTACGAGAAAATGAAAGTTGTCATGTCCCTTAAAGAAAACATAGACAAGTGTTAATAGAATCGCTAACATCCGAAGTGTTTTTCTAAAAAAAAAAGTGATCTATTTATATTTCTAAGAGTGTTTTAGAAAATGAAATTATTTTTCTAAAAAATAATTTACTTGCGATGCAAATACTTCCTAAATGAAATGAAATTCTAACCTTATTACATTTAAAGTAAATTGAGGGAATATTTTAATTTCATAATTCAAAAGACAATGATGATTAAATTATTAAGAGAATTCAATGTTGAAGAGAATTCTTTCACAAATTTAAAAACACTTGTAAAGGTAAAAGTCTTATTAAAATGCCCATATCAAAATAAAATGTTTCATTTCTTTTTATTCATACGAAAAAAAATTCTTTCAAAAACAATTTATTTGAAAAGATTTTTGTCTTTTCCATTCCTCCAAAATTTCTTAAAATGAAATGAACTCCATCATCTGAACAGGAGGAGTTTTTCCAAATAAGAGGAAATTTTAGAAACTTGTCTTTAAAGATCTTATTCCGAAAGGTTTTAGTAGGGGTAAAAGACTAGTATTTATCTTTTCATTATGACAAAGTTCATTGTAGATAGTTTTTTTAGTATAAAAATCTTTACAAAAATTAAAAAGGTAAATAGTCCCTCAATAATATTTTGTTTTAGTACAAGGAGAAAAATAATACAGTTTCATTAAAATATTTTTAATTGCATCAATTAATTCTTTTTTTCAATAAACACATTTGATAATTGTTAAATATTAATGTGTTTGTCAACACTCAATTTCGTCCGGATTGACTAAATAATTTGTTTTATTGTTTTACCCTCATAAAAGGAAAAATTAAAAAATGTGTGTATATAAAAAGAAAAATATATATAATAATAAAAAAAAAAGAAGAAGAATAGAGGACGTCCGTCCCAAGCGCCCATCTAGCGCTCCAATTGTTGAACGCTCGTTCATCTTCCACTGTAGTTATAGGACGAGCGTTATTAGTCGTTCTCGAGGATCGTTCGTCCTCTGCATGGCGCGATCGTTCGTCCTCCATTGAGCGCGTTCGGTTCTTCCCACTGTTGCTGTGGCCGCTCGTCCAAACGGTTCAACCGTTCGTCCTCAACCGTTCGGCCTAGCAGTTTGATCAGGCGCTCGTCAAAACAGTGACCGTTCGTCCTTCCCCACTGTGGCCGCTCGTCCAAACAGTGACCGTTCGTCCTTCCTCACTGTAGCCGCTCGTCCAAACAGTGACCGTTCGTCCTATGCCTATTGCGAACGTTCGTCCTCATCTTAAAGCGTTCGTCTAGGTCTGTTCAACCGTTCGGCATTTCGTTTCCTCTGGACGTTCGTCATCAACCGTTCGGCCTGACAAGTTTACCGTTCGGTCGTGTTTCGTGTTAGTGAACGTTCGGTCTTGTTTTGTGTTAGTGAACGTTCGGTTTTGAAGTTATTTTATTCTCATTTGAGCGTTCGGTCTTGGTGACTGATGATTAGAGTTCGGTTGTGGACGTTCGTTATTGGTGTATGAGTGGTAATTAGCGTGCGGTTTTGAACGTTTGGTCACTTACGTATTAGTGGCATTCGTTCTTGATTTGGCTTTGTTCTCAGTTTTAGCGAGCGTCCATGGTCACCACTCGGTCTTATATTCGGTTTGAATCTTAAGAGTTCGGTCTCTGGAGTAGTGATTTGTGAGCGTTCGGTTTTCTTTGGTTGACCTTCGTGGACGTTCGTTCTTTTCTACTGTTTGCGTTCGGCTTGTATCAGTTGTTTTACCTTACGAACGTTCGGTATGGGCGTTCGTTCATTTTCGTGAACGGTCGTTTGTTTGCGTTATTGACCGAGCGTCCATAAAGTTGGTGGCTACATTTAATATTGGTCTAAGATTTCCATCAAGGGTTCCCATCTCCAACATCACCATCCAGCATGCACAGAGGAGGAAGCAACCACACGCACAGGGTGTCCACAGTATGAAGAAGAAGACAAGATTGAGGGGCCCTCACCCTATTTTCTCACGGCCAAAAACTGTAGCTCAGCATGCAAAGAAAAGAGGATCACGGGAGGAATTCTGAACAGATTGGGAGGCTCACAGGTTCTGAGATTTGGCTATAAAAGAAAGCAAGCAGCAGAGGAAAAGGAAAAAAAAAAACATCTTTTTTGGGCTTTTGATCACTCCACAGATTCAGAGAATCCTTCTATTTTCCAGTGCTTCCTTTTCACTCATCAAAATCCAGCTCAAACTTCCAGTTCGACCTCTCTCTGTCCCTAAAGGAACCATCCCGGTGTACCTCACCATCGTCCTTTCCCTCATCATTCCGCATTAACTTCTTCATCCTTACACCACCTCGGGACCAACTTCATTCCAGCTCCCAGCCCGTAACCAATCAACCACACCTCACGGCCAACGCCTGTTATACCCGTACCTCCCTACCATCACTTCACAGGCGTTTTTGTTTATCCCCTCAAACCTGCATGAAATAGGATCCAACAATCTAATCAAAAGGGAACAAGAGACATCTCTCCGAGAAGAGAGGAGAAGGAGAATCCAAGAGGAGAAACGTCTTAAAGCTGCGCGGGTATGTTCTTTATCTAAACTCTCAGCTTTTTCTGTGTGAACGCATGCCCTCTGTTTAAATATGAACGAATGAGGTTGAGCATGAATAGATGATGTCGTATGTATGAAAGATGTTTGATCAGTACGTACTAGTTTGCTTCACCTGTGACTTCACGTGTCGATCAAGAACACACACCAAAATGTAATTTCAATATCCACTAGATTCACTAAGTGTAAGTAATAATAGTTGAAACATGCGAGAACTGAAAGGCAGCCATACACTCATCAAACAGAAACCTCTAGAGAAACCGATTTCCTCCATCAAGCATCATCATCTCTAACACGACCACCAACACCTCACGGCTAAACATCCATCCTCCATATTCACGACCACACCCATCATCTTCACCTATAACCCACGGCCACTACCAACCCTATCACACGACCACACCCATCATCTTCATCATTATAGGACCTCCAGTATCATCATCTCCAACACGACCACCAACACCTCACGGCTAAACACCCATCCTCCATATTCACGGCCATCACCTTCGTCTTCATCCCTCTCTTTTCCATATTCATCTCTGAACCAAAACCTCCAAACAACCCATCATCTTACTCTTTATTCATCTGGAGCACCGTTGATGGACATATCCCTTCCCTCTTTGTTTTTACCTCCCAGCCAACATCATCATCTTCACCTTACCTCACGGCCTCCAACCCACCATCCTCCCCAGTCCCAAGCTTCGGTAGCTCTCTCTCTTAACCCCTGATTTTCATCTCCACCCCACACAGTACTCACTAGAAACCTATCCCTTCATCAAACCAGACTCAACCACCAACGTCCATCTTCTTCATCATTTTCATCACCAACACCCTAGATCTCCAACACTCGTTCAAGACTTACCCCGGCCCAACCTCACCTCTAGCACCCATCAAACACAGCCAAACACTCATCCCCCACATTCACACGCACACGGTGGCTCCCTCATCTCACGACCATCACCCTCACCTGCAACCATTCACTCAACAAAACCATACCCTCCAAAACCAGTTCACGCTAACAAACAGAAAACCAAATATACTTCAGCGGAGGCGGCGGCCCGTGTGCAGGTGCGGCGGAGATGAAACCCCTCCCTGGGTAGCCGGATCGAGGCGCGGCGTGGCGGCTGGTCCGAAGAGGCAGTGACGCGGGGGCTCGATTCCGGCGGTGAGCGGCGATGCTTCAAGCCACGACTCGCGGCGGCCAATTCCGGTGACGACGAACGGCATCGTCGGCGACGCCCTAGGCCGCGGCTCTTAATGACTGGTTCAGTGGGGAGGATAAACGTGAAGTAGGAGGCGGTGGAAGCAAGGTGGAATCAGAGAGACTGTGGTATGGGCGTGCACCAGATTCAGACTTAGGAAGTAGTGCTTCTAAAAAAACCCATGATGGGCCGGGTTCCCCCTTTTTTTTTTTAAAAAAAAATAAAATAAAATAAAAAAAATAATAATAAAATACAAACAATAATAGCCTTTTCTGCTTGCCACACCCTATTTTCTCATCCGCACACCCCCATCCATTCCCTTTGACAGATCCATCCAAACCCATAAACAAAAAATATGTTTTTCTTGCACCCTTTGCTTTCCATTCACACCTCCATTTCGTGTGGGTTTTAAAACCTAGCCTGTTTTGGCCAAAAAAAAAGAAGAAGAAGAAGAGTTGGGCCTGAACACTCTATGTCAATAGCACCCCCAAATTTCATCCTTACACTCCTGACAAGGACAAAAAAGAAGGGTTTTGGTCCAAATTAAAGAGCTTAAATTTTACTCCGCACGTCACTCCTGGTTTTATCTCTACATCCCTGATTTGTTTCTTTTGTTTTATTTTTAGGCTTTTGTTTCTTTATTTTTATTATTATTTGTTTGGTTATTAGTTTTTACTGATGTAACCCCTTGTATGATAACCCCCATTCCTATATATCTGGTATTTTATTTTTATTGGATTTGATTTATTTGTTGCATTTTAAAAATAAAAAAAAAAGAGACAAAAATAAATAAATAATTAAAATTACAAAAAAAATATGTTTTAAAGGTTTAGGCACATGTGTGATCGCACGCATCGTCCTTGTGCTAAAAACCTTTTCTCTTTCTTCAAAATACCAAAAAATATGTTTCAAAGGTTTAGGCACATGTGTGATCGCACACATCGTCCTTGTGCTAAAAACCTTTTCTTCCTCTTTTCTTCAAAAATTAAAAAATATGTTTTAAAGGTTTAGGCACATGTGTGATCGCACGCATAGTCCTTGTGCCAAAGACCTTTTCTTTTTTCTTCAAAAATGCCAAAAATATGTTTCTAAGGTTTAGGCACATGTGTGATCGCACGCATCGTCCTTGTGCTAAAAACCTTTTCTTCCTCTTTTCTTCAAAAATTAAAAAATATGTTTTAAAGGTTTAGGCACATGTGTGATCGCACGCATAGTCCTTGTGCCAAAGACCTTTTCTTTTTTCTTCAAAAATGCCAAAAATATGTTTCTAAGGTTTAGGCACATGTGTGATCGCACGCATCGTCCTTGTGCTAAAAACCTTTCCTGTTTCATAAAAATACAAAAAAAACATAAAATCATCAAAAACTAAAAACATCAACAATTTCAAACAACAAACAATATTGCTTGCCAGAACTACGTGATCCTTGATTCTCCATCAAAAGTGGAGATACGTAGGAGCAAGGCCAGTCCTTGTCAGGCTCACTTTCCCAAAAATCCAAATTATCCATAACAAATTTTCAAACAAGTTTCTCAAACAGTTTCTAAATGAACTACGGAACCTTGATTTCTCATTCTGCATGAGAATACGTAGGAGCAAGGTCAATCCTTGTCGGGCCCAAAAAGCTAAAAAATATTGTTTGTTTCTTTTGAGTTTTATTTTAAGGGAAAGTTAAACACTTTGAAAACCACATCCACATTCGCGCATTTAGTTAAAGGTACTGCCTTAGGGCAGGCGTTGTAGGGTACTAATACCTTCCCTACACGTAATCGACTCCCGAACCAAGAATCTGGTTCAATTTGACCATGCCTTATCATTTTATGGTTTTTCCGTGGTTTTCCAGAATAAACTATGGTGGCGACTCCAAAATCTCTTTTTCAAAATTAATATTCTATCTTTTTATTGGATCGTCGTCCCGTCGCGATTCCGGTTGCGACAGATGGCGACTCCACTGGGGATTGCCAGAGAGTCAGGCCATTTAATTAGATGTGCGAATTTAATGTGGTTTTTCTTTGTGTTTTTCTTTCCTTTCTTTTTCTTTATCTTTGTTTGATATTTGTCATAATTGTATATGGGTTTGTTTTGATTACATTGAACCCTAGGATAGAAAACATGTTATATCTGCCTGGGAATTTTCTGGTTGTTTTGCAGGTGAGGGTTTGGGGTGTACGATTGCATTCTCCCTTCACACACACACAATATGCATATCATGAGTGGGGCCCTATACCCGGGTCTGAGCGCAACTTAGAAATAGAGGGGTTGTGTAGCGGTGTCATTTGGGACATACTTCCTGTTTGGCTATCGTGAGAACCCCAGCCAGAGTCTGTTCTCTTCATTTGTGTCTCCACATCTAGTTGATTACTCTGACTGTTGTGGAGAAACAGTGAAAAGAGCCATAGCTCTGGTGGCCTGACTTAAGCATTAGGAAGCTATCCTTGTGAGTGCATATATTTTGCCTTAGAACTTTGGTCCTTCAACGTTTGATAGGGCACTAAGGGAGAAATGTGTACTGCTACCCGCATCCTGTTTGTTCCTTTCGAAAGTATTGACTTTGCATTTCATGTTACGCATGCATTTGTGTTGATTGGTCATGTTTTACTTTGTTATGTTATCATGCATCGTGTTCATACATCATTTGGTGACATGCTGGTTTTAGACGCCTCCTGTTTGTTCTTTTCGAAAGTATTGACTTTGCATTTCTTGTTACGCATGCATTTGTGTTGATTGGTCATGTTTTACTTTGTTATGTTATCATGCATCGTGTTCATACATCATTTGGTGACATGCTGGTTTTAGGGGAAATCACAAGTGTTCACTTTGTCTTTTACAAGATGGAAGTTGATACAAGAGCTGATGCCACACAACATATCGATTCTGTCGTGTTGAGAAAGAAACCTCGCCTGAGGATTCATGGGGGTAATCTGACAGGGCTGATAAGCCTAGGAAAACAACTAACGACCATAAAAAAAGAAACTTTCAGGAAAAAATATGGAAACCTGTTGAGCCTAATGGAAGTGGAGGTACAGTTGCCTGCCATCACAGCCTTAGCACAGTATTATGACTCCCCACTAAGATGCTTCACCTTCCTAGACTTTCAGTTAGCACCGACTATAGAAGAGTTTGAGCATATCCTCGGTTTACCACTTGAGGGTACCACGCCATATCAGCATTTGGAGCATCATGCCTCTATCGCGACCATTGCTACCATAATGAAACTACAGCCCCAGGAACTTGAAGACAAGTTGGTAACAAGACATCAAGAGCTTGGGCTGACGCAAGGGTATCTGGAACAGTACCTACAGCATCTGGCTGATAAGGGAGAGTGGGAGACTTTTATGGATGTGTTAGCTCTTACCATATACGACATTGTTTTATTCCCTAGAATAGAAGACTTTGTGGATTATATCGCAATAGATGTATTCGTGGCAAGAAAAATAAGATCGGAGAATCCTGTAACGGCAGTCCTTGCTGAGGTTTATGGGACCATGAGTTTCTGTCACGAAAGAAAGGGGAAGAAAATCCTTTGTTGTGTGTCAGCACTGTATGTTTGGATGACTGCGCGTTTCTTTAAAGGTGCGGTCAATATCAAGCGTCCGTCGGAAGAACTGGCATGCCAGGGGCTTACGAACAAAGAAGGAAGTGAGTGGGCTCATTTCTTTGCTAGTTTAAATGGAGGAAAAATAAAATGGCGTCTTCCTTGGTTTGAGCTCAGACAGCCTATCCAACATTGTGGCCGTTTTCCCAATGTACCTCTCATAGGGGCCCGGTATGGCATCAATTACAATCCTCTGTTGGTTCAAAGACAATTCGGACATCCCATGAAAGGGGCACCTTCACAGGACTATCTCACAGCATTTTTCATCTACTATGAAGATGGGCATTGCACTGAAATGCTGAGGAAAGCAAGAAGTGCTTGGGAAAATGTTGTGCGAGCAGAAAAGGATTTAAGACTGGGAGTGATGGACGACAAAATTAATTATCACACCTGGATCTGGGAAAGGGTAAAGGAAGTCAAATTGCCCTTCAAACCAATCGTTCATCAGCTAGCTAACGAAGAGCCATCCCAAGAACTAGAAAGCGAAGAGGTGAAGCAATTGAAGATAGAGATGAAAAAACTGAGGAAGCAGAATGGTAGGTTGGGAAAGGAATTACAAACTGCGCGCAACGATTTGGTTTATATGAGAAATGATAAAGAAGAAAAAGCGCAAGCCTATGAAGAAATTGTCAAAAGTCAAAAGGCTGAAAGAGTTTATGCATTCCAATTGAAACAGGACCTCTTAACCGCAAGCAAAGAACTGGCCATGAGAGTGGAGAAAAAGAACTCAGTATTAGAAGAAGGAAAACAATGGAGGCTCCTCTACGAAGAGGCTAAAAGAGATAAGCGAGAGGCTCTGAAGAGACTAAGAGAAGCGCAGGTTCAAGTAGAAAAGGTGGGACATGAGATGAAGGAAATGGCCTTGTCTTTTGAGACAGATATGAACCAAGAGCGTTGGAAGCTGGCAGAGGCCGAAGAAGAGCATCGCTCCATGATAAAACAAATGGAGGAGTACATTGAAGAGCAAGAGGAACGGTGGAGGTCAATGGAGTTTGGAGAAAGGCATCATGCCTTGGTAAAACAAATGAAAGACCACATCGCGATGCAAGAAGAGGCTGTGAACCATTGGAAGGAAAATTTTTCCCAACTGGCTATGTTGGCGAACGGAGCAATTGAAGATATCCCTAAGATGGTGTTGGACGCCGAAGCTATGACCCACTTTTGCAACCCGCCTCCCGAGATAATGCTTTTTATTAACCATTGTAAATGGCTAGTAGGCGAAATGAAGGCCTTCATTGCTCGGGCTAGGAAGTGATTCACGTCTTGTTAGATTTTCTCTATATGAAAGACTTAAGATGTTTTGTATGGTATCAACTTGTATCGATTTCCATCATTAACGTTGTCATGATCTTGTGATTTCCACCTATCATTAGCATACATCACATTTTTCCTTGTTCTTTCTCTCTCCCTTTTTCTTCCCTTTTTGTCTGGCGTATTTCATCTAACTTAAGTTAATAATAAAACAGTAAAAAAAAAACGGCCAACCTTCCACGACATCCCTACAGGACTCGAGCTAATTCAAGGATCATGGAAAGCTGGGAAGAGTCGCAAGAATCCATCAAAGCTGAAATGAGCCAGTTGAAAGACCAGGTTGGCCAAATCTTGGTTGCTCTTGAATCCCTGAAGGCTACTGGAGAGTCTTCATCTACACTGGTTGGCGGGAATGCCCATTTTTATCCCCCATTTTTCAATGCTACGAGCCAATCGATTCCTTTCCCGTCGTATGGGTTACCCTCGGGATATACTCCTCCCATAGGAGAATATTTGGAAGGGGGGCACGTGTCGTTTCCCATTCCCACAGCTGTTGATATCCCACCAGTCACCACTCATGGACCTACCTCTGTGTCAGCTCCCTTGATAAGTACTCAAACGAATGAACCAGTCACAGTTGAAGGAACACGAATGACTACGATACCGCATATGATTGTTAACCACGATTCTTCAGCAAGAGCCGCCTCACAAACCGCGGCGCGTGCAGGGACCGACATCAGTAACAGTGCTAAAAACAGACTGGAGATTCTGGAGGAAAAAATGAGGGCTATTGAAGGGATGAAAAATTATGAGTTCGGAAATGTTGCAAGACTAAGCTTGGTTCCTGGAGTAAAAATACCGTATAAGTTCAAGGCGCCAGAGTTCGAGAAGTACAAGGGTGATACATGCCCTAAAATCCATCTGGCCATGTATTGCAGAAAAATGGCTGCGTACGCATATGACGACCAGTTACTCATCCATGTTTTCCAAGACAGTTTGGTTGGGGTAGCATTAAACTGGTATACCCACTTGGAGCCCTCTCGAATCCATTGTTGGGCAGATCTAGCCGACGCCTTTGTAAAACGGTATATATACAACACGCATGTAGCACCGGACCGTCTGCAATTACAGAATATGGGAAAGAAAGACAATGAGACCTTCAAGGAATATGCCCAACGGTGGAGAGAATTGGCCAAACAAGTGGAGCCGCCTTTGTTTGAAAAAGAAATGGTGGCAATGTTCGTAAATACGCTTCAGCCACCATTTTATGAATATATGGTGGGGAATGTGTCCGCCAATTTCGCTGACGTCGTCATAATTGGCGAGAGGATAGAGATTGGGGTGAAGAGCGGGAAGATTGCAAGTGGTCCATCTACGATGGAGAACTCTAAAAAGAAGCCTTCTTTCAATCCAGGAAAGAAAAAAGAGGGAGACGTGCATGCAACATTGGCAATGCCTGTGTGGAGAGGTCAGGCTCCTTCTCACAATTATAGACCATACTTGGGCCAACCTCCATATTCAGCCAATGCGGCTTTTGCTCATCCAATTAGGCCTCAACAACAACAAGGATTCTACCAATCACAACCCATCATAAGCAATGCTTGGAGGACTGGGCCAAGTGCAAATCCAAATCCGAATGCAGGTCAAGGCGGTTATCCGGGAAGAACCCAGGAAAGAAACTTTGTCCACTTCACCCCTATCCCCATGACTTATACTGAATTATTACCTCACCTCGTCAAAAGGGGTCTGGTTGCTATATGTCCAATGATACCCCTGCAGCCTCCATACCCTAGGGGTTATGATGCAGATGCCAAGTGTAGTTATCATGGGGAAGGCGTGGGTCACTCAACTGAGAGGTGTATGGCCTTCAAACATAAAGTGCATGCCCTGATTAACGCTGGGTGGCTAAAATTCCAAGAGGATAAACCTAGCATTGATACTAATCCGTTATCTGGACATGGTAATGCCTCGACAAATGCCATTGAAGTTAAGAAGCATGAACTGATAAGGGATGCAAGTAAGATCCGAAGTTCCAGAAGGTTTATTTTCAAGGAATTATTAAAGTTGGGATTTTTAAACGGGGATTATGATTTGGAAAGAGCATGTGGACTCCATCCATGCACGGAACACTCTATCGAGGAATGCGTTGAATTCGAAAAGTTCCTACAAGATCTGCTTGATAGGAATTTGATGCAAGTGTGCTATGAAGACAAGCACGAGGAGGTGTTTGCACAAACTGGTATGGAGCCAGATGTAGCTTTGCCAGAGCCGTTGATAATCCGCTTCACTCGAACCACCCCTACACCAGTAATTCAAGGAAGATCACCTGTTGTCATCCATACACCAGTTCCTTTTCCTTACAAAAGCGAGAAAGCTGTCCCTTGGAGGTATGGGACACATGTAGTTGACGAAGGATAGTGCATTGAAAGCCATTTCTCTAGCCGGGATCCAGTTGTTGAAAATATATCGGGCATCGGCGGAATGACGAGGAGTGGTCGAATCTTCACGCCACCAAACTTGACGGAAAGAGGAGCTAGTAATAATGAAACACCAATGGACACAAATACTAAGGAGCATTTAAAGGGGAAAGGTGTGCAAGTAGAAGAGACCTCTGACAAGGCAGACAAGAAAGATATCTCTGAGGAAGAAGCCTGCGAATTTTTAAAATTCATTCAACAGAGTGAATATAAGGTGGTGGAGCAGTTGAAACGCATGCCTGCTCGGATTTCCTTGTTAGAATTGCTTATGCATTCTACCTCTCATAGAAAGTTGTTGATGAAGGTACTCAGTGAGGCTCATGTCGAGCACGGTATTTCATTGAACAAGTTTGAGGGCATCGTGGGCAACATCATCTCTAATAATTACCTCACCTTTACTGATGAGGAGATACCCACTGAGGGGAGAGGTCATAACAAGGCTCTTCATGTCTCTGTGAAATGTTTAGATCACGTTATAGCGCGTGTCTTGGTGGACAATGGTTCCTCTCTGAATGTCATGCCAAAATCAACATTAGAGAAGCTACCCTGTGATGGAATGCATATGAAGCCAAGCTCTATGATTGTGAGGGCATTTGACGGCAGTAAAAGGGTAGTGATGGGAGAAATTGAATTGCTTGTCCAAATTGGTCCATGTGTCTTTCAAATTACTTTCCAGGTCATGGATATCCTCCCAGCTTATAGCTGTCTGTTAGGCCGCCCATGGATCCATTCAGCGGGAGTTGTGCCCTCCACATTGCACCAAAAACTGAAATATATCATGGGAGATAAGTTGATCATAGTTTCTGGAGAGGAGGATCTCCTTGTGAGTGGCCCATCCTCCACCCGTTACATAGAGGCAGCTGAGGAAGCTCTGGAAACAGCTTTTCAAGCATTAGAAATCGTGGGAAACACCTATATTGAGCCGTTCCCTAAGAACCCACATTTATCATGCACCTCTATCATGATGGCCAAGGTCATGCTGAAAGAAGGTTATAAGTTCGGGAATGGTTTAGGCAAGTATGGACAAGGACGTACATTCCCATTGGATGTAATTGGGAACAAAAACAGATATGGCCTGGGGTATAGACCCAGCAAGGAAGATAACAAGAAGGTGATTGAGGAAAGGAAGGAACGCATTCTGGCTCGAATGGGGAAATGGGAACCAAGGGCAAAGAAAATACACATTTGTGGTATCAAAGAGAGTTTTCGCAGTGCTGGATGGGTGAACACTAGTCATATAGCGGTGGTGGAAAACGAAGCAAGATCTGAAAGCTCAAACTTCGTGTGGGTTTGCTCCCCAGGTGCACGGCTCAACAATTGGAGGACTCTGGATTTACCCGTGATGTCTAAATCAATTGAAATGTAATATATTAATTAACCCTATTCGCTTCACCCGAGCTTTGGGGATTCATGGCTCACGGGTTGATGCTTTTATTTTGCTTTCAGTGTAATATTTGAATCGTGTTTGTTCTCATTTCTGTCATCATTTATCCTTTTTCATGATTTTTCCTGTTTATTTATTCTTTTCGCAAAACTTAAATAATGCAGATATGACAATGAATATTTTGAAAATAAAAATGTCTATATCCCTAAGTAGGAGCACCTTGTCATTAATGCGGAAGATGATCCGGAAGATGATCCGGAATATGACCCGGAACCCTCTTCAGAGCTCTTGAGATTAGTGGAACAAGAGTCCAAAGAGATAAAACCCCATCAGGAGGATGTTGAAGTACTCAACTTGGGAGAGGAAGGAGAGATAAAGGAAGTAAAAATCGGCACTACTATGAAAGAGGAAGTGAAGGTAAAGCTGCAAGCCCTACTGAAGGAGTTTAAGGATGTGTTCGCTTGGTCTTACAATGACATGCCAGGATTGGATACCGATATTGTGCAACACAAGCTCCCACTTAAGCAGGAATGCCTTCCAGTCAAGCAAAGACTAAGAAGAATGAAACCAGAAATGTCATTGAAAATTAAGGAAGAGTGGTACGACTGTCGCGGTCGTACAAATTTTTTACAACAAAATAATGCAGTATAGACTAGGATGTGACTCCTAGGTCGTCTCTCAAGGACCAATGTTTGGGTTCAGTCTCGGGTCAAACACGTATTGGGGGGGTTTATGATTTTTGTTTTGATGTGAAAAAAAAAATTAAATTAAACTGGAAATTAAATAAAACAGAATTTAAAACATTGAAGTAAAATTAAAAGCAGTAAAAACAGAACAGTAAAAGACATCAAAATAAAAGAATGCAAAATTCATCAGGACATTGAAAAATAAAACACTGGAAAAGTAAACATGCAGAAAACGTAAAACATTGAACGCGAAAGTAAAAACATCAGTAAAAATAAACCGTAAAAAGTAAAAATGAATTAAAAATAGGAAACGAATTTAAAACAGTAAAAACGAAATTGGTACAGTAAAAACGAAAATACAGCAACTTGAAATAGTAAAAATAAATCTGGAACAGTAAAAACGAAAATACAGAAAAATATAAAATACAGAAAACAGTAAATACAGAAAACAGTAAAACATTAAAAACAAAAATATGAAATTACAGCAGTAAGCAGTAAAAACAGTGAATACAGAATTTCAAAATTAGTAAAACAGTAAAAGCAAAATACAAAAAAAAAATACAGAAAATAGTAAAAACAGAAAACAGTAAATTTTGGAAAATGAAATTACAAAAGCACATAATTGCAGTAAAAATAGTAAATACAAAATTACAGAATCAGAAAAACAGTAAAAGAAAAATACAGAAAATGAAAATATAGAAAACAGAAAATACAGAAAAACAGTAAATTTCAAAAGCTGTAAAAACAGAATCACAATTACTGCAGTAAAATACAGAGAAAATAAAATTACAATGAATTAATCAACATGCAAAAGATAAACAGCAGCAGGAATTTAAATTGCATAAAACAACAACTGAAATTAAATTATAACAGAGATTAAATTACAGCAGTAAAAAGAGACAGTAAAATAGAATTTAAATTTCAGAAACAGTAAATCAAACCAAACTTTGAATTTAAATTGGACATGAATTTATTACAACAAAGAAAATAAAAATGAAAAACCTAACGTGCAGTGTTGTTCTCAACCGTATCCTTCCATTCTCTGTGATTCTCCCTTCTCTGTTCCAGCAGTCCAGCCCTCTCTGCATTCTCTCCTCTGCTGGAAAATGTCCAGCTTATTCCCCCTGCAGCAGCCCCTCCACGGCACTCCTCTTCTCCAAACTAAGAAAAGAATGGTGTCTCAACTTTCAAAAGAGAAAGGAGATTTTTTTTTTTCTTTGCTGACTGCCGTGAGTTGGTGTAAAATGTGCACCTTCCAACAAAGTCTTTTAACATTTCCTTCCATTCAGCAAAAATAAAGAGGGCCCTACACTATGATGTGCACTCATACCACAAGCTTTTGTAGATTCCTTCCAGCATGTGTCACATGCAATTGTTATTGCATTCTACGTGGAAGACATGTGGTCACGTGGGTGTTTCTACTCTTCTTTTCTAATGCCTTTGCATCATGCACCAATATTGTAATAATAGGAAATATGGCTGCCCATTTCCACTTGAAACTTCAGCAAAATTCTGAAGTTGAAAACACTAACCCACTTCCTCTTTTGTTTTACGTATAGCACATGTGTGGTGTAGGTCATGAGGTGTGTGATTATTCCATCAACATTAATTTCTTCCAAACCAATTTTGTGTTTCTTTTAAAAATTGAATTGAAAGACTTCTACACTTCCAAGTTCAGCCGTGACAATTGTCCTCCCTCTTCCTATTCTCCATAACAAAACCAAACTTTGAAGATTGCTCTCATCATGCATGTAACTTGTTTTGCTGCAGCAATATTCACGTAAAACTTGTGTGCTTATGTGCTTGGTTTCCAATTTATTTCAACTTTGAGATGCATATTTAAGCCAATACCGTGATATTCCAGCCATCACAAATACCAAACAACAATCAAACAATGTAAAGAGATTAGAAATCACTCAAACAGTAAACACTGGACTGACATAGGAGAGTAAAATAAATACTGGGAACAGCACAAAACGAATTTAAACAAAAGAAAAACTATACGTGAAAATAGACATCCATACAAAACTATGAAAAAAAATTGCATGGAAAACGGATAAGAATTGGACTCGAACGAAGAATTACAAGTTGACACAAAATTCAAACAGCAACCAGCGAAAATTGAAATGGTTAAGATGAAATTGGCTCAATTGTTATTTTTCATTTAACCTTCAAATGTCCCAAAAAGTTATCCAAAAATTTCCCGTAATTAATAATGCAAAATAATAAGCTCAGATAATTCAAATTAGTTAAAATAAGAATTTCCAATCAATTTTAGCACAATTAGGAAAAACAGGATAATACTATACATTCAAGCACAATTCCCTCATTAATTTTAGCACAATAAGCTAAGTGAAGTGAATAAAATATCGACTCATCAAAATAGACCACACTTAGTCTTTTGCACTCCTGGGCAAAATCAAGACGTAAATCAAGGAACAGATCAAAGGACATTCAAGGGTACGACACAAACTTAGCACACAGAAAATAAAGACTCACTAGGAAACAAAACGAATTACATAGTTCTCAAGAAATCTGGACAGTGAAAAGAGGTATACTATATCCGACACCTAATCACAGAAAATAGATACTCATGAAATTATTCGAGCAACTCAAACATTGTAAAACAATTAATCAGTTCAAGAGGTGAATAAAAAATAACAAGACCTCACAGATGCACTAACAGTGTTTCTCTCGAGTGTCTAAGGTAAATAATATCAACTCAATGCACTCAAGAAAGTAAACACAAACAGACTTGGCAAGCCTCTAAAATCAACACTCAGAAGTATATGCATGTTTAAATCAAAAGGTCTTTTATGGCTGTAATGGGGCCAAGGACAAGGGAGGATAAATATGGATAAGTAGCTACAAACCACAAGAAATAGAGGAGCAATGGGAAACAAGTGTAAACACAGTCAAATCAAACCCAAACCTCTAATTCAATCCTCTTCTTGACTCCATTATTCACAAAATTGTTTTTTTTTTTCATTTTTCAATTTTTTTTTCTTTTTTTTTTCAATTTTTTTTTCAATTTTTTTATCACTCAACAAGATCATATTTCCAAAAATAAAACAAGATGAGGAACCAACTAGCCAATTTATAAGAATCCCCACGGAGACCACACTTATTCCCAAAACACTTCCAAAGCTCCAAAATTTCCTAAGGTTAAGGTAATCATGATTTTTTTTCACTTAGGTCGAGTGTATGGGCTTTAAAACAAAGAAATGGATACAATATAGGCTCAAATGGGTTATCAAATGATAATAACAGGGTAGGCTTATTTGGCTAACGAGGCTCAAGAAATAAAATGCCTTTATCATTTCTAAACATGCATATCCATCAGGAATTATCAACAAGAGTCAAGCCAAGGCACATGTGCAAACAATCAAGAGACATGTCACACGCAAGAAAGAAATGAAGTGGCTCAAATCTCGCACAGGGTATTTGTCACAATTAAATCAACCTCTTAAACATCATAATCATTTTTCAAGCAGAGAAAAACAAAGATTTCATGCCATGAGTATCAATCAAGTGAAATGAAAGACGAGTCTACAACTTAAACAAAGTCCAGAATTGAAGAGAAAAATGTAAAATTGCACACAAAACACACTAAAAATGGGTTTAAAACAGAAAAAATTTAACACTCAAAAACAAAATTTTTTAACACACAAAACAAAGAACAATCAGAATCTCTCCCTATAGACCACACTTAAACTACACATTGTCCTCAATGTGTTCTAAGCATACATCATCTATCAAAACACGAAACATATTATGGACAAGTGCAATAAAAGGTAGGGAAATGGGAAGAAATTTTCAATAACATCCATCAGTAGATGTTATCATTGACATCCATCAGCAGATGTCCAAATCACCTAGCACCCATCAGTAGATGCTAAAAAATAATTTTTTTTATTTTTTTATTTTATTTTTTTTTATTTTTATTTTTATTTTATTTTTTTTATTTTTTATTTTTGAAAAGGACGACCGGTACTGTGGCAACAGTTTCGGTGGCTATGACCGAAACTATTGCTACAGTGAAAACAATTTGGCTATAAATGGGCCAACTTCAGCGCCTGAGCGACATTTCTGACTGCCCTGCTCTCTCTCTACTCCTCTCTTCTCTCTCTTCTCTCTCCTCTGAGCATCTGGAGCTGCGCGGAGCCTCTGCCATCGCGCCTTCTGAAGAGTCTGAGACCGTCGAGGAGCCTCTGCAAGCCCACTTCTCCAGGTAAGTCCTTCTTCACCTGGATCTCCCTTTCTTTCTGCTTGCCTTACTTTTCCTTCTTTCTGCCTTCTCTTTTCTTCTTCTATTTTCCTCTGCTTTCCTCTTTCCTACTCTCCCTTTACTGCTTTCCCTTTACTGCTTTCCATCTTCTTTCTGTATTTCCTTTCCTGCTTTCCTGTATTTTTTTTCTTTATTTCCTTTCCTGCTTTCCTGTATTTTTCTTCTTTGCACTGCTCTTTATTTTTCTTTCCGCTCCATCTTCTTTCTTCTCCTTTTCAATTTTTTTTTAATTTTAAAACACTAAAAACACAATTGTCTTAAAACATAAGGGGTATATCGGCTGGAAACCAAACGTTAATCTCCCTTCGTTTGAAGGTATGGCAGAGACAATCGGGTAGAACAACGCCACGTACCCCACTAAAAACTAAAAACACAAAAACATAAATTAAAACAAGAACAACACGGACAAGGACAACAGGACAACAGGACGTAGATCCGTTTAGGACCCTTTTGCAAGGACCGTGAAACAGATCTGAGACCAGACCAAAAACATCAAAGACAGACAGGACAAAATAAATCTAAAAGAAAACAAGAACAAATAAATAAAGAAAACACAGAACTAAAATTTTAAATTTTTTTTTTTAAAATTATGCTTTTTTATGAGTTATGCTTTGTTCTTTTGTTTTTTTTTTTTTAGAATACAGCGAGAGGAAGAATGAGTGAGATGGAATCAGAGAGATACACCACTCAGCGGTGGCGTCCTACCGAAGATCAGACCCAGATGATGACCAGAATCTACAACTTTGGGGTCACACACCCAAGCAGAGCACAAGTTGTCGAGATCACGTCTCGACTAAGGATCTTCGGAGATGCCAGCGAATACAACGTGCACTGCTGGTTCAACAATCACGGCAATCGGGTCAGGCGCTGGCAAGCGGAGATAGACCCCTCTGGCACTCAGTTTTCACAACTGCCGCTATATATGTACGGTAAGACTCTGATCAAATCTCACTTTTATTGGTTTTTTTTTTCCTTTCCTCTTCTATTATTAATACACAATTTTTTTTTTTTTGGCCGAAAGATTATGACTGGGTGATTATGAGGGCACCGAGGCTGCTGAATCTGTTTCCCGTTCCGATCATCATCGACGACGATAGGGACGTACGTCAAATCCCGCCACCTATGCTTATCACATTCCGAACCAGAGCTCCCTCGACGGAGCTCTCCCTTAGACCGCCACAACCAGCTCGAGAATTCTTCCGTTGAATTTTTAATGTTTTATGTTTTTTTTTTTTTTATGTTTTTGCTGGCCGAGTGTGGCCAGAATTTGAACAAGGCATGTAATCTGAACACTTATTTTTTTTTTTATGCTTTTATGTTTTTTTTTATGTTTTTTTATTATGGTCTGTAATACTTAACGATCAGAAATGATCGAACCCTGAACATCTTTATTATGCTTTTGTTTGTTTGTTTGTTTGTTTTTTTTTTTTTTTTTTTTTATTTGCTGGACTGTAATCCTAAACGATCACTAATGATCGACTACTGCCCATGTTTTATTAAGTTTTTTTTTTTATTATTATTATAATAAACAGAGTAAGACAGTATGTTATCGGTGAATCTGGTTTATCAATAAAAGCACTCAGATTAGTTTCAGCTCAAATCTCACCTCTCTGCCCTATTACTGCAATTTTGCTCTCTGTTTTTTTTTTTTTTAACAAAAACAAAAACTAAATAAATAAATAAAACAGAACACGTATTAACGAAACAAAAGACCTAATACCAAACACAAGATATCAAAGCAGATAAAACACATATTTCAAAAACAGCAAACAAAACACATATTTACAAAACATACATTAACAAAATAACAGACCAAAAACAGAACACAAATAATTTTTTTTTTAAAATAAAAATAACAAATCGAAAACTAAGAAAATCAGAATTCTCCCCTAATTCACAAACCAAGAAAATTAAGGGAAGAAGGAACAGGAAAACTCCCCTGGTTATGGTGGCAGTTGCCAAATTTGGATTATTAGGGAGATGTTCTTCGTCTCAGGGTCCAGCACGAAAGTGTTGAGGACGAACTGCTTCATCCTCCAGATCTGATCAAGCAGTGAAATGTTTTTCACAGCTGGATCTACACAGCACTTGTTGATGAGTCGGTTCAGCAGGTGCCTATTGATCTTGAAACCGTTTTTCAGGTTCGCACCTTGGTCTTCCACTGTGTGTGCATGTTGGTCAAATTCATCTGTACCTCCTGCAATAGGGTTAGTGCAATATGGCACTGCAGAAATTTCATGCAGGTGTATAACACCCAAATCCAGTGTAACATGATGAACCTTAGATACATCCTCATAACATGAATCAATTTCAAAATTACATGTAATATCAATATCAGACTCAGATTCATGTTCAATGCATGGAGAATAATCATTCGGATGTGATAGTAAAAAGCGGTTCTCATCATGCACAGAGGAAAAATTAAAATCAGACTCAGCAACAATATAGTCATCAGCATACCGATCATCATCACAATCAACAAAATAATCAATTTGCGGTATGCTTACCTCCACTTCCTTGAAGATTGCTAAAGTGTGGGAAGATGAAGGTGGTCTACCTGGTTCATAACTACTGCTTATTCTTGCCTGGGCCTCAAAACTTTTATCAGTCTCCTCAGGTGCAAGAGTAGGGACATAGGACGATGGGAAAGTAGGTGGTGCAGTGATAAGCTCATAACTCTGCTCCTCATCCCCTATGTCGATGGCACTGTCATCATCATCTGGAATCTGAACAGTCTGAAATGTTGATTCCTCTGACAGTTGAGACTGTTCCTGATTAAGCTGTGTGGCCATCTGCCCTATCTGATCAGTCAGATTCTGAATGGCAGCTTGAGTTTCCTGCTGGAACTTCATGCTCTCTTGCTTGAACTGCATGTTCCCTTTCTGAAACTGAATGTTCTGCATGGTCATCTGCTCCAGTAACTCCTTTAATGTAGGCTTAGAAGTCGAAGGCTGAGGAGTTATTTGAGCAGTAGCATCATGGAATTGCATCTGTTGTTCTTGCTGGACTGGTGAAGGCATGAAAGTATTCTGGAATGGTGGTTCTTGATATTGATGCTGTGGAGCACTGTACCATCCCAAGGTAGGGTCCTTCCATCTAGGACCGTTGATGTATCCATCTTGCACAGGGGAAAATTTGCTCAAAAATTTATGCTCAAGATCTTCCCATCTGGTAATGAGTCCTGGAGGAAGACAATTCAGCCAATCCTTAGCTGCTCCTTGTAATGAATGCGGAAACGCCCTCAAGAAAATGTAATCATCCGGGACATTTGGAGGTTTCATATAACAACAAATTCCATAGAACTTCTCCAAATGCGTATGTGGGCATTCATTCGCAACTCCACGAAAATGGGGCAACATGTTTATCAGTCCAGTGGTGAGCACTAAATGATCACCATCCTCAGTAGGTGGAACCGGCTCCCAAAGGGAGCTCTCAGAAGTTTGAGGATGAGACATATTGTTCTCATCATAGAAATCAGCAGAATTAAAATCAGAGTACCAAGCAGAAGGGAAATCATAATCACAGACATTGGCAGAATAAGCAGAATTCACATAATCAAAATTGGTAGACATGAAAAATAGAAATAATTAAAATTACGAAACAAATAAAACACAAAACATTTTTTTTAAATTTTTTTTTAACAGACAAAATACATACGACACGCCTACAGAAAACAGAACATCACATCACAACACGAGACAAAACATATACGACATGCATACAAAAACGCACATAACAGAAAACAACAAAAGAACCCAAAACCGAACCATTGGTCCCCGGCAGCGGCGCCAAAATTTGGTACGACTGTCGCGGTCGTACAAATTTTTTACAACAAAATAATGCAGTATAGACTAGGATGTGACTCCTAGGTCGTCTCTCAAGGACCAATGTTTGGGTTCAGTCTCGGGTCAAACACGTATTGGGGGGGTTTATGATTTTTGTTTTGATGTGAAAAAAAAAAATTAAATTAAACTGGAAATTAAATAAAACAGAATTTAAAACATTGAAGTAAAATTAAAAGCAGTAAAAACAGAACAGTAAAAGACATCAAAATAAAAGAATGCAAAATTCATCAGGACATTGAAAAATAAAACACTGGAAAAGTAAACATGCAGAAAACGTAAAACATTGAACGCGAAAGTAAAAACATCAGTAAAAATAAACCGTAAAAAGTAAAAATGAATTAAAAATAGGAAACGAATTTAAAACAGTAAAAACGAAATTGGTACAGTAAAAACGAAAATACAGCAACTTGAAATAGTAAAAATAAATCTGGAACAGTAAAAACGAAAATACAGAAAAATATAAAATACAGAAAACAGTAAATACAGAAAACAGTAAAACATTAAAAACAAAAATATGAAATTACAGCAGTAAGCAGTAAAAACAGTGAATACAGAATTTCAAAATTAGTAAAACAGTAAAAGCAAAATACAAAAAAAAAATACAGAAAATAGTAAAAACAGAAAACAGTAAATTTTGGAAAATGAAATTACAAAAGCACATAATTGCAGTAAAAATAGTAAATACAAAATTACAGAATCAGAAAAACAGTAAAAGAAAAATACAGAAAATGAAAATATAGAAAACAGAAAATACAGAAAAACAGTAAATTTCAAAAGCTGTAAAAACAGAATCACAATTACTGCAGTAAAATACAGAGAAAATAAAATTACAATGAATTAATCAACATGCAAAAGATAAACAGCAGCAGGAATTTAAATTGCATAAAACAACAACTGAAATTAAATTATAACAGAGATTAAATTACAGCAGTAAAAAGAGACAGTAAAATAGAATTTAAATTTCAGAAACAGTAAATCAAACCAAACTTTGAATTTAAATTGGACATGAATTTATTACAACAAAGAAAATAAAAATGAAAAACCTAACGTGCAGTGTTGTTCTCAACCGTATCCTTCCATTCTCTGTGATTCTCCCTTCTCTGTTCCAGCAGTCCAGCCCTCTCTGCATTCTCTCCTCTGCTGGAAAATGTCCAGCTTATTCCCCCTGCAGCAGCCCCTCCACGGCACTCCTCTTCTCCAAACTAAGAAAAGAATGGTGTCTCAACTTTCAAAAGAGAAAGGAGATTTTTTTTTTTCTTTGCTGACTGCCGTGAGTTGGTGTAAAATGTGCACCTTCCAACAAAGTCTTTTAACATTTCCTTCCATTCAGCAAAAATAAAGAGGGCCCTACACTATGATGTGCACTCATACCACAAGCTTTTGTAGATTCCTTCCAGCATGTGTCACATGCAATTGTTATTGCATTCTACGTGGAAGACATGTGGTCACGTGGGTGTTTCTACTCTTCTTTTCTAATGCCTTTGCATCATGCACCAATATTGTAATAATAGGAAATATGGCTGCCCATTTCCACTTGAAACTTCAGCAAAATTCTGAAGTTGAAAACACTAACCCACTTCCTCTTTTGTTTTACGTATAGCACATGTGTGGTGTAGGTCATGAGGTGTGTGATTATTCCATCAACATTAATTTCTTCCAAACCAATTTTGTGTTTCTTTTAAAAATTGAATTGAAAGACTTCTACACTTCCAAGTTCAGCCGTGACAATTGTCCTCCCTCTTCCTATTCTCCATAACAAAACCAAACTTTGAAGATTGCTCTCATCATGCATGTAACTTGTTTTGCTGCAGCAATATTCACGTAAAACTTGTGTGCTTATGTGCTTGGTTTCCAATTTATTTCAACTTTGAGATGCATATTTAAGCCAATACCGTGATATTCCAGCCATCACAAATACCAAACAACAATCAAACAATGTAAAGAGATTAGAAATCACTCAAACAGTAAACACTGGACTGACATAGGAGAGTAAAATAAATACTGGGAACAGCACAAAACGAATTTAAACAAAAGAAAAACTATACGTGAAAATAGACATCCATACAAAACTATGAAAAAAAATTGCATGGAAAACGGATAAGAATTGGACTCGAACGAAGAATTACAAGTTGACACAAAATTCAAACAGCAACCAGCGAAAATTGAAATGGTTAAGATGAAATTGGCTCAATTGTTATTTTTCATTTAACCTTCAAATGTCCCAAAAAGTTATCCAAAAATTTCCCGTAATTAATAATGCAAAATAATAAGCTCAGATAATTCAAATTAGTTAAAATAAGAATTTCCAATCAATTTTAGCACAATTAGGAAAAACAGGATAATACTATACATTCAAGCACAATTCCCTCATTAATTTTAGCACAATAAGCTAAGTGAAGTGAATAAAATATCGACTCATCAAAGAGGTACAGAAGCAATTCGACGCAGGATTTCTGGCTGTGGCTAAATACCCACAATGGGTGGCAAATATTGTACCAGTGCCTAAGAAAGATGGGAAGGTTCGAATGTGTGTCGACTATCGTGATTTGAATCGTGCAAGTCCGAAGGATAACTTCCCGTTACCACACATCGACGCTTTAGTTGACAATACAGCCAAGTACTCACTATTTTCGTTCATGGATGGTTTCTCGGGGTATAATCAGATTAAGATGGCGCCTGAGGACATGGAAAAGACGACCTTCATCACGTTGTGGGGGACCTTTTGTTATAAGGTAATGTCTTTTGGGCTCAAGAATGCCGGGGCAACATATCAAAGGGCGATGGTGACACTTTTTCATGATATGATGCACAAGGAGATCGAGGTTTATGTGGATGATATGATTGCAAAGTCTGAATCAGAAGAAGAACATGTCCTCAACTTGAAGAAATTATTTGAGAGATTGAGAAAGTATAAACTCAGGTTAAACCCTGCCAAATGCACATTTGGAGTGAAATCCGGGAAGTTGTTGGGCTTCATGGTTAGCAAAAAGGGGATAGAAGTGGATCCTGACAAAGTGCAAGCGATATCAGAAATGCCTGCGCCTAGCACAGAGAAGGAGGTTCGCGGTTTTCTGGGTAGATTGAACTACATTGCTAGATTCATCTCCCAATTAACCGCTACCTGCGAACCAATGTTCAAGTTGCTACGAAAGAATCAGGTTATGGTTTGGAACGAGGATTGTCAAGCCGCTTTTGAAAAAATCAAACAATACCTGCAAGACCCACCTGTATTGCGTCCGCCCGAGCCAGGAAGACCACTCATTTTGTACTTAACTGTATTGGAAAGGTCAATGGGTTGTGTATTGGGTCAATATGATGAAGCTGGAAAAAGGGAGCATGCGATATATTACTTGAGCAAGAAATTCACAGACTGCGAACAACGATATTCATCGTTAGAGCGAACTTGTTGTGCATTGGCATGGGCCGCTCATCGCCTAAGGCAATACATGTTGAGTCACTCTACGTTGTTGATATCCAAGATGGATCCTATCAAGTTTATTTTTGAAAAGCCCGCTCTCACTGGAAGGATAGCTCGGTGGCAGGTGCTATTGTCAGAGTATGACATCGTATACGTCACTCAGAAATCCGTCAAAGGTAGTGCAGTAGCAGAATACCTGGCGCATCAACCCATCAGTGATTATCAGCCAATGCAACCCGAGTTTCCTGATGAGGGTATCATGACTCTATTCGAAGAAGGCGGGAAAAACCGAGACGAAGAAACATGGATATTACTATTTGATGGAGCGTCGAATATGATGGGGCATGGCATAGGGGCAGTATTAATCTCTCCAAAGCAGCAGTATATGCCCATGACATCAAGGCTGTGTTTTGATTGCACGAATAACATTGCAGAATATGAGGCCTGCGCTATGGGTATTCGGGCGGCAATAGAGTTCAAAGTGAAAATTCTGGAAGTATATGGAGATTCAGCTTTAGTCATCAACCAGTTGAAGGGAGAGTGGGAAACAAGAGACTCAAAATTAATCCCCTACCAGGCATACATCAAAGGATTAATGGAGTGCTTCGACTTCATCACATTTAACCACATACCACGGGAAGATAACCAGTTAGCAGACGCGTTGGCTACTTTGTCATCCATGTTTGAGGTTGACCCGAATACAGAATTACCAGTGATTGAAATGAAGAGCCATGCGGAGCCAGCATATTGCCAGTTCATCAAGGAGGAGGTGGATGGTAAACCTTGGTACTTCGATATCAAGCACTATCTTAAGACCCAAGAATATCCTGAAAAAGCATCTGAAAACGATAAAAGGTCGTTACGAAGGTTGGCTGGTAGTTTTATTTTAAGTGGGGACATTTTATACAAGAGAAATCATGACATGATTCTCCTCAGATGTGTAGATACAAAAGAGGCCAAATTGATATTGAAAGAAGTACACGAAGGTACATTCGGCACCCACATGAATGGGCACTCAATGGCTAGGAAGATCCTGAGAGCTGGTTACTTCTGGTTAACCATGGAAAATGATTGTTGTACACATGTAAGGAGGTGCGAGAAATGTCAGATGCATGCAGACAATATCAATGTATCGCCCACGACTTTGAATGTGTTGTCTGCACCATGGCCGTTTTCAATGTGGGGGATAGATGTTATTGGAGCTATAGAGCCAAAAGCGTCAAATGGACACCGTTTCATACTGGTCGCAATCGATTACTTTACCAAGTGGGTCGAAGCCGTTTCTTATGCCAACGTGACTAGAAAGGTGGTGACCAGATTCATAAAAAGGGAATTGATCTGCAGATATGGGCTGCCTAACAAGATCATCACTGATAACGCTACCAACCTGAACAACCGGATGATGGCAGAATTATGCGAGGAGTTCAAAATTCATCATCTTAATTCTTCTCCTTACCGTCCAAAAATGAATGGGGCAGTAGAAGCTGCTAATAAGAATATCAAGAAGATCGTGCAAAAGATGGTGGTCACCTACAAGGATTGGCATGAAATGCTTCCCTTTGCTTTACATGGATATCGTACTTCAGTACGAACGTCCACTGGTGCAACACCTTTCTCGCTGGTGTATGGGATGGAAGCAGTGCTTCCATTTGAGGTGGAAATCCCATCTCTACGAATTTTATTGGAAACCCAATTGGAGGAAGCTGAGTGGGTTCAAGCTCGGTTTGACCAACT
This sequence comes from Vigna angularis, assembly GCF_016808095.1. Classification (NCBI taxonomy): domain Eukaryota; kingdom Viridiplantae; phylum Streptophyta; class Magnoliopsida; order Fabales; family Fabaceae; genus Vigna; species Vigna angularis. The sequence goes on from NC_068972.1 coordinate 37,760,320, forward strand.
CAATCTCATCGAAGAGAAGAGACTGACAGCGGTGTGCCACGGGCAATTGTATCAAAGAAGAATGAAAAAGGCTTTCGACAAAAAAGTACATCCAAGGGAATTCCATGAAGGCGAGCTGGTGTTAAAGAAGATATTGCCCATACAAAGGGATCTAAGAGGCAAATGGACCCCAAATTATGAAGGGCCATTCGTGGTAAAGAAGGCATTCTCTGGAGGGGCACTAATCCTCACAAGGATGGACGGAGAGGAGTTACCTTTGCCAGTTAATTCGGATGCGGTAAAAAAGTTTTACGCATGATGATTCTGAGATAGGGGATGCTACTAAGCGATATTAACACTGTTTTGTGAAAATTTTGTTGTATTCTGTGTTACTTCTTTCAATAAAATTATCCGACTTTTTCATCTTTTGCTCTTCGACACGATTCATATCACACTGAGTTTTAAAAGTAAAATAAAGGGAAATGACAATGACTAAAGCATCACGGGTATATTCCATTGAGCACAAACTCGCTCCTCAAGGATGTCGTGGAAGAAAACAAGTAAAAAATATATAAAATAATACAATTCAAAAAAAAAGGGGATCATCAAAATTTCAAACTGTTCATTTTGTTTTACGAGTTCTTTGTTCTTCTCTTCCCATTTCATTGTCTCATATGCATAATGTTTTCAAAATTGTGTTCTTCATGCTCATGGCGTTCGCTTCGGCTCTCATTTCATTCGAAGTCATTTTTCCGTAAGTAATTTGTTTTCTGATGAACCCGGTTTTCCATTTTTTCGTTTAGATTAGAAATTTTGTTTAGACTGAAATCAAAGAAAAACCATAAAAATCTAATTTTATTTCATCATTTGGGCAAGATTCACAATAAGGTCGGAGAGATGTTTTTGAACAAAGACATCATTCTGAATACTCATACGATCTTAACATTTGATAAATAAAATAAAAATGCATAAAAAAAAATAAAAAAAAGGAAAAAAAAAGCAGATATAACAAAGAAGTGCAAGGTCACAAATTCAAATAAAAAACAGAAAAAAAGAGCAGAAAATAAACAAAAGCAAATAAACAATGTTCGGGGTTCGATCACTGGTGATCGTTAAGTTACAGGCCTTGAAAATAAAAATAAAAAAAGCATTCAGCGAAAAAATTTCCGAGCTGGTTGCGGTGGTCGGAGGGAGAGCTCCGTCGAGGGAGCTCTAGTCCGGAATGTGAGAAGCATGGGTGGAGCGATTTGTCGCGTGTCCCTATCGTCGTCGATGATGATCGGAACGGGGAACAAGTCCAGCAGCCTCGGCGCCCTCATGATCACCCAGTCGTATTCTTTCCAAAAAAAATAATAATAAAACAAAAAAATAAAAAAATATAAAAAAAAACAAAAAAATTTGTCAATAATAAGATGATGAGGGAAATTTAAAAAAAAAAGGGGTGGAGGTGATCAGGATGCTTACCATACATGTATAGCGGCAGTTGTGAAAACTGAGTGCCAGTGGGGTCTATCTCCGCTTGCCAGCGCCTGACCCGATTGCCGTGGTTGTTAAACCAGCAGTGCACATTGTATTCGCTGACATCTGCGAAAACCCTTAGTCGAGACGCAATCTCGACGACTTGCGCTCTGCTGGGATGTGTGACCCCGTAATTGTAAATATTGGTCATCATTCTGACCTGATCGTCAGTAGGTCGCCACCGCTGACCGGTGTACCTCTCCATCTCCATCTCGCTCATCTTTCCTCTCTAAGTTTTCTAAAAAAAAAATAAATAATAAAAAATAAAAAGAACAAAAACATAACAGAAGCATAAAACAAAGGTTTTTTCAGTGTTTTCTTTATGTGTTTTTGTTCCCTTTTAAGTTTATCTTGTCCGGTCGGTCTTTGTTATTTCAGTGTCTGGTCTCGGATCTGTTTCGCGGTCCTTGCAAGAGGGTCCTAAACGGATCTATGTCCTTTTGTCCTTGTCCATTTGTCCATGTCCGGTTCATACAATTAAAATTCTCTTTTTAAGTTTTCTGTTTTTATGGGGTACGTGGCGTTGTTCTACCCGATTGTCTCTGCCATACCTTCAATCGAAGGGAGATAAACGTCTGGTTTCCAGCCTATATACCCCTTAAGTTTAAGACAGTTTTGTTTTTAAGTGTTTTAAGTTTTTAATTAAAAAAAAAGAGGAAGAAAGAAGACTCAGAAAGAAAAGCAAAGAAGAGCAAGACGGAAATAAAAGCAGACAAAGCGGAAAGCACAAGAAAATAAAGAGCTTGCAGGAAAGGAAAGCAGAAAAGAAAAAACAGAAAAGGGAACAAGAAAGGAAGGCAGATGCGGAAAGCTAGAGAGTATAAAATAAACCAGAAATCGTAAAGGAAAAGAAAAACGAAAAAAACAGAGAAGGAAAGATCGAAAAAAACAGAAAAGTAGAGAAGGAAGGATGGAAGGAAGAAAAACAAAAACTTAAAGGAAAGAAAGAAGATCGAAGAGCTCAGAAGACTTACCTGGAAGTGGAAGGGCTTACAGAAGCTCGTCGCAGCACAGGGACGCCTCCGAAAGCACACGGGGGCAGAGGCTCCTCGCAGAAATCCAGACGCTCAAGGAAGAGAGAGAAGAGGGAGAAAAGAGAAGGATAGAGAGAGAGCGAGATCGGGAAAATGCCGCTCAGACGCCGAAGGGGTACCCGTTTTATAGCCGAGCAAATCCACTGTGGCTACAGTTCCGGTTGTTGCCACCGTCTGGTGTCGGTCTGATCTTTCTGAGTTAAAAAAAAAAATTTGAAAATCTGAAAACGGGTAGGGTTTTGTTGGGTCGATCCGGCCCAATTCAAGACTTCTTGGATGATGCGATTTCACCAAAAAAAAAATAATAAAACAAAAAAAAAATCAAAAATATGATAAATGGAAAATTTTCAAAAATTAATAATTGGAGTGTTGTAAAATTTGAAGTGTTCAAAATTGTTTTTCATTTGCTTGATAAAGGACATTTTTCAGGTTCATTGGGCCTCATCACCATGTTAGCCTTCTTTGAACCCAATTCTTTCTTAAATATAAATTTGAGTGAAGGATTGTTTTGGCATGTTAGTAATTTCACATCACACCATTTTGTTTGTTTTTATTCCTTTTTCTACATTTTGAATAAATCTAAGAACAAAAATATTGAAAAAGGAACAGTGCTCGAGCCCATTAGGCCCAATGGCCTTCGTGGTTTCCTCTCGAGTATACTTCTTTTGAAAATATGTCAAAAATATTTTGTTTTCACATTTTTGCTGTTGAATGATGTTTTGTACATTTGTTCAAATTGGCTTGTGTAATTTTCTTTGCATTTGTAACAAAAAAATCTGAGAATGAAAGATGAACAGTTTTTGAGCCCATTAGGCCCCTTTGTCATATGTGGTTTCTCTTGAACCACCCATCTGAATTTCTGAAAAATAAAAAATACATGTTTATGGAGATTTTGTGTTTTCAATTCATAATTTCCCTTTTCATTTGTGTGAACAAGTATTTATATGCAAAAAAAAAAATAAATAAAGGGATTCAGACTCTTGTCTGAAGATTTTGTCATGGTTGTAAGAAGAATAGTGTTGGGCCCATTGAGTGTGGTGGTGTTGCAAAATTTTCTCTAGTTCAATCTTGTGAGATCCTCTCGTAACCAAAAAAATAAAAAATGAATTTCTTTTAGCTTGTTCCATAAACTTTGAAAAATGCAAAAAAAAAATGTTTTCTTGGTCATCTTCTTGTGTCAAATTCACACGGCTCAGGTCATCTGATCCATTGGGTCAATGGGCCTGGTAAGTCCAACTTCCTTTTGTTACTTCTCCTCAGGTTTTCAAACGTTTTTTTGGCCCAACTCGGCCCATTACATGCATATTTCAAATTAATTTCTATTTCTAAAAGATAGAAAACACAACAACTTTTTTCTAATATGTTTAATGTTTTTTTACATTATGTAAATGAATAAAACAAAAAAAAACATTTTTATTTTCCAAACGTTTTTTTCTCTCTCTAAATCAAATTTTCTCATATCATTTTTGCATTGCTCACCAAGACCAGTTTTCACACTGGCCCCCAAGCCCAGTTTTCATACTGGCCACCAGACCTAATTTTCGCTAAAGCAACAAAAAATCTGTTTTTCAACTAGTATCATCATTTTCATTTCATATTACTTTTCTTCATGCATAAAACCAAAAAAATACGCAAAAGTTGAGTCAATTATTTTCGATGCAAATCATCCATTTTATGAGATTTAAAAAAAAATAAGTATAATGGATGTCATAATCTCGTGGAATCAAATGATCAAATCACATATTCTTAAGAGATATTTGTGTGTGCATCGCTTGAAAACATCATCCTTTAGCCCTCACTATACCAAGAGATTGGCCCAATCATGTTCTTGAGCCCAAATAATAAACACCAAGTTTTACTCCGGAGCAGATTTTCCGTTACCTCCACTGCTTTCATTTGGGAGATCCTGGAATCCGTAAAAAAAAATGAAAAAAATGAAAAAAGAATGAAAAATGACTCTGTTGAGATCATTTAGTCTTTGTCTCTTAATTAATCTTTTGAAAATAAAACAACCAAAATTTGAAATGATGTGTGGCCATTTTTCTCCATCCAAAAAAAAAATAAACAAAAATATATCCTTTGATACCAAATTTGAGCCAATAAGAAATTTTCTTTTCAAAATTTTACCCAAACAAGAGTTACCATCACAGTAGAAGTCGACTCAAATTGCAAGAAGAACACACTTAGTGATCAAATGAAGAGAATTCAGCAAAAGCAAAGCAAAAATTGAAAAGAGTCACAAAGTGATGACAAACAAAGAGTGAAGTTTGCAAATTAGCAAGGGAAGTCAAAACAGATTTGACAAATAGTTGATACAAGTGTAGATGGTAACTCCTGTTTTTCAAAAATACCCACAAACATTTATTTGGGCCTTTATATCCTTTCCTTCAATACCCTTTAGCCCAAGCCACATTACAAGCCCAATAAAAGTCCACACAGATTGAATAATGGTTGCTTAAATTTTCATAAAGCTTAATTTTGAGGCAAGACAAAATGACTAACAATGCAATTAAAAAAATGATGAAAAAAAGAAAAATGTCCTCGGAAGAAGGGAACTCCCTGTTAATCAAGGTTATACAAAGGAAAATCAAGCCAATTGGGGCAATATTTTCAAGCCAATCCTTTCCATATTCATCACAAATTCATGAACACATTCAAATCCCATTCAAACTCTTCCCCCAATTCTCAAACTAGGGGACAATTTTGGGCAACTTTATTTCATGTGTTTTGGCCCTTCCAAGATATGGTCAACTTTGTTAGTCTCACATTTGTTTCATCTGTATATTCAAAGTTCGTACCAAGACCGAGGCATCCCTTGTTGGGCCTCTCAGATTTGTCTGCACTGAAACTCATGGATCCACCCTCAAAACAGGGGCAGACACTTTAGGGCTTTGTATGATTTTGAGTCCATCTTATCATTCGTAAACCCAGAGTGGGGGGAAACTTCTTTTTGAACCTCGCTTAATTGACTCATACCCAAAACCAAGGCGTGTCTTTCATATGCTTCGGCCCATTCAAAGTATTGAGCAACTTTGTTGAATTTCAATTTTTTTTTCATCTGAATATTCAAAGCTCATATAAAGACTGGGGCATCCCTTGTTGGGCCTTGCATGATCTTGGTTCGCCCCGAACTTCAAAAGTCTAAAACCACCAAAATTGGAGCAATTTGCAAATCACACATGATATTCTCACTCCCTGATTCCTGACTTATTCCCTCTCATTTCAGATACATGTGTCCATACCAATACTTCTACCATGTTCCATAGCAACTTCTGGGTATCTACTACCTCACATTGGCCTTTGTAGCCGTTTTAAGGAGTAAGAGGCTCAAGTAGCCGTCCCGGTACTCTCCAAATCCTTCCAATCATCCTCCACATATTTTTCCAACCCCTGATATCAAGCATGTACACACTAGTATCTCGTCAAGAAATGCGTAGCACACAAGCTTCATTTTGCACAGTTGACTTTAGAATTTGGACGTCCATTGAAAAGAAATTGGAAGTCTAGATCGTCATAAATTGGATGATTTCAAAGGAAACAAATTGACTCTCGGAAAAGATGTGTCATAGATTCATAATCTTCCAATACATCATGTACATATTTTCATCAACTTTGAATTTGCCTCCATGTATATTCATCAAATTTTCTTCCTTCAAAAAGACAAAAAAATCAACATGCATCAAACTTTTCTTCTCCAAATTTCAAAATTTACCTCAACCAAGTTTCTCTTGCATATCAAGATTCCATATACTTGTACAAAAACGCAACACCTTGTTTCTTAATTTCAAAATCAAAATCAAAATCAAAAAGGTTCTCAAAATTTCAACAAATTCAAAAATTTCAATTTTCAAAACAATCAACCAATTTTACTTTTTGCCATTGGTATCTCGGCCCTCTGTAAGACAATGGTCGAGCCCAATTTTGCTTTTTGTCATTGGTATCTCGGCCCTCTGTAAGACAATGGTCGAGCCCAATTTTTACTTTCTGCCATTGGTATCTCGACCCTCTGTAAGACAATGGTCGAGCCCAATTTTGCTTTTTGTCATTGGTATCTCGGCCCTCTGTAAGACAATGGTCGAGCCCAATTTTGCTTTTTGTCATTGGTATCTCGGCCCTCTGTAAGACAATGGTCGAGCCCAATTTTTACTTTCTGCCATTGGTATCTCGGCCCTCTGTAAGACAATGGTCGTGCCCAATTTTGCTTTCTGTCATTGGTATCTCGGCCCTCTGTAAGACAATGGTCGAGCCCAATTTTGCTTTCTGTCATTGGTATCTCGGCCCTCTGTAAGACAATGGTCGAGCCCAATTTTGCTTTTTGCCATTGGTATCTCGGCCCTCTGTAAGACAATGGTCGAGCCCATTTTTACTTTTTCAAACGACCCTCTGCATGGCAATGGTCAAGTCAGATTTTACTTTTTCAAATGACCCTCTGCGTGGCAATGATCAAGTCAAATTTCACTTTTTCAAATGACCCTCTGCATGGCAATGGTCAGTACATATTTTTAATTTTTTCAAAATGACCCTCTGCATGGCAATGGTCGAACCCAATCAAATTCAAAATTAATCTGAGTCTTAATTTTGCCCAGGAGTGCAAAACACTAAGTGTGGTCTATTTTGATGAATCATTATTTTCTTCACTTCACTTAGTTTATTGTGCTAAAATTAATCAGGGAATTGTGCTTAATTGTCCAGTATTTTCCCGTTTTTATTGATTGTGCTTAATTTGATCAAAAATTCTTATTTCACTTAATTTGAATTATTTGAGACTAATTATTTACATTATTGAGTGCAGGGAAAATTTTGTAAATATTTTAGGACATTTGGAAAAATATTGATTAGCACACTCTGTTATCTACTGAAGCTTCACTACATTAATTGATTTTGTGTGTTGAATTGGAAAACTTGATTTGGAACTTCCACACACCACACGAGACATTCATTTTGGAAACACAAATTGAAGGGGCCACACTTAAGTCACGGCCATACCACCTATGAAGGCCGCGGCAACTCCTTATTTCCAAATAAAGAATTTTGCAATGGGAAATTATTTGGAATTAGTGGAAGGGACCACTTGCAAGTAAGCTCACGGCTTTTAGTTGGAAAATAACAAGTGTGCTGCCACATTCTCAAAGTGAATGCCACGACCATACCAAACCATCCACATAAATCTTCTTCCTTGTAAAGCACATGGGAAGTGGGAGCCACCTTTGGAGAATTCTTTTTGGCTTAGAGAATGAAGTGTGTACGCATATGAAGATGGATGGAAATGAAGGGGACCACATTGTTTGCCATCCAACAATTAACAAGAAAGAAGTGGGCACATTGGAAATCAACACGACAAGTACACCAAGCCAAAGGAATCTTTTATTCAAAAAAGTAGAAGAAATTAAGAAGAAAGGGGACCACCACATTGAAATGGCTCACGGTTTTTGCAATCACCGTGGATGGATTGGTTTTGCTCTTTCTTTTTGGTTTAGCATGAACACACGGCCCCATATGTTGGCAAACATCCAAAGAACTTGGAATAATAATGGAAGCCACCACTTATGAAAGATTACGTTTTTTTTAGAAGCTTGGATTGCAGAATTATTTTAACTCTCATCTCTTCCAATCCACACAAGTTTTGGTTCTAGATTTTCAATGAGAAGAGAAACACTTGGTTGATTCCAGTAGAAGAGAGTTCGTTCCAGCAGCAGTGCCGTGGCAGGAAGATGCACACGTTGAAGGGAGAGGAGGAGCACGGTGTTGGTTGGAAACAAGAAGAAAGCAGTCCAGCTGTCTCCACTAATGATGGCAGTAGAGAACACATCCAGCTTGGTTGAAGACGGTCCAGCACCTTGCAAGAAGCAGCTGATCCAGCAAAGAGAAGCTACACTTCCATGGTCCAGCAAGCCAAAGGTGAAGAGTTTATCACGGCTGGAAAGAGACATAAGGTGGCACAGTTTGGCTGGAGGAAAAAGAGGATTCATTCACTTCTTGGAGGGGTATCATGTTGTTACGGTTTTGAGTGAAGAAGCAATGCAGCAAGGTATGATCCAACATCAACACTTCAAGCATCCAGCAGCTCCTTTCCAGTTTCGGCACAGCCCAACAGATTGCTGCATCCAGAAGACAACACACATCCAACGTTGAAGATGATCCATGCATCCAGAAGCTTGGAGTGGGAGCCACCATGAAGAGCAGAAACTCATCCGATTCTTCTGGGTACAACAGCTCACACGGGAAGCAGAAGCGTCCAGCTTTGGAGCAGCCATCACCGAGAAGACCACTTCACCTTCTTGCAGTAGCACACGGTGGCTGCTGGAATTAGAAGAGGATGTCACGGCTGTTTCTAGAAACGTTGGAAGGCAGCTGGGAGAAGAGATGGAGGTTACGGTTTGGTGAAAGGCATGGTAATAGCTTACAATCACGCCCATCCAGAAAGAATGGGAGCAGCCACGGACAGCAGCCATGGAGGAGAAGAATGGTGTGCAACACGAAGAAGAGAAGAAAAGGGAGCTGGGACATGCTGTAACAGCTGCAACGTAATTGAAGGAGAAGCAATGATCTTAGAATGGAAGCACATGCAGGAGCATCACGTCCAGCCACATCTAGAAGCACACGTTGAATGGAGAAGATCACGGTTCTGCTTGCACATCAAAAGAAGCTACAGGAGTTTGGAGTGGGTCACAAGGTTGAAAGGAATTTCTGAAAGCCTAAGCAAAAAGACAAACATGGAGACCCTCATCCTATTTTCTCACGGGAACAAATTGGGAGATGCTCACGGGAGGAGACTATTGTTCAGAGAATTTGGCTATAAATGAAGGAAGCATCCAGAGGAAAAACTGAGTAGATTTTAGGAGTAGGATTTAGGAAGCAATTTACGTTTTGTGCTTGGCTTTGATTTTTCCCCCTCCCCCTTGGGGAGGTTTTGGGGTTTGTTTTCCAGCAGTTGAATCTTAATTTCCAGTGTATTTTTCAGTTGAATGTTGTTAAATCTTTATTTTCATTTGCGAATTACCTTGTGTTTAAAATTTCATCTGCACGTTTAAAGCTTTGATCAAATCACTGCCATTTTCTAATTTACTGCAAGTTTCTGCTCAATTCAATTTCATCTCAGTTCATGCCTTATTTCCAATTGTGCATTTTACATTCTGTCAAAAGTTTATTGGTTTTTGCAAATTACCATTTTCTGAATTTACCGTTTTCTGAATTTTACTATTTCTGTGATTTACGTTTTTCAGTTTTACTTTTACTGCACCGCTTGATTTACATTTTCATCAACTTTATTTTCACTACATTTATTTAATTTTCTGCATCAAAACATTCACAACCCCCCCCCCCCCCCACTTCGTGATAAATCTGAGACTGAACCACCAAAATTGGTCCTTGAGAGACGAACTAGGAGTCACTTCCTAGTTATACTGCATTTCTTTTATGCTCAACTTTTGTGTGCGGTGCGACCCGCTTATCATTCGTTCTTTTCTACTGTTTGCGTTCGGCTTGTATCGGTTGTTTTACCTTACGAACGTTCGGTATGGGCGTTCGTTCATTTTCGTGAACGGTCGTTTGTTTGCGTTATTGACCGAGCGTCCATAAAGTTGGTGGCTACATTTAATATTGGTCTAAGATTTCCATCAAGGGTTCCCATCTCCAACATCACCATCCAGCATGCACAGAGGAGGAAGCAACCACACGCACAGGGTGTCCACAGTATGAAGAAGAAGACAAGATTGAGGGGCCCTCACCCTATTTTCTCACGGCCAAAAACTGTAGCTCAGCATGCAAAGAAAAGAGGATCACGGGAGGAATTCTGAACAGATTGGGAGGCTCACGGGTTCTGAGATTTGGCTATAAAAGAAAGCAAGCAGCAGAGGAAAAGGAAAAATAAAACATCTTTTTTGGGCTTTTGATCACTCCACAGATTCAGAGAATCCTTCTATTTTCCAGTGCTTCCTTTTCACTCATCAAAATCCAGCTCAAACTTCCAGTTCGACCTCTCTCTGTCCCTAAAGGAACCATCCCGGTGTACCTCACCATCGTCCTTTCCCTCATCATTCCGCATTAACTTCTTCATCCTTACACCACCTCGGGACCAACTTCATTCCAGCTCCCAGCCCGTAACCAATCAACCACACCTCACGGCCAACGCCTGTTATACCCGTACCTCCCTACCATCACTTCACAGGCGTTTTTGTTTATCCCCTCAAACCTGCATGAAATAGGATCCAACAATCTAATCAAAAGGGAACAAGAGACATCTCTCCGAGAAGAGAGGAGAAGGAGAATCCAAGAGGAGAAACGTCTTAAAGCTGCGCGGGTATGTTCTTTATCTAAACTCTCAGCTTTTTCTGTGTGAACGCATGCCCTCTGTTTAAATATGAACGAATGAGGTTGAGCATGAATAGATGATGTCGTATGTATGAAAGATGTTTGATCAGTACGTACTAGTTTGCTTCACCTGTGACTTCACGTGTCGATCAAGAACACACACCAAAATGTAATTTCAATATCCACTAGATTCACTAAGTGTAAGTAATAATAGTTGAAACATGCGAGAACTGAAAGGCAGCCATACACTCATCAAACAGAAACCTCTAGAGAAACCGATTTCCTCCATCAAGCATCATCATCTCTAACACGACCACCAACACCTCACGGCTAAACATCCATCCTCCATATTCACGACCACACCCATCATCTTCACCTATAACCCACGGCCACTACCAACCCTATCACACGACCACACCCATCATCTTCATCATTATAGGACCTCCAGTATCATCATCTCCAACACGACCACCAACACCTCACGGCTAAACACCCATCCTCCATATTCACGGCCATCACCTTCGTCTTCATCCCTCTCTTTTCCATATTCATCTCTGAACCAAAACCTCCAAACAACCCATCATCTTACTCTTTATTCATCTGGAGCACCGTTGATGGACATATCCCTTCCCTCTTTGTTTTTACCTCCCAGCCAACATCATCATCTTCACCTTACCTCACGGCCTCCAACCCACCATCCTCCCCAGTCCCAAGCTTCGGTAGCTCTCTCTCTTAACCCCTGATTTTCATCTCCACCCCACACAGTACTCACTAGAAACCTATCCCTTCATCAAACCAGACTCAACCACCAACGTCCATCTTCTTCATCATTTTCATCACCAACACCCTAGATCTCCAACACTCGTTCAAGACTTACCCCGGCCCAACCTCACCTCTAGCACCCATCAAACACAGCCAAACACTCATCCCCCACATTCACACGCACACGGTGGCTCTCTCATCTCACGACCATCACCCTCACCTGCAACCATTCACTCAACAAAACCATACCCTCCAAAACCAGTTCACGCTAACAAACAGAAAACCAAATATACTTCAGCGGAGGCGGCGGCCCGTGTGCAGGTGCGGCGGAGATGAAACCCCTCCCTGGGTAGCCGAATCGAGGCGCGGCATGGCGGCTGGTCCGAAGAGGCAGTGACGCGGGGGCTCGATTCCGGCGGTGAGCGGCGATGCTTCAAGCCACGACTCGCGGCGGCCAATTCCGGTGACGACGAACGGCATCGTCGGCGACGCCCTAGGCCGCGGCTCTTAATGACTAGTTCAGTGGGGAGGATAAACGTGAAGTAGGAGGCGGTGGAAGCAAGGTGGAATCAGAGAGACTGTGGTATGGGCGTGCACCAGATTCAGACTTATGAAGTAGTGCTTCTAAAAAAACCCATGCTGGGTCGGGTTCCCCTTTTTTTTTTTTTTTTTTTTAAAAAATAAAATAAAATAAAAAAAATAATAATAAAATACAAACAATAATAGCCTTTTCTGCTTGCCACACCCTGTTTTCTCATCCGCACACCCCCATCCATTCCCTTTGACAGATCCATCCAAACCCATAAACAAAAAATATGTTTTTCTTGCACCCTTTGCTTTCCATTCACACCTCCATTTCGTGTGGGTTTTAAAACCTAGCCTGTTTCGGCCAAAAAAAAAAGAAGAAGAAGAAGAGTTGGGCCTGAACACTCTATGTCAATAGCACCCCCAAATTTTATCCTTACACTCCTGACAAGGACAGAAAAGAAGGGTTTTGGTCCAAATTAAAGAGCTTAAATTTTACCCCGCACGTCACTCTTGGTTTTATCTCTACATCCCTGATTTGTTTCTTTTGTTGTATTTTTAGGCTTTTGTTTCTTTATTTTTATTATTATTTGTTTGGTTATTAGTTTTTACTGATGTAACCCCTTGTATGATAACCCCCATTCCTATATATCTGGTATTTTATTTTTATTGGATTTGATTTATTTGTTGCATTTTAAAAATTAAAAAAAAGAGACAAAAATAAATAAATAATTAAAATTACAAAAAAAATATGTTTTAAAGGTTTAGGCACATGTGTGATCGCACGCATCGTCCTTGTGTTAAAAACCTTTTCTCTTTCTTCAAAATACCAAAAAATATGTTTCAAAGGTTTAGGCACATGTGTGATCGCACGCATCGTCCTTGTGCTAAAAACCTTTTCTTCCTCTTTTCTTCAAAAATTAAAAAATATGTTTTAAAGGTTTAGGCACATGTGTGATCGCACGCATCGTCCTTGTGCCAAAGACCTTTTCTTTTTTCTTCAAAAATGCCAAAAATATGTTTCTAAGGTTTAGGCACATGTGTGATCGCACGCATCGTCCTTGTGCTAAAAACCTTTCCTGTTTCATAAAAATACAAAAAAAAACATAAAATCATCAAAAACTAAAAACATCAACAATTTCAAACAACAAACAATATTGCTTGCCAGAACTACGTGATCCTTGATTCTCCATCAAAAGTGGAGATACGTAGGAGCAAGGCCAGTCCTTGTCAGGCTCACTTTCCCAAAAATCCAAATTATCCATAACAAATTTTCAAACAAGTTTCTCAAATAGTTTCTAAATGAACTACGGAACCCTGATTTCTCATTCTGCATGAGAATACGTAGGAGCAAGGTCAATCCTTGTCGGGCCCAAAAAGCTAAAAAATATTGTTTGTTTCTTTTGAGTTTTATTTTAAGGGAAAGTTAAACACTTTGAAAACCACATCCACATTCGCGCATTTAGTTAAAGGTACTGCCTTAGGGCAGGCGTTGTAGGGTGCTAATACCTTCCCTACACGTAACCGACTCCCGAACCAAGAATCTGGTTCAATTTGACCATGCCTTATCATTTTATGGTTTTTCCGTGGTTTTCCAGAATAAACTATGGTGGCGACTCCAAAATCTCTTTTTCAAAATTAATATTCTATCTTTTTATTGGATCGTCGTCCCGTCGCGATTCCGGTTGCGACAGTGTTTAATTATCTTATTCGTTAATATAATTCATACAAAATGAATGTAATTAAATTTTCTTGTAAAGATTTAGAAAATAATATTTTAAAAGTGAGAATGGTTTAAAAATACTAAGCATTAATTATTTTAATATTTAAAGCTCTAATATAAATAGTTTATATATAAATAGTTTTTTTTATAAAGGAGTTTCGTATTAGAAATTACTTTTCTAAAGTTCTTTGACTTCTTTTTAAGGGTTCTTTTTCTTTCTTCGTCTAATTGAATAAAGTATGATTGTTTCTTGCAATGAGTTCTTCAAATTGAATTCATTAGTTTCTTCTTTCATATAAGTTAAGTTTAAGCTCTTTTTTCTTAGACTTTTTCTGTTATGTATTATTGATGTGAGCATTCTTCCACACTAGAAAAAAATCGCATTTTATGATTGGTAAAAATGACCTATTATGACTGATGGCCTGACATCATAGTTCTGAGCATCATGATAGGTCTGTGCCTTTTATGATGTAGTAGAAAATTATGTCATAATAGGTTAAGCGTATTATAACGTACTTTCTGTCACCTATCATTATAGGTTTAGTGTATTATAACATATTTTCACATATCAGTCATAATATAGCGAATATATTATGATGTAGCTGGATTTACCTATCATAATATGTAGTATTTTATGACATAGATTTTTTCACCTATCATAATATGTCGAATATATTATGACAATTAATTGTTCACGTATCATAATATATGCTTTTTATTACATACATTGTTCACCTACCATAAAAACTTGTTTTGTTAAAAAAAATTCATTATTACATTTGACATTTCTAATCGATTTACAATTAATTTCTTGTATTATCATCTCATGAGTCAATTTATAATCAATATAACATGAAATGCACATATTCAATTAAACTAACATAATGAAATTCATTTCAAACATTAAATTGTCTAATAATATTTAATACATAATTTGTACATCAAACCATATATTAAATCCAAATATAACATTAACCTACACTACATTGTAGTCAAGTTTCTACAATTTACTAACACTTAAAATAAAAGAAGCCCACTTGGTTCTGATGTCTTCAATGTCTGGAGATGAATCATTAAAGATCTACAAATAAAATAATTAAGTTAGAACAATTTTGTAATGAACAGTTAGGTAAGTATTTAGTTACTTTCCTAATCTCTTATTCCATGAATCAATAATGTTTGTACAAATAATGGTGTGCATGTGCTTCATTACGTAATACCCACACTCATAGCTGTCCAATTGACGTCGATACGGCAAATTAAATACAAATAATCAAGACTCATTCAAACACTAACTATAGCCTTTGTACCATGTAGCTTTGATAAATTTTGGTAAACCAGCAAAAACCCAAATTCCACAAAAACCAACAAGCCAATTCCTCATAAAAATAGCAAAATCACAAAATACAAAACAAATGTCAACTTCTCTTACATTAGGTATCACTATTTGCATCTTCTTCCTAGATACAGATAGAATACCTTGTGATGAATCAATATTTTATTGATTTCACTTAGCTTATTGTACCAGATTTAATCAAGGAATTATGTTTGAATATACAGTATTATCCTATTTTTCCTAATTGTGATTAATTTGTTCGGAAATTCTTATTTTAGCTAATTTGAATTATCTGAGCTAATTACTTTGCAAGGAAAATTTTGGAAATAGAAATTAGGACATTTGGTAGGATACTCATTCACACACTGTGTTATTTAATTGAAAGAAGCTATACTGTATTGATTTATTTTGTGTTGAATAAAAGAAAGATGTACAGATCCTGGAGACTTCAAGAAAAATTGCAGTTTGGTTTGGCTAAAATAAAGCACCTCCAATTCATTTTCTTTTGGAAGAAAACAACTTAATTCTTTGTTGATCTCTTAATTTCTCACGGCTGCAACATGATTTAAATTTTAGAACTCTTGATGATTGCAAAGAGGTGCACGGTTGAAGTCAAATTGGCAATATCCAAATCAGCTCATGCTTCCACGTGAGAATAAGGGCCAAATCCCTTCTTGAAATGTTCAAGCACAAATTGGCTACATCTCACGGCCATGAATGGGTGTGCACGTGGCAGCCAATGTTTCCTTTCTTTGTATATTGGTATATAGACATTTTGTGATGAAGTGGAGGAGTAATGTTCGGCACATAATTCATGGGAAGCCTTTGGCTTTATTTTTCATAGTGTAAACATGACATGGAATCACACATGAAAATGGTCAACACATGTTTGCACCGTCCAAAGCAAAGGAATGTGGTGTGGAAATTCACATGGCTCCACGTAAAAGAAAGGGGGACAAGTCCTTGTTGAATTTTTAAATTTATAATTGGATTGAAACATTAATCAGCAAAATTGGAGAATCTTCTTTCTTTTAAAAGTGGAGACACACAATGGAAAAGGTGGACCACCAAGGAGAACATACACGGCTGCACACATCAAAGTGGAGGGCCCCCCTTGTTTTGATATGATTGATTAAAGTGTTGAAAGAAATTGATGGAAGGAGCACATCATCACAATTTCTCGGCAAAAGTTTCCAGCCACAATTATTACCAAACAACACATGAAAAAGACAAAAGCAAGAAGCACATCTCACACGGCAGTCAGCACACACACATAATCTCATTTCAATTTTCTTTTCAAAGTGGAGACTTTCCTTGCTTTCATTGGTGCATCATGGCATGGAACCACAATGCTTCACCTCTCGGTTTTTTCTCTCCAGCTGCACTATTGGAATTTATTCTTCTTCTTCTTCCTATTGACGAGCTTCAAGTAAATACACTAAGTGCAGCCATGAAACACCAAGACAAGAAGCTCACGGCTACTGCCAAAAACAACTCCAGCAGCTGCACCACTCTTCACACACACGGTCCAGCAAGGGAGCTTCATCCAGAAAAATTCACGTTCCAAACTGCATCACTTCTTTGTCCAGCAGATAAGGTAGCTAGTGGAGGTGGGTTATCTAATCCTAAGTGCTCAAAGCATTATCTTCAGTGCTCCATGCATTAATCCTTAGTGTTATAGCCATTAATCCTGAGGGCTCCATCCACTTAAGAGATAATTATCATTCTGAAAAGTGAGTGGAGACTCCATATAGCAAAGGAAAGTGCACGGTCAAAGGGGACAAATTTTTTTTCTGGTTCTGAAGTGGACGGTAGGCAGAGAGAAAATTCTGAGTCAGAGGGAAGTTGGCAGAGAGAGGGGGCCGTGAGCTTTTGAGAGAAGCAGACAGAGATGGAAGGTGTGAACGTGAGTAGTGAATGGACGTGAGCTCCATGGGGAGTTGAAGGAAGGAACAAACCGCTACTGCTGGAATGGAAGATGGCTTGAAGATCTTGTTCTCTTCTCATATGGTTTTGTACAACCTTTTCATTTAAAGTTTTTATTCATCTCTGTTATATTCAGCTGTGTATTTTATGAACTGTAACTTATATTATGTTGTGCTAATTGTTATTGTAATTTGAAGTCTTGTAATTTCATTTTGAAGTACTTCATTTCTTTTTCATTTGTGCTATAAAAGTCACGGCTGTGTAGTGTTATTTATACTTCTTTCATTTTGTTTTTCTTTGATGAATTTGGTTGGATGTTCTCCTTGTTTAAAGCTTGAATGTTTACGGTTGTTCTATAGGGGAGAATTAAGTCTTGTTTCATGTTATTTTGTTGTTGTAAAAGTGAAAAGAAAGCAAAGAAAAAGTGATAAAAATGTTGAAAGAAGTAGATGACTTGTTTTAAATGTGTAGCTAATAAAGCTCTCGGTTAAAAATTAATTTCCAGCATCTTTGTTTTGTTTTGAACTCTTCTTGTTTCTTGAATGATCATTAATTATTGAGAAGAATAGTGTTATGTACGTGCAAAGCTTTCTTTCTTGGGAGAAATCAAATCATTTTCATCTAAGAATTTCATTAGCATTTAGTATAACATGTGGGTCATTTTCTTGTATTGATTTTATTTTTGCTTGTCTTTTGGAAAAGAAGTATCTTGGCTGGAATGTTGTGCATGAAAGTGATGGGAGAACACAAATTAGTTTGGTTTTTTTAAGAAGTATTAATTAAGAAGGTAGGAAGATCACGCGTAAGTAGGATTCACATGTTTTCTTTGTATAATCAAGTTGATATGGATGAAAGAAGGCCACGGTTTTGAATGTCAAATTTTTAAGTTTTCCTTTCAACAAAACAAATCAAACATGTCAAGGAAATTCTAGAAATTGTAGAAGCAATCTCACTTTAAAACTAAATTAATTTCCATAACTGGATGTTTTCTACCTTTCCTGATTCTGTATTTTAATTCTAATCTTGGTCAATTGTGCATTTTGTAATGTTTTGTTGTTTTTAACTGTGTAACCAAGCTTTTTAATTTGCAATTCAAACCTTGAACATATACTTTCAAAACCTTGTGTATTTTCTGTCTAAGATTTAAGTGTTAAAATTTCACTGTGTAGCTCTGTATGAATTTTTATTTGTTATAGAATTAGTTTGATGTTTTCATGCAATTCAATGTTTTTAATTTTATTCGGTTGTGTTTAATTTTTAATTTCGTCATTTGCATTTCACAACAAAAATTTAATTTTGAATCACAAAAAAAAAAAAAACCATCAAAACCCCCCCACAATTCGTAATGGACTTAAAACCCGAACCAAAAATTGGTCCTTGTGAAACGACCTAGGAGTCAAATCCTATATGTACTGCATTCATATTCCACAATAAAATTTGTATGACCGCAACAGTCGTACCACCTTGCAACCTTGAATGAGCTTCCAAAGACCTACAAAAGGTAGACATTCATTATATCATTATAATCATATAGGAAGTAAACAAAATAGAAAGGAAACCTTACGCCTCTAAAATATTTTTGATGGACAATATGTTATCTTTTTTATGCAAGGAACATAAGAGAACTACAAGAGAACAATCCGGAACAATTACTAGCAATTGCCAATAACCCCTACAAGTGACAATAATATTAATTAAAAATAACTTTTAAATTAGTTACCAAGAATTCAAAATTATTGTACTTATGCAAGTAAGGTGCTAAATAGAACTTTTTACCAGCTTTTTCAAACATTCCTATTAAGTATTTTTGGACCTCCTCGGATTTATTTCCTACACTTTGAATGATAATAGGGTCAAAAAAATCCATAGATAGTAGCATTCTTTCTCTCGATGCAGAGGTGATGTAAATATCTTCAATATAAACAAATAATGTTATAATCAATACATGAATGCAATATGAGAGTATTTTCACAGTTTGTGAAGGTTGAACTTACAAATTCCAAACTTGTAGAACTGTTGTAAAGAGAAGATCATTACCAATGATAATTTCACAAATATCCCTATGACATATAAACAAAGTGGTGGTCGTAGTCTTGCATGTCAGTTCAGGAGGCATATCTATCTCAATAGTTTTATTCCCATTGTCACTACTGTTGCACCAAGTTGTTGTAGAGAAGACAATTGTGGTTGTGGAGGTGTAACAATGTTTGTCTTCTTAGAAATGTCCTACATTTGATCATAAAATAAGTCTAATAATATATGCATCCAAATACAAGAAATACATAAGTAATTAAGGTAAGTATGAATAACAATACTTACTAAAATTGGCTTTGCCAATCTGGATGGCCAGTTGATAAAATTCCCTAATGCTTGTTCCACTATTTCAACCTCGTCACTAGGCACAGGAACATGAGCAGAACAATCTTTAATATCTACAACCACCACTTGCAACATATCATCTTTAATAGTCTCATGGTAGATGGTGCTTTCTAAATTATATATTTTGTATAAAATGAACAATTATTAATATCATATCCACTCTAACATATGACATCAAAGTTTGGCTCGCATGCTAATCTGTTCCAACACATAGAGATCATTTGCCCCAATCTTGTAAAATTTGTCTACACATAGAGATCAAGAAAGAAGCTCTTGCAAGTGTAATTGAAAATTGAGGGTGCACAAGTCCCCATTAGGCACTACATTAATTATTTGCTTGCCTGAGGCTGCACTACCTTCAACATTATAATTAAATTGTTTATACAATCTCAAAAGTCGTGCAACTATCAATTATAATTTGAAGAAAATAATGTCTCGAGCAATTATCAATTGGGAGAGAAAAGAACCCACGAGAATTAGGGCTTGTGCAGGCAGAGAGCAAAGTAATGTGAGAGGAAGGAAGCTCCTAGTGCTCGTGCCACTGATTAGAAGCTCGAGGAAGACGAAGCTCGAGCACGTGACGAATGTTGATAGGTGAGAAGCTCAAGTTGATCGGAGGGCTGAGAGTTGTGGAGCACGAGGAAGAAAGGGAGAGTCGTCCGATGGGAAGCATGAAGCGTCAAGAGGTTTATTCCCATTCCTCTTTCCCTCTTTGCTGATGAACCCTATATAAAGGGGTTTTCTTCATGTAATTACAGACATACACACTTTACTTTTCACTAAAGCTCTCCATTCTTTAGATTAGGGTTTTACTCGCTTTTGTAGAGTAGGTTTTCGTTCTTATGGCGTTTAACCGAAAACTCACGGTGGTGACAGCCCGTGGTGGCTTCAATTGCGTCTCGTTCAATACCTTTTTCTTGTACTCTTAATTTCTCATTAATAAAATGTCTTTTTCATTGATGTGTTTCTGTTGTGTCTGTTTTATGATTCTGAGTTTGATTTTGTTTAGTTTTTATGTAGTGTTTCTTGTTTTACACTGAGAAAAATGATTTGGATTATGTATCTCTGCAATTCTATGGTTCCTTTGGGAATTATATGACTCCACAACGAGCATTTTTTATCAAGATGTCTTCTTGAGTCAAAGATGAGTCCAATGCATAA
This sequence comes from Vigna angularis, assembly GCF_016808095.1. Taxonomy (NCBI): domain Eukaryota; kingdom Viridiplantae; phylum Streptophyta; class Magnoliopsida; order Fabales; family Fabaceae; genus Vigna; species Vigna angularis. The sequence continues at coordinate 37,780,973 of NC_068972.1, forward strand.
AGATTAATTCAAATTTGTATTTCTTTTATCATATTTAGATTTGCATTGATTGAGAATGAGTAGAAATTACCACTGTAAGTTTTGAAATATGAACTATAAGACCCTGTGATGGGCTTACTTTAGTTAGAATGTCTTTCTAAGTGTAATTGAAACTTTATCCTGGATCATTTGCACATTTAAATTCTGTTTGTGAATTTTAGATTGATGAATAGGCAAATGAACATTGGTTGGACAAATTAGTGGAAAGAGTCAAATGAGGTTCTAAAAAATGACCTAAAATACCCTGTATTGGGATTCACATTATCAGGATGTCTTCCTGAGAACTCTAAGCACTCTTTTATTCACTCCAATGTGCATTTCACCTATGACTTCAATTCTGCTTTTGAGATTTTTATATTGCTTTTGATTAGTGAGGATTTAGGTACTGTTTCTTCATAGTTTAGTTTTCTGTTATTTGGAAATGTTATAGATTTAGGATTTATTTTCCTTTAGTTTCTATTTGAGAAGGTTCAATTTGTGAATGATAATAATGATGTTGATAATGTAGGTTATTTTTTTACAAGTGCTTAGACTAAAGTTGGTTCTGATTCATGAGTTTCTTCCCTGATTCTTTGCTTTTGATCATTAGTTCTAGGTGTTTCTTGTTGACTTTTCTTTAATTTAGATTGTACACATGTGTCTGTAACATTTAAGTTCAGTTACTTCATATATGAGCATATTCATTTGGCTTTTAGGATTTGTTTAGCTTTTAATTTCCAATTTGAGTTGCTTGTTTACAGTTTTAGTTTTAGGTCATTTTAGTTGCATGTAATTCTCATATTAGTTTAATTTCTGTTTCTGTTTTATGTAGTTTAGAGTTCTATTCTCATTTATTTTCTTTTATTTCAAATTACATTTTATTTATTTTTCTTTTAAACAGATTTGATTTCTTTACTATTTTCTTTTAAAATTTCTTTCCCCACTTTGTAGTAGTTAATAGTTTGTAAATAATACAAGATTTAATTCCCTTTACTACATTAGTGGGAAAACTTAGTTTGTTCTGATTTATTGCGACCAAATATCAATTTAACAATTTTTTTCCATAATTTCCATTTTGTCATCGTGTCCAACTTATTATGATAAATGACCTTTTACCTGTCATAATATATATAACTTTTATTATGAAAATGTCACTGCTACACCTATTATGATAGGTTTCTTAAAATACGTCATAATATATTTTAGTTTTATTTCAAAAATGCCACTAGTTAAAGTATTATGATAAGTGGATTTCACCTATCATAATAGCCCGTCATGGAATCCTCTTTTTCCACTAGTGCCACTTGCATGCATCTTTTTAATATCTATGAGTCTTTGTTGATAAGTGATAATAATGGTATGTCCTGATTGTTCTTGTGGTATTTATATGTGTAGATAAAGCATCTTGCAAGTTGAAAGGAGTTTTGCTGGTTAAGGTCTTGTGAGCTTGAAAGGATTTGGGATTCCTTATAACAAGTTCATTTGTCTCTTAGGTAAGGAAGCTATTTGCGCTAATTTTAAGTTATAAATACTTTGAAATTTCAAATTTTATAATCGTATGGCGAATTGATTGAATGATTGATGTGTGTGATGAGTATGATCTATTGAAATTATGGTTTGAATATTTTATCCTTGAATATTGCAAGTTTGTACTTGGTTTTGTGAGTTTAAGAGAGTTATAATATGGACAATTGGCCAAGTGGCAAAAGTTTTCATGTTTAAAAAGGTTTTGGAACTAATTCAAAGAGAAAGGAATACCATTTTGATCAATTGAACATGTATAAGTTCCTTTAAAAACACAAAATACAAAGAGCGACAATAGAGTGACATTGAACGTCCTATTTTGCGAATAATAGCGTTGAGCGGTGTCAGGGTCATGCTGAGCACCTAGTTTTGCGAATAGTTTGGCGTTAAGTGGCTTTAAGGTGCTACTAAGTATCCTCTGTGTACTGCATGTCTATAACATTTTAGCTCTGCGGTACTTAACGTAAAAAAGTGTCTCTAAGCACCCACTTTTGCGAGAAGAATGACACTGAGAACTAGGACTATTGCTGAGTACCACCTTTTGGGAAAGGTATTACGCTGGAGGTTAAGACTGTTGCTGACACTACCTTTTGCAAGAAGTCTAGCATTGAGTGCCACTTTTGAGTGTCAATGTGTATATGTAGATTTGTTTTCTTCTTGGCTGGTTGAGATTGATTTAAATGAACTTTAAGTATGTTTGTGAGTATGATGGCTTTGTATGGAAATGAGGGTTTTGTTTGGAAATGTTTGGTGATGGTGTTGAGAGAATTTTAAGGAGAAATTCTTTGTGGTGATGATCATGGTGTATGCATTGACAATGAGGGTTTAGTAAAAATGTATCTTGATATACTACCAACCATTCAACTCATATAAAGAAGAATGATGAGAGAGAGAATGACAATAGGTCCTAATTACTAGATTTTTTTGTCCTAAGCGCGAAAAGGATTAACCTTGTGAAAAATAGAATGATAAGACCTATGTTTATGTCTATAGAATATGAATACCACTATAAATACATGCCTACAATAAAAATTGAAATGTTATAACATTATTTTATCATTTTTAAGCTACTAAAATTAGAATGTTACATTTTATACTAAAACAATATTTTTTTATTGAACTAAAAATTAAATATGTCAACACTCATTACATCTAAATCATTATTTACCCAAATTATAAAATTAGTATTTTTTTATTTTATTTTTCGTCCTCTTGTATCTCCTTAATCCTTACAAGAGTTGAAAGTGTAAAATATTTAGAATGCCAATAACTATTTTGAATTCTGTCAAGACCTTGCTGTTTTAATTCTGGCTTATTTTTTCTTCAACGCCTCGATTTATTTAATGCTAATTTTTTTAGACAACGTGTAAGTTTTCAAAAACAAATTTTCTTTGTTTTTCACATTCCATCATTAGAAGAAATAAAAAATAAAGAATTTAAGGGGAAAAAATGATGACATATCACATTAGTAGTTTATGTTGTAAATTCAAAACACTTTCAATATATTTTATTTAAGTTTTTAAATAATTTTCTTTTAGTTATAATAAATTAGATTTAATTTTAATGTACACACTTGCTCCGGACCTTTCATGTCCCTTTTGAACATGATTCTCATGTCCTATTTGGAACATGATTCTCATTTTCCCTTTTGAACATGTTTCAAGACTGAAAAAGAAATATCAAACCTCAAATCAACAATAAATAATCATAAATCAAGAAAAAAAAATCATATGAGATAAGTTAGAAACATTATTAAAGTGGAGAAGGAAGTGAAATGTGAAATAATGTAAATCCTCTTCTTCAATTGATATTTATTATTTTATATATTCCTCAAAATAATTGTGCAAATGAATACCTAGTAACACTTCCAAGTGTAAAAGAGAAGCAACCAACTCTAATTAATAAAAGTCATAGAATATGATTATTTTTAAGTTTACTTGACTATTATAATATCATAATATATCATACTGTAGTAAAAAAAAGTTTTTTAAATTACAGTTTTTTAATAATAATAATTTATTATTATTTATAAATTATAATTACTAAAAAATAAATGATAATAGATTATGATTATTAAAAAAATCGTAATTTATAAGGAACTAATATACTACAATTTTTGTCAGGGAAAGGTTTTATCTAAGAAGTTTCGAGTGATCTAAGTCAAACACAGTTTCATATTTCTCACTATATATTTTCTAACAAAACAGCCCTCTCCCTCATAAATCATTTGGAAACATAGGATTACAAAAATAGCTCCTTTGTTTTTCTAGACACAACATATCTTTCATTACAGAAAAATCATTAGAATTACGGGCACCAAGTTTTTCAAGTAATTATGGATATCTAAAATAGAACACAATATATTATTATTGTTAATGGCAGAGTGTAACATTCCAATTTAGTAATCTAAATGTAACATCCCAAAATTATACAGTCATCAACTATATACTTAGAATAATCACATATATTAATAATTCAAAACAGTTTTAAACAAAGGGCACGACAATAACGAAAGAGGCCGAACGGCCGTAAATGTACATAATTTAACGAGCGTTCACAAAAGATAAGGATGAACGGTTTACAAAAACAATGACCGAATCGTTCAAATATTTACAACTAACAAAAGAGCGCTCGCTCACAGCCGCTCGCTAATCTAACTAAAAACCGAACGCCTCTACTGTTCGGCCTTCACTTCAACTTCAACTAAGTTATCTTCAACAATAACTTCCTCTTCAAGCGCTTGCTCCAGAGAAGCATCTCCCTCTGCTCACATCCACACGGATGATCATTGCATTTGACAAGACAACACAATGGAAATGCAAGGGTAAGCTTATTGAATTTAATTCCAGTCAAACATACAGTTCATACATATCAAACATATCAATTTATTCATACCACATGCATTCAATCATACATTAACTCAACCAAAATCCTGATACTAGACCGACCGTCCGGACTGTATGAAACCTGTGTAGCTAAGGTGTCCGTGCACCCAGGTGGGGTAACTGGAATGCTCATCAGTAGCCACCTGAGGTTAGTCTTTTTGTCCAAGTTACAGTTATGGACTAGACCTCCTGCCATTCCCACGCATGACATACTCCTCTCTACTTGAGAACGAGCACTCATGGAATATCAGGATGAATCACCATCTAAGCTTACCACGTTCATACTTACAAATCTCAATATCCAATCAAGAGTCGTTCCACCCTGGAACGTTCGTTCAAAATCCACAATCACAATTTCAGTTCTCATGGTGTTCGCACATCTTAATTCATCCTCTTAAATACATTTTCATTCTATGTTCCACTCTCTTAAAAAGACGAACGTTCACTCCTCTTCATAACGAGGACGAACGTTAAGAGCTAGACCAAGAAAGACTCCTTCGAATCAGTTAGATGAACTGATTCTAGTACAATCCAAATAACACTTAGAAAAATCTAAATTCAGTAACACTTGAACGAATCCAATGGATAGGTCACATCACGAGTTGTTTAAATAAATAAACTGGACAAGATTTTAATTCAGGATACAAATCGCCAGTCAATGACCGAGCGCAAAAATGAAACTTTTTGGACGAACGTCACTGAAGTCTTGGACGAACGTTACTAGGATTATTGGACGAACGCTATTTAGATTTTAAGGACGAACGCTATTTCAAATTTGGGACGAGCGCTATTACCGCTCGTTGATAATTTAGGAAGGAACGAACGTTCGATATATGACCGAGCATTCTTTATCTCATACGCGTTGGGACGAGCGTTTGGTATCAGACCGAGCGCTACTTATCATTTTCATTTTTAGGACGAGCGTTCGGTCTAAGACCGAGCGCCACTTAGAACGTACGCTTTGGGTCGAGACCCATAGCTATTCAATACATTTTGAAATAAGATTTTTCATAAGTTGTAATGTTGGAGTTACATTTGGACAATATGACTAAGTGTTTGAATATATTCACGGGCTTCTCAAATTTCTCACAAACACTCAGGGTATTTACGTTTGGCCGAACGCGCAAACGTAAGGCTAATATAAGAGAGCGTTCGTCCTCAAAGAGAATCCTTTCCAAATGAAAGGGTTCAACTACTTCAAAGAATTTACCAAGACTACCGAACGGTCAAAGACCGTTTCGATAACGAACGTTCATTTTCATAGGATTTTCATATTTACATTCCAGATATAGTACCCATATTTTCCAGTATAAACTTTCATGCATTTAATCACTCATATCATGGCCCAATTTCATTCTTCTTCATACATCATCTCATCATACAACTCATTTTTCAATTAAATCAAACGATAGAACATTTCATCATTTACATGCATCATTCAGAATCATATTCGCACACCAAAATACAAGAACATGAATCATACTTCAAACAACACTTAAACGTACATGCAGTACAGCACAATCACATGAATTAAATCTAATAAGCTTCCCTTACCCGGATTCAGTAGCGAACGTCCTAAATAAGTGGATATTGATTCGTCTAACAGAAGCTCTCTCAACGTTTCTCTTAAGCTTTCCCACTAACTAATCAAAAGAAAAATGAAGGGCTTAGCATACACCGTTGCATGTAGCTAAAACAGTTTACAGGAAGACCAAAAACGATTGCTCAAGTGAAACTTACCAGAACTGGAAGTTGTTCGGTTCAATATGGAGCTCTCGGTGCAGGGAACGTCCTCACGGTGCTGAAAGGTGAAAGGAGTAAAGAATGGTGATTTACGGTAGAGAGAAGATGGAGGTTCTAGAGAGATGGGGGAGAAAAGGAAAGTCTGAGTTTGGGAGGGAAGAAGGTGCGCGTAGAGAGTGGGAGATTTTCCAGAAAAATTGTTTTTGTTCAACACCCACTGTCAGATGGACGAGCGTCCCTCTACACGACACCTGCGCTCCACCACTGATTTCAGAAGCTTCCATTTCGACAAGTGGCGCACATGCACGGCTCGTTGGTGGATTTCCAGACGCTCAGAACACGTGGCACGGCGCATTTATGGGAGTACAGTGGTGACTCAGCACAGACATTAATGGGACGTGACACTAAAACTACTAAAGTAAACATTACATGAATAATGACAAAACAAAAACTACAGATTTGATGAATAAAAATTTTCACCTGAAGAACAAAAATAACTACTATACATAAGTTTCATTTTCCCTCTTCAGTTGCTCCAACTAAAAAGACTGCATCCCTAAGCTCACATCATTAAGGTGATAATCGCAAAAGAGAAACAACATACAAAGATATACCACAGAAAAATAAGGCTAAGCTAGTGTAATTTAATATTCATGTGGAAATACAATTCAAACAAGCAACTAAGATACTCATACAACATGTGTAAAACATATAAACATATATTGACCAACCACTTTGACTTGACTATCCGGACTAGTATGAATATGTAGCTTGAGGCCATTCATGCACCCGTGGGTGTAGTAACTGGAAACCCATCAGCTACCACACGAGGTTAGCCCGTTATCACTCACCGTAGGACCCCCCTCAGCTAGGGCCTCCTACTATTCTCACGACATGACTTACCCATCTGTACTTGAGAATTGGTAATCATTAGAATGTCAAGATGAACGCCATGAATTTGACTGTCCATATTCATACTTTACCACCACCTTGATAACCAATCACTGAGACATTCCTCCTTGGAATTCTCTTTCATACCAGTTGGAACATTATACCTTATTTGAATATTAACACAATTTTTCATACATAGTAGATCAATGCAACTATAATAAGCAAACAGAGCCAAATAGTGAAATCAATATTTAAAGACCAAATAACACTTCGTAGTAGAAGATTGAACGGGCAATAGCACAACCCCTGAGTACGACTGAACGGTCAATGACCAGTCATACCTAAGCATAGGCTAAACTCAGTTAAGGACCGAACGCTAGAATACCGTCGAACACCGGGTATAAGACCGAGTACTTAGACCATACTGAACACCAAGACAAGGCCGATTTCTAAAACTAGACCAAACACTGGTACAAGACCGAACATTAGTGTAAAACCGATCAATAGTACAAAACCGAACAGTCATTAACGGTAAGGTTCATCAGAGGCCGAACACAGTTAAGACCTAACCCAAATAATAAGGTCGAGTACTACTATAAGACCGAACACTAGAGTAACCGAATCACCAGAGCTAAACCGAACACTTATAACTTAGACCGAATACTAATGTAAGACCGAGGACTAAGGTTAGACCGAACCCTAGTAGAAAACCGAGCACTGCTAAGAGACTGAGTGCTAGTACAAGACCGAGTACTACTAAGAGACCGAGTGCTAGTACAAGACTGAGCACTACTAAGAGATTGAGTGCTAGTACAAGACCAGGCACTACTAAGATACCAAGTGCTAGTACAAGACCGAACACTACTAAGAGACCGACTGTTAATACAAGACCGAGCACTACTAAGATACCGAGTGCTAGTACAAGACCGAACACTACTAAGAGACCGAGTGCTAGTACAAGACCGAGCACTACTAAGAGACCGAGTGCTAGTACAAGACCGAGCACTACTAAGAAACCGAGTGCTAGTATAAGACCGAGCACCACTAAGAGACCACCCACCCACCTAAGACCGAATGGTCATGAACGGGTAAGACTCTAAAGAGACCGAACCCAGTTAATGACCGAGTACCTGAACATGGCCGAACGGCCAATCAACGCATGGCCGAGTGGTCAACAGTGCATGGCCGAGCGGTCAACTGCGCATGTTCAACTTTCTGCATAATTCTGCAGAATGATGAACACGCTAGACTTTACCAAAACTAAACATTTTTCCCAACTTCTAATCCTCCAGACTTGTATTATTTATCAATTACATTATTTTAATGGTGTTAAAACCTTTCTATACATTTTCTAAAGGGTATGCTACCAGATTCACGATCCAAAACAACATCATCATCAACTTAAGGACTCAACTTCAATTCTACTGGTTTTTGGCACAGTTTGAGTGACTTAGGGTCTTTAACAAGTCCTAAATATCTTACCTAAAATCTTTCCACTGACCAATTTAATGTCTAACCCCAAATTCCCATTTTCACTACCTCACTTCCTCAAAATTCACTGTAAGACAGTACTAGTAACTCAACATAAAATCAATTCAACATGATCACAGATTTTAACAGCTCATACAAGCAATACCGATCACCAAAATCACTCAATTACATACGCATCAATCTTCAAAACAGCAGTTACATACATAGTAAATTCATCAATTAAATTAACTAGCTTCCCTTACCTCTAACCGAACAGGACAACTTCTACAACCTTAAAAAAATTGCTTACTATTCCAGGAAATTCTAAAACACCAGTTCTAAACGCTAAACCAAACGGTGAAACAAGAAGCCCTTGACGCCAGGATCACTTAGGTGCCTCCTTATCGTCGAACAAATGAGTCACCGATGAGAATTTATAGAGAGAAGGGAGAGAAAGAGTAGAAAATAATGTTTTTAGAAAGATAGAAAGTATTTAGATAATGAACCGAGCGTTTTAAATTCTTATTTATACGGTTGACTTATAATAACACAAATGCTCGGTCTTTTTACTTTAATATATCTATCTACTCTTAATATGCTATTTTCTCGATTCTTAGACAATGTTCGTTATTTTTTTTTATATTGGTTTATTAAATTTAAAATAACAGTTAGAGTTATATATTTTTACGATATTTATAAAATAATTTTTTAATTTATTTTAGTTTTATTAATAATATATTTCAATTAGTGATATGTAATACTAAATAATTTTGGTAAGAGTTAAAAATTAATATATATATTTTTTATTATTTTAAAAAATAATTAAATTTTTTTAAATATTATTTTTAAAGTATCTGAAAAGGATAGTTGTGTTATAACTGTTTTAGAAAATTCTAATTAGATTTTATATTTTAATATTTTTTAATAAATTATTATGCATATTGTTTATCTTTATAATAATAATATTATAATATATTAATATGTTGGGATGGTTATGTGTTATATGTTTTAGAAATGTATTACGGTTTTAAAATCATGACTTTGTATGTTTTTTTTATTGTAATTTTAATTGTTTTGAAATTATATTGACACTTTAGTTAAAATTGTGTGAAATTTTAATACGATTAGTTATGTTTATTTATATTTATTACAATATATTTTTTATTTACCTTTTTATATGTAATTTAATAAAACAAATTAATGTATTAAAATGTGTATTATAGTTTACAAATTTAATTTTAGTATTGATTTGAATAAATAAATATTAATATTTAAAATGATTAATTAAGTCAATTTCCGAATACATCAATATTTAATTTTACTAAAAGAATTACTTATTCTTTCCAACAATTTCATAAAATTAATCTTGTAATGATAAACCTTATGATCATTAAGTCAATTTCCGAATACATTAAGATACTTATTACCTATTTAAACCTTTTTCACAATACTGCTTATGAGGAGAAGCTGTTATAAAATCAATTATTTCTTTTTTCAATAAGTAATAATTTTTCTCATTATAATAATGAATAAACTTCTAATTACTATAAAATCTCATAAAATATAATCACTAAATGATTTTATACTAAACTCACTTCCCTTTTAACATTAAACAAACTAGCAACGTACCATAATCAAAATGAAAAGTCTGCAATGGTTGACATTGAATTCATGTTTTGAAGCTTCTGGTTCAATTTGCACACCAGATGAGCATAAGTTAACAAAATCCTCATCAATGGACAATTTCAAGGCTCTCCTAGTGCAAAAGGGCTGCCCTTTTTCATACTAATACATCAAAATATCAGTTTTCACTTTCAATACTTAGTGAGGTTTGTAGTCAACCCAAATCCAAATGGAAAGAGAGGATCATAATGTTTATCACCAACATTCATTGGGAGTTGATCCACTCTCTTGAACCATGTTCTTGCCAGCTTCCCAGTGAATTCATAGTCACCATAGAGAACATCAGCAACACCTTGACCTTCAGTTCCAGGAAGCCATGCAGCCACAAGTGCATCGATTTTTGATAGATATGGCTGAATCACAACTGGGCGGCCACTGATGACAACAACTACACATCGAATGGCCACACATACATTGGTGATTGTACTTGGACCAGGCTCAGGTATAGTTAGATTCACACTGTCACCAAATGTTTCAGCATAGGTGGGTTCTCCCACAACAACAATGGCATAGGAAAATTTGTTTGACTTAACGAAGTTCGCATCAGGATTTTCATTGAAGACAACTTCAGTGGCAGGGTCCACAGTTTGTTTCACAGCACTGAGGATGGTTGTACCTGCAAGCAAAATGAAATTCTATCAGGTTCTACAACTCCAACAGAAAGAAACTATAAGTGGCTTATATGATATGAATGCTTTTATGTCATGCTAGCCCTTGCAGGATTGAAACAAGTTCAGAATAGATATTTGAAAAGTAAATACAGATCATGATTTTAATATGCAACTTACTGCATGGAAGTGACTAGTGAAATTATAGGATTTATGATTTCAAGAACAGAATGAAGTAATGAAAGGATAATGCTATTATACTAGACATACAGAAAAATGATACTGATTATGTGAGATAGAAAATACAAAGTAATCACCCTTACTTTTATACTAGTAATCTAGTATTAGTCTCTTCTTCATATTCTGACAGTAACATAAACAGGATTCTAGATTTGTGTCGTTTTAGAGTATTTTGGCAGACACCAACGTTAAACTTACTGACTTACCTGAAGTGAGATTCTTGTCACTAAGTCCCTGCCAGGTAATTGTCCATCCTCCACATTGGTAGCCCAAATTGTCAGCATGACTTCCTGCTACCAGTATTTTTGCAGACTTTTTGGGAAGAGGAAGCAGGGGCTTCTTTGAAGATTTACCATTCTTTAGCAACACAAGGGATTTCCTCACAGCTTCCCTTGCTAACTCCCTGTGTTCCTGTTTACACATGAATGGTACTCTATCAAGAAACAAACTCATTTGGAATAGATGCAGAAAGAACATGCGCATTTGTCCAAAGGATAATAGTCTCAAGAAAATATACCTGTTTACCCAGTTGGTTTACAAGGCTTGGATCAGGAAGTGGATTTTCAAATAACCCCATGACAAATTTTACTCTTAAGATTCTTGCCACGGCATCATCAATCCTGCTAATTGGGATAATATTGTTCTTTACTTGACGGGTCAATTCATCAATGAACTCAGTGTAGTTGAAGGGAACCATAATCTGATAAATAATGAAACAGTTAACTAAAAAGTAAATAACAATACTAAATTCTCATGATGAAAACCACTTTATATAGCTTTATTTTACTCTTTCGAAGTGATAATAAAATTTACCATGTCAATTCCAGCACTGACACCAGCTTGAACAGAGTATGAATAGTTGGCATGAGGTGGAGAGGTGATCCGGTCAATACCCTGCCAATCTGATATGACAAAACCCTGAAAGGTAGGAAAGAAGCGCGTCACATGAAGCATTTCCACTCATTTATATTTTCTACATGTTTTGACTGGTTCGTGTCAATATTAAAATCATAGGACTGAATACAAATTTTTACCCTGAAACGTAATTTGTTCTTGAGGTAACCAGTGATAAGTTTTCGGTTAGCGTGCATTTTCACCCCGTTCCAACTAGAGTATGAGATCATTACTGTTGAAACACCCTTGATAATAGAGTTATAGTATGCTGGCATGTGAATGCCGAGCAATCCATTGTAACTGATCAATGTGTTGTTCTCATTGATACCCTTGTTTGTGCCACCATCTCCCACATAGTGCTTGGCGCAAGCTGCAACCTTGTTCCTGGATCAAAGTAATTAAAATGAGAAGAAGTTTTTGTTTCAAGTGTCAACAAAAAAATATTGATGAAGTTAAATGAGGAATGCTTAAGAATGTGTCCCCACATTGATGGCCAGAGAAAATGCATGAGTTTAACATGTGATATCCATATTCTTAGAAGAAAAAATATTGATAAGTCTGAACATATGAGGTTCAAATTCTCAACAAAATGATTGAGAACAACTAATCAAACTCACAGACAGATATGCACTGAGAAGATAAAACTGTTATTTGATCATTTGATTGCTTTATGTTGCAGTACAGTATGTATGAGAAACACATTGCATGCAGGTTTAGTGGCCAAGGCCTCTTCTAAACCTTCAATTTTCAACTAAATAATTCAAAATAAAATCCTATATTTTTGGTACATGAAACAATAAATGGTTTGGATGCAAAAGAAAGTAAACCCAACCATCAAAATGGTTAAAAGAATCCAAATGTCTAGGATCATCCATTATGTTCTGTAATCAATTGAAGCTATGATTTCTTAATGCACATGCACACAGCAAGGTCTGCCATTAAACCAAAACATTGTATTGTTCTCAATGAAACTGATCATGTGCCACGTGAAAATGAATTTTCAAGTATTGATAATGCTATTTCTTTTAGAAAGGAGCAACAGTAGTTAAACTTTTATCCAAAAAATAGCAATTTAAGCAAGAGACATTATGAAAACGTATAAATTGACAATGCTGTCACCAAAAACATAAAAAGGAAAGTCAAACGAATTAGAAGTTATAAATTTCAGTAAAAAAGTAGGCCCTCGGTAGAACCAATATGAAGACTAACTATTTGCATCCAACACTTGTGCTTTATGAAGTTTATATATACAAATTTCAAGGACAACCCATTTATATATTAATTGTATTCTCAATAAAAAAAAAACTGCAATATCAAACCACAAACAAAAATCTTACTTTCCAGCAACAAAGGGAACTCCCTTGACGGAATTGGCAGGGATATCTCCTTGCAAGCCAGGTATGATCTCAGTCATAGTTCTAACAACTCTATAGTCTTCACTGTAGCTTTCATAGCAACGTCCCCATCTTGGATCTCTGCAGACCTGTGGATGAATCAATTGAGAACATGTTATGTCAGCACACGTATAAGTGTTGTATGTCGTCAAAACATTTAAATATTTCTCATTTACCGCAATACATGGAGCAAAGACATATGGAATTCCTGTTGCTCTAACTTCAAGAGCAGTTGCATCACCAATCTTTTTTATGAGCACTGGATCCCTGTTAAACAGTAGATCTCATTATCATAAAAGAACAGAATAGCATTCATTTTAAAGATCACATGTACAACTATAACTTCCACCAGGATTACTTTATTAGTAGTTGGAAAACCAGATTCTCCGATCAAAATTAACAACTATAACTTCATGACTTGTGGTTGTCATTTGTCCCTCTTTCTTTTAAAACCATTTCATGACTATTCTTTCTGTTCTAGCACATGCATAAACTTGCCTGGTAACTCCCAACCCAACATTGTGAGGGAAAATTGTAGCATTGTAGACATTGTTGTGGCCATGAACTGCATCTATTCCATAGATCATCGGAATTCCGAGGCGAGTAGACAATGCTGCTGTCTGCATCTCATTCACCATTTTCTGCCAAGTCTCAGCAGAAGCCTTTGGTGCTGGAACACTGCCTCCCCCACTGAGTACACTCCCTGTTCATCAATGACAACATGCACAGAGATTTCTTTAACAACAAAAAATCCAGCACACACTCAGATACAAAAAACAGTACCAAGCACTTGATTTGGTTACGGATTTGATGAGAAACTTTCAGTGCTTACCAATGAAGTACTTCTTTATCACATCGGGAGTAGCAACTTCCCTTTCAATCTGTGTCATCTGGCCTATCTTTTCTTCCAGGCTCATTCGCTTCATTAAGTCACTGATTCTGACATTAAGTGGCACCTTAGGGTCTTTATACTTCAAATACTCTGCCTCCGAAGATGAAACCAGACAAAACAGCAGAAGAAGACCCACAAAGGGTGTTGAATATCTCCCCATTTTAAAGCTTCAACACTCAAACCTATATGCAATCTGAACATAGCAAAAGGGATCAGAAAACTGGAAAATAACAACACCCCATTTCAACTCCTGAATGCCGAATAAAACAGTAGCAGAAAGACATTAAGACACACATGAACTTGAATCTTCTCAACCCACCAACAACATGTGAACCACATTACCATAACAAGAATCAAGCAAGAGAAAAACAAACTTGCCCTTTAAAAATCAGTAGCAATGCAGAGTATAGCTACTAAATAAGCTCAACATACAAAACCAATTACCATAAAAAAAACCACCAAAAAAACTAGCTTTTACCTAGAGAAAGAGCTCAATGAAGAACAACTCAAGGCTCTAGACACATAAAGATCTAAACTTTAGTGTCCTGTGTTCCCCCACTCTTTAGAGCTGCTAAATAGAGAGAGAGAGAGGGAAGCCATTAAGAAGAGAAGCAGCCATGGTCCCACCTCTCAATGGCATCTTTCTTTGTTGTACATAACTATTTTCTTTTCTTTTTTATTGTTATTCTTGTAATTATTTTAACAAATGCTAAATTACAATATTAATTTCTCATTTATTTTATAATTTGTAATCAATCTTTTAAGTTGTGTTTATAGGCTTGTGTTATTTTATAATAGCTTAATTAATTAACTTTTAAAGTTTGTCTTTATCATCCAAAATATTCAATTTCATGATTTTATTTAAGAAAAGCCGAATTCAGTATCGTTTAATATTTTTTTATCTGTTTATTTTAGAAATGCGTGTTGGTTCAACAGAGGGATTTGCGTTCAAATTCCGGAAGTTGATTCGTTTTTAATTTGTTAATTTAATAAAAAAACTTCATTTTATATTATTTTCCCAACAAATAATTTGTACGTGTTATTTTTTTATTTCTCTCTTAATTTTTTTTTTCCGCATTTAACAAAATTACAAAATTCAGACGATGATTTCACCAGTTTCCTGTTGAATTTATTTCTCTTAAGCAGCATTTTGACAAAAACAACTTAAAATAGACCAATAATTTAGCAAAGTGGAAAATATCATATATGTCACCGTCTTTGTACCAAAAATAAGAAAAAAAAAATTGAAAGAACATGTTGCATTGAATGCGCCTATAATCATTACATTACATTGCAGCAATATCTCTTCCCACCAGGTTTTCTTTAACCTACACAGTGAGTTTTTTTTTTTAACTTTTTTTTTCAAATTTCTATTATTTTCTATTAGAGATTTTCATTAAAAGGCTACCAAATTAAGCTGAATATTAATTAATGTACCTAACCAACATTCTTCTCTCTTTTTTACCATCTAATAACTAATAAAGAAAAATTTTAATATTAAAATTTCATAAATTTTTGCCCTGTTACAATAAAATTCTCCATTAAATCCTTATTTTTAAAATATATAAATTAGTATATTTTTTCTCTGTTACGTGAATAACGAATTACGTCCATCATCGATTTTCGTGCTGAATTACATAATCTTATTTTCAGTGGCACATTGGAACTACAAATTCCATGGTACTATATTATCATTTTCCTAAATAAAATCAAATTAAAATTATTTAAAATACTTAGTTAAAAATAAAAACAGTATTATTTTTATCGAAAATAGAATTTGAGTATTTAAAATTGAGAGGTTAAGTGACCGAGCTTTATTAGTTCTTAGAGACGATTATATCTTCCAAATTGTTTTCTATATGTATAAATTAATATATAAATAAAAGTAAATTTATTTAATTTTAGTGTATTTTATATATTTAGTATTTACAAAATGTTTGTGTACTTATTTTGACATTTTTTGAAAATTTATGATTGAGAGTGATGTTTTATGGGGTCAGGCGAGTAATTTAATATTTATTATTATTAATTTACTAACAACTCAATTATAATAAGACATAGATGTAAGAGACTCTCTCACATATAAATAATAATAAAAACTAAATAAATATTTTTTTAGTGATAATTTGTATTTATATACTTTTTACAACTTACAAGATTAGAAATAAATTTAATTAAATGAAACAAATTTAATAGCATAAAACTTTGTAGAATATAATAAATTATTATATTAGTTTAGTTGAGTGATAATAAAAATATAAAATATTTATAATCACGTCTATAAATATCTTAGAATTCGTATATTTTAAATAGATACTCGGTTAAGGTAGGTAAAATTATTATAACAATGATAAAAGGAAAAATAATTATAAGTTTACAGATGATAAACAAACTTACACTTCACTTCAACCTTCAATTACGTAATGAAAACTTTTGGACAAAAGCATTGAAAACTTTAACAACTCCTTCCCCAAAAATTCAAACGTGCCTTTTGGTTAATTTAGTGTCTACCCATAATCTAATCCATAATAACAAATTTATTTATTATTTATTCTTTTATTTATCAAATATTTAAAAAATATATATTTTAAAATTAGCAAGATATAATAAATATCCACAAATATTTTAAAAAAATATTTTATAAATTTTTAAAATAAAATTTAAATAAAATTACAAAACAAAATATAAAATATAATATAAATTAAAATTTATTTTTAATTAAATTTAATTTAATAAAATATAAATTCACTTTAGTTTTAATTAAATTAACATAATAAATATAACTAAAATTTTATTTTAATTTTTTAGATAATAAAAATTATAGTTACAGGTAATATGATACCCACCCTTAATCTTATCTACAAAATTAATAAGGATATTTTTTAATCTTATTCAAAACATAGAAAATCATAAATTTTTATTTTTCTTTTAAAAATTATTGATTCTTCGTTATAATTAATATTATATATATATATATATATATATATATATATATATATATATATATATATATATATATAAAGATAATTAGTGTGGTAAAAACAACCGTAATCACAATAAAAGAAACAGTTATAAGAATAGAAAATAATTATAAAAATTCGCATAACGTTTATCTATTAGAATAAAAAATTAAAGAAAGTACAAATCAATTTTAGAATTTTTTAGTGGCACATGGCTAAGATACAGTAGTCTCTTGTTTGAACAAACGCGCTTCCTTAAAGTAAACAGAACATTCCCAACGTTCACATTTGCCTTTTTATTAAACAAATAAATTCATAGCTCATAAAAAAATCATGGAAAAAAATATATAATAAATGTGAAAGTTTTAGGTGGTAGATTTTACAAAAAAATAATAATTAATTTCTTAAATAAGTAATTAAAATTTTAGAAAAATAATGTTCGTTAGTTATAACCAAAGGTGTTTGTCATAGTGTTTCATTCAATGATTTAAAGGAAGTTATTTTTACCCAAAAGTAGAAGTGACTAATACTTACTTAAAAGCAAGTAGATAACAAGTGTTTACAACTTGTATAAATTAATAAATATTAATAAGAATTGAAAAGAATATAAGAAAATAATAGTTGAAAAAGCATGTTAGATGCTACTTTTTTAGTAGAATTTATCCGTTAGTTGCCTTATTCAAACTTTTCCATTATTATACTTTATTGTCGTAGGTCGTTTTCTGTTTGTTTTGCGTTTCTTTGGAATCAGATTCTATATGGTTAAAAGTAACACGTAAGGCTTATCTATAACCAATGAACATTTTATTAGGATTTTAAATTGGACAAATGTTCAATTTCGTATTTAAATGTGAAATTTAAGGTTTATTTTTTTTTTACAAAATAACAATCTTTCAACTCATGAACTTCAATGCCATTAAGTTATACATTAATGTGATTTTATTTGGGTACTTGTTTAGATAAATTGGTACACACGTTAATAAAGTTAATTAGATACTTTTTTTTCTCTTTTTTTTCTAGAATGTAATTATTTAACTATGGAATTAGTCAATTACCCATTTGAAATTTTAATAATTAAAAGCTAAATGGTCAACTTGTTTTTCTAGTCTGCTGCTGCAAAGACGTGTTTGGTTTGGATTTGGAATTGGTCAAGTTTTGCCGGCTGATGTTGTGGGTTGGACGCATGGAATATGAAGGGACCAAACACCATTAATTGTTTTACAGATAAGACAAAGACCGGTGGGTAGTCTCGTTTTTTTAATAATGCATTCTTATAAAATTAGGCTTTGAGTATATGAAGTGGAATGTTCTTTTCAAATTATTTTCATTATTTAACTTTTTTTTTAATTGTTTGTATTTCTCAACCAATGAGGTATACTTATTAAAGATACGTCGAAAGTTTAAGTTAGTTTAATATTTGAATGGTTTAGTGATTAATGTTTTTATAGCAAAAGTTTTAATAAACATATTTTTTATTTGTAGTTTTAATTTTTTTCATAATTTTATGAAAAAGATTAGTTTAATTATGATTCAATTCTATCAAATATGATTAATAATCTATTTAGTCTAATCAAATAGTTAATTGTATTAGAACGGCGATAATAATTTTTGTGATCAACACCTTTTGTACCGAACAACAATGCTGATAGAGTCGAGAACTATGCACCAGACGTCAATGCCTTTAGACCAAACAACAACACCTTGAATCGAACGACAACGCTTTAAACCGAAGGATAATGAAAGTACAAAGAAAGAGAATAGAGAAAGAAAAGACTAAACTCAAGATTGTGCTGAAAAACTTTATATTATTCACACTAGTCACTTACACTCTCGTCATCTTAATATGTACATGAGTTAGATTATTTTATACTAGAAAAATACAACTGTTAAAACAGACTCGGCTTACACTCTAACACTCCCCTTTAAGCCGAGCACTTAGGAAGGTAGCACTCATCCTTATCTTCAATAAACGCCAACCTATCTCGTGCAGAGTCGAGATCGAACGATGTGTGACTGAACGATGTGTTCGGTGACACGTAGAACTGCACTTGTCAGTCCACTAAGCAATTATCCCTGTCAATCACGTGGCGGAGGCGGATGACAATTTGAGCGAGTTGTGCGATCGAGACTGATCGGTGCGAAATAGCAACCGAGTAACGTGACCGAACGACGTGAGTGCATGAACTAAGTGCGCGAATGCCAGTTTGACGCTCCTATGAGATGCCCCGCCTCTTTGGCAACACTTCCTTCAACGCTTTTCTTCCCAGTTGGAAGATCAACTAGCTTCTAGGTTCCATTCTTCCCAATGGAATCAACTTTTTCTTTCATTGCCTCCCTCCACACGGATTTCTTCAAAGCTTTTGTTTGAACGATCGGTTCTGCACCTGCAAACATAGCTATATGCACCAGATCTTCCTCATCACAAGTCTGTGTATCAGTATTTACCTCACATTGCACGTCTCCACTGCTTCTTGATTGCACACCCTTACTGCTTCCAGAATTTAATTTTGGCTCTACTATATTGCCAGACTCTCCACACATTGTAGACTTCACTAGGCTGATCTGAAATGTTCTATTCTTCGAGATCTTGCTCCTCAAGATCAGGTTTTTGCTTTTATCAAACAACTCAACCTTATTGAAGCCTCCCATTACTACTGTAAAGCCCTTTTGAATTAACTGGCCAATACTTAGAAGATTGCACCTCATTACAGGCACAAACAACACATTAGTTACAATGGCACGTGAGCCATTCTTCCTTTTGATAACAACATCACCAATTTCCTCTACCTTTGAGGTGCTGTCATCAGCAAATTTCACCCTACTCTTCTTGGTTTCATCAAAATTCACCAACCATTCTCTGTGGCACGTCATATGATTCGAACATCCTGAATCCAAATACCACAATTGGTCTTGAGAGTATGAGCTTACTATAGATGTAGTTGCCATCAATGTGAGGGGTTCTGAATCAAACTCTTCTTGAGCTACGTAGGTCTCCTTTCCTTGACCCTTCTTCTACTCTTCCTTTTCAGCATGGCACTCATAAGAGTAGTGCCCGTACTTATGACTATTGAAACATTCAACATTCCTCCTATCCTTCTTGCGAAAGTTCTTATCTGGTTTGCCATTCTCCTCCTCTGTTGAAGACTCATCTTGATCTTCATTACTCTTATCATTTCTCCACTTCCCTTTTCCACGTTTCCCTTTCCATTTCTTGAATGTCTTCTTCTCTTTATTCTTGGAATGATGCACCTTCAATGCTTGCTCATCACTCCTGATTGGATTTTTGTCAAATAGCCTCATCTCGTGTGCCTCTAGGGAACTTTGCAATTCTTCTGTCTTCATCTTATCCAGCTCTTTTGACTCTTCTATAGCCACAACTATGTAGTCGAATTTCTGAGGCAAAGACCTCATGATCTTTTCAATGATCATTAAGTCCGAGATGACCTCTCTGCATCCCTTCATTTGATTGGTGATGGCAATCACTTTGTCAAAGTACTCTTTGACTCTATCACCTTCCATCATCTCCATCAACTCATATTGCCTCCTTAGCGTCTACAACTTGACCTTCTTGATCTTTTCACCTCCAATGTGACACCTGATCAAGATACTCCAAGCTTCCCTCGCAGTCTTTGCATGCTGGATTTTCTCAAAGTGAGAATCGTCTACACATTAGTGAATAATGAACAATGCTTTATTGCCTTCAACCACTTCAAGCACATCTTGGTATCTGAATAGGACCCGCATTTGTGTACTCCATCTACTATAATTTTTCTCCGTGAGAATTGGTAGATTAGCGGACGACATATCATTACTGGCCATTCTTTACACCCTCGATCTTTCACTAAGAAACACGGTCTTGATCTTCTTCACACTTCAATCACCTTTCCGTCAAGCCTTAATGATTTCCGAAGCTCCCAAGTCTCGAACCTGAAGCTCTGATACCACTGTTAGAATGGCGACAACAGTTTCTGTGATCAGCATCTTCTGCACCGAACAACAATGCTGATAGAGTCGAGAACTATGCACCAGACGTCAATGCCTTTAGACCGAACAACAACGCTTTGAACCGAAGGACAACGCCTTGAACCGAACGACAATGAAGGTACAAAGAAAGAGAACAGAGAAAGAAAAGACTAAACTCAAGATTGTGCTAAGAAACTGTATATTATTTACACTACTCATTGACACTCTCATCATCTTAATATGTACAAGAGTTGAGTTATTTTATACTAGAAAAATACAACTGCCAAAACAAACTTGGCTTACACTCTAACATAATATAAATTAGTTTTATCTTAACTCGAACGATTGTTTTGCTCTAATCTAATTGGTATCGACTAAAACATATACGTAACTTTTGTAATCCCAATTTTTTTTTTAAATTATTAAATTTTTGGTTTAGTGTTATTGAGAAATGTTTTGACGTGTTTTTTTTATTGTTTTGATAAATTAAGTGTTTAGAAGTTTGCTCTATTTTCTTTTGGATACTATTATTTTGACAATCAATAAACTTTTTCACGCTTTTCATTTATTATTTTATCCTTTAATAATTTTTCTTTACAAATATAAATAGTTAGTGTAAGTGGTGGAAGAAAATCCTTTTCTTTTATGTATTTTTTAAACTCAAATTAGGTAAAAGTTATTTTTAATTGTAATAAAATATAATTTTAATTATGAACATAATAACTGTTATTAATATTGTAATTATTGTTTGTATACCTTAAAAATTGAATCTAATTGAAACAGTTATTATAGAAATGTTATTTGCAGAAATTTTGTGATGATTAAATTGGAATCTATATCACTAAAATAAACTTAGAAATATGAACAAGTATTATATAATAAGAAAAGATATTGCTGTGTTGCTTTAGCTTTGTTTTTAGTGTATAACCTTATATAAGATGACAAATAAATAACATTGAGAGAATGTGAACTTTATTAATTTATCTGTGGTGTGTGATTTATTTTGTGTATATTAAATTATGTGTTTGACTATGTGTCTGGTGTTTATCCTTCTTCAATTCTTTGAAATTACTAGTAATTTTATTTATATTGTTTATTGAATATTATAATTGATTGATTGAAAATGTTAGACTATATAGGCATTATGATATTGTGATACAGTGCTTTGTTTTAACATATTATGTTAAAATTGAACTTTATGAATTATTTACAATTTGGAATGTTAATATATATATATATATATGGATTGTGTGTCGAAATGAGATTATTGAACTCGTGTGTGAGTAATTATATGTAAGTATATTAAATGATGTATATAATTTTTTTTGAATCATTAAGTATAAAAAATTATCATTAAAGGACATATTTTTGTTTCACTTGTCTAAAACATATAAATTTATATGAGATGGCAACAAACTCCGTCAAAGTTTCTGCACCAATATTATATAAGTATGGTATATATATCCTTAGGGCAACAAGCGAGATTGATTGACACACCGAATTGATGATCTTGACTGATCATCCACGTTGATTGATCTTTGGGTTTATCTTTGGGTTGAACTTGACTTAAAACTTTTGGATGCAACATCTTGACCGAATATTTTTGGGCTGATAATCTTCACTATCCTGTTGATCATTTCGATCATATATAAAACTAATAAATTATAGAATAAATATTAGATTAACAATTAATTAATAATTATCATAAATCAATCCATTAATATTGATTAAGATTTGATTGAGTTGTGATTATATTAACAAAAAAAAGTAAAAATTTATAATAACTATTATAAATAAATGTTTAAGGTATGATTATTCAAACACATGCATTACTACATTTAGTACCATCTCAATCGAACACTTACTAACTCAAATATTACAGTACTTTTGTAGGAGTTATTTGAGCAGTATTGGACGACTAGAAGACTTAGGAGACTAAACAAACAAGAGATAGCAACGACAAAGGACAAGTTATCCAAGAATTGAGAGTACTTGTCTGGTTCTGTAGAAACATTTTGGCGTCCATTGTAGGGCTGATCGAGCACTCGTCTTCTTCCATAGTGATCGTAAGAAACATAACGATCAATGTTATGGTAGAAGAGATAATTGACTTCGACTCTTGAGTCAGCCAATCAGCTCAGCCGGTCGACCTCATTTTCTCCTCTCAACCAATCAGCCTCACTCTCTCGGCTCGTCCAGTCAACCCCAACTAGTCCACCTGTTCAACCACTCAACCTTGGCCTCAACTAATTGGTCTCAACTAGTTGATCTCAACCAGTCGCCTTGTTTAGCTAATTAGCTCGACTAATCAACCTCAACCTCTTGACTTCATTCTTTTGGGTCGACCAATCAGTCTCAACTACTCAGCCTCATCTCGTCAACCTGTTCAACCACTCAGCCTTGACTAGTCAATCTCAACCAGTCGACCTATTAAGCTAGTCAGCCTAGACCATTCAGCCTCATATTGTCAGTCTATTCAATCATTCAGCCTCAATCATTCAACCTGATCAGTCACTAAATCTCAACCATCCAACCTCATCCCTTCAACATATTCAGCCATTCAACATCAAGCATTCAGCTTGATCATCCACTCGGCTTCGACCAGTCAACCTCAACCTCTCGTCCTCATTCTCTCGACTTAGTTAATTGGCCTAAACTAGTTAGCTTGTTCAACTAGTCGTACTCGATCATTTGGCCTCAACCATTCGGTCTCAACCTATTGGCTTGTTCAACTAGTCTACTCGACTAGTCGGTCTCAACCTCTCGACCTCTTTCTCTCAGCTCGAACAATCGGCCTCAATCAATTGGCCTCGACCATTTAGCCTCATCTTGTCAGCCTATTAAGCCATTCAACCTAATCAACCACTTGACCTTGGCTAGTCAACCTCAATCAGTTAGCCTCAATTAGTCGGCTTAACTAGTCAGCCTCAACTAGTCGACTCGACCAATCAACTTCAACTAGTGGGCTCGACTAATCAACTTCATTCTCTCGGCTCGGCCAATCGGTCTCAACCAACCGCCCTCTTCATCCAGTTGGCCTCAACCACTCAACCTCAACCAATCAACCTCAACTATTCACCCTACTCATCTAGTCAACTCCAACTAGTTAGCCTCAACCATTCAACCACATCATGTTGGCTTATTCAGCCATTTGGCCTCAACTAGTCGACTTAACTAGTTGGCCTTAACCTCTTGGCCTCGTTCTCTTTACTTGGTTAGTCAGCCTCAACTAGTTATCTTGTTCAGTTAGTCAACCTCAACCAATTGGCTTGTTCAACCCATCAACCTCAACCACTCAACCTCAACCATTTGGCCTTATCCTATTGAGTTGTTTAGTTGCTCGGCCTCGGCTAGTCGGCCCCAACTAGTCATCCTCAATAAGGCGGTCGTTTAGCTAAGTTGGCATGTTCAATCATTCGATATCATCCTCTTAGCTTGTTCGGTCAGTTGACCTCAACCTCTTGACCTTGATTTCTTTGTTGACTTCAGTCTTAGT
Organism: Vigna angularis; assembly: GCF_016808095.1. Classification (NCBI taxonomy): domain Eukaryota; kingdom Viridiplantae; phylum Streptophyta; class Magnoliopsida; order Fabales; family Fabaceae; genus Vigna; species Vigna angularis. The sequence continues at coordinate 37,805,634 of NC_068972.1, forward strand.
AGCTCGGCTCGATCAATCGACCTTAACCTCTTGACCTCAATTTTTCTGTTGACATTTTAATCTTGACAAATCGGCTCGGGCAATTGCCTCAACCAGTTGGCATGTTCATCTTGTTAGCCTAGACTTCATAGTCTTAACTTCTCAGTCTCGACATCTCGACCTTTAATCAGCTTTGACCTCTCGACCACATCCTCTCACAATTGGGTTAAAACATTCGAATAATGGTGAGTTTCATACAAGAAACCTCTCCCAAAAACTTCATTTGGTAAAGGCGATTTCCAACCAAGGAATTCCCGAAAACTCCATTGGGTAAGGGCGAGTTCCAACCAAGGACCCCCTCCCAAAAACTCCATTGGATAAGGGCAAGTTTCAACTAAGAAACCTATCCAGATCGGACTAAAACATTCAGGTAAGGGCGAGTTCCAACTAAAGAATCCTCCTAAAAACTACATCAACTAAGGATTAGTTCCAACTAAGGAAATCACTCCTGATCGAACTACAACAGTTAACATACATATCTATTGTGTCATTGATGTCAATGGGTGGTGACTGACGACAATGTGATCGTTTCAATGACAACCTAGGGTTTGGTTTTGACAAAGAAGATAAAGATGAAGATGATGGTGACATTTCATCATATGCCCTACCTAAAATATCCTCACTTTTCCACATCATTTAAATAAGTCAAATCACCATGCAATGTCAACTGACATTTAAGGTCGTTCAGCCAATTTAACAATAGGGATCTAATTGTTTCAATTTTTTCACAATTAAAGATCTAATTGAGACAAAAAATAACTGAAAAGCCTATATAAAAAAAATCACCAAAAATAATAACAATGATTAAACCTATTATAAATTTATACCTATACTTACTATTTGAAATCAATTCAAGATTGTATTTTTTCATTTTTTTTAAATAATTATTATAATTATGTTTAATATAAAAACATTTTGTATATACAACTTGTAAACTCAATTTTATGTTATCTTAATATTATATATATATATATATATATATATATATATATATATATATATATATATATATATATATATATATATAATAGGAGTCTTACATAGTTAATCAATTTAACACATCATTAATTAATTTATCTATTAAAAGAACATTAAACAAGTGTATCCTAAGCAAGAAAGTTGTTAGAGTAGAGGGAAAGGCAATCACCCAAGTCAAAGTTTAATAAATGATTTACAGATGGGTCACTTTATTTGACTCTAACAAAAATGATTAAGCATAATCATCCAATTCCTATTAAAAAGTCAACAGTTTGATAAAAAAAAAATAACTGGATAGGTTTAAAATGGTCAGTAAATATCAAAGTTTAAATATATACAACTAATTTATTTCACGAGTTAAGTGAAGATAAAACCATCCACATTTATTTTCAGTTATACAATGCATGGAGGTAAGAGAAGAGGATGAACCATCCAAACTTAGTCAATTTTTTGTGCTCTTAAAAGTGCTTTTAACCTTTTAACAGATAATAAAAAGTGTTAAAATAATATTTGATCTCTTGACCTCGGCCGTTTTCATTATTCCTGAAATTACCTAATCATTCAACTTATCTATCTAGATCATTTTCACTAAAAGAAAGTTATGTGTCTATATCTATACACTTTAATTTATTTTTTATTATTAATATTTCTTAATAAAATCGTGTCTACATATGAGTTATATGAAATTCAAATAAATATACATTTTTATAAATTAAAATCATATGAAATATTTGAATATATATATATATATATAATAAAATTGTAAAATAATGTAAAATAAAATGTAATAAAATTGGAACATAACTGAAGTCTATGGATAATAAACTTAACACATATAAAAGATCCCACACACTACTTTAATATAGTAAAAATATGTAAAAAGTTATTGTAAATTAAATTTATTATTTAAGTTCATATTTATTGAAGATACTACTGGATTGTACACTTTAAATGATCTGACTCTAAAGGAAATGATGGTTTCCAATATTGGAGAATAAAACTTATATGTTACGTTTAGTTTGGAAGTTTGTTTTTCGCAAAATGATTTGAATTAAACTTTGTATATTTGATTTCTTAAGTTTAAGTATCAAAAATATATGTTATTTAAATTATTATTAATTTGACATGATATTAAAGATACATACGATATTGTTCTTAAAAATACATTTTGGACACTAGATAATGGTGATTGTATTAATCTTTGGAATAATTGTCAGTTTTTTGACATTTACATATCTAAATTGGCTAGAATTTTTTAATTTTGACAGAGTAAGGTTATACTCTATTGTTAGTTTAGTCTAGATAGACACTCATTGAAACTTTTCTTTTTTTGTTACTAGTTTATGTGATTTTTCATTTTTAATGGTTAACGAGGTTGAGGATGTATCTATATGAATTTTAGATGATATTGAGATACTCTCAAAAAGTTGCAAAAATATTTTTACTCTTCTGGTATGGAATGTGTGGATTGGGGAAACTTAACTTGAATGATGTGTCACTAACTAAAACTTTGATTCTTTGAAATTTTTTTTGTATGGTGTTTTCTTATGATTTGAAGGTTAAAAAAAGCAGTGGTTATATGTTTTATGTGTTCTTTGTATGGTAATAATGTTGAATCTTTATCTCATTTGTTCTTTCATTGTTCCACTGCTATACAGTTATTGGCATTATTGAAAGAAGCTTTTCAGGATTTTCAGTTTTCTTTTTTGAATTTGGTTGTTATGCTTATGAAGTCTCCTTGTAGTCTTTTACTTAAAGTGATTGTCCTTACTTAACTATTTGAATGATTTAGAGGATGACAAATCATAGTAGATTTTAGTATCCAATTATGATTCCTTATGTTATTTTTCAAATTAAAGAGTTAGTACGTATGGTTGGAAATAAATATAATAAACATAAGAATAATATTGTCTCTGATTTTTTGGTGCTACATTTTTCAATATTCAAACTAAAGAAGGTACGATGGTTTCATTTATGAAAGTAATATGACACGTTCCCTCTGCCAATTAGCTTATGGTGAATATCAATTATGTATCTAAGGGTTACTCTTGTGTGACTTCATGTGCTGGTATTTTAAAGGAAGTCGAGATGAATATATGTATAATTTTTTCAATTCTTTAAGGAATGCAAAATTTTATTTATGTTGAATTTATTATGCATTGGAACATGCTTGAAAGGGGAGTTTTCAAAGGTTGGAGAGTAATTTTTTTTAGTGTGTCATATTGAATCAACTAGTAGTTCTTTAAAATCTTAGAAAAATATAGTACTGGTGTTTGCATTTTTAAGCATAGTTGAAAGTTTTTATATGTTTTTTTGTTAAAATTTTTATTATACTCATAAGTTAACTAATTTAAATTTGATTAATAAAAAATAATATAAGTAATTTAATATATTTATTTAATTTTTTTATAATATGTATAATTTATATATATTTCGTTTTTATTTGGATTTAGAATATGTTATACTTTTATTTTACTATTAGGAAATTTTTATCTAATAACTAATGATTAATAAACTTTAAAATATCAATATAACTGAGATTTAAAGTTTGTCAGATTGGAATATATATATTTTTTAAAAATATATATAATAAAGCTTGTAGGAGAAACCAGATCTCATTGCGTGTAATAACAGATCTAAATAAATTTTGTTATCTGTAGATGAAAAGTTTGATGGCTTCCACCACCCACGGCCACGGGTTCGAAATTTTATCGGATGTTCGATTTGAGTCACATGGTCTGAAAAGACGTGTGTCGTGTCGTTGGCCATTCCATGTGCGTAACAGGGGAAATGCCTCTCAGTTACCTCTTTCTCTTTCAAACTGACGAGGCTTAATTTATAGTTCTTATATTTAAAATTTGTGCACTCAAATGCCTAGTTTAATCCTTTTCGACATCCCTATTTATGTACGAATGTCTCATATGGGTCCTCGTCTTCTAAAGTGTATCAAAATGGTCCTTAATTTTCAAAATTGATATCAATTGAGTCCTTTCCGTTAAGTTGGCTGGACGGCGTTAAAAAAATTGATGAGTGGATGCTAAGATGACGAACGAATGCTCGTCCACCAGCGAACGAAAGCTCGTCCACCAGCGAACGAACGCTCGTCCACCAGCGAACGAACGCTCGTCGACCTCTTACTGCTGGACGACCGTTCGTTCCACACTGGACGACCGTTCGTTCGGGGGTCGACGAGCGTTCGTTCGCTGGTGGACGAGCGTTCGTTCGCTTGTGGATGAGCGTTCGTTCGTCATCTCAGCATCCACTCATCAATTTTTTTAACGTCGTCTAGCCAACTTAACGGAAAGGACTCAATTGATATCAATTTTGAAAATTAAGGACCATTTTGATACACTTTAGAAAACGAGGACCCATCTGAGACATTCGTACATAAATAGGGATGTCGAAAAGGATTAAACCTTTCATTAATCATCTATCAAATTAATATTCCTCTTTCTTGCATCTCACTCACATTCTATTATTGAATCTACAGACTGAATTTTTCAACTATCAAACAAGCATTTAAACATTCATCTTCGATTTTTTTTTTTGTGATGTGCACAACTTTGACAATATTCATAACTAAAAAAAAATCAGATTGTAGTTGTTGGGAAACAAACACCGTAAAAAATAAGAGTAATTATATCATAGTTTCCAATTAATTTCCCATGATTAAAAAGTTATCTCACATAATCAAAATTATCAAGTTGCAATTTTAATAATGTGTCTCATATTTAGTAATATTGTTAAAAAATGAGATTGAAAAAGTGTGAAAGAGAATTAAGGACTCAAGTTTTTCTAATTGTAAGTGGATATATAATCAAAGAAGCATGAAAAGTAATTGGTTTTTAGAACTAATGTAGATGTGGAGTCTATTGAAACTTGAAAATGATTTATAAGTAGTTATTATTGTCAATTGAAAGGAAAAAATTAAGTTAAGAAACAATTGACTAGATGGTGGATAGAGTTGTAAGTTCCATGAAATCGTAAAAAAAAAAAAAAACATGTAGACGTTAGTGTTTGTTATTGACGTTTAGGGAGTAAATAGTCCAATGAAGAAGTTGCAAATTGATGTATTTGATTACAATATAAGACCAAACATATTATGCATGTTATAAGTCTTAATAGGTTCATGGACTCTAGGAAAATCATCTTTTGAACTGCAAAAATGATACTTCAATATGTGAAAGGTAATGGTAGTGATGGTGTGTTATACACAATAGGTGGAAAAATATATTTATTTGGCTTTAGAGATCCTACTTGTGGAAAAATATACACAATAATTAAATTGTTACAAGATATATATCAATTGTCCCGTTCTTAAATAAAAAGAAATTAAATTCTAACTATCAATTTTAACATTTACCCTAATAATAAACGTTCGATCTAATAATTAATATTAGAATCAATATCACAACTTTGATTCCAATATAATAATGGTTCAAAATAAAATTATTACATGCTGTACAATTACCTTCTATTTTTTTTTTCAAAATATTCGTGACTTTAAAATAAAAATGGTTATGCATTTCAGAAGAAGGCCAGTAGAGTATTGACACTTTGGAAGATCCATTGGTTTGAAGCTATATAATCTATTATACCAAATATTTGAACATTTATTTTTGTTTAATGGGAGAATTTTCTTATTGATGAATTTTCTTTGTTCAAAATATCCATCACTACAATCTTATATATTCTCCACTAGAATATTTGGAATTACTCAAATTTTTTGTTAGTATTCAAATTTTTAGCCTGCTTTTTGGTCCCTTAATTGAAGATATTTTTCGTTGCGTATATGAATGATAACTAGCACAGCAGACAAAGGAAGAATAAGTTCAAAACCCTAAGAGAGGAATTGCAGACATGTATAAATGTTTCCTGAAGAACACGAAAAGAAACCCAGGAAGCTAGCGTGGAAGTTAATTCACAGAAACGAAAGCACATGTCTCGAATTTCTGATGATGTATAAATGAACCATAAGAGAAGAGATAAAACTTACTTTAACAATGGCACAATACGAAGATTTTGAACCATCTTACGAATGGGCTCAAGATGCAGAAAGCGACACGCTCATTCTTGCGCTTAAAGGTTTTCCCTCTAACTTAATTTCATGCATGCTTGCTTCGAATTTTTCTCAAACAAAAATGTTCGAACACTTTTGAATAATGTGCAGGATTCAAAAAGGAGAATTTGAAGGTTCAGATTGGCACAAACCGTAGACTAAAACTGAGAGGTGAAGAACAGATAAGTGTGAACAAATGGCGTAGAATTAACAAAGAATTCACCATTCCTTCTCATTCTAGCATCAACGGGATCAAAGCCAAGTTAGAAGGTGGTCTTCTCTACATAAGGCTTCCAAAAAACATAACTGAAATTACGCCACCAACACAACCTTATGTAAACCAAACATATGCAAGAGAAACCAGAGAAGCACCAACACCAAAAGAACCAGAGAAAGGTGAATCAGTTTCTGAGACAAAGGAAATGAGAAAAATAGAGGAAGATGATAAAAATGTTGATGAAGATAGAGCCAAACCTACCACTTCTAAAGCTAAGGAAATGCATGAAACAGTCAACCAAAAGCTACCCACAACAACACTTTATGGTTTGGTTGTGAAGCAAAACAAATTACGTAAGTTGCTGGTTGCCATCTTCTTGTTCTTCGCCATGGGAATTTATGTCAAAAATGCAATCTTCTCAGCTTTTCGAGGATCAACGATCCAAGACCCTTAAATCTTCCTTCGCTGATGTATTTATATTTATATACATAATTAATATGCCACATGATATATAGTTTATTTGTACTTGTAAGCATCAATTGAATATTTAATAATAATTGTTGATGGTGATTATGTTAAATAAAAATTGTACCTTCTTCATCATGTATTAAATAACAATTTTTTTTTCATATATATTAAGAATATGTTAAATATTTTTTTTTCATTTTAATCATCCAACTGTATAAATTAAAGGATATTATTGCATTGAGTATATACGATTTTTTTGATAAAATTTAAAGTTAGTTGAAGATTTGTTAAATATATACATTCAATTGAATGAATAATATACTTTTACTGTTTAAGTAAATAATATAAAATTATATATCCCTAAAGTCTACTTTATCCAAAAATGTATATAATTATTGAGATAATATCAAAACATTTTGTAAATTAAATATGATTTCACTTATTATATGAGAACATTTCCTTTTTAATACAATGAACAACAAAACGAGTTTTAATAAGTCTAAGTCACATTTACATGATGGTTGAATTGTTGAAAAAAACAGTACAAAAACAAAACAAAATTCATATTTACTAATGGCAAATATGCTCTTCATTGTCTTAGGATTATTATCTTTCAAATAATTGTTCATGTCATTGTTAAAAGCTTTTGGGAACGGTTTGCAGTAACTTGAATGTGAATATTACCTTCTACAAAATAAAATTTTAATATATTTGATGTTACTTAATATATTATTTGTTTTAAAATTTGGTGATTCTATTACAATTTTAACATGTTATAGTTAAGGATAGAGAAAAAAAGAAAGATCACTACAAAAATATTTAATTTTAGGAGAGGTTATTTTATGGGGGTTTTAAAAACCCCGAATATTTCAGGCGGTTATTTAGTGAAACCGCCGGTAATCCCTAAATATTATTGTTCCCTCCCCTTCTGTACTTTATTTCTTTCTAATTCCCTAAATGTTCCCTAATTCTCTCCCTCCCTCCCCGCTGCCTTCATTAAAATTTTCCCAAAACCCCATCCCCGCACCACAATCTTCCCTGCTTTGTGTTCGTGGAGCATCTCTTCCCACTACATTCATCAAATTTTCCCCCAAACCCTTTCCCCACACCATAATCCTCCCCTGCTTCGTGTTCGTGGAGTGTCTTCCCCTGCTTGGGCTAAGCGTCGAGGTCGAGGCGGCGAGGTCGAGACGACAAGGTCGAGATGACAAGGTCGAGACGGCAAGGTTGAGGCGACGAGGCGTCGAGGACTCTGCTGAAGGCGATTTTTATCACTTCCGTCTCCAACCCCTCAAATTCAAATACTCCCTGATATGTTCATGTTATCTCTTCAATATGTTCTTTTGGTATGCAGTATAAGGTTTGAACCTGTAAGTTTGTGTAAAATACTTCAATCCAACCACTAGGTCAAACTAGTGGGCCTCACATTCACAATCTAAAGGAACAGGAGGAGTACGCAGTGTGGAAGATGGCGGATTGTTTCGTCGTGGCTAAGGAGAAATGTGTTGGCTTCTCCAGGGAGAATTGGTTCCCTTTAGGGATGCGAGGATTAAGGTTGCGAAAGGGGTTTTGAGTTCCAAGGGTGTTGGGAAGCTGATTGGTTGGGGATCGGTGCTTGTGAGTGGGAGGAACATGTGGTTGATGAATCAAATGGGTCTGATTGGTGGTGATTTCGGAAAAAAATGTTTCTATCAGAGCATTCTAGCAAGGTTCATCAACAAATACCAATATACGATGAAGTTGAAACGATATATTCATGATCCACTACTTTCTCAGGTAAACAATAGGTTCTAGGTGAAGCTAGCTAAGATTTCCATGATATAGATTACTGCAAGAAAATATTTGGTATGGGAAATGTATTTAACCCTGAAATTTGGCAACTACTTCGTTCAGCAGGTTAGACTTGCAACTTCTAGCACCATTATTGGAAGCTTTGCCTGATTCACTCTCTCCTGGTTTGCGTGACATTCTCAAATTGACAGAAGGTTTGTGTATCTTTCTCTGAAGTGAAGGCAAAGCTTTTTTCCTTTTTCTAACAACTTGATTCTAATAAAGATCCATACCATATATCTTTGGGTTTAAATTTCACCTTAAGAGCTCTTTGGTATCTTGAATTAATTTTCATGATTATTCAAGCCAAAAGAAACTATTTGTTTGGTTCATCTTATTATTTTATTCAAATGTTTAACCTATTTTTTGCAGTGAAAATAAGCTATTATTCCCTCTTATGAAAACTCTCGTAAACTGCACTGTGTATAAGAGATTAGATACTTTAAATAAAAGGGCCACTCAACCTAAAACCTGATATTGGGGTAGACTTTTATTACCAATCAGTATCATGAGTGAGTAACAGTTGCTTAGTAGTAGGTTTCTGGTTTTTTCATATATATGTTTGTGGATTACTAGTTCATCACAACTCATTTGGCTCCACCTTTAGCATTTTTTGTTCTTAGAGGAAGAACCTAAACAAGTTCCCAAATGCCATACATATATATATGGAAATCTAGCACGATTTTTAATAACAAAAGTAGAAAATCACGTTAAATTTATAATACAAACACAAAACTAGCACAGTGATACATTATCACGTTCAATAACACATCACAAACTCCCCTTTATATGCTATTTGTACAATAATGCTAATCTTGTGCTCTTATTTTTAATCAAACTTCCAATGATACGTGCAATGCAGACATTGTTCCTTCCTTTCCCTTTTCATGTAATTTCACATATTTGGATTTATTAAAATGAATGAGTGTTGTTGTGGCTATTCTAATTGAATAGAAGTAACCAAAGATTTGAGTGGTTATATGTGATTTTTATAGGAAAATAAAGACCACAAGGAACAACAGTGACATAGCAGGAAGTGGTAAGTCAAAACTGTTATCAATTGCTAATTATGTTCAATGTAGGTGATTTTTTACACATAATCTTTAATTATAGAAATCTTCGTTCATTAATAGATCGAGAGAGGAATAATATTGGAAAATCATTTCAGAATCTGTCTTGGTTTTTTGGTACACTTTTGCCCCTGGAATGTTACAGAAGAAGGTGCATAATGTGTACATTTTTTTCTATGATAAGTGTTTTAATATTTCTCTCTTGTTGGCTATCGTCACTCAATACTCACAACTCATTATTCTTTGATATATGACTTTTTTTCAGGTTCTAGATATTCGTACTAAGATGTATATCATATTGGAGTTTATTATAGGCGGTGAATTGTTTGATAAAATTGTGAGTAGCTCAAGGTGGATTTATGCTATAAGCTTTTAGTGTGACTTTTATCAATAATTTTCTTAGTATTGATGTTGCTAATAAATAAAGTAATGTTGTAGGTAAGCTTTCTTCATGTCTCAACGAAGCTGACTGTAGAAGATACTTCCAACAACTTATTGATGTGTAAATTATTACCATAGTAAAGGTGTTTATCATAGAGATTTAAAGGTTTGTGTTGAATGGGTTCTAGAATTCTGTCTTCATATTTATCATGATTTATGCTAATTAGTATTGTTTTTCGGCTGCAGCCTGAAAATCTTTTACTTGATTCACAAGGAAATATTAAAATTTCAGATTTTGGTTTGAGTGCATTTCCAGAACAGGTGAGTGATTTCTAACAAATAATTCTTTAAATTTATTTTAATTCATGTGTCTGATATGAAATAGCTTTAAGAGTGCAGAATGTTATTCCTTCTTGGACCTTGTTTACTTTTGTATGTTGCCATACTTTAGGCATTCTTTTGTTCATTTATTTTAATCCAATTAAAGTTATTGATTTTAATTGGTCTAGCATGTTTTTCACCTAAGTCGTGCACCTGTGTCAATTGGCCACACCTTCCATGCTTTTAATTGGTCTGGCATGTTTCATATCTTATGGCATATAAGATTCCTATCCCTCTAAATTTTAGATGAGCACGTGAAGAACCAAACCATGTATGTATATATATATTTAGTGCAGGATTTGGGTTATATCAATTGCTATTTTTTAAAATATATTTACTTTAATATCTAGTTATTGAGTAGTGATATATTTTCTTGATTGCTTCAAAGGGAATCTCAACCTCTGATTTTAGATGTTCGCATATTTCATTAAGGAAAATTGTACAATGTAGGTTAACAATTTAGAACAATAATTTCATTAAGGCATTCTTTTGCATATTTCATTAAGGCATTCTTTTGCATATTTTTTATCAATAATTTTCTTATTGGTCATCTGCTTTCTTATTTAGTTAATGACTTTATATCAACTTATCTTTTTTAAGTTTTAATAGAGATTATTGGGAATGTTGTCTTATACATGGTTTATGGTTGCTTGAGAAGGAACTGTTTGACTTGAGAATGCATCCAATTCGTCATCTCTCGAGTGTTTTAATGGTGATTCTGAGTCCAATGAAGAAGGTCAGTCTTTGTCTAATAGCAGGATGAATGAGGAAGATGATGATGCCACTAAAGAATTGCAGCCTGCTGATCCTAACGAACCAGGTGTTTAGAGTACCATTTAACCATTTAAAGACACATGATGGAAATGAAATTAGGGAACTTAGGTGAGAAAAAAGTAGAAATTACTATTGAAAAAAGAGAGAATTCATCTCAAAGTTGCTTACTTGGCTGGTTGATTTTGATGTTTAGCTTGGTCAATCAGTTCTAGTGTTATGAGTTGATTTTTATTTATCAGAATTTTAGTTATCTTTATTTTGATAAACTTTTTGGACGTTGAATCACAATGTAACTAACATTATTTTCTCAATTTTGGTGATTGTTTTATAGGCTGGTTTGTCCCTGATAGAAAAATGGTTCTGGGTCTTCATTTTTTTGATTTTATTATTGATATTCATGGGTTCATTTTTTTTTTCATGACAACTAAAGTGGTTTATTTTTTTTTTCATATATTAGTAATTTTGAAAAGTCAGCTAATTCTTTTTATTTCATATATTTTTTTATCAACTAAACAAAAGTGGTTGATTACATTTGCCTCTGATTATCATGCATTAATGAATGAATTAAAAATGAGTAAGTGTTATTGTTTGATAAGGACAAATGTAGACAAATCTAATCCAATTTAATGCTAATTGATATCAAAGATTCGATTTGGGTCAGTTGCACCAATCCTGACACTATTGTTTCATTCTTACGACACCTAATCCCAATAAAAGTATCACAGAAGATGTTAATCAGGCTCCAAGAAGATTTTATCAAAATACTAAAAGAAATTAATATATATATACATTTCCGGCGGTTTTGGAACCCCGGTTAGTATCAGAGGTTTATAAACTCAGTTTTGCAAAACCCTTGTCATTCCCGGCGGTTTTCAAAGAACCCCTACCTTTCCCGGCGGTTTTCGCAAAACCCCCGCAAATTTCGACGGTTTTGGAAAAACCGCCGGTAATTCTTTACCGACGCAGCTTTTCCCAGGGGTTTTTACAACCGCGGGAATTGCATTTTCCGGGGGTTAAAACCCCCGGTAACACTAAAAATAACCCCTACTAAAATTGTAAATTTTTGTAGTGGATAAGGACAGAGAAAAAAAAGAGAAGGATATTGGTAATTCATATTTATAATTTAATTACATATCTTTAAATAAATTTTGTTAGATTAATATGAAGATATTATTAAAATAAGTGGAAATGAAAAATAATACTTATTAAATGTGTATTTTTCAATTAGGAAATAATGACCTTTTGGAAAATAGAAAGTAAATATAATAAACAATATTTCAAATAAAATCCAAATTCAAATCAATGAAGGTGGAGGAAGTCCACATAACCCCAAATTTTCCCCATAGGAATCATTCATAAAAGTATGAAATTGTATTTCTCCCAGAAGATTGTTATGAGAAATATTTAAAACTACTTCCCCTACACTACAAGAAATGCAGTAATTACCGAAGGATAAATACCGAAGGCCTTTTGGACCGTCAGTAATATCGATTTACCGAAGGCTTTACCGAAGGGCATGTGAGGTGGTAATTACCGAAGGATTGTGACCGTCGATAATGGCTGAGTGATAATACCGAAGGCTTATGACCGTCGGTATAAGCATCGACTTAATGAAATGCGAATTTGGGATTTCCCTCTCCCATTGTCCCAAATTGTTTTCGCGCAAGTCTTCCTTTCTCCCTTTACCTGAAATTTCTTTCTTCGAACACTACTCCCTTTCTTCATTCCCCAATCCATTTGAGTCCGAGAAAATTGTTTGTCCTTTGCTCCCAATCAACATTGGCTTCCTTCTTCGGTTGGTGGTGGTGAGGGGAGGCTTGGAGCTGGTTTGGTGTTGTCGCTACGAGAGGTTGGGTGGTGCGTTTCTGTCATCTTGGTTAGGGGTTTTCGTTGACGGCTATTCTACGGTAGAGGCTTAGTTGATGCCTTTTGTGCCGCTGTGGAGGAGGCTATGTTGGAGGGAGGGTGTGGACAATCCCTGCGGTGGAGGTTTTGTGTTGCGTTACTTCCCCTGCCGTCAAGGTAAGTAGGTTTCTTATTGAACCTGCATGTGTTGAGCCCTTATTCTTCGTAAGAGGGTGTTTGATAATTAATATTTGTTGGTGTTACGTTTTGGTAATGTAACTTGTCCATTATTCTACAAGGTTTTAGGGTTTCGATAAGAGGCTGAGTCACAGAAGGTGTGGAAGGTTCCAACATAGTAGGTTAAAGCTGGTTGCAAAAGGGCTGCACTCAAGTGTCCAACAATTATCATTTACAAGTAGAAAAAGTTCATTATGTTGTGTTTGCCATGCTCATTGTGTTATGTTAATTGCCTTATGAACTGAGAGTCAATCATAATTGAATTTGGATTGTAAAGTTTGCAATTTGAGCATGTATGAGTTGTCTATTTTGATGATAGCCTTGATGGGAAATAAATTGTGCAATTTGAGCATAGAAACTTTAGTTGATGCTGTTTTAGTTTGCTATTGATTTATCTATCTAAAATACTATAGCCTTGATGGGAATGAGCCTTTTTCCCTAAACCTAAACTTAAAATAACTCACAAAACTGAATAACACTACACAATGAGCATATAGTAGGAGAGGTTACTTGTTAAGTAACCCTACCATTCAACCTTTCCAAAATAACTTTCTGTCAAAGTTATTCACTGTTTCCCCCTGAAATTGGCTTCCATAATAGTCCCACATCTGAAATAAGGAAAGAGTGAGTAGAGGAACTACCCATTATTGCAATATAGATGTCGTGATTGCACCACCTCAATGATAGAAGTGAATGTTAATGAGCCTATTTGGAAGTAGAAGCCCACCCTATAAATATGGTAACCTCAATTAAATTCATACACACAAATCTTGCCTTATATCTCTCTCATTCTTCTCTCTTGTGTGCTCTTTGTTGCATATTGATCTTATCTATAACCTCTAGACCTTCTTCCCCACTCTTCCACCCCAAATGGCCTCTTTGAAGAAGACTATCACAACACCCATCCAAAAAGCTTGCACTTTTTTCAACCACCAGTTGCCAAGGAATCAAATTAAGTCTCAACTGGATCTCTGTTCAACCTTTTCCATAATATACATAATTCTTTCCTTACTTTCTATCTTCTGCTATAATTGTCATTCTCATTCTTCTTTGTTTGTGTCATTTGTAGCTTTATCTTTTCAGTTTCAGTTTTGTCTTAGTCATGTGCATTTGTTGATGTAGTGTTAGCTTTGTTAATTATTACTAATGTGTTCAACTATGCTTAGTTCGGTTTGTGTGAGTTTAAGGTGCTAGAAAAGTTATATATCTACCAAAAAAAGCAATGAGAACTTGTTCTAGCCTTGGTGATACAAGCTGAAGCACTCATTTTCAACTCTGATTTCATTTTTGTTTTAACGCTGTTGTAGAATTTTTATTCTGGTTTCAAATTGTTAAATCTGTTTCAGTTATTTTCCTTTGATTCCGAAGCTTTGTACAACATTTTTTAGTGTTGTTGAAGGTTGCTTAAGGTGTAGCCAACCATAATAAGCAATGGAATGCAATATGCATAGCTTGGTTGCTAAAAATCCTTACCATTTCACTGTTTCAGAATTTAATTGTAGCTTTTCACCTTGGTCAACTTCTTTGAATTTTTCATTCTGAGTTTGGTCATGCTAAGCCTTTTAATTGTAGCTTAGTTTAGTACAGTTACACATTCTTGAGTCAATTAAATTGTTGTCCAACCTTTGCTTGTCTGGAAATCTGATTTTGGTGTTATAATGGTGTAATTTGCTGCATAAATTGGCTATGGCAGGGGTGATTTTCGAATTTTGCTGTTTTTATGGTATTGGAAAGCTTGAACAAGCTTAAATTGGTGTTCTAAAGTTGATAGTACTGTTGAATTGGTCATATCTTAGCTTATATGCAGATTTGGTCTTTACACCATCACTTTTTGAGTTAAAATGGAAGTGGAGTGGTGATTTTGAATTGGAAGTTGTTTATAACTCATTTCAGATTTTAAACACAATTAAAATAATCAAATCAAGTTGGTTGAACTGTCAGTTGAGTGTTTATCATGCTTTGTGATTGTGTGTTTTGTTAAACTGCAATGTTTATCATGTTGGTATTCAAAAGTGTGCTTTCAAACCCAAAAATGAGTGGCCGTGTCTGTTCTTATTTAAAAGTTTATCTTTCCCTCACTTTCTTCATTTGCGTATTGTGTTGTTCTTGTTTTCACTGTTTCACTGTTTCTTTGTTTTTTTTTTTGATTTGATTTCGTGTTTGAGTGGATAATTGTTTTCGTTCACTGTTCCTTAAGTGTTTCTTCATCATTTTAATCGATGCATTTCCATTGTTTGAGTTCAATTCAACTTTTATTTTTCATTTTCCAGTTATGTCACGGTCATGTCCTGTTGTGCAGTTTTTTTAACTCTGTCATCATGTATTTGATTCTGTTCTACCTTTCATTTTCGTTTTAAGTGTGTCCTGAGCAGTTGCTAGCTCTATGTTTATCATATAAAGCAATGGCATCATGTCCAGCTTTGATCATTTGAGCCAATTAGCATTGCAAATATTGATTCCAGTAGCAAAATCTGCATAAAACATCATTTCTGGATTAATTTGATATCATCTTATTTTCGTCCAAATTTGATGGTTTTCAAGCTTTGTCCAAGTTTGCCTAGTGATTTCAACTGTGTCTAAAGTAATTCTAACTCATATTCATCACAGAATAGCAAAATTAGTGGTTGAGTTCATCACAATCTGGTTTCAAATTCTGCATTAAAATATAATTCTCGGTTCATATTGTGCAAATTGTTTCTGACCAGATTTTGTGTCTCTAAATCTTGGTGCAAGTTTGTTTGAAGTTTCTAAACATGTTTCAAGTTGTACAAACTCAGATTAACCACTGATTTGTCAAAAGCATAATTGAGTTGATTCAAAATTCTCTAAACCAGTGTTGTCACAGTTTTTCCCAAGCTTTTTGCACCGTGCTTATAGTCTTTGTTTGGTATTAGGTGCTTCAATTCTTCTAGCTGTTTATCTGTAGTTAGATGTAGTGTTTTTAGGCATTCTTTGAGTCTTTAATTGAACTATCCAGCTTTGAATCCACTGCTTTCTCAATTCTGCAACAGTTTTAGTTCATTTTTTTGCACTTTTAGCGATTTCAACTGTGTTTTGGTGACTCTGCCTATTTCAGTGCAGTTTAAACATTTGTGCAAGTGTATTTCACCATTTGAAACTTGTTTCAACTGTTGCCTTGGTCCATTTTCATTAAATCTGCAAAATCATAGTTTGACTTCCCATTTTTGCTTGAAATTTGGAACTCAACAAGTCATATTGTGATTCAGTAGATTTTGGCACAGTTTGGTTGTTTCTATACATATATTTGGTGCATTAAAGTTCATCTTTACTGTTCCTTTGGTCACTTTTGCACCATTTCACCAAATTACATCTTCCTACCGTAGCATTGTTTCAATATAGGAAGTGGACCTATCCTATTTTACTATGGCAGTTTTCCTTGCTGTTTGACAGTTTGAATCCCTTCAATTTAAGCATATAAAGTTGCTTGAACCATTAGTTCTGCCATAGACTCACTGTTGATCAATTTCACTTCAGAAAGCACCATTTCCAGCCACATTTTCGGGTGCAAATAGCCTTTTGCTTGCTGTTTTCATAATTTCAAAGTTAGATTTCCAATTTGGATTGGCAAAACCTAGGGGATTCTGGTTCCAAACACTTTTGAATGATTATACAAGTGAAAACAAATCATAAAAACCAAATACACCCCTGCAATCTAGTTTTCAAAAGTCCAAAACCAGAAAAACCCAAAATGTGCTGTTCTTTGTGGCATTTCATCAAACAATTTTGAATTTTCATCAAACACCTTCCGTGCACCTCCAACTGCATCTGCGTTTTCCAATTCCGCTGCCACCTCTGGTCCGAGAAGCTGCTCATTCTTGAAGAGTGAAGCTGCTTCCATCAATAGCTATTTGATTGCCTAAATTATGTTAATATGTATTATATATCCATGCTTTTATAGATATTTGATTGCCTAAATTATGTTGATGTATATATTCTATGTTGATGTATATTATATTTCATTTATTAGGGTACAACTTGATTAAGTTAAGTAGTCATTTAAAATCCTATCGTACTTCACACATTCTCAATGCAATGAGAAGGGTAAAAATACTATAAACACTTAGAACCTACAAAATATTTGGAAGTACTCTAGACAAGAGAACTTCAGTAGTAATAAGTTGTCTCCTCCAACTTTAATACACAGCCCCTTAGGATGTCTAAGGCATTTCAATACTGAGGACTTCTCTTTGCATGCCCTTATTGAATGCCTATGACAATAGTGTTCAAATTGCCTTCCATGTTCGACTTGAGTAGTAATAGTTTTATTACTTATGTCACATGGAGTGTTGTTGTTTTGGCTAAGTTTTTATTTGTTTGGCTTGTCACAGAACATGGCCCATTTTCCCAACCATCATGGATGGATGTACGACCGTTGTTATAGTGGAAGGAGAGATTTGAAGGAATCTTTTGTCATCGGAGTTGAAGAGTTTGTGGAGACGGCCCGACAATATCAATATTATGCCCTTGATGGAGGGATTCGATGTCCATGCATCAAGTGCGGATGTACAAGGATTTTAAAAGATGAAGTCGTCAAACTTCACCTTTAACAAAAATGGTTCATGCCTAATTACACGGTTTGGACATTTCATGGTGAAGAAATTCCTTCGACCTCCACTGCAGCTGAAAAGCGGCTTGCATCAGGTTCGAATACTATTGTACATACATCTGAGATAGATCAATTTGCCTATATGCAAGAGATGGTTGACAATGCTCTTCGTCGCCATGCTGAACAAGAAGCAAACGATAGTCATGATGAACAGTCTCCAAATTAAAGCACTCAGAGGTTTTACAATTTACTGACAGAGGCAAATCTACCTGTATTTGAAGGTTCATCTGAGTCAAAATTGTCAGTGTGCATTAGACTCATGGCTGGAAAATCTAATTGGAACGTTCCCATTCAAGCAGTGGACTTCTATACAAAATTGATGTTAGATTTGACACCACCAAACAATTTTATGCCCAAGAATTATTACCAAGCCAAAAAATGTGTTTCAAAGTTGGGATTGGAAGTCAAGAAGATTGATTGTTGTGTTAATGGATGTATGTTATTCTATGACAATGACAGTGGCAAAAATGATGCATTGTTGGTTGAATGCAAGTTTTGTGGCTCACCTCGATATCATACTATGCATGCTGGACGGAGGCAAAAAAAACCAATTCCCTTAAAGTCCATGTTCTACTTGCCAATAATTCCAAGATTACAAAGAATGTTTACTACAATGCAAACATCAGAACACATGACATGGCATGATGGTAACAAAACTGAAGGATTTTTGCGTCATCCTTCTGATGGTGAAGCTTGGAAGCACTTTAATCGTAAACATCCATCCTTTGCTAGTGAACTGCGTAACGTCAGACTTAGTCTATACTCTGATGGGTTTACCCCGTACATTCAGGCATCTGCATCACCATATTCATGCTGGCCCGTGATAGTTACCCCATACAATCTACCGCCTGAGATGTGTATGACAAAGCCTTACATGTTTTTATCGTGTATAATACCAGGACCATCTAATCCCAAATCATTGATTGATGTTTATTTGGAGCCATTGATTGATGATTTGAAGAAGTTATGGAATGGTGTTTGGACGTATGACGTTTCAAGGAAGCAAAATTTCCTTATGAGGACAACCTTGATGTGGACTATTAATGACTTCCCAGCGTATGGCATGTTATCTGGTTGGAGCACGCATGGTCGATTAGCTTGTCCACATTGCATGGAACATACAAAGTCGTTCCAATTGAGTTATGGTCGGAAAAGTAGTTGGTTTGACTGTCATCGACGGTTCTTGCCCATTGATCACCCCTTTAGAAGAAACAAGAAGGCATTTCGCAAAGGGCAAGTTGAAACGGATATGCCCCCGCCAAAGTTGACTGGATCACACGTTTGGAGAAGAGTGAAAGACTATCCAAAAGTCACTGAATCTGGTCAGAATAGGATAGAAGGGTTTGGAGAATGGCATAATTGGACTAAAAGAAGCATATTTTGAGAACTTCCCTATTGGAAAGACAACTTGCTAAGACACAACCTCGATGTCATGCACACAGAAAAAAATTTCTTTGACAATGTCTTCAACACAGTTATGAATGTTATAGGTAAGACAAAAGATAATGAGAAAGCAAGAAAAGATTTACCTTTGTATTGTGGACGAAAAGACTTAGAGTTGAAGGCGCAAGGTAACGGCTGATTATTTAAACCAAAAGCAAATTACACCATATCAAAAGACGAGACAAGAATAGTGTGTGGATGGATCAAGGAGCTTAGAATGCCAGATGGATATGCTTCTAACTTGTCCAGATGTGCCAATGTTCAGAACGGTACTATTCAAGGGTTGAAGAGTCATGATTGTCATGTATTCATGGAGACTTTCATCCCTTTTGATTTCAGTTGTTTGCCAATGCACGTGTTAAATCCACTGATAGAAATCAGTAACTTCTTTAAAGATTTGTGTTGCTCGACACTAAAGGAGAATTCCCTTAAAAAGATGGATGAAAATATCCCAATTATTCTCTGCAAATTAGAAAGAATATTCCCTCCTGCATTCTTTGATTCAATGGAGCATATTCCAATTCATCTTGCATATGAAGCTTGGCTTGGGGGACCTGTGCAATACAGGTGGATGTATCCATTTGAAAGGTTTATGGGAGAATCCAAACGTTTAGTTAAAAATAAAGCTAGAGTAGAAGACTCAATTTGTGTAGCATACTTGCACAGAGAGACAACGTATTTTTGTTCACATTATTTCAAAAACTTCATGTTGTCCCCCACTCATGTCAGAAATGAAATGCAATGGCAAGTTGAACCACGTGAAGGTGCATTATCAGTTTTCCGACAATCAGGCCGTCACACAGGGAAAGAATTCACTCATTGGTTAACTGATGCTGAATTCAACTCTGCTCATGTCCATGTCTTAATCAATTGTAGTGAAGTTAAGTCGTACCTTGAGTACGTCGTCATCCATCTCTTATCTTTCCAACGGTACAATTGTTATACACTAATGAATTTCATTTGTACCAGCTCATTTGTTGTGGCTGAGCAAGTCGTAGAAGGAAATACTTCTGCTAGAATACACTCAGAGTTTCCCCATTGGTTTAGAAATCAGGTCCGTACTTTTTCCTACGTTTAGAGCAAGGTTAATTTGACTCTTGCTTTTATAATCTTTTTAGTATCTTTGTAGGTTTTTAATCAGGCATTAACTCCCACGGTTCAAGAGTTAAGACATCTCTCGAATTGGCCAATGAGATGTGTCAAAGAATGACACACTTACTTCACCAATGGTTACAAATTCCATACACATGAATGGTCTAAAGGAAAGAAAACATCAAATTGTGGTGTGTATGTCAAGGGCCTAACAGAGGGTTGTTATGATGATTTCTACGGCATCATTCATAAAATATATGAGCTAGAGTACAACAACACTACTTCTCCAAACAGAGTAGTTCTTTTTTATTGTGAATGGTTTGATCCTTCTAGAGCTGGTACTAGAGTGGATCCACGCTTTAATATTGTCGAACTCAACCAGAGATTAAGATATGGATCGTTTGATCCTTTCATTCTACCAACTAATGTCAGACAAGTTTATTATGTGTCATATCCACCATTTCGCAATATTGACAAGCGTGGTTGGGCCGTAACAATACAAACCAAGCCTAGAGGTCGCATTGACTCAAATGAGGTTGAGGAAGATGTTGCCTACCAACTTGACCAAATGTCACAACCACAAGAAATTATTGAAGTTGAACGTATAACCGCATTGGTCGACCCTAATGGTGATGGAGATGAATTAGAAGCAACAATACAAGGTGATGAAGAACAAGAAGAAGAGGAAGAAGAAGAAGAAGAAGAAGAAGAAGAAGAAGAAGATGATGATGATGATGATGATTCTGACGACGAAGAAAAAGAAGATGATGATGATAATGACGATGATGAAGAAGAAGAAGATGAAGATGAAGATCATGATGACGACGATTGAATGTTGGACATCTGTTGTAGCAAATTGAACTATCATTTGAATAGAGTTATCTAAAATACCATGTTAAAAGTTGTATGCAATTATTTATACATTGACTTTAAATTCCAATGATCCTTCCTTATTCATTTCTTTTTTTCGCTTTATTTGTAACCATTTCAATGCAGTAATGACAAGACAAGGTTCAGAACGTCCTAATAAAGGAAAGGGGGTTGCAAGGCCTAAAAAGAGGCAACGACAAGCACCAAAGTATGTACTTAGGGTGTCTGCTAAACTACCTACCATTGTTGCCCCCGGTACATCATCTGTGGGGCCTCCTCCTACCCCTACAATACAACCTCCTACCCCTGCAGTAGACCCTACTCCTACCTCTGCAATACACCCTTCTCCTACACTTGCAGCACACCCTTCTACTACCCCTGCAACAGACCCTCTTCATCCTCCTGTGATTATAACCCCCACTCCTCCCCCTGTGGTTATTACCCCCACTCCTCTCCTTGACCCTACTTCTATACCTTCCTCATCTTGTATACCGCCTTCTGAGACTGTCACACCATCTGCTGATCCAGATTCAAGTGGTGATGGTGAAGGTGTTGACCCGCCCCTCCATGATCGACCATGGATTGAGCCATATGGTAAAGGGTAAGATTTTAATCTCTTGATATAATTTGATGTTTAAACCCTACTATAATTGAACTACCTTTGTATTATGCAGGTTTATTCCATCTAGGGTTGCTTCTCAGGCCATCACACGTTCAATTAAGCAACAGTTTTTAAGTCCATGGCCTACTTGGGGAGCAATACCTGATGACGACAAAAAGTCATTCTAGGAGCGCTTTCAGGTGAACAATCCATTAAACTAATTGTCCCTCTTATTTTAGTATGTTCATTAATCAATGTTTGTTCTGTTTAATGTTACAGATGAAGGTGCAGTGGAAACCTGAACATGAAACACAGATACAAAGAAATTTCCACATGAAAGCATCTCATCGGCTGTCAGAGATGTTTAGGCATGCCCGCAATGCAAGAGAGCGCCCTTACTGGCTGGGCAAACAAATTTGGAACTCTTTACTGGCTCATTGGAATACAGTAGAGTTTCGCAATAAGTGTGCCAAGGCGCAGAGAAACAGAGCATCTGAAAAGGGTGGCACCCCACTGGTGGGTCGATAACCATTCATGAGCATGCCATTCGTATGGTAAAATTTCATTACATAACTTTTTCTTTCATATATAAGTTATGTATTTTCTATTTCATATGTATACTTCTAATTGTAAATTATGTTACAGGCACAAGCTCTGGGACGGGCGGTCCATGTTGATGAGGTCTTTGCACAAACTCATGTAAGGAAGGGCACTAATCAATTCGTTGATGAAAGATCTCGGAAGACTCATGTAAGCAAATAACACTATTACTATTACTAATTTTTCATTTATGTTATTCTATCATTCCCTAACATTGCTTTTAATGTTTCAACAGGAAGAATTTTCTACGAGACTTTCACAGGTTAGATCTGAACATGAGTCAGCTCCTACACCAGATGATGGCAATAATGCAGAAGACGACATACGTAGGACACAGTGCTGGGTCGAGATCGTTGGTGGGAAGAAAAAGAGTCGAGTGTACGGTGCAGGACAACTTGCTACAAACTATACAACATCGAGAGGAGGTACTCTAAAGCACCAACCTTCTTCTTCTACCACTACTGCTGACGAGGTCGTTCTCCGCCTCACGCAGGCACTGGAGCAACGTGACCAGGAAATCACTGATTTGAGAGCAGAGTTTACAAACTTTAAGGCCCTGGTCATGAGAGTGTTGCCTGAAACTTCACGGGATGAATTCAATATCCCTCCGACCCAGCCACGACCCTCCTCGTCACCCGCTGCCCCTCAACAGCCCACATCAGTCCAACCCACATCAGTCCAACCCTCATCAGTCCAACCCACACCAGTCCAGCCATCAATAGAGGAGCAGGATGATGAAGATCATTTTGATGATAACTATGTACATTATTAGTTTCATTTTGTTATTACTTGTTATAGAAACATTTGGATATTACAACATTTGGAGTTTAGATCATTTCGATGTTAGATCAATTGGATGATTTGGATGTTAGAACATCATTATGTTACATTGTTTTATGTACAAACTATAAATACATGTTCTATGGATTAATGGATGTTCTATGGATTTTGATCAATGATTGCATCTTTGAGATGCACATTATGCAGGTCTGTATGTGCTTGAAAACTGTTATGCAGGTTTGTTTGTGCTTGAAAAATGTTATGCAGGTCTGTTTGTGTTGTTGGTTTCATAAGAAATACAATTGTCCCTTACATTTCCCTCCAACTTACCGAAGGCTTTTGCCCTTCGGAAATTACCGAAGGCTTTTGCCCTTCGGAAATTACCGAAGGCTTTTGCCCTTCGGAAATTACCGAAGGCTTCAGTCCTTCGGAAATTACCGAAGGCTTTTGCCCTTCGGAAATTACCAAGGGCTTCTGACCCTCGGTAATTACCGAAGGGCGGAAGCCCTCGGTAAATGTTAGCGACAAGGGATTTACCGAGGGCTCTTTGGCCATCGATAAGCCGTCTGTAAGTACCCTTTTCCGACGGCTTATGGCTCTTTCCGAGGGCTTATGGCCTTCGATAATGTCGTTCTTTTTTGTAGTGCTACCACTGAGCATATTTGATGAGAGATCCAGTTATTCCAAGTGTATAAAATTTCCCATGGAGGAAGGAATAGGACCACTGAGTTTGTTACCTTCAAAATTATTGTTTGATAAATCAATGTATGCAAATTTTAGTGGATTTTTGGTGAATGTTAATGTTGGAAGTCCCACATCGACTAGAGATAAGACCAAATTATAATATATAATTGGGTGCAAACATCATAAAAAGCCGATTTTGTAGGGTTGAGTTAGACTTAAAAGTCCACCTAATATGGTATTAGAGTCATGATTGAAATCTATCCTATCGAGATCTACGTGGACATTCTGTTTCATCCGTTGTTGCCAATGTAGTTAACAATTGATTTAAAATTTAGAGACAAATGGTTTATTCTGGGAAAAGGAAAGAGTTTTCAGCTTAGAGTGAAAATTGACAGAACCACTCAAGTTGTTTGATGATAAACATAAAAGGGTAAGCCTTACAAGGTTAAAATTTGATTTTGGAATATTTCCCTTTGCAACTTGTTCCATAAATTCAAAGACATCAAAGAATATGATGAAATTGCACTCATATGCCCTGTGAATTTATTATTGGGTAAATCAAAATGCCTCAATGTGATGACAAAGATAAACACCAAGAAGGAATTGTCACATTCAACAAGTTATCATTAAACCCTAGCCAAGTGATGTTTGAAAACCTCATTATGTTGTTGGGTGGAGGACCCTGTAATAGGTTATGGGAAACTTAGTTTATAGAAACACTTTTCTTTCTTTTCTGAATTTCATTTTCTTTCTCATTAGTCATTGGTTTTGTCCCAGCAGTCTTTGCATTAACTTCGCCAAAATATACTTTAAAATAGTTGAAAATAAATGAAAGGAATAGAGAAAGAAACAGATTGTGAAATTTATTATGTGCTTAGTTTTCATTAAAAATGTCCAAGAATCTAAATAAGAAGCATTGCTACTCAAATAGTTCTCACCTTAATTTTATTTAGTTTGTTATTAACATGCACCACATCAATTTTAATGGAAACTATTATTTCAACATAATTATTTATTCGTAGTTGAATAAGAAGAGTATTATATAAAAAAAAATTCACGAACCTATTTATTTAAGGTTTTAGATAATAAAAAATGACGTCTTTTTATATGAATCTATTTACTATTTGTTCTTGTTAAATTTTGCAGTGTCTTTTCTTACAGTGCTTTTTTTAAACTTATTATTATTATTTAGCTATTATAGATTGATTTATTTTGGTTGTGCTAAAAATCAATGAAATAATCATAGTCAATTCGCAGGTAATCTTCCACTTTTTCTTCCTGAAATATCTGCATAATTTGGACATAGTTTAATAATGTATAGAATGAATATAATATATTTATTATTAGGTGCCTTATGACAAAATCAATCAAACAAACTTTTTGCAATTTTACACCCTATCCATTACGCTTAATTTCCAATTATGCTTTTTTGCATTGACTTGACATTTTTCTTTTTTGCCAAACAAACATTTTTTTTTATATCCTGTCTATGTAACTATTTTACTCCAAGACTTAAGATTCTTATAACAGAGTCTATAGTAAAGGAAGCTATATTCTTAATTTTAACATTAGCTATAAGAGATATTTAATGGTGTTAGTATTTCAATCTTGTAAGCGTAGATTTGAAAATAAAACTCTGTGCTTTGTTAAATAAAATTGAATGATGAGATATAGTATTGTTGATGAAAAGGAAAAAACACTTACGAGGAAATTTTTAAAACTTCTTTCATGTTGTCACGTTTAATTATTTATATTAAGAAAAAACAATTTCTAATATCATTACAAATTAATGAAAATATTAAAAAATATTATTTTATAACTGTGAAAATAAATAAAATGATGCAAAAAAATAAAAACAAATCCAAGTACAACTTATAACCATATGCGAAAACTTTTAAAAATAAACTATATTATTGTCTCAAGTTTTATGAAAGATAAATTGAAACTATATTATTGTCTCAAGCAAGCTTTATGAAAAATAAATTGAAATCCATGTTACAAATATATATTATTTTTTTTCATATCATTTACTTAGTTATATTAATATTAACTTATGTTTCCAATTTAATTTATTTAATTATATTAATATTAATTTATGTTTTCAATTTAATTAGAGTTGTAGGCCAAATTTAAAAAAAACAAATTCAAGTATTATATTCAAATAAATTGAATATTATATCTAAAAGTTACTTTTTTTTTTCAGATGCCAATTTATGATCATGTGATTATTTTCAGTAAATTATTTAACATACTTCACTAAGAAAATATAATATAGGGTTAAATATGTTTTTCGTTCCTTAAGTATCACACGATTTTGGGTTTAGTCCATACTCAAAACTTTGATTGCTTTTAGTCCTCATAGTTTTGAAACTATTACTAATAGTCCTTAAAAATGAACGGCGTTAACTTTTGTTTGATGTGGCAAACGGCGAAGCCATGTCTTATGCCAGTTTGTCTCTTCACTCTCTGTCACGTTGCTTGTGCTTGAGAACTTCGTTCATCTTCTCGGCAGAGCAACCACAGTTTCGCTTCTCGTGCACCATCACCCCAATCGCGCAACAACCCAAGCCACAGGTCAAGCAAGCATCTCCATTCTTCACCTGCAAAGAATCCAAATAGCAGAGCCCTTTCTTCTTCCTCCCGAGTCATCCATAGCATTCCCAGAATCACCTGAAACTCAGACAAATCAAAAAAATGTGAACAACCCCAATTGCAAATCGCACCGTGCCGAAAGACGCACACCAAGTTTGCTCCGACCAGTCGAGAACCACGACCAAGCGAAATCCCAAATCGCGAGTGCTGCAACAGACCTACAAATCCAAAAACACAACAGAAACTCCATTTGCCACTTGTAAGAGAACAACCCTTCCCTTCTCGCGTTCTTGGCTCATGACGGCGTAAGATAGAAGAGCAAAATCGTGACGCAAGTGCAGGGGCAAGTTTCCCCAATTTGGCAAACCCTAATTTGGGGTAGAAAAGAGGTGACACGTGTCAGATTCTTATTGACCAGATAAAGGAAAAAGCAACGTGACAGAGAGTGAAGAGGAAAGCTGACATAAGACATGGCTTCACCGTTTGCCACATCAAACAAAAGTTAACGTCGTTCAATTTTAAGGACTAATAGTAATAGTTTCAAAAATATGAGGAATAAAAACAATCAAAGTTTCGAGTATGGACTAAACCCAAAATCGTGTGATACTTAAGAAACAAAAAACATATTTAACCCTATAATATAATGTATAAGAAACTTTTCAGAAGAAGAAATATCATATTTCATAGTAGACAAAGGATTAGTTTTGAACTACAATGAAAAAAGTTTCATTCCAAACTCAAATGCAACCCAAGGTACTAGGACAAAATTAACTGAGCAGATTCAGCGGAGTTCAGAGAAGTACATAATTCATCAAAGTGCACACAACTTAATTAAGCCTAAGAGCCTGAGCATGATGTCGGATGTGATCATCTACGAATGTGGCTATAAAATAGTAACCGTGGTCATAACCAGGATGGAAACGTAACAGTAGCGGAACATTGGCTTTTCTGCAAGCCTCTTCAAAGTTGTGAGGCAGCAGTTGATGAGGAAAAAATTGGTCATCCTCGCCCTGAAAAGTGGATTAACAGTAACAAATATAAAACCAGCAAAAACTCAATAAGATCATTTAAGTACATGCTTATATAAAGTGAAATCATGCCCTAAGACAGATAGCACAATATCTGGCAGAACGTATTCATTTACTCATTCATGCTAAAACTGGATTTCTTAAAACATAAAAAATCAAGTACATATATAATAAAACTGTATAGGACAGGAAGGTAAAAATTTTACCACTCTTTAAATCAATCATTCACAAGTATTTTCAAAATAATAAACAAAAACCAAAATCTTTTACCTGATCAATCAAAATGGAGGAAGATACATTGGGAAACTTCGTTACCAAACAAGTGGCGTCATACTCCTGCATTTTTCAACTTGTTATAATGAAATATAAAGACTTGTTTAAAGTCAACATGCAGTTTCCTCATCAAATTTACCTCCCACTCAGATTTATTGTCACCGAGATAATTTGGGAATGCCTTCTGTCCCCAAGGACAATTTATAGGATTTGTAATTGGAGCAAAGGCAGAAACTGACTGAAACAAACATGTTTTGCAAACCAAAATAAGCAAGAATCTAATTAAGTAAATAAAAGTTATTTATCATGACAAAATATGGTCCATACATATATCTTAACTTACAAAACTATCTTCTACAAGTTTCATAAGGTCACCCAAAGGATTAAATAATTGGTTTGGTTCTAATTTACAAAGGACATAAAATGCTATGCAGATTGCATCAAGTTTACCTTAACATGTTTTTGGAACAATAAACTATAAATGGGTGTCTAACTTCTCAATAGCTGCTATCAACTTCTCCTGAATACATTCGTTTCTAATCTTATCCGTTATGTCCCACCATCTTCCCCTCAACATTCTCTTTTCCACTGAATATTTTTCTCTTATCAGCACTGTACTGTTCTGCAACATTCACCACTATAGAGCATTTCAAGACTTAAAAGTATCTGGTACAGTTTTCCTCTCATAGACATACGCAAACACAATGCACTGAACTAGAATATTGTGTGTTGCATCTCCATCACCTCATAAGATGGATGCGCAAGACTGCTAACAATGCAATTGGTGATATAATCCCTAATTTTAGCTTCAAAACATGGTTAACTGGTATTTTTCTAAGTTTGCAAAGCACACACTCCTTGATGCATCAACTAGGACTCCATCATCTCTAAGAAGCATCATTAGTATTATGCACTTAAATATGCCCATAAAGCTATACTAAGGTAAGAAAATATGGTCACAATGTCAAATGTTGGTGCAAACCTACAGGAAATCCTTTTGTAGACTCCCAACTCTAACTTAGAAGCTTCAAAACTATTAAAACTCCTAAAGAAATGTCCTAACAATCAGTATTCAATATTGATGCAGAGGAGATATATTGGTTTCATTTAACTACAAAACAGGGCTCTCATATCTTGAAGGTCACAAGTTTTATTGAGTGATTGCCATGTTGTTATCAGTATTCATTTTCAGCTGTTCTGATAAAGATCAATCAATAAACATTAAGCTCACTGCACCCATTACCTATTCATTCCAAACTTGCATAGCTAAAACATATGAAAAAGGAACGTTCTAATTGGACCTTAAATGAAACAAAAGAAGATTATCATTAGATTTTGGTACCAAATATCCAATAAGGAAAGCATGAACCTGGTGATCATCGTCCATTGCTCAGACATTTTTTCCAACAGTTAAATAGGAAAAGTTCAACATAAAAGATAAGCATTATACACATCACATCTAAAGTACCACATATCCTGAAAAATATCTTAAGCCACTAACCTCGATGCAAAGTGAACTCAAGAAATAAAAATTCATCATTAGTATAAAAAATTCCAATAAGAAGTTAACTAATAAAAAACCTGTACAATGTATTTGCAGACAAATAAAATAATAGTAATACCTGTACAATGAGCATGTAGCATATAAATTTATTAACGTGCCATATCATAGTTAGGGAAGGTAACTAATAAAAAACCATATGTTGCTTAACAGTAAAACTATCCATTATTTTCAAGAAATTCAAATATTTTCAAACTGGCTCTTTAACTTTAAGTTTTCAGTTGCATAATCATCAAAACCTTATACTTATCCTGATTTTTCAGGTAGATAGTCAGAGCACCATGCCCACCCATAGAATGACCAAATATAGAAGCCTTTGATGTTTCGAGCTGTGGAAAATTATCACTGAGAAGCTTCGGCAATTCCTTGACAACATAGTCGTACATGCGCCAATTTTTCCATTTCTCTTGTGTGGCATTGAGATAAAATCCAGCACCTGTTCCAGAATGTACATGGAATTAAAATATCTTCTGCATATTAAAACGTATACAAATTGCAACTTAACTCTTTAGCTATAGCCCATAACAATTAAAATTATCCCGGACAACAATCACATCTTCTGAACAAAATGAGCTTTTTTCCTATCAAAATAAGGAGAATGCAGTAGAATTGCTACAATAGGGAGATATTTAGAATAAGTTAAAAGAACTTTTAATCTGTTTTCTTATTACACTTCAGATTTTCTATACATCATGTTAAGATGCTTAGGTAACACCTACTCTGTAAATCAGTACCTTCATTTTCCCCTCCATGTCCAAACAGAATTAGATGAAGTTTTAGGTTTAGTAGTGCACTGCCATAACAAGCTTCATCATCCATTGACATGTAACGGTGATGCTATGGTCTAAGTACAGAAGTTAGGTGCGGGATCTTAAAAAAATTCAACCTTTTTTGTCTTTGTGCAAAATATGCATGTCACGCTGTAAATTTCCATCCTCTTTTATTTTCCTTGGCCCATTACATCTGGGCAGACATTTGAGCAGTTCTAAGTTCTAACACTTTTTGATCCAGCTTAGTATTGTTTTTCTTTGAGTTATGGGGAATGGCAATGTCAACAGCCAGCCAAAGAACCATTTCAATCCTTTGCAGTCCAAACAGACAATTCAGTTAAGTAATAGTACAATTCAATTTTAACATAACATTAGTTATTTGTTTTATGTTTGTGGGTTTTCTACCCATAGCAAGTTTAAAGCATAAGAAACTCCACCTTGAGTGAGTGTAAGGATTTGGTTAAATCATGACAGTTGGCTTTGGACTATTACTAGAGACATCTAATCAGTATTTATTAATATTTCAGTTGGCTTTGGACAAGTACTAGTGATATCTAATCAGAATGTATTAATATGTCAGTTGGCTTTGGACACATACTATATTGTCCCTTACTCAAAATTTGTGAATGAAGGTTTATAATTTACATCATAAGTTAGATATCTAATCTCAAAATAGACATGAAGATTATTACTTAGAAAGAAAAAAACAAGGAGAAAAACAAAGCAATCATAATTTTACAATGCAAATGAGAGTCAGTTCAATTACAAAAATGGAATAGCCTCAGAGAATAAAAAAACGTTTTTACTCCCCTTAATTGACAAGTCTCATAAATGATAAACCCTTATTAGGATGAGTATTTCTTGATATCTTTGCCACTACCATGCTGTTGAAGGAACTATAGTGGCAATGTTTCTTTTTATTTTCAAATATAAATTCCTTATGCAATATAGAATTGGGTAATTAAGAGTATAGATTCACAATATATTCATCCAAGTGTAAAACACAAGATTGGATAATATAAAATGAAAGCTCAGTCAGCAAGTCACAGACTATGGTAGAAGGAGATAAAACATTACATCCATGGTACCATGCATGCAATGGCATTGAAGGATGACAAAAACAACACTCGTTTTCAATAGCACTTCAATATGCATAATATATTCACTACCAAGTGTACAGCACATGATTGGGTCATACAAAGTGAAAGTTTATCAACTTAGCTACAAACACCAGAGGTAGAAGAAAACAAAACATCCATTATAAGTCTAGTACCATACCAAAATGGCAATTTTAAGAAATTCAACATTCTTGTTAAGAAGTGAACTTTAAGTCTAACTCAACCCTAAAAAACCGGCTTGTAAACAAATATTATCCAACACACCCCCTCACGTCGAGGTATATATATCTCGAGCGTGAGACTAAACATTAATGGGTAGTTCGATAACAAACCGATAGGGGGTGAAACAATATGCCCAACAAACAATAAATATTGCTAGGATAGACTCTAACCATAAAGCTGATATCATATTAAGAAATGGACTTTAAGCCTAACTCAATCACACAAACTCAGCTTGTAAGGTGAGGTTTGCACCTACTTATATACTCTAAATTAACCTTATTTCTAGTCGACGTGAAACTTCCAACAATTCTCATATGACAAACAAACAAACAACAAAACTTCCTTCAAAAATAAAAACAATCAACATGACTAAAACTAAGGCGAAATGTGAAGCTGGTCAAAGCTTGAGTCTGATAATTTTCAAACAGGCCCATCCCCATTCCCAAGTCAAACCAAGAAAGGCCCAAGGTTAAGGTCCAGTTCTATTCAAAATTCAAAGCCCAAATGTAATGGTCTCACACGGCATACCTACTCCAAAATCCCAGCTGTCAGCTTCTCCTTCCACATTCAAGCCTCCTGCATCATCAAGTTAAAACTGAGAACATATAAAAGCTTAACAACAAAAGGAAAAGTAGAAACTCCATAACCAATTAATTGTAGTAGATAAAAACATATTCCTGTAGTATGTAACTATTCGCATTCCAGCCCTCTTAAACTTTTCTCTCTGTATTGGTCTCTAAATTTTCTTTTTCATGTCGGTATTCTCTTCCAAGTGACCACATGACTTAACAGATAATATTAGAAAATACGCATTGCTTCTTAACATGGACTAAAATAAAAATCTACCCACAATAACCTATATCAAAAGTTTACCATTTTATAAAGCTCAAATAAACAACTTGAGAGAGTAAAATGAAAAAATAAAATTCCGAAGTATCAAAACACAACTAATTTCAGAAAGTATGCATGATGCTTCTTACCATGGACTAAAATAAGCATCTTCTCATAAAATTTATCAAAAGTTTACAATTTTATAGAGCTAAAAAAGTATCATTCGAGACTAAAATGAAAAACAACGGTGTAGGAAAACACCAAAATAATTTCAGGATGAAAAAAACGAAAACATGTATTACTTTAACAGATATGCAATCAGGAAAAACAAAATCTTTATATGAATTTTAAGTAATTACTATAAAAATAAACAAACTTATTATACTTGAAGGAAAGTATAAAAATACCCTCCCACGGTCCATGCATTACTAATTCAGTATGACATTCTCAACAAAAAATTATCCAAGCCCCTTCAATCAGGTTTCGCAGCTTTATTTGGGGAATTCGAGGCAAAAATTAAAAAGGTAATTTACTTGGGGAAGTGTCGGGAGTAACCAAGGCAATGCCCTCAGCAGCAGCTGCGCGTTGAGCACCAGACTTGAATATGAAGTTTTCATCGGTGCATGTGAGGCCAGCGAGAAAATACAGAACCTTTTGATTGAAAGCATAACAACACGATGAAATGAAGAAAGTGTGAGAGGTTGAATTGGAATGAGAAAAGGGAAAATTGAGGAACTCACTGGGAATTTGTGAGAGGGGGAAGGAGAAGGAGGGAAGTAGATGTGGAAGTTCATGGAGCAGCCGAGTGTGGGACTGAAATGCTTGAACCTCTTGTTGTAGCCTCCGAACATCTTGCCACTGCTGATCTCGCTCGGCTTCGTCTCCATCGCTCGATTCTGATTACTGCACTCACACAGAGGAAGTTGGGTTTGGGTGGTGAGGAAAAATCTCTCATGACATTGAGCTTTTATAGGCCTAATTTCCAATGTAATTCATGCCACCTTTCATGAGATGATAATTGGGTAACACATAGGCCCAAACTAAAAAAAACATTAGAAAAAAAAAACGTGATCTATATTTAAGATTGGATTGTAATTTTTAAGTTTAGATATGAGCTAATAATCCATTTAAATAAATATAAAATTGAAAAGTGTACAAAAGATTGCTAGCTATGAAAAACAACAAAAGGTGTTACATAAGGTCTATATACATAGTAACAATAACAAACAAACTATAAATTGTAGCAATTAATAGCATATTTAAAAAATACATCAATTAAAGCTATAAAAGTAATATACAACAATAAACATTGGCCAAATGTATCAAGACAACTCCACTAAGTCTATAAAAATATCTCTAAAATATGATTACTAATGTATGTGTTAATACATTTTTCTTCTTCTGATTTTGCTACAAAAGTAAGTTTCTCCGTGAAAAACTCATGTGTAATTATACTTTAACAATTAAAAAATGTATAAATGTTGACCTTACACGTTCTCCATATGTAGTTTGTTTTGATAAATAACTTCATTTCTTCAACTTCTTTTTCTATACGTAATTCATTATAAAAAAATTAACAACAAAATTAATTAAATACATTTGTAGACATTATAAAATTAATACATCCACTCTAAAGAGAAAATATCCATATTGATTACATACAAATATAAATATAAATAACACCCATTGAGATCCATTCATATTTTTTTTAATTATTAAAACATCTATTTAAGTAATAAAAAAATATTTTTACTATTTTATTTATTCTTTAGTATTTTTTTTAGAGTGACAGAAAGTTCTTTCAAAGATATCACAAAGTTTTTGTAATTTTGACATGGACTAATATTGTAAGTGGTAATTAAGTAGAGTAGTACATGACTTCATAACTTAATTATTGTATACTCACATAAAATAAAATATTACATTTTACATAAATATAAAATTTAAAAAATAAATATTATTTATACACAGTTATCAATGTTTGTCTCATCATAATTTGGGCCGAATTTGGTTATCCCTTCTTACTTAGCACATGATTTCAAGAACTAAGAAATTCTTTTATGCTTAGTTGGTAAGAAAAATTTCTTACAAGGAAGCATGTCACATGGAGCATGAATAGCTATTTATTCTTAGTTTCGTTTCAGCATTCTCTCTCCCAATGATTCCATTTATTCAGGAAAACAAATGAAGGTTATTATACTTATTAGTCAGATGATTATCAAGTGATGGTAGATTATGTGATAAATAACTATCTCCTAAATATATATGAAAAAAAAATTAAGGAAAAACATTTACAATTTAAAAGGCTTTAAGTAGTATGAATTTGAGGATAAATTCTCTTCAAGAAGAAGTATGATAGAAAATTATCTTTTGAACATATATGAAAAGAATTTGAGTAAAAAGATTTATAATTCAAAAAATCTATGACAATGTCAAATATCAAAACACTTCTTCTTGAATCTTATAATGTTTCATGAATGACAAAACTTAAATAACATAAATATCATAAAACAATTGAAGAATAATTTAGAAAATTAAATAAATTATAAATCTTTAGTGTGGGATTGTTTCATCATGTGAAGCTATCCTAAACTCTATTAACCCTTCATGCTCACGTAGAGGATAATGGTTAGTTTGTGAGAGTGACAGAAGCTTTTGTCATAAGGACGACCATAGGGTTCTAATGACTCTGTCATAGACTAACCTTGTGAGTAGTAGTTCGATAGAACAATGTATTATTACCACAGATGTATGATTTCACAAGTATGATTCAAGTGTACGTATTCATATAAATTGAGATTAGAAAAATCTGATTTCATGTATGAATGTGTGAAAGAAATTTAACATGTTGTTAAGTGTTTTGGTACTATTTATATTTTCAACTAGCTTACCTTCTGTGTGTATCTAGATGATTTAATTGTTTATGAAAACTCTTTTGCACATTAACTTATCCTGTGTTTTCTTTTAGTGTGAGCATATCATGGATATGTACTAAAACATTTATGATAAAAGATGATGATGCTACACAATATTCTTTTTTTATTGTCTAGAATTTTTCTTTAATTACTTTAGATATATTTTATTATTATGATTATTTTTTTAGATAATTATATTAGTATCATGTATTTATATATATATATATATATATATTAAAATTGTTTATTAATTTTATAATATTTTATTTTATAATTGCAAATTGTTAAATTGGAAGATTACATTAACCAACTTTTTTAATATCTTTTATCACTTGATATGACACATTCCATTTGAAAAATAAATGTAATATTTTTATGTTAAAAAATTAATTTAGCAAATTTATACAGTAAATAATATTATGAATACATATTTAAAAGTAATAATAACACAAATATATAAATAAAAAATATAAAAATGAAAAAGTTGGAAAACGAAATTACTAAAATCTAAAATCTACCAAATAGATGTAAGAAAAACTCAATTATTGTATACTCACATAAAATAAAATATTACATTTACATAAATATAAAATTTTAAAAATAAATATTATTTATATACAGTTATCATTGTTTGTCTCATCATAATTTGTGCCGAATTTGGTCATCCCTGCTTACTTAGCACATGTTTTCAAGAAACTAAGAAATTCTTTTATGCTTAGTTTGTAAGAAAAATTTCTTACTGAGTACCAAGGAAGCATGTCACATGGAGCATGAACAGCAAAAGTCATCTCATATTAATGAACCACCGAGGGAAGTTGGCAACAGTTTCAAACCTTAAATGCATGCCTATAGGTTTCAACCATATACACCTTCATTATAATTTATACTACACCCTCTTTTCTCTTTATCTTTCTTACCTCTTGCTTTCTGTTTATGGCATGACCAAATGTAAACAAGCTGCTTGTGCTTTTCACTTCCGTTAGTGGTTTTCACTTCTTATGCCCAACTTCACTTACATTTTTGGTGCAATATTATTTCGCACCTAATTTTTGTTTGTTGTGTCCTTTGTTCAACCCTTTGGTTGAATAAACATAACTGTTATTCCCACGGAAAAGTTAAGGGTATTTTGTATTCTGCTTTGTTTTTTACTGGTTGTGGCTGCGTTCTTAGCTGGGTAGATAAACAACTCAAGACGGAGAAAACAAAGTTACATTAGTGTTTGCATTTTGTATTTTTGTTTTTTGCCTCTGGATTTTGGGCATGTGAGCTGTCTAGAAAGCCAAAAGGGGCATCTTTTTAGTGGTCATTGTATGATATATTTCATTCATTCTTCTATTTCAACTAAAGTTTGGGAGTGGAGAATTTTTGTCCGAAAATCTGAAAATGAGTTAGTTTTTTATCCACGAAGATCCACCAGAAAGATTTGATTTTGCAGTTTATTTTACGTCTTAGCGGTAACACAAACCTCTGATCAAAAGGGTCAAATTGGGTAGTTGAGTTAGAGGAATGTGAAGGGCCTAAGATTTAGGGGGGTCATATAGGATTCTGTGATGTGTTTAGTTTATCTATGGGTATAAAACCTGGAATAGAAAGAAGTCACCTTTTGAAAAGTTCATAGAACTAGAAGCAAATAAAGTGTTGAGATTTCATTTCAAGGCTTGTGTTTATGCATGGTGGGAAGCATCATGGAAGTAGTTAGTAATGAGTACTCAAATGGCTCTGTTCAGGCCTGCAATGGTTCAGAGGAGAAGCTTGATGATCTTCGCAGCCTTGTTGGGAAGGCTGATGGTGATCCTTTGAGAATTGTGAGTGTTGGTGCTGGTGCTTGGGGCAGTGTTTTTGCTGCTTTGTTGCAAGATACTTTTGGCCAATTCCGTGATAAGGTGCAAATCAGGATATGGAGAAGGCCAGGAAAGACAGTTGATAGAGCAACAGCAAAACACCTCTTTGAAGTTATCAACTCCAGGGAGGATGTGTTGAGAAGGTTGATCAGGCGTTGTGCTTATCTGAAATATGTTGAGGCCAGGCTTGGTGATAGGACTCTTCTAGCTGATGAGATTCTGAAAGATGGATTTTGTTTGAATATGATAGATACACCACTTTGTCCATTGAAGGTGGTCACAAACTTGCAAGAAGCTGTTTGGGATGCTGATATTGTGGTTAATGGTTTGCCTTCAACAGAAACAAGGGAGATTTTTGAAGAGATAAGTAAATATTGGAAGGAGAGAATCACAGTGCCTGTGATAATCTCTTTGGCAAAGGGTATAGAGGCTGCATTGGAGCCTGTTCCCCATATTATAACTCCCACAAAAATGATTAACCAAGCAAGTAAGATTTTTCTTCTTATTATCATGAGTTATCTTTTCTCCATTCTTGTGGCTTCTTTGTTATACTTAAAAGGCAATCTTTTTCTCATGCACTTTATACAATAGAAGAAGTAAAGGAATTCCACCAAGATTTTAAATTGCATTTGCCTGCAATTTTGATAATCACTATACAACTGCAAACTGCAACTTAAAACCTTGGGTTGCATGAGCTCTAATATAGCTTTAACTTTTTACTTTTGTATTAAAGATATCATTATATAATTAATAGATGGTTGGTTTTGTATCTTTTTTTATTATCAGTCTGGTCGGGTGTGGTAGGAGTTAGAAAACATCTGTCTTTCAGAACAGGATGATAACTCTGTAAAGCATTGAGGACACTTTTATGTGTCAATGTTCTGGACTCATTGATATCTCCCTTTTGTAACATTTCTCATATAGTCACATCCACCGATTTTTGGTATATATGGCATACTACTTCTTGAATAACTTTTCATCTTTTGACCAGTACAGCTAGAGAAGAAGTCTAGCCAAAGAAACTTCCGCAACATTCTTGTGAGTTTTATTGGTGGAGACAATGTTGTTTATTTTGAATGAATGTCAAACTCAACCTTCCTCACCCACTCCTAGCAAGTTCAATTCACTTAAAGTTCTCATTCATATTTAGGTATACTACAGATCAAGGACAATAAAGTGAAGCAATTAATCTTGATTCAGAAATTAACAGCAGAAAATGTGATAAATGCATACAAAATATATTATGAAGTTGTTTACATTTCAAACTTGATAACTCTGTACTTATCCTATAAAGTTTGCAACACACTTTATAGGAGGAAATCTATATAAAATTTGATAATCCACTGGCTAGGTACTGCTATTTGTTATCTATAATTTATTTACATCATGCCAACCAATGGAAACTAGTAACTTGGTAGTTTATCTATTTTATCTACCCTCATTTTCAGTTGTTTACAATTTATATATACTTTGACAGCTGGAGTGCCAATGGAGAATATACTTTATCTAGGTGGTCCAAATATTGCCGCAGAAATCTACAACAAGGAGTATGCCAATGCTCGAATATGTGGAGCTGATAAATGGAGGAAACCTCTGGCGAAGTTTCTACGACAACCTCATTTTATTGTCTGGGACAACAGTGACCTTGTCACCCATGAAGTCATGGGTGGCTTGAAAAATGTCTATGCTATTGGTGCAGGTAAGCTTCAAATTAGATTGAGATTGTTTGGACAAACTTTTCCCTAAAAACTTTCAGAAAGGAAAGTAAAAGGAAAAAAAATTAAATAAGCGTTTGCATGAGCTAAAGTTAGTTTAGGCATAAGTTAATTTGTAGAAACTGTTATATATTCTCTAAATTTATAATTTTAACTTGTGCATAAGCTAACTTTATCTTACAGTAGAAGTGATTATGGAGAAACTTGTATAAACATGTCTTTAATAACATAAGCTTTATGGTTAATGTGAAACTCGTCGAGTTTTGTTTGCCATGACTTTTATTTGTTACAAATAGTTGCAACATTTGAAGATAACCACCCTTTGTGATACCTAATTCTAGTTTTTCAGTTTTCACCCCCAATTTTCGTTCTGAAGGCTATTCAAGCATTACAATGTGCTAAAATATAACTTTGATTAATGACTATAGGAGAAATGAACAGAAGAAAGAAAACTGGTTGGGAAACATACCCAATTCAAATAAGGGCTTAAGGGCTTTGTCATTGGTCAATTTGATTAAATATGACATTACCCTTTTTCTTATGATCGTTTTCTCCTTGGATGTGCTAGTTGTGTAGTTGGCTTAAGTCAATTTCACTTGTTGATTTGCTTCCTTTTTCCTGACATTGTATTCAACTTTACCTTTTTCACATTCCAAATGTCCGAGCTCCATATTTGCTGTTGTTTGGACCAAATCTCATTAATTCTGTTTCTCCTGGGAGTACTGGCTTGGTCTCAGTACTGACTCCAAGCTACTATGCTAAGAATCTTAGTGTCTTGTGTACAAATCAAAGTTTAACCTTACCAAAATTATACAACAAACTATAAAGTTTATCTAGTACATAGTGTAGTGAATGAGGGTTATTCTACTACCTAACCAATATACTTTCATAAGTTTTGAGAAAGTAAACTACTAATTATCAAGGGTAATTGGAGATAAGGTTCTTATATCAAAGACTGATTAAGGAATTAATCTTCACCATAAGACATACACAGAAGAATATATACAAGTTCAAATAAAATTCAACTGATAATAACTGGGTTAAGTAATGTCTGTGTCGAGATCCAAAACCCTATCTTACCACAAGGAAAGATTTAGTAAGATCAATCCTACTCTTTATGGATCATGAGATTAAATCCTAAAGTTTTCTCTCCATTGTGAAAGAGTTTATCTTCTTGTTGGATGGCTCTCTAAACTATCCCCGAAGAAATATATGTTTTTCTTTGCTTATAGATGTCTATTTATGCATAATATGTTTCGTGTCAGAGTCCTTTAGCAAAGATCAGGTTTCTGTTGTTGGTGGTTCATGCCTAAAATGGTGCCCTGATGTGAAGCCAAAATCAAATACTTGAATTGGAAAAAGCCCTTAATTAGCACAGTCATGCCTTGGACACTTGTTTACATTGTAATTACAAGATTTCCTCTGAAGTGAACACACCGAGTTAGGGGCATGCACTTTTGAGAGAATTCTGTAACTATGCCTTAAGTAGGCTAATGGAACAACCTCATTTTTTATACACCAATTTTTACACTCATCTCACGCGTCTCTTTTCCTTTCCTTTCCTATCGCATCACCCCCATCAAATACATCATTTTTTTCTCTTTCTGGTTCTATGTCTCTCCTCCTTCCTAAGGTGTATACACTATAAAAGATAAGAAGCCTTCATTTTTCTGATTGAAAATAAGGTGTAGTCATGTCATGCAGCAGCAACTATATGAGAAATGTTACAAACTCCATACATACGAAGGCTTCACTTTTCTGATTGAAAACATTGTGTAGTCGTGTCATGCAGTGGGAAACTACATAGTCATGCAACACAAACTGCATAGCCATGCAGCAGAAACTACAAAGCCATGTACTTTTGACTCTGAATTTTGACCTCAAAATAACAGCTTTAGTTTCTGTGGTATGCTTGAAAGTCTTAGGGATGGACTCATCTATTTGCATATCTATATTCATGGAACTAACATTACTCTTCTGTTAAATAAAACAAAAGAAGCACATTCAATGTGATATTACTGCAACCTATCAAGTAATTTCATAGCTCTGCAACTATACGGTATCTAATGGTTATGAACTTCTTAAGAAGTCATAACAGAAGAGTTACTTTTATTGCAGTTTTTACCAAAATTGGATTTCTCATGTTCGCAAAGTGTGATTGATTCTCCCAATGGCAAGTGCCTAGATCAATCCATTAATAACTCACCTTTGTTATTTTTGGTAATAATACACTTTTGATCTTCAGTGTTTTGGGTGTCAATGCCATTGCTTGTTGTCTTCCTTTTGATTAGTATTGCTGTAGCAAATGGAAAATGGGAATTTTTTACTGTGATAATAGCATCCCCCTTATTCATTTCCATAGCTTGCATTAACTTTGATTGACAATCTTTACTATATATTGTCCTTATTATTGTCAGGTATGGTAGCAGCCCTTACCAATGAGAGTGCTACCAGCAAATCTGTATACTTTGCACACTGCACATCAGAGATGATATTTATCACTCACTTGTTGGCTGAAGGACCTGAGAAACTTGCAGGGCCATTATTGGCTGACACTTATGTGACTTTACTAAAAGGTCGTAATGCATGGTATGGCCAGATGCTAGCTAAGGGTGAATTAAGCCCAGACATGGGTGACAGCATCAGTGGCAAAGGAATGATTCAGGTATGTTGTGTATTTTTCCCCTTGGTTTGTTCCAAACACATACTCTGAATTCCTTAACTGTTCTAATTGCACCTTGTAATGTACTAATAGTATTATAATATGCATTAAAAAGTGAATATTATGAACAAATGCTATAATTCCACTTTCAGTAATTTTAGATGTAGTTTAGTGGAACTTTTGTATGTTATACCACCCAACAAACTTAATTAGAATAAGCTCTGAAACTATCTTAAAGTAATGGAATTAAACTTAACATAATTGTCCCTCAAATGCTTTGTTACATAAGTTGTGGATTTTCTTAGTTTGTACACAGCATTTCATACTCATTGAAATTTTCTGATTTAAAAAATATGGTTGCTGTTTATATTTGTAGGGTGTTTCGGCAGTGGAGGCCTTTTTTGAACTTTTGAGCCATTCAAGCCTGAATGTGTTGCACCCAGAAGAAAACAAACCGGTTGCTCCTGTTGAACTTTGCCCCATTCTGAAGACACTTTATAAAATACTGATATCCAGGTAATTCATTTCTTGCAACCATTGCATGCCTCTTCACACATAAAAGATGATAAAATAATTTCTGCTTATTAGAGCTATAAAAGTAGAGGTTAATTATAACTTAATTACTTGGTTAATTATGTACATGTTTTCCACTAAATAACCTTTAACTGGTTAATTATGTAAATATTTTCTACTTATTAGAGAAATTACTCAATTACTTGCATATATTAGACTAAGTAAAGAAATGAAAATTGTACATAAACTAAAGTATATAAGGGCTGAATGCACCTTAGCTATGCCACAAGTTTCTTTACCTTGCTACTGATGCATTTTGCATTTCTCAGGGAACACTCTTCATCAGAAGCTATTCTCCAAGCCCTGAGAGATGAAAATCAGAATGATCCCCGTGAACGCATTGAGATTGCACAAAGCCATGCTTTCTACATGCCTTCACTTCTTGGACAATCATGATTATTTTTTTACCTTGCCAAAATTATCCATTTGTGTGGGGGATTTCTCAATGTTTTAATTCTATGCATACCATTTCACGAATTCTTGTTTATGGCTTAGAATGCAGCATTTTATGATGGATTTTGCAATTCATACAAGTATAGTGAATTTGAATCTCTTATGGTTTTCATTGTTTCCTAATTCGCCAATTCGGTTTCCATGTACTAAGCTCATCACTTTTTTTTTCTTCTGTTAATAGTCTAACATGCTCATCTAAATGTAATTAAATAAGATATATGTTAATATAATATTGTGATGGCTTTCTATGTCAATTAAAAAAGACTTTTTATGTGTGTTCCAAAATCGACATAAATATATTTTGTATTAAAAGTTTCCATTTTTTTAGGCTGGTTTTGGAACAAACAACTTAGAATCTTTTTCAAATTTTCTATGAAACCCTAATTTCATCAGTGGTAGGTGGACTTCATAAACCTTTCATAACTGTGACATGTTTTGATTGC
Source organism: Vigna angularis (assembly GCF_016808095.1). Classification (NCBI taxonomy): domain Eukaryota; kingdom Viridiplantae; phylum Streptophyta; class Magnoliopsida; order Fabales; family Fabaceae; genus Vigna; species Vigna angularis. The sequence continues at coordinate 37,848,607 of NC_068972.1, forward strand.
ATCAATGGAAAACAACATCGATTCCATTCCAAAGAAGAGTAATTGGAGAACAACACAACAATTGGAACTTGTTCATGTAGATATATATGGTCCTATCACTCTGACATCCAACAGTAATAAGAAGTACATTTTGCTATTTATTGATGATTATAGTAGAAAATCATGGGTATATTCTTTTAAATGCTTAAAGAATAAGGTTGAGACGGAAGCTGAAATGTCTATTTAGTTCATAGAGGAGGATAATTCAATTTAAATGAGTTCAATGAAATTTGCAAGCACAATGAGATTAAGAGACTATAACAACTGTTTGTACTCTGTAATAGAATGGTGCTGCTGAAAGGAAAAAGCAAACTATGATGATCATGGTTTATTCCTTGTTTGAGAAAAATATTCCCAACACTTTTTGGGGAATTGGACTGTCTATGTCTTGAATTGGCGTCTTACATTGGTAATCAAGGATTTAACACCAAAAGAGGCATGGAATGGAATAAAACTTACAATTGATCACTTTCGAATCTTTAGGTGCATAGCTCATGTTCATGTTCTAGAAACAAGGAGGACTAAACTTTATAATAGAAGTATTACTTATGTATTGTTGGGTGTTAGTCAGGAATCCAAGAGTTACAAATTGTTTGATCTAATTGCTAAAAAGATTGTTGTTAGTAAAGTTATGATTTTTGAGGAAGAGAAGTAATGGAATTGGGGAAAAAACAAATTGTGTCAGATTTGGCATGGGATGATGGTGAAAGTATAGATAGGGTTGTGAAAATGAAGAAAATATTAATGTTGAGACAAGACAAATTCGTGAATAAGGACTTGACGAAGAAGTGGACAATTTTAATGAGGATGAAGAAAAAGTAAGAGGATTAATAAATTTAATAAGAGACGAAGAATACCTAAATAAAAGTATACTCTTTTTATTTTAATTGATGAACTTATACTATATAAATAGTTGATTATCTTAAAAGAAAAATAATCTATAATTGTACTGTCTAAATATTTACAATATAAATAACATATAAAAGTTAAAGATGATGTTAATTAGTTTCTATTCTTAAGTATTTCGGTAAAATTGTGATCATAACCTCATAAATCATTGAATTAGACTAAAATTTTTACAAAATATTATTGAAATATTGTTTTTCTTCTCACTATGATTGGTAAGATTTACAATTGGAAGTTTATACTAAAAGAAATAATTCCTGCATTTTAATGTAAAAGTTAAGTCTTTACATACTATCTAATTCTGAGTTGCCTTGATAAACATTTTATTCTCACTTTGTTAACCACTGGATCAGAATGAAATTTTTTATCTAGAGTTCTTAAGACATAATACTTCATTTTGGCCGTCAAGATTTCCATTTAGAAGTTTGTGGTTAGAGAAATTATTTTATGGCACCACCTATGTCTGGATTTTGAGTTACTTCAATAAAAATTAGATTCCAACTTTATTAATCATTAATCGAGCTCAAACTTTTCCAGTTTGTTCTTAAGATATTACTCATCACTCTAATTTATCGGATTTATATTACATTAATGTATCATGTTAATGTGTTCATAAATTTTAAATATTAATATTATCAAATTTCAAGAATGCATAAAATATAGAAAAGTAGTTAAACATGTAACTTAGCATTTTTAGGTCATGAAGATGAATACATATTTTATAATGTTGTGAAATAACTTGTGAATATACAATGCATGATATGTGAATGAACATTAAAAAAGAATATTAAAATATTAATGTAATAGTAATATAAACTTCTATAAATTGATACTTGAGAGAAAAGAAATGGAAATATTTTTACTTCTTTCCTGGTTGCATAATGTTTCCATTTAAAAAATAAATTAATAAAGAAATTATTAATCAAATTTTAAAATAGGTGGGAGTGACTTAATCTATTGAACAATAAAATTTAGTATGGACAAGTTATTTTAAGGTAGAGAAATTTATCTCAGCTCTATTCTTATTTTTATTTTTATATTTATTGTTATGGTTATTTATTTTATTTAGTAAGTGTTTATAAGCTCATTTTTTATTTATTATTTTGAATTATTTAATTTATTTAGTGAGATATTTATAACCTTATTTTTATTTTTATTTATTATTCTATTTATTTAACATATTTAGTGAAAGGTTCATAATTTATTTATTTATTATTTTAATTTATTTGGTGGGATGGTATTTATATTTATTATTTTGTTTCTTTAATTTATTTAGTAAGGTTATCATAATATCAAATTTTTATTTTTATTTATTAATTTATTTAGTGAAGTATTTATAACTTCATTTTTATTTATATTTATTATTATGGTTATTTAATTTATGTAGTGAGTATTCATTTTATTTTTATTATATTTATTTAATTTATTTAGTGAAGTGTTTATAACCTCACTATCAATAATCTCACTTTAATTTATATTTATTAGTTTGTTATAATTTATTTAGTGAGTTGTTTAAACCTCATTTTATTTATATTTATTATTCTATTTATTTATTTTCTTTACTTAGGTGTTCGTAACCTCTTTTTTATTTACACTGTTTATTTAATTGATTTAGTGAAATATTCATTACTTCATTTTTATTTTTATTTATTATTTGGTTTATTTGGTTTATTTTATTTATTATTTGGTTTATTTTATTTATTTGGTGAGGTGTTCATATCCTTATTTTTATTTATACTTTAATTTATTTAATTTATTTAAGTGAAGTGTTCATGACCTATTTTTATTTTTTATTTAATTTAATTAATTTAATGAGGTGATCATAACTTCATTTTTTTATACCTTTAACTATATTATTTTTTTAATTTAATTATTTTTTTATATGCATTGTTTTATTTTATTATTTAATAATTATTTTGAAATATTATATATGTCAGGCCTCGTTTTAAGCACCCCAAACCCCACCTGTTTAATCATAATTAAATGCACCAAAACCCTGCTCATATGCATTAAAAACGCACTTAGAAAACCCTTTGAGCGGACCCCAGGTGTCAATAAAAGAGAATCAGAAAATTAGTTAGTAGGATACAGGTGTCAGCAGAAGAACGAACGTTCGTTTTTAAACAAAACAGAACCTTCTGAAATCCGCGTCACTCTTCTGCATGCACCTTCTTCTTCCCAAAATCCTGACTTTCCATTTCTCCTCCTTCTCTCTAGAATACTCACCCTTCTCTCTACTGTAACTCATCCCTCCTTCCTCCGATCCCATTTCAGAAACCGTAGAAGTACTCCCGACGCCGTAAGCTTCATTTTGGACCGAACAGTTTCAGAGTCTGAAGTTGGTAAGTTCTCTTCTTCGTCGAACGTTCTTCTTTCCCATGCAAAGCCAAATTCTGGTTGCATGAAGGGTTAAATTCTAAGTATTTCTTGATTTTTATGGTTAGATTTAGTTGGAAGAATTAAGTGATCCTTGAGGGTAGAAAGCTGTAAGCGGGCGAACCAAAAACCTTGAGTTTAGGACGTTCACCACTGATTCAGGTAAGGGAAGCTTATTAAGTTTAATTCTTGTGTATGTGTTGAGCTGTATGAAAGTTATGTGAGTTGTATGAAGCATGATTTGGTGATATTTGATTTTTGGTATATGATTACGATTATGAGTTGATGTATGAGAAAAATGAAATGGACTATGATATGAGTATTTGAAAGTATGAAAGTTTATGTTGAGAATTTAGTATAATGTAATGACACTGTAAATGTGAATTTTCCTATGATAATGAACGTTCGTCATTGAATGGTCCTTGAACGTTCGTCATTGAATGGTCCTTGACCGTTCAGTGCTGTAGTAAACTTCTTTGAATGGATTTCTTTCATTTGGAAAGATCTCTAGTTGAGGACGAACGCCCTCTTGTATTAAGTGCTACGTTTGAGCGTTCGGCCAAACGTAGATACCCTAAGTGCTGTGTGAGGAATTGAGAAGCTTGAAAATATACATTCGGACACTTAGTCATTTTGTTAAAAAATGTAACTTTACCATCTCGCCATATATAAATCCCTCTTTTATAATTTTGAATCAGCGATGGGTCTCGACCCAAAGCGTTCGTTATGAGTGGCGCTCGGTCTTATACCGAACGCTCGTCCTTGTATTCGATTACCCAACGGGTGGAAATAGCGTTCGTCCATAATTCAGTAATTCCGTATACTACGTCCGGTCATTGACTGGCAGTCAGTTTATATAATGAAATTATTTCCGGTATAGTCATTCAATCGTCTTGAGGTATTTTTATCCATTTGGATTCGGCCTAGGGCCTTTGTACTTAAATTATTCTGAGTATTGATCGGATCGTTCTAGAGTCAATTCATTCAACTGATTCGAGTGGTAATGACGCTCGTCATTCGATATGTGTCGGTCTTATTCTATTCTGAAATGAAGATTTCCCGGTTTCGGTTTTAATGTTCGTCCTCGTTATGAAGAGGGCTGAACGCTCGTTATTTTAAGTAACTGGAACGGATTATGAAAATGATAGTAAAGTGAAAAGTTATAAAGAATGAACGGTATAAGAAATGAAATTATGGTTGTGGATTTTGAACGAGCGTTCTAGGTAGGAACGACTCTTGGATGAAAGTTGAGATTTGTAAAGTATGAAGGTGGCAAGCTTAGCTGGCGGTTCATCCTGATATTCCGTGAGTGCTCGTTCTCAAGTAGAGAGGAGTATGTCATGTGTGGGAATGGCAGGAGGTCCTAGTCCATAACTGTAACTTGGACGGAACGGACTAACCTCAGGTAGTAATTGATGAGAATTCCAATTACTCCACCTGGGTGCACGAACGTCGTAGCTACACAGAATTCATACAGTCCGGACAATCAGTCTAGTATCAGGAATTGGTGGAGTTAGAGAATTGATTGCATTATATGTTTGGGAATTATTTGATATGTTGATGTACTATGAAATGTATGCGATTACTTGAATTAAATTCAATAAGCTTACCCTGTGTTTCTTTGTGTTGTCTTGTTGTACGTCCGTCTTGTCTTGCAATGATCATCCGTGTGGATGTGAGCAGATGGAGAGGCGCTGCTTGAAGAGGCGCTCGTTAACGAAATCTTTGAGGAAGAAAACCTCGTTGAGGTTGAGGTGAAGGCCGAACAGTAGTGCGTTCGGTTATCTGTTAGCTTAGATAGACTAGCGTACTGTTTTTAGTACGACCCTTCCCCTTTTGATTAAAATTGACCGTTCGGTAATTCTGTTTGTAAACCGTTCGGTCAGGTTTACTTAGGTCGATCGTTATTATTTGTACTTAACCTCTTGTAAGGCCGTTCGGCCAAAACCTTATTTCTGGTTTAGTATTAAGACTGATTTGGTTTATCATTAATGTAATTAATTCGATTATATGGTGTTTACTGTATTTTTGGGATGTTACAATATATATATATATATATATATATATATATATATATATATATATATATATATATATATATATATATATATATATATATATATATATATATATATATATATATATATATATATATATATATATATGGGGTTTGCTAACGCGCTTACATCTGATTTTTAGTTGGTACATTTTAGTAATGTGTAACAGATTTTAGTAGACAAAAATACCCTTTCTCTGTCATCCCTACTATAGGCCCAATTGAAAAAATGAGAAATATTTGTCATTAAACAATTTGTCTTTATAATAAGAGTTGAGTCATTGACATACCTTTAGACAGAAGTTTATTCAAGATCTCTTCAATTTCACCATTTTCACTAACCTCTCTAATTTCATCAACTGCATATGTTGAATCATCATCTTTAAAAAAACCCTCCAGGCCAATTACCAATTCCTTCGGATGTCATTATGCTTGTGAAAATTACATAAAGTTATATACTACAAAAATTATAAAATGAAAACTTATTATAAAATCATTTTTTGTATGAAATTGTTTAATAATGAGTGTTTCTGATTTTTCTAAGCCAATTAATTAGATAAAATTAGATAAGACAAAAACTATAAAATGAAAACTCATTATAAAATCATTTTTTGTAAGATTGTTTAACAGCCAGTGTTTGTGATTTTTTTCAGACTACCATAGGATGAGAGAGAAAATGTTGGAGTGAGAGAGATAAAAGAGAAAAAGTTGAGAGGAATGAGGGAGGTAAGCAAGGGTTTGGGTTTTTTTTTTTTAGTTTTGAGAATGAAAATTATTAAAATACCCTTAACTTTAAAACTTAGAATCCATGATATATATAAGGGTATTTTTTCTACTAAAATCTGATACACGTTGTTAAAATGTACCAACTAAAAAAAAAAAAGGCGCGTTAGCAACCCATATATATATATATATATATATGATAAATATGATTAGATAATTGTAGTGGAAGGTTAAACGGATTTAAATATGTAGTATTAGCTCATTTGTCTAGTCACTATAACGTTTATTATGATAAAGGAAAATTAGTAAAATATAAACCGTTTTTATTATATTGATATGATATGAATTCTATAAATTAAGTTGATGATAATGTTATATGTATTATGTTTTAATGTCAATAGCTTATCTTTTGTATTTTTGTGATTATGGTTATGATTGTTTTAATGTCAATAGCTTATCTTTGTATTTTATTTTAATGTCAATACTTTAATTTTTACGTATTCTTAAACTTTTATTAATTGTATTTTTATGCTAATAAAAAATACAATAATATTTCACTTAGAAAAATATATATTAATTAATTAAAATTAAATCATCTTTTAGTCAATAATATAGTTTCCATCCAACAAAGACATAATAAAACTTTCATTACCATCTTAACACAAAATAATATCAAGTATCTTTTAGAATAAAATTACTAGAAGATTAATATAATATTTTTTTTATTTTTACAGTTTTATATTACTATATTAATTCTAGAATATGATATGATTTTTAAATTTTAATAAATTAACATATGATTACTAAAAATTTTCTTTTTTCTTTCAATTATAATATCTAGCCAAGTCTTTATTTATATACAATTCAAATTTATTCTTGAAAATAGATGAACTTCTTTCTTGATTAATAATTAATTTGATAATAATTTATTCATATTCAATTAACATTGAAATATTAAATGTTCAATATCAAAATATAATAAATTACATGTTAATTTTCATATAATTTAAAGATTTTTTTTAAAATTCCATTGAAAACTCAAAAATAATATTAATCATTAGAAATTCTTTTTAAAGTCAGTTTAATGATCATATATCTATAATATTGTTTATATATGTAATTTAAAAAAGTAAAATCTTTTAATCTTTATCTTATAAACACCCCTGAACATATTGATCTGTCTGAATTATTTTTATAATATTTATTATAATAACAAAGTCTTTACTTTTAAGTAATGACCTTTTCAATAAATAAAACAATAAAATAAATAATAATAAACACAACTTTATTATTATTATTAAAATGATGGATTTAATTTGAAACATACCTAAAATCCAACTGTAATTAATAAAATATACTTTTATTATATATTTTCAAAATATTTATATATTCAAATCTAAACAAACTCATAATTAAAGAATATAGTCGTAAAAGAGGGTTTCACCTTCCAATAACATCTAAATAATATTAGACTTATGAGATAAATAAAACACAGAACCTTTTTATACTATAAAAGAATATATCTAAAACACATGCTTTACATATACGTGCATTCACATCTTTTATGATAATAAAATATATTTAAAATATTGTTATTATGATTATAATTATAAAATTAAAATATTTTATCATTTTATTTATTTTGTTAGTAATTTTATAATTAAATAATTATTAAGTTTAGAAAATGTTTAAAATTAATAAAAAACGATTAAATTTAAAGAGATGATCACTTAAAATGATAAAATAAATATTTTAATTTTAAAAAAAACTTGTATTTAAAGAATAAAATTGAAAAATAAATAAATACACTAAAAAAAGATTTTTTTTATATAATATAGGTATAAATTATAATAGATTATATAAATAATAATATTGCGACTATTTTGTAGCAACAATATATGGTGATACAAGAAACCATTGTGTGTCTGATCCAATACAGTGATAGTCATAAATCATATTTATATAGAAAAAAAAATTATCTTTTATTATGATCATGTCTTTTTTGTAATGTCGTGGAATATCTGCAGATTTATTTTTTCTTCATAAATTTCTTGATCACCAAGTTGTCATCCATGTAACGTTGAGCTTAGAGTTATCAATTTTGGTCTAAAGTACTATTTCTATCTCTTGAGAAACCAAATGAAGATGTTTAAGAGATAATATTGTGTTACAACAACTCTCTGTTTTTTAAACTTTTATCACTCAAGTAAGATTTTGAAAAATCTATTACACAACAGAGTATTATAACACTCAAACAATATAATGTTGTGTATCATTGTTTAAATGATTCGCTTGTAATTCAAGTGAGAATGAGAATAAATTAATTAATTTTCACAATGAAGATATACCTCAAGCATGGATAAGACGCTAAAATAATAAAACTATCAAATAGCATTGTTGAAGTTTGAATAAGAAAAATTTAGTAAACTCTATCTTTTTTTTTTTCTTCTAAACAATGAAGGTAACTCAAGGCGATCAGATGCATACCAAACTTTTCTTTCTTTCTAAAGAATGAAGGTCAAACATACATATATATATATACATATATATATATATATATACATATATATATATATATATATACATATATATATATATATATATATATATATATATATATATATATATATATATATATATGTTTGTTAACCTAAGAAATGTGTTTCTTTTTAGTTGGTACACTTTTAACACAGTGTTTCAGTTAACAAAAATACTTATATATATTATGGATTTTAAATTTTAAGGTTAAGGGTATTTGAATAATTTTCATTTTCAAAACTAAAACAAACAAGAAACCCTCAAATCCTTATTCACCTCTCTCTCACCCATCGTTCCTCTTAACTATTTCTCTTTCATTTCTCTCACTCCAAACTTCTCTTTGTCATTCCTATATTAGCCTCAATCCATCAATTGTCGTCTCTCAACCAATAATGACCTAACCATCGGTTAGACAAGCAACCCAATGCCCCCACAGCAACCAACAATCATAACAATAACCGCGACGCGCTAGCAGCTTGCTCACTAATCCGACAACGCCCGTCACCATAATCCACGAACACCCCATCAACGTCCCTACGACGATCGACGACCAACGAAATGTTATATTAGACTTGTTATCTAGTATATGTACAATCCTATTTAGAATGCAAATTGAAATTATTGAAATTTGTTATCCATTTAATTTATTGAAAGTATGAGTAATTCTTAACACAAAACACATGTGATTCAAATATATGTTAATGAGTACTTTCACAATTTTGGGCTTATTGCTAATTTTATTGAAATTTGTTATCCATTTAGTTTATTGAAAGTATGAGTAATTCTTGACACAAAACACATGTGATTCAAATATATGTTAATAAGTACTTTCACAATTTTGGCCTTATTGCTAATTTTTTTCATGTAAAAAGGAAGTGTAATAAAGTAACGACTACAAATTTGGCTTTTAGCGGTAAAAGATTATTAAAAAATAATCATCCAAAATAATTAGTACATTCTAAAGTTTTTTATATTTTTAGAAAATTATTTAATATTAGAGTTGATAATGTGTTTTGGTTATGGAATCAATGAGATTTCTCTTCTCCATCGTCATTCTTCAATAACACTCGAATAACATGTCTACATAGTATCCCAGAAAATTTAAATTCTTTACAAAAACAATGAATTGAATTTTTTTCCTTTATCAAACTTTCGAAACGACCTTCTTCAAGTTTAGTATGATGTCACACCGAGTAAAAGTCATTGTTAACGACAATTGTTGCATATTTCGTAAATAACTCAATTTCATGTTGAAGCAACTCAAAAGCATATGGTGTGAGTATGGATACCACATGTACCTCGATTGGAAAACTCGTTTTCTTTAAAGGATTATGATACTTTTGATGCATTCTCGCATCTATTCCAGCTTGATTTCTAATGTTGATTATAAAAAACTTGATTCACAAAGTCCACTAAACTTGATTTAACATCCAAGAATCTTTTAATATATGAATTTATAGATTCTGAATGTTTGGTCATCATCCCAGCAAAAAAGAATTCTTTCAAATAGGCTAAGGCCCAAAATTGACAATGAGAATATAATGCCTCAATGTACTAGTTATTATTTACACGAAGCGTTCAACCATCAAATTCCATTGTCGTTCAAAATCACTTGCACATTCTAAATTATATAACCTATAAAACTCATTTTTGAAGTCCATATTTTGTACCCAAAAGTAAAGAAAACCAAGTTGGCAACTTTGTCGCAATATGCCATATACAAAAAACATGCTTTGTATTTGGCAATTGTTGAAACAACTTCTTTAAGTGCATGGTCTTGATCAATCAGAATTGTTTGTGGACATTTTCCTTTGACAAAGAGTACAAAACTCTTTCATAATTTTTATTATTTGATATATTTTCAGAGTTTTGTACGCTTTGTCAAAGAAAATACAAACAATTTTAACTTATCAAGACCATACACTTAAAGGAACTGTTTTAACGGAATTACCAAATACAAAGCATGCTTTTGTATATGGCATATTGGGATAAAGTTGCCAACTTGATTTTTCCTTTTGGGTACAAAATATAACTACTTCAAAATTGAGTTTATAAGTTATATAATTTAAAATGTGCAAGTGATTTTAAACGACAATAGGATTTGATGGTTGGACGTTCTCATGTAAGTAATAACATTTGCATATTGAGACATTATATTCTCATCGTCAATTTGGACTTTAGTCTATTTGAAAGAATTTTGTTTTCACTAAGAAGACGATAACCAAATGTTTAGAATCTATAAATTTATATATTAAGTTATTCTTGGATGTTAAAACGAGTTTGGTAGATTTTGTGAATCAAGTAAGAATATATTATTGGTTGGTGCTAGAAGTTTTTTTTCTTCCTTTTGTATAATCAACTTATAAGGTTTTTATATTTCTTTTTTTTTAAGATTGGAGTTGTTGTAAACATTAAAAATTAAGTTGGAAAAAAGACGAGAATGCATCAAAAATATCATAATCCTAAAAACAAGTTTTCCAATAGAGGAACATGCTACATTCATATTCACACCATATATCTTTGAGTTACTTCAACATGAGATTGAGTTATCTATAAAATATGCAGCAAATATGATTGTTAACTCTTACATGATGTAACATCATACCAAACTGAATGGAGCTTATTTTAAAACTTGGATAAAGAAAAAAATTCAATTCATGGTTCTTGTAAAGAATTTGAATTTTCTGATATATTATATAAACATACTATTCAAATGTTATTGAAGAATGACTACTTTAGTATTCGAGAAGAATATTTTCCTTCTTATTAGAAAAGAGAAAACTCACTAATCCCATTGAGACTAATGTAAGGATGAAATAAAAAAATTAAAATGAGAAAAATGAAAAAGAAAAAATAAAAAGAAATAAGAAATGAAAGATGAATAAAAATTTGAAAATTATTGTTTTCTTTATTTTAGATTTGAAATAAAAATTATTCTAATATTTTTTATCTTAAAATTTAGAATCCATAATATGTGAAAATATTTTTGTTTACTAAAAATTTGGTTCACTATTTGATACACTATACTAAAGTATACCAACTAAAAACACACTTTTCCTATGTTAACAAACTCATATATATATATATATATATATATATATATATATATATATATATATATATATATATATATATATATATATATATAGAATTATTTAAATGATAATTATCTTAAAACTTTAAATATTTTTAAAAATATCGTATATTTACGGTATATTAAGAATGTTAATGAATATTATTCAAGATTGCCACTGATTATAAAAATAAGGTCTAATCCAATACATTCATGAATATCTAAATTATATATTTGGAAAAAATATTTATTCTTATTTTTTATATATAAATAAAATAGCAGTTTTTTTTTTCAAAACCATCTTAGTCTAGTGGACACAGTCTCCATTTTTTAGACCTTTATTTCATATTCACATTTATTGACACCTTGAGTACTATCAATTTTATATATTGTTATAGAATGAAAAAATTATAATAACAAACGAGATTTTATCATCATTATAAAAGAAATCTTTGAATTAATAATTGATTATGATAATATTTCAAATCAAAATATATACTCATATCTTAAATATATATCATAATGGATTGTAAAATATATTTAATTAAAATATTTACTCAGATATTAAATGTATATCATAAATAAAATAAATAATGAATAAGGCTTTCTGAAATATCCGCAGAAAAATCAGCATAATAATAACATATTTCTAGCATTGTTAGTTTACATGTATGATCACGTATTCATATATTTAATGTATTCATAGAACGTGATATTAATTTTTACTTTGATGCCACTCCTGGTAATTAGAATACCAAGGATTGAGAAATATGGTAACTGATATAAAGGATAACAAAAAATAAAAAGGATAAAATATAAATAGAATACTTAATTCATATTCACTGATAGTATAATATGCTAATGGTTACTAGAGCCATAGTTTTAAACTAGGTAGAACGACATGGGAAATTCCTATATGCTTAAAATTATATATCTATCAATACTACGCAATTACTGATAGCTATATGCTTCACATTCTTCATATGCTGCATTAGTTTTAGTTGAGTACATTTCTACTAACTCTGCCAACAATTTTAGTTGCTCCTTGGACTTTTTTCTTGAGGGGAGGATTGGGGTTGTTCTATGTAACTTCTAATTTTCAGGCTTAGAAATCTGAAGATCCAGTGTCCAACTGACATCAACAAAACTTTTAATTCTTTTTCTCCATTCGTAGTTCCGTTCTAATATGGGATGCCTGAGGTGTTAGACTACTATTTCGCAATATATGAAAGAATTGAGTATTGTTTTAGAAGGACATATCCCATGATTCCAAGTTTTACTTTCTTGTAGTTGAAGATAACATGAAGAATCAACCACTCAATAGTTAGAAAATTAATGAGTTTAGAGAATTTTGAGGTGTTAGTTAAATATAAACAGGGGAAGAAGAACAAGACAAGGGGATGCTCATTTTGGTGATTGACCATTAGTTTTTGTGAAAAAATGAAATTTGTTGTAAAAGAGAAACTCTTGGAAAAGAGTGTTTTTCTATTTTCAATATTTAGTTCCTACCATTCTTATCAATATAATAAAGTTAACATAATTTTCTATGCTCAATTTTTATGTGTCTCACCTTGATTAGGGAGTTAGTTGCTGTCAACCTTTTTTTCAATTAGCGAACAATGATTTAAATTGATTATTTGATTTAAATATTCAAAACACTCTCCCCATAAAACACCTAAAACTCCATCTGCAATCTTTTGTTTGACTGATGCTCAAGCAAATGAGTAATAGACTTGCAGTTGAATAATTGTTCTTGCCAAGTCAATGGTAAGACCTTATATATACATGCCTTCTGAAGTCAATAATAATAGTATATAGCAAAAATATTTTCTCTAAACATAAATGAATTGAAAACAGGTTTTTGTTTAGTCATTGAACAGAGACAAACCATTAATACCTAAAAAGAAGGAAAATGTATCATCAAGCAATGTGTGCCAATCACACTCCATTTGAATGACAAGTCTGAACAACCTACTGGACGAGAGTACCTTGGTATTTTTTCATGAAATTAATGGTCAACCAACTTAATCTATCACTTATTTATATCAAGTTCCTTGGAGAGAGCTTCTGAAACAGACCATTTATTTCTTCAGAACAAACGAGAAACTAACCTTCCAAAGTTGTCTGAAGAGGCAGAGAACTCTCAACTTCTTTGGCAGCGACAGTGGTGTTCCTTTCTTTGGCAGCGTCAGTGGTGTTCCTCTCTGCAACAGCCTTGGACATACCAAACATCTGAAATAAACCAAAAGCGCATAATATGTAGGTTAACAAGGAGGTGCACACAATGGACCAGATAAGAAAGCTTAGGTTCAACACAACACAAACCTTCTGAATTGTGTTCTTGAAGCAAGTTTTATGCTCATCCATAGAAGCATGAATAAACTCGTCAATGTGATCTTTCACGTCCTCCAAAAAAGTGGCTTCTTCATTCTTCTTCTTTCGACATGAAGTAACATTTGCAGCCAATGAAGGTTTTCCAGTGTCCCCTTTTGTGGAATCCATAGGATATGTTTGGCAACTGTAAAATTGAATATATTCCAATAATCAATTTTATAAAATCCAATATTAAAATTCTTCAAATAAATTTATAGAAAACTACTTTTAAGATAATCAATTTCATCTGAATGTACGAAAACCAACTTTTACATAAGAAAAGTGGAGTGAACGAAGCTAAGTAAAAAAATAAAAACTATTGAAAAAAATAAACTAAAAATAATTAGAATTAAGAAATTAACATATTTTTCAGATTCTGTTCTATACAGATTTAAACCATTATTCTTGAGATAGTTGATTTTAAAAATAATTTCAGACAAACATAGTTCAAGACCCAAAATATTCCAAGCAAAAGTCAGTCAGCATTATTAAAGGCCGTAAACTAATCAAGTAATGAACTTAGTTCCCAAAACACTCTGCTACTATGGTTAACCTAATTCTTATAAGCATAGGTTCCAAGTAATCATTTTCAATACAAGAGACAAAGAAAATAACATTGATTATAATGTAAAACCTTAGAACGACATACAGTCTCCAATAATTCTGAAAATGAAAATTGAAAAACAAAATGAAAGAAGGAAAGAATGAAATAGCTAATGATGGGGGGAGAGAACCTTCTTGGCGGAGCGCGCAGGTTTAACTAGCAGCTAAGTCGGTTGCGAGGAGAGAGAGTGATCGCGTTGTTGCTTGCAGAGAAAGAATGAGCAGCTTTAAAAGGAGAGACTAAGAGAGAGAGATGAAACAGGAGAAAACGGTGGGTTCAATGGATCTAGAATCATCTAAACTATGGTCGTTTTTACGGTTAAATATTAAAATGCAATTTTGCATTTAAAGTTTTCTTTCCAAATATATCTTTTTATTTTAAATTACCTAAATAAAATATTTTCATCTATCAAACTAAATCATTTTAGTATTAACGAGGGAAAACGTATGTAAGAATATATATATATATATATATATATATATATATATGATATATATATATTCTATTTCTTATTTCTATTTTTACCACATAAAAATAATATAATTATTATTTATATTTTAGGATGGAACGGAAATAAATTTCATTATTTCATTCTATGTTCGAAATAAAAGTTTATACTCATGGTTCATGGGTGAGAAACTTTTATTTTATTTTATTTCATCTCTGCTAGATAAATATATACATACATAAATATATACATACATAAATATATACATATATATATATATATATATATATATTTTGATTCAATATTAATTAATTAAATTTATTAAAGAACACAATATTATCAAATATTTAACATTTAAAGAATACATTAAATAACCAAAATTATATAAAATTTAAATCAAAACATTAAATACAATAAAATAAGTGAAAAAATTATAGAAATATTAATAAAATAAAATTGATAAAACTAAAATATATTTTTAAAAATTATAAAAAAATATTCAAATTTAAAAATATTTCTAATGTTTTTTATTTATCTTTTAGATTGTGATGAAATAGTTTTTTTATACACTAATAAAAATTATAATAAACTAATTAAATAAAATTAAGGATTAAACTAATAATAATTTAAATCTAAACATAGATTTTCATCAAATGAGATTGACATGAAATTATTATATTATAATAAATAAAAGGTTTATGTAGAATTTAAGTGATAAAATTAAATTTATAAAAATGAGTTAAAATTAAAAATAATTATAAAAAATAATTAAAACAATGTTTTATATAATAAAAAAATAAAAACGATCAAATGTAGGTCGTAAAAACATTTTACTATCAAGTAAAATTACATAAAAAAAAATACGTATAAGTAATAATAGGATAACATAAAAAGTATTTTTGAAATCTTATAAAAGTTTTCAATATAACATGTAGAACTAGTTGAAAAGTTAAAAAATAATAAAAATAGTTTTAACCAAAAAAGTATACAAATGAAACAAAAATTAATAATAAAAGAGATTAAAAATAATTTTTCAAAAATTATTTAATAAATAAAAGATTTACGTAATTAAACACTTGAAATTAAGATAATCAAACATTTTTTATATGAAAAAAATAATAAATAAAAATCCTAAAAAAATAAAAATAATCAAACATGAAATGCAAAAATTATTTGATTCACGGAAAATAATAATACATTGTTTAATCATAATTACACAAATAAAAAATATGTAATGAAAGATTGTGACAATACGAGAAATACTCTGAAGATGTGAGTTGTAAGGATTTAGAAATTCAGAGAAAGTGGAAGACAAGTGTATGTAGTTGATTGGACCGATCGGTTTTTGACAGTAGTATATAAAAGAACTTTTCAAAATTTCGTTCCATTTTCTGCATGCATTTCTTCTTTCCAAGTTTCTGATTTTCATTTTCTCCTCCTTCTTTCTACAAATTCTCTCTAAGAAAATTCTCACTTTTCTTCATCTGATCATCAATAAGGTCGTGCCTGAGCTTTACTTGTGTCAAAAGCTTCCTTCTTCACCAATTAAAAACAATCTTTGAATTGGTAAGTTCATCTTCTTCTAAAAAATTCTGAATTCTGTTACATGCAAGCCAACTCTCGAGTTGCATGTGTTCATCAGATTTCCTTTTTGGGTTCTGACTTCATTTTGGTACTATGTTTGGTCTTTTCTCACCAAACGGTGATCTATAGGTGTTTATAGAGTTTCTTTCGATGCAAGATTCAAGTTGGGAATTCTGGGATTAAGCTGTTCAGATTTTCTGAGGTAAGGGAAGCTAATTAACTTATTTGTTTGGTTGATGATGTATGAAAACGTGGTTTGATGGTTTTGCATGTGGGAGAAGTTGAATGTTTGAATGATCGACTTGGTTTGTTTGACATGTTAAATGTTGTGATTGTTGAGTTGTAGATTATATCTCTCTTGGAAGGAATTCTGGGTTGAAAAACATTTAGTTTTGGTAAATTCTAGTGTGTATTTCATTCTGCAGAAGTTCTGCAGAATTATGCAGAATGTCGAGTATTCGTGGTTGACCGCTCGGTCAGGTTTAGGTATTCAGTCTTAGCGGTATTCATTTTTCATAGTAGTATTGGTCTTAGGATCGTTCGGTGTCGTACTAACGTTCGTTTTCGGCCTTGACAATATTTGATTTGATAATAGCGTTTGAGTTAGTATTACTAGGTTTTGTACAATGGTTAGGTTTTGTATTTCCGTTCAGTCTTAATAATGTTTGGTGTTGTATTCATATTCCTTTTGCGTAGGACTCAGGGTTAGATTAACGTTCGGTTTTAGTAGTATTCGGTTTATCTATAAAGTTTGTTCTCTCACTAGTGTTTGGTCTCGCGGTATCGTTCGGTATAGTACCGGTGTTCGGTATTAACTGTGATTGTCCTTCTATGGGCCTTACCTGTTAATGACCATTCGGTCATGTTTTAGTGATTGGTTTTATCTGAGTATTCGGTCTAAGTTCTTAGTTTTCGGTTTAAGTTTTATGTGTTCGATCTTAGCTGATAGTGTTCGGTTGTTCTAGCTTTTGACTCTTCAATTGTTTTAGGATAGTATTCGAGTATTGCTTGTTAAAGGACCGTTCGGTCATGAATACGTGTTGTGAGTGTTTTCCTGTTCGATCATATTCCTTGGTTATGTTGAGTTTTCCGTTCGATCGTACTCAGAGGTTGTGTGTTGTTTGTTCGGTTCTGTTCTATGAAATGTTATTCGGTCTTTACTATTGATTTCATTGTTTGGTTCGGTTCAATTATTAGAGTTGCTTTGATGTATCTTGTATGAGCTATTGTATTGGAATTCAAATAAAGTATGATGTTTAAAATGGTGTGAAAAGAGAATTTCAAGAAGGAATGTCTCAGTGATTGGATAAGCAAGAGTGGTGGTATAGTATGAATATGGATAGCGAAATCTAGAGCATTCATCTTGACATTCTGGTAATTACCAAGTCTCAAGTAGAGATGGGTAAGTCATGTCGTGAGAATAGCAGGAGGCTCTAGCCGAGGAGGGGGTCCTACGGTGAGTAATAACAGGTTAACCTCGTGTGGCAGCTGATGGGTTTCCAGTTACTACACCCACGAGTGCACGAACGGCCAAAACTACATATTCATACTAGTCCGGACAGTCGGTTAAAGTGGTCAGTCAATATGTGTTATATGTTTTTCTACTTGTGTTTAATTATTTTATCTGCTTGGTGTGTTTTGAAGTGTATGTTAATATGATTTTATTATTACATTAGCTTACCCTTACTTTCTGTTTTGTTATGTTGCCGTTCGGTATTTTCTTCTATGCAATGATCATCCGGTAGATGTGAGCAGAGGATTGAGAAGTTTCGGTGGAGTAGGCGCTGGACAGAAAGGACCCAACGGTGTAGATTAGGACCGATCGGTCATGAGAAGAGTTGATTTTGGACCGATCGGTTGTGTTAATAGGTTTTGGTTGTTAGACATTTTCTGCAAAGTTTTAATTTTATGGTTATTTTGGATAACTGTACGGTTAATACTTTAGCTGACTGATCTATTGTATTATTTTATGTGATAACTCTATTATATAGTTATACTATATTTTGGATGTTAGATGAGTAAATTTTATAAATATAAAATAAATCAAACAATTAAAAGAGATGTGAAGAAAAGTGTGTAGTGAAAAATATTAAAAGAATAATATATATATATATATATAAATTACTTAATAAACTATAAATATTTTAATAATTTAAATAATGAAACATGAAAAATATGTGTTAAATTAAGTATAAAAACAAAAACATATCTATATATATATAATCTATATATATATATATATATATATTCATTTTCTTCATCATACTTAATTAAAAACAAATTAAATATTATTCATGATTAAATGTACTTTTTATTCTTATGATATAGGATCTTATATATAACACCCAGATTTTGAGTCTTAAATTTTGACATATTGTGCGCATTAAGGTTTTATAAAACTCTCAGTATTAAAATTTTGTAGTTTGTGAAACCGATGTTATCATGTTTAATTTTTAAAACCATGAGTTTCTCTATCTAACAAGGATTATTATTGCTGTCAAAACAAAGATTTTATGAATACATAAATATGTCAATACATTATAATATATTCCAGATAACACAATTACAAATACTTTTCTATTGCAGTTTTTCTGTGAATTGTTTATGACAGAAAATTTGTACAATATTTTGTGGAAAACTAATTACTTACTATACTTATTTGGAGAAATATCATAAATATCTTTTTATTTATAATAAACCACATATAATATGATTTTTTTTAGATAATAATGCATGAATGGTTTAATCTTTCTCTTTTTTTTTTTCAAATAAGACCTGACTTATTTTCTAATAAAGATTTTTGTAATTAGAGATTTTCAAAATATTCATATATTCAAATCCAAACAAACTCAAATAATTAAAGAATATAACAAATAATAACATCTAAATAAAATTAGACTTATAAAAAAATATATATATATAGTCTTATAAGAGGATTTCAGATTTCAAAAAATAATAACATCTAAATAAAATTAGACTTATGAGATAAAACGTAGAACTTTTTTCTGCCATAAAAGAATATTACAGACCTAAATATGTCTATACATCAGAAATATTTTCAAGAATGAAGAGATGATTGTACACGAATGTTAAACCAATATTAAAGGATAACTTGAACTTTTACTCTCTCGAAACTTAAACTAAGACTGTTCATAAGAACATAAAATTCTCAGAAAAAACATAACAAACAAACTCAAAAATATGAAAAACAAAAGTCGGAGAATAAGATGGTTGTAGTTTGATGAGAACTATAGAGAAGACGAGGGTCCTTGGTTAGTGCTTGACATAAGATCTTGAATTTTGTAAACTCTCTGTAACTTTGGTCTTGGAGGCAATGGTGGCTTTGGTTTTAACTGAAGAGTTATTTCTCCTGTTAGCATTGGGGGACAGTTATCAACCTCCCATATTGTTTCTATCAAATGTTGAATTTCTGGGTCCATCTCTGCATCTTCCCATGCTGCTTTTCTTTCCTTATTTGAACCATTCTCATCACAATTTTTCCACACAGAACAAGACTCGTTTACCACTTTCTCTCTTCCTTCAACCTTAACTTCATCATCCTTTTTTCTTTTACAGCACTGCTTCTCTTTCATCCCTTCTTCACTCTTCCAACAACTCTTTCCGCCCTTACCATTCATCTTGGTCACTTTCTTTTCTCAACAAGGCAAACCTTTCTTTTTACACCTTTTTTCAATTCTCTGGCCATTTATTTATGACAAATATTTAAAAGATGACTATTTCACTTTTCGATATCTTGTTTTCTTGATTTTCTTGTTGATTAGAATATAATAATATCTTAATATCTTAATCTATCTTTTATTATCAATATCAATTTTCATATTGCAATTTAATGTTGTAATCAAATAAGATTATCATATACCAGTATATGAGATACACATCTAAATTATATAATTACATATTATATTTAACTTTTTTCATATATTAAAAAAGAATAAACAGTTTTAATTTTAGTAACTTTAAAAAATATTATAACCATCAAAAATTGGAATTTTTTTTTCTTTTTTAGATTTATATAATTATATCCACATATTATATTTACAAAAAATAATTTATTAATGAATATTATTTATTTATTTAAAAAGGGTTTAAAAAATAATTCTAAAAATTAAAAAGGATAAAAGATTAATAAATAAAAACTAAAACCAAAACAAGCTAATCTTACAGAAATTACAATATATTTAAATATTTAAGTAACGATAGTTATATATTTATCCATCAATATTTTTCTAATATCTTAATAATGTAAAAATACTAAATAAAAGTTATTTAAATGAAAATCAATAAACAAGTGAGATAGAAATATATCTTCCATATTACAGTCATTTATAAGTATGTACATAGTAAGTTATATTTATACACTAATAGGAAAGTAGAATTTGCAAAAGAAAAAGGTTATACACGAAGAACAAAAGATTAGAAAAAACAATTTCTTTTTCAAATATCATGTTTTTTTTCCTCTTTATTATAATAATAATACTAATATCTTAATTTATTTTGTATCATCAGTTATCGCATTTCCTTTTTCTTAAACTCGTTATCATATCTTTCGTGATATGATTTGTTTTTAAAATCCATTAAGATTCTAATTATATTTCATACATACCACCCACATCTAAATTTTTTATTAATAATATTTATTTTTCAGTTATTAAGTATTAAAAATAGCAACAAAATTGTATTTCGGTAACTTTAAAAATTAATTTGATTACCAAATTATATTTTATTGTATTGATCTTATTAAAGTTACTTATTAAACCAAATTATTACATAACTATTACTGTGTATATGTATTAAGGACCTTTTAATGTAACATGAAACTTGTAACTTTTTTTTTATGCTATTTAATTTGACAATGCATATAAAATTTATTGATGCTATAATATTTAACAAATATATAACAATGTTGGTTAAATTTACATTAATATGATACTAAATAATATATATAACTTAGAATTGACTATGTCACCGCTACTTTTATTTTTTAAAACAAAAAGGAAAATTGAAATGTAATGTGTATCTGACTGATTTTTAATTCAAAATATTTAGCAAAAGGATTATTTAATAACTTTTGAAATATTTTGATTATTTTATATGGATATTTCTTGATTAATTATCCTTAATATTAAATTGTTAATATTTACAATTTTATAATATATTTTGAACTTTCTAGTAAAAGTTTACACTTTTTGAAAAATATCATGAAATTAGAAACTCTACTTAGTCAAAGAAAATAAAATATTTAATTTTTAAATTACAATAATATGATATTGTATGTCATTTTACATTGTATTAGATTATCAATATTGTATTAAACTGTGTCAAATTTGATAACATTTCTTAACCTGATTATATTAATAATATTCAACTATGACAATTTCATAGTGTTAAAATAGTACGTAATAATTGATAATATTGTTATTAACAAACACAAATAAATTAATAACAATAAACTATAATAACCTCAATATTATTAAAATAATAATAAAAAATATTAATATAGGTAAGATAATCCAAAAGCCATTGTTATATATATAATTTTGTAAGAATTGTATTAGAAAAATTATGTAGTTTTATTTTTAAAAGAACAAAATATTTAATTATTATATTAACTAGAAAGGTAAATTATTTTTTATTTATTAAAAAGATAAAATTATTAAATTAAAAATAACACTAAATAAAGTTAACAAACGATGTATTGCTTTGCTTATAATAGTATATGTTTAATGTAATAGTATAGATAATAAGATAATTTTTTTTGTAGAACTCAGTTGTAATTCATTAGTCCATTTAGAAAATTATGGGAATTGACATTTTAGTAATCTTGATTTACACGTCAAGAAATATATTATATAATCTTAAATATAATTTTATAATATTTGAGATATTATTTACTAGAGAGTTTAGAAAATGTACCTTGAAGAATTAAAAGAAAAAAAATGCATTTAAGTCATCATTGCTTTGGATTCATATAAATAAGTGAATTATACAATTCCAAAAGTTTTCAATCAACAAATTTTCTCATTTTTATAAACGTGTTAGAAAAAGGTATAGAATGATAAAAAAAAATTCCATTATTTATTAAGAGATAAGTTCATTGACAAGAATATGTAAAAAAGAGAAAAAAAAATTACTCTATAAATACAAAATATGTGGTTAAATATAAAAATGAAAAGAATCTCTAAAGGCATTTGTAACATCTTTTCTATGTTTATTGAATTTTTTTTCTCAATTCATAAGCTCTAATAAAGTAATTGTAAGAGTTTATAAAATGATTTATTAGATTATTAGATGTGATATATGAAACTTGTTTATTTTAATATTAAAAGTTTAAATTTATTTTATTATTTAGAAAAATATTATTTTTCTAAAACTTTCTTTAAGGATTCTTGTTATTTTTCTAAGTCTTCTCGTCTCTTGATCATTTATTTGAATATCAGAGTGTCTAAATGATCATTGAAGCAAGGTTTTCAAGTTTATCCGATCAGTTACAGCAAAAGAGTAAGTTATAGTTTCTGCCATTTTCTCTATTTTAGACATTTTTCCATGTATGTAAGTATTATTCTGTCGCATGTGTTATTTGAGTCTTCTATTAGACTTTATGCTTATTAGTGATGCTAATAATATGTCCTAATCATCATTCTGTGATTTGTAAGAGTAGATAAAGTTCCTTGAGCGGAGGGAGTCATTCTAGGTTCTATAAAACATTTTGAGTTTCTAAGAGGTAAGAGAAGGTAAATAACATTATTCTCAAGTTCCAATATGATTAGAATTATGTGTGCATGTTTAATCGTCTGAGATTGATTGAATTATTGTTTAGTTGATTAAATCATTATTAAATTATACTTTGAGCTATATGATAGTGTGTTGCTTGACACATTTTAATTGGCCTATAATTGGTAATAGGTTATATATATTTTATGTTGGGACTCTTGGTTGAAAGTGTCTTTGTTGGTATGTTTGAAATGGCTGAAATTGAAGTCTTGATTAGTTGAAAATGGTGTTGAAATTCTATTTGGTGAAATATGATCGTGGGATGTTAGAATTGGTTGATTTGAGGTTGAACTCATGTAATAAGTATTTGATGAGATAAGCAAATTGGCATTCCTTTAGACATCAAAACATGTATTTGGATCAATCCCTGAGTTAGGAATATCAATTTGCTCATTTGATTTAGTACATGGTTCATCATATCACAGTTTGAGAATATGCATGTTTCTGGTATGACGCTCTCAACGTCAATTTTCACCGTTGAGCGACCTTGAGCACCAGTGATCATTGCAGGTTTGGAGCTATTTTTTGTCTTTTGGTGTTGAGCGCCATAAACTAACGCTGAGCGCTCTCTTTTGCATGAGCTTCTACGCTGAGCATTAGTTTGAACGCCAACGTGTTGTTCTATGATTTTCTGACCATTACTTATTTGTGATTTTCTAACCGTTGCTTATCTGAAGTAGTTTTCTATGAATGTTATGTATGTTTTCAGTGTAAAGTTTGTGATGCTTTATGAACTATGTTATGACTGTATTTATGTATCAAGTATGTTGTGAAAGAAATTTCAACGGAAGTTTCTTGTGTGGTTTCAAGTTTTGTATGTATTTATGTAAGGATTTCATATTAATGGTTATCATGATATTTTAGTAACCATCCAATCTCAAACAAAAAAGGATGAGATATGTAGTGAGAAGAGCACGAGATCCTAGTCTAATGGTTTTACCTTGACCTAAGTCGTTAACAGACTAACCTTGTGTGTGATAGGATAAAACCCATTGGTAATGGCTCGATAGCAAGAGAGGTCACCACAAATGCATAACCTATCAGAGTTTAACATCACTACATGTATAAATATGGTCAAGTCTACCATTAATGTTTGTATGCTTAGAATTTGTTTAATTTACTTATGTTTAAATTGTTATATTCATAATTCAACTGTATCTTTGGTCAAATTAGTTTACCCTTTTATTTTATTTGCGTGCTTGTTTGTCTTCTTATATGTTATAATAACATTTTATATGTCCTAATTGTTATTTTTTTTATTGGATATATGATATTTGCATAGTAGTGTTAATACTATTGAAATGAGATGTTATAGTAACAAAATAAAAATTTAAATTATAGTAATTTATATTTCACATTTATAATATTGAGTATTTTGATTGTTATTCTAAATTAAACTATGAAATAATCATTAAAGTAATAATTATGTAAGATTATCTATATTTCTCAAAAATAATTAAAAATATTTGAGATTTGCAAAAGTAAAGAAATATATTAAAAAGTAAAACTAATAGACAAGAGACAGAAAAAGTGTATAAAATATTTATATACTAATTCGATTTTACTCAGTTCTACATCTAATTATAATTTTTTCAATTTGAGGGAGATTGTTTTGATTATCTTAATTATTCACATCATAGCCACAATTTACACACGAAACTGCAATTACTTAATAGGAATTAAACCTCTTAAACGCTTCTCAAGAAATATCATCCAGTGCATAAATCTTTTGCACGAACATACTAAACAAGGTGTGGAATGTTTCACAAGATCATAAACAAAGTCACAAAAGTATCTTGGTATCAAAAACTTTCACAAAGTATGTAAAACAAATTCTTATTTATTTAACAAACTGTTCAACAGCAATTATAATTGATTAATAAAAGGAAACACAAAAAAATCATAGAAAAGTGAAAAAACTTCATTAATTAGATTTAATAACATTTGATTATATTTATCTTATTCTTTGATATATTTGGAAACACAATTAGAATAAATTATTTAATTATTTCATCATGTAATGAATTAAAAGCTAACCATGCTTCTGAGATATTTAATTATATATTCACTTTATCTATTGTTCTGTGCTCTCAGTTGGTTCAAAAAAGAGATGAAAAATCTAAATATATAAATATATATATATATATATATATATATATATATATATATATATATATATATATACATAAATGAGTTTATTAACGCAGTACGCCGGTTTTTCTGTTGATATATTTTAACAATATGTATCGTGTTTTAGTAGACAGAAATATCTTTTATATATCATGGATTCTATATTATCAAATCTAAAAAAAAAAAAAAATCCCCAAACCTTTACTCATCTTTGTCATTCCTCTCAACCCATTATCTTTCATCTCTCTCACTCCAACCTTTTATTTGTCATCTTTACTGTAGTCCCAATTAAAAAAAATCATAAACACTTGCCCTTAAATAATTTGTTTTTGTAAAGAGTTGAGTCATTGACATATTCACCTTCTGACAAAGCTTCATTCAAGATCTCTTCAATTTCACCATCTTCACTAACCTCTCTAATTTCATCATCTGCATATGTTTAATTATCATCTCTAAAAAAACCCTCAGGCCAATTACCAATTACTCCCGAGGTCATTATGCTTGTGAAAATTAAATAAAATTATATACGACAAAAATTATAAAATGAAAACTCATTATAAAATCATTTTTGTAAGAAATTGTTTAACAAAGAGTGTTTCTGATTTTTTTCCAGCCCAATTACCAATTTCTTTGATGTTATTATGCTGCTAAAAATTAGATAAAATTAAATAAGACAAAAATTATAAAATGAAAACTCATTATAAAATCATTTTTTTGTATGAAATTGTTTAACAACCAATATTTTTTATTTTTTTACATGTCAATTACCAATTCCTTTATGTTTGTGAAAATTAAAATTAGATAAAACAAAAATTATAAAAATGAAAACTCATTATAAAATCATTTTTTGTAAGATTGTTTAACCGCCAATGTTTCTAATTTTTTAGTTTTCAGAACGAAAAGTATTAAAATATCCTTAACCTTAAAACTTAGAATCCATGATATATAAGGATATTTTTGTCTATTAAAACCCGATACACATTGTTAAAATATACCAGCTGAAAAAACAGGCGTACGCGTGTTAGTAAACCATATTATATATATATATATATATATATATATATATATATATATATATATATATATATATATATATATAATTTTTATTTAAAATTGAAAAGGATCCAACTGGGTAAATGAAATTCCCATGGTGGTCACATCTATTAGTCTCCCACCCTACTAAGCTAAACCTATTTCATAATTGTGTATTTAAGCAAGAAGGAAGAGTTCGTAGCGTTGAGTTGAGTGAGTGCGATAAACAACAATGGCGGAGAGCGCGAAAATGGAGGACCTTCAACTCACCTTAAAGCCTTTCTATCAGAGAGCCGCAGAAGCAGAGGTCACTCACTTTTCATTTTCTCATCTTATCGCTCTCTTTCATTCCTTCTTTGTTTGAAAACCTATCATTCCTATTTGTGATTGAAAATCCGTTACTCGAGCCCTTCGCGTTTTCGTTTGGTATTGAAGCAAAATCAAACTCGTATTAGTAGGTACGAAGAATCCAATTGTTTGATAAATTTTGGAAGAAATCAGTTGAGTTAAAGATAATACTGTAGCGGCGCATGAAGTGGTTTGCTTACTGAAACGTGTAAATTCGGGAGCTGTACCATTTGTGTACCTTATTTTCAAAAGCAGTCATATTTTAGCTTCTTGAGAGAACAACAAAAAAAGGCGATTCTGGGTTTCTTGTATGTCTTACTGCTTGAAACACTAGTGCAGTAGAGCTGGTTTTTCTATTCTGGTTCCATAGCTAAAGAAAACTTTTAGCCTGTCTTTTCGATTAATGGAAAGAAATGATGACATCCATGCTATTTTCAAGCTTCAGATTTTAACATTGGTCCAACTCAATCCACAAACCCCTTAGTATTCCATACTATTTTGCAACAGAGAGGGCCTCCTATTTGGCACTAATATCTTGGTTTCTAACTCATAACCCATAACACGTAGAGATGTCCGCCTAGAATAAGTATTTCCAAGATATTCCCAAATTTCACTGGCATTATAGTTAAGGATCCCTATAGCCATGTAAACTCTGCAAGTCATCATCGTTCCAAATTCAGAAATTTGTTAGATCTTAGGGTGTGACCTCCCTTTCAATATGGTTGAGTCTATCCATACCCTTCAATGTGCGTCTAATAAATTGAGCGCACTAGAGATAACTTTGACCTTTAAGAGGGCTATCATTAGGTGAATGTGAAAGATCAACATTGCTTAGTAGAGTTGCCATATCAAATGAAGAGATTCCTTATCCCTTTTGTTTTCACGTAGAAAGTAGTGAATATGTCCCTTTTTAAAGGAGAGATATGCGACCCGAGGTGAAAGTGCTGAACAGGGGCATGTTTGGAATTGCCACCTCAAGTTGGCTATGACGAAGTAAGCGGTGGCAAGAATGGCAATCAAACAAGCTGTCACACACTGAAAATGGTTGGCTCGTGAGCTCCATGCACAAAGAAGGGGCAGTGTGTGGGTGCATGGCTGTTCCGATGGTGGTGCAACTCCAGCAGTTGTGAAATTGGAGGACGACGACCCTCCTAATGTGCTTGCTTTCTAGGTTGGCGGCTCCAGCACCAACGATGGAGGTGGTGATGATGGTGATAGTGATAGTGGTTTTTAAATTTGGGTGCACTTCAAGCGACCCAAATAAATAAAGGAAAGGAGTGTGATTTAGGCAACCCCTAAAAATGAAAAAAGTAGCTAATTTGACAACAGGAAAAATGCGGAAACATAGCTCCCAAGATCTGGAGCATTGATACCAACTTATGAGAGAAAAGTTCTTATTGAATTAAATTAATGAAACAATACATAAGCATCCATATACAGAGAACTTTATCGCTAATACTTTCAAAGAGATCTCTAGTATGTTACAGGAGGACACTTGTAATGATTACAATATCCTCTTGTAACTTAACATAATATTTTCTCCTGACTCAACAATACCACTAGGACTGCTCTCCTTCGCTTTAAAATAAGAGTACAATAATGGTTTTCTTTTCGTTTTAAAATTATGATTTAACTAATTATTATTATATTTTGCATGCTCCTCCTTCTGGCTTAGCTTTTTCAATAACTACACTGATCTCTTAACACATTTTTTTAGGCATGTAGATATGCAACTAATTTATTTTCTTTGTTTTTAATTTTGGAAAATGATTTTGTCACATTTTTAATCGTGATGTTCTTATCCAAACCAAGTCAAGCCTTTCATGAAATCTTAGTTTCATTATCCTCAAAGTATTTTAGTTTCCGGAACATATTTTTACTGCCAAGTTGCTGCAAAATGTTGTCATTAGCTTGTTAAGATGAAGATAACACATGATTGAAGTTTACATAGTTAAGATAAGGGTAATATATGAATAAAAAAATGAAGAGTTTGAGAGCAGAAACCTCAGATCAAAAGTTCACTAGATTAAGAGGTACCATATCCCTGGAATGGAATGATTTCCATGAGTGAAAAGAAAAGGTTTATCTCTATTGAAAAGTTCACTAGATAGATCCTTTATAGGTACCTTATACTTTACCTATGGGTCATTATTTTTCAAGGAAATTGATGATTTACATTGCTTTCATGTAAATTCAGTTTTATAATAATAACTTACCACAAGTGCATAATAAAAAATATTGTTATAACTTATAATTGAGCCCCTTTCTTGCGTGTTCTGCACCAACATTCCTTCTATTTGGAATGGAGACTAGGTCATGGTAGGTTTGCTGTTTCAAGTATTTGGTTGAACTGTTTAGTAAGTTGCTAAATCATTTACCTAGATTATGTAAAACTGAACTGCGTATGGCTTGAGGTTAGAGTGTATTTGACTCTGAAAAATGGATATGTAAAGGACTTCCCCCAGACATTCTTTTTTCTTTGCTTTCCATATCTTGGGCTGATATTAAATCAGCTTCCACTATATTCTCTGACGACAAACTTGCTGCAATACCAACTACGTGACATTTTGGCACTGTTGTGACTTGTGAGACACTGCTGTTCTATAATAATATGTCAGAATGGGAAGGACTTGCAGAGCATTTACTTGAGTTTTTATTTCTTGTTTTGACATTTTAATTACAAATTTTTCATCTTATTTTCAATCAAATACAGCACAACTCTTTTTTTTTCAGTTTTTCCTGTACGTATTTTTTAAAAGAAGGATTTCTTACAAGTTACAACTCTCTTACCAGCTTATCTCTATTGTAGGAGCGCTTATCAAGACTAGAAGCTACCTTGAATAATAAAGAAGGTACGTGCTAAGGTACTCGAGACAACCATTAGTATATTCTGATTGACTGTCCTTGAGATTGTGGACCTAAATTACCTTTATATGAGATTTTGCTCAGATGCTAGAAATGAGGAAAACACGAAAGTGATTAATGATCTTCAGTCAAAGCTGAAAGCTGCAAATGCAGAAATTGTTTCGGAAAAAGAGAAGGTTGTCCTCATCTATGGCTTGTTTATATACATTACATTTTGTAAATGGTTCAATCTCATACCTCATTACTATTAATTTTAATTTGCAGATTCGAACGCTTACAGAAGAAAATGCAAAACTTCAATACCGATTAATTCATCTCGCGAGATCACTCAAGGAAGCTAATTTAAAGTTAGAGCAAGTGAGTATCGCTGATGTTTCTTTCAATGGTTTTGATTAATTAATAAATGCGCATTATTTCAACGAGTGTGGCTTTAGAAGTTTGTACACATAGTGTCATACAATTATTTGGATTATACCTTTCATATAGAAATGAGGCAACTGATTTTCTTTTTATGTTACACTTTTGAGAAATATATGGTTCAAGATGTTCTGCATATTTTAAGATGTAGCTTGGCTTGAAGTTCAAATCAGGCCATTATATCTATTTATAAAAGAAAGAATAAAATTAATATGGATTGAAAATTTTAATATAGGAATCTATGGTTCAAGATGTTCTGCATATTTTAAGATGTAGCTTGGCTTGAAGTTCAAATCAGGCCATTATATATCTATTTATAAAAGAAAGAATAAAATTAATATGGATTGAAAGTTTTAATATAGGAATCATGTTTTAAATATTAGCTTAGAATTAGCCTTGCAGCCGGAATTGGTTTTATGTGCCACTGCTTTTCTTCTTCTTGAGGTCAGAAAAACAAGTAGTTTAATAATTTGTTTCGAAACCGCATTCTCTGTTATAACTTTTAAATTTCGTCAAAAGGAGTGTTAAACTATGTTTGGGTTTTGAAACTCGATCTGGACGGTGAGAATTTGCATCAAATGTTTGATTGCTCTTCCAATGGTTATCAAACATGATTAATGAAATTTGTTCTACTTACTGTATACCTTTTTACTTGGTGAAAGTTATGTAATGCTGTTGTTTGGAATCTGGCTCATGGCTTCGCACTATTTCTTTTCCTGATTTCAGGCTACAGCGCACGAGCAGCTACAGAGAATGAAATTGTAGAGTTCTTGAGTTTACGAGCTGAGATTGACAGAAGCTTTTTCTTTGAGTATTTTGTTTTATAGTTGATATTCGTGGCGATGCTAAATATGTTTAAGCTTTATTGATTTTACAACTTATAAATCAGATCATTGTTTAGCTCATACATTATGATAGACAAATTTCTTCCAGCTTTAGCTCACACATTATGATTGACAAATTTCTTCCGGCTTTAGCTCATACATTTGGCTTTATTGCTCCACAGCAGCCACAGAAAATGAGCTAGGATTAAACATTCGGTATCAGAGATGGTGAAGTGAGGACACATGAACTGTTTACTTTTTGTAATAATTTTTTTTACACATTTTGTAATTTATGTTTTCTAATTTAAATATAAGAATTAAATTTTACATTTATAAAGCTGTGCTTTTTATATTAAAAAAAATTTAGGTATTTATAGTTAAGGTGGTTAGGTTTTTTAAATGATAAATTTTGAATAAATTTTAGTCTCTTTAGAAAAAAGAAAAAGTAAATACCAATTGACTAGGGCAAAAATGCATAATTTATGCATATTGTCTTTATGAACTGATAATACAAGTAAATACCAAATGAATAATAATAATATTTGTCGAAGTTACTACAAAATCATCATAGATTATGGGTTTGACTATTCAACCATTTGATTTTGTGACAAAAGTTTGGGAGACTTACAACTCAAATAAAAGAACGTTACAACCCATTTTTCCACTTACTCTAGTTCGGAAAGACATTTCCTTTGACGTTGTCGGTTGTGGGTAAATAAGGGTGAAATTGGATTATATTTCCGACGGTCTAAGGTCATCGGTAATATGAAGCTTATGTTTGCATTAGCGACAAAGTGTTGTTGTCGGTAAGATCGTCGGTAGCCTACATGCCATTTTTTAGTGTAAGTTTTTTTGTGCCTTATACCCAATATAAGGAAACCTGCAAATAAGCAATCAATAGTAATGAATGATCCAAACAACAATTCAGTCAACCAATTCATCGAGACAATTCATCAAATACAATCATTCAACATTCATCAAGATTACTTTAATGTTTTGAAATATAATTCTAAGTTCAATGGTCTTCAAAAGTTCCTAAATGCAGAACAAAGTTTGAAAATAAAAAAGCTAACTTCAATGGTCTTCAAAAGTTCCTAAATGTATAACAAAGTTTGAAAATTAAAAAGCTAACTTTAATGGTCTTCAAAAGTTTCTAAATGAATAACAAAGTTTGAAAATTAAAAAAGCTAACTTCAATGTTTTCAAATGTTCCTAAATGTCTAATAATCATTGTAATCATCAAAATCATCATCATGATATTCTTCTTGCACAAGTATGGTTTGGGAAGGCTGCTAAGGTAGGCGTGGCTGTTGGGATGATGATGGGGACTGTCCTTGCTGAGGTAAAAATGTTCTGACAAGATTTTCAAGATTGTCAAATCTGGCAAGAAGTGCATCATAAGCCTCTCTACTAACGACATTGATATGGTCAAATGTGCTAGATGTGATGGTTGCTTCTGAGTAGTTTTCTAGCTTTATTTCACTACTTTAGACTTGTTAGGATGTTAACATTACATAAAATTGTTGGAACAACCGGTACCGATTTTGGGCAGCGAAAATATTAAAACAGAGTTCGATACAGATTGTTAAAAACAAAGAGCTTGTTTGGTCACTTTTAAAAAAATGGTTCCTTTAATTTTCTCTTAAACGTTTTATCGAACAGTTGATGAGCAGAAAATATAAAGAGTGTAAGGAGTAGAAAAATCACACAAATGATTTTTATCCTGGTTTGAATCAAAAGATTCTACGTCCAGTCATTAATCACAATGAATAGTGATTAACTTTTTCACTAAAACAGTTTCACGGTTACAATGAAAGTGAATAAAAAATAACAATAACAAAAACACCTTCCTTCGACAAACAAATCGGAAGAATGCAGCAAGAACCTTCCTCCGACAAACGAACCCGAAGAGCTTCCTTTGACAAACAAACCGGAAGCAACAACTCTGTCAACTTGAAGAGAACCGCTTCGACCTTTGACACACAAAGCGCGAGCTTCTCCTATTCACAAGACTTGACAAAAGCAGGAACTGGCACTTGAGAACTTCCTCAGATTTCACTGTATTCTCAAATTCAATAAGTTATCTTCTAAAGTGTTTGACAAGGTTTATATAGGCTACTGGTCCGAAACTGAAATGACACATTTACAACTGCCAGTGATAATCGATTATTGTAAGTTACAATCGATTATATGCGAGACTTAGAACAGTTAGGATTTTTAACTCTTCAACCGTTCGGCTCGAGTTCTTCATCTTCTGCCGCTCGGTTTGATTCTGCACAACCTCCTGTCGTTCGGTTTAAACCCTTATCAACTTCTGTCGTTCGGCTCAATTCGTGTTCGCCCAATATTTTGTGACCATTCGATATTCAACT
Source organism: Vigna angularis (assembly GCF_016808095.1). Lineage (NCBI taxonomy): Eukaryota > Viridiplantae > Streptophyta > Magnoliopsida > Fabales > Fabaceae > Vigna > Vigna angularis. Next base: position 37,882,107 of record NC_068972.1, read on the forward strand.
CGGTTTGGCTAATGTTCAACTCCGTTCGGTCCTGTGAGTGTCCGTTCAGTCTTGAACTATGTTCGGCCAGTGTTCATCCTGTGTTCGGCCTTGAACTGCTATACACCGTCCAACCTTCAACTACTATGTGCCGTTCGGTCTTGACTGATAGTGACCGTTCGGTCCTCTAGCTGTGTTCGGCCACGAATAGTGTTCGACCTTTATTTGTTCTATGTCATTCGGCCTTTATTTGTTCTATGTCATTCGGCCTTCAACTGCTGAGTGACCGTTCGGTCTTAACTGCTCAGTTCTTGTGTCCTCTCTTATGCAGAAATGCTTTTAAACTCATACAACATAAGTCTTCTTATTCTTCACTTTGTAGCATCATCAAAATCATTAACTTCAAGACACCACTGCTCCTTATTGGTAACAATCTCCCCTTTTTTTATGGTGATAAAAATTTCCTTGTTTAAAAGCATCTTTGTGTATCTGCATAGAATACAAACTTAGAAACAGGTTAATAGTAACTGCCCTAGAAGTTTGTTCAGTTTGTTCTTCTCCTCCTTTTTGATCATAAGCAAAAATCAAGTAGAAGTACTCCCCCTCAAAATGTTCTCCCTCGCAACAAATCAAATTTTGCAAGAAAAAAGAACAAGAGAAACTTAATGTACCAAGTGAACCGTCCGGTTTAATTAAAAGAAGGAAAGCCCAATTACTGTATATTTCTTAAACCCGTTTGTTAACTGACGTACTTCTCCCCTATTCATACCGTATGGCATACCTCTGTTAATGCTCGACTTCTATTGTTGATACCGTTTGGTTAACTAGATTGTCATTCGGTCACTATTTTTTAAAAAAAAACTAAGAATAACTGATTATGCCATTGTGATAATCGATTAAAAACGTTGAAAGTACGAAAAACTTGAAAAAGTCAGGAATCTTATTTCTAAGATAGATCTATAACTTCTAACTCTCTTCTAAGATCATAGAACCTATCTTTGGGTAATGCTTTTGTGAAAATATCTACCAATTGATGCAAAGTATCATTATATTCTATTGTGCAGTCCAATGCAATGCATAAATTTTTTTACAAGCGAGTTCAGATTAGTATTTTCAAGTCCAAACCAGTTTCAATAATTTTTAGCAAATCAAATTCAGCTTTCAGCAGACTCAATTAATCCATGAAGTCAGCAATCATTTTTCAAATAGTTAAGATATCAATGATTCAACAACCAATTTATAACCTAAAATGAATGCAACAGTAGCTTAAATGGATATGATCACAGTTGCTCCAGGTTTAACATGAATTCATTACAACTAGTATAATTAGTTCAAAAACTAACTTGACAACACACTTTATAACTTTCCAAACAACAACTATGATTCATGCACTCTCATATCCCAATCAGCTCAACCCCATAAACTCAGTTGTACATATCAAAGCAACACAGTTTAAACAACACTTAGCTCAATCACGTGGTTCTCAAACCAAGGCTTTGGATACCACTTGATGGAGTTACTCCCTGACCTGGAACATCAATTTCAAAAGCAGAATACCATAGAACTCTCTTATCCTTTTGAAAACTTATCCTGCAAAACAAAGCAATAGAGTTTTTGGTCCCCACAATCTCATCTGTGTCCTTTGAGGTTAGAGACAAATTACTTTATAACAGGAATCCAAGCATATTTCCCATTTGGAATTCCATAATGTTTTATCCTACATTTGTTTGAAGTATGTCCATTTTTCATACAATAGAAGCAACAAACATCATGTAGTTTGGTTTTTACAATTGTTCCTTTTTATGTTTTCTCCTATTTTATGGTTTCTTATGTTGATGCATGCTTTTGTTTCTAACATTGCTCTTTCTAAAACCATTTTGAACATGTAAGACAAACTTGGTTGCTTTAGAAAGTAAATTTTCAAGTATGTCAATGTCAAACATGTGACTTTTACAAGATAAACACTCAACAAGTTTTTCATTTGCATTAGATTCAATCAACTTAGTTTCAAGATTATTAATTTTATTTCTTAATATGACATCCTCATCTAATGCATTTTCATATTTCAATTTCAATTCTTTAAATTCCTTTTTCAAATTTTTATGAGTAGCATTCAATTTTTCAGATTCATCAAGTAATTCAAGAAAAGCCTTTTGTAAATCAAATTCACTAGAGTCAAGACTAGAGCAACTTACTTGGCTTGCAGTGTCATCAATATTAGCTGTCAAACACAAGTTTGCTTCTTCAACAGAATCACTTAAACTACTTGATTCCATATCAACCCAAGCAATGTAGGCCTTCTTTTTGTGAGATTTCTTTTCTTTTCTTTCTTTACTTCTTTTGTTGCTTGAACAATCATCTTTCACATGGCCTCTTTCACCACATCCATAACACTTGAATCTTGACGAGGAGCCTTGCTTGTCCTCCCTCTTCTTCAAGATTTTTCTTTCACTGTTTGCCATTAAGCATATATTTTCTTGCTCACCCGGGTTGCTTTTGATTGAGGAGTTTGATATAGAGCTTGAATCAGACAATGTCAACTTATCCACATCTATGACTTTATTATAAGTGAGTTTTAGAAATTCCAACATTTCCTGAGCACTTTCACAAACAGAAACTTTGAAGAATTCATCAAGGGTTAGTGTAGATAAAATTATTCCAAGCTTTAATATCATAATGTGCCATTTTGTTTTCATCCACAGTCCACAGAAAATATGGTTTTTCTACTTCCACACCATCAACTGTATTTTTAGGAATATAATGAGCATTTAGTACAACTTCTCATATGCCTCTGTCAACAGACCCCATAAAAATTTTCATTCTGACTTTCCAGAAGGCATAGTTATCACCAGTAAAAAGTGGTGGTATGTTGATGGAAGCACCCTCGACATATACTTGATTTTGATGACCGGCCATTTTCGAAAGATTTGAAAGAATATCAAAGCAAGCTCTGATACCAATTATTGGAACAACTCGTACCGATTTTGCGCAGCGGAAATATTGAAACAGAGTTTGATACAGATTGTTAAAAACAAAGAGCTTGTTTGGTCACTTTTAAAAAACAAATGGTTGCTTTAATTTTCTCTTAAACGTTTTATCGAACAGTTGATGAGCAGAAAATATAAAGAGTGTAAGGAGTAGAAAAATCACACAAATGATTTTTATTCTGGTTCGAATCAAAAGATTCTACGTCCAGTCGTTAATCACTATGAATAGTGATTAACTTTTTCACTAAATCAATTTCACGGTTACAATGAAAGTGAATAGAAAATAACAATAACAAAAACACCTTCCTTCGACAAATGAACCGGAAGCAACAACTATGCCAACTTGAAGAGAACAGCTCCGACCTTTGACACACAAAGCACGAGCTTCTTCTATTCACAAGACTTGACAAGAGCAGGAACTGGCACTTGAGAACTTCCTCGGATTTTACTGTATTCTCAAATTCATAAAGTTATCTTCTAAAGTGTCTGGCAAGGTTTATATAGTCTACTGGTCCGAAACTGAAATGACACATTTACAACTGCCAGTGATAATCGATTATTGTAAGTGATAATCGATTATATGCGAGACTTGGAACAATTAGGATTTTTAACTCTTCAATCGCTCGGCTCGAGTTCTTCATCTTCTGCCGCTCAGTTTGATTCTGCACAGCCTCCTGTCGTTCGGTTTAAACCCTTATCAACTTCTGTCATTCGGCTCAATTCGTGTTCGCCCAGTATTTAGTGACCGTTCGGTATTCAATTGGGTTTGGCTAATGTTCAACTCCGTTCGGTCCTGTGAGTGTCCGTTCGGTCTTGAATTGTGTTCGGCCAGTGTTCATCCTGTGTTCGGCCTTGAACTGCTATACACCGTCCAACCTTCAACTACTACGTGTCGTTCGGTCTTGACTGATAGTGACCGTTCGGTCCTCTAGTTGTGTTCGGCCATGAACAACGTTCGACCTTTATCTGTTCTATGTCGTTCGGCCTTCAACTGCTGAGTGACCGTTCAGTCTTAACTGCTCGGTTCTGGTGTCTTCTCTTATGCAGAAATGTTTTTAAACTCATACAATAGAAGTCTTCTTATTTTTCACTTTGTAACATCATCAAAATCATTAACTTCAAGACATCATTGCTCCTCATTGGTAACAAAAATTACTCTACTTTAGGTGAATTGGCAATTTCTCACCCTTTAAGTAAACTTTTTAGGTTGAAAATACTCAAACTTGGAGTTTTAGGTAATTCTTTGCTTTTGAATACTTTCCTAGTTTCATTTCACTACTTTAGACTTGTTAGGATGTTAACATTAGTTAAAATTGGTCTACTTTAGGTCAATTTGCAATTTCTCACCCTTTTACTAGTCATGTTTAGGTTAGAACTACTCAAACTTTGAGTTTTAGGTAGTTGTTTGCTTTTGACTAGTTTCCTAACTTCATTTACCTACTTTAAACTTGTTAGGATGTGTAGAATACACACACTTGGGTTACTTTAGGTGAATTCCTAATTTATCACCTATTTAGTACCCTTTTTAGGTTTTAAGTGGCCAAACTTTGAGATTTACCAACTTCATCCAATTTGACATGATTCCTAACTTCATTTAAGTACATTAAACTTATTAGGATATCAACATTAGACATTCTTAGGCTACTTTAGGTCAATTCCTAATTTCTCACCTTTTTTGTACACTTTTTAATGTTTTAAGTAGTGTCATTTTGAGTTTTAGGTAATTGAACCATTTAAACTTGTTTCCTAGCTTCATTTAAGTACATTAAACTTGTTAGGATATGAACATCACATATTCTTAGCCTACTTTAGGTGAATTGTCAATTTCTCACCTCTTTAGTAGACTTTTTTAGGTGTTCAATACTCAAATTTTGCTTTTGTTGTTATTTTGGAATTGTCACTTCATTTTTATCTTTCTTTTATCTTTTAAAACTTGTCTAGATAGTTATTTTACAGTGTCAATAAGTATTTCAATACAGTTTTCATTCTTATCACTTTTAGCCTATTATACTTATTAGTTTTAGGTTCTAGATTGTCATATTTTGAGTTTTAGGTACTTTTTGTAGTGTCAGTTTTTTATTAGCTAGGTTTTACCGTTCGAAACTTGTTAGAACGATGTCTTTGTAGTATCTTATGCTACTTTAGTATTATGTGTTTTTTGGTCAAAGAATAACACTTATTTTAAATGTGCTTGGATGTTGGACAGAGAGGAGGGAGAGAGTGAGATCAAGTTTGGAGCATTGTGATTGGGTCTCACACATACTCTATTTTTGAAAAAGGAGGGCTATCACAAATAATCACTGCTCAACAAAGGGATTGGAACCAAGCAACAGAAGAGAGGAACCCAGAGACAGAAAAAAAGAAGCATTTTTATACAAAGAAATAAACAAAGTTCATGCAAAAAGATTAACCGAAGGCTCAGATTCTAGGTCTGTTATATAGTTTTTGACCATACAGATCAAGTTTATATCCAATACGAGTTGACAGTTCACAATATTCCAATAAGTTTATCTACATTGCTAAAATCAGCACATACCCAACAAGTTTTACAATAATTACACATTCAGGCAGCAATAACAGGACTTTGAAAATACAACTAAATATCACTGACTACATATTGTTAGATGCACAACTTCTCCTAATTTGTAAGACCTCAAAATTTGGAATCAGGTTCTAATAATTGAACACTCGATCTTCCTCCAAAAACCTAAATTTGCAACATTTAATAATCTTTAATATGCACCACAGACCACAGAAAGGTACAACAAAAATCAAGTACCACTAAAACTGAAATTGAGCATTAAAACATAATTCATGTATCATAACAACGATAATGCTAAGAATTTTAGTGTTTTAAGAGTCATTTAGTGTCATATTACAAAATAATTCATGCTGTAAAAGGGAGAGGAAGCAACAATTTCAAAACTATATCATACCAAGAAAACAAGTAGCTGCAAATCCCAAACCTTGTACTTCTGTTGGTGCAACTTTATCTTTTGAGCAAGCTGCTTTTACAGCTACACAAACTGCAAGCCATATATTTGTAGAGGATTGTTGTTTAAAACAAAAAGATTAATCTACATTATAAAATATATATACATTAAATCATTGAAAGTGGAAATCACCTATACATATCCAATTCAACTAAAACTAAGTGTAAACTTATAGATCATCCCTTCCCCACTTCCAAAATCAACATAACATATAAGATGCTCCTCTAATAGAAATGAAGTGAAAGATGAATACGGTTGATTATAACTTAGAGAGACAAGGTTCATATGTGAAACTCAAGTGATCTAGAAACTTTAGTATAAAATATAGCTTCAAGAGAATTGAACACCAGACACACAAATTTGGGACTATTAATACGCATCCTTGCAATTGGCCAATAAGTAAGAGTACAATTCATACAAACATAATTCTTTCACGTTAATGACTGACCCCGTGCTTAGAAAGGGAATCAATTTTGAAATCCTAACTCTAAAACGCAAAACTTACCTCGAAAGCAAAATGATCGGCGATGCCAACCTCTGCACACCACGACCCTACGAACTTAACAAGCCCACTTTACCCCAACGCTTCCGTCAAGCCAACCTTGACGACCCACCACCACTGCCGCAAACGCCAACTACCACGACCCACCACTCTACCGCAAACACCACGAACCCTACCCACACAAACTGTAAAACACCACCACCAACAAATAGAGCTCCACGTCAATAACACGAGAACGCCTTAGGGCAACCAAAATCGCACTCCAAGAACCGAAGCACCTTCTTCTCTTTGGCTTAGGGCAAGCGTGACAAAAGTGTTGGGGAGAGAGGGATTTCTGAAACTTGGGTAATTTGGGGACGAACCCCAAATTTTTGACTTAAAGCCATCGAGGACAACCAGGAGCCCTCGGTAAATTATGTCATCATCCCTTTATCGAAAGCCAGAAGGCCGTCGGTAAATAACACATTTTCTGTAGTGAGAGCTTTTGTGGACATTGAACTGAAGTTATGGGAAATGTTTTTGCATTAGGCATAGTTGCATTATAATTCAACCCCACCTCCCTCAGTGCTCTAATGTTATAGGAAAAGGTGACAATGAAGTATATATGATAATAGTGAGACATGGAACTTATGTTTTGCTTTAAAACTCAAACATTTTTAATTTTATTCATTGTTCTCACACACACATACATTTATTTTCTTTTTTACTTCACAATCATGGTACACACATTTAAATATGAGTTCAGTACTTTTCTTCTCTTTTCAATACACACATTATCATGAACTCTATTTATTTGTTTTCTTCATTATGAACTCTCTATTTATTTGTTTTCTTCATTGTGTGTTTCACATAATGTATTGCATTATGCAATTCTCTCTTATAATAATTTCAAACACCATTACATTCAATACCACCACCTTTTACAATTATCATGATTGTCTTTGGAGGAGTAAACATATCTTCATGATAAAAAAAAACCCACCATCTTTGTTAACACCTTATTTGGAGGCGATTGGGAAAGAGTCTTTTAATCATATTCCTATTTTAAAAACTACAACACATGTGGGGCTCATTTAAAGTTTATTCAATTGAAAACTTGATTTATGATTAACATTGTCTCCCTTAAACCAAGTTTCTACCATTCAAGATATTCTTTTTTTTTTTATAAATAACTCAGATTTTAGTAACTTTGCAAATATATCAACAACTTGTTTTTCAATGGCACAATACTCAATCACTATTTATTTTTCAGTTATCAATTATCGAATTTTGTAAAATCGAACATCTATGTGTTTTGATTATTTTGAAATACTGGATTTTCGCATAATGTTATTGCTGACTTATTGTCATAAAATATCATTATGGAAGTATCTTGTTTTTTATGCATCACTTCAGGAATTCTTCTTAATCATACTATCTAAGTTGAACAGCTAGTTCTTGCCATATATTCTGCTTCAGCGATTGAAAGAACAACAATAGATTGTTTCTTTGAGGATTGCACCTATTCATAAATGAAGTGCATCCCCTGATGTGTTTTTTCCTATTTCAACATCTCCTTTCTAATCATTATTTGTATATTCAAGAAGCTTCATATCATTAATATTAACATAAAAAATTTACTTGATTAGAGTACCTTTGATATATTGAGAATTTTCTTTACTCCTTGTAAATGACATGCATGTGGCTTTTTCATGAATCTCCTCAACAATCCTACTCCAAAGACAATGTCTAGTCTAGTAGCAATCAAATATCTAAGACATTCAATCAAACTCTTGTAGTATGTTGAATTAGTTCTTCTTTCATCGTTGTTTTTTTTCAACTTCATTTTTCTTCAACAGGTGTTGATATTGACTTTGAATTCTCCATTTTGAATTTCTTCAAAATGTTTGTAACATATTTCTTCTGAGAGATGCAAAATTCCATCATTCTGCTAAATGACTTCAATGCTAAGAAAATATGACATTAGGCCTATATGTGTCATCTCAAAATATTTAATCATGGCCTCCCTGAATTCTGTAATCATCTTTATAATATTGCTAATAAAAATCAGATCATCAACATAAAGGTAGACAATAAGAATATTATTAGCGTCAACATATTTGGTATACAGAGTATGATAAACAAGCATCTTTGAAAACCATTTTGCGCAAAGTAAGAATAAATGCTTTTATAGCAAGCCTTTGGTGCTTGTTTTAAGCCATGTAACACCTTCTTCAACTTGTAGACTTCATCTTCTTTGCCTTTAATCTCATATCTTGCAAGTTGCTTAGCATATACTTCTTCTAAAGTGTCATTTAAAAAAAAGTAGACTGAACATCCATTTGATTAATTTTCAAATTATATTGAGTTGATAGAGATATAATCATACGAATTGTATATAATCTAGCCATAGGAGCAAATATCTCAAAATAATTAATACCTTGTTTTTGTTTGTACCCTTTTGCTACCAACCTTTTTTTTGTAGCGATCCATTTCTCCAATGGGTTTGTACTTAGTTTTGTAATCCCACTTTACTTAATTGGCCTTTTGTTTATTGGTAAGTATGTCAATTCCTATGTTTGATTCTTCTCAATGGCATGGATTTCTTCAATTATTTCTTTCCTCCAATGTTGATTATTTGAAACTTCTTCAAATGTTACAGGCTCACAATTTATAAATAAAGAAAAATTGATAACTTTTTCATCAGATGGATCATTGTCATTTTGTATAACATAATCCTCCAATCTAACTAGTAGTTTTTGTTACCTTTGTGGTCTGCTTAATATTTCTGGTTCAGCAAGTGTTGGATCTAATCGTCCTCCTTTTTATAACTGTATGGATTTACTGCAGGTTTATTTTGAGCTTTGGAAGAACAATTCCACATTTCTTCTTTGTTAAATGTCACGTTCGTACTGATGACTACTTTCTTTGCCATTGGATAAAACTTGTACACCTTTAAGTTAGTATTGTAACCAATGAAGATGCATTTCTCTCCTTTATCATCAAGCTTCTCTCTGATTTGATCTAGTACATGGACATATGATATACATCCAAAAAATTTGAGATGTCGAATTGAGGGCTTCCTTCCATTCCAAGTTTCTTTTGGTGTTTTATCACAAAGTTGGACACATGTTCAGAATATACACAACAATAGAAACTACTTTTGTCCAAAATTCTCTATGAAATTGTTTAACTTTAAGCATGCATCTCACCATGTCCATGATTATTCTATTCTTTCCTTCTTCAACTCCATTTGATTGAGGAGTGTATTTGTTTGTTAATTGATGTTGAATCCCATGGTGGTCAAAGAAATCTACACAAGTAAGATATTCTTGCCTATATCTGTCCTTAGTGCTTTAATCTTACAATCACTTTGTTTCTCCACAAAATGCCTTAAATGACTTAAAGGCATCACATGCTTCTGATTTTTATTTCAAAAAATATACCCAAGCTTTTCTGTAAAGTCTTCAATGAAAGTATTCAAATATCTGCTACTGTCATGGGTCGATTCTCTCAATCATGCCCAAATCTAAATGAACAATCTCCAATGGCTATCTTGCTTTCCACAACTTTTTGGTTGGAAAATATTCTTTGTTCTTATTTCCAATTTCACATGATGTCTCACAAACAATTTTCGAAATTTTCATAACAGGCAATCTAGATTCATATTCTTTTCTTGATAAAAAAATTAATCAAAAAAATGATAATGTCCAAAGTGCATGTGACATAGCCAATCATCATTTGGTATGAAAGAACTTAAGCAAGATAATTCTCTATGTTGAACTTTCAAAGGAAATAAGCGATTAGAAGTCATTTTTACTAAAATGCGCATGTTGTAGCCTCTTTCTGATGATTGTCTTATACTCAATAGATTTTGATGAAGACCAAAAGCATAGAAAACATATAGATGAAATTCTGATAGTCATCTTTTAATCAAATAGCAATTCTTCCTTTCCCCAAAATTAGAATATTTGTATTATTTCTTAACTTCACAATAGATTTGACTGTTTCATCTAGTGAGGAAAATAACTCATTTTCCCCACACATGTGGGTGTTCTAGTAAGTATTTAAGTATTAAATTATTTCATCGTCAACAAGATTATTCTCCATGTGGGTTATCAAAAGTTTCACTAGTATGTTGATATTGATTTTCTATTATATATGGCTATTGTTTGAATCTGCAATCTACATCTCTATGCTCGAACTTTAAACATTGGTGCAATTGAAATTTTTCTTTTCTTAGTAGTTGTTCCTTTTCCACGATTGATAGGTCTAAAATAGTGTTCACCTCTTTCTTGATTAGGTAGCCTAAAGTTGTTGTCTTTCCATTGTTGATTGAAATTACAAAAACCTTTTTCTCTAAAGTTATCACGACCTTTACCTTTGAAATTTATCTTTTCATCTTCACGACCTCTATTGTCTTCACTTTGACTGGATTTTGTTATGTTGATCAAATGCACTTGACTTATTTACTCTTTCAATTTTCTCAAAATTTTTACTCACATGACTTTCAGTGTTACCTTACAATTCTACAACTATCATAGTATGTAAGTGACTCAATTATGGTAGCCACCACATATGATCAAACTTCATTGGCATGGTATATAAAAATTTTTCCATCACCTTGTTATTAGGAATGTCTTCTCCATATACCTTCATCTTATTAACAAGGTCTGTTACCCATGAAAAATATTATTCATATTTTTGTACTAGACATCTCATAGTTTTCATATTCTCGACGCATAAACTATAGTATGGATTTATGAGATTTCTCTACTCTAACAACTTCAAAATATTACACGCTTCTTTGGTTGGTTTGACATTTACTATTTTGCCAAAAATCGAATAGTTTACACCTTGATGAATTTGTGATAGTGCCGCGTGGTTCTTTCTATGAGTTGCATCATCAACTCCTTACTTTAAGCTAGATTAAATAAAACTCTAAGTACTGTGAGCTTTCAAAAGGGTGGACATCAACCATGCTCCATACTTATAATCTAGTTTTCCATCTCTAATTTGTGATCAAACAAAACAATATTGTAATTTGTAACCATCTTCAATAAACTCTAAAAATTTGATAAAGTGAGAACTCTCTTATTCCTCACACATTTAATTTTTTTTTTACCAACTCTCACAAACTCACGAAATCAATGATGGATCTAACTAGTTCTGATACTAATTTGATATTAACGAGACATATGAAAACTCACACTTTGCTTTGAAACCCAAACCTTAATTTTATTCATTGCTCAAAGACACACTTCTTATTTTTCTTTTACTTCACAACCACGGTATGCACACTCTAATGTGACTTCACTACTATTCTTCTCTTCTTCTCGGTACACACACTACCATGAGCTCTCTATTTATTTTCTTCATTCTGTGTTTCACATCATTACACTATGTAATTCTCTTATAATAATTTCAAACACCATCACACTCAATACCACCACTTACTACCAACATCATGATTGTCTTAGGAGGAGTAAAAGTATCTTCATGATAAAAAAGCAACAACCCACCATCCTTTGTTGGCACCATGTTATTTGGAGGTAGTTGAAAAAAAGTCTTTCAAACATCCTCCTATTTTAACAACTACAACACATGTGAGACTCACTTAAAGTTTTTTAATACTTAATTAGATATTTAGTCTTCTAATTTGTTGATTTGGTTTATTTTAATCCTTTAATAATTTTAGGTTCAATTTAATCCTTTCTTTTATTAAAATCTTTTTAATTTTTTAATTTAAAAAAAATTGTCACCTGTTAAGTGATGATTACGTAATCATGATCTTGACATATGATAGATTATATTTTTTAAATTAAAATAAATAAATTAATTAATTAAAAAATTAAAATTTTAAGAATTGACACAACTTAAATATCAAAGTAAACCTTTTCAAAAAAACTAAACGACTAAATTGAAAAAAAATTAATCAAACCAACAAATTAGAAAACTAAATCATTAAGTTTTTTCAAAAAAAATTAATTTATAACCATCTCTCTAAACAAAAAGGTTTTATTGATAATCTACGGGACAATATGTACTGAAGCATTATGCTGATAAATAATTATCTCATCCCTTCAATAGGTGATAAAGTCTTAGTGGAGGTGATATTGTAAAGTAATTATAAGGTGAACTAGAGTTTTTAAGCTAGCTCTACAATTTTAAGGTCCTTCTGTATTATTCAACTAGAATTATTTGATTGATGTATATATATGCAAATTTTTACTTAATATAAGCATCATTAATAGAGATTATTCTTTGAAGATGCCTTGAGAGAACCTTGACATGTTGATATTATACTTTCACGAAAATGTGTTTGTTGAAGAAGTGTAAACTGAGACAAATTATGATTATGAGAACGCCACATGAGCAAGTCCATAACGAAGAACAGATCCAACCATAAAAGATTCTAAGTCCAAATTTTTTAAGACTGTAATTGTTTTGTTAAGAATAAAATGAAATAAATATATAACTTTTATTTCAGGGAGACAAAAAAAAATAGTACTTTCCTTAATTGTTAAGATCTCATGAAAGAATTATCATTATTGTTTGAAATAGAAAAAAAAATATAATTTGTAAAGTAGGTATTGCAATGCTATGTAAAGTCGAGATTACACATGCTGATAAAAAAAACACATGCAATGTTGTTAGACTTAAAATTAGTTTGGTGCTAGTTTTATTCCAACAAGCATCCATAATTATTTTATTGAGAAAAAAAATTACTAGAAGGTTAGAGTTATTTTTGAATTACATTTAGGTTAAACAGGATTATAAAGTCAGTCTAAGTATATACCTTTTTGGTCTACCATAAATATGTATTCTCACCATATATTCATAAAATCTGAAATTTCTATAGCATCCATTATCTATTAAAAATGGACAAGAGGAAAGGTTCTCTTTTTTTCTTCTTAAAATTATATAAAACTTTATTATAATTTTACATTATAACTATTTTCAAATGTCAACTTTTTTGTTCTTCTCTCCAATAAAGATTTATAGCCAAGAGAAAAAACCACAACAAATTTCTAATTTGGAAATTATATTTTGCCAAATCGCATCACAAAACTAGTCATTATAGAAAAAACAAACCATTTTTCATTTTTTTTTTTAAAAACTTTGATTAGGTTTGTAGTAACCGTTTCCAGATTAGAAAAGATAAAAATAAAAAAAAAATCAAATCAATAATTAGTCACGTAAAACTGACTTCAAATTTTCAACTTTTTTTTTCACCACTCAAATCAATCCAACCTAATAAAATCAAATAGTTCTATTGACTGAATTTGAGTTTAATTCCATTAAGACTAAAACTCTGAATCAAATAAATTTGTTCAATCATATTGATCCATATCAATGAAGAAACGCCGTGTGCGGCTATTCCTAACTCCATTTTTTTAATATTAGAAAGTTTCTTAAAAATTAGAACACAGACAAGATTAGCCGTATGCCAGAAAGGCCAAAATTTCAGCCAGATTTACAAAAAGAAAATGATGGAAGGGTAAAGATATAATAGTGTTGACGTACTTTATGTGAGCTCGGGACCGGAATCAGAAGGCACTGCCTCATAACCATCATGGTGGTTTGTGGCATCTCTTTTGTCAACTGGGATGCACTTAAGTATAGCAGCTATGGGTAAGCTAATTGCTCCAATTACCACGCTGAGTACCCAGAATTCCCAGCTTAAAGGCACTGTGCTGGCAAGTGTTCCCAGGAACTCAACTATCATTACCTGAAATACCACTGTCGACAAAATAACCGTAAAAAATATCCAGCTCTCAAAAATCCCCTTGAATATGTTTATCTTTTCAATATCTCGGCTGTTTATCTCATTGAAAACCTGGCAAAGGAATGGGGCAAAAGGAAAACAGCAAACAAAATTAGCAAAATACAGTGGAAAGTATGATCATTTTGTGCATATCATCCTCCACGGTTTACAGTAGTATTTAAGGTCAAATTTTGAGGTATCATAGAGGTAATAGCTAAGGTATTAAAATGCTAAAACTGAGTTTCATAGCCGTACACGGTTAGCACTACGGAAAAATAAGAGACAAAGTTTGATCATTTTAAGTTAAAAAAAACAATTTTAGGAAGTGAATTCAACAAATTTAAGGAAACCAAAATCATTTTAAATCAGTTAAGTCAAGTATCTTGCTAAGTGCTTGAATTAAATACTTTTTATACTGTCAAATCATGTATTATTTACTTTAAACTTTCACTTAATCATCTACACACTCGAGAAAGTTTAATCATATTATTTGGAATAAATACGTAATTTATGAAAATTAGTATTCTAATATTATACCATCTAAGTATTTTTTGTAAATTTTTTTGTTAATAGGGTTTTTATGAGAATTCTATACAATAGTTATAAAAAAAATATTCATGAACCATTTTGACGTTTCAATCTTTTTTAGAACCAAATTGAGTATTTATTTCACATATTTGTTAATTTTTCTAACACCAATTCTGTCAAACTTCACTAAATCGTTTAATTATATTAAAATTTTCTTCCACTTTTCATCTTTAAAACATTTAATCATATATTTGTCAATCACAATTGATGTTAGTGAGGGTGCATACGAATTTTACCTGGCAAAATACAAAGGAGTTGAATATCAAAGTGTTGAGCACTATAGTTGAATCTGGACCATTAATTCTCAGTAGTCTCTTCCCGTCAAAAGTGAGAACCGCAAGAACAATTAGTTGATATATACTTTGACCAAAAATATTTCTCCACATGGATTTGGTAATAAAACTTGTTGTCCTTCCAACAGGGGGTCTTAGCATAAGTCCATCATTCGGAGGTTCAGTGGCCAAAGCCAATG
Source organism: Vigna angularis (assembly GCF_016808095.1). NCBI lineage: Eukaryota > Viridiplantae > Streptophyta > Magnoliopsida > Fabales > Fabaceae > Vigna > Vigna angularis. The sequence goes on from NC_068972.1 coordinate 37,897,375, forward strand.
CACCCAGAGTGTCCATAATCAAGTTCACCCAAAGCAACTGAACAGCTGTGAGGGGAGCAGATCCTGAAAATAAGGAAAAAGACTAAGTCTTCTGTTGATTGAAACATATTCAACAACACCAATGGAAATAGAAATTCATGACAAACCTGTGATACATGCAGAAACAAAGTTAATAATCAGAGCAACAATATTGACTGTTAACTGAAACTGCACAAATTTTTGAATGTTTATGTATATGGCCCGTCCCCATCTGGCCACATTGACAATAGTAGTGAAATTATCATCCATTATAATGACATCCGCATTTTCTTTGGCAACCTGTAATAGGATAATTCAAAAAAGAAAACATTATTAAATTTTGATAACAACAACTAGGCAATAGACAGGACATGGATTTTGAAAATAGATTTAATTACTATTTTGTCCCTATAATTACAAAAACTTTTCCTTAATGTCCTTGTCCCTATACTTGAAAAATCTTCATTTAGCCTTTCAGATACCGTTTTTAGTCCCTTTAAATCTTTGGTGTAAGGAATAAAAGAACTGAAATGGTATATGCAGAGACTAAAAAGATTAAAAAAGGTATCTTTAGGAATTTAAAAGGATAAGAGCTTTTAGCTATAAGAATCAGATGAGTAATTAAACCTTGAAAACAAAAAGGTACAACACGTAAAATAGGAGATTATGTCCTTGATTTCTAAAATTGAAGTTTTCTTTTCTCCATTGTATATAGACTATACGCCTTTCTGAATTTAAATAATAGCAGACTTGTTTAAGGATGTAGTAGTGAGGCTCCACCACTCTAAACAAAAGAGTGAAAGGAGGGACAAGAGGGAAAGGAAAAATGTAGCTAAAACTGAAGACAATAGTTTGTCTTAAACAAGATACCGGCAACGACCCAAAAACAGTATAATGGACTGCTACATGTAATACCGTCAGGTTCACCATAGTAAACATATCAGGGACACAAACCTCAGTTCCAGCTATGCCCATAGCAAGCCCAATGTCCGACTCATGCAGTGCAGGAGCATCATTGGTTCCATCGCCAGTAACAGCTACAACCTCACGAAACATATTCCTCAAACGGGTTACTAAGGTATGCTTGTCAAGAGGTAAGGATCGCGCCATAACCTGAAACCATGTTAAGAAACTTAGAAAGAGAAACTTCACAAATGAGTGATGAAAATCACAGAATTTACAGTGTGGGATCACGACCTGAATTCTTGGTATAATACTCTCCATTTGCTCTGGTGACAAGTCACGAAATTGGGGTCCTTCTATAGCTACACCATCCCACGTAAGTATGCCACATTCTTTAGCTATAGCTTTCGCTGTATTTATGTTATCACCGGTAACCATGCGGACAGTTATTCCAGCAGCTAAGCAAGTTTGAACAGCTTCCTTAACCCCAGGGCGCACAGGATCCTTAATTCCCACAATGGCTATCAGAGTATAGCCATCTTCAGGGATGCTGGTTTCCCCTGAGGATTCATTTACATCTTTGACAGCTAAACAAAGAGTTCTCAAAGCTTCAGAGGCAAATCCATTTATAATGTCAGAGACGTTCTTTGCCTGCTCATCAGAAAGATCAACAACTATTCCACTAGGATCAATAACTTTGTTACACAATTTTAATACTATTTCTGAAGCACCTTTGCAGAAAGCTTGAACACCTCCATCAGGAAGACCTACTAGCACAGACATCTTCTTCCGGACTGAATTGAAAGGCTCAACCTTAAGTATCTTATATGTTGCACGCTGCGCATCAAAATCGCCACCTGAAAGCAAGCCAAATTCCAATAATGCCGATTCTGTTGGTGTGCCCAATGTTGTTGAATTTCCATCTTTGTCCTTAACTACTTCAGAAGAAGTATTTTGAAATATAGCTCGCAAAAGGATGCTTAAAACTTCTTCAGGTACCTCTGTCTTTAGTTTGTCAACGCTCTCATAGCCTTTAATCTCCGTGCTCCTGCCACATATCCAAAGTTTATTAACCACCATGTGGTTAGTGGTCAATGTTCCTGTTTTATCTGTGCAGATGCAAGTTGCCGAACCCATAGTTTCACAAGCAGAAAGATGTCTCACAAGTGCCTTATCCTTCATCAACTTTTTCATTGCAAAAGCAAGACTAAGTGTTACAGCTAATGGCAATCCTTCAGGAATTGCAACAACTATTATGGTTACCGCAATAGCAAAGTAGTCCAGCAGCTTCAATGCATCATTTGAAGACCAACTGGAAAAATCACCAGTAATTGCTTTTTCCACCACAAACCTTATTGTCAACACCAGAAATGTCAGCACAGAAAAAGTCAAACCAATTTTACCAATAACTGTAGCAACTCCATTTAATTTCACCTGTAGTGGAGTCTCATCCTCTCCACCCTCACTTAGAGTTTCCATCAACTTTCCCCATTCAGTCCTCATGCCGACAGTCGTAACTATCATCTTCCCCTGACCATCTTGAACTTTGGTTCCCGAAAGAAGAAAAGGTCTTTTTTCATCTATATTTACTGGTTCGCTCTCACCTGTCAAACTTGACTCATCAATTACCAAAGAATATCCTGATATATAAATGCCATCAGCAGGAACTTGATCACCAGTGGACAAATGAACAATATCTCCCACAACCAAATCATAAATTGAGACCTTCTGTCGTTTTCTGTCCCTTGTAACCTGAACAAAGATCTTTTTCTTTTCCTTGTCCAAATCCCTGAACTGCAGGGATTGCTGATAGTCACTGATAGCAGTAACATTGACTACCAAGAAGATACTAAGTATGATTCCCAGACCATCATAAACACCTTTTGGCCATCCTTCGGTGGGAAGACCAATGGCTATAGAAACTAGCGCACAGACCATGAGAATGATTAGTGTTAAGTCATGCAGTGCTTCCCAAACAAACATCAGGAAGCTTTTAGAAGGTTTCTCAGTATAACGGTTGACTCCATAAATCTCTTGCCTGGTATCTATACTGCCGCTACCAACACCATCATCAACCGAGGCACCGAGTTTCTCTATAATTGCTTCAACTTGACCGATTCTTTTATAGCTCTTGTAATCATGGCCTCGAACTAGTGAGGCAATATCATCTGGTTCAATGCCAAAACCAGCTTCTCTCGTCTTTTCTGACACCTTGTATTCAGCTGGAGCAATAGCTGGATAAGAAAATCAGATGAACTTATAAGAGAAAGACCACAAGTTAAGAAAACATAATTAGTTCTAAAAAATCATATGAATTTTAATTATAAAATTGGAGCACCTTACCTTCCATAAATTGCATTGCTGCCCTTTCAGCATAGATAATGGCCCGAATCTTTCCCTGATGGAGTAGATTAACATAGTATTGTCAAACTAAATAACAAATTAACAATGTATATCTAAAAGAAAATTTAATAGGGGAACAGGGATCATTGCATCTGATAGAGGTCATGGTCAAGCGTTTGCATTTAACACTTAGAATGACATGTCCCTTCAAAGAAAAATGCAAAATCCTTTATCATTTCTATAGACAAGGTATTTCATATAATCATTGCTAAAATTGTACTTTGTGAATGTTTATGTGAATTCTTAGAAGAAAAATAGAGTGAATCTTATGATCAAGTAAATTACTGTATAAAATTAAAGTTAGAATTATTCTAGGCTAAGGCTTGCTTGTACTGCTTCTCCAATGCTGACGAATGATACTGATTCATGAATATCAAAATTAAACCCCAATTTCAGTATTCACAGTCCGTTATAAGTATGATATTGACTTCTTTTCCCTTTTATGTTTCGTTTTCAAATATAGTTATTTAGTTTGACAGTATTATGTTCATCTACTCCATCAAGGAAAGATTTGGGCCATTATCTATGCTGAAAGGGCAGCAATGCAATTTATGGAAGGTAAGGTGCTCCAATTTTATAAATAAAATTCATATGATTTTTTGGAACTAATTATTTTTTCTTAACTTGTGGTCTTTCTCTTATAAGTTCATCTGATTTTCTTATCCAGCTGAATATATGATAAGTGTGAGAAAGAGTTGTTTTTACACTTGAGCTAAATCTTGTAATTATTCAGTTGTTCCTCATTGAAAAATTGTAATAGGTAGTAGATTGTTAGATAAAATATTGTACAGGAAAGGGTGTATTATTTAGACTCTATCTGCCAATTTTCGCAAACCAAAGCCAAAATTTGCACGGCCAAAAGAAAGAAAATACACATAGCCCCACCAGTACATGTGCGCTGAGTGAATTAATGAAGTTAAGTGGCTTTAAAAGACGTGACAGAAAGACAGAAACAAGCTGCTAACAAAAGTTAGAAAGAAACGAAAACATCTCAGGAACTTCCGGAAACTACTTCAAGGCATCAAGACACTGTTGTTGCAAGAGATTGCTTCAAATGTGTACGTTTTAGATGACTATGAGTAGTTAAATTTCTCTTTCGTTGGGATTGGATGTAATGAACTCACAGTGATGTAATTTTCCTTTCATTGTTCGTTCATATGCTCTTTCTTGAATTTATTATCATTGTATGAAAATATAATGTTTTTATTACTGTTGAACATGATCGTAGCACTTGATTTGGGATCTAGGAATAGACTCAATAACTTTTCTTAACATCGGACTTAATGCAAATTGTATGTTAAATTGACTAAGGGATTATCATTTTAATATATTAATTTAGAACTAGTTGCTAAGGGATTACAACTAGTATGCCTTGATGTGAATGTTTGAATGAAGTAATGAAATATTGAACAGAGTTTTATATTCATATGATTCATGAAACCCAATTCCAACGAAGTTTCTTTTAAATATAATTCCTTGCACACCAACTGTTTAATAAAATACCAACAAGAGTTTTTTTTTGTGCATTTTGATGTCTAATTGAGTTATAAAAGGAAGAATTGTCATGCACAAGTCCTTTGAGAGAACCATACTTTTACTTATTCACTGTATTACTTGAACGATTTGGTATGCTTGCCAAAAAGTTATCAATACAAATGTCAGAAAAGACGAGAGAAGCTGGTTTTGGCATTGAACCAGATTAACAATATATATCTAAAAGAAAATTTAATAGGGAACAGGGATCATTGCATCTGATAGAAGTCATGGCCATGCGTTAGCATTTAACACTTAGAATGACATTTCCCTTCAAAGGAAAATGCAAAATCCTTTATCATTTCTATAGACAAGGTATTCCATATAATCATTGCTAAGATTGTACTTTGTAAATGTTTATGTGGATTCTTAGAAGAAAAATAGAGTTAATCTTATGATCAAGTAAATTACTGTATAAAATTAAAGTTAGAATTATTCTAGGCTAAGGCTTGCTTGTACTGCTTCTCCTAAAGTACATCAATTTAGAACAACCACTGAGTTATAAATTTAAGCTTCTTAGCCTAGTGTAATGCTGACGAATGATACTGATTCATGAATATCAAAATTAAACCCCAATTTCAGTATTCACAGTCCGTTATAAGGATGATATTGACTTCTTTTCCCTTTTATGTTTCGTTTTCAAATATAGTTATGAAATGCAATATTTATGTCATTTCACTTTTCTAAGATAAGTCCTCACATATAATAGAAGAAGGTAAACATGGAATCTTAACAACACTTTTTCTAAGAAATAAAGAACAGAGAAAATATTAGAAGAAGAGCGTTAAAGAAAATGTTGTTAGTGTTCCTTCTACATGAGACATGATTAATTTACTAAAATTCCAAGTGTTCTAATTTTCTGATGAAATATCCACGTTTCTTCCTTTATTCTCAAAAAAGGTGATCCATTCATTTTAGAATTGTTAAACTCCATCGTATAAGCATCTTTTAATCTTAAACCTTTCCTAACCGGAAGCCTTCGTTAGATTCCAGCTAATCCTAGTTCAGGTGCTAGATTGTAAGAAAAATCAAACTTTATCACTTTACTCGAAATTATCATAGATATTACTAACATATATTATTAAACCGAACTGTTAAACTATAATTTACAACCATTAAATTTTCTACAGTCATCTCACACCTATTTTTATCACTTTTTAATTAAATAATATAATGTATATTTCAATTAAATATCTTATTTTAATATTTTATTATATTTTACTATTAAAAATATTTGTAACATGGTTGTTTTTCTAAACGAGAATGTCAAAATACTTTTTTTTCTTATGCAAACTTTAGTAGAAGCACTTAACACGGACAATATTTGTCTTAGGATGCATACAAAGTAGAGATAGAAAACAAAAAAAAAAAATAAGCTTAATTAAAAAATAAAATAAAATACCAAAATATCTTTAATTTTATCTTCATCTTATCAATTAACTATACCGAAAAAAGGTCGATCGCATTAACTACATCACCAAAGTAAATGTTTGTTGGTGGCGGAAATTTCCAGGAAACTTCGTTGCTGAAAGTTATAGATAAGATAAATTAAAAAAGAAAAAAAAATGAAAGGCCGTAGAAAAAACTCCAAATGAGCATCAGAGGAAAAACATAATTTTACATTCTTCAGTGCGCCTCAACGTCGACAGTCACGTTTGTTGCCTCCATTCCCAACTTAGTCCAATTAAAATATACTAAAACCCAACAACTTTTTTGGGGATAACGGCAACAACGAACGTGATAACGACACGTTAGCCACTGAATGACCAAGTCCATCGATATAAACAATGATTCTTGAGTATTTAGAAAACAGAGCATATTATTTTTCTTTAACCACATATCATGGCTACTTTTTCCAATAGTTTAATCTGCACACAAAATAAAGATCCCTATTTACTACAGAAAGTATTCGTTGGGTCAGTAACAGTTATATTTTTATATATTATAATAAATAGAATTTGTTTTTAATATCTTACCAAAAACATAAATTGTTTTTTAATATGTGACTAAAAAACATTCGTCACATAAAAAATCAATCTATTACTGCTGCATAATTTAGTATTGAATAATCAAATAATTTACATTATTTAAACAATCTTAATATAAGACTATGTCATTTTTATTTTAAAAAAAACAATATGTTATCTTTTATGTACTGGAAGTATAATATAACAGACTAAAAATCTGGAATTAAAGAAAGAATAAAAGTAGAAAGTTCGCCTCAGTTAGTACAAAGGTAAATTCCTCATTTGATTGAGCTTTACATGATATCGTTCTTTTTGTGATTCTACTTTTTTAATTTCTCTTAAAAAAAGAAAGATCATACTAATGTTCGATAGAGACATCTTCATTGACTTTTACCCTTTTTATATTTAATTACCAATACCCACTTACATAATTCATAAGCAATATTGTACAACAAAAACCCTGCAATATTTTCTCAAATATAATTTTCACAGAAAATGACTGAATATCCGCAAGAAAGATAAGAGCGGGCTACTCATGACCACAAACAAAATCTATTTATCAATAAAAAAATATAACGTCTATTATATTTGTATTTAAGTTGAAACAGTGCATTAGATATATATTTTTAATTAGAAATAATCCAATTAAAGAATTTAAATATTGGAAACAATAGAAAGCCAAACTTTATTAATTTTTTATTTCCATATTAAACACAGTTACATTCAGAATTCTTAGTATGCCTTAACATAAACTGAATTTCTTCTTTCCATTCGAATATACGTTCTGCAATAGATAATCAGTTAGAGTTATATTTAATATTCGATTTTTTATGTTTTTTATAAAATTGTTTGCAGTGAAGTTTGACAAATTAATTAAAACTCACATTTTTAAGGACTACAATTGAATCTAGATCCAATTAGGTCAAACTATATTCAGATTTTAAATAAAAAACAGCCAAATCGATTTATAATAATAATTAAAAAAAAAAAACTTTTTCGACAATACTACCGCAATGCAATGCATCATTCATGCATGTGAAAAAAGGGCATATATTCCCAAGTAAATTCAAGATTTTAAAAAACGGTCAAAATCCGCATTTAACGCTGAATCGTCAAAGATTATAGACTTTCCTCGCAACCAAAGTTTTATAATGGACAGCCACAACAGCAATGTCAGTTTTCACTGCATAAAAAATCACCTATGAAAACGTAACGATTACAATTCAAGAGTGAAATTGAGATCAAATGAATTTGATGATTCTTTTTAATTTTTCAAAAATAAGAAATTGAAAATGTATGATTCCATAAGATGTTTTGAAAAACAAAGATTTTCGGAAATATCTTTTACAAAATCTTCACAAAATCGTTCTCGAAATGGAAATCCACTTAAAAAATTAATTTCGTTAATAAAAAAAATAATGCCCTTCTATTTTGCATTTTTTTTACTTTTCCAACTTCCACAAATTCTTTCAGATGTATTATTATGAAAATGAATATTTTCCCCAAACAAAATGCCTAGTTCTAAGATTTACTACTAACTATTTCATAAAATCATATTCCTAAATTATAGCAGTATCAAATTCCCGCTGCTAAAAAAAATCGCTCTCTAATTTCAGTTTCAGACAACAGGCACCGCCAGATTCGCCTGTGACTATGTTTCGTTTCAAGTTTTTCCTACACTCCTCTACAGTGTTCAGTCGGTTTCGTCTTCCGGAGTCTATACTACAACGACGTATTACGATTCATGACTTAACTTTTTTACCAGCTACCATTGAGGTAAAAGCACATACGTGGAAGTGAGGAAAAAGGAAAAAAAGCGAGATAGAACCTGTAGTTTGCGGCGCTTCTCCTCTGCGTGTTTGCGTTTGGCGAGATCGGCAACCCAACGGAATCGCCTGCGAGGGTTTTTGACGAGCCACACGGCGGATCTCCATTTGGCGAGGGCTTCGATGGAGCGATCGTTGGGATTCAATTCGAAATCCTTGAGATTCATGAAATTATCCATGGCGCTTCTGCTCCTCCAAAGGAATCACTCTGCATTTATTATCCAGAGCAGGGGTCGGTTCTGAGGATATGTGCGAATGGGATATTTTATTTGTTGTGTCTAGTAATGGTATCGCTCTGACCCTCCCACACCGCGTAAATGAGAAAACAATTACGAGATTCAATTCGGCGATAAATAAAAATATTAAAATGGAAAGCTTAGATCACAAGACTAACGACATAGTGAGTTCCACGTAGATTTTATCATATATTTTGTCAACAATTTTAAAAATTAGGTAACGATTTTGTTATTACCTGTACTCTAGTTATTAATTTATAAAGTTTGAATAGGAAACAAAAAAAACAACTTTCATATTTTATGTATGGGAAAATAATACCAATATCTTTGCAACTAAGACTGTAAAGAACATCAAGAACTGCTTTTCACGATCTTTAACTCATGAACAAAAAACAATATTGTGTGAAACATAATTGTTTGCGTGAAGAACAATATCAATCTATCAATCAAATGTTTTCGAAAACGAGAGAACAGGAAAATGGTAAGAAAACATCACAATAATATTTGAGTGGAGATGACATTAATTTATTTTTATAGGTATTGTTAGAATTAAGGATGAAAATGGTATATGTGAGTTGGATTATCTTATTTATATTTTTAAAATAAAAATTCATCTACATATTTAATGGGTAAGTAGTTTTTTTTTCATTCTTACAAAATAATATTATCTCATCTCAATTATGGAAAAACATTATATTTATATTTGTCTTAATATTTTAAATATTAATTAAATGATATTTTTTACAAAAAATAAAAATATAATTGTTCTTATTTTTCCAATGGATATACAATGTTTAAGTCAGTAAAAAAATTTTAGGATGAGAAAATTGTGTGTATTTTCTAGTGTAATACCATGTATATTTATAGAATTTGTGAAATTAATGTGTTTGTCATAAAAATTTGTGCAAGCTTAATTTATGTTACTAACTTAGGTAGGCTTATGGCTTTTTATTTGTGTTATTATTTATTAACTCAGGTACCTCCTTTGAGAATTTTACTTATGTTATTGTCTAAGTAACTTGAATGTTTCATTTAAGAGTTTTGTATATGTTATTGTCTAAATATCTTAGTTGCCTGATTTAAGGACTTTGCTTATGTTCTTGTCTAAGTAATTCAATGTTTCGTCTAAGGGCTTTACTTATGTTATTGTTTAAGTAACTCGATGTCTTGTCTGAGAGCTTTGTTATATTACCGTTAAGTAACTTGGTGCCTCATATGAGGGTTTTGCTTTTGTTAGTGTCTAAGTAATTTGTGTCTTGTTTGAGGACTTTCATTTATGTTACCATATAGATAACTTGATGCCTCATTTGATGGCTTTGCATATATTATCATCTAGATAACTCAATGCCTCATTTAAAGGTTTTTCTTATGTTAGTGTCTAAGTAACTTGATGTTTTGTGTGAGGGCTTTTATTATGTTACTAATGTTTCGATCCAAGTTTGTCGAGTGATATCGCTAAGGTCAATCACCCTTAAGCCCGAGCTATTGGTCGCTTTGGAGTTTGTGTTTGGTACTGAAACGACAATTTACTCCTGTACTTGGACACTGGAACACCGAGTTGCTCATATACTCAATCACTATAACATTGTGTTTACTTTGGTATTCAGACATTGGAACACTGAGTTATTCTTGTACTCAATGAATTATTCCTGTACTTAGGTATTAGAACGCTGAGTTGCTCTTGTTCTTGTAGTCGGACACTGAAATGTCAATTTACTTTTATACTCGGACACTAGAATAATAAGCTGCTTTTATATTCAGACATTGGAACGTCGAGCTGTTCTTGTATTCAAGCATTGAAACGCCAAGCTACTTTTGTATTCAGACATTAGAACGTCGAGCTGTTCTTGTATTCAAGCATTGAAACACCAAGCTACTTTTGTACTCAGGTACTGAAACACAAAGTTTACTCTTGTATTCAAACACTAAAATGTTAAGTAGTTCTTGTACTCACTAAATTCTTCATGTACTCGAGTATTGGAATGTCGAGCTACTTTTATACTTAGGCACTAAAATGTGGAGTTACTATTATACTCTAGCGTTGGAACGTTGAATTTCTTTTGTACTCAGACATTGGAATGTTGAGTTACCCCTACAAGGGAACGAGACTCAACGACCCTTTTCATCTCTATAAGGTGGAGTGTGATTTTTTTTCGACCTTCGAAATTCTTCCTACGATCTATTTTGTTGATCCAGACATTTTGGAGATCAAGATTATTGCTTCTTGGAGTGGTTGTGTGTGATTTTGTTATTGACTTGAACGTGGAAGAATGTTTACAAGTGAATTTGTTCCACTAAATAAGAATTTTGATGTTAGTTATCAAGAACAATTAAGTCATCACTAAAATTTGTCATATATTTAAAGATCTATGTTTTGAATCTCCGCAAAAACAATAATAAACTAATGTCATATTATTAAGTATCAAATGTCAAAATGATACACATTTTTTATTGGAATATCAATATTAAGAAAGAAATTATAAATATAAATAATTATATAAATATTAAATATTAGGGGTTTGCTAATTTATTGGAATATCAATATTAAGAAAGAAATTATAAATATAAATAATTATATAAATATTAAATATTAGGGGTTTGCTAATTTATGTAAGGTATTTTTTTAGTTGTTATGTTTTAGTAAAGTGTATCAAGTTTTAGGTTAAAAAAATCTCCATTAAAAAAACATACTTTAAATCCAATAGTATTTTAATAATTTTAAAATTTAATTTAAAATAAAAAATAAAATATAGTTATTTATTGTTCATGACTTTATAGTTATTGTCACGTGTATTAGTTGTTTTTTAAAATAAAAAATAAAATAAAAGGTAGTCTACCAACAGGGACCGGGCGCCGACGGGACGGACACCCACATCATTGGACCACCAAACGGACCGGACGCCCACATCACCGAATGGGACCCAGGAAACTACCCTTCTACTTACTGTTGGGAAGGGTTGGGCATGATAGGCCGGACGCTTGTATGCCCATAATCACGCAACCTTACCGCTTGACACTTGGGGAAAGAACAACTCGCCCGAAGTCGGCCGGCCAGGCCGGGGACCCGTTAAGGGCGGCCGGTCATGAGGGTAAGTCCCACGAGGGCGGCCGCCCGCGTTACTAATCAACTTAGCTTAAGGTAAGTAGGGATTTAGAAGCTATTGGGCTGATTTGGGCCATGATTAACTTTTCACTAATCCCAAGCCCATAGCGAAAACTATAAATACAGATCCAGGGTAAGTGGTAGATAAGTTGCATTTACTGCACATTTATTATATAACTCTCAACTGACTTTGGCATCGGAAAATCTTTTGCAGGTCTCCCACCCGGACTGAGGAGAAAATTGAGGAGTGAGTACGGAGGATCAAGCATACGAAGCACGAGCAAGGGAAGACGTGGAGATGTTGGACGAACACAGCCCTTCACATCCGAAACAGGTAGTTATTTATCATCCATGACTTTAGAAATATTTTTAATTATAATATTTTTAGAAATATATAATTTTTATAGTTACACGTGTATTAGTTGAACATTTTGGTAACATATTTCTTTTGCAATTTTTATTTATATTTTTAAGAACATATTTTCTTTATGTTAAAAGTAATGGTTATTATTTCATGGATCTCCTCCAAAAATTTAATTACTAATCTCTCATATATATATATATATATATATATATATATATATATATATATATATATATATATATATATATATATATATATATATAATTTTTAAATATATTTTTGTGGTAATTGAATTAGCTTTTATTTTATGTAATTTAGTATGTTCTTTTAATAAGCTCTTTGTAACCTTAATTAAATATAAATGAAAAAGTTTTTCTATATACTTGTTACTGGATGCATGTTTTCTTTTCTTTACTCTCTAAATGGAAACAAATGAAAAAGCTATTGTATTTGGTGTTTTGATATAAAAAGAATGTGCTTGTAACAACTTGTAAGCCAAATATCCTATTAAGGTTTTATCATAGTACACTTTTAAAATAATATATATTAATTACTTCTAAAATTCCATATGACAGTTTTACATTAAATTACCTACTAAACAAATGTTATATGTAAAGGATTATAATAAAAATCTTAACATTCATTTTTAAAAATTATATATTCCTAAAAATTATATATCCTTAAAAGTATTATAATTAAAAATATTTCTAAAGTCACGATGATAAATACAGGAATACATTTATTGATTGTCTGGAACATTGATGTGGGGAAGTCTTGAAGCTGTTTTTCTCTCTAATGAGTCTTAGACCCGTTGGAATACAGGAATCATTTTTTTTTTCCTTCATTTTTAATTTGTGCTAAAAAAATTAATTAATTATTATGATATTTAAAAAATAATTTATTTATATAATTATATTTAAGTATTACAATTATAAATAGTTATAAATATAAATTTGGATATAAATTTTTGTATGTTAAATTAACATAATAATAATTTAATAATGATGATGAAAATTAACATAATAATAATTTAATAATGATGTGTATATTAAAATAAAATGCTTGCTTGATTGTTATTTAAGTAAAATGTTCCGTACAAAGTAAAAATAACATGAAATTCAATGTTAAAATTTATAAATAGAAACACATGCGACTATTATATGTTGAAAAATAGTGGCATAAGAGATCACACACACACACACACACACACATATATATATATATATATATATATATATATATATATATATATATATATATATATATATATATATATATATATATATATATAATGATAAATATTAAAATTAAAAAATAACATTTGGATATAAATTTGTTTATGTTAAATTATACCAGAATAATTGATTAGTGTGTGTAGTTATAAGTTAGATTTCCACCATAATCATCAACAATGCGTCTCCAAGGATTCGTCCGTGATTAAGAAAATTACATCTTAAGAAACATAAAGTAATAATACTTCAATAAAAAGTGTTGTCTATTATTTTGTGTTTTTATAAATAACATTTATTTAAATAAGTGTTCTTTCTTCTGTCTATTTCATATTTTGTAGTAATGATATTGAACTGTGTCTAATTTGACTTTTTATTTTTATGTAATGCTTTTGGATAAACCATGTTACACATTAAAAATTTGTGCTGGAAAAGTGATTAAACTTTGCATACAGTAGCTTTTTCAGATTACGTAGTTTTTTAATAAGACTCTTTAATTATACTCATTACGGAACAGTTTAACTTATATATATTTAAATTATATTTGTATATTATAATCGATAATTTAATATATTGATTATTATTTATTATTATAATTTTTATAAATACAATTAATATTCACTTCATTACCATTTCATAAGTTATCTTTTTTGTGTGTTTTACTGTCACAAGAAACACTCGCTCTGTTTTATTACCATTTCATGAGTTGTCTTTTTCTCTGAGCCCTATGTTCAAGAATCATGACACGAGGCCATCTGACACACGCATGGTCGGATATATATTTTAAAATAATAATGGTAACAAACTCTCATTTATTTTGTGTTGCCCAACAAAAGACCCATTTTGATTTCTGGAAAAAGTACAATTGACTTATTAGTACTTTTTTTTGGTGATAAGGGTTTCTAAGTACTTTTATCAATAATAATGCGCACTTTGCATTGTCTTCATTACGCAAACTTGCTCAAACTTATATATTTTATAACAATGTTTTGAAAATATTTTTTTACAACATTTTAATACTATTTAGACATCATTTTATTTTATGATTGATTAATCTTAGTATTTATAATTATTATTATTAATTATAAAGTAATTTTGGATCAATCACATAATAACACGTAAATAATATAAAAATATTATTAAAAAAATATTGTCAAAAGCATACATTATCATGCCTTTTTGAATTTTAAATTCAAAATTTGTTACTACGTATTTTGGTTTCACTAATTTATATATCTTATTTAATCATTTGTGTTTATTACAGTTGTATTTTCATGTTTAGTAAATTAATAAGAGGAAAAACGTTTTTTAACAGCTTTTTTTTTATAAATTTCGTGATTAGTTCACTTTAAATATATAAATTAATAAAATAATGAGACATAATTCATTGTAAAAAAAATTGTTAAAAAAAATTATTAACGGATCCTAGTCATAGTTGTAAAAGTTAAAAAAAATGCTCTGAAGCTTCTCTCGAAGGCTAAGGACAGTGAAAAACATATAGTGATCTCACGCAGTCAAACAGTAGTAAGAGACAAGAGTTTTAAAGTTTATTTTGTTAAAGAATCCTATTTTCTGTTAATATTTTGGAAAGTAAAAGAAATAATACATCAATTTATTAAAATATTGATTGTTCAAATAAAAGTAATCTTGTATAAGTTTAACAAAAAAAAAATCATAAATACACATGAAAGGAAACAAATAACCATCTGTCACATTAGAAAAAAACATTAACAAAAGCAGTCATTACTTAATAAAGGATATAAAAGTTTTGTAAAATGTAAAGGTTTTAATGTCTTTTAAAATTATCCACAACTAATAAAAAGACCTTCTCTTTCGATTAGTTGCAAATGCACTAGACAAAAATTTGTAATGCCTTTTTATAATAATGAATTTCAAATTATTAATAATTACATTTAAATATATTACTTTGATATGTTATAATGTTGCATACTATAATAGTAATTGTAGCAAATTATTTTTAATTTAACTAATAATTTTGTTTTTGTATTGAGATTATTTTAATGTTATGAACAATAAAAAGATTCAATCCTTTTTACTTAATTATAATTTCAAATTTTATAAATTGAATAAAAAAATACATTAATCAATTTTTCAATTTTTAGTTTCAAATATTATTAAATAAAAAATTATTAATCAATTACTCATTATTTTTTTCTATTTATATCTACAATTTGAAACTAAATTTTTCAAATTAAATGTTGATAAAATTAAATGATGATGTCAATATATCTACGCAATGGTTATATTTAAGAAATCATTACTTATTTTTAAAGGTTTACACTATTTGATAATACAATTACCTCAATGTTTTTTGAAACATTAGTAGTATTTTTAGAAGTAATATTTATATTTGAATTGGAAATCTAATTTAATATTCATGTCTTTATCTCTATTCAAAATTTCCATTGAAAAGTTCATAATTTTTTCCTGTTGTCAAATGTTTAAATAAATTATTATTTACAATATTCTTTATTTAGTTTATTAATCATATAATTATTTAATTATTTAATTATTTAATTATATTATTATTATTATTGAGAGAATTACGTTATGTTTATGTTTTCTTCAATTATAAAATTATATTATTATTATTATTATTAACATTAGAGAGTGATTTTTTTTTCGAAATTTTCATTGTTACATGTTTCTTCCATAATTACAAATGAGTTACACTCTACATATTCTAACAAATTTTACATTTTATTTTAATATTTATTGAAATAAGAAATGTTCAGAAGAGTCATAGAGGTGAGAAGAAACCTCTTAAGCTTGATACTTTTAATAGTTGAAATTAATATTTGATTAAATTATGAGTGGTCATAATCATTTGTACCGTATAATCGAGTAGTCATGAGTATTTTTATCTGAACGCTCAGTTAATGTTTTCAAAGAAACGAAAATTTTCTCAATCTCAAAGGTACATTGTCACATTTGACCGCTTGACAAACGTTTTCACAGTCGACCGTTCAACTAATAATTGTCCTCAAGAGTCATGAAGGTGAGAAACCTCTTGAGTTTCCATAACATGCTATACTTTCAAAAAGTTTGAACGTGTTTGCTTAAATTATTGTTTGTAATGAATCAATTTATATGTGTATGGTATGATATATGAGTCGCACCACCTAGAATAAACAAGTCACATATTAACGAGTTATTATATGATTATTTCCGAACGATCGTCAATCTACTAGACAGAGTGATCGTCGTATCATATTCTCGTCATTGTTGCTCCCAACATCAATCGTCCAATGATCGTCTTTTAGCGATCGTCTGTTGCTTAAACCAAACGGTCAACATTAGCTCACAGGGTCACGTCAACCCAGTCAAAGATAAAAGTCAACAAACATTCGGTTAGCTTTAGTCAAACTGGATCAATTAATCCAAATAAATTAAAGAATAAGTGGTTAGAAATATCTGGCCATGATATCGCAAATCACGGAACTAACTAACCCAATATCAAGCATGACCAAGCAGTTGTGTTTTACAAGCAGTTGAGTTCTCCAACCAACCGAATTTTTAGGTAAACAGTTTATCTTACTGTTAGGTTAAATATGAAAAATCAGAAGGAAAAATTTACGATTTTCTGAAGATAAGGAGAGAAAGAGGAAAAATATTATTTCTTCCATTATTGAACTAAAAAAAGTTCTATCATTCCCTTTTTCTGACTTGAGCGTCGGAGTGCCTTGGCAGGTACCCACTCTATTCTCTCTGAAGAGTCTTGTGTAGAAAAAAGACGTAAAGATAACTACATCGCTCTGAAGAGTCTTGTGCGTCGGAGAGAACGTCATTCATTATATTCGCATCTCGCCTCACTAAAACAATATGTGTTTTATTAATAGTTTTATTTGAGTGTGAAAATGTTGTGAGAAATAAATAATAGTTAAATAGTTCATAAAATGAAAATATATCATAATCAATAGTAACCGATAATAACAAATATAAATAATATATATATATATATAATAATAAATAATAAAATGATTCATAATAAATTATAATGAATAATAATTAATAATAAATATAAATGATAATAAATAATATGGTTAAATATGGCTGAATTCTGATATGAAATTGGTTCTCAAATTTTGAAAACATGAGAAGATATATTCACGTTAATATAATTGAGTTAAAAAAATAAATAAATTTAATTTTTAATTTTAGAGATCAGACAAAGTTTTAAAGACAAGTTTACATCAAAGTTAAAAACTAAAAATATATTTAATTTTAAATAATAAATTATATAAAATAATTTATAATAAATAATAATAAATATAAAAATATAAATATAAATAATAATTAATCAAAATAAATATGAATAATAATAAAAAATAAACAATAAAATAAATATAATTAATGCCAATAAAATGATTAGTCATAAATAGTAATAAATTATAATAAATATAAATAATAATGAATAATAAAAATATAAAATAAAAATAAATAAATAATAAAGAATATAAAAATAATAAATAATGTCCTGTAGATTTAATGTTCGTTAAATAAATGATACAAGATAAGATGGTATAAGTTAAAATCACGAGACAAGGGCTTCATTCAAAGAATCACCACTAATCAAATTATATAAGTTCAATTAATCTCAATAATCAGATGATATAAGTTGATGATATTATGAAACAAAACAATGTTAAAGTTCTTATTTATATTGATAAGACAATATAGTAGAATGAATTTATAATACCTTCGTTATACTAAAATGAATCTATTGACCTACTCTTTACACTTTTCTACAAAATTTATTTATACTTACTAGTACAAAAACAGTGTATAACATTACGCGTTTAACGTTCAACCGTTGAATAACTAACAACGTTAAAAATGATCGGTGATATTTTTGTAAATAAATGCAATTGTAGAATATCGAAACCCAATTCAATTCGACGTTCTTGATGGTAATTATTTAAATCAGTGCGTCATTCTATTTCTTCTTTCTTTTAAACCATCAATAGTACGTCAAATCTTATAGGGATTCGACGTAATATTTGTCCGTCAGAAGCCAAAGAGTCACCATTTTTAATTCTTTTTTCTTTTAAACAACAAATAATACGTTCAATTCTGTAAGGGTTTCGACGTATTATTTGTTAGCCAGAAGCCAAAAAATACCTTCTTTTTAATTTTTTTTTCTTTTTTCTTTTAAACCACATATAATACGTCGAATTTTGTAGGAGCTTCGACGTATTATTTGTCAGCCAAAAGTTTCTCCTTTTTAATTTGAACGGAAGATTGAAAATTCATTCACTTTATCTTAGCGCGCAAGACCCTATTCTTTTCTCAAACTTTTCTCGAACGAAGTTTGACGACCATCACATGTCATCTTTCTTTCATTTGATACAAATGCATGTTAATTAATTACTTTATGTATAATTTTTGTTTGTTTTGACCGATTATTTTCGTGTTCTTGTCCTTCATAGGCGCATTCTGCTTTCTCTCCCACTAGTGGAAACACTTTATTTCGACGAACCCACCTTTTGAAGGTTAGTTTTCGCTTTCGTTTTGAAGAACTTATTTGTTGAACTTGTTTGTTGTTGTTTTTTTGTTGAACTTGTTTGTTATTATTTTTTGTTGAACTTGTTTGCTGTTGTTATTTGGTTGAACTTTTTGTTGTTGTTGTTTGATTGAACTTGTTTGTTGTTGATATTATATTACACGTTCATAGTTCATGCTTTATAAAATACCAAAAACTAAAATTTTTTGTTTTTCTGCTTTTCGGGTCTCAAAGAGTTGTAAAAAAGTATTACACTTAATTAAAAAAAAAACAAAAACATTGTTTTATGTCGAATATTAACAAAATTCGATGTCAATTTGGTTAACATTGAATTTTTTAAATTTGACGTCAATTTAATGTCTACCGATATGACGTCAACCTCGAATTTGATGTGAAAGGCCAAAAAATAACGACGTTATACAATATTTTTGTACTAGTGACAGTCTACTCTTCACTTTTTTTGTGCTTCATCTTTTCTACCATATTAGTTCTTTTTAATTATTTTTTCTTTTAAAACACTAATAGGATGTCGAATTCGATTGAGAATCGATGTAATATTTGTCACTCAGAAGTCAAGTTACTTCCTTTTTAATTTTTTTATCCTTTTTTACTTTTAAACCACAATTATATATCGAAGTTCTGATCAATATGACATTTTATGGGTTGATTTAAAAGAAAAATAAAAAAAAATAACAATTGACTGTCGTCCAATATTTGTTACAGTCAACATCATATGTGGATGGTAGTAAACAGTCGGAAGCAAATCACTATTTAGTATTTATTTATTTTGAATTGAACGTATGTTGTTTCCTAAGCTGACGTTGTCATTACTAAGGTCATTGTTTTACGTCGAGCTGGTGCTTGTTAGGACGTTAATTTATTTTAGATGGGAGTTATGTTCAAAAATACAACGTGGATCGATTGAATTTATTTATAACAATGTCACCTGTCATTGTTAACATTGACTCATCTATTATGGAACGTAATACGGATTTTTGTACTAGTAAATTCAGAGGTGAGAAGATTTTGCCATCCTTAATGTCAAGAAGGATTGTTTTTTAGGAAATACGTAGATAGTACTTTTACAAGATGCAATTAGAAGGGACATATTCAATAGAAGCTTTATTACTGAATAATGTCATAGGAAAGTATTTTGCATTAACCACATGATGAGAACTAGCTTCTGCCATAAGAACCAAACTAATGGTATGACTATTGAGTGATGTGAGAAATGAAAGATTCCATTTCCATGCGAGAAATTCCACCTTCATTCGTGGACCTATGAATGTCATTTTTAAGCCTCACTGCTCTCTCTCGCATCTCCTCACCTTCCTTTGTTTGCATCAACCTTCTCACACAATTCTCAACATGTGATGCAGTCACCAACTCATTCCTCCTCTGAGACCAATCCCTCACAACCAAACCAGCCTTCAGAACTTCTGTGACCAAAGCTGCATTTTTTGGTTGGTCAGAGTGGATGGGCCACGCTGCTATTGGCACCCCCATGGATAAGCTCTCCAAGCAGGAGTTCCATCCACAATGACTCAAAAAACCCCCCATTGAAGGGTGGCTCAGAATTTCTGATTGGGGTGCCCAATCCCTCACAACCAGCCCCATGCCTTTTACTCTCTCCTCAAACCCATTTGGAAGCTCATGCTCTTTTGCTTCACTTCCATCAAAGATGTTCCCTTTATCAGCATCTCTCAACACCCAGATGAACTTCTGTTTGCTTTGCTCCAACCCAGTTGCAATGTGATGGTTTTGTTCCTCCGTGAAAGTTGTTGTGGTACCGAAACACACATATATCACTGAATTTGGCTCTTGCTTATCAAGCCACTCCATGCATGGGTGCCTAAATTCTGTCGAATCATTCTTCTCAATGGCTAAAAGGTTGAGTGGCCCCAATGCCCAAACCTTCTTGCCGGCATTGAGACGCTGCATAAAGTCAACGTAAGGACCTTCAATTGCCCTGCTCGTGTTGTAAATATCACCATTGGAGTTGAGAAATTCATTATAATCATGTGTAGAAAGAAGATCCGTGAAATGGGCTGGGAGGCATCCTTCGTCAGAAGGAACTTCTGGGAAATGAATATCTTCAACCGGGGGTCTTCCTTGTCCCTCCCAAAAATAAACAGAGGCAACAAAGGCAGGGAAGATGTGAAAAATGTATTTTTCAACATTTGGCAAGTTTATGGCATCTTGTGCCACTGATGCCATGAGGGCATCATGGATGATTATGACCTTTTTGGCTTGAGATGAAAGGGATTGAAGAAGTTTTCCCACAGGCTCCCGAAGTTGTGTGGCGGCCACAAAGGAAGGAATGAGATGAGATGGAAAATCACTTTCTGGATTGTTAGGAATGGGAGGAGGAGAAACAAAGGGTGGAACTTCAAAGGCATGGAAATGGATGTCTGAAATAGAGTTTTGGTGTCGAAGTGTTACCTGGCGAATGTGTGTGATGGTGCTAACATAATGAACAGGTATGTTGTGTGCCACGATTTGGCGTGAGAGGCGCAGAAGCTGGTTGAGGTGACTCTGTGCAGGAGAAGGTATCACAAGCACCACCACTTTGCTTTCATGAGGAATGTTTTCTTCATTCAAAGCCATTGGAAAATTTTGGTAGCAAGATGCTATGTTAGCTTATTCTTAGGTTGTAGTAAATTGGAACATATGGGTATGTTTTTATACTACTCAACATTCATAAAGGAAAATGTTTTATTTATAAATAAAATTAGAAGAAGATATTGGTAGAAGATTTCGAGACGCTAAAATAAATAAGAATATAAAAAAGTAAAATATAAGTGTAAAAAAATATTAAGATTGAGAGTGAGTTTTTATTCGTTCAAATAAATAAGAACATAAGAAAATATGCATATAAAAATATCCATATAAGAATGAGTCATAGAGGTGTGAATTGTTAAGTTAATTAATTGATAATATCTTTGATTTTGGAAAATTATGAATTATGTTTTAATAATATATTAAATAAGCATTTGTCAAAGTAAATCATAGAATTAATTCATTAATAAATTAATTAATTAATTCGAAACGTTTAAAACAGTTAGGAATTAATTAATTGATTGGAAACCAATTGATATACACTTCATTAATAAATTAATAAATAAGCAATTGATATCATTAAATAAACTACATAAAATTGAAGTAATGAAAATATTGAGAAATTATTCATGGTGCTGTAAAAAATTGAAACGATCTGTAGTCCTAAAAACCATAACTAAACACCAAGATAGAAAAAAAAAAATAAAAGATTGAAGTATGGACCCAACATTGAAACCATTTACTGTCTTTAAGCCCAACAGATAATTCGAATAAAAAAATAGGATAATTTCCAAGTAAGAACAAAAAAAATATGATTGATAAGTAATAAATAATTGATAGAATTAATTACTGTTGGCAACATGAAATAAGGTTAACATGGTGTATCAATAAGCAACTTGTGAACAAAGTATATTCAACAATTAGTATTAAATTACTAATAAATTTTTATAAATATTATAAATATTTACTGTAAACATTTCAACATGAAAGAAAAATATAAATTCATATTAACTAATATTAATTAAAAAACAACATCAAAAAACAATATAAACAATAAATGATTAGAGACAATATATTAAATAAGCAGTGTCAAATTAATTGCTACAATTAATTGATTGAAAACGTTTAAATAATTTTAATTTTTCCATATTAATTGACTGAAAACGTTTACAAAAATTTATGTTTTACATATACAATTCATTACTATTGGCAACATCAAATAAGGTATACGGTAAACAAATATATTACGTCATAAAAAAAATGAATACAATAAAAAATGTATACTAAAAAGTGAACTAAAGAAATGAATAATGAAATGGATTGAAAAATTCAAATGTAGCTGCCATGAATTTAGTATTCATAACACAAAGGACCGTCAACACATTTACATGGGAGCAAACAAAAACGACCTCAAATAAATATCCAAATAAACAACACTGAATAATTGTTAAACAATAAATTAAGGTTTAATCATTTCGGACATCCCTATTTCTGTAGGATCATCTCAAATAAGTCTTTTAGGTTTCTTATTATGAAAAATGGAATCAATTTAGACCTCGCCGTTAGTTCCGTATTAGGATGTGACACGTGTCAGTTCGTGATTTTTAAAAATTTTTGAATTATTTTTTTATTATTATTATTTTCATTTTTTATTTACTTTTCTTTTTTAAAATAAAATAAAAAATGTCACATGTCAAATTGATATTGTGCCACGTGGTAATGACAGATGACACTAATAGTGTCACGTATCATTATCAAGTCACATGTCATTGCATTAGTCTCAAATTTGGTCCTGTATTTTTATTATCTCTCAATTAGATCCTGTATTTTTATTCTGTCTCAATTTAGTCTTAATTTTAATTAAAATATTTAAATAACATAATTAACATTTATATGATTAAGTAATATAAATATAATTAAACTTAATTTTGTTAAAAATATTTAATAAAAATATCTATTTTAATAAAAATATTTGTTAATATTTATATATAATTTAAATTTTATTTGAATTTGAGACACAATAAAAATACAGGGATCAAATTGAGACACAATAAAAATACATAGACCAAATTGAGACTAATGCAATGACACGTGGCTTGATAATGTCACCTGGCATTGTCATTGCCATGTCACACTATCATTGCCACGTGACACAATATCAGTTTAATACGTGACATTTTTTAAAAAAATTAAAAATAAATAAAAATGAAAATAATAATAATAAAACAATAATTAAAAAATTCAAAAAAATCATGAACTGACACGTGTCACCTCCTTTAACGGTGCTAGTACGAAACTAACAGCAAGGTCTAAATTGATTTAATTTTTCACAATAAGGGACCTAATTGAATTTACAATACAAGGACCTATTTAAGACGATCCTACATAAATAAGATGTCCGAAATGATTAAACCATAAATTAATTAAAAATTGCAATAACCAAACAAAATATACAATATACATAATATATAATTATAACGGACATAAGTCTTGAGTAAAATTGGGTCTTTCAAAATCAATATAACAAAAAGAAGAAGAAGAATCTACTCATTGATAAATACACGTATATCCATCTTTCTTCCAAAGTTCTATAATAGGTCCCCTTCGCAAGGAATCCGATACTAAATAAAATTGTTTTTAGTATGTTTCGATTCAAAGTTTTTCTAATAACAAATCACCCTACATGGTTTGTTTTAGAGTATAAAATTTTATTTTAATTTTGATTTTAAAAGACGTGTTTGGAAGAAAGAAGGAGTCTTATACTTTTACTCCTAAGTGATGAAAGACTATTTGACATAATAGCTAGATAATCTTTTTCAATTTTGGTGGACTTCTTTGATAAAGTTCTTGCCAACAATTTACATTTGACAACATGAGATATATTACTTCCTATAATTTCCAAATATAGGATAATATGATTTTTAATACTTTTTTAGCAGCTTGATCTTGAGTAGATAAGGTAATGTGTCTTTATGAGATTGGTAGCTAAGGAATAAGAGATATGGGATGTTACATTCTTGTTTTGTTATTTTGACTTATTATTGTATGTGTGTATAATTTGGGTTAAATTGTGATTACTATTGTTTTGATTATTGTCTTTTGAAGTTTAAAAAAGTTTTGATTGAAATATGTTGAGATTTTTCAGAAAGAAAGTGATAATTTATTTGGGATTTAGGGTTTCAAAGGGTGTTTTTGAAAAAGATGATATTTTTTATAAAATAATATGTTTTTAAGATTTTTTTTTTAGTTTTATGAGTGTAACTGTGTGTGAGTATTTTGGATTAAGAAAGTTTTGAAGGTGTTTTAATTTTTGTGTTGGTAGACTCTAGTTAAGAGTTATAAATATGATGGTGGTTTGGGCTCTTTTTAGAGTAGGTGTTTCTCGAGTTGATGTCTTGAGAGGATCTCTCTTAGTTGTTGTTAATTCGATGGAGGAGAGAGTTTTTAGAGTGTCGAAGCTAAATGATGAATGTTTATGAGCATAAAACTTTATGAATGATGTGGGGTGTGTGCATGATGTGTTATAATTATAGACTTTTTCTCAATCCAGGAGGGGGTGAATTGATTTGAAAACATTTTTTTAAAAATTTCTAGGTGTTTGTTGTAGTTTTCAAAAGATCTTTAACCACCAAAGCAATGAAAAAAAACAAAGCAAAAGAACACAATAAGATATCTACTGGTTTAACTCTAAACAAGTCTACATTCAGTCATCCTCCAACAACTTGAGTTGGAGGGAATTTATTAATCTTTGAAAGTTAAGAATATAAGATTGACTCAATGTGTTCTCACCACACTCAAATACAAAAAAATACCAACCTAAAAAAGAGGCTACACATACACTCTTTTAGGAGTCTTGCCTATAGTTAAGACTAAACTAATACAAAGAATACACAATGAAAAGCAGAATATGGTGCACCACAAGTGCAGATTTTACAAAGAAAAGCAATGAAGAACTCTTGGTTGATCTTTCTTACACCCTTGGATGCTTAGAAACCTTGAACTCCTTTAAACAATGGTTGATCCTTCCAAGATTTCTCCAAGACAATTCAAAAACTTGTTCTTGTTTCAGTTTGATAAAAATTCAGAATGTTTTTCATGCCTCAAAAGGAATTATAACACATATATATAGCCAAGCCACAAAACTAGTATATTTAATCAATTATGTTATTTTCATAATCGATTAAGCTTTACACACTATTTTAATCGATTAGGTCATTTTCTTAATCGATTAAAAAAGAAAACAAATGTTTTGTGTGCTTCAGACCTATTTTAATCGATTATGTTATTATCTTAATCGATTTAAATTTTGTTCACAACTTTAATCGATTAAAGAATATGCTTAATCGATTAAAGCAGTAACATAAACCCAAACATGTGCAGTTTTGATCCTAAGTTCATTTAAGAAAAAACATTAATAATTTCACCATAGAAAACACTAAAAACACACACTTTACTTCTTTTTCTTTTCTCTACTTTCTTCTTTCTTAGTTTCTTCTTCAGATAGAGACGAGGCTACCACCATCCCAGTTGCCTGCATCGTCGAGATACTTCCCATTGAGACGCTTCTTCTTTTTGCATTTCAAACGCGTCTTCTTCCTGCATTTCAAAGCCAAACAACGTAACTTTCCTCAAACTCAAACGCTTCTTCTTGCATTTCAAAGCCAAACAATGTGACTTTCCTTCACAACCCCAAAGCCTGCTACAAGTAATAATAAAAAGTGTTTTGTGGGGTTGAGTTAGGCTTAAAACCCACTTTCTATTATGGTATCATAGCCATGGTTAGAGCCTATCCCAGTGAGTTCTATGTGGGCATTCTTCTGTTTCCACCCGTTGTCGGGTCGCTATCGGACCACCCCATTAATTTATACTCTCACGCACGAGATGTCTATACATCGGTGTGACTATACCTTGGCGTGAAGGAGGTGTGTTGGAAGTCCCACATCGACTAGATTTCTACTATCACGCACGAGATGTTTATACCTCGGTGTGAAGGGAGTGTGTTGGAAGCCTCACATCGACTAGAGATAAGACTAATTTATAATATATAAGTGAGGTGCAAACCTCACCTTACAAGCCGGTTTTGTGGGTTTGAGTTAGGCTTAAAAGCCACTTTCTATTATGGTATCAGAGCCATGGTTAGAGCCTATCCTAGCGAGTTCTATGTAGGCATTCTTCTGTTTCCACTCGTTGTCGGGTCGCTATCGAACCACGCATTAAAAATGTTTAATCCCACGCTCGAGATGTATATACGTCGGCGTGAGGGGTGTGTGTTAGAAGTCCCACATCGATTAAAGATAAGGCCAATTCATAGTTTATAAGTGAGTGCAAACCTCATCCTACAAGCCGATTTTGTGGGGTTGAGTTAGGCTTAAAGTACACTTCTAACATGGTATCAGAGCCATTGTTAAAGCATATCCTAGCGATATTTGTTGTTTGTTGGGCATATTGTTCCACCCGTTATCGGGCCGCTATCAGACCACCCATTAAAAATGTCTAATCCCACCCTCGAGATGTATATACCTCGGGGTGAGGGGGGTGTGTTGAAAGTTCCACATCGACTAGAGATAAGACCAATTCATACTTTATAAGTGGGTGCAAACCTCACCCTACAAGCTGGTTTTGTGGGGTTGAGTTAGGCTTAAAGTCCACTTCTAACAAGTAAGAAGAGAAGTCAAAATGAGGAATCATTCTAGAAAGCTATTTCAATGTGGTTCATACATTCTTTTCGAAATATATTTCATATCCAACTATTTCAAAAATTATTTCTGAAAGATATTATCTATATATTCCAAAAAGTTTAAATTTCATTATAAAAAACTTATTTAAAAAAAACTTAAATACTAATATACTTTCTTGTAATGTTTTACTCTTAATTATGCATTAAAGCTTAATATAGAGAAAGAAATTTCTTCTGAGTTTCATGACAAAGCTTTTCTTCTGTTCTTACTATTAACTTTCACTATTTCAATCTGGTGTATACTGTAAAAAGGATAATAATATTTTAACAACATTTTTTTGACAATATTTTAACATCATCTACATGTCATTTTGTGATTGGTCCAAAATTACTGCACAATCAATAATAATAATCATAAATACCAATATAAATCAATAATAGAATGACACGTAGATGATGTTAAAATGTTGTTTAAAAAATATTTTCAAATTATCATCATCCCTGTAAAAATATGCAGCATATATGGATGTCATTAGGGATTGTTATATATTCTTATTTTACTGCAGAATGTGTAGGTGGACATATAAACACATTTTTTAATAAGCTATTATTTATTTTTTCTTTCAATTTAATTTGCATCTTATTTAAAAATACATTTTTTTAAATATCTGTATGTATCAATAACTATTCACAGGTTAAAAAAAATTATGAATTTTTTTATGCAGGTAACTGATAGTGAAACAAATAACATGTATGATTTTTTTTATGTGAGTTGGATATTGAATAGACATTATAATTGAAAGATTTGATCCGATATCATTCCTAATAGTTGGTTTTGAGAAAGATACATATCATTAAAAAGAGTGGTCAATATCAAGATATATTTGAAACAATTTTTTAGTTTTATGTTTTTTTTAATAAAATCTATATTTGTAGAATAGTTTTTTTTAATTGATGTTGATTATTGATTATATAAAGTGAAAACAACTTTCAGTTTAGATCAATCACTTCTAAATCTTAATATTTTTTCTTAAAGTTTTCTTGGCAAGACAATTCTTGCAAAATCTCTCTTCAGGAGAGTGACACCCACATCAGAGCAGTTAAACACTGAACATCATCATTTTACTCAGGTTTTTGCTACTACCTGCACTCTACTTTTTTCTGCAACAATGCAAGTTGTAATTCTCAAATTATTCCTCAATAAGAAAATATAACAAAAATCCTTACATCTCTTTATTTTTTAGTATTTTCTAAATTAGATGCTTTAAAAAATACTTTTCAAAACACAATATAAAAAATATTTTTGAAGCCAATATTTCAAATCATTTTCAAATTTGGAATTATCTTCCAAAATATTTGTTTTGATTTTTTTTTATATTTTGACTTACTTGCATTTCTTGTTTGGCAATTGCTTCCTTTACCTCATCAAATTTCTTCTCCCATCCCACAAAAAACTTCCGAAAAGTACTTTCTGTAAAAGAAAGGGGATGTTTGACTTAAAAAAAAAATAATAATTCAGAACTGTTTTTTGTTTTCCAAAAAAGAAATTCCAAAAACAATGGAATGCAGGAAGAAAATGATTGGGTACAGAAAGTAATTGTCTTCTTGTTTTAATCTTGGTCGTCCTTATTCTTGCTTCCCTATCATTCCTCTCCCCCACTTTTCACATTTTTCTTCTTAAAAATACTATTTTTATTGATGCATTTTCTAGAATGCATAATTTGGAATACAAAATTTATATTTTAATTGTATATGAAATACAAAATAAAAAATATATTTAGATTATATAATCTAAAATGCAAAATTGATGTTTTATGATGTATAATTTGAAATATAATCTTTATATTCTGCATTATACATTTTAAAATATTTTCAGATTATGTATTTCAAAATTCAAAATAAAAATCTTAAACTACAAAATGAACTTGAAAATTTTAATTGTGTGGACTGCAGATCAAATTATAAAGGTGAAGGAAAAATCAACCGAAACCATCGAATGTTGACCATTTCAAAGTTCTATTGTTATCATTGGTATAAACATCTCATTGTTAATTCACCTGAACGTATATTTCGAAAATAATGATGATAGTTATTTATCTTGACATAAACTCTCAGACCTCGTAAATTTCACCCAAAAACCCCTGCTCAGACTCATTGAAAACGCACCCAAATTCTTTGTGCGGACGCCAGGTGTCAATCACTGAAGTTTCTGAAATCAGATAGTGGAAGGTAGGTGTCGGCAGGAGAGCGGACGCTCGTTTGAACGTGGGAAGGAAATGATGTTTTCTGAAACTGCCGTCCCACTCTCCTCTGCACGCACCCTCTTTCCCAAACTCTGATATTTTCTTTTCTCCTCCTTCTCACTAGAAACCATATCTTCTCTCTAAGGAAACTCACCCTTTTTCTCCTCCGATCAACATTCAGGCACCGTAGAAGCATCACCGGCGTCCTGAGCTTTATTTTAAACCGAACCAATTCAAGTTCTGAACTGGTAAGTTTCCTCGCCTCTTAGTCGTTCGTTCTCTAATACATGCAACTCAAGTTCTGGTTGCATGCTATCTTCTTGTCTAAACAAATTCTGGGTTTTTGTTTATGTTTTAGTTTGAAGAGTTTGGTTGAGCATTGAGGGTAGAAGGAATCGTAGTTTTTGCAAACTGAGTTTTAGTTTGAAGGACGTACGTTCACACTAGAGGTAAGGGAAGCTTATTTAATTTAATTTGATTTGTTTGCTATTGAACTGTCTGAATGTTTGTTTAGTTGATTGAATGATTTTGATGCATGATGGTTGATATGACTGTATGGAATGAACGTTCGTTTATTTGATGAGATGAAATGAAATATGAATGGATTAGGTTATAATGTATGAAATATATGAAACTTATATGATATGTGCTGTATGAGATATGAAAATTGATTATGATAGGAATTTTATAAAGTTCTGAAGTTATGAAGTTATAAGTTAAGAAAAATGAGTTTGAATGTAAAAGATTCTGTATATGAGATTTCACTATGATAAAGTACGTTCGTCACTGAATGGTCATTGACCGTTCGGTTTTCCTAGTAAACCTAGTTGAAACGGGATTCTTTCATTTGGAGAGAATCCTAGTGTAGGACGAGCGCCTTCGTGTGGTAATACTATGCTTGAGCGTTCGGCCAAGCATAGTGGGGCCTAAATCTAATGTGATAAACCTATTATATGTATATGTACTTGTATATTATTGTTGTTCGTAAACACCACCTCAATAGTAACTTAATATAATTATCAACCCTTTTATTTTAAGTTTATTAGTGCTCGGTCTCACACCTAGCGCTCGTAAGGAGTAGTTCTCGGTCTTATACCAAGCGCTCGTACCCCTTTCTTGTATAATCAATCTTGATGAAATAGCGTTTGTCCAAATTTTTAAGTAACATATTCTTACCATGTTCGGTCACTGACTGGTATTCGGTTTCTGTATACGAATGATTCTAAATATGGTTATTTAACGTTCGGACATGTCTACCTTCATTGGATCCGGCCTTGAGCCCCTATACTTAAATTACTGTTTGAGTATGGGTTTGAATTCACGAGAGTCAGTTCATTTAACTGATTCACTATGTAAATAACGTTCGTCATATATGGTATATTATTGTACTCGAGATATTCTCAAATCTAAAAGTAATTCTCTTGGTCTTATTCCATTCTGGAACGAGAGATTTTATCAGTCTCATTTCCATCGTTCGTTCTCGTTATGAAGAGGGCAGAACGTTCGTTATTTTATATGTTTAGAAAGGATGATGAAACTGACACCTAAGTGAAAGGTTATAAAGGATGAAGAGTATATGAGATGAATGTAAGATTTTGGATTTGAACGAGCGTTCCAGGGAGGAACGACTCTTGGATGAATATTGGAATTTGTAAAGTATGAATGTGGAAATGCTTAGCTGGCGGTTCATCCTGATGTTCCGTGAGTACTCGTCCTCACGTAGAGGAGGGTAAATCATGTGTGGGAACGACAGGAGGTCCTAGTCCTTAGGGGTACTTTGGACGGAACGGACTAACCTCGGGTGGCAGCTGATGAGAATTCCAGTTACTACATCACCCGGGTGCACGAACGTCGTAGCTACACAGAATTCATACAGTCCGGACGGTCAGTCTAGTAGTAGACCTTGTCTGTATAAGTATGTTGAAATGTACTTGATGTATTTGAATTGATAAACGTATGTTATTTTCTTGAATTAAATTACATAAGCTTACCCTGCGTTTTCCTTGTGTTGTCTTGTTGTACGTCCGTCTTGTTATTGCAATGATCATCCGTGTGGATGTGAGCAGATGGAAGCGCGCTACTTGAAGAGGCGCTGGAAGAAGAAAATTTGGAAGATGCGAACCTAGTGGAAGTTGAAGTAAAGGCCGAACCGTAGGATGTTCGGTTTGTAGTTAGTAGTTTAGCATGAAGTGATCGTTCGGTCACTTCCTTTCCCTTTTTGCTATTTGACCGATCGGTAATTTGACTTTTGTAAGCCGTTCGGTCATGATTCCCTAAATCTTGTACAGTTTACTTTTGACAACCCTATGTAAGGCCGTTCGGCCAAAATCATTCGTTTATTTAGTATAAAACTGAACTGGTTTATTATTCAATGTAATTAATTCTATTATATGATTTTTACTGTATTTTTGGAATGTTACATAAACAAAATAAGAAAAACAAGTCTCTTGATATTTATGAGATATTAGAAACAAATAATACATTAAAGATTGTCTTACATTAATAACTATAATGAATTTTTTATTTCTAAACAATAAAGTATGTATTATTCAATTATTAATTCACTCTAAGGAGTCATGCGTGATTCACTTTCCACAAAATTCCTATAATAAACAGAGTATGGTTGAATACAGGACAATATGTCTTGTCCCATTAAAAAAAACATAACAATCAATTAGGTTAGTGATTTAATTATATATTTCCATCTTTGAACTTAAGATATTAATATATATATATATATATATATATTAAAATGAGATTGTAAAATAGTTTTTTAAAAAGTCAAAATATAATTATCTATCACGTTTCATTCACTTAAAAGTGTGGTGTTTATATATAATATTTATTGGTCATGATATTTATAGAAGCTGCTAGTAAAACTTATGTTTTTTAAAAGCTTCTCCAATTTCGGCTTTTCTGTGTAAATGTAAATTAAGTGGAAAATAAATGTGCATGCCTAATTTATGTTTTATGTTTTATATTTTGTATAAATTCTTTTATAGTTTATGTTTTGTATTTA
Source organism: Vigna angularis (assembly GCF_016808095.1). NCBI lineage: Eukaryota > Viridiplantae > Streptophyta > Magnoliopsida > Fabales > Fabaceae > Vigna > Vigna angularis. The sequence continues at coordinate 37,929,979 of NC_068972.1, forward strand.
ATACTTTATATTTATATTTCATAATACATTTTTCATGCTTCAATTTTATTTTTTACACATTGTATATTGATGTTGAGACTTTTGCTTTACTTTATACATCATGTCATCTGAACATTCCACATTAATTACTGATCTTAAATAAGACTATTTTCTAGAAATCTCGAGTTGTATAAAAGGTTACCAGACCATCTTGTTGGTACCCACCAAAGCAAAACATAAGCTACCAGACCATCTTGCTACCCAGATTTCTCAATGGCTTTGAATGACCAAAACATTCCTCGTCAAACAAAAGTGGTGGTGCTTATGATACCTTTCCCAGCACAAGCTCACCTCAACCAACTTCTGCACCTCTCACGCCAAATCGTGGCAGAAAACATACCAGTCCATTATGTTGGCACTGCCACACACATTCGTCAGGCAACACTTCGACACCAAAACTCTATTCCCAACATTCATTTCCATGCCTTTGAAGTTCCACCCTTCGTTTCTCCTCCTCCCAACCCTAACAATCAAGAAAGTGATTTCCCATCTCATCTCATTCCTTCCTTTGAGGCCTCCACACACCTTCGGGAGCCTGTGGGAAAACTTCTTCAATCCCTTTCATCTCAAGCCAAAAGGGTCATAGTCATCCATGACTCCCTCATGGCATCAGTGGCACAAGATGCCATAAACATGCCTAACGTTGAAAACTACACTTTTCACATCTTCTCTGCCTTTAATAACGCTGTTTATCTTTGGCAAGAAAAAGGAAGGCCTCATGTTGGAGACATCCATTTCCCAGAAATTCCTTCTGACGAAGGATGCATCACAACCCAATTCAAGGGTTTTCTTTCTGCACAATATGAGTTCCTCAACTTCAGCCATGGTCATATTTACAACACCAGCAGGGCAATTGAATGTCCTTACGTTGACTTTCTGGACCGACTCGGTGGTGGCAAGAAAGTTTGGGCACTGGGGCCACTCAACCTTTTGGCCATTGAGAAGAAAGATTCAACACGATTCAGGCACCCATGCATGGAGTGGCTTGATAAACAAGAGCGAAATTCGGTGATATATGTGTCTTTTGGAACCACAACAACTTTGACAGAGGAACAAATCCAACAGATTGCAACTGGGTTGGAGCAAAGCAAACAGAAGTTCATCTGGGTGCTGAGAGATGCTGATAAAGGGAACATCTTTGATGAAAATGAAGCAAAAAGACATTATCTTCCAAATGGGTTCGAGGAGAGACTGAAAGGCATGGGGGTGGTTGTGAGGGATTGGGCACCCCAATTGGAAATTCTGAGCCACCCTTCAACAGGGGGGTTTATGAGTCACTGTGGATGGAACTCCTGCACGGAGAGCTTTTCCATGGGGGTGCCAATAGCAACGTGGCCCATGCACTCTGACCAACCAAGAAACGCAGCTTTGGTCACAGAAGTTCTGAAGGTTGGTCTGGTTGTGAAGGATTGGTCACAGAGGAATGCGTTAGTGACTGCATCAGATGTTGAGAATTGTGTGAGAAGGTTGATGCAAACAAAGGAAGGTGAGGAGATGCGAGAGAGAGCAATGAGGCTTAAAAATGACATCCACAGGGCCATGAATGAAGGTGGAGTTTCTCGAATGGAAATGGAATCTTTCATTTCTCACATCACTCACTAGTCATATATACCATTAGCTTGGTTCTTATAGTATGGCAGAAGTTAGTTTTCATCATGTGGTTAATGAAAAATAGTTTACTATGACAATATCAAGTAATAAAGAATAAAGCTTCTGTTTACTTAGGACTCTTTTAATTATTTTTCAAAATTTTATTTACTTCCAACATTAAAAAATATAAAATCTTATTTTAATAGCATAAAATCACTAAAATAAAAATTACAAAGATGATAATTATTAAAAATAAATTCACATTTATTAAGAAGAAAATTTTATATCTTAACAAAAATATATCTATGTTGCTGATTCACCCTCAACCTCGCGTTGAAACAATTGAAAAGATATTTCTCCTAAGCTCACATCATTTAAGGTAATCATTGCAAGAGAGAAAACACATATAAACACACAAAGACAAAAGCAAAAGTAAACAAATGATAAAAAGAAACCAACAAGATATATTAATATTGCACCATACATCACATTTCACACAGAATAAAACAATCATTCTATTCATACCACCATGTCATCCTGATATAGTATAAATGTTGAGCCATGGTGGGTTCTGCACTTGTGTGGTGGAACAACTGACCCACTCAAAGCTACCAGACAAGGTTAGCCCATTAAAACATTCTTTGCCAAATGGAGAAAGGTCATCAGGCTAGGATCTCCTACTACTTTCACAACATGACTCACATATCTCTATTTAAACATGGATGATCATAAGAGTGTTAAGATAACCCCTGTATCAAAGCTTTTTACATTTATATTAACAACATTTGATACAATCATGAAGAATTCTCCTTAGAACCCTTCCAACCTCAAACTCCATCCTATCATGTGTTACAAACATACTTATGAGTATTATATAAAACATCATACCATATACATCCAAACCCATAATAGAAATTAATGGAAAGCAAAACAAATAAAAAAACCTCAACTCACTCACCCAGTGAGCAGCCTCTGCTCGCCTAGTGAGAGGCAAAATAACAAGCCTCCCAAACTAAGCGAGCTAGCTCGCTTAGCCTCTGGAACTCTCTACCAAACACCCCAAATACTTGCCCAGCGAGCTCCTCCGTTCGCTTAGTGAAAGCCAAAATAGTAAGCTCCCTAATTTAAGCGAGTTGGCTCGCCCAACACCCACGACCAAAACTTCCCTAAACTTACCCAACAAGCCCATTTTACTCGCCCAACCTTACTACATAATTCTACAACATTAAAACATCATAAATAACACCATTAGACCCTTCATGACCTATTCTAAACATTTTTACCAACTTCTAACACTTTTAGATTGAATTATACACTATTATAGACCTAAACAAATGTGTTAAACCCAACTTAAACTAATTTCCAACATGATTTACAACAAGATTCCAACTTAAAGCACCCAAACACCACTTTTAAAGACCATAATTCAAATATAACCATTTTAGCTCATAAGTCACTTAAAGTCTAAACAAGTCACAATTGACTCAAAGGTAGACCTCAAACACTCCAAATCCCTTCAGACCTTTTAATTCAAAATCTCACTCTCCAACACCTCTAAAATGCCCCAAATATTCATTCCAAGACACCACCTACTATCTACTACACAATTTTAGACCAATTCCTTGCTAATTCACCACACAACTAAGTCTCAAATAGTCACAAAAAAGTTATTAACTTACCATATCTTCATCTAGACCATTATTTTTCAAACTCACTTATCAACATCCCAATTTTTATACCAAAACTGACCTATAACCAAACATAACCATTGTTTTCCATAATGTTAAAAAAGGAGTGCTTCGTTTCTCACACCAAGAGGGGGGTGAATTGGTGTTGCATAAAAAATGATTACTTTCAAGAACTTTTTCGCAAAATAGGATGTCTTTAGACTTTTCTTTGAATCGCAAGTAAAATGGTATGTAATGCAGTAGTTCACTTAATCGAATACAAAAATAGATTAATCGATTGTAATAAAGAGCCTAGGGATCAGAGAAATCAAATGCTGGCTTTTATACTAGTTCGGTCAACCTGCCTAAATCTAGTGTCCTTCCAACCACATGAAGCAAATGCACTATAAAGATCTAGGTTTTTACACCAAGGTTTTTACACATACCTCACGTCAAAATGTAAAACACCTCTCTAACCCACTAATCTAATATAGGCAATACAACAAACAAGACACGCAGGAAGAACACCCTCTTCTACTGTCAAACCCTTTGAGACACTCTGATACGCTGTCGTTGAAGCTATCAAATTAATACTACTTTTCATGGCAACTTCAGTATTGCCAAGTAGTATTCAAGAAGGTAGATAGGGATAAAGTAACCCTGAGTCGTCTCCCAACGAACACAAAATTGCTTTTGAATATCTGACTCTTACGAATGCTATGCAATGCTTATGGATAAAAGTAATGTTTGGAGAATGTTTAAAGAATAAATAAGAAACTTAAAAATAATTACGATGAAATAGGCTAATTCCAATGCTTTTCCAAGATAGATTCATCATCGGTTATTCACGGATAATTGTTCAATTGATTATTGTTTAAATTTCAAATTAATTAAAGTACATTCTTAATTAATTCGAGGGCGATCATGCATTTAACCAAAGTAAATTCTCAATCAAATGCAAAATCTTTCTAGATTATTCACAATAAATTCAACCAAAGTACATTCTCAATCAAATTCTATTGTGTTTAATCATGTCTATTCTTAAATCTCCTAACCAAGTTAAAAGTTAATCAATCAAAGTAAATTCTCAATTAATTATAGTTGAAATTATTACTACCAACCAAAATACATTCTCAATTGATAGTAAAAACCATTTAATCATATGAAAGTTCCTAAATTAAATCAAAGTAGATTCTCAATTAAACCTAGAAACCCTAGAACTCATATAATCAATATGCATGTAGATTCAAACACATTATGATGCAAAAATCTTTACTTTTAACAAGATAGAGAGATGAAAGACATAGAGAGAGAACAACTTAAATCAATAATCAAAATAAACAATTGCATTAACTAAACGTTGTGACACCCGGGCATTGACGAGGGTGGGGAGTGATCGCCGGTGCAAGAGGCATGGTGCAGGGGGCACAGACAAGGAGCGGCTCCTGGCAGGCTTCCAGTGGAAGGGACACATGGATGAATCGAACATACACCGAAATGAGAGGGATCCAGAGACTGTGTAGGTATGGGACTATACAGTTGAAGGATAACTTAAAGGAATTGATTTGACTACTCATATCATCAAATGCATTTGCTTTTCGGTAGCCTAACTCATAAGAACTCCATGGTTAAGCGTGCTTAGCTTGGAGTAATTTTGGGATGGGTGACCTTCTAGGAAGTTTTCCCGGAAAGTGTGCGAGTGAGGACAAAGCACACTAGAAAGCCTCGTGGTGATCTGTGGGGGCAGTCGATGCTCCCTGTGAGTTGCCGGGACGTTACACTAGCCTAACTCATAAGAACTCCATGGTTAAGCGTGCTTGGAAGCACACTGGAAAGCCTCGTGGTGATCTGTGGGGGATGCTCCCTGTGAGTTGCCGGGACGGGCCGTTACAAACGTAACCTCAGAATCCCTTGAGTCTCTTTATATAGATAAGATATTTTCTGTTGATATATTATATCTTTCAAATATTCATTAGATTAAATCAGTTTTAAAGAATATTTGATAGATATTAACTCAATTATCTTATATCCTATATCTTCCAAATAACTAAAAGATTTAGATAATAATAAAATTATTTGGAAGATTTTTTCTGTTGATATTCCCAAATTAAATTCAACAACTGAATTTTATCTTTTAGATTTTCTAACTTTCCAAAATTGCACAAATACCCTGAAATTTCCTCTATTTGCACTTTAGTCCCTTCAGAATACTCCAAAATTGCACTAAAACCCTTATTTGACCAACTTTGACTAAGAAAGGGCGCGACCAATGAGAACTTGCCACATGGCAATCCTCTTTCTCACCCAATTAGGATTTCAAATAAAATCTTATTTTGGACTTAATTTGCAATTTGGACCAATAAAGTTTCAATTTCAGCTGCACAAATAAATATTAGAACATCCAAGAATAATTTATGCAACTAAAAATTACTTTTTAAGTATTTTTATTCCCAAACTCAAAAATTCTAATCATCACAAATCCTCTTTAAATCAATCATTGAAGCACATGAATTTCATCAAAAATTTAATTTTAAAGCATAAATGTGGGTATAAATATGCACTCATCACACTCTCAAAGTAAAGAACACAATTCTTCTTCCTGTAATCAACACAAGGAATACCAACCAATCTTCATGATTGCAGAGTTCCTGATCAAGCAAAATACACCTCGTTGTGCAGAGAGATCAGACGTTCAAACACAATAAACCTTGCTACGCAAGAAACCTTCAAGACTCTACATCACCACGATAGATCTTTGGTTCTTGGAGCTTTTCTTTCCTCTATAAGATATCACAACGTTTTCTGAAAGATATGAAAGTGTAAAGATTAAAACTTCTTACATAAATCAAGTCAGGCGTCAATATATAGTTTTTCAAAAAACAGACGCGTTTTAATCGATTTGACTATTAATGTAGTTGAATAAATTTGACAGTTGTAACACAGTAATAATAGTCAAATGCATTAATTGAATGCACATTTAATGTAATCGATTCATAATAAATGCTTGGTCAACATATTTAAAAATATGACCGTTGTGAGAGTTATGTCAAACATTTAAACAGTTTTCAAATCAATAACAAACTTAGTCGAATACATGTCCCATGCAATCGATTAAATAGAAACACTTAGCACATTTTTGAAAACTTTTCTTCACAAAATTCATCACAACACATTTGAAAAGTATTTGTGCAAACATACAATTTTTAATCGATTTCACCAATAATGTAATTGACTTAAAACTGTTATTTTGCCACACTTTAAAGTTCAACCATAATGCTTGTGGTTTTTCATTTCCGAAAACATATGTTATGCATCCACAGATAAAATCACATATTAAACACTGTGGTATGCTATAATCAACACAAAAATATTCACATATATGCTTTTACAAATATTACACAGTAATAAAAAACATATGACATGTATAACACAGTACACACATGTGTTATTATTAATTATGTGTTGTCATCATTAAAAACACAGTTATCACTGAGATTGTGGGTTCAACTAAACTAGTGTTCCTTCTATCAACAATCTCAACACATAACTCCAATCAAAATATCATCACTAGCTTCTCAACCATAGGAGATTCAACATCAGGGTCAATTCCAAATAGATTTCATCACATTTTAAAACATTCACCCAAAATCATACCACTAAATTCACTCAATCAAACATGCATACTACAACGAGGCACACAATTCAAGCATCAAGATAAACATACATTCAACTCACATACTATTGACTACCAACGCATACTTTGTAACTCAAATTAAAAGAAAACACTAGTTTTCCTTATCTTTTAAAAGACCAAACTATTCTAGAAGACTTTATACCGCTTTCACAGCTCAAAGAGCTCTATCTACACCTACAAACAACAAAATCATGATCAAGGTACACTGTTAGAACCACTAATCAATAAACAACTAAAAGAAGACTCAAATCATACATGCGACAGAGTCAAACATCATATGCATTGGAAAATGTGAAACAAAGGAAAGAGTAGAAAATTAACTTATTCATTTTGAGAAACTAATCGGGTAGACTTGAAGATTTCACCACAATGATCACGCAGGCGGCCTCCGATCTTTGAATAGATGAACTGGTGCAAGAACCTATAGAGAGAAGGAAGATGACTCTGGAAAATTGGTTTCTAGAGAGATTATGTGTGTTAAAATAATGAAACTCGTTTATAACAAAACTATTTATAATAAAATCATTTAATATTAAAATAATCGAGTCTCTCTATTTTTAAACTACCACCATTTCTAAAATAAATTTTTTTGGGGTTTTACAAATCCTATCTCACCATTAAATAAGCTTCTTTCAGAAAATTTCAACGAGGAAGAAAAAAAAAACAAAAGATCCAAAGTCTCTTATAAAGTGGATTAAAGCTTGGATCAAGATAGCCTTAGTTCCATACAAAGATTTTAATTAACTTTTTAAAATAATATATTCGAATTGAAGGTGTGTAGAGCCAATCCAAATCAAAGGTCGAAGTGGATCCAAGGATTGTAACATGTCATTTTAGACCAAAAATTAAGACGGGCCAACCCAGAGTGAAATATTTTTTTTGCATTTTATAATTAAAAAATTATTTTTTATTTGAAAAATACATGATTTATAACCATTTTATTTATAAATAGGAAGTCACGCTCAATTATGAGTCACTTGAATTTTTTGACTTGAAGTATTCTTAACTTTGAATCGAATTATTCACTTTTTATGGTTCTTCTTTAGGACACTCATCTTTTTACCGAAATAAATTGGCATCGGATGAAATTCAATCTTAGTTCCACTTGTGATTCAAATATACAACAATGAAACAAATTCATGATAAGTATTTATCATTCATGATAAGTATTTTTATTTTCTACGAATTATTATATAAACATATCGACTCCTAAACACGTTTGAGAATGACTTTTACCATTGCTTTTTTTCCAGTTGTTGAATATAGTGAAAAACTATATATTAGATTAATCTTCCTTCTGTTAGATACGCACATAAGGTTCTCTATTTATAATAGAAGAAATATGGGCTAAGCTCAAAATACAAATGAGAAATAATAATAAACTAACTAAAAGATAAAAGATATAATATATCTAACACTCCCCCTCAAGCTGGAGCATACAAATTGTATGAACTAAGCTTGGAATAGATGAACTCAGTGTTGAATTAGATGATTTATCTTCAAGAGTGTGAGGCAAACATAGATGGACTAACATCAGCTTGTGAAACTTCAACTTCAAAAGTGGATGAAGGAAAGCAGTGGTGGACAATGACAAACTGCAAGGACTGATTTCCAATCAATGATGGATGAGTGACGGGATCAACAGTGGTAGCTGAAAGCTAAGAGCTACAAAACTGCAAGGACTACACTAAATCCTCATTAATGATGGCTGGGTGACGGGATCAACAATAGTAGCTGAAATCTACAAAACTGTAGGGACTACACCCATATATATGTGACTTGCAGTGTCTTGGAAGCGTACTCCCCCTTAGTGTGAAGGGCGGAAATGTGGAATATCACAATTGCTGGACCACTAAAACAGAAACAAAATACTAAGCTATAATGCTGAAATAAAGGCATCAAAGATCCAAAGACATGTTGGAGGTCCAAAATTCTTTGTTGGACAACTCCCAAGTGGTGATACTTAGCAGTGTATCACAAGAAGATCGGGCTAACTCTAGCACCGAACAGCGGCAAACAGTGCTAACTCTAGCACCAAACAGCGACAAACAGTGCAAACTCTAGCACCAAACAACGACAAACAGTGCTAACTCTAGCACCAAACAGCGGCAAACAATGCTAACTCTAGCACCAAACAACGACAAACAGTGCTAACTCTAGCACCAAACAACGGCAAACAGTGCCAAACATCGGGCTAACTCTAGCACCGAAAAGTGACAAACAGTGCCAAACAGCGGCAAACGGCGCCTGGACAGCGGAAAACGGTGCCTGGACAACAGTCAAACGGCACGGACAACGGCAAACAGTGGCTGGACAGCAGCAAACAGTGGCTGGACAGCGGCAAACGGTGCCTGGATCATTAAAGACGGAGAAGAAGACAAACGAAGATGGCAGCAATGGTTGCTCTGGAAGGTCTGAACAGAGAGAGGGAGGTCCGGTGAGACGACCGACAGAGGTGCAGTGTGATTCCGACAGCGGGACAGCGGCGCGTGAACAGTATGCGTCCGAGCTCAGCTGGAGACATGCGGCGCGTGGAGGCGCGTTGAGCGGATACAGAGACGGCGACCACCAGGGTTAGGTCGCGCTCGAAGAGGCGATCCAGATCCGCTGGTCACCGGTCGAATCTGCGACCGTGGCTGGCGGCGGACGATGGTCGATAGCGGAATTATTTGGCCCTTGTGGCGGCGCGTTCGGAAGAATCAAACGCCGGCACTGGTGGGGTTGGTCGTCGCTCGTGGAGACGCTTCAGATCTGCTGGTCACCGGTCGAAACTATGACGACGGCCAGCGACCGGCGATGGACTGGCCGGAAAGAAGTGCTGCATGGCGGCGTGTGACTGAGAACTGGCTCTCGAAACCGGCGTGGTTGGCCGTTGCTCGAAGAGACGGTCCAGATCCGCAGGTCACCCGTCGAAACTATGACGGTGGTGGCAGCGACAGAGTTAGCAGCGATGGCAGCGAAAAGTGGCGGCGACAGCAGTGGCACACTCGATCTGGACTGGTGCACTGAGAAGAAGAGAAGATGGACTGCCGACTGAAATTTATAGGGGCTGCCGGCGGCCTTGACGGTCGGCCGCCGGCAGACGGCAGAAACCAATAGGAGAGGATCAGAGAACCTGCTCTAATACCATGTTGAATATAGTGAAAAACTATATATTAGATTAATCTCTCTTTTGTTAGATACGCACATAGGGTTCTTTATTTATAATACAAGAAATATGGGCTAAGCCCAAAATACAAATGAGAAATAATAACAAACTAACTAAAAGATAAAAGATATAATATATCTAACACCAGTGAATCACCAACAAAGTTACGAAATGGAAACCATGAAGAAGAATGGACAAAATAAGCTGTTTAGACCAAACTGTTTCATTTTTCTCCATCCAATCTATTTCAAATCCATTTTATTGAATCTAAATTTTGTTTTTGTGATGGAATAGGGAAAGACCTCTGTATTCGAGGACAGAGAGAACTCCTGAACAGAAAAGGGAAGGAGAAAAATACTTTTTTATTCCCTTCAAAACAGAAATTACAATCGTATATAACCACCCTCCAACACTATTCCCTAATGGGTAACAAACATGCACAATGCAACAATTTCTAGAAGTTTGCTGACTCAATATCTAATAATGAATAAAATCATTCCAGCCTGTGGGCTTGTGAGTCACACGTTTGGGCCTCTCTCTATTAATGATACTAGTGCCTGGAGGAGTTACTGCAACATTTTGATCTATATTTTCTAACTTTTTGATTGGATATCCATTTTGTTAATATAGATTTTAAAATCGAAAAATCTAAATTTCTAATCCAAATTCTATAATTAGAAACACTTCATTTCTCTTACTAGACCTCAACTCATTCTAGCTTTCATTACTATAAAATAATCCTGAAAGTAAAAGTTGTTTTTTAAAGTTTGTCTCATACATATAATGACATATTGTTTTCATCATAGTTAAATTTTCAAACCATGATGGATTGAAAACATGTCATTTTGAAAATTTAAAGACAGTCAATAATGAAAACCATCGGTGAAAGAGTTCACTTTAATTATTGTTAAAAGCTTTACCTCAACTAAAAATAAAGTCAATTTATAATATATAAATGAATGTAAACTTACTTTATAACCAGATTTTGGAACTTAAACTAAGTTTAAAATCGACTTCTTAACGATTATACTTTTATTTTATTACGTTGATTTTGTAAAATCATTAAACTCTATCGAGGTATGTCTTTTTTATCGGTGTAAGTGACATATGCTTTTCTATGAATACACTATCATCCCATTTATATGATAATAAAATATAAGTAAAGAAAAATTAACATATATAAGAAATAATAATTAAATTTTTGAGTTAAGAAGAACTTGAATGTTATTATATAAAAATTTAAATTCTCTTAGTCTTTTCTTGATAAATATTTTGTAAATATTTAAATTATTTTAGTTTCTTTATTGTGGAGACTATATGAATATTTAGGTGGTTTTGGATTTTTTAATATTCCGAATTTATATAAGATTCTATTCTTTGATATTATTTAGTATATTATTATTATATTTTTTAATATTTTAGATATTATTTAAATTTTTCTATACATTTATGTATTAATGAAATAGTTACTTTATTTTAGAAAATATAAATATAAATTTAAAATTATATTTATAAGAAAATCTATTTTTTATTAAAAAAATAAATTTAGAAAATGTAATTTAAATTATTTTTATTAAAGAAATATATTTAGATATAAAACTGGATCCAAAATTTAAATTTATAAAAATCTATATTAATTTGTAAACAAATGGTTTTTGATTTACAATCTAATCCAAATATCTGTATATCTAGACCAATGGATTAATCCATGTTCACCCTTATCATTTAGGAGTGGACCATTGACTAATCAAAGGATTTATGACATTCATAGGGAGATTTTGAAAGTGATATACACCATATTTAACCACGTTTCATAATTATGTATTGAAAACAAAATCAAGACTTATAATACTATATTTATATGTATAACTTCTTCTACCTTCTCGGTGTATGTCACCCCAAACCAGCCGGCCCTATGTTTTTTAGTTATGATATTATTTTATAAGCAAGTGTTTTAGGCTATTGATATGGAAGCTGTCGCATCTCTGGTGTTTACTTAGTTAATTTAATAATTATATAATTAATTTAATTATGTTTGCTATTTCATCTTGTGAATTCATGTGGCAGGTACTAATTTGTTTATATGTAGTAATATCAATTCATTAAAATTAAATTTTGATATTAAATCTTCTTTTCAGGAAAATAAGTTTTTTTAAACATCAACCAGCATATTCTTTTTACATTAAGAAGGGTTGATGGAGGAAAACGGATTGGATTAATCCATTTTATTACCCCTAATATGAGTACAACTCATAAAAACAAAAGATTTACAAGTAAATCACAGTAATCTTATTTAATATGTATATATAAATAAATATAAATCTTCGTCATGCATAATAAGATATTTATCTTCAAGGTAATCTTGCAAAGAAAAGTTCTAATAGAAATAAGTAAAAAATATGAAAGTAAATGATCGATAATAAAGTGGCTCGGTAGATAAAACATAAAAGGATTAAAAATAATAAAATGTTTTAAATAAATTATTAAAGCAAAAAATATATATAAAGAGAAAATTATTAGATAAAAAAATTATCTGTAAACTATTGAAATGAAATGGTTAGGATCATTTATTGGAGTTTCTATTACTTAAAAATTTAAATGAATATCTATAAACTTCAACCTTTATTAACTGAAATCAATCTAATATCTATAATATACACATTCTAACCATTCATAGCTTAAACATCACAATCTGAATTTGATTCTCTAAAAATGTTTGAATGAAGGGTTCACATCTAGAAATGTTACTCTAACATATTCAAGAAGGAAGAACAACATCAAATGATACAAGACTATTTAGTGATGTCAGCAATGAAAGAATCCATTTCCATGCGAGAAACTCCACCTTCTTCCATGGACTTCTGGATGGCATTTTTAAGCCTCGCTGCTCTCTCTCTCATCTCATCACCTTCCTTTGTTTGCATCAACCTTCTCACACCATTCTCAACATCTGTTGCAGTCACCAATGCCTTCCTTTGTGCCCAATCCTTCACAACCAAACCAACCTTCAACACTTCTGTGATGAGAGCTGCGTTTTTTGGCTGGTCAGAGTGCATAGGCCATGTTGCCATTGGCACCCCCAGGGATATGCTCTCTAAGCACGAGTTCCATCCACAATGACTCATGAACGCCCCTGTTGAAGGGTGGCTCAGAATTTCCAATTGGGGTGCCCAATCCCTCACAATCAGTCCCTTGCCTTCCACTCTCTCCTCAAACCCATTTGGAAGATCAAGTCTTTTTGCTTCGTTTTCATCAAAGATGTCCCCTTTATCAGCGTCTCTCAGCACCCAGATGAACTTCTGCTTGCTTTGCTCCAACCCAATTGCTATCTGTTGGATCTGTTCATCTGTCAAAGCTGTTGTGGTCCCGAAGGATATATATATGACTGAACTTTGCTCTTGTTTATCAAGCCACTCCATGCACGAGTGCCTAAATCCTATTGAATCTTTCTTCTCAATTGCTAAAGGGTTGAATGGACCAAGTGCCCAAACCTTCTTGCCCCCATCGATTCGCTCCAGCAACTCAAGAAAAGGATCTTCGATCACCCTACTTGTGTTGTACATGTTTCCATCGTTGAATTTGTGTAATTCATATTGTGCGATAATGAAACCAACGAATTGGGTCGCGAAGCATCCTTCAAAAACAGGAAATTCTGGGACACGGAAACCTTCAAGTGGAGGCCTTCCCATTCTCTCCCAGAAGGAAACAAAGGTGGTAAAGGCACATGTGCTGTGGAAAGTGTAATTCTCAACATTAGGCATGTTTGTGGCATCTTGTGCCACTGATGCCATGAGGGAATCATGGATGATTATGACCCTTTTGGCTTGAGATGAGAGGGATAGAAGAAGTTTTCCCACAGGCTCCCGAAGGTGTGTAGAGGCCTCAAAGGAAGGAATGAGATGAGATGGAAAATCATTTTCTGGATTGCTAGGGTTTGGAGGAGGAGAAACAAAGGGTGGAACTTCAAAGGCATGGAAATGGATGTTTGAAGTAGAGTTGTTGTGTCGAAGTGTTGCTTGGCGAATGTTCGTGACAGTGCCAACATAATGGACTGCTATGTTTTGTGCCAAGAATAGGTGTGAGAGGTGCAGAAGCTGATTGAGATGGCCTTGTGCAGGGAACGGTATCAGAACCACCAACACTTGGGTTTGATGAGGAAGAATTTTTCCATTGGAAGCCATTGAGCAAATCTGTATAGCTAGATGCTATGGTTCAATGGTTCAACTAGGCATTTATGTAACAAAGGAAGATGCTTATGTTTGGGGTAATGTGTCAGTGTCAGTTAATTATTCACGAGCTACAGGGTGTTATGCAATTATTTAAACAAATGTATTTGCTGTGTTGATAATTTTTTTTATTAGATGATTGTTTAAATCGATTCAGCCAATCCCTACAATCATTCAGAATTATGTATTAAAAACAAAGCAACAGGACTTACACTACTTCTTCGAGATCCACCTAATATAACTATGTATAAACTTCATTTTAGAATGGTATTAGGTTTAATATTCAATTCTTATCATTGGAAATTGAAGTTTATTTTTTTTCACTTATTACTATTATTTATTAGACTATCTATTGATACTAGTATTAGTATTAAGAATAAAATATATATGTTTCAAACGTGTGAAAAAAAAAAATAAATTAAAGAAAAATACGGCTTGTATAACATAGTGTATTATATATAAGATAATGTTATACTTATGATTTGTAAGAGACAAGAACTAAAAGAGGGGTCTGCAGATGGTATGGTTAGGTTAGAGGTCTCAAAAGCTAATAGGAATGACAAAAAAAGATCAATTCTTTTGTTAAAATTAATTTTATTATTTATAATGTTTACATTTGTTAAATGTAACTTAAATGAGTTTTAGGGAAATAAGAAAAGAAGAAGTTGAATCATGATTAAAAGGAAAAAAAATAATTATCATATTTAAAAAGTCGTATTAAATAAGACATTTTGAAATTGATTAATCTTTATTCATACAAGGATAAGGCAAATAACTCAAAAATTTTAGTTATTGGATTTAGAACTTCTAAAAGAAAACGTCTGCATAGAAACAATTAATGATATGTAAATATTACATGTAAAGAATTTTCAAAGTTCTTAGGTACTTAGTTAAAATAGTGCGTCTCATAGACCACACATAAAAAGTTACATCATTGATTCAACAACCTAAAACCCTATAAGTGATGAGTATTATTTGTTTATCCTTTCTAGCGAGGATTTACTTTATAAAAACAATTTTTGTAAGAATTTTGATATCAAATTAATTTCTATTCAAATTTTTCCATTCTAAAATTAACCATTTCTTTGAGATATGAATCTTACATATTTTTAGTTTAAACAATGTCAAAATGTTACTTAAAGTAAAGAAATCATTGTCTTAGATAAAAACAATAAATCACACTTTTTTTTTTCACGACAACACATTTAGATTTTGCATATACTTTTAAACAATAATTATTTAATTTTGTCTTTAGATCATAATCATTTCATCGCCATAAGACAATTATCTTAATAGAAATCAAACTCAGTCTTAATTCTGAAATTAATTATTGAATCAAGTACTACTAGACCAAAAATTTCAACTCATAGTTAAGGTACAATACTTTCTACTTAAGAACATAACAGTTCAAATTTTATGATTTGACTTGACTTCCACAGAATAATTAATACATCCTACAACAATTTAATTATTATAATAATTTAAAATGTTTAAAGTAAGATTACCTACAATTTTAAATATATAATCTAAAATATTATGCTTTTAAAATTGTTATATAAACATTGTCTAATCTATAAAATGATGCAGTATAGTTGATTATTTATAAAACATACTTAATGTTGAAATATTTGTTAATTATACGAGGAATTCATACCTAGTAATCATGTTAAAAGTACAGTTTGTCGTTTCTGATTTAAAGTTATCTTAATATTTTCAATCACTCTTTTAAAGTTAATATTAATGTTTTATTTTGTTTAATCATTCTATTTAATTTTATAGCAATCTTTAATTAATTGATTATTAATTAATTAAATATTAATTTAGACATTAATTTTTATAGTAGTCAAAATTTTGTTAATATGTTAGTGACCAATTTATTATCAAATTCACAAATAAGTTATAATATTTCTTATTTATATAAAGACTATTTTAGGTATCAATAATTTTAAGTTTATAAATTGATATCTAAATTAGATACCAATAATTTTAAGTTTATAAATTGATATCTAAGTTAGTCATTATAAAGATTAATTTTTTTTGCTAAAATTTACTACTATTTAAAAATTTTCTTGTAGTATAATTACTTTACCATTTAATTAGTTTTGAATTTTAATTAATACTCACTTTTATTAAAATTTTGTCGGAAATATTTTCAAAACCTTCTTTGATGTTAGTCACCAATTCAATATTTAATTCACAAACCAATTATAAATTTTTTATTCATTCATAAACTATTTTATATATCAATAATTTTAATTTTATAATTTAATATCTAAATTAGTTAATATAAAATTATGATAGTAAGTTCCTAAAATTTATTATAAAATTTTTACTTGGTTCTTCCTTTCATATAAACAATCTCATTATATTCTTTTTTTTTCTCTTTTTTCTTTTTTTCATCTCCACTCCACCCCAATCCAAACACATACAAATTATCCTTAGCAATAGGTTCTATCCTGAATTTAGATATAAAATTTAATCATTTCATGAAAAAATGATTAATTAACTTTCTTATAAAATAAGTAATTTACAGAAACTGGGTCCAAACAAAGAAGAGATTTGTTGTTTTGACTCAGAAGACATATCCTTCTTGGCCAACTTTTCAAATAAAACCTTTGCGTCACTCTTCGTAATGAGACAATTTTTTATTTTATTTTTGTCTCTATCCCTGAAATTATTTCAATTTAAATATGTTCCAACACCACTAACATCAAAGGAATATTAACATCAGCTATCAAACAATAACATCGATTACAACAGCCACGCAAACAAATTCCACCAATTACCTAATTCTAATTTAAAATAGAAATAACTTTTTTAATCAAAATAATTGTGTTCAAGTTAGAATTTATTAGACTCAAGTTAATCTAATTAAATTTTAATATTTACGGTTAATTTTGGTTTAGTTAATGTTAATGTAAATTAGCTTAAAATTTATTTAAATTTTAATTTATAATAGTATTATTAAAAATTGTGGTAGTTTACATTAATTTCAATATTTAAATTTATTTAAGTTAGAGTTAGGTATATGTTAGTGTACTTTGATTTTAAAAATCAATTATAATGTTATTTATTTTTGTCACGTCTCATTTATTACTGTGCTGAATCACCTCTCTACTTCCATTAATGCACCGTGCCACGCGTTCAGTGCATTAAAAATCCACCTCCGATCCATGCATGTACGCCACTTGTCAAATTGGAAACTTCTGAAGTCAGTGGTGGGGTGCAGGTGTCGACGAGAGGGACGCTCGTTCGTCTGACAGTGGGATTTGAACAAAAGTAAATTTTCTGGAAAAATCTCCCACTCTCTCTCACGCGCACCTTCTCCCCTTCCAAACTCAGATTCTCCATTTCTCCTCCTTCTCTCTAGAACTCTTCTCCTTCTCTCTTCTGCAACTTACCATTTCCTACTCCGATCAACCTTCAGGCACTGTGGAAGCAGTCCCGGAGTCATAAGCTACAATTTGAACCGAACGGTTTTGGACTCTGAAACGGGTAAGTTTCACGTTCTTAACTGTTCTTCCTTATCAACATGCAAACTCTGGAATTGCATGCATCTTATCTGAACCAATCTTGGTTTTCTGTATTTTTAGCTTGAATAATTTTGGGTTGAGCGTTAAGGGTAGAGAAGAGTTTTACTGAAAGTTGATTTCTGTCTGAAGAGCGTGCGATCACTACTGAATCCGGGTAAGGGAAGCTTATCAAATTTAATTCTTGAGTTATACTGTGTTGCATGATTGTTCTGTGAAGTTGTACTGTGTTGGATGCATGTTCTATGAATTTTGTTAATTATGATCTATGGTATCAGATTTTAGCATATGATTTTGTTGATGAGTTGATGTATGAGAAGTATGGATTGTACTATGATATGAGTAATCTAATTTATGAAAGTTTATACTGAAAAATGTGTTACTATAAGTTGAATTTGAATATGAAATCTATGATAATGAACGTTCGTTATCGAAACGGTCTTTGACCGTTCGGTATTCTCAGTAAATTCTTTGAAATAGTCGAATCCTTTCATTTGGAAAGGATTCTATTTGAGGACGAACGCCCTCTTATAAATAACTTTACGTTTGAGCGTTCGGCCAAACGTAGATATCCTGAGTGTTGTATGAAGATTTGAGAAGCTTGAGAATACACCTTCAGACACTTAGTCATATTGTTAAAAACGTAACTTCACCATTACAACTTATATAAAATCCTATTTCTAAGATTTTGAATCAGCGATGGGTATCGACCCAAAGCGTACGTCCTAAGTGGCGCTCGGTCTTATACCGAACGCTCGTCCCAAAGTGTAAGTGATAAGTAGCGCTCGGTCCTATACCGAACGTTCGTTTATTATCAACGAGCTGAAATAGCGTTCGTCCTGAATTCCCATAAGCGTTCGTCCAAAAACTTAAATTACGTTCGTCCTAAACTTCAGTGAATTCGCGTACCGCGTTCGATCATTTACTGACAGTCGGTTTATTCTAACTAAATTGTACTTAGTACATTTAGTACTCGTCTTCGGTATCTTCATTCAATTGAATTGACTCTGGATTCTTGGCAAGTGAATTATTCTAAGTGTAAGTTGAATCGTTCTAGAGTCAGTTCATTTAACTGATTCAAATTATAACAACGTTCGTCGTGTAAAATGTGTCATGGTATCCCTTCAGAAAAGAAGATCTTTCAGTCTAGCTTTTGACGTTCGTCCTCATTATGAAGAGGATTGAACGCTCGTCCTTTTATGAAAGTGGAACAAAGAATGAAAATGTATTTAAAAGGAAGTATTATGATGTGCGAACAGTATAAGAACTGAAATTATGATTGTGGATTTTGAACGAGCGTTCCAGGGAGGAACGACTCTTGGGTGGAAATTGAAATTGTAAAGTATGAACGTGGTAAGCTTAGATGGTGGTTCATCCTGATATTCCGTGAGTGCTCGTTCTCAAGTAGAGAGGAGTATGTCATGTGTGGGAATGGCAGGAGGTCTTAGTCCATAATTGTAACTTGGACAGAACGGATTAACCTCAGGTGGCGACTGATGAGTATTCCAGTTATCCCACCTGGGTGCATGGACGCCTTAGCTACACAGGATTCATACAGTCCGGACGGTCTGTCTAGTATCAGGAATTTGATTGAATTAATGAATGAATTGAAGTATGTGTTGTAAATTATTTGATGCGTATTTGATATGTTATGAAATGTATGTTTTTCTTGAATTAAATTCAATAAGCTTACCCTTCGTATTCCTTTGTGTTGTCTGATTATGTATGTCCGTCTTGTCCTTGCAATGATCATCCTTGTGGATGTGAGCAGAGGGAGATGCTTCTTTGGAGGAAACACTTGAAGAAGGATTCATTGCTGAAGAGAATCTTTTAGAGGTTGAAGTGAAGGCCGAACAGAAGGACGTTCGGTGAGCTGTTAGCTTAGTTAGGTTAGCGGGCCGTTTTAGAACGAGCGCCCTTTTGCTATAGTTGTATAGTTGGACGTTCGGTATTTATTTTTGTAAACCATTCGTTCTTAATTTTAGTGAACGCTCGTACGTTTATGTGTATCTACGTAAGGTCGTTCGACTATTTGTGAACCTGATCCCTTTAAATTGTAAAACTGTTTTTGTCATATTAATATATGTTAATATTCTATTATATAGTTGATGACTGTATAAATTTTGGGATGTTACATTATTGGTATCAGAGCAGTTTTGTTCTCTTAAAGGACACTGTAGGTTATGAGTGCACTGTGTTTTGTTGTGTGCTTGATATGTGTTTAATGAGTTATTTTTTTCAAACTCTTTGAACATAACTAACGCTCGTTTTCTCTGTTTCCAGAGAACAAATGGCTCCTAGACTTCCTCCTCCCCCACAGCCTAACGAGCTTGATGCGTCCAACAACGCTAGGTTGTTGGAAACGGTAATTGATAGATTGCAACAACAGAATGTCACTCTGATGGAGTAGAATGCCACTCTGATGCAGCAAGATCAGAATGCTTTGCAGAGTTTGGAGGCCGCTCGCGCCAACTCTGAAGCAACTCAGAGGCAGTTGATGGATATTCTTGCTGCTACCAGAGGCACGCCAGGAGCGTCCTCTTCTACTGCTGCACCACATGCTGAGTGGAGCTTGGAAAGCTTCCTTCAACATCACCCAGCCAAGTTCAGTGGGACGTGCCTTCCTGATGAGGCGGATCAATGGCTGCGGGACATGGAAAGGATTTTTAATGCAAAGAGGTGTCCGGAGGAAAATCTTTTGGCCTTTACAGAATATCTTCTGACTGGAGAAGCGAGCCACTAGTGGGCGAGCGTGAGGGCCATATTGACGGACGCTCACAGTCCTATTACTTGGGAAGTTTTCAGAAGCAAATTCTATGAAGAATATTTTCCAGATAGTGTTCGTTTCGCCAAAGAAGTGGAGTTCCTACAGTTGACACAAGGGGGGATGTCTGTTTCTGAGTATACGAACAAGTTTAAGCACTTGGTTCGTTTCAATACTATGGCGACCAGTGCGGAGTGGCAGTGTAGAAAATTTGAGAATGGGCTGAGGAGCGATCTAAAGGTATTAATCTCCAGCTTGTGTATCCGTTCATTTCCTGCAATGGTTGAGAGGGCAAAAGTGTTGGAGAAGAACATGGCGGAAGTCGAACAACGTAAGAAGCAACAAGCCTCCAGGGGACCGATTCTATCAAGACCAAATCTGAATCGGAATAGTACTCCACACGCTCGTCCAGCGCAGTCGAGTGGATCTCAAGCTATGGTGGTTGCTGGACAACCAGGGCAGCAGGGGTCGGTCAGATGTTTCCAGTGTGGAGGACCTCATTTTAGGACGGTGTGCCCTCAGTTGGTTGGAGGAAAATATTGCACTCGGTGTAGGAGAAACGGTCATCTGGAGAACGAGTGCAATATGGGCGGACGTGCTGTTATGAGGCCACCGAACGCTGGAAGGAATCAAACAAGAGGTGGTGGACGAGCCCAAGCTGTTGGGTGTGTGTATGCGATTACTGGTGCAGAGGCAGCAAGTTCAGGTACCCTTATCACCAGTACGTGCTTGTTATATGGAATGAAATGTTGTGTGTTGTTTGATTCGGGGGCGACACACTCCTTCATCTCGAAGGCGTGCGTTGATAAACTGGGTATATCCGAGAGTGAAATGCAGTTCAATTTGGTGGTTTCAACCCCAGCGGCTGGCGAGGTTAGGACGTCTACTATGTGCGTTAGATGTCCTATTGAGGTAGAAGGGCGTAGATATAAGGTGAACCTCATATGTTTGCCTCTCAAAGACTTAGAAGTAATTATGGGAATGGATTGACTGAATACCAATCGCATTCTTATAGATTGTGGAGCTAAGGAGTTAATTTTTCCGGAAGAAGATGAAGAAGACTTGGGTGTGACACTCGGTCAATTTAAAGAAGATATCATGGAGGGAGCTAGCTGCTTTTTGATAATGACGCACGAAGACAGGGGGGTTGGAGATATAAATTTTGAGCGATCGTCCAACAACAAGCACAGTGGAGGACGATCGGTTGTGGACGAATTCCCGGACGTCTTTCCGGATGAAGTGCCAGGATTGCCTCCCGTTCGTGAAGTGGAATTCACGATTGATTTGGTAACTACAGCAGCGCCTATTTCCGTTCAACCTTACCGAATGGCACCAGCTGAGTTGGCTGAACTTAAGCAACAAATTGAAGATTTGATGGACAAGAGATTTATTAGACCGAGCGTCTCACCTTGGGGAGCGCCCGTACTGTTAGTGAAGAAGAAGGATGGCAGCTCTCGCCTCTGCATTGACTATAGGCAATTGAATAAGCTGACCATCAAGAACAAATACCCACTGCCTCGGATTGACGACTTGTTGGACCAGTTGCATGGAGTGAGCGTGTTCTCTAAGATAGACTTAAGATCGGGCTATCACCAAATTAGGGTTAAGGAGGGAGATATTCAGAAGACGGCCTTCCGTTCACGTTATGGACATTATGAGTACGTGGTGATGTCGTTCGGTGTTACGAACGCTCCAACAGTTTTCATGGACTACATGAACAGAATCTTCAGGCCGTATTTGGACAAGTTCGTGGTGGTATTCATTGACGATATTCTCATCTACTCCAAGAGCTGTGAAGAGCATGAAGAGCACTTGAGATTGGTAGTTGGAGTTTTGAGAGAAAAAGAACTGTACGCTAAATTGTCTAAGTGCGAGTTTTGGATGAAAGAAGTGCAGTTCTTGGGTCACGTCGTATCCGCTGGTGGGATTTCAGTTGATCCGGCTAAGGTACGAGCGGTATTGGATTGGGAGAGTCCGCGCTCGGTCACTGAAGTGAGAAGTTTTGTGGGATTGGCAGGCTACTACAAACGTTTTATAGAAGGATTTTCAAAGATAGTGGCACCGTTGACACAGCTGACCAGGAAAGATCACCCGTTCGCTTGGACCGATCGGTGTGAATCTAGCTTCCAAGAATTGAAGCAGAAGTTGACGAGCGCCCCAGTTTTGGTGATTCCGGACACGGCCAAACCTTTTGAAGTCTATTGTGATGCGTCTCTCCAAGGTTTGGGCTGTGTATTGATGCAAGATAAACGAGCGGTGGCGTACGCTTCACGGCAGCTGAAAATACATGAGAAGAATTATCCAACGCACGACCTGGAGTTGGCAGCGGTCGTTTTTTGCTCTGAAGATTTGGAGGCACTATTTGTATGGATCAGTTTTCCAAGTCTTCAGCGATCATAAGAGTCTCAAGTTCCTCTTTGATCAGAAGGAGTTGAATATGAGGCAGCGGAGGTGGCTTGAATTTTTGAAGGACTATGACTTCGAGCTACTTTATCATCCTGGCAAAGCGAACGTGGTAGCAGATGCGTTGAGCAGAAAGGTGGTGCATGTCTCGTCCATGATGGTTAGAGAATTGAGCTTGGTGGAGAATTTTAGAGACCTAAGGTTGCAGTTCGAGTTGGAGCCGAACAATATTAAATGCTGCAACCTCAGTATAGCAAGTGACGTATTCGACCGGATCAGAATGAAGCAAAGGGAGGATGAAGAATTGGTGTTGATCTTAAACGCGCTCGGTACAGATAAAGCTAAGCATTTCAACACCGGGACGGACGGTCTTCTATGCTACATGGATAGGACGTGCGTTCCGAATGATGGCGAGCTGAAGAGAATTATCCTTGAAGAAGGACATCATAGCCGTCTTAGCATGCACCCTGGCATGACTAAGATGTATCAAGACCTTAGGAAGTCTTTCTGGTGGCCTGGAATGAAGAATGATGTCGCACGTTTTGTGGCATCATGTTTAACTTGTCAACGTGCCAAAGCTGAACACCAAAGACCGGGCGGCCTACTGCAACCTCTGGAAATTCCCGAATGGAAGTGGGACATCATTTCAATGGACTTCGTGACTCACTTGCCTCGCACGGTCAAGAATCACGATTCCATTTGGGTGATAGTGGATCGTCTAACGAAGAGTGCTCACTTCCTAGCGGTTAACTTGAAGATGTCATTGACTAATTTGGCAAAGCTTTACATCAAGGAGATCGTTCGTCTACATGGAGTGCCATCCAGCATCATCTCTGACCGAGACACAAGATTTACCTCTCGGTTTTGGCAGTCGTTACAAAGTGAACTGGGCAGCAAACTTCAAATGAGTTCAGCGTACCATCCTCAGACGGACGGTCAATCTGAGAGAACAATCCAGACGCTCGAAGATTTATTAAGGACGTGCGTGCTTGATCACATGGGCGTGTGGGATGAAGTCTTGCCTTTGGTGGAGTTCACCTACAACAACAGCTTCCAGTCCAGCATTGGAATGGCTCCCTTCGAAGCTTTGTACGGACGTAAATGCCGCACACCACTTTGCTGGTTTCAAGAAGGAGAGAATGTATTAACGGGACCGGAGCTCATTCAACAAACGACTGAAAAGGTGAATTTAATTCAGGAGAGGCTGAAGATGTCTAGAAGCAGGCAGAAGTCATATGCAGATAAGAGAAGAAGGCCATTAGAATTCAAAGCTGGCGATCACGTTTTTCTGAGAATGAATCCAACTACTGGAGTAGGCAGAGCGTTACGATCCAAGAAATTATCTCCCAAGTTCGTGGGGCCTTATCAAATTTTGAGAAAGATCGGACCAGTAGCGTACGAGCTAGCCTTGCCTCCCCAATTGTCCAACCTTCATCCGGTGTTTCACGTGTCTCAACTCCGGAAATACATAGCAGATCCCTCACACGTAATGGAGCTAGAGGACGTTCGTCTTCGTCAAGACCGAACGCTGGAAATGAAGTCGGTTAGTGTGGAAGACGTTCACACCAAGTTATACAAGGGAAATGACGTTCGTTTGGTGAAAGTTGTATGGGACGAAAAGACAGGCGACTCTACTTGGGAAGTGGAAGATGCCATGAAGGACTTATACCCTTATCTGTTCCCTGGTAAGACTTAATTTTCGAGGACGAAAATTTTTTAGTTAGGGGGATTCTCACGTCTCATTTATTACTGTGCTGAATCACCTCTCTGCTTCCATTAATGCACCGTGCCACGCGTTCAGTGCATTAAAAATCCACCTCCGATCCATGCATGTACGCCACTTGTCAAATTGGAAACTTCTGAAGTCAGTGGTGGGGTGCAGGTGTCGACGAGAGGGACGCTCGTTCGTCTGACACTGGGATTTGAACAAAAGTAAATTTTCTGGAAAAATCTCCCACTCTCTCTCACGCGCACCTTCTCCCCTTCCAAACTCAGATTCTCCATTTCTCCTCCTTCTCTCTAGAACTCTTCTCCTTCTCTCTTCTGCAACTTACCATTTCCTACTCCGATCAACCTTCAGGCACTGTGGAAGCAGTCCCGGAGTCATAAGCTACAATTTGAACCGAACGGTTTTGGACTCTGAAACGGGTAAGTTTCACGTTCTTAACTGTTCTTCCTTATCAACATGCAAACTCTGGAATTGCATGCATCTTATCTGAACCAATCTTGGTTTTCTGTATTTTTAGCTTGAATAATTTTGGGTTGAGCGTTAAGGGTAGAGAAGAGTTTTACTGAAAGTTGATTTCTGTCTGAAGAGCGTGCGATCACTACTGAATCCGGGTAAGGGAAGCTTATCAAATTTAATTCTTGAGTTATACTGTGTTGCATGATTGTTCTGTGAAGTTGTACTGTGTTGGATGCATGTTCTATGAATTTTGTTAATTATGATCTATGGTATCAGATTTTAGCATATGATTTTGTTGATGAGTTGATGTATGAGAAGTATGGATTGTACTATGATATGAGTAATCTAATTTATGAAAGTTTATACAGAAAAATGTGTTACTGTAAGTTGAATTTGAATATGAAATCTATGATAATGAACGTTCGTTATCGAAACGGTCTTTGACCGTTCGGTATTCTCAGTAAATTCTTTGAAATAGTCGAATCCTTTCATTTGGAAAGGATTCTATTTGAGGACGAACGCCCTCTTATAAATAACTTTACGTTTGAGCGTTCGGCCAAACGTAGATATCCTGAGTGTTGTATGAAGATTTGAGAAGCTTGAGAATACACCTTCAGACACTTAGTCATATTGTTAAAAACGTAACTTCACCATTACAACTTATATAAAATCCTATTTCTAAGATTTTGAATCAGCGATGGGTATCGACCCAAAGCGTACGTCCTAAGTGGCGCTCGGTCTTATACCGAACGCTCGTCCCAAAGTGTAAGTGATAAGTAGCGCTCGGTCCTATACCGAACGTTCGTTTATTATCAACGAGCTGAAATAGCGTTCGTCCTGAATTCCCATAAGCGTTCGTCCAAAAACTTAAATTACGTTCGTCCTAAACTTCAGTGAATTCGCGTACCGCGTTCGATCATTTACTGACAGTCGGTTTATTCTAACTAAATTGTACTTAGTACATTTAGTACTCGTCTTCGGTATCTTCATTCAATTGAATTGACTCTGGATTCTTGGCAAGTGAATTATTCTAAGTGTAAGTTGAATCGTTCTAGAGTCAGTTCATTTAACTGATTCAAATTATAACAACGTTCGTCGTGTAAAATGTGTCATGGTATCCCTTCAGAAAAGAAGATCTTTCAGTCTAGCTTTTGACGTTCGTCCTCATTATGAAGAGGATTGAACGCTCGTCCTTTTATGAAAGTGGAACAAAGAATGAAAATGTATTTAAAAGGAAGTATTATGATGTGCGAACAGTATAAGAACTGAAATTATGATTGTGGATTTTGAACGAGCGTTCCAGGGAGGAACGACTCTTGGGTGGAAATTGAAATTGTAAAGTATGAACGTGGTAAGCTTAGATGGTGGTTCATCCTGATATTCCGTGAGTGCTCGTTCTCAAGTAGAGAGGAGTATGTCATGTGTGGGAATGGCAGGAGGTCTTAGTCCATAATTGTAACTTGGACAGAACGGATTAACCTCAGGTGGCGACTGATGAGTATTCCAGTTATCCCACCTGGGTGCATGGACGCCTTAGCTACACAGGATTCATACAGTCCGGACGGTCTGTCTAGTATCAGGAATTTGATTGAATTAATGAATGAATTGAAGTATGTGTTGTAAATTATTTGATGCGTATTTGATATGTTATGAAATGTATGTTTTTCTTGAATTAAATTCAATAAGCTTACCCTTCGTATTCCTTTGTGTTGTCTGATTATGTATGTCCGTCTTGTCCTTGCAATGATCATCCTTGTGGATGTGAGCAGAGGGAGATGCTTCTTTGGAGGAAACACTTGAAGAAGGATTCATTGCTGAAGAGAATCTTTTAGAGGTTGAAGTGAAGGCCGAACAGAAGGACGTTCGGTGAGCTGTTAGCTTAGTTAGGTTAGCGGGCCGTTTTAGAACGAGCGCCCTTTTGCTATAGTTGTATAGTTGGACGTTCGGTATTTATTTTTGTAAACCGTTCGTTCTTAATTTTAGTGAACGCTCGTACGTTTATGTGTATCTACGTAAGGCCGTTCGGCCATTTGTGAACCTGATCCCTTTAAATTGTAAAATTGTTTTTGTCATATTAATATATGTTAATATTCTATTATATAGTTGATGACTGTATAAATTTTGGGATGTTACAATTTTCAATAATAGATATTAGTATAATATATTTTTAACACTTATCTAATTTATTTAATTAGTTAATGTCTATTTAATATATAATGATACAATATTTTTAATATTCATTTAATTTTACAATTTGTATGTCTCCATCCTTTAAAACAAGAATTGCAGACAGAGTTAATTTAAAGATTCAAATTCGAACATGGAAAAATTCAATGATCGCGTAATATAATTTACATAAATAAGAGTTTGAAATCTTCCTTATTTTCTTTCATATCAATGTGAAACATAACTTACATAAATGAATATTTTCCTTTTACTAAGAAGAAAGTGTCGATCTTCATAAGACAATATCTTTTCCATAAAGATTTGCTTTTTTTAACTTTAGTCCAACCGACTTATGATGAAAGAAGATGTAACATTGTAATATAAAACTATTAAAATGAAATATTACATGGATAATGATATAATAAGAACTGTGAACAAAATTCTTCACCTGAAGAATAAAGGTTCAACTTAAACTGAAAACTTCACTCCTAATTTTCTGCTGCGACAACTGAAAGATTGTATCCCTAAGCTCACACCATCAAGGTGATCACTGCAAAAGAGAAAACAACATACAAAGACATATCACAGAAAAACAAGGGTAAGCTAGTTTAATTTAATAGTCATGTGAGTATATAATTTAAACAAACAAATCAGATAATCATACACATGTATAAAACATATAAACACACATTGACCGACCACTTTAACTTGATTGTCCGGACTAATATGAATATGTAGCTTTGGTTGTTCGTGCACTCGTGGGTGTAGTACTGGAAACCCATCAGCTGCCACACAAGGTTAACCCGTTATCACTCACCATAGGACCACCCCCCCTCCCCCCCCCCCCCCCCCCCCCCCCCCCCCCCCCCCCCCCCCCCCCCGACTAAGGCCTCATGCTATTCTCACGACATGACTTACCCATCTCTACTTGAGACTTGGTAATCATTAGAATGTCAGGATGAACGCCGTGGATTTCGCTGTCCATATTCATACTATACCACCACCTTGATAACCAATCACTGAGACATTCCTTCTTGGAATTATCTTTCAATCCACCTTAGAAATATCATATCGTACTTCAATACCAACATACTTCCTCATACACAATACATTAACCGAACACTTTTAGCTTAGATAGGACACTAAGAACTTAAACCGAATACTAATATAAGACCGAACATTAAAGCATTACCGAACGGTCAATAAGAGACCGATTGCTAGTACAAGACCGAGCACTACTAAGAGATCACCCACCCACCTTAGACTGAACAATCATGAACGGGTAAGACTAAAGAGACCGAACCCAGTTAATGATCAGTACCTGAACATGGCCAAGCGGCCAATCAGCGCATGACCGAGCGGGTCGAACACTATGACAACCGAATACTAGTGTATGACCAAACACTAGTGTAAGACCAAACACTAATAAAATCGAACGCTAGTAAGACCGAACGCTAGTAAGACCGAACGCTAGTAAGACCGAACGCTAGTAAGACTGAATGCTAGTGTAAGACCGAACGTTAGTGTATGACCGAACGCTAGTATATGACGAACACTAGAGCGAGACCGAATGCTAGTAAGACCGAACGCTATATTCAATCGAATACTAGTACAAGACCGATTGGTCATTAATTGAAGCTCCACAAGCAAAACTCAGTTAAGACCTAACACAAGAGGAAGGTCGAACGGTCAATGAATGACACTCGATGATCTGCATAATTCTGCTGAATAACTGCAGAATTATGATCAACACCCATCTCTACTATTTCACTGCATTTTTCCCAACTTCTAATCCTCCAAACTTGTATCATACACACCTATACGCCTAACTAAGAGTATCTAAACCTTTACAACATCATTAAGAGAGTTTCATCTCAGATTATAGGGTCAATCCTGCAGAATCATCAACTGAAGGACCTAAAATCAGATTTCCTACCATTGGCACATTTTTAAGTGATTCAAAGGTTCTAACAAGTTCTAAACAACATACCCAGATTCTCCCTACAGACCAATATCACACCTGATACCCATTCCCCTTTTTCACTACTACACTTCCTCACAGTTCACTCGGCACAATAACTAGAGTTTTGCAGAAATGAAATCAACAAGACCACAACATTCATCAGCCCACACAAACAATGCAGAACACAAAATCATTCAATTACATATACATCAATATTCAAAACAACAGTTACATACACAGTAAATTCATCAATTAAATTAACTAGCTTCCCTTACCTTTAACAGAACCGAACAACTTCTACACCTCTAGAAAATTTTTTTGAACCTCAAAAAAATCCTAAGAACACCTATGAACCACGGATTGGTGAAAGAGGACCAACCGTAGAACCAAAATGAAATCAGAAAAGGAAGAAGGAGAATGCGGAACACTTGCAAACAAGATTGTTCCTTGCATGCAGGAAAACCAAAAATCGCTAAAACCAGAGAACGAGACTTACCAGTTCAAAATGCTAAACCAAACAGTGAAACAGGAAGCCATTGACGCTAGGATCACTTAGGTGCCTCTTGATCGTCGAACAAATGAGCCACCAGTGAGAATTTCTAGAGAGAAGGGAGAGGAAGAGTAGAGAATAATGTTTTAGAGAGATGAAAAATATTTAGATAATGAACCGAGTGTTTAAAATTTCTATTTATACTATTGACTTATTTTAACACAAATTATTCGATCTCATTGTTTTAATACAAGTATCTACTCTTAAGAGGTTATTTTCTGGGTTCTTACAGAAGCCACTACACATTAAGAGATGTAAAAATAAATTTTAATCCGTGAATTAATTCCAGGTATAAATCATATTAATTTTAAAAAAATATTAATTTTTGCAAATATCAATCAAATTAAACTCGACTCTGCTAATTAAATATATTCGAGTTGAAATATAATTATTTATTTTACTTTTATTATTTTTAATAACTCTTTTATTATAATTATAATTATTTATTATTTTTAATTATATAGATTGATAATTTGATATTTTAAAATTCTAGAATAACATTCAATAATATTTAAATAGTTTAAATACTTAATTAACTTATTTGTTATATAAATTAACAGTTTAATTTTTAATTATTACTTTTAAAGGAATGTTTAGTAAAAATATGTAAATATTTTATTATATTACTATAAAATAATAAATTGACTTAATTCACTTTAATTATATTATAAACTAAATTGAAAAAATAAAAATAAACCCGCTAATTTATCATTTTATAATGACCTACTCGATTATAAAAGTTTTAACAAAAATAAATAAATAAATCGAGTTAACTTTATTTTTAACTCAATTCACAATAAGCAAATCTGTAAATTTGACATCCTTACAGACAAATATCCTATACTGTAACATTAATTATATCAACATAAATTATAAAGTATGTAAAATATATATTCAATACTTAACATAAATTATAAAATAGTTAATTGTAATTTGTTTAGATAGTTAATACACGAAATTATACATAATAATACTAGAAATTAAAAATCAATTTAAAATTTAATAATAATTTTTTTGTTAACTTAGTTGATACTATTTAGAATTGTCTTAGTTAAAAATATTTAGAGTTTAATTTAAAAGTCAAGCATCATGATTTTAAAATCCTTACATAAACATAACACAATTAACACTATTAGTAACCAACAATTTTTATTTGTTCATGTTAATTTTTATCTTATGCTAAATACCTATTTTTTTATTATATAAATAATAATTATTAACATCAAAATTAATAAAAGTTAAAATTAAAAAAAGGTAGAAAATTACACTATAGTTCATAATATTAAATAATTTTATTTAAAATGTAATTCTCATCTTTCCTATTGTGTAATAAGTGTTTACTATATATTTGTTGATTTAATAAAAATAAAAAATATTATAAAATAAAAGAGTTGGTGGTCCACATATAGCTGCATTAATACTACATAGCTAAGGTCTCAAACTTATCTCATCAAACTGTTTTTTTAGTTAATTAGGTTTAAAATCCAACAATTCATTATTTATGTTGTAATAATTAATTTTAAAAAAAAGCATGTATCTAAACCTTTTAATTTTTTTATAACGTTCTAACATCAAATAAAAGATAATAATTTTAAATTGTTTTATATTTTAAAATAAAAATATTATTTTATTAGTGTTGGATGAATGATCATTTTAGTAGATTGGACCAGTGGTCATAAAAAAATGTAGTGTTCCTTTCTTATCATCCAATAATTTCACCATTGAGACTTCTTGCATCCCTTACCCCTTAAAAAATGACCATTTTATTAATTAACTGGAAAATGGCATAACAAGTATACATATTCATCCTACAACTTTGTTAGTTAATGTCTTGAGAAATAAAAATGTTAGAGGAAGAGTTGAGAAATACAATAAAGAATTCAAATTTTCTTTTTTTAAAATATCAACTACAATTAAATATTTATAAGTGTTAATGAAGAGATTTAAACTCTACAATTAGAAGTTTCTCTAATTAAATTTTTTACTTATTTTACTTTAATGACATTTCTTTTCCTTAATTTAAAATTTTCTTTTTCACACCAATTTTTACTCTTAACTTTTAAAACTCTTCAAACTTTAGTGTCGTAAAAATATTTATAATTTAATGACGTATTTAAGCTTCACTTCCTTTCTAGTAATGAATTCCCTTATTAAATGATATCATGTGTCGATGTGTTTGCTTTTTAATCATGAAATATCACATTATTTGTCTGCTTTTGTGGACTTATTATCTATATGATTGAGAGGTGCATAAACTTTATAATACTTTCCATTCTTTTGGTTATAGTCTTTTACAATAAGTTATGATTTGTATCTTTCCACCTCTTCGGTTGTATTCTTCTTTGTTTTATATACTCATTTTACTCCAATTGTTTCATTTCTTTTGGGAATAGTTGTTAATCCTCATAATCATTTCTTTTAATTGAATTCATCTCCAGTTTCATAACTTGTCTCCACCTTTTATTTTTTACAATTTTCTTAAAATCCAATGACTTACAATCTATTTGAAGATAATATAATTCTTCAAGATTACAAGTAACTTTATCACATCTTTTATAGATTTCATATATATCTTATATCTTTCTTAGCCTTTTACTTTGTACTTTCTTTATGGACATGAGACTTAGATGATGGAGTGTATAAATAAGAGTGACATCTTGAACTGTAGTTTTTTTATCTTCTTCTTCTCCAAGATTTGGAAGAAAATTGTAAGTCTTTTCTACTTAAGCCTCCAAGTTTCACATAGCTTCTTCATCAAACTCAACTTCACAAATTACAATTTGTAGCCTTAGAGTGAGCAATGAAGACATGCTTGGCACTTTGTCATCAAGCTTGCCAAACTTATTCTTGTCGTCTAGTTAATGTCTTTAGAAACAGACATATTCTTGCCAAACTTATTTTGGGTTATCTTCACCAACAGTTGTAAAATTCTGATACATTCAACTACGAATCACACAAAAATAAACTGACGACATTATTTAGTGATGTGAGCAATGAAAGAATCCATTTCCACGCGAGAAACTCCACCTACTACCGTGGACATATGGATGACATTTTTAAGCCACGCTGCTCTCTCTCTCATCTCATCACCTTCCTTTGTTTGCATCAACCTTCTCACACCGTTCTCAACATCTGATGCAGTCACCAACGCTTTCCTCTGTGACCAATCCTTCACAACCAAACCAACCTTCAGAACCTCTGTTATCAGAGCTGCGTTACTTGGTTGGTCAGAGTGCATTGGCCATGTTGCTATTGGCACTCCCATGGTTATGCTCTCCAAGCACGAGTTCCATCCACAATGGCTCATAAACCCACCTGTTGAAGGGTGGCTCAGAATTTCCAATTGGGGTGCCCAATCCCTCACAATCAGCCCCTTGCCTTCCACTCTCTCCTCAAACCCATTTGGAAGATCAAGTCTTTTTGCTTCGTTTTCATCAAAGATGTCCCCTTTATCAGCATCTCTCAGCACCCAGATGAACTTCTGCTTGCTTTGTTCCAACCCAATTGCTATCTGTTGGATCTGTTCCACTTTCAAAGTTGTTGTTGTTCCAAAAGACACATATATCACTGAATTAGGCTCTTGTTTATCAAGCCACTCCATGCATGAGTGCCTTTCTTTTGAATCTTTCTTCTCAACGGCTAAAGGGTTGAACGGTCCCAGTGCCCAAATCTCTTTACCATCAGTGACAGCCTCCATCAACTCAATGTAATCACCATCAATCACCCTGCTTGTGTTGTAGATGAATCCATCACTGAATTTGAGAAATTCTCTTTGTGTAGTAAGGAAATCCAAGAATTGGGTTGGGAAGCATCCTTCCAGAGAAGGAACTTTAAGGGCGTTCATGGCTTCAACCGAAGGCCTTCCAATTCTGTTCCAGTAGTGAACGTAGACGCTAAAGGCGCATGTGATGTGAAAAGTGTAATTCTCAACATTAGGTATGTTTGTGGCATCTTGTGCCACTGAAGCCATGGCAGAGTCATGAATGACTATAACCCTTTTGGCTTCAGAGGAGAGGGATAGAAGCAGTTTCCTCACAGGGTCTCGAAGATGCATAGAGGCCTCAAAGGAGGGAATTAGATGAGATGGGAAATCGCTTTCTGGATCGGGAGAAGGGGAAACAAAGGTTGGAACATCAAAGGCATGGAAATGAATGTTAGAAATGGAATCGTGGTGACGAAGAGTGGCTTGGCGAATGTGAGTGACAGTGGAAACATAATGAACTGGTATGTTGTGTGATGAGATAATGTTTGAGAGATGCAGAAGCTGATTGAGATGGCCTTGTGCAGAGAAAGGTATCAGAACCACCACCACTTGGTTTTTCTGAGCAAGATTTCCTCCATTAGAAGCCATGATCAGGAACTTAGAGAAGCTGTTATTCAACTTCGACAAAGGATTCAGCAAGAAGAGGTTCGGTGGTTGGGTTGAATGATGTTATGTAAAGTATTTAGAGGAATTCTGTGGACTGCATGAAACTAACTTTTTATTTTATTTACGAACCTGATCTAGCAGTAATTTGTCTTTTATTACAAAATTTAGAAAAAGAAAAAATGTTTATTCTCTACTTTCAGGGTTTAGTTCAAAGTAATCTTATCTTTTAAAAAACATAACGATGGAAATGTCACTGTGATATCTCATAGGTGGACTTAAATGATTTTTTAATTTAAAAAAAAAGTTTCTGCCATGTCATCATCAGCATCTCTAAACAAATCCTAATTTCTCTCCAAGAAACCCTAACCATCGCACCATCCAGCGCCGTCACCGCCATCCTCGTCGGGCAGCCATCATCTCCAACACATCACATGCCACCACCAAAGCTATGCGACGAGAACGCGAGAAACCCTATGTCTCAATGATTTGCTTGCAGGTGGAGGCAAACAGCGGCACGATTAGTGATGGAGAAGAGTGACGATTCGCGATCTGCAGTAGCTGGCGATTTTGCTGGTGATTAGTTGTGGACCATTCTGTGGTGGAGATTGGACAGTAGTGCTGCTTGCGCGACGGCGATTTGGCTGGTGCGAGGATGAAAATGGTGAAAATTGGTGGTCGCGGCATAGCAAGGGATCACGTTGGGTGGTGGTGCGAGAACAAAGGTAAGATGCGAAGGTGATGGAGATGCAACAGAAGGGAGAAGACACTTTGGTGGTGGCGCGTGATGTGTTGGAAAGGACGACTACCGACGAGATGGCGGTGACGACGCTGGATGGTACGGCGGCTAGGGTTTCTTGGAGATAGGGTTTGTCTGGAGATGTTGATGATGACGTGGTATTTGCACCGTTATATTTTTAACTGCGTGAGTGGAAAAGACCAGATTGAACATTTTTTAACGAGAACTTTTTTAAAAGATAGAATTATTTTGAACCAAACCCGTGAAAGTGGAGACTAAATGATGTATTAAACTAAGAAAAATCATAAAACGAGACAAAAATGTATTACAAAACAAAACAACAAACAATAAACATATAATTTTTATTAAAAAAATGATTAAATAACTTGTTCTATGAATAAAGTAATTTAGGGATACTCGGTCCAAGCATATTTTTGAGTCGGATAAACGGGAGAGAAGACGTGTGCTTCTTGTCTACCGCTTCCCATTTCTCAAATAAAACCTTTGCCTGACTCTGGATAATGGAGACAAACACCATTTTTATTTTATTTTTTTCTCTAAGAGTAAATCATTTCAATTTAAATATGTTCCAACAGCACTCACACCATAGGAATTTTAACAATCAGCTATCAAACTATAACATTGATTACAACAACCACGCTAACAAATCCATCAAATAACGAATTCTCATTTAAAATTGGAATCAAGTTTTTAACTATAAATAATTATGTTAATTTATAATTTATTTAAATTTTAATTTATAATAATATTTATTAAAATTGTGGTAGTTTACATTAATTTTAATATTTAAATTTATTTAAGTTGGAATTAGGTATATATGTTAGTATAATTTAATTTTAAAAATCAATGTTAACGTTATTTATCACTAATTGAAAGATAACACTAATTGTTCAGAACCGATTATTATATCATTCCACAACAAATTTGAAAGTAGCATTGTTAATTCTCCAACACTTATTGTCAAACATATATAATTCAATAATAAAAAAAAAAGAGTGGATCGTATAACTGTTTAATTAGTTTAAGATCATCCGGTCTGAAACGTCTAGAAAACTTATCAATGAGAAAAACGGACCTAGTTGTCGATCTTAAACAGAAATTAAGACTAAATATGATTATATTAAACTTAAGTATAATTGTTATCCATTTGGTCGTAATTAGGTCAATATGTTGTAAAATTTATCTAGATTTAAGATATTGTGGTATTTAATATGTATTTATTGTTATAACTTCCAAATATTTACTGATTTTGACATCACTTTATACAATAACCTCTGAGTTTGACTAAACTAAGAGTGAAGTGAAAGAAAAATAGTGACTTATGCTTAAAATAGGATGAACAAAATAAGGAGAGATTACCCTCACACCGAAACAAAAAAAAACAAATGCAAAACATTTCATTTGCAACAAAACAACTAACAACTAAGTCACCAAACATCATCAAAGACATTATTATTCTAAATATTAGAAATTTTAAATTTTACATTTTTATATCACTTTTTAGATCATGTTTTATTTGATCATGATTTGGATTATATATTCTTATAATGTGGAGTATGAGTTGTTGTCATTTATTTTCTTTTTAGTTAGATATTGTTATTTTGATTTAGA
The DNA here is from genome assembly GCF_016808095.1 of Vigna angularis. Classification (NCBI taxonomy): domain Eukaryota; kingdom Viridiplantae; phylum Streptophyta; class Magnoliopsida; order Fabales; family Fabaceae; genus Vigna; species Vigna angularis. The sequence goes on from NC_068972.1 coordinate 37,966,641, forward strand.
TTTTTTAAATTTGAATTAAGCAAAGTGTTGGTCTCATATTTTAATATTAATTATATATTGGTCAAAATTTTATTTTGCTTGATTTAAATCTCATTACAATTTACATAATGTAGAAAAAATTGGAAATAAAATAGAATATAAATTTTAATAAAACAAAAAGTACATCATCCATATGTAATTCATATCGCATTACTTACAAATTACTTTACATGTAACATTATCTATGGATATTTCTTTTTATGTAAATTTACCAAACACTTGTTGTACAATTTTTTTCATATGTAATTTGTAGATAATATCCAAATACTTACAGATTTTATAACTTACATACGAAATTTTATCACGAATTTTTATCTAGAAAAAAATCAATTTTATTTTACACATATGACACCTATCTTCTTATTATATAAGTAACAATTATTAACATCAAATTAATAAAAAATAAAGCTGCGAAGACAAGTAGAAAATTACACTATAATTCATAATATTCAATAATTTTATTGAAAATATAATTCTCATATTTCCTATTATGTAATCAATGTTTTTTTATATATGTATTGATTTATAAAAGTTAAAAAGATTATAAAATGCAAGAGTTGAGGCTCAAATCAAATATAGCAAAATTAATAGTACATAACTAAGCTCTCAACCTTATCTTTATCAAATTAATTTTAATTTTTTTTAATTAAATTAGTTTTAACATCAACAATTCTCATATATATATATATATATATATATATAATATGTTGTAATAATTGGATATATTAGATTATTCTTTATCTTTTATTTTTTATCTTTAGTTACTTTATTATAATATTTTATTTGTATTTTAGACTTAGCTCATATTCCTTCTATTATAAATAGAGTTTCCTATGTGTATATTCAATATAAGGGGAATATCTTATAGATAATTTTTACTATATTAAACATGGTATCAAAGTCTGATTCTTAAGAAAAATTTTCGTTGCCCCTATCCACTACAACTGTCATCATTGCTATTAGAGTTGTCATCGTTGTTGTCATAATCATTGGAGCATCAGTTTCTACTAGTCTTGGTCAAGCGACCACAATACTACCAATATCACTGGCATTGAAGTCCAGACGTGCTCTAACACACAAATCACAATTCACTTTTATCATCTTTTTTAGCCACTGGTGGCAGCCCATGTGTCTTCGTCTTTGGCACCGACCACCTTCATTAGACTTGTTGCGACCTCCTATCTTTAGATTTGACCTCGTTCAATAATATGGTATGACTTGGTGTGAGGCAGATCAATTAGTCTTTTATTCTTCCTTCTTCATAGTATATGTTGATGACATCCTTTTTACACGAAGTGACAATGATGGCATTTCTCAAATGAAACAACATCTTTGCAATCATTTTCAAACCAAAGATCTTGGTAAACATAGATTTTCTTGGGTATCCTTATATCTCAAAGGAAGTATGTATTGGATATTTGGAGGAAACTGGATTGGTGAATTCAAAATTTGTTAATACACCCATAGATCCTAATACTAAACTTTTACCAAAATACGAGGAGTTTATATTCGACCCCGAGCAATATAGAAGACTACTTGAAAAATTGAATTATCTTACAATTATTCGTCATAACATTTCCTTTGCAATTAGTGTGGTAAGTCAATTCCTTAATTCCTCGTATGAAGATGATTGTAATGCAATTATTTGTATATTAAAGTACATTAAAGGATCTTGTGGAAAATGGTTGTTATATGGTTCAAATAACCATATAAGAGTGATTTTTTATTCAAATGTTGATTAGACAAGATCTCCTTCTAATAGAAGATCAACATCAGGATATTATGTCACCATTGATGGTAACTTGATCTCTTGGAAAAGCAAGAAACACTAGTGCAAAAACAGCATATAACGTCACGCGTTCAATGTCCAACCACTGAGTAACCAACGTTAAAAATGACCGGTGACATTTTTGTAAATAAATGCAATTATTAGACGTCGTTTAGAATTGTAATTCAATTTTAATTTGTTATATTGGGTAAATTTTTCGAAAATGCTTGGCGCGAAGGTGAAAATGTATTTACGTATGACGTCGAATTCCCTATGTCAAAAGGATATAAAACGTCGAATGCACCAGTGTAAGACGTTAAAATATTAGTGAATTCAATAAAAATTTGAGCGGGAGATTGAAAATCCATTCACATTATCTTAACGCACGATACCCTCTTCTCTGCTCAAACTTTTCTGGAACAAAGTTTGACGACCATCACATGTAATCTTTCTTTCACAAATGCATGTTAATTAACTACTTTAGGTATGATTTTCGTTTGTTTTGACCGATTATTTTCGTGTTCTTGTCCTTCATAGGCGCATTCTGCTTTCTCTCTGATTGGTGGCAACACTTTATTTCGACAAACCCACATTTTGAAGGTTAGTTTTTATTTTCGTTTTGAAGAACTTGTTTGTTGTTTTTTTGGTGAACTTGTTTGTTGTTGTTGTTTGGTTGAACCTGGTTGTTGTTGTTGTTTGATTGAACTTGTTTGTTGTTTGTTATTGTTGTTTGTTATTAGTGTTTGTTATTGTTATTTTTTGTTGATACTATACTACACGTTCATAATTCATGCTTTATAAAATACCAAAAACTGAAATTTGTTGTTTTTCTGCTTTTCAGATATCATAGAGTTGTTAAAAAATATCACAATTAATTAAAAAAAATTATTAACGTCGAATATTGACAAAATTCGATGTTAATTTGCTTTACTATGAACGTCGAATTGTTCTATTTCAACGTCAATTTAATGTCTTCCGATATACGTCGACCTCGAAGGTGACATGAAAGGATGAAAAACACTGACGTTATACGATGTTTTTTGTACTAGTGAAATAGAGTGTTGTTGTAATATCTAGTGCAAAAGCATAATATAAAGTTATGACTCTAGTCACTTGTGAACTTGTTTGACTTAAAATATTGTTTAGAGAGTTACAATTTGGATATGTCATTCAAATGATACTTATACGTAACAATCAAACTACTTTTCATATTAATTCTAGTCTTGTTTTTCATGAGAGGATCAAACATATTGAGATTGACACTCATTTAATTCAAGAGAAGATTGTATCGAAAAACATCAAAATCGAGTTTGTTAATTTAAGTTATCAGTTAACATATATTTTTACAAAGTTTTTACTGATCGATGCACCAGCTTGAAGGATGATGTTAGACATATTAAATTATTAGATATTTTATATAGATAGTTTATCTTTATCTTTTATCTTTAGTTAGTTTCTTATTATTTCTTATTTATATTTTGAATTTTTATTATAAATAAAATATCCTATATTCAAGACAGATTAATTTCATATATAATTTTTATTGTATTAAAACGTAATAATTTATATATGTACCTTTTTATTATTTTTATAACATTTCAATGTCAATTAAAAAAATAAGATATTTACTTTTTGTTTTTGAATAATTCATTTTAAATTATTTTATATTTTAAAATAAAGATATTATTTTGTATGAGTGGTCACTTTAGTAGATTGGAGAGAGTGGTTAGCTGGAGTATTCCTTTCTCATCACCAATAATTTCACCATCGGTGCTTGCATCCTTTACGCCTAAAAAATGACCATTTTAATCAATAACTATGAAGTACAACTTTCAAACTCATGAACAAAAGCAGTATTGTTTCTATAAAACTGGAACAACTCTTTCAAAATGGCATAACAAGTCAGCATACCAATCCTACAACTTTGCTAGGTAATGTCTTGAGAAAGAGAAATATTCATGCCAAACTTATTTTGGGCTATCTTCATCAACTGTTGTAAAATTCTGATATATTAAACAACAAATCACACAAACAGAAACTGATGAGATTATTTAGTGATATGAGCAATGAAAGAATCCATTTCCATGCGAGAAACTCCACCTACTTCCGTGGACATATGGATGGCACTTTTAAGCCTCGCTGCTGTCTCTCTCATCTCATCACCTTCCTTTGTTTGCATCAACCTTCTCACACCATTCTCAACATCTGATGCGGCCACCAACTCATTCCTCTGTGACCAATCCTTCACAACCAAACCAACCTTCAGAACTTCTGTTATCAGAGCTGCGTTTCTTGGTTGGTCAGAGTGCATGGGCCATGTTGCTATTGGCACTCCCATGGTTATGCTCTCCAAGCACGAGTTCCATCCACAGTGGCTCATAAACCCCCCTGTTGAATTGTGGCTCAGAATTTCCAATTGGGGTGCCCAATCCCTCATAATCAGCCCCTTGCCTTCCACTCTCTCCTCAAACCCATTTGGAAGATCAAGTCTTTTTGCTTCGTTTTCATCAAAGATGTCCCCTTTATCAGCATCTCTCAGCACCCAAATGAACCTATGCTTGCTTTGTTCCAACCCAGTTGCAACCTGTTGGATCTGTTCCACTTTCAAAGTTGTTGTTGTTCCAAAAGACACATATATCACTGAATTAGGCTCTTGTTTATCAAGCCACTCTATGCATGAGTGCCTTCCTTCTGAATCTTTTTTCTCAATCACTAAAGGGTTAAACGGTCCCAGTGCCCAAATCTTCTTACCAGTGATACCCTCCATCAACTCAGTATAATCACCATCAATTACCCTGCTTGTGTTGTAGATGCTTCCATCATTGAATTTGAAAAACTGACTTTGTGCAATAAGAAAATCCAAGAATTGGGTTGGGAAGCATCCTTCCAGAGAAGGAACTTTAAGGGCGTGCATGGCTTCAACCGGAGGCCTTCCCATTCTGTCCCAATAGTGAACGTAGACGCTAAAGGCGCATGTGCTGTGAAAAGTGTAATTCTCAACATTAGGTATGTTTGTGGCATCTTGTGCCACTGAAGCCATGGCAGAGTCATGGATGACTATAACCCTTTTGGCTTCAGAGGAGAGGGATAGAAGCAGTTTCCTCACAGGGTCTCGAAGATGCATAGAGGCCTCAAAGGAGGGAATTAGATGAGATGGGAAATCGCTTTCCGGATCTGGAGAAGGGGAAACAAAGGTTGGAACATCAAAGCCATGAAAATGAACGTTAGAAATTGATTCGTGATGTCGAAGTGTGGCTTGGCGCATGTGAGTGACAGTGGAAACATAATGAACTGGTATGTTGTGTGATGAGATAAGGTTTGAGAGATGCAGAAGCTGATTGAGATGGCCTTGTGCAGAGAAAGGTATCAGAACCACTACTACTTGGTTTTTCTGAGAAGGATTTTCTCCATTGGAAGCCATGACCAGGAACTTAGAGATGCTGTTATTCAACTTTGGCAACGAAATTCAGCATAAGAAGAGGCTGGGGTAGTTGGGTCGAATGATGTTTAGGTGTTTACTTTGACTTGATTCTATCTTTCTTTATTTTGTATTTTTTTTTTGGAAAGTTTACTAAATCATTTTATCTTTTAATATGTGTTAAATGAGTATAAATATATCAGTCACTCTATCATGATTTTGTAAAGTATTCAAAGGATGAGAACTGGAGCTATCTTTTTTATTTATTCATGAACCTCTGAGTTTGGCACTAATTTTTGTCATTTATCTCACATTTTAAAATTCAGTCTAATTTTGATTTTCTATTTTAATAACTCAATATATTTCTTTTGTCATTTAAATTTGTTTTTATTTCTCAATTTCTGACACTTTAACAAAATATAGTTATTTAGATAGGTTTGAACAAATATGATAGCTTTTAGTCTTTTTAATAGTATTTAAAAACTATAAAATGTAGTTTTTGTTTTGTACACCTCTATCAATCTTAAAATCATGTTAGGATTGGGTTATGTAGTAAAAAATATGAATAATAGCTTATAACAAGGCTTAATTATGGCTTAAGTATTTGATAAATTTAAAAATATTTAATTAAAATTTTATATCAATTAAGTATTATTAAATATTTTTGTTAATTAAAAAATATTTTCTAATTATGATCTGTCATATTCTTTCATCGAGTTGTCGTCATATACTATTTTATGATTTTGTAATTTATAATTTTTTTTTATTTTGTAATTTTAAATTTTAAAATTTAATCATAGTTTTATTCAAATTTACAAGTTGTAAAAATATATAACAACCATACAAAAAAATTACTAACTTGTGGTATGGTTAGGACGATGTTGCAGCCGCACGATGGCTCATGCTTCTCCTTGGAGAGGATAAGGACCAATATCGTGGGAGGAGTCGCAGGAGACACCAAGGCAGTGAAGAGAAACTTCATGTTGTCGTCGGAGTAGAGGGAGCTTCTGAGCAGCTACGACTAAAAGGAGCTGTGACGACGACCCTCCAAAGCCCAGCGGCAAGGAGCAACGGTGGTGACTCTTCAAAAGCCCACCGGAGGCAGCAAAATGGAGCAGCAACGATGACCCTCCAAGGCACAACAGCGAGAAAAAAACGGAATAGACTGCATGACCACTGAAGAGACGCAACAAAACAACATGGTTGGGAACAACGTCAAATGGAAAACGCAACGATGGAGGAAACCATCATATTAGTTCATTTTATTTTATATTATATTTTTATATTCTTTTGTTTGGACGCCTGCATTTTATATATAAATTCATGGGACAAAGATATTTTAACACATGCAACTATTTTATTTTATTTTATTGGTTAGTATATTTAAAACGTATCAATCATAAACGGTTATTTATTTGAAACGTATAATCACAAATTGTCACGCCAGTTGTAAAAAAACTTGTAAAAGAGAAAATTATTAAAGAGACATTTTCCAAATTTATAACTCTCATTTTCATTTTGACATGAAAGTATAAGTGTTGTAAAATGGCAGCTTAGCATCAAATTCATCAAAAGTTACCATTCTCAACAAACAGAAAAGCTGTGTATTTTCTTTTTCACACCAACCTATGTTTCTTTAACTTCATGTACCCTATTCAACTGGGAACTACATCATACTACTATCAGCCCATCAGAGACTATTTAGTGATATGGGCAATGAAAGATTTCATTTCCATGCGAGAATCTCCACCTTCATCCCTTGATATTTTGAAGGCCTTTTTCAGATTCACTGCTCTCTCTCTCATCTCATCACCTTCCCTTGTTTGCATCAACTTTCTCACACCATTCTCAACAACTGAAGCACTCACCAACGACTTCCTCTGCGACCAATCCTTCACAATCAATCCAACCTTCAGAACCTCTGTCACCAAAACTGCGTTTCTCGGCTGGTCTGAGTGCATGGGCCATGTTGCCATTGGCACCCCCAGGGATATGCTCTCTAAGCACGAGTTCCATCCACAATGACTCATAAACCCCCCTGTTGAAGGATGGCTCAGAATTTCCAATTGGGGTGCCCAATCCCTCACAACCACCCCCATGCCTTTCACTCTCTCCTCGAACCCATTTGGAAGATCAAGTTTTTTTGCTTCATTTTCATCAAAGATGTCCCCTTTATCAGCATGTCTCAGCACCCAGATGAACTTCTGCTTGCTTTGTTCCAACCCAGTTGCAACCTGTTGGATCTGTTCCACTTTCAAAGTTGTTGTTGTCCCAAAAGACACGTATATCACTGAATCTGGCTCTTGTTTATCAAGCCACTCCAAGCATGGGTGCCTTACTTTTGATTCTTTCTTCTCAACGGCCAAAGGGTTCAAAGGCCCAAGCGCCCAGACCTTTTTGCCGACCTCGATATTCTCCAGAAACTTAATATAAGGACCTTCAATGGCCCTGCTTGTGTTGTAGATGTTTCCATCGCCGATTTTGAGGAATTCAAGTTGTTCAGTAATGAAATCATTGAACTCGGCGGGAAAACATCCTTCAAGAGAAGGAAACTCCGGGACACGGACTCCATTAAGCGAAGGCTTCCCCATTTCCTCCCAAAAATAAAGGAAGTTGTAAAAAGCAGATATGCTGTGAAAAGTGTAATTCTCAACATTTGGCATGGTTGTGGCATCTTGTACCACTGATCCCATGAGGAAGTCATAGATGACTATGACCCTTTTGGCTTGAGATGAGAGGGATTGAAAAAGTTTTCCCACAGGCTGTCGAAGATGCATGGAGGCCTCGAATGAAGGAATTAGATGAGACGGGAAATCAGTTTCTGAACTGTTTGAGTTGGGAGAAGAGGAAAGAAAGGTTGGAACATCAAAGGCATGGAAATGAATGTTAGAAATGGATTTGTGGTGACGAAGAGTGGCTTGGCGAATGTGAGTGACAGTGGAAACATAATGAACTGGTATGTTGTGTGATGAGATAAGGTTTGAGAGATGCAGAAGCTGATTGAGATGGCCTTGTGCAGGGAAAGGTATCAGAACCACTACCACTTGGTTTTTCTGAGCAAGATTTTCTCCATTGGAAGCCATGACCAGGAACTTAGAGAACCTATTACTCAACTTTAACAACGGATTTCAAAGTATCCTTGCCTTGTGTTACTAAGGCTGCATGTCCACACATTTATAGAACCCATGACCAGTATCAAAAACCAAACACATTGTTTTTAATATAAATAAATTATAATTATAATTATATATGTAATATCTAATATTAATATTGTTAACAGGAACGACAAAGATTTTTGTAAATAAATTTTTTAATAAAAAATTAATATTTGTGGATATTTATCGATGATTAATAAAAGATATTTTAATATTTGTTTATAAATGAGATTATTGTAAATGTCTATTATTAATAAATAATTAAAATTAAAATTTAATTTATATTTTTTAAGTTGAATTTAAAAAAAATTAAAATTAATTTATATTTGTCAGACCTCATTTAAAACGCACCCAAAACTCTCTGAACGGACGTCAGGTGTCAAGTGAAGAGATCCGAAAATCAGATAGTGGAAGGCAGATGTCGGCAGATGAGCGGATGCTCGTTTTGACGTGGGAAACAAAACTTGATTTTCAGAAAATTCACGTCACACTCTCTGCATGCACCCTTCTTCCCCAAATTCTGAAAATCTCATTTCTCCTCCTTCTCTCTAAAACTCTCCTTTCTCTCTACGAAATCTCACCCTTTCTCTTCTCCGATCACCACTCAGACACCACTGAAGCACTCCCGGCGTCAAGAGCTTCCGTTTAAACTGTTTGGTTTATGATTCTGAGCTGGTGAGTCTCTTTTTCTCTACTACGTTCGGTTACGTCTTGCATGCAACTCTTTGGTTCTGGTCATCTGAGTGAGTGGTAGTAGTCTGAGTGTTTCTAGTTTTCTCTGTAGTTCAGTATTTCCTGTCAACGTGATCGTCGAACGTTAGTTCTGTGGTTGAGGGAAGTTTTATTTTGATTCGTTGGAACGTTCGTCTACGCTAGAGGTAAGGGAAGTTTATCTAATTTAATTTGTATGTTGCTGTGTTGCATGAACGTTCATTGATTTGATGATTGGAAATGAAATATGATTGTGCTATGTTCTGATGTATGAAATATATGAAATTTCTATGATATGGATGTATGAACTTATGTAGATAAATGTTGAGAAATTGAATTGAGATAAATGATTTTTAAGTATGAAATTCCCCTATGAAAGTGTACGTTCGTCACTGAACGGTCCTTGACCGTTCGATTTTTCTAGTAAACTTGGTTAGAATTGGATTCTTTCATTTGGGAAGAATCCTAGTTGAGGACGAGCGTCTTCGTTTCGAACTATTGTGCATGAGCGTTCGGCCAAACATAGTTGGTTCTTGGCGTTCGGTTATAAACTTAAGTATATATATATGTATTTGTATATTTTCGTTTATTCTTAAACACTACCCCAATAGCATCTTGTTATATTTATCAAGCTTTCTAATATAAGTTTAGTAGTGTTCGGTCTTACACCAAGCGCTCTTACTGAGTAGTGCTCGGTCTTACACCAAGCGCTCATTCTCTTTCATATAATCTATATTGATGAAAATAGCGTTCATCCAACTTCAATAAAGTTCTCTCTCTACCGTGCTCGGTCATTGACTGACATTCGGTTTTCTTGATGCTAAACTCAAATAAGCTAAGTATTCATAAGCGTTCGGTTTCTTCATGTGAATTCTTCTCAATACTATTCTTTGAAGGTTTTGAAGTGTCTGTATCCCTTGGTTCCGGCCTAGAGTCTTAGTACTTGGCATGGTCTTTTCGGTGTTCGGTTGGAGTTCTCAAGAGTCAGTTCATCTAATTGACTCACTTTGTAATTAACGTTCGATCCATTCGTTTCTTGCGATATCTATTGCACTCGGTTTCTTTCTCAACCTGATAGTAAACCTTCCGGCCTTAGTCTGTTATGGAACGGGAGACCTCTCGGTCACACTCCAAGTGTTCGGTCTATTTAAAGGTGAAAGTTGAACGTTCGGTAATTGGTATCCTTACGGATCTTTGTGCGAAATGTCTAAGTGAGATGATTATTAATGAAAGATGAAGAGAATATGATATGGATGAAATGTTTTGGATTATGGAAGAGCGTTCCGGGGAGGAATGACTCATGATTGTATATTGGAATTGGTAAAGTATGAATGTGGGCATGCTAAGCTGGCGGTTCATCCTGATGTTCCGTGATTACTCGTCCTCACGTAGAGGAGGGTAAGTCATGTGTGGGAACGGCAGAAGGTCCTAGTCCTAATGGTTAATTTGGACAGATAGGACTAACCTCGGGTGACAGCTGTTGAGGGTATCCCAGTTACTACATCACCCGGGTGCACGAACGTCATAGCTACACAGATTTCATACCGTCCGGACAATCAGTCTAGTATTAGGCTTTGTATGAAACGTATGATGAAATTTATCTTGTTTGGTTGATTGTATGAAATATATGTTTATATCTGAATTAAATTACATAAGCTTACCTTGTGTTTCCTGTCTTGTTTGTTTTGTACGTCCGGTCGTCCTTCTGTTGCAATAATCATCCGTGTGGATGTGAGCAGAAGGAGACGAGCTGCTGGAAGAGGCGCTGGAGAAAGAAAACCTAGTTGAGGTAGAAGTTAAGACCGAACAGTAGAACGTTCGGTCAGTAATTTAGTTTGATAGTAAGGTGGTCGTTCGATCACCTTCTCCTTTTTGTTTTGTATGACCGTCCGGTATTAGTTTTTGTAAACTGTTCGGTCAGAGTTACTTATCTTGTACAGTTTAAGTTGTAACTCTTTCTGCAAGGCCGTTCGGCCACCACCGTACGTTCTCTTTTAGTGTAAGATTGATCTGTATTATTATTTAATGTGATTATTCTATTATATAGTTTTAGACTGTATTTTTGGGATGTTACAATATTAAATTTAATTAAAATTAAATTTATATTTATATTGTATTTTATATTTTTTTTTTATAAATTTATTTAGATTTTAATTTAAAAATTATAATTTTTTTTTCTTTAAATATTTATAAATATTCACATATTTTAGAATACATGTAGATCATTTTTAAACAAATATTCTATAAATAACCTAATAAGATAAATAATGAATAATTTTTATTTTATTTAAGATCGAATATTGAATAAGTAATATGTATATGACCGACTTATTGCGGTTTCTGACAATAAGACCGATGTTTAAAATACTAGTTTACAATTTAAAGGAAGAGATGAGATGACATATAATACAAAAATGAATTTGAAGGATGGACACAAGAAACAAAAAATACTAACTACGTGTTGAAAGTTAAAAATGTAATTACTGAGTTCTTCAGCAATAATATTTTGAGTTAAATAAGTATATTTAAATATATAATTATATTTTAGGCTTATATTGTGACAAATTATTTATAAAGATTAATTAATAATTTAATTTTTATATTTAGATTTTTTTTCATTCTTTTCTTAAATACAATTAATGTCGTATGAGTGTTAAAATTTAAAAGGTATAACGTGTCTAATTAGACAAGTCTCAAAAGAGATAATTCAAATTTTTATTTTTTCAAAATTATTTAAAATAAAAACAATAAATTAACTCTATTTAAAAAAAATAACTCTATTTAGATAAAAAACGAAATTACTCATTAAACTTATTTATAATTAATAATTTTTTTCTAGAAAAAATATTAAAATTTTATTAATAAATTTAAAAATAATTATAAATATTAAATAACATAAATAATAATAATAATAAAATTATAATTGTTAATAATATTAATAAAACTATAATTTATTATTTAATTAAAATTAATTGATAATACTATATTATAATTTTTGTAAAAAATTATTATATCAATCAAATAACTCTCACCAAACTTTCACACACATTTTATAAAATTTTATATTTTCTTTTCACCTTTTCTTCTCTTAACTTAAACAAGTTTAATTTTTATCCCTTTTATTTTTCTTTTTATTTCATCCTCTCATATTCATGTACGACTCAATTCAAACAAACGAAACCTATCCTCTCAAAATTCATCTATCACTGATTCAAACGAACAAAATCATGACAAAAGAGTAAAAGGTATGCACAGGCAAATTTTAGTCGGCAGCAGAATATGAAAAAATGGTGTCTGTGCGAATATAAAATTTATTTTACTCATTTTATAATTTTAAAGTTTTACATAAATCAAAACTTAAATAAAACGCTCCTCTTACCAATGATGCATTAATTGAAAAAAAAAATGAATATGTTATGCAGTAGTTGTATTAACATGTTTTAACAAAACTCCTCCACTGAGTTAAAACTAGGCTGAAGGTTCAAGTAGTTTCAAAATTCGGTTAATCTGATGATCAAGTGGTTGGAAAATTTTACTTTTTTGAAATGTAATTTTGAAAAGAAAATATGTTATTTTTTAACTCAATTTCTATATTTAATTTAAACTTTAAGAAAGCTTATTTGTAAATTTAGTTTTGGTTTTAAACAATTTTTTTTAATGATTATTATATTAGTGTCTTGATTAGTTTAATTGTTTCTTTCGAAAAAGCCTATTAAACATAAATATTAATGGTCTTTTGAAAAGGCCTATTAAACATAAATATTAATGGTCTTCCGAAAAAAAAAATCAATGTGACTAGGATGACAACAAAATAAAATATAAATAGTATTACAAAAGAAAATATAAAATATAATATAAATTAAAATAAATATAAATTAAAATTTAATTTTAATTAAATTCAACCTAATAAAATATAAATTAATTAAAAAATCAATTAAATTTAACTTAATAAAATATAAATTAAATTTTAATTTTAATTTTTTGCGGGTAATGGATATAATATTAGTATTTGATCGTGTTGTCAAAATGGGTTAAAACCCGTAAGTCAACTTGGTCCACCACAAGTTCAAGCCGGGTTGGGTTTGAAAAAAATGAACTTTTTTTATACGAACTAATTTTCAACCCGTCTCGCTTAGAATCTGGCTCACCGAGTTGAACCTGTGTTGAGCCGGATTGGCTCACCAACCCACCTAGTTTAATTTAATTATTTATTGTTTTTGGATTCAAAATTATTAGTTAATATTTTTTTATTGTATTGTAAATGAGAATAAAGAAAAAGATGTTTTAAGATAGAAAAATATTATAAATTTATTCCTTCAAGACTCTAATCTTATAAATGGATAAATGACTCAAAAATGATGGATATTATAAACTAATTTATTCACTTTTTGGGTTTGCTTTTAGATTTCATTTGAGTTGTATGTTAATTTTTTTATTTTGAATTCTCTTTGGAGTTTAATATCATTTTAGAATGAAATTATTTAAATTTAAAAAATTGTAATTTTTTTTAAATTAAAAGAAACATAATTAAGTGAGCCAATGAGTCAACCTGTTTAAGCCACCAACCCGTGATGGGTCAGACCGGGTTGAACTGGATGATCCGTTTTGATAATACTAATATCCGACCCGTTTAAAGCGGATAATAAAATACTCGTTATTCAATACTCGCAGGTAATAAATATATTAACTATTGCAAATTTTATTTGAGGATGCCCAGGAACAGATATACCTGTGGTCATGGATATTTTTTACATTTCTATATGACGTTTTTTTAAATTGACATTAACGTCGTCTCTGGAATATATCAAATCTCAAAAACCCTAAGGTATATGTCGAACCGTTTTAAAGTTTATGTCAAAATTTGAAAGATATTGCATGTCAAGCCACTAGTATCTTAAGTAGAAAATAATCTCAATTATAACATATGATACTTTTCAAATGATATTAATGTCAAATTAATGAAAGAGACCTATTAAATCTATTTAAAATTTATTCTCACTCGAGTAAAAAAAAATATAAAGACTAAATTGAATGATTTGATTAAATATAGTATCAAATTACTAATTAAATTAAAATTTATTAAGAAAATAAAAACCAATAAAATCTCATCTATCTATAAAAAGATCTAACACCATTTTTAATTTAAAATTTTAAAACAATAAAATTATAGATGTTTTGTTTTATGAAATATTAAAAATTGTTATATTTATTCAAAGTGCAACTTAAACTTATCCTTAAGTTATTAATATTGTTAAGTGTATACCCAATAAATCCATGTCAAATTTGTTGGATCCTCTCTCACCTATTATCATAGTCTTCATAGTTTGAAATATTTGATCTCAAGAAAGTATAATGAAACTATATAAAATGATAATTATTGCTGCATTAAGCATTATGCTACCAACATTACCACTTTCAATGGTGTCATTATTTTCAACATCCCACCACCATAAAAGTTTACCTTTGAACTAATTTTAACATGATAAAAAAATCTTTAAAAGAATTTATTTGAAACAAAAACGATCTTAAACTATAAAAATCTCATTTTTAAATTAAAAAATATTAGTTTTGAAACATTTTAACAGCTAGAAACTATCCAAAATTGGCACCTTATAACTGGAATTTGGCTCACTAGTACAAGTAATTTAAACTAAAGGCTACAGTCAAAAGAATGTTATCATAGTCTAAATTGTATTAGCATAATTTTTCTTTAGAACATAGTGAAATAAATAAATATGAAGAACAAAATAATATAAAATTTATTATAATTCACAAAGATATTATGTAATTGTTTTTGTATAGGAGTCTATGATATTTTTTCTTGTTTTGCTGTGAAGTCCTGAATCTTGAACGTCTGTCTGGATGTGGTTATGATGTTCATCATGTTGACTTACAGAAAATATTTCGAGACACAACGTTTAAGTTAGATATGTTTTTTAATATCAAACCTTAATAAAAAAGTATATTTTATTTTGATATCGAACCTATATTTGTAAATCTCATAATGGTCCATTAATTACCTATTAATAATTTTATTATTTTCATTAACTATCAAGGACAGTCTCACCATCGATAACTACCTCAACGGTTGTCTTCATTAACCTGACGTGTAACTAAAAGGTATACTTAAATATATAACAAAATAGTCACAAAACCGGCAACACTACTAAAAATCAGGAACTAAATACAATAAGACAAGCAAGAAAATAACGAAAGAGGACAACAATACAATTTGCATTGTTCAACTATAAGATGGTGATATCAACGAGATAATATAGTTTCACTGTGAAATAGACATACAATAGATATATTCCTTATTCTTGGCCATTTTGTGTTCAGTAATAGACACCAACAAATCCAAAGTCGTACACTTTATTTTATTATTATAACTATAATACCGGTGCATACATAAGGATTTTTTTATTAAGAAAAATAAAATATAATGTATGTTTATGAAGATAATAATAAATTTATATTTTGGTAATATAGAACATATGAAATTATTAATGAGGAGTATCTTCACAATAGTCCTTAAATATATTTTTTATTTATAATAGATAAGTGTGAAATTTAGCTTTTGATATATATTCTATTTATGTAATATAGTGGGAAAAGATATTTCAGAACTTAATTAATATAAGAAAAAAATGTTTAGACATTACTTATTATTAATATTATTATTTAATTTTTATATTTCTAAAAAATGATTTTATTTTTTTATATTATCAAAGTTTTTATTTGAAACTTTTAATTTTATATTCTATTTCATTACAAGTTGAAACTTTTAGTTTATTTTATTTTTATAAAATTTATGTTAAGTATTATTATATACTTTGACATGTTTATGTTTTCATCCTAAGTAATGTCTATTGTTTGTATCATATGAAAATTTATTATATAAAAAAAACATGGGAGCCAAATTAAAATAGTGTGAAAAGAAAAAAATTCCAACAAAAAAAACTATGCAGTTTTAAATACAAGAAGCTGAAATTTATTATGAAAAAAAAAAGTAAAATATGTGACTAAAGGTAAACTATCGTATTTACAAGACTTGAAAGAGTCCATTTATTTGTACAATAATTATCCTCTTAATAAAATAATAAATAAGAAAAATTCTAAAACTCATGTTTTTGTTGGTTATCAAGTGGATATTGATCAAAGTCTCGAAGTAATACGAAAAAGAGAGTTGTGTTAAAATTGTCATCACAATTCAAATAAGTTTATTGAGTGTATGAGAGATTTGGATAGTTATGTATTATTAGAGTATTTACATTTTTTTCCTGAGAAGGATTTGCAATTTTGTCAAAAAAAATTGTATTATAGAAGAGTTTACAGGTTTGTCCACAAAAGCTGCATAAGAAAATTTCATAGTTTTATCAAAAATAATTATAGGAAGGTTCAGTTTTTGTTAAAAAATATATCTTAAGTAATACAGTTTTTTATGAGTATTTGTAGAGTGAGTCTTGAAATGTGTTGAATTTTTATATGTTTTTATTTATATTTATATTTTTATTTGTGAGTATACTTCCGTTTAAGTATTTTTCTATATTTTCAACCATTTTTGCATAAGTGAAAACATTTGAATTTTTAATAATTTTTGTTTTTAAATATGAGCTTTTTTTAAAATCTTTTGTATCTTAGTAGATTCCTATGACCACTGTATATTGAACAAAGCTAATACAAAGTAAGACGAAACAATATAGTAAAAGACAAAGAACTTAGTTTATAAAAGGCACAACTTGATCTTGTCACACTAAATAATTAAATGATCTCACTAAACTAAGCAAACTTGGAGTCCAACGCCTGATAATCTTCAATCAAAGTAAGAAGATTTTGAGTCACTTTCAACAAACGTGGATGAATTCGGTATCCAACTTTATATATGAATAGTTAGATAATTTATTATATATACTAATAAATCAAATAACACTCAAAAGTAATTATAAAAAAAAAGTAGGCAATGTTAGGCAAAACTATTTAGATGCCTTTATTTGGAATTCAATTTAAACTTATAGATTCTATGCTGAACATAAATACATAGCTATAAATTCATTAATTGATTAGTTAATTATACTAATATGCCTACACTAGTGCAGAAAGGACTTTAGACGTCCGTTCTTTTGGCTTTTAGACGTCCGACCTTCTCCCGACGTCTTTGTGGGTGACGTTACTCAGATGTCGGGGGGTCCACATCGGACGTGTGTATAGACGTCCGATGTGTCAGGCCCGACGCCTATGCAGACGTCCGGTGTACACCCCTCGGACGTCCATATAGACGTCCCATGTGCCCTCGTCGGACGTCTATACAGACGTTCGTCTTCTCCTCCCCCCGACGTCTATACACACGTCCGAGGTGATCAACCGACGACCACATGCCTGAATTGTTTTGTGCTAGGGGTGGGGTTGGACGTCGGTGTGTGCACTGCCAGACGTCTATAGACGTCCGACAGTGCATTAACCGACGTCTACTGGGCGTTTTTTTTAAAAAATTAATTTATTTTTGCAATAAAACCACACCTGAAAAGCAGAAAATTGTCCCAGAACAATTTTGCAATAATATATATATGCGTTTCATATAAACAAAGTTCTACTTAATGTAAAATATAATCCACTACCAAAACTATCAAGATAAAACTTAAACTAAAACTAAGCAATGTTCAACAACAAATAAAACTATTCCTAACTCCATCTTTGCAGAAGATAAGCGGTCCACTCCTGCCTTATCTGTCTAATTGTGTCCTCTGGTATAGGCGATGTACTCTTGAAGCGATGCAAAATTCAAGAAAGATTCATTGGTTTCATATATGTTTGAAGATGAATTTGATTTGTAATGTATTCAAGGTATACGTCATTACCTCATTCCAGTCATCTGTAATGACAGCTCGAATGATGGTCTTAATCCAACACATCACATAGAAGCCACATTCCCATGAATCTAGCTGCTGGTTACACTAAAATAACAAACTAAATAGTTAAGAATTTAGATCATTCAATAACATAGAAAATGAATTAGAACTATAAATGACTTAAAACCTTTGGATACAAGATTTGAACCAGTTGACCACGTGATTTACCAATAACTCTGTACATATGGAAAACACAAAGTATAATTAATATGACTATATTTATCATAAAAGTTGAAGGTGAACATCAAATTCAAAGTCATTTTTGGAGAAACACTTACCCTTGAAGCATTGTTCTCAAGTCATTTTTCATCTTCCTATGCAACGAACAAAACCATATAATTTTACATGCTTTGGGAATGATGACCATCAGCTGCCAGTGCATGCTATCATAAAAGGATAAATAGTTATTGAACTAATTAAGGAAAGTATAATAATGAACTGGCCACATATAACAACACCTGCCCATCAATGTATGGCACAAGGTATACGTCTCTTTTTGACTCATCCATCCATGTTTGCAAATATTGTTGTCTGTTTTGAAGTGTGTTACTAGACGGTTGAATGGTCTGAGGTTCAACAAATCCGTACATGGAAGACCGACCTTGGTCTACAACGATTGTGTCCATGTACCTAAACCAACAAAGTTAAGTTGTTAGAAACTATAAGAATCTAAATAAAAGTAATATGAAAGACCAAATTGACTATCTTACATGCACCATAGCTGAATGATGGAAATATTCAACATCCGGTCTCCCCCAATCATCTCCAATGCATCAGAGAGAGTGATATAAACTGGCACATGTGGGGGAATACCAAATACTCTCAAATCTCAGTATAGTTCTAATGGTGCTTTCTTCAACCTGGGTAATTTTGTCATTAGCTTTGATAGAGGATCATCCTCCGCTTCAGCCATGTCATCATCTTCATGTATGACTGTATCATGAATTGGCTGCTTCTAAGGACGTGTGAACTGAAGATAAGAATTTACGTCAAAGAGTTATCAACAAATATTTGAAGAATAAACATAGAAATACTAAGGAAAAAGACATTATACCTGTGGAGTAGCGATGTGTGACATGATCAATACTCTAGGCCAGGCAATAAATGATCCTATGGCCTCCCCCACAAAGTTAATTTCTGGAGTGGGTACAAGCACCTGAGCTTGGGGATCCCGAACCTCGTCAATCGTCACACACACGTGCTAGGGTAATATGGGAACACCATGAATAGTCTGCCCTCCCTCAAGCACTCGTCCGACAGCCACAATGCGTGGGGGATCCCCATCAACCAACAGCTCATACTGACCGCTATACTGAGTGGGTTCTACAGCAGAGCATGATTCTCTAGTGCTGACCCGAGGTGGTGTGGTAGTTTCAGCGGCCCCCATGTTGCCTTGCGTCATGGAATGCAGCTTTTCTTCAAGCGCTCTTTGTATTTCTTTTTGTTCTTGTAGCTGCTCCATGAATCGTTGCTCCATTGATCTCATGCTTTAGTTGAGTCTTTCCTCCCACTGAAGATCCATCTGCCTCAGTGTCTCCTGACTCATTGATGGGGGGGTTTTCTGTGTAGGGCCAAAGTAGTCACGAAGACCAATCGCCCCAGGAACTCCACATACACGTCCTGGGTGCTCGGGCCTTCCAATGGCCGTTGTTAGAATGTCGTCCCTACCTTGGCCAGCAAATGTGCCCTGAGTCTGCTGCTCAACCAACTCATCCTGCACATAAAAAAACAATCGTTACTTAGAAGACATGCTGTGATAGATACACAATCAAACAACTGCTTATAATTTGAACTTACAATTCTCTGTGAGATCAAGGCAGCTGAGGAGCCATCAGATTTAGTCCAAGCAGCCTTCCACAGCTCGTACCTAGCAGGTGCAGGTGCTAGGTCCGACGACTCAAGTCCCAAGGCATCCGCTCTAGACTTTCTAAGTTTCTTTTCCAATTTTGCATAACCACCTCGTGATAACAAGTGTGGTGCATCGTTTAGTCTTTGTCTTTCTTGGGCGGCTAACCTTTTACCCTGTGAAACCGTGTATATAAATAAGTGTAAAATCATAAAAACTCAATGAATACATTTTCAGATGTTAAGAAACATATCTTCCATTCCTCAGACTCTCTAGATGCATGAAACTGCATCCAATCCTCCTTTGTGAATGTATATTGCTGACAGGGATTTTCATGTTGCCTGTCTCCAAAGACATAGAGTCGTGTCAGCCTTGTCTTGAAATCCCTCCATCTTATCGCTATATGCGATAACACTTTCTTTCTAATTTGTATTGTGTTTGGAATATCATAATGTTGTTGTCAAAAACAAAAAACATGTTATTGATAATAAAACATGAAAGATAACTATATCACAAATTGCATGAAGTATAAACATACCCGAATATCTTGCCATAAGAGGTTCTTGTCGACCTCTAGGACGTCATCCCAACATGCATGAAGGATAGAGACATGACTTTTTGCTAACTTACCCAGATAACTCCTAAACTTATCAGCATTTGGCCCTGATGGATGACCTGATCTGGGGTCAATGTTAACATGTCTCCTCTGACCATCCACACGTCCGGATGTCACATCTGCCACTCGGGTGACGCCTCGACCACGTCTAGTCTTTCCCGATCCTGAGTCTGAGGCCGACATACCTGAAAAATTATACATGGTTAGTAATAATTCAATTATGATGAACATACATATAAAGTCAATAAAAAACAAAAATATCAACCTATTAAGATATTGTTTTTTCCCAAATCCCTTCATTGTGATCACTACGAATTACCTGGATGACATCGGCAACGTCATCAACTGAGTCTTCAGTGGGTCTAGATGCAATAGATGTTGTCTCAAGTATATCAAGAGAATCGTCATCATCATGTCCATGAATGTTTTTTCCTTCTAAAACCACTGACCATTTGTTATTCGCTGGATCATTTACGTAGAATATTTGTCTTGCTTGACTAGCCATGATAAATGGTTCATCAGTGTAATTCATCTTGTTCAAGTCTACCAATGTGAAACCAAGGTCATCTGTCATGACACCAGAATTTATATCAACCCATTTACACTTGAAAACTGGGACTCTAAAAGTGACGTAATCAACTTCCCATATTTCTTGTATTATTCCAAAATAACTTATGGATGCTGTGATTGGATTTTTGTCTTTAGAACTAGCAAAGTGCACAGCCTCAGCTTGTAGTGTGACGCCACTATTTTGAACTCTGCTTTTGTCATCTTCTACCTTTGTCTGAAAAGAAATATTGTTTATATAGTACCCACCATATGTAATGACATCTGTGTTCGGCCCACGAGATAACCTCAATAAAGTTTCAGAAACATGTGGAGTCGCATAAATCTTTTTCTTAAACCATTGTAAGAAGGTTTTCACATGTTCATTAAGATGCCATTTTTCACTCATTTTTGGGTTTGCTGCCTTTATTTCATTAACGTGGTCAGAAATGTAAGGAATCACATCAACAATGTTGTTTAAGACGTACAAATGAGCTTGGTCAATTTCTTTTCTGCTAACACTTTGAATTCTCACACCTCGAACACCCTTACCTTCACATTTTCCTTCATGTCTGCTCTTGGGAAGACCCACGGGTTCACAAGATGGCATATAACTTGAAAAAAATTCAATGGCTTCTTCTGCAACGTATCGCTCTATGATTGAAGCTTCTGGTCTATACTGATTCTTGACATATCCCTTTAAGATCTTCATGTATCTTTCAACTGGGTACATCCACCTTAAGAAGACCGGCCCACATATTCGAATTTCTCTGACTAGATGAACAATCAAATGTACCATGATGTCAAAAAAGGAAGGTGGAAAATACATCTCCAATTGACATAGTAGTCTTATTCCCTCATTTTCCAATTCATCTAAACCTCGAGGGTCAACAACTTTTTTGCAAATGGCATTAAAGAAAAACTCGGACGTGTCAGAATACCCCTAACAGAAGGAGGTAATCTGTCTCGAATAACAACAGGTAACAATTGTTGCATCAACACATGACAATCGTGAGACTTTAAACCAACTAGCTTTAAGTCTTGCATAGACACAAGGTTACTAATATTTGAAGAATAACCTTGTGGAACCTTCACACTTCTTAAACAGTTACAAAAACTTTATTTTTCTTTTTTAGAAAGTGTGTGACATGCTGGGGGCAGATAGGTGCGTCTTCCTATTATCTGTGGATGTAACTCAGATCGGATTCCCATGTCAGCCAAATCTTGTCGTGCTTTTATTCCGTCTTTGCTCTTCCCTTTGACGTTTAATAACGTTCCGATGACACTGTCACAAACATTTTTTTCAACGTGCATCACATCAATACAATGTCTAACATCAAGTTCAAACCAATATGGAAGCTTAAAAAATATTGATCGTTTCTTCCAAATGTTTTTTGCAGAGGTAGTTTTACGATGTTTTCCAAACACAATGTCAATGTTTTTGACTTCGTTGTACACCTCTTCACCATTCCGGGGTCTGCACACAACCTCATCCTCAACACTTCCATTAAATGCTTTTTTCAATCTACGATAAGGATGATTACGAGGAAGGAATTTTCGATGTCTTGTATATACCGTCTTCTGACCATGCTTCAACTGAAGGTAACTAGTGTTTTCTTCACATATGGGACATGCAAAATGACCTTTAACACTATAACCGCTCAAGTTTCCATACGCTGGGAAATCATTTATAGTGCAAAACAACATTGCACGCAAACGGAACTGTTCCTGAACATGTGAATCAAACACGTCGACCCCTTCTTCCCACAACAATTTCAAATCATCAATTAAAGGTTGTAAGTACACATCAATGTCATTTTCAGGTTGTCTAGGACCCGATATCATCATGGACAACATCACATATTTTCTCGTCATGCACAACAAAGGAGAAAGATTGTAAATCATCAACATAACTGGCCACGAACTGTGTTTGCTACTTAAGTTTCCATAAGGATTCATACCATCAGTTGCAAGTGCAAGCCTTAAGTTTCTTGGATCTGCACCAAATTCTGGGAATTTGTCATCAATCTTTTTCCATTGTGGTGAATCAACAGGGTGTCGAAGAAGATTATCACACTTTCTTTCGTTAGAGTGCCATTTAAGGTTCTTTGCATCTTCTTTTACAGAGAACATACGTTTGAACCTAGGTATTATAGGCAAATACCACATCACCTTAGCAGGTGCACCATCATTACCTTCATTAGCAGTGATTTTGTCAGATTTCTTTTTAAAACGGGATAAACCACATGTTGGACAATACTTTAGCGAAGCAAAGTCCTTTGTGTACAAAACACAATCATTAGGACAAGCATGTATCTTTTGATATTCAAGACCCATTGGACATAAAAATTTTTTGGCCTCGTAATTACGAATATGTAGAGTATTATTTTCTGGAAGCATCTCCTTCAACAACTCCAACAACTCGGTGAAACTTTTATCGGTCCATCCATTCCTTGCTTTTAAACTAAACAACTTTAAAGTTGCAGACAGACGTGTAAAGTTCGAGCATCCTGGGAACAACGGTTGCTCTGAATCATTAATAAGAGAATCATACAAATTAGCTCTTCCAAAATTATCTTCACCGACATCACGTATCATGTCCTCTAAATGGTCACTCATCCATTCTTCCACATAATCCGTTCCGCGTGACGTGGTAGGCTGGTCCAGTACTTCTCCATGCCAAGTCCAAACGGTATAAGTCCTCATTATGCCGTACATGAATAGATGGTCACGCACATTGCCTAAGTCTTGCCGTATTTGATTAAGACAACGAACACAAGGACAAAAATATGTCCCGTTCACAGACTTAGCATTTTGTTCAACGTATTGCAAGAACTCCGAAACACCCTTATCATATTCTTCACTGATGCGACGTTCATTCATCCAGCTTTGATCCATACTATGTTCGTAAAATCATCAGTATAAGTTTTTTAACTCTCACAAGGTTAGGCCCTACCCATTCAAAAAAATTAATTTTCATAATTTGCTAAGACACGTGCAAAGAAGTCTACATGATAAGATTGATAAAATTTCGGCAGCATTTCGCATTGGTATCCGAAATACACGAAATGAGAGTAGTCAACGATGACCACAATCAAATATGCATCCGGAGAACAACACAAATATTGAACCGAAATTTTATCAATCTTATCCATAAACTCCAATTGACATGTTTTGCAAATTATGAAAATTAATTTTCTTAAACTGTCCAATCGGACAATTCAAAATTTAATACAAACGATTAAAAGATTAATCGTTTGTGTTAAATTTCAAACGGGAACTAAGTGTCACTCAATGATTTGATACTTACATTCTAACATATCACAATTATAATAACACAACTAATACATACATATTCAAAAGCCAATAACACATGCATACCTTATAGAGTCAAAAACATGCATACACAAAAACCAATAACATGCATACAAAAAACCTTTATCAACGTACAAGCTAACCTGAAAAGTTGATTCCAAATGAAAGGGAGGGAAATCGAGGAGGGCACGACCTAAAACGTAGGCTAAAAACAGTCGAAAAAGCCGCCCAAGAACACGCACCAAACTGCACTAAAACGCACCGAAAATGATTTTTAATCGGTTCAAATCAAAGATATTTCATCACATAGCAATGTAATCGGATTGAAAGTAAATTTAAACGGTCCAAAACAGAGAAAACGCACCTGGAAAGCAATGCCGCAGAGAGAGTTCGCGGGGAAGACGATGAACAGTGAGCGTAACTGCTCGCGGGTTCGCGTTTTACTATAAAAACCAATAGACGTCCGGTACTATGGGGCCCCGACGTTTATAATACTATAGACGTCGGGGCTATCACTAATATGACGTCTATGGGGATTTAAAATTGATATTCGCAGGGGATTTTAGACGTCCGTGGTGGAGGGGGTCGGACGTCTATAATATTATAGACGTCCGGGCCCTCCCACGGACGTCTAAGAGGCTGAAGAAATGAACGATTCAACTTCCCTGTCAGCCTCTTAGACGTCCGTGGTGGAGGGGGTCAGACGTCTATAATATTATAGACGTCCGACCCCCTCCACAACGGACGTCTACAGTTTCACTTATTTATGGATATGCCACCGGTCAATTATTTACGTTGGGGCTTTTGTGGACGGACGTCTATGGGGTGACGTTAAAGGCCAATTCTACACTAGTGCTATAAATAAGATTGATATGAAATATCAGCCTTAATGTTAGACCAAAGATATTTACAATTCTTATTTTAGGTCATATATATCATTTACATCTTACCCAACTACAATAAAAACTAACAAATTAATTGAATAAATATACTAATATAGATATAAAAACTAAAAAGTATACTTGCATATTATTTATATAAAACTATATGCTACCCAAATTATTTAATTAGTTAAACTTAGTATATATAGGTTTAGGTTTAAACTATATATATGACCATAAAATAAATAATTAAATATACTATTATATATAATGATAAAATAGTATGTTTAAAGTAACATTGATACAAAATAATAGGTTTAATATTAGACTAAATACGTTTGTAGATTCTTATTTTAAGTGATAATAAACAAATAAGCATGACTCATACGAAGTAATATTGTTGGCAGGTTAGTTTGATGAAATAAAAAAGACAAAAATATATATTTATTAATTAATGTAATTAAAGAAATATATTAATATAGATATAAAATTATATAATTGAAATTATATGTTATTAATGAAAAAGAATAGGTTTAATTCGAATTAAAATGAATAGATAGTAGTAGATGGATAATGAAGAGATGTGAGTTTATTTTAAACCCATAAATAAATGCATTTCAAAAGTGATAAAAGATAACAGGAAAAAAAACGAAGAGTTTTGGACATAGCAGCACAATGATTGACCACTCTTAAAACACAAAGATATGTCTTATAATGAATAGTGAGTCAAAGATTATGTTTAATCCAAAAGCTAATTGTATTTATAGAGAATATATGTGCAAACCAATAAAGACTGTGAGACTTATTAAAAAAATAATTTAAGAAAGGTTATGTTATATTAAGAAATATAAGTCAGTGTTATTTTGCTGTACAACTGTTTATATTACAGCATGACAGATGTCCCTTGTAATTTGTATATAACAGACACGCGGGTTGTCATATTTGAATAATACAGTATCATTCATTCAGTATTCATTTTCTCTGTTCTCGTTCTCTATTCTTTATCTGTCACTTGGTGCACATCTTCTTTTGCTGGTCCAACAGAACTGGTATCCAGAGCTCAGGTTGAAGACTTGGGAGCTTTAGAAATCATCAAGGTTTGGCAGAGGCTTGGCGGAAAGGTGGTTGAAGCAAGAAGAAAATCAAGACTGTGTTTGTTGGTGAAAGATTGAAAGTGGGAAGCATGGCCGATAGTGACATCTCATAAGCTAATCTACCAATTCTCACGGAGAGAAATTGGAGTAGATGGAGTACTCAGATGAGGTTATTGTTCAGATACCAAGACGTGAATGAGGTGGTCGAAGGAGAGTTTCAAGAATTGCCGACAGGTGTCGCAGATGAAAGAAAGGTTGAGCAAAGAAAGAAGGATAATAAAGCATTGTTTCTAATCCACAAATGCGTGGATGATGCGCACTTCAAAAAAATCCAACATGCAAAGACAGCGAGAGAAGCATGGAGCATTCTTGTTAGATGTCATACTGGAGGGGAGAAAGTAAAGAAAGGGAGAAAGTAAAGAAGGTCAAGTTACTGACATTGAGAAGGCAGTATGAACTATTGCAGATGTTGGAGGGTGATAGAGTCAAAGAATATTTTGATAAAGTGGTTACCATAACCAATCAAATGAAGGGATGTGGGGAGGTCATCACGGATCTAATGGTGATTTGAAAAAATCATGAGATCCTTACCTCAGAGATTTGACTACATAGTTGTGGCTATAGAGGAGTCGAAAGAGCTGGAAAAGATGAAAATAGAAGAGTTGCAAAGCTCTTTGGAAGCACATGAGATGAGGATGTTGAAGAGAAATCTTGTCAAAGATTGATGAACAAGCACTGAAGGTTCATCATGGAAAGAGTGATACAAAGAAGAAACAAAAGAAATGGAAAGGGAAAAAAGGAAATTGGAAGGCGTGCAGACCAAAAGATGATCAAGAAGATGAGTCGAATGCAGTGGAGGGCAAAGGCAGATCTGAAAAATTTCAGAAAAAGAAAGATAAGAGAAGCATTGAGTGCTTTAATTGTCATAAGTATGGACATTATGCATATGAATGTTATGCTAATAAAGGAAAACAGAAGGGGCAACAAGACAAGAAAGCTTATGTTGCTCAAGAAAATTCAGATTTTGAGCCTTTAACTCTGATGGTGACTACCACTGCTGAAGGTTCAAGCTCGCAGATTGAGTCCTAGTATCTTGATTCTAGGTGCTCAAACCACATGACCTGTCATAAGGAGTGGCTAATCAATTTTGATTCAACAAAGAGAAATAAGGTAAAATTTGTTTATAATAGCACTCTAAAAGTGGAAGGAATATGGGATGTGGCAGTAAGAAGGAAGAATGGATCACATGTTGTGATCACTAATGTTCTATTTGTTCCTGACATGAAGTGTAACCTACTGAGTATTGGCCAATTGGTGGAGAAAGGGTTCACGACTGTGATGAGAAATCATGAAAGGATGGAACTGCTTGATGAGAACAAGAATTTAATCTTGAGATGCAAGATTTCAAAGAATAGGACATTTCAGATTAATATGAATGCAGTAGAAAACCTGTAGTGCATGAGTGCTATGAAGAAAGATGAAGGTTGGATTTGGCACCTAAGGTTTGGCCATTTGAATTTCAAAGACCTGAAGCACCTTGGTGAGAAAAACATGGTTTCTGAAATGTCGAGAATCACTATACCTGAGAGTGTATGTGAATCGTGTTTGGCTGGTAAACAAACCAGAAAACCATTCAAGTCACAAATGAGAACAAGAGCAAAAGATTGCTTGGAGGTGGTGCATTCTAACATATGCGGACCGTTTGAGGTATCCTCTTTGGCTGGAAACAGATACTTTATAACTTTTGTTGATCAATTCAGCAGAATGCTTTGGATATATGTGATCAAAGTAAAGAGTGATCCACTTGATGTCTTCATAAAGTTCAAAGCATATGCAAAAAGGGAGAGTGAAAAGCAATTGAAGATCCTTCGAACTGATGGGGAAGGTGAATATAATTCCAGTGCATTCGAGAACTATTGTCAAACATGTGGAATTACACATGATACCACTACACCATATACTCCTCAGCACAATGGGCTGGTAGAGAGGAGAAATAGGACAATCCTTAATATGGCCAGGAGCATGATTAAGGAGAAGGATTGCCATAAAATTTGTGGGGTGAAGCAGTGTCAACAGCTGCATACATTTTGAACAGATGTCCTACAAAGAGGTTGGAAGAGAAGGTGTCATGGGAGGTGTGGACAGGTGTTAAGCCAACTGTCAGCCGTCTAAAAGTTTTTGGATCATTAGCTTTTATGCACATATCGGATCAAAAATGAACCAAGCTACAGGATAAGAGTGAGGCAATGGTGTTTGTTGGCTATCACTCTACAGGAGCATATAAGCTTTATAATCCAATCACAGAGAAAATGATGTTAAGTAGGGATGTCGTGATGTTTGAGAAGGAAAGCTGGGACTGGAATAAAATGCAAACCAATCTGCTGAGAACAAAGGTGCATGACCTTGTTGATAGTATCACCTATGCAGAGACTGAAGAAGTTGCAGAGATCACTGATACGCCTCAACACACTGGAGTCCAGAGACAACAGAGGCAAAGGGTAATGCCTCACAGGTTTTCTGATTTTGAAACATATTTTGATGCACAAATTGATGAAGGGGGAGATCTTGTGCATATGGCCTTAATGGCTGGAGCAGAACTGTTGAATGAAACCGAAGCTATGAAGCAACCAATCTAGAGTAATAGGAGGAAATTAGATCCATAGAGAAGAATGGAACATGGAGATTGGTTGACCTTTCAACTGGAAAACAATGTATTGAGTTGAAATGGATTTTCAAGAAAAAGCTGAATCCTGATGGATCAATTTCGAAACACAAGGCGAGACTTGTGGCTAAGGGATTTCTTCAGAAGCAAGGGGTGAATTTCAACGAAGTATTTGCTCTAGTAGCACGGTTGGAGACCATAAGATTGGTGGTAGCAGTGGCCTGTGCAAGGGAGTGGTCATTGTTTCAGCTTAATGTTAAATCTGCATTTTTACATGGTACCCTTGATGAAGAAGTGTATGTTATGCAGCCACCTGGATTCATTAAGAAGAAGAAGGAACACTAGGTATACAGACTGCAGTTCAAGCGGATTGACTCATTCTTAATCAATATGAAATTCAACAAATGTATAGTCGAGCATGGAGTTTATGTAAAGGAAGATTCAGAGGAAGATTTGGTTATTATTTGCCTATATGTAGATGATTTACTGGTCACAGGATCAAATCTAGAAAGCATAGATGAATTCAAGAGAGTCATGGAAGCTGAATTTGAGATGACTGATTTAGGAAGATTGAGCTACTTCCTAGGGATGAAATTCTTCTATACAGCCGCTGGATTGGTTTTGCATTAGAGGAAGTATGCAGGTGATTTACTGAAAAGATTTAACATGATGGAGTGAAATGTTGCAAAGAGTCCTATGGAAGCCAATCTGAAGTTGATGCAGGATGACTCAGAGAAGGATGCGGATGAAACAAAGTTCAAGCAAATCATGGGTTCATTACGTTTTCTGTGTAATAGTATACCAGATTTAGCTTTCTGCATGGAAGTGATCAGCAGGTTTATGAGCAAACCAAAAGAATCTCATATGCAGGCTGCAAAGAGGGTGCTACGGTATATCAAAAGCACAGTGGACTGGATTGTGGAGTGTTATTTCCTATTGGAAGAAAGAAAACTACAGAAGAGATAACAGGTTACACAGACTCATATTATGGAGGTGATCCGATTGAGAGAAAAAGCACTTCAGGTTATATCTGTTGGGTAAACTTTAAATGGACCCATTGCCACAAAGTGTTTTGTCTTATTGAAGATTATGCACCCCATTTGTAAAAGAAGTTAGGTATTGTGTTAGCATTATCATTACCCACTTAGTAGTGGAGAGTAGTGGAGATTAGTAGAGATGTTAGGTTATAAATATGGAGATATAGTCTTGTATGAAGTGTGACACACTTGTAGTGTGTGCACCGTGGGAGAATGGGCAGTAAGAAAGGAGAGAGTCTCCATGTTTGTGTATTGTGTACAAGAGAAAGTGTGTGAGCATGTGTACTGTGAAAGAGACAGAGAAGTGTATGTGTTTGTTTGAGTTGTGAGAGATTAATGTGTTGTGTTTGTATTTGTATGTTCTGGATAGTTTGTCCAGAAAATTTATATTTATATAATGAAGAGTATATTTCCCAGATAATACAAATTGGTATTATACCTCCCAGCTCGATTTCTTACAAATTGGTATCAGAGCTACGAATGGAAGAGCAGCAGGTCCAGCAAGGGCGGTCCAGCAGAAGCTTGAGTAGCTCACGGACAGCCCAACTTCAGCTTGGTCCAGCTACCAGCAAAGAAAGGGGTAGAGACCCGTGGAGCTGGAAGGAGTATGAGGGAGAGCCGCCACTGAAGAAAAGAAGGAGCTGGAGTGTCTCCTGCAGGAACCGGGGGAGACACTGGAAGTGGCGAAGGTGTTTCCGCAGGAGTTGGTGCCGAAGATGGAGAAGGCGAGCTAGCTGGTTCCGGGGCCGGAGTGGGCGACGGCGACGTAGCGAAAAGCTCCGAAGATTCTGCAACAAGATTCATGGTTTGCGAGAGAGATCCATGGTTTTTGGAAGCAAGCGGAAATTAATATGGAGGTGTGCCTGGTCCAGCAGTGACCTTGGGGGAAGAAAAATAAAAAGAGAATTCACTTGGAGACACATGTGCTTCACGAAAAAAAAGAAGTGGCCCACTTTGGAGGAAAAGGACAAAGAGGTGGACAAAACATGGTGACATGGAAAGCAAAGCACCATGATTGATGTTTGGAGAATTCTTTCATTAAAGAATGAAGAGTGGTCACGTGAAGTCTAGCATTTGAAGGCCATCTTGTATATTTTTTATTATTTAGTATTATGGTGGTTGGAGTGAAAGCACATGATTTGCTTTGGAGAAGAATGAGGCACGGATCCCATTGTTGAATGGTGAGCACCTTGCTGCAACCAATTGCTTGAGAATGAAGAGGAGATTAAATGAGGAAGTAGAGGCCACACACGTTGGAAAAGCATGTTGAGGAGTGTGAGCTGCTTCACGGAGAAGTGAAGCGAACTGTGAAGGCCGGAAGAAGTGGAGGCGCTGATTTCATTTGAGGAGAGTGGTGTTCACGGCCTGGAAGGGAATTTTGCTGGTATCAAAGGGGGAGAGTTTTGAGTGTCCGGAAAAAGGATAGTGAAAAAAGAGAGAGAGTTTGAGTATTCGAAAAAAAATAGAGAGAGTAAGAGATGACTAATCTTGTTAACAGTGTCCCTAATTCAGTTGAGAGAGTGTGTCAACTATGGTGATTGGAGTCTGCAGATGAAAGCTTTTGTTGGATCCCGGTGTTTGGGATGTTGTGGATTGTGGGAAACGAGAACCCACAGAGAAAGAAGAGCAAATCTGTGACCCATATTGTTGAGGTGAAAAGGACG
Organism: Vigna angularis; assembly: GCF_016808095.1. Taxonomy (NCBI): domain Eukaryota; kingdom Viridiplantae; phylum Streptophyta; class Magnoliopsida; order Fabales; family Fabaceae; genus Vigna; species Vigna angularis. The sequence continues at coordinate 37,998,299 of NC_068972.1, forward strand.
CCTGTGAGGAGGAGTCCAGCGGTGAGAAGATAGCAAAGGAGGCATCTTCAAGAGACGCGTGTAGGGAACAACTGTGTTAGGCAAGACGAAGTTTGAAAATTTGAAGGAGAAAGTGGCAGATCAACTCGACAGAAATGGAGAGTCGCTGCCTGCCAGCCGAGTTGTGGAGAAGAGTTTGAAATCATGAACGGATGATTTCGAAAGTTTTGTGTGCGTCATCGAGGAGTGGAAGGACCTATCAAAGCTCTTGGGTAAAGAGGTTGATCGAGTTCTAGAGGCGCACCGGCAGCGGAGATTTGAGCCACTAGATCGAATGCTTCGGGAAAAGTTTGATTTGAAGAGGAGGAATTCGGAACACTCAAGACCTAGATGATCCAGGGAGAAGAAGTCGAGAACAGGGAGCAGAGGTCTGGAAGAAAAAAAAATCGAGATGATGGGATACAGTGCAAGAAGACCAATTTAAAGTTTACGGGGGAGTTTTGTTGGGTAAACTTTAAATGGACCCATTGCCACAAAGTGTTTTGTCTTATTGAAGATTATGCACCCCATTTGTAAAAGAAGTTAGGTATTGTGTTAGCACTATCATTACCCACTTAGTAGTGGAGAGTAGTGGAGATTAGTAGAGATGTTAGGTTATAAATATGGAGATATAGTCTTGTATGAAGTGTGACACACTTGTAGTGTGTGCACCGTGGGAGAATGGGCAGTAAGAAAGGAGAGAGTCTCCATGTTTGTGTATTGTGTACAAGAGAAAGGGTGTGAGCATGTGTACTGTGAAAGAGACAGAGAAGTGTATGTGTTTGTTTAAGTTGTGAGAGATTAATGTGTTGTGTTTGTATTTGTATGTTCTGGATAGTTAATTCAGAAAATTAGTTTATATAATGAAGTGTATTTCCCAGATAACAGATAATTGGTATTATACCCCCCAGCTCGATTTCTTACAATATCTTCATGGTGAATTATGCTCTCATTTCTTGGTGCTTTAAAAAGTAACCGGTGATGACACTCTCAAGTTGTAAAGCTGAGTATATTGCAGGAAACTTTGCTGCTTGTCAAGCCGTGTGGATCAAAGAGCTGATGGAAGAGTTGAAGTTACCTTCGGTAAAGCCAATTCAATTGAAGATTGATAATGTTTCAGCAATCAACTTGGCAAAAAATCACATTAGCCAATGGGAAGAGTAAACATATAGAAGTTAAATTTCATTTCCTAAAAGACATTGTGAATAAGGGTAGAGTTGTTTTGGCATACTGCAAAACTGAAGTGTAGTTGACTAATCTGTTTACCAAACCTTTAAAGATTGATAGGTAGATTGATAGGTTTGATTGTTTGAAACAAAGCATAGGAGTTGTGCCAATAAATAATCTAACTTAAGGGGATATATTAGGAAATATAAGTCAGTGTTATTTTGCTGTACAACTGTTTATATTACAGCATGACAGATGTCCTTGTAATCTGTATTTAACAGACACACGAGTTCTCATATTTAATAATACAGTATCATTCATTCAGTATTCATTTTGTCTGTTCTCGTTCTCTATTCTTTCTCTGCCACTCGGTGCACATCTTCTTTTGTTGGTCCAACAATGTTATTAATTTTTTAACTTATTCTTTTACTGTCTAGATAGTGATTTAATGTTAAAACTAAAAAGGTTGTACAGTATTTTTCAAGTAATTTGTATTTATTTTATGAATTTTTATTATTTTTCAATAAATTTTTGAGTTAGGGGTGTTTATAGGTAGAATAGGTTTCCATCAAATCTATTATCCTACTCAATTAAAATAGTTTGGATAGGGTTACATCAAGTTTTAAGAAAATCTAAACCAAGCCAACTAAATCAATAATGAACTGGGTTGGATTGAATCATAGTAATAAAAGTTAAAATTAATTTTACAATTTAAAAATATTATTTTTAATTATCCACTTTGATATAAATTTTATTGTTTTGATTAAATAACGTATTTGAATAAAGGAAATGGAATCTTACTTTATTGAAAATGCTAAATGGAGAACTAGAAAAGGAGACTCCGAGAAAGATAGATGAAGTTGACGGCCTTCCATGCATGCTCTCTACATGAATTATAAGATAAAAGTAATCTATTATTTCTATTTGTGCCCTTCATAATATTTCGTAGCGTATGCTTGACCACACCATATTCAATATTATTACTATTTTTATTAATTATTTAGCTTGCCACCATTTAAAGTGGGTTTGACCCATTTTTTAATTAATGTTTTTATTTTTATTTACTTAATATCCGCCTAATCGACATTTATTTTTATTTTTAATTTTTAATTCAAAAATTAAATTCTTATCGTTGGTCTAATCCACTCTAATGATTATTTTTTTTTAAATTTATTAAATCTTAGTGTCTATACGACCATACCATTTTTTTATTTTTAATTCAAAAATTAAATTCTTAAAGTCAATTTAGTCCACTCTAACTGAATTTTGCTTATATTTTAAAATTTATTAAATGCTGGCGTCGGTCCTACATTTTTATTTTCATTTCAAAAAGTTACTTCTTAACGTTGGTCTAGCTCACTCTAATTGAACTTTTATTTTTTAAAATTTATTTAATGTTTGTTTCAAGGGACCTAGGCTATTTTTTATTTTTTAATTAAAAAAATGAATTTTAAGTGTCTACTTAGCACATTATAACTGAATTTTTTATATTTTAAAATTTATTAAATGCTAGCTTCTGCATAATCCACATTATTTTTTATTTTTAATTTAAAATTGCTTTGTTTTCTGTTTGTTCTTTTTCGTAGAAAATATTCGCTTTCATTATGTGTGATGTTATTTTACGGTAACTGTTACATTTTTGTTTTAACAAAAAATAAATGAGAGAAAGTTGAGTTTATCATTTAAGTATTTTTAGAAAGTGTTTGAAGAACTCATAAATGAGTTCCTCGTACAAAATGAAGGCTTAAATTATTCTGTTGGTCTTACTTGTGGAAAGTTTCAATTTGGTTCTTACTTTGCTTGTGTCAATTATATTCCAAAATTTACTAATTTGGTCCTCACATTACTCAACCATCATACCTTTTAGGGTTTGCTTTCTCTATGTCATTGGGACCATACAACAATCTCAATTCTCACCCTCTTACACCGCAATTATCTTATTCCTCTTTCACCTCCATACCCATTGAGAAAAGCACATCTTTAGTGCCAGTGCTTATATCTCAATCCTTCAACAAAGATCAAAAGTAAAAATAAATAAAATAGAGAACACCAAACAATTTACAAATTCATTAGAGACTCATCCTTCTTCACCCATTCCTCTAATACTACTTTCATTTTTAACCCTTCCAATTTGTCATCATGAAACATCTCACAGGACACTCCTTCACTCACTCGTACTCAACCACTCCCCCATTTTTGTTTTTTCCTCTCCTACCCACTAATTGAAACTTCATGACAAAAACCCATGTCTTCATAGTTAAGGAAATTGAAGCGATTCAGGTAAATTCAATAAGGAATCACCCTTCAAATTAGTTCCTTTCCTTGTCCTATTTTCCTACTTTCCTACTGCATCAACAAAAGGAAAGAAAAATTCACAACTTTCTATCAATCACAAAGACAAACCGAGAGCCACCATCTACACATTCCAACAATCTTACTCTTCTCAAACTCATACACAATATAAAATTGATCATCATTCCAACACCCAGTCACAATATTGAAACAAAGAGAATAAGAAAAGGGAGATGACGTTAACACTTCTTCAATCATGTGCTACGAAGGTCCTAGCACAATGGCAATAGTGGCTCGTTGATAGAGATATGATAAAAAAAGGTCTTGAAGGAGATGGGGAATGGAGAAATGATGGGTAGAAAGGAAGTAAGAATGATTTGGGGGAAAAGAAGAGACTAAAGGGATGGGTTAGAGGTTCTGGGAGAGTTTTTTGATAGATAAAAAATGAGAGAGTACAAAGTATTTCCTAGGTGTAGGGAGGAGTTCCAACGAATTTCACCTCAGAAAATCATAGTGTGTTACGTATGCATCAGGTTCACGTATGCATCAGGTTCCAAATAAGCATGTTTATTAATGTAGACTTATATATTTCTAATAATCAATTACACCAAGTGTACTAGTGCATCGTAGTATCTCAAGTGTGGTATCTATAGAGATTTATTAAGAATACTTATAATTTATCTCTAGATTTTAATAAAACAATCGTTCAAAATGAAATAAAATCATTCCTAAGCACTTAATCAACGAAAAATTAAAAGAAATGTTGAAGATGGTAGTCGCGAAATCGAAGACAAGAGAGAGTAGCGGTGCAGAAGATGACTTCTGTTTAAAAATGCCGCTGTTTGCGAAATTTAACCCTAAACGCATGTTATTACCTTGGTTATTTTTTCAACTGAGACAATAAGCCTCTACGACCTTGGTTCTATAAAGCCTTTAAAAAAAAATATTTTCAGTTATTTTATACGTCAGTTCTTTAAACAACTGAGGCTAATTACTATATGCCATCGGTTCTCTAAACAACCGAGGTCATAGACTTGTTCAGGCTTCGATTTTTTTTGAACTGAGACATATATGTTTGCAATAATTACAAAAATGTCACCGCACCATTTTATGCTTCGGTTGCAATGAAACCGATGTCAAATGGGCAAGTTAAAATCCATATTTTTTACTAGTGTCATTTAGTCTTTTATTTTGTCTACTTCATACTATATGTTGATGACATCCTTTTTATATGAAGGGACAATCATGACATCTCTCAAATGAAACAACATCTTTGCAATCATTTTCAGACCACAGATCTTGGTAAACTTAGATATTTTTTGGGTATTGAGGCGGCAAAATCAAATGATGGTATCCTGTCATAAAAAGTGCAGACCTATTATGATGCCAAGAACTATGACAACATATCACCTGTCATAATTGATCATTTTTACCTGTCATAAAAAGCGATTTTTGCACTACTGCCATGACTAGAAACTTAGAGATGCAATTATTCAACTTTTGGCAACGAATGTCAGGAAAAGAGGTTGGGGTAGTTGGGTCGAACGATATTTAGGTGTCTATAGGAAATTACAAAAATAATATTTTGACTCATCAAAATTTTACTTTAATTTGATACTATCTTTCTTTATTTTGTATTTTATGTTTTTTTGGAAAGTTTACTAAATAATTTTATCTTTTAATATGTGTTAAATAAGTATAAATATAAGCCACTCCATCATTATTTTGTAAAGTTTTCAAAGGATGAGAACTGGAATTATCTTTTTTATTTATGTATGAACTTGAGTTGGCACTAATTTTTGTCATTTATCTCACCTTTTAAAATTCAGTCTAGTTTTGCTTTCTATTTTAATAATTCAATATATTTCTTTTGTCTTCTAAATTTGTTTTTATTTCTTAATTTCTAATACTTTAACAAAATATAGTTATTTAGATAGGTTTGAACAAATATGATAGCTTTTAGTCTTTTTAATAGTATTTAAAAACTATTAAATGTCACTAGTATAAAATAGGCGTACAACGTCTAACATTCAATGTCAGACAACAAAGCACCCAACATTAAAAATGATCGGTGGCGATATTGTAAATAAAATCACGCGATTGACGTCGGTTGTTAGAGGAACAAACGTTAATTGCCTTTTTGAAGTTTGTTGGTAAAAGAACATACGTCTTTTATTGTTCAAATTCATAAAAAATTAAGTGCGAAGATATTTTAAGAGACCCATTATAGACGTCGATTGGTGAGAAGAATAGACGTTAATTTTCTTTTTTGAAGTCTTTTGGTGAAAGAACAGACGTTTTTTAGTGTTCAAATTCTTAAAAACTTAAGCACGAAGATATTTTAAGAGACCCATTAGACGTCTGTTTGTCAAAGGAACAGGCGTTAATTTCCTTTTTGAGGTCTGTTGGTGAAATAACACATGTCTTTTAGTGTTCAAATTAATATAAAATTAAGCGGGAATATATTTTAAGAGACTCATTAGACGTTTGTTGGTGAGAGGAACAAAAGTTAATTGTCTTTTTGAAATCTATTGGTGAATGAATAGACGACTTTTAATGTTCAAATTCATAAAAAATTAAGTGCAAAAATATTTTAAGAGACCCATTAGACTTTTTTTAGTGAGAGGAATCGATGTTAATTGCCTTTTTGAAGTTTGTTGGTGAAATAACAAATGTCTTTTAGTGTTCATATTAATAAAAAATTAAGCGGGGAGATATTTTAAGAGACCCATTAGACGTCTGTTGGTCAGAGGAACCAATGTTAATTGTCTTTTCGAAATCTGTTTGTGAAAGAATATACGTCTTTTAATGTTCAAATTCATAAAAAATCAAGTGCAAAAATATTTTAAGAGACCCATTAGACTATTTTTAGTGAGAGGAACAAACGTTAATTGCCTTTTTGAAGTCTCTTGGTGAAAGAACAGACGTCTTTCAGTGTTCAAATTCAAAAAAAAATTGAGCGCAAAGATATTTTAAGACACCCCTTAGACGTCTGTTGGTAAGAGAAACAAACGTTAATTGCCTTTTTGAAGTCTGTTGGTGAAAGAACAAATGTCTTTTAGTGTTCAAAATCAAAAAGAATTGAGCGCGAAGATATTATAAGAGACCCATTAGACGTTTGTTGTTAAGAGGAACAAACGTTAATTGTCTTTTTGAAATATGTTGGTGAAAGAACATACGTCTTTTAGTGTTCGAATTTAAAAAAAAAATGAGCGCGAAGATATTTTAAGAGACCCATTAGACGTCTGTTAGTAAGAGGAACAGACGTTAATTTGAGAACAAGAAGATATTTAAAGAACGCGAGAAAGAACACTTGCTTCACTATTTTTGTGTGCACTTTCTTCATTGTCGGTCGAACGTCTCTAGGGAAGCTTTCAGCCACCCTCAAAGGTAATGTTTCTTCCACTTAACACAAATGTTCATTGATTGATGACTTTATGTATGATTTCCTTTAATTTTAATCGATTAGTTTCGTGAGAGCATCGTTAAGTTCTCTTTGACGACCATCGAAGGTAATGTTTGTTCCACTTAACACAAATGTCTGTTGATTGATGACTTTATGTATGATTTCCTTTCATTTAACTAATTAGTTTCGTGCATAGACACCATTTGGAGCACCTTTGAGTTCTCTTTTCTCCCTCATAGCAACACCTATTACCGTGCACCTTCACGGTTAGTTTTATTTTTTATTTTGGTTTAATCCTTTTCGACATCCCTATTTGTGTAGGAATGTCTGAGATAGGTCCTCGTTTTCTAAAGTGTATCAAAATGGTCCTTAATTTTGAAAATTGATATCAATTGAGTCCTTTCCGTTAAGTTGGCTGGACGGCGTTAAAAAAATTAATGAGTGGGATGCTGAGATGACGACCTGACGCTCGTCCAACAGCGAACGAACGCTCGTCGACCTCTTACTGCTGGACGACCGTTCGTTCGGTGGTCGACGAGCGTTCGTTCCCTGGTGGACGAGCGTTTGTTCGCTGGTGGACGAGCGTTCGTTCGTCATCTCAACATCCCACTCATCAATTTTTTTAACGCCGTCCAGCCAACTTAACGGAAAGGACTCAATTGATATCAATTTTCAAAATTAAGGACCATTTTGATACACTTTAGAAAACGAGGACCTATCTCAGACATTCCTACACAAATAGGGATGTCGAAAAGGATTAAACCTTTTATTTTTTATATGTATTGGTTGTTGCATTTTCATTGGTTATTGCACTTTTTGTTGGTTGTTACTACTTCTAAAATTATGGAATTTTTTATGGTGTATTCTTGTGTTATATATTGATTTTTCATGGTTTTAGTGAAAAAAAATATTGACGAATTCTTTTTTAAAAAAAAGACATAAATTGACGTCGGTTATAAATGCAATATACGTTAATTGACGTCGGATATAGAGAAATATTTGGCGTCAATTTTCTTTATGTCTAACGTTAGATTGTTCTATGTCTGACGTTAATTAACATCGAATTTTTAAAATCTGACGTCGATCACGATATGACGTTGGCCTCGAATTCGACGTAATAGGCCGAACAACACCAACGTTATACGGTATTTTTGTACTAGTGTGTAATTTCTGTGTACAACTTTATTAATCTTAAAATTATATTAGGAACGAGTTATGTGAAACTGAAAAATATGAGTAATAGCTTATAACAAGACTTAATTATCACTACAAGAAAAAACGCAGTTACATAAGACCAAAATCCGTATGTAAAACCTAAAATGTGTATGTAAAATAGTGTTACATACGAATTACATACATACAAAAATCTACATATAAAATGGTCGTAGGTAAGTTACATACAAAAAAATCCGTATGTAATTACATACACTAGTGCAAAAATAGCGTATAACGTCATGCGTTCAACGTCTAACCATTCAATAGCCAACGTTAAAAATGACCGGTGACAATTTTGTAAATAAATGTAATTATTAAAGGTCGTTTAGAACTATAATTCAACGTAAAAGGATATAAAACATCGAATGTCTCAGCGTTAGACGTCAAAAGGTTAGTGAATTCAATAAAAATTTGAGCGGAAGATTGAAAATTCATTCACTTTATCTTAGCGCGCGAGATCCTCTTCCCCGCTCAAACTTTTCTCGAACAAAGTTTGACGATCATCACTTGTAATATTTCTTTCATTTGATACAAATACATGTTAATTAACTACTTTAGGTATGATTTTCGTTTGTTTTCACCGATTATTTTCGTGTTCTTGTCCTTCATATGAGCATTTGTCTTTCTCTCTCACTGGTGGCAACACTTTATACCGATGAACCCACCTTTTGAAGGTTAGTTTTCGTTTTCGTTTTGAAGAACTTATTTGTTGAACTTGTTTTTTTTGTTGAACATGTTTGTTGTTGTTGTTGTTTGGTTGAACTTGTTTGTTGTTGTTTAATTAAACTTGTTTGTTGTTTGATTGAACTTGTTTGTTGTTTCTTATTATTATTTGTTGTTGATCCTATATTACCGTTTATAATTCTGCTTTTCAGGTCTCGTAGAGTTATAAAAAAGGATTACAATTATTTTAAAAAAATTGATTAACTTGACAAAATTCGAGGTTAAAGTAACATCGTATATTGAGAAAATTCGACGACGTCGAAATTTTTTAATTCGATGTCAATTTAACGTCTCCCAATATGACGTTGTTTTCGAATTCGACCTGGAAGACCAAAAATATTCGATGTTATAAGCTATTTTTTACTAGTGATACAAAAAAATTCATACGTAATTACATATGAAAAATTTGTATGTAATTACATAAGAAAAAAATTCATATGTAGTTATATATGCAAAATCTGTATGTAATTTTTTATTTTAAAAAAAATAATTATTGATATAATATAAAAAAATATTTAATTGAGATTTTAATAAAAAAATTATATCTGTTAAGTATTATTAAATATTTTTGTTGATTAAAAAATATTTACTAATTATGATATGTCATATTATTACATAGAGTTGTGTCATATACTATTTTATTATTTTTTATAATTTATGAAGTTTTTAATTTTAATATTTTGTAATTTTATATTTTGATATTTTGAAATTAGTCACAATTTTAATATAAAATTTACAAGTGTAAAAATATATAACAACTATAAAAAATAATTACCAACATGTGGTTAGGATGATGTTATAATCGCACGATGGCTCATGTGCTCCTTGGAGAGGATAAGGATCAATGTCGTGGGAGGAGTCGCAGGAGACACGAGGCAGTGAATAGGAACTTCATGTTGTCGTCGGAGAAGAGAAAGCTTCTGAGCAAGCACGACAAAAAGGAGCTGTGGCGACGACCCTTCAAAGCCCAGCGGCAAGGAGCAACTCTTCAAAGCCCACCGAAGGCTTGACCCTCCAAAGCCCAAGCGAGAAAAACAAGGAACAGACTTAACGACCACTGAAGAGACGCAACAAAACAACATGGTTGGGAGTCAAATGGAAAACGCAATGATGGAGGAAACCATCATATTATTTTATGGATCATGATATTATTTTATTGTTGATATTATATTTTTATATTCTTTTGACATGAAAGTTTAAGTGTTGTAAAATGTCAGCTTAGCATCAAATTCATCCCATAAGTTGCCAGACAATGTCTCAACAAACAGAAAAGCTGTGTATTTTCTTTTTTACCAACCTGTTTCTTTAACTTCGTGTACCCTATTGAATCCCCTCTGCCCTATTCAACTGGGAACTACAGCACACTACTATCAGCGCATCAGATACTATTTAGTGATATGGGCAACGAAAGATTTCATTTCCATGCGAGAATCTCCACCTTCATCCTTTGATATTTGGAAGGCCTTTTTCAGATTTACTGCTCTCTCTCTCATCTCATCACCTTCCTTTGTTTGCATCAACCTTCTCACACCATTCTCAACAACTGAAGCACTCACCAACGACTTCCTCTGCGACCAATCCTTCACAACCAATCCAACCTTCAGAACCTCTGTCACCAAAACTGCGTTTCTCGGCTGGTCTGAGTGCATGGGCCATGTTGCCATTGGCACCCCCAGGGATATGCTCTCTAAGCACGAGTTCCATCCACAATGACTCATAAACCCCCCTGTTGAAGGGTGGCTCAGAATTTCCAATTGGGGTGCCCAATCCCTCACAACCACCCCCATGCCTTTCACTCTCTCCTCGAACCCATTTGGAAGATCAAGTTTTTTTGCTTCATTTTCATCAAAGATGTTCCCTTTATCAGCATGTCTCAGCACCCAGATGAACTTCTGTTTGCTTTGTTCTAACCCAGTTGCAACCTGTTGGATCTGTTCCACTTTCAAAGTTGTTGTTGTCCCAAAAGACACGTATATCACTGAATCTGGCTCTTGTTTATCAAGCCACTCCAAGCATGGATGCCTTACTTTTGAATCTTTCTTCTCAACGGCCAAAGGGTTCAAAGGCCCCAGAGCCCAGACCTTCTTGCCGCCTTCGATATTCTCCAGCAACTTAATATAAGGACCTTCAATGGCCCTGCTTGTGTTGTAGATGTTTCCATCACCGATTTTGAGGAATTCAAATTGTTTAGTCATGAGATCAATGAACTCGGCGGGAAAACATCCTTCAAGAGAAGGAAATTCCGGGACACGGACTCCATTAAGCGAAGGCTTCCCCATTTCCTCCCAAAAATAAAGGAAGTTGTAAAAAGCAGATATGCTGTGAAAAGTGTAATTCTCAGCATTTGGAATGGTTGTGGAATCTTGTACCACTGATCCCATGAGGGAGTCATAGATGACTATGACCCTTTTGGCTTGAGATGAGAGGGATTGAAAAAGTTTTCCCACAGGCTGTCGAAGATGCATGGAGGCCTCGAATGAAGGAATTAGATGAGACGGGAAATCAGTTTCTGAACTGTTTGAGTTGGGAGAAGAGGAAAGAAAGGTTGGAACATCAAAGGCATGGAAATGAATGTTAGAAATGGATTTGTGGTGACGAAGAGTGGCTTGGCGAATGTGAGTGACAGTGGAAACATAATGAACTGGTATGTTGTGTGATGAGATAAGGTTTGAGAGATGCAGAAGCTGATTGAGATGGCCTTGTGCAGGGAAAGGTATCAGAACCACTACCACTTGGTTTTTCTGAGCAAGATTTTCTCCATTAGAAGCCATGACCAGAAACTTAGAGAACCTATTACTCAACTTTAACAACGGATTTCAAAGTATTTGTGCCTTGTGTTGTTACTAGGGTTGCATGTCCACACATTTATAAAACCCAGTATCAAAAACCAAACACATTGTTTTCAATATAAATAAATTATAATTATAATTATATATATAATATCTAATATTAATATTGTTAGTAGGAAAGACAAAAATAAAAATTGATATTTACATGTATTTATAGAAATAACAAATATTTTAATATTTGTTTATAAACGAGTGATAGATATTATACCACTTATAACTATGTAAATATTTATTATGAATAATTAAAATTAAAATTTAATTTATGTTTTTTTAAATTTTAATTTAATTAAAATTAAAATTAATTTATATTTATATTTATATTTATTTTATATTTTCTTGTATAATTTTATTTAGATTTTAATTTAAAAATTTAAAAATATTTATAAATATTCACATATTTTAAAATACATGTAGATAACATTTAAACAAATATTCGATAAATAACAAAACAAAATAAATAATAAATAATTTTTTTTATTATAGATCTATTATTGAATAAGTAATTTGTATATAGTCGATATATTGCGATTTCTAACTATAAGAAGTGTTCAATATTTAAAATGCTAATTTATAATTTAAAGAAGACGATGAAATGATAGTAACAAAAGTGAATTTAAAGATCGACACAAGAAACAAAATATACTAACTACGTGTTGATAAGTTAGAAATGTAATTACTTAGTTCTTCAGCAATAATATTTTGGGTTAAATAAATATATTTAAATATATTTAAATATATAATTATATTTTAGGCTTATAACAGATAAATTAAATTGTGACAAATTATTTATAAAGATTAATTAATAATTTAATTTTTATATTTAGATTTTTTTTCCATTCATTTCTTAAATACAATTAATTTAGTATGAGTGTTAAAATTTAAAAGGTATAACGTGTCTAATTTGACAAGTCTCAAAATAAGAGATAATTTATATTTATATTTTTTAAAAATTATTTAACATAAAAAAAATAAATTAACTCTATTTAAATAAATAAAAACGAATTTACTCATTAAACTTATTTATAATTAATAATTTTTGTCTAGAAAAAATATTAAAATTTTATTAATAAATTTAAAAATAATGATAACAATAAGATAATTATAAATATAAAATAACATAAATAATAATAATAATAAAATTATAATTCTTAATAATAATAATAAAACTATAATTTATTATTTAATTAAAATTAATTGATAATATTATTTTTATAATTTTTATAAAAATTTATTATATCTATCAAATAACTCTCACCAAAATTTTACTCACCTTTTATAATTTTTTTATTTTCTTTCCTCCTTTTCTTCTCTTAATTTAAACAAGTTTAATTTTTATCCCTTTTATTTTTCTTTTAATTTCATCTTCTCATATTCATCATCTATGAGTCAATTCAAAACAAACTAAACCTATCCTCTCAAAATTCATCTACCAGTCTATTCAAACCAACAAAACCATAACAAAAAAGTAAAATTGAGTGACGAATTCAAAGTGCGTTATTGAAGGGTACGCACAGGCAAATTTTAGTCGGCAGCTGAGAATCTGAAAAAATGGTGTCTGTGCGAGCAAAAGGAAGATGAAGGAGATTAGCCAAAACTTTATACCATCAGAATCATTGGGTTCTATATTATAAAATTCATTTTATTCATTTTATAATTTTAAAGTTTTACATAAATCAAAACTTAAATAAAACTCTCCTCTTACTAATGATGCATTAATTGAAAAAAAGAAAGATGAATATGTTATGCAGTAGTTGTATAAACATGTTTTAACAAAACTCCTCCACTCAGTTAAAAACTAGGCTGAATTAGTTCAAGTAGTTTCAAAATTCGGTTAATCTGAGGATAAGTGGTTGGAAAATTTTACTATTTTGAAATGTAATTTTGAAAAGAAGATGTTAGTTTTGAACTCAATTTCTCTATTTAATTTAAACTTTAAGAAAGCTTATTTGTAAATTTGGTTTTGGTTTTAAACATTTTTTTTAATTATTATTATATTAGTGTCTTGATTAGTTTAATTGTATCTTTTGAAAAAACCTATTAAACATAAAATTAAATATTAATGGACTTTTGGGAAAAGAATTATAGTTTAATTAGTAATTTAAAAAAAAATCTAGGAACGACAATGAAACGAGTTGGGTGTGGATAATATGTAAAACCCCACAAAATGGTATTTTTAAAAGTGATGGTAGTCTAAAAAATAATGAGACTCGATTATTTTTATTAAACGATTTTATTATAAATAGTTTTGTTGTTATAAACGAGTTTCATTATTTTAAAACGTATCATCTCTCTAGAAACCACTTTTCTAGGGTTTTCTACCCTCTCTCTAAGTGTTCTAACTCCTGAGTCATCTATTTGACAATTAGGAGGTGTCTAGACTATTAGGGCGTCATGATCTACAAATCCAACCGATCAATTTATGTTTTAGAGCAAGTAAGTTTCTACTCATTTTTCTGTCCTCTTTACTTCGGTCAATGATCATGCACAAAACTGTTATGCATTTATCATTTTATTCTCTTTTCTTGCTCTTGGTGAATTTAGAGTTCTAGGAACTCTGTCCATTTCAATTTCAGTGCCTCGTAGGTCCGTTTTAGGAATTTCTTCCGTTTCAAACTACTCGCGGGACATTTTTGTGGGTTGAGGTTGTTTCTTGTAAGGTAAGGAAAGCTAGAACTTGTCTTATAAATTTGATGTCTCTATGAGTTATAGATTATTTTGAGAAAATTGGTATGATTGGGTGTATAAAATGTATGTTTGATTGGTGATTTTGAATATAAGTGGTATAGTGTGATTGTGATGATTAATATTGTTATAATTGAGTATGATGATGATGTTGAAATGTTTGAAATTGAATTCAAGTGGTTGTGTGAAATATTGGTCAAGTTACTTGAGTTTCAAGCTTTAAAGAGAGGTTTTGGTGAGTGAAATTGAGAATTTGGTATTGGAGTGAGATGGCAATTGGTCTATCACTGTTATGTGGTTAATTGGGAATTGTTAGAAGAGTTAAATGGTTGAAAACTGATATGGAGCAAAGATTAGGGTTCATTGTTGAAGTTTTTAAGTGTTTTAGTGGAAAAATTGGGGGTTTTGAGTAGTGAGAATTGGAAGAGGTGTTGACTGCTTTGGACAGTTGGGAGTGTGTTATAAGATCCATTAGGACTTTTCTAGGCTATTTAATGAGAAAAATATGGTATAGGACAATTGATGTCATCTTAGAATGAGTTCTTAGAGGTTTTTAGTCTAATTTGAGGCTTTGAATGGTGAGATCTTGAAACAGAGAGACTGTGAGAAATCTCGGGTGTTGGGGTGTACTAGCAAGTGTGTTTGAACCTGGTTATGCAGTTGGGAAACTGATATAGGGGTTAGAAAGTGTACATTTGAGTTTAGGTAGCTTATAGGAGTAAATTTGGGTTTTCATAGGTCAATTTGGGGTTTGGAGTGGTCAAGTCAAGTTAGGGGTATGTTTTCAAATGTTTCTCAATTCCTAAGTGTGTTTAGGAATCATTTAAACTTGTCTAGAGGGTCACCAAAGTCCAAATAGGTGAAATTTAGTACCTGGTGCAATGCTGGGCGCCCTTCAAGGGGCCCCTGAGCGTTTTTGCGAGAAGAATTCGCTTGGGCGCCCCCTTAGCGCCCTTGCTCCAGGGGTCTGGTGCACGGGTGCCCATTTTTGGGGCGTTGGGTGCAACTTAGCAGATTTTGGGTTTTTTTTCAGTTTTCGATATCTCAAATTTGGGGTTCCGGAAGTCCCTTTTGGACGTTTTTTTTTATTTGGGGGTTTTGGATCCTTCTGGAGCTGTTAGTGAGGGTTTAAGAGCTGTTTTCCTTGCCTAAATGTGGGTAATAAGATGCCTTAAAGAAAATTATGTTATTATGTGACTTTTAATGACTTCTAAGCGTGTTTCTGGTTGTTTAATGTATAAGGAGAGGTTTCATGTGATAATATGCAATGTTTGTGTGAAGTATATGTATATGAATATGATTATGTGTGAGATGTGATGATGATGTTCAAGTAATATGTGAGGTATGGATTTTGAGTATCATGTGAAAAGAGTTCCAAAGAAGAATTTCTTATTGGGGGATTTCATTTGGAACTAGTATAAATTGTAAGAAGCCGATATGGAGGTTATTCTGACACTCTAATGATCATCCATGCTCAATTAGAGAGTGATGAGTCATGTCGTGAGAGGATTAGGAGGTTCTAGCTTGAGGGCCTTTCTTCATGGTGGCAAAGGGCGTATTTCAAGGACTAATCTTGTGTGACAGCTTTGAGTGAGTCAGTTGTTCCACCACACAAGTGCAGAACCTTTCCATGGCTCGACATTTATACTAGATTGTAAAGGCTTTGGCTAAGCCTAAGTAAGTGGTGTAAATATGGAGAATATTCAAATATTTGTGTGATTGGAATTGTATGTTAAATTATATATTACTATGTATAATTTTTTTATCATTAGCTTACCCTTATTGTTGTCTTTGTTTGTTTGTGTATGTTTATCTTTTGCAATGATCACCTTAGAGTCCAGGAAGCTAATGAGCTTCCGAGAGGAGGTCTTGAGGGGTATCTGAATTAACTGGCTTATCAACTCCAGCTCGTCCGGTGACATCGAAGATTTGGGCCATGAAACCACCTTCTTAGGACGATCGGTCCAATTGAAGGGAAACTTAGGTTGGTCGTCCAGAAAGTAGAAATAAGAATAACCGGCCTCTAGAGGAACAACCTTGAGGAAATTTCCCTTAAAATCCTTATACGATGTGTTGAATAGTGTGAAAAGTTGTCTCTCTTTAATTGAGATGAGGGAAACCCAAGGTTGGTTAGGGTGCGACGTGACTCGGAAAAAGTAGAGAAAAGAAGCTGGGGTGGGATAAAGGGCGAGAATGGCACAGACGATCGAGAAGGCTTGTATAAAAGCCCAACCGTTCGGATAAAGTTGGGTAGGCGCCACGTTGAGTTCCTTGATAACGCCCATTTGAAAGTTTGAAAAGGGCAAGAGGACTTTCAGGTTGCAAAAGAAGGTTGAATATGCATAGAAAAAGTCTGAGGCTTACCCTTCCCGACTGTGGCACGCCCGCTTGTTCAATCGGCAGAGCGCCAGTCTAAAGAAATCTGCATCGTCGACCGCCTTCACGAAGCTAAGCCTACTGACTAGCTCCTTTAGTGCATGTCTGGTAATGGCGGAGGTGGCATAAAGTGTCACCCCGTGGGGAGCCCAATCGTAGCCAACGACGTCATGCAGGGCTTCGCTCCTTTCGTCCCACGCGCCGGTATAATCCACGTGTATTCCCACCTCCTCGTTTTCACTGTCTTCAAGTAGGCGGGAATAATTCTTAGAGGCTGGGGATTTGGCCTGGTGGCCGACGGGAGGATTTCTCTCATTGTCGGTATCGGAGTTGACAGAAGAAGAAGAAGAAGAAGTGCCATCAACATACTCCTCACCTTCTCTCCCGGAAGACTCAGAAGCAACTGAAGAAGACATAATTTACCGTGAAGACTGAGTTTGAAGCTTTTGAAAGGGAAAAGGTTAGGGAAATCGTTCGATAGTCAAAGAGGTCGAGCGTAAAAGTGAAAATATGGGATGAACCTACCACTATTTATAGATGGTGAAGGCGGTTCATCAAACTCATCTGGAGCGTTCAAAGGGAAAAGATCTGACGATTCAAACGTCGTGACGTTACATCTTACACTTTTCCCGCTCTTTTTACAGTCGCGACTCTTCGACTCCCAGTATTCCCGCCATTTTGCAGACCCTAAAGGGACGTGACGCTCGGTGAGCTGTCATAGCTTGGGAATGTAAAGAATCCTAAACCCTACGCAATGTCTGAGATTTTTCTAGGGCTTGGGGGCCCTATGTTACTATGGGCTTATAGCCGACCGATCGGATACAGTGACAAACTGGATGGACAAGACCGAGCGGTTAATGAATAAGAAAGCGTCTCACGACCGCTCGGTCCCTACAGCAGTTGAGCAGAATTAATGCACAGTTAATATTACAATGGGTATTAATGACCATTAAGAGGTATTAATGACCATTAAGAGGTAAATTAATTGGTCAGATTCTTCTAAACTCTATAAATAAGGGTAAACTCATTTTTACTCACTATTGAATTACTAAAGACCTATAAAGAAGATTCTGACTTGAGCGTCGAAGTGTATTCTGCAGGTCACCCCCCACACACCGATCAATCACTCGGAGCAAGGAGCAGGACAAACGTTCGACACACAGGAACTTACAGCGGCGATTATCCTCGTCCCATTTCAGCATCAACAGTATTATTAGAGTATTTACATTTTTTTTCTTGGGAAGGATTTGCAATTTTGTCAAAAAAAAAATTGTATTAGAAGAGTTTACAGGTTTGTCCACAAAAGTTGCATAAGAAAATTTTATAGTTTTATCAAAAATAATTATAGGAAGGTTAAGTTTTTGTTAAAAAAATATATCTTAAGTAATACAGATTTTTACGAGTATTTGTAGAGTGAGTCTTGAAATGTGTTGAATTTTTATATGTTTTTATTTATATTTTTATTTTTATTTGTGAGTATACTTCCGTTTAAATATTTTTCTATATTTTCAACCATTTTTGCATAAGTGCAAACATTTGAATTTTTAATAATTTTTGTTTTTAAATATGAGCTTTTTTTTTAAATCTTTTGTATCTTAGTAGATTCCTATGACCACTGTATATTGAACAAAGCTAATACAAAGTAAGACGAAACAATATAGTAAAAGACAAAGAACTTAGTTTATAAAAGGCACAACTTGATCTTGTCACACTAAATAATTAAATGATCTCACTAAACTAAGCAAGCTTGGAGTCCAACGCCTGATAATCTTCAATCAAAGTAAGAAGATTTTGAGTCACTTTCAACAAACGTGGGTGAATTTGGTATCCAACTTTATATATTTGAATAAATGTTAAATATAGCCGTGAAATGAATAGTTAGATAATTTATTATAGATACTAATAAATCAAATAATTCACTCAAAAATAATTATAATAAAAAAAATAGGCAATTTTAGGCAAAATAATTCAATTTAAACTTATAAATTCATTAATTGATTAATTAATTATACTAATATGCCTATAAATAAGATTGATGCGAAATATCAGCCTTAATGTTAGGCCAAAAAGATATTTACAATTCTTATTTTAGGTCATAGTATGTTTAGTGAAACGACGTATATATATTATTTACATCTTACCCAACTACAATAAAAAAATAGTTAATTAATTGAATAAATATACTTAAATAGATATAAAAAATAAAATAATATACTTACATATTATTTATATAAAACTATATGCTTCCCAAATTATTTAATCAGTTCAACTTAGTATATATAGGTTTAAGTTTAAACTATATATATGACTATAAAATAAATAATTAAATATACTATTATATATAATGATAAAATAGTATGTTAGAGTAGATAGGTGTTTTAAAATAATGAGACTGATTATTTTATATTAAAATGAGTCGATAGTATAAATAAAATTTTCTACACTCGTCTCATTACTTAAAACATAGTTCAACTCTCTAAAACTCGTTTTCTGAACTCTCTCTACCTTGTCTCTAAGTTTTCTTAATCCTCGGTCATCTATTTGACAATCAGGAAGTTCCTAAGAGATCATTACGGAGTTGTCTTCAATATCTACCAATCAATTTTTTCAATAGAGTAAGTAAGTTTCTATTCCTTTTTCTCCTTCTATTCTCGGTCTTTGATCATGCGCCTAAATCTGTTTTTGCGATTTGTAAGTTTCTCTAAGATTTTTCCTTGTGGTGGAAGTAACATTAGGGGGTTAGAGAGTCGTAGTAATTCTAACAAAGGTAAGGGAAGTTAATTTGTCTTTTGTATATGTAATAGGAGGTTTGAAATGTTTTTTTGATGGGTTATATGGTTATATGATAGTATAAATGTTCTAAATTAAGTAAATATTGATTAGTGTGCGTTATGATGAAAGGTTTAGATTTTTGAATGTATGAATTGTTGTGTGATTTATTGTATGATGAAATGAATATGTTGTTGATACAAAAACCGTATGAATAATGATGGTTGTGAAAATATGAGATTGAAGTACTAATTTGGTTTTAAAGTGATGAGTGTTGGTATGTCCATTCTTGAAATAAAGAGTACAATGTGGAACTTGCAGTTTGTAAGTGTTATAGGATAATTATGACTGGTTAATATACTTAAATGAGGAAATTTATGATGTTAAGTTGAGAGGAAGAATTTGAGTGTAGTTACTACTTATTTGGAATGAAAATTTGGGGTTTTGGTAAGTGGATTTGTGAGTAAGTAGTGGGTTGGGAAAAAGGGAAGTTTAGGGGTTGTTTTAAAGTCCATTTGGACTTCTGAGAGGGATCAAACTAGTAAAATTTGGTTTATTATACAGAAAAGTGTTGGTGAGGCTTGGTTGAAGTGAATTTAAGTCCATTAAGAGGGTGTTGGGTAATGAATTTAAAAGGGGGCAGTTTTGTGGAGTGGGAGTTGGTTTAGAGTTCATTATTGAGTCAATATAAAATTGGTTGTGCAGCAAAATCAATAACATGGGTAGTATAAGAGGAAGATTTGAGTTTGGGTAATTTATAAGATTGAATTTGGGTTTTCATAGGTCAATTTGGGTTTGGAGTGGTCAATTCAAGTAAGAGATATGTTTTTAGATGTTTCTCAACGCCTAAGAGTGTTTAGGAATCATTTAAACTTGTATAAAGGGTCACCAAAGTCAAAATAGGTGAATTTTAAAACCTGGTGCAACGTTGGGTGCCCTCCAAGGGGCCCCTAAGCGTCATTTTTGCTACAAGAACTTGCCTGAGCACCCTTGTTCGAGGAGTCTGGCGCCCGGCGCCCCTTTTTGGGGCGTTGAGCACAACTCAGCAGATTTTGGTTTTTTTATTCAGTTTTCGGGATCTCAAATTTGAGGTTTTGGTTATCAGTTTTTGACGTTCTTTAGGTCATTTTGGGGGGTTTTGGACTCTTTCAAAGGTGTTGGTGAGGGTTTAAGAGTAGTTTTCCTTACCTAAATATGAGTATCAATATGCCATGAAGAAATTGTGTTATTATGTGATTTCTGATGACTTGTATGAGTGTTTCTATTCCTTTAATGTATAGTAAGTGGTCTCATGTATTGGTGTACTATGTGAATGTGAATTGATATCAATGGTTTCAAAGGTATGGAATGAGGTTATGGGGCTATCCTGACACCCTAATGATCATTCATGCTCAATTAGAGAGTGATGAGTCATGTCGTGAGAGGAGCAGGAGGTCCTAGCTTGTGGGCCTTTCTTCATGGTGGCAAAGGACGTTTTAAGAACTAACCTTGTGTGACAACTTTGAGTGAGTTAGTTGTTTCACCACACAGGTGCAGAACTTTCCATGGCTCGATAGTTATACTATATAATAAAGGATTAGCCAAGTCCGAGTCAGTGGTGTGAATGGGAAAGATGTTTTTGATATGTGTGAATGGGGGAAAATGTTCTACTAATTGTGTGATTGAAATTGTATGTTGAATTTTATTTTTGCCATGTTAAATTGTTTTATCATTAGCTTACGCTTGTTTTTGTTTTTGTTTGTTTGTGTGTTTTCTGTTTTGCGATTATCATCTTAATGGGTGTGAGATTAAGAATGACTTCTTTCCAATTGCCTCAACATAGGAGTTGGTGGTGAAGCACCAATATAGATAACTTTTTTTGTTTTTCATATGTAGATTTTTCTTCTCTTGAAATCTCATGTTTGTTGTAAGTTTTATTCTTTGTAGCTCTTATTTTAGTTATTTTATATTACTAGGCTTAATTATGGTTAAGTACTTGATAAATTTAAAAATATTTAATTGAGATTTTAATAAAAAATGTATATCTATTAAGTATTTTTAAATTAAAAAATATTTACTAATTATGATGTCACATTATTACATAGAGTTGTGTCATATACTATTTTATTATTTTTTATAATTTATGAATTTTTAATTTTAATATTTTGTTATTTTATATTTTTATATTTTAAAATTTAATCATAATTTTAATATTAAATTTACAAGTTGTAAAAATATATAACAATTATAAAAAAAAGTTTACTAACTTGTGATGTGGTTAGGACGATGTTATAACTGCAGGATGGCTCATGCTCTCCTTGGAGAGGATAAAGACCAATGTCCTGGGAGGAGTCGCAGGAGACACCGAGGCAGTGAATAGGAATTTCATGGAATGTTTCATCCTACACCTCCAAGATTTCATCCTGCACTTCTAAAAATTTCACTTTTAACCTTTTGACATCTCATCCTGCACTTCCAACTTTTTCAAAACTTTATTTTTAAATTTAATAAATGTTTCCCATTTTCTTTTCTTTTTTATTAAAAACAATGTTCATTATTTTAATAATAATTTAATTTAATTTAAAATTTAAATATTATTTAAAATAATTTGTATTTTAATAATTATTAAAATATAATTTATATTATAATAACAGTTATATTAAAAACATAAAAATAAACTAATAATAATAAATTTGATTTAATATATTCAAATATATTAAATTATAATAAAATATTAAAATAAATTAAATAATTATTAAATTTTAAATAAAAATGAAAATTTTAAAAAACTTATTTATATATTAAAATCTATAAAATATTTAATACTTTTGCTTTTTATTTAAAATTTAATAAATATTAAACTTAAATAAAAATTATAATATTACTTATTATATTTTTATAATTTAATAATTAATAAAATATAATTTATATTTTTAAAATAGTTTTATTAAGAAAATTAAAAAATAATAACTAAAATAAGAATAAAAATGAAAATAAAAATAATACTTAAAATTATATTTAATATATTTAAATATATTAAATTATATTAAAATATTAAATCAAATTTAATAATTATTAAAATTTAAAAAAAAATTGAAAAATTTGTTAATGAGATATAGATATCCGATAAGTTACGAATCGGATATCCATATCCGGTAAAGAATGGTTTTTAAAATTTTATTTTATATATAAATTTTAATAATTATTTAAATTAATTTAATATTTTAATATAATTTAATATTTTATTTAATATAATTTTATTTGTTATTTGATAAATAATTGTTTTAAAATTTTGTTTATTATTTAAATTTTAATAATTATTTAATTTAATTTAATATTTTAATATAATTTAATATATTTAAATATATTAAATATTTTATTTAATATAATTTTATTTTCTTTATTTTTTTATTTTAATTATTTTATTTTTATATTTTTAATATAACTATTATTGTAATATAAATTATATTTTGATAATTATTAAAATATAAAATTATATTAGAATTTTAAATTTAATTATTATTAAGGTGGTGTAAAGTTGTTTAACAAGTAAAAGAAAATAAAATAAAAATATATTTATTAAAATTAAAAATAAATTGTTTTACAAAATTAAAGGTGTAGAATAATGATGAGATATCAGAATGTTAAAAGTGAAATTTTTAAAAGTGTAGAATGAAATCTTGAAGGTGTAGGATGAAACACTCAACTTCGTGTTATCATTGGAGTAGAGAGAGCTTCTAAGCAGCCACGACTAAAAGAAGCTGTGGCGACGACCCTCTAAAGCCCAGCGGCAAGGAGCAACTCTTCAAAGCCCACCGGAGGTAGCAAAAAGAAGCAACAATATTGACCCTCCAAAGCCCAACAGCGAGAAAACACGGAATAGACTGCACGACCACTAAAGTGATGCAACAAAACAACAACGTCAAATATGGAAAACGGAATGATGGAGGAAACCATCATATTATTTTGTTTTATTTTATATTATATTTTCATATTCTTTTGTTTTGTTTGCACTCCTGCATTTTATATTTAGGAAAAAGTTTTTTAAATAATTGTTTTCAACCTTTTGACAACAGCCTACGTGGTAGTTTATGATTGGTTCATTTTAAATATACAGACCAATAAAATAGTGACACATAGTCTATTATCAAAAAATTGTTAAAAAAAGTTGTTAAGGTCCTTATATTTAAATTCATAACTCTCATTTTCATTTTGTCATTAAAGTAGAAGTGTTGTAAAATGGCAGCTTATCATCAAATTCATCCCATAAGTTGCAAGACAATGTCTCAACAAACAAAAAAGTTGTGTATTTTCTTTGGAAAATGTTTTTCTAACAACTGTTTTTGACAATTTTTTTACAACCGTCTACGTGGTAGCTTGTGATTGGTCTGTTTCAAATATACAGACCAATAAAATAGGAAAATATCTTTTTAACAACTTTTTTTGACAACTTTTTACAACAACATATGTGGTAGCTTGTGATTGGTCTATTTCAAATATACAGGCCAATAAAATAGTGACACATAGTATATTGTCAAAAATATGTTAAAAAAAGTTGTTAAAATATCATGGTCCAGTAAAATAATGACACGTAATCTATTGTGAAAAGGTTGTTAACATATCGTAGTCCATTTTCTTTTGGAAAACGTTTCTTTAACAACTCATTTTTTCCAACTTTTTTACAACGCCAAGTGGCAACATTTGATTGGTCCATTTCAAATAATATATTTAGAAATGAAATCTTATGCAGAGGGTGTTTTGGGAAAGAGAAAAGAGGTTCATCTTCTTCCTCTCAGCAACTTGAAATCTCTCTCTATCTTAAGTCTTTCTCTCACTGTTGTCTCTTGGTTGCCCGTCGTTCTCACCGACCACCGTGACGTTCACTGAAATCTCTCTTAACCTCTCTGGTGTCTCATTTTGTTTTTGCATTTTTGCATTGTCTCCCTCTCTCGATTTGCTCTTGTTTTCACATCCATTGGGATATCAAAAGTGACTTCTCCCAACGCTGCTCCACCAATGTTGTAGCATTCTGCCTCTCTACCTCTCTCGCGTTCTCCATCAACGAGAAAAGATATCTTCTTTCTCCAAGGTTTAAGCTTTTTTCAGTGAGAAAATGAGTTTTTCGTAGTATCCATAAATAAAATCAATCATCCATCTAAAAAAAATGGAGTAAATCTCGTAAAAACACACAAAATCATCCAAAAAGACATAAAAATGACCTTGGGGAGTCAAGATCTTCCAACTAGCAAGTCATGTATTACTTTTTGTACAAACAAGCAATTAGCCCATAGTAATCGATTACAGGGACCTTGTAATCGATTACCAAGGCATAACTTGGACAAAAATGGTCATAGACTTCACCTACCTTGGTTCAAAAACATATATGGGCTTTGACCTTTGCTGACTATTTTTATCATAACTTTTCCCACAAACCTCCAAATGATGTGATTCTTTTCTTATTAGAAAATAGACTCAAAAATACTTCCAAAGACTACTAATTTGTAATTTTTGGATATCTGAGTAGGTACAATTAATTCCTTAAACTTAACGTTTTATATATTCCTATCACCTCTGACCTTTGCTGGTTGTTTTGCTTTTAACTTTCTCCATCGAACTTCAAATGAGTTGATTCCTTTTTTATTAGAAAATAAACTCAAAAATCTTTCCAATGACTAATAATTTGTAATTTTCCCATCTAAATTAAGAAACATGAAACAATAACGTGAAAGTAAACTCATTTAGGAATCTTAGAGAAACGTTGTTTTTGGGAAATTAACTACATCTAGTAAAGTGGTCATTTGAGTCTACATTCCAACAAAACAAGAACCAACTCATTTGGAGTTTGGTGGAGAAAGTTAAGAGCAAAACAACTAGTAAAGGTCAGAGTTGGCAGAAATATATAAAGCGTTAATTTTAAGGAATAAACTGTATCTACTCAGATGTCCAAAAATTACAAATTAGTAGTCATTGGAAAGATTGTTTAGTCTAGTTTCTAATAAAAAACCAATCGCATCATGTGGAGGTCGGTGGGAAAAGTTATCATTAAAATAGCCAGGAAAGGTCAAAGTTGACAGCATGTTATCACACTCAAATTGCCTTTGGCTACTTATGTGCCCACAATTGGCTCCTAGAGCACAAGTTTTTGTACAAAACCAGATTTTTGTTTGTGTAATCGTTTACAAGGTCCTTGTAATCGATTACAAGGCACAAAATGGCCTGCACTTGTTTCAAGTTATTATTTCATGTTTGTTATTTTAGATGGGTGAGTGAGTTTAATGATCATGAGTGGTGTTTAGTGCACCAATGAACATTTTAGGTCAATGAATTATTGAGAAAAAAATGTCATTTAGGTGCTTTCATGTAAGTTAGATAAGCTTCATAAGCATTTCTGGCCATTTTCTGCCCTGGTAATTAATTACAGCGGTCTTGTAATCAATTACCAGAGGAAAATTGGTCATTTGTACAAAAACTTCGACTATACTCCCTAGCTGGATGAACAACACTCTCAAACTCTATTTTTCTGACCTTTGCTGCTTGTTTTGCTATTAACTTTCTCCACCGAACTCCAAATGAGTTGATTCTTGTTTTGTTGGAATCTAGACTCAAAAATCTTTCAAATGATTGCTAACTCATAATTTTTATACCATTGTACTAGGTGCAATTAATTTCCCAAAAACAACGTTTTTCTAAGCTTCCTAAATGAGTTTAATTTCAAGTTATTATTTCATAATTGTTATTTTAGATGGGTGAGTGAGTTTAATGATCATGAGTGGTGTTTAGTGCACCAATGAACATGATAGGTCATTGAATTATTGAGAAAAATAATCTTTTAG
Source organism: Vigna angularis (assembly GCF_016808095.1). Lineage (NCBI taxonomy): Eukaryota > Viridiplantae > Streptophyta > Magnoliopsida > Fabales > Fabaceae > Vigna > Vigna angularis. Next base: position 38,024,608 of record NC_068972.1, read on the forward strand.
GTGCTTTCATGTAAGTTAGATGAGCTCCATAAACATTTCTGGCCATTTTCTACCCTATTAATCGATTGCAGGGGCCTTGTAATCGATTACCAGAGGAAAAATGGTCATTTGTACAGAAACTTAACTATATTCCCCAACTGGATAAACAACACTCCCCAACTTTGTTTTTCTGACCTTTGTTGCTTGTTTTTCTCTTAACTTTCTCCATCGAACTCCAAATGAGTTGATTCTTGTTTTGTTGACATCTACACTCATAGAGCTTTCAAAAGACAACTAACTCATAATTTTTAGACCACTGTACTAGGTGCAATTAATTTCCCAAAAACAACGTTTTTTTAAGCTTCCTAAATGAGTTTAATTTCAAGTTCTTATTTCATGTTTGTTATTTTAGATGGGTGAGTGAGTTTAATGGTCATGAGTGGTGTTTAATGCACCAATAAACATATTAGGTCATTGAATTGTTGAGAAAAAATGTCATTTAGGTGCTTTCATGTAAGTTAGATGAGCTCCATGAGCATTTCTGGCCATTTTCTACCTTGGTAATCGATTACAGGGGTCTTGTAATCGATTACCAAAGGAAAATGGTCATTTGTTCAGAAACTTCAACTATATTCCCCCGTTGGATGAACCACACTCCCCAACTCTATTTTTCTGACCGTTGCTGCTTGTTTTTCTCATAACTTTTTCCATCGAACTCCAAATGAGTTGATTATTGTTTTGTTGGCATCTAGACTCAAAGAGCTTTCAAATGACTCCTAACTCATAATTTTTAGACCACTGTACTAGGTAAAATTAAAATCCCAAAAACAACGCTTTTCTAAGCTTCCTAAATGAGTTTCATTTTAAGTTATTGTTTCATGTTTGTTATTTTAGATCGGTGAGTGAGTTTAATGATCATGAGTGGTGTTTAGTCCACCAATGACCATGTTAGGTCATTGAATTATTGAGAAAAAAAATGTCATTTTGGTGCTTCCATGTAAGTTAGATGAGCTCCATAAGCTTTTCTGGCCATTTTTTGCCCTGGTAATCGATTATAAGGGTCTTGTAATCGATTACCAAAGGAAAATTGGTCATTTGTACAGAAACTTCAACTATACTCCCTAACTGGATGAACAACGCTCCCCAACTCTGTTTTTCTTACCTTTGCTGCTTGTTTTTGCTCTTAACTTTCTCCATCGAACTCTAAATTAGTTGATTATTGTTTTGTTGGCATGTAGTCTTAAAGAGCTTTCAAATGACTCCTAACTCATAACTTTTAGACCACTGTACTATGTGCAATTAATTTCCCAAAAACAACGTTTTTCTAAGGTTCCTAAATGAGTTTAATTTTAAGTTATTGTTTTATGTTTGTTATTTTAGATGGGTGAGTGAGTTTAACAGACATGGGGTGTGCAAACTACGGTTTACAACCACATTGGGTCTTTCCTCCACAATGGAGTGGGCAAACTACGATTTACAAGCACTTCTCACCATCAACCATGACCAAGACGTGTTACCCATTACAAAATATTCAAAAAATTCCCCTTAATGTCAAAAAATCTACCCTAGGGAGTGAGACTCTCATAGTTGGGTTGTGCGCACCAAATTTCTATACAAAAATCCATTTAGACCCTAGTAATCGATTACAGGATGATGAAATCGATTACCAAGGCATGTCTTTCCTAAAAATGAACTTTCATCCACAATGGACATTGCAAATTTCGGTCATGAAGGACATTGAAATGGAATAAAAGTTGTTCATAAAATCAAAACTAATGAATGATCAACAACGATGACCAAAAACAATTCAAATGAAAATGACAATCACAAAGGGAATAATCACTAAATACAAAATTCACTCATGTTTCGGACGATATCCAATGTACGGGGTTCTACAATACTCTTGTAACGCTTTTGTCGTCATTCCTTCATAAGGTTGTTTCTAACGTGTTGGAATTTTTTGTTCCTTTAAATCCTCTCCAATTGTATTAGTTGATGCTTTCATAGAGGAGTAACAAATTTCTTTGCTTGATGCACCGACATCATCAACAAACTGAAATTTAACAAAAAATACAATTGTATAAAACCATAAAAGGAAATTCTACCAATAAAGGAAAGGGCAAAAACCGAAACGAGATAGGGCAAAACCAAAGGTCATACGGCATATACTTTACTCTCACCGGACAATTCTATTTCGCGCAATATAATCTACAGAATCAACCAAAAAGGTGGACATTGAACAAACAAAAGAGAGATTTCATTACGAAAACAAAGACGAGATCTTAAAAAAAAATGAAACACCTTAAAAGAAAAAAAGTTCAAACCTTCAAGAGAGAAGAAAAATGACACACTTTAAACTTAGAGTGAAGAGAGAATGAATCATCTTTTTCTAAATGAAAAAGATAAGGATATTTTGGAATTCATAAGTATAATATGATTATTCTTTTCCTCCAATACTACACACGTTATCCTTTTCTTTTTCATACCAGGTGTCTTTAACTTCATGTGCCCAATTGGGAACTACACAGAAAACTATCAGCCCATCAGATACTATTTAGTGATATGGGCAATGAAAGATTTCATTTCCATGCGAGAATCTCCACCTTCATCCCTTGATATTTGGAAGGCCTTTTTCAGATTTACTGCTCTCTCTCTCATCTCATCACCTTCCTTTGTTTGCATCAACCTTCTCACACCATTCTCAACAACTGAAGCACTCACCAACGACTTCCTCTGCGACCAATCCTTCACAACCAATCCAACCTTCAGAACCTCTGTCACCAAAACTGCGTTTCTCGGCTGGTCTGAGTGCATGGGCCATGTTGCCATTGGCACCCCCAGGGATATGCTCTCTAAGCACGAGTTCCATCCACAATGACTCATAAACCCCCCTGTTGAAGGATGGCTCAGAATTTCCAATTGGGGTGCCCAATCCCTGACGACCACCCCCATGCCTTTCACTCTCTCCTCGAACCCATTTGGAAGATGAAGTTTTTTTGCTTCATTTTCATCAAAGATGTCCCCTTTATCAGCATGTCTCAGCACCCAGATGAACTTCTGTTTGCTTTGTTCTAACCCAGTTGCAACCTTTTGGATCTGTTCCACTTTCAAAGTTGTTGTTGTCCCAAAAGACACGTATATCACAGAATCTGGCTCTTGTTTATCAAGCCACTCCAAGCATGGATGCCTTACTTTTGAATCTTTCTTCTCAACGGCCAAAGGGTTCAAAGGCCCCAGAGCCCAGACCTTCTTGCCGCCTTCGATATTCTCCAGCAACTTAATATAAGGACCTTCAATGGCCCTGCTTGTGTTGTAGATGTTTCCATCACCGATTTTGAGTAATTCAAATTGTTTAGTAATGAGATCAATGAACTCGGTGGGAAAACATCCTTCATCAGAAGGAAATTCCGGGAGGACTTCATTAAGCGAAGGCTTCCCCATTTCCTCCCAAAAATAAAGGAAGTTGGTAAAAGCAGATGAGCTGTGAAAAGTGTAATTCTCAGCATTTGGCATGGTTGTGGCATCTTGTACCACTGATCCCATGAGGGAGTCATAGATGACTATGACCCTTTTGGCTTGAGATGAGAGGGATTGAAAAAGTTTTCCCACAGGCTCTCGAAGATGCATGGAGGCCTCGAATGAAGGAATTAGATGAGACGGGAAATCAGTTTCTGAACTGTTTGAGTTGGGAGAAGAGGAAAGAAAGGTTGGAACATCAAAGGCATGGAAATGAATGTTAGAAATGGATTTGTGGTGACGAAGAGTGGCTTGGCGAATGTGAGTGACAGTGGAAACATAATGAACTGGTATGTTGTGTGATGAGATAAGGTTTGAGAGATGCAGAAGCTGATTGAGATGGCCTTGTGCAGGGAAAGGTATCAGAACCACTACCACTTGGTTTTTCTGAGCAAGATTTTCTCCATTGGAAGCCATGACCAGGAACTTAGAGAAGCTAATTACTCAACTTTAACAACGGATTTCAAAGTATCTTTGCCTTGTGTTAAGGCTGCATGTCCACACATTTATAGAACCCAGTATCAAAAACCAAACACATTGTTATCAATATAAATATCTATTATCGTGAATATCTATTATCGTGAATATCTATTATTCAAAAAAGAATTAAAATAAAATTTTAATTTATATTTTATTAAATTAACTTTAATTTTATATTATATTTCTATTTTTTAAAATTTATTTAAACTTCAATTTCAAAATTTATAAAATATTTTTTTAAAATATATATAAATATCCACAAATTTTAAAATATATACTGATATTTTTAAACGAATATACATGAATAAGAGGATGTATAAGGACTTATTGTCGTTTATAATTGTACGGAGTGTCCCACATTTAAAATACTAGTTTAGAATTTAAAGGAAGACGATGAGATGATTGTTAGAAAATGAATTTAAAGGATCACACAAGGAACAAAATAGGCTAACCACTTGTTGATAAGTTAGAAATGTAATTACTTAGTTCTTCCCCAATATTTGGGTTAAATAAATATATTTAAATATATAATTATATTTTAGGCTTATAACAGACAAATTAAATTGTGACAAATTATTTATAAGGATTAATTAATAATTTAATTTTTATATTTATATATTTTTTTCATTCATTTCTTAAATACAATTAATTTAACATGAGTGTTAAAATTTAAAAGGTATAATGTCTAATTAGACAAATCTCAAAATAAGAGATAATTCAAATTTTTATTTTTTAAAAATTATTTAACATAAAAATAAATAAATTAACTCTATTTAAATAAGAAAAATGAAATTACTCAGTAAACTTATTTATAATAAATAATTTTTTTTCTAGAAAAAAATATTAAAATTTTATTAATAAATTTAAAAATAATGATAACAATAAGATAATTATAAATATAAAATAACATAAATAATAATAATAAAAGTATAATTCTTACTAATAATAATAATAAAACTATAATTTATTATTTGATTAAAATTAATTGATAATATTATTTTATAATTTTTATAAAATTTATTATATCAATCAAATAACTCTCATCAAACTATTGTCTCTTGACACTAATATACTGAATTATACATAAGGAGTAAGGAATAATAGAGAGGGAGAGAAACGAGTGTAGTTATTTCTCATTTAACCAAAAAAATGAATGTACAAAGCAATGTATATAACAACGGTAGAAGAAGCATTTAATTGTAACAGCAAACAGCTAAAACCGTTAGGAGTTTTGTTTTACAGTCTCAACACACCCCTCTAAAACTAAACTCTTTATAGATTTAACTCCAAGACAATTTCTCAGCTTTTCAAATATGTTTTGCCTTAAAGCTTTAGTGAAGATGTCTGCGATTTGTTCTTCTGTGCGACAGTACACAAGTTCCAGTCTTCCTTTGCCAACTTGTTCTCTCAGATAATGGAACTTGGTCTCTATATGTTTGCTCCTGCCATGTGAAACGGGATTCCTAGATAGGTTGATGGTTGATATGTTATCTATCAATAGTTGTATTGGCTTGCAACATTCAATCTTCAACTTGTCTAGAATTGTCTCTAACCAAGCACACTAGCACGCAATATGTGTTTAGCAATAGAAATATGAGACTGTTTGGGATCGCTCATGAATCTACTTACCAGTCCAACACCATAACTGATATCAGGTCTACTATTACAAACATACCTGAGTGATCCTACAATCTGTTTAAATAAAGTAGCATCAACCTTCCTGTCAACTGCTTGGATAGACAACTTAGTATTTTCCATCACTGGTATATTCGCACTGTTGCAGCCTTCCATGCCAAATCTCTTCAAGACTTCACTAATATATCTTCTTTGATGCACAAGCATACCATTAGAAGTTCGCAAAAATTCTAACCCAAGAAAATAACCAAGACTCCCGAGATCAGTCATTTCGAAATCTCCTTTCATTTTCATCTTAAATTCTTCAATTGTTTCTGCTGAGCTTCCTGTTACAAGTAAATCATCAAAATACAAACAGACCAATAAGACACCTTATTGTTCAGCTTGTTTCACATAGACTCCAAACTCAATCGTGCACTTTTGGAATCTAAGTTTAATGAGCCAGGAGTTGATATGGGTATTCCAGGCTCGAGGTGCCTGTCTGAGCCCGTACAAGGCTTTGTTCAGCTTATATACTTTCCACTCCTCACCTTTCTTTTCAAATCCAGGTGGTTGTCTCACGTATACTTCTTCTTCTAAAGGACCATTCAAGAATGCTGACTTCACGTCCATTTGGCATATTTCCCATCCTTTCAAATTTGCAACATCAGCAATGAGTCTCACAGTCTCTAGCCTTGCAACTGGTGCAAACACTTTAGTGAAATCAATTACAGGCTTCTGTAGGAAGCCCTTTGCAATCAGTCTTGCTTTTAGCTTGGCTATGCTACCATATGGTTTATACTTCGTTTTGAACACCCATTTGACCTCAATTTCTTGTTCGTGTCGAGGCAGTTCCATCATTTCTCAAGTTTTGTTCTTCTCTATTGCTCTCAATTCCTCCATCATAGCTTCTTTCCATTCTTCCATATCGAAAGCTTGCTTCCAAGTGAGTGTCTCAGCATCAGCTAAGAATGAAAAATGAACAAGATCACCTGATTCTGCAATCTCATTATCCATGAACACCTCATGATCTGCAAGTCTTGTTGAAGGAAATCGAGCTCTTTGTGGCCTCCTGTTGTTTACTCCTACATTCGCAGCTACCTGTTCAATCTCATTAGGCCTTTTCTCCTCCATCCAGCTAGATACAACTCCACTAGAGTTCGAATTTGGTTTAGCATCCAGCCAGTTAAATGTGGCTGACTTGTCTACTAGCACATCCCTGCTAACCACAACTTCATTCTTCTTTGGGCTGTACAATCTATAAGCGCCTGTGGGATGGTAGCCAACGAGGATAAAAACCTCACTCTTATCTCCTAACTTCTTCCTCCTCTCATTTGAAACGTGTTTGTAGCACACGGATCCAAATATCCTCAAATGATCTGCTGATGGTTTGATTCCAGATCATGCCTCTTCTGGAGTGCAGTTTGCCAAGGCCTTTATTGGACTTCTGTTTAAAAAATAAGTTGTTGTGGAGACAGCCTCTCCCCATAAGTTGTGTGGCAGACTCTTCCCCTTAATCAAACATCTGGTCATTTCAAGCAGTGTTTTATTTCTCCTCTTGGCCAAGTCGTTGTGCTAAGGTGTGTATGGGGCTACAACTTCGTGTACAATTCCCTTTTCATCACAGAATTTGTTCATCTCCCCAGAATTAAATTCTCCACCTCCATCAGTTCTAAAAATCTTCAATTGTAGGGCCGATTGCCTCTCCACCATGGCACAGAATTTAACAAAATATGAGAAAACTTCTTTCTTTTCTTTTAACAGATAAACTCATATCTTTCTAGTCCATTCATCCACAAAGATTGAAAAGTATCTATTACCTCCAAGCGTTGATACTTCGAAGGGGCCACACACATTTGAATGGACAACACCGAGTGGTTGCTTCGCTCGTTTAGGTGCAGACTTCTTGAATTTCATTCTGGCCTGTTTTCCCATAGCTAATCCTTCACAAATATTCTTAGGAGTGTTTATCAAAGGCGCGCCTTTTATAAGCTCTTTGTCGTTTAATAAACTCAAACTTTTGAAATTCAAGTGCCCGAATCTATAATGTCATACCCAACTTTCTTCTTCAAAATTCAACAAAGATAAGCATTGTATTGTTGTTGCGTTCAGATTCACCTTGAACGTTCTATTTTTGGCTAGCGGAGCTTTGATCACAAGTCGCTACTTCTTATCAAACACTTCTATGAGATTTCGATGCTTTGACATGGTGTAGCCTTTCTCTAGGAGTTGTCCAAGGCTTAACAGATTACTCTTCATCGTTGGGACATACAACACGTCGTCCATGTATGCAACTCCATCATTCTTGCACATGATCAACACTCTACCAACTCCTTCTATTGTCATTGTGCTGTCATCTGCGAATGTCACATTGCTCTTCTTTCTTGGATCAAGATTTACTAGCCACTCTCTTCTTCCGGTCATGTGGTTAGTGTAACACCCAAATATTTTAAAGGGTATTACTGATAGTAGAGACTAAATTAATTTGATATCTCATATAAACAATCAAACTTTATTTCAATTACTCCAAAGTACAATACCAAACTTACAAACTTTAAACAATATAGTCTTCACCATTGAAATTTCAACTTATAAATTTTACACAACATAATCTTCCCAATACAAATTTATTCTTTTTACAAAAATCCCTGAAAGTTTTTCCCCGCATCTCTCTCATCTCTAAGCTTTTTCAACCGCATCTGCAACATTATCTAATCACATATAACATGAGTTATATGATCATAGTACAAACAAATAAGGGTAAGCCAACCATATCATAAAATCATTAAACTTGTAATAAAAATATTATAATCATGTATTTCTGCAATTGATAAAATATCATTATTTCGATGTCATTAATTCATCATTATCAAAATCATCTTTCTCATTTCCATGAATCTTACAAGTGTACCATGCTTACTCATGAAGCCTTATGGTCAGACCGCTCTCTGCCTGCTTCCTTAAGCCTCACTTATATACTATGTCTTACTTTCTGAAGCCTTATGGTCAGACCCCTCTCTGCCTGCTTTTATAAAACTTACAAATCATATGTTTATGTCAAAGCCTTATGGTCAGACCACTTTCTGCCTGCTTTCATAAACCTCAGGTGTTACTTTGCTCATACCAAACTCTCATGGTATAACTCGAACATACTACTCCCGGTAGTAACATCATTTCATAAGTAATGATTTCTCATATCCACCCCAACATTTCATAAAACCAACAATTCATACCCTCTTATCCACCTAACTCAAGCCTGTTCATTCTTTAATCATGAATTCATAATAACCCGTTTTGGTATCAATAAATTAAACATATTGCCAGATATCATGCTTCATATTATAAACTCATTTTGCCCATAACGAGTATAACTCAACGTATTTTCACCAAACAAAGATCATGGATCAACCAAAATATATCAACATATCTTAGGAACTACATATTAAAGTCTGGGCTCAATGTAATAAAATATATATGAAATTTTTTTACCATGATAATATTATGCATCTACAATCAACTTGTTTTATTTTAATTTCATCCTAGTATAGATTTTTCTTTACTCCAATTGGTCACCGGAGAAGACCCAGATGTCTGAACGCATCAAACTCACCTTCGACGCCAGCACATATGACTAGTCACAACTGACTGGACCAGGCTAGGGCTGCTCTATGATCAGGGATGTGCCAACTCAGGTTTTTAAGGTTCCTCTATCCTACCAACAAAGAAAGGCCCTCAATAATTAACAATTGATTTATTTAAATTATCTACCATGTTCTCTTATGCTCTAAATTTGAAATGCCAAATTTTAATGTGTTCACTTCCTCTCATAGCAACCTCAAACAATATTTGTACATCTATTTAATACCCATATATAAGCTATTTCAGAACCCTTACTTCAGACCTTCCAACAAGATCAATTTCAGCCAACAAACTCATTCAGAACAGATTAAATTCATCACATCACAACATGTACAATTTCACAGTTTTAGTTATCATACCCAATATAATAAAAGTCATAAAATAGTTTCACAAGAGCACACCAGTTCAACATTCATATGCAAATATTTTATAAAGTAAATTCATACAAAAATAATTAGCTCCTATTACCATCAAAATAATATTAATATAAAAATTTAGGGGAATCAAGAAGTTGAATCTAGCAGAGCCGGTTAGACAACTTCTCATCCTTCCAGAAAGATGCAATAAAAAAATAGATAAAACAATAAAATTTCTGAGGAAACAAGAAGTTGAATCTGGCAGAGCCGATTAGACAACTTCTAATCCATCCAAAAATACAATATAATTAAATAACACGAACAATAACATGTTTGGGGAAACAAGAAGTTGAATCTGGCAGAGCCGGTTAGACAACTTCTAATCCTTCCAAAAATGCAATAAAATAAATAAGTAAAGCAATAAATAGTTTGGGGAAACAAGAAGTTGAATCTGGCAGAGCCGGTTAGACAACTTCTAATCCTTCCAAAATACAATAAAAATAAATAAGGAAAGCAATAAAATGTTTGGGGAAACAAGAAATTGAATCTGGCAGAGCCGGTTAGACAATTTCTAATCCTTCCAAAATAAAAAAAATAAACAACTAATAACATACAAATGGCATAACATAATCAATATCACATTTTACAATTATCACACTTGGATATCATCACAGAAGCATACTCTTATTTAAATTTCAAGATCATACAGAAACAAAATACTCCATATTCAAGATTTAAGATCAGACAAAAACAGAATATAGCATATTCTAGACTCAAGATAATACAAAAGGAAATACTCAAAGTTAGCTCCCATTACCTCTATTCCAGAGTTAGTTTCCTCTTCTCAAACTGTTCTCCGGAAACTTCCAGAATTTCCCCTCTTCAACTAGAATTTCCTCCAACTCTCTTCTCTCACAATTTCTCTAGAATTTTGGTGTAAATCTTCAGCCTCCCCCCCCCCCCCCCCCCCCCCCTTGGCTATTTATAGCCAAAAATTTTACTATTCATTTTTACTATTCACTTTTACTATTCATTTTTACTATTCAAAAATTATTTTTTATTCACCATTCTTATCTCTGAGTGATTAATTCTACGTGGAGTGTTCTCTTCCACAATTTATTTTAATATATATATATATATATTTTTTAACCATTCACTATTCACTATTCACTATTCACTTTTCTTAAAAAAATCCTAAATAAGTTATCAAAAATTTGAAGCTCTCCCTCTAGAATTACTATAATTTTATATCGAAAAATTTACATTTTTCTATCCATTAAAAATATTATTACTAATAAAATGCTAAAATTTACTATTATATACATATATATATATATATATATATATATATATATATATATATATATATATATATATATATATATTCATGGGTCTTACATTCTCCCCAACAACAATTATTTTCACCCTCGAAAATTATCTATTTAACAAAAGACTTTTTAACAAAAGGCTACTTACAAAAGAGATATGGATATTCCTTTATCATAAATTCTTCCAATTCCCAAGTCATTTCCTGTGTGTCTTCATCCCAAAGTACCTTTACCGTGCGAATATCCTTTCCTCTTAGCTTTTTCATTTGAACATCTAGTATACGCACTGGTCCAACGTCCATTGTTAAATTTTCCTTGACCTGGATTTCATCAACTTCTAACACATGCTTTGGATCTGGAATATACTTCCTCAGTTGGGATACATGAAAAACGTTATGCAATTTTGCCAATCGAGGTGGTAATGCTATCTCATAAGCCACTGGCCCAATCTTTTTGAGAATTTGATACGGTCCGAGAAATTTTGGTGTTAGTTTCCTCATCTTGATAGCTCTCCCGACTCCTGTAGTTGGTGTTACTCGTAAGAATACGTGATCTCCTTCTTCAAATTCTAACGGTCTTCTTCTTTTGTCGGCATATGACTTTTGTCTACTTTGAGTTGCTTTCATCCGATCTTGGATTAATTTTATTTTTTCTGTGGTTCGCTGTAATAGCTCGGGTCCCACTGTCAGTGCTTCCCCATCTTGAAACCAACACAACGGGGTCCTACATCTTCTTCCATATAAAGCTTCATATGGTGGCATACCAATACTGGAATGATAACTGTTGTTGTAAGTAAATTCTACTAATGGTAGTATCTCATTCCAACTTCCAAGATGGTCTAATACACAAGTTCTTAGCAAATCCTCCAAAGACTGAATAGTTCTTTCTGTTTGACCATCAGTCTGAGGGTGATAAGCCAAACTCATCCTCAACTGTGTTCCTAGAGCCTTCTGTAGCGTCTGCCAAAACCTTGAAGTAAACCTTGGATCTCTGTCTGACACAATGCTTGTAGGTATGCCATGCAACCTCACTACTTCCCCGATGTATAACTCCGTCAACTTTTCTAGTGACATACGTTGATTAATGGGCAAAAAGTGAGCGCTCTTGGTTAGTCTATCAACGATAACCCAGATAGAATCGTGACCTTTTGATGATTTTGGTAAATGTGTTACAAAGTCCATCGAGATACTGTTCCACTTCCATTGAGGAATGTCTAATTGTCGTAACATCCCTCCCGGTTTTTTATGCTCCACTTTTGCCTTTTGACACACCAAGCAGGCTGCTACAAACTCGGCCACATCCCTCTTCATTCCATTCCACCAAAATGACTCTTTCAGGTCCTTATACATCTTAGTCATACTTGGATGTATGCTAAGACGACTTTTATGGCCTTCATCCAAAATTAAATGTTTCAATTCACTCTTTGCAGGTATACACACTCTGTTCTTAAATCGAAGAATGCCATCTTTACTTAGAACGAACTCCTTGGCTTGATCGGTGTCCAACAACCTGATCTTTTGCTGCAACTCTTGATCCATTGACTGCTCAACCTTCACTTGTTCTGAGAAGTCACTAGTGATTACTAAATGACCACACCATATATGATCTCGGGTTAACTGCAACCCCAAGTTCATATCACGTAACTTTTCTAACAGTTCTAATTCCTTCACCATCAGTGTTGTTATCTGAGCTTGTCTCCTACTCAATGCATCTGCCACCACATTGGCTTTTCCTGGGTGATATAAAAGCTCGAAGTCATAGTCCTTCATATATTCCATCCATCTTCTTTGTCGCATGTTCAGCTCCTTTTAATCGAACAAATACTTTAGACTCTTATGGTCACTAAAAACTTGGAAACTTGCCCCATAGAGGTAATGTCTCCATGTCTTTAATGCAAATACTACTGCTGCAAGTTCTATGTCATGCGTTGGGTAGTTCTTCTCATGCGCCTTTAGCTGCCTAGATGCATAAGCTACAGGTCTCCTTCCTTGCATTAGGACGCACCCCAAACCTTGATATGACGCATCACAGTACACCTCAAAAGATTTGTTGGAGTCTGGAATGATTAATACTGGTGCTGACGTTAGTCGTTGCTTCATATCTTCAAAACTGGCTTCGCACTTGTCAGTCCACAGGAATGGTTGATCTTTACGAGTTAACTGAGTTAGAGGGCCTACAATCTTGGAAAACCCTTCGACGAAACGTCGGTAATAACCGGCTAATCCTACAAAACTTCGTACTTCAGTTACAGTTTTCGGCCGCTCCCACTTTAGCACAGCTTCCACTTTTGCTGGATCCACTAAGATTCCTTGAGCAGAAATCACATGACCCAAAAAATTTACTTTCTCTATCCATAACTCACACTTTGACAGTTTCCCATACAGTTGATGTTTTCTAAAAATTTCCAACGCCATCCTCAAGTGTTCTGCATGCTTTTCCTTATTCTCTGAATAGATAAGAATATCGTCTATAAATACTACCACGAACTTATCTAAACATGACCGAAATATCCTGTTCATGTAGTCCATAAAAATCGCTGGAGCATTCGTCACGCCAAACGGCATTACTACGTACTCAAAGTGTCCGTAGCGAGATCTGAAAGCCGTCTTTTGTACATCTTTCGTCTTGACAAGAATCTGATGGTACCTAGATCTGAGATCAATTTTCGAAAACACCTATGCTCCCCTCAACTGATCTAATAGATCATCGATTCTTGGCAAAGGATATTTGTTCTTTATTGTAACCTTGTTCAACTGTTGATAATCCACGCACAACCTTGAACTTCCATCCTTCTTCTTCACCAGCAATACAGGAGCTCCCCATGGAGACACACTTGGACGGATAAAGTTCTTCTCCAACAGATCTTCGATTTGCTTTTTCAACTCTGCTAGTTCGGCAGGAGCCATTCTGTATGGAGCCATAGAAATCGGGCCAGCTCCGGGCACTAGATCTATTGTGAAATCGATCTCTCGACTAAGTGGTAAACCTGGTACTTCTTCTGGAAAAACATCAACATATTCTTCTACCACAGGTATTCCGATTATTTGTTCTTCAGTATTCTCTCTTTTCTCCTGAGCTAACACCACATAGCAGGTAGCTCCATCTTTGATATCTTTCGCAACGACTCGAGTTGAGCTTAGTTCTAAATCGTTCAAATTTAGAAACTCTATCTTTTGTTTCCCGCAGTCAATAAGAACGTGATTGGCAGTCAACCAATCCATTCCCAAAATAATGTCTAGATTTTGAAGGGGTAAGTAGATCAAGTTCACTTTGAACTTGCGTCCTGCAATTTGGATCGGGCATCCGACACAGACTGAACTGGTCGCAACTGGTCCCGATGCTGGTGTAGAAACTACTAATTCACAACCTAGATCATGCATCGATAATCCGAGTCTTTCTAAACATGCTAGGGATATAAAGGAGTGTGTGGCTCCAGAGTCAAACAAAACATATACGGATTCTCCTAACAACATACAGGTATGTAAGATTAATGTACCTGGCTTAGTAGCCTCTTCTACAGACATTGCAAATACTCTTCCTGTTGCCCGAGGCTTTACTTCAGCAGAATCTTGTTGTTGTGGTTCACCCACTTTCTTTTTCTTTGGACAGACATTAGCAAAGTGTCTCGGATCATTGCAGATGAAACATCTCTTCCCTTCAACTCTTTCCCCAATAAGTTTAGGGCAGTCACGTCTGAAATGTGCCCCTCCACACTCAAAACACTTCATTGTTCCTCGATATGATAATTGTGGTTTTTCATAAGGTTTTTTGTTGAATTTCATTGAAGATTCTCCCTTTGCAAGTCTGGAAACTCTACTTGGATCAAACTCCAACAATTCTATCATTCTGGCTTTCTCTACCAATGCTGGAAACTCTTGTATTTCCAATGGCATAAGTACCTTCTTCAGTTCATGCCTTAGTCCTCCCTCGAATTTTCGACATCTCCATTCTTCTGTGATATTCTGAGTATAAAACCTCGAGAGATAATTAAATTTTACTACGTACTCTTGTACTGATAACCTTCTTTGTTGTAAGGTCAGAAACTCCGCCTCCCTTGCAAATTTTGCACTGTTTGGAAAATATTTTTCCAAGAACCTTATCTTAAAGTTCTCCCAATTCACAGCCTCACCACGAACCGTCATCAACTGTTGCATACTTTCCCACCAATATTCAGCCTCACCCACCAAAAGAAATGATGCATAAGTTAATTTTTGTTCTTCTGAGCAAGTTATTACCCGAAAAATCTTCTCGTTCTGCCTTAGCCAAGAGTCAGCCTCATCAGGAGTAGCCTCCCCATTAAATTTAGTTGGATCATGCCTTAAGAAGTCATTCAAGCTAGAATGATTTTGAGGTACTTGATCAACTTGTTGTTGCTGCATCTTTGTCGAGTTTAAATGATTTCTTCAAAAAGATAACAATACAATTTAGCATATGATATCAATTTCCTCCAATAGTCATTTTCATCATAACAATTAATAGTTTTACTAAGAATAATAATTTCACTCCCCATAGTCCCAAAATACTTTCGAAAACCATTGCTCTGATGGCATAATGTAACACCCAAATATTTTAAAGGGTATTACTGATAGTAGAGACTAAATTAATTTGATATCTCATATAAACAATCAAACTTTATTTCAATTACTCCAAAGTACAATACCAAACTTACAAACTTTAAACAATATAGTCTTCACCATTGAAATTTCAACTTATAAATTTTACACAACATAATCTTCCCAATACAAATTTATTCTTTTTACAAAAATCCCTGAAAGTTTTTCCCCGCATCTCTCTCATCTCTAAGCTTTTTCAACCGCATCTGCAACATTATCTAATCACATATAACATGAGTTATATGATCATAGTACAAACAAATAAGGGTAAGCCAACCATATCATAAAATCATTAAACTTGTAATAAAAATATTATAATCATGTATTTCTGCAATTGATAAAATATCATTATTTCGATGTCATTAATTCATCATTATCAAAATCATCTTTCTCATTTCCATGAATCTTACAAGTGTACCATGCTTACTCATGAAGCCTTATGGTCAGACCGCTCTCTGCCTGCTTCCTTAAGCCTCACTTATATACTATGTCTTACTTTCTGAAGCCTTATGGTCAGACCCCTCTCTGCCTGCTTTTATAAAACTTACGAATCATATGTTTATGTCAAAGTCTTATGGTCAGACCACTTTCTGCCTGCTTTCATAAACCTCAGGTGTTACTTTGCTCATACCAAACTCTCATGGTATAACTCGAACATACTACTCCCGGTAGTAACATCATTTCATAAGTAATGATTTCTCATATCCACCCCAA
Source organism: Vigna angularis (assembly GCF_016808095.1). NCBI lineage: Eukaryota > Viridiplantae > Streptophyta > Magnoliopsida > Fabales > Fabaceae > Vigna > Vigna angularis. The sequence continues at coordinate 38,040,847 of NC_068972.1, forward strand.
CATTTCATAAAACCAACAATTCATACCCTCTTATCCACCTAACTCAAGCCTGTTCATTCTTTAATCATGAATTCATAATAACCCGTTTTGGTATCAATAAATTAAACATATTGCCAGATATCATGCTTCATATTATAAACTCATTTTGCCCATAACGAGTATAACTCAACGTATTTTCACCAAACAAAGATCATGGATCAACCAAAATATATCAACATATCTTAGGAACTACATATTAAAGTCTGGGCTCAATGTAATAAAATATATATGAAATTTTTTTACCATGATAATATTATGCAACTACAATCAACTTGTTTTATTTTATTTTCATCCTAGTATAGATTTTTCTTTACTCCAATTGGTCACCGGAGAAGACCCAGATGTCTGAACGCATCAAACTCACCTTCGACGCCAGCACATATGACTAGTCACAACTGACTAGACCAGGCCAGGGCTGCTCTATGATCAGGGATGTTCCAACTCAGGTTTTTAAGGTTCCTCTATCCTACCAACAAAGAAAGGCCCTCAATAATTAACAATTGATTTATTTAAATTATCTACCATGTTCTCTTATGCTCTAAATTTGAAATGTCAAATTTTAATGTGTTCACTTCCTCTCATAGCAACCTCAAACAATATCTGTACATCTATTTAATACCCATATATAAGCTATTTCAGAACCCTTACTTCAGACCTTCCAACAAGATCAATTTCAGCCAACAAACTCATTCAGAACAGATTAAATTCATCACATCACAACATGTACAATTTCACAGTTTCAGTTATCATACCCAATATAATAAAAGTCATAAAATAGTTTCACAAGAGCACACCAGTTCAACATTCATATGCAAATATTTTATAAAATAAATTCATACAAAAATAATTAGCTCCCATTACCATCAAAATAATATTAATATAAAAATTTAGGGGAATCAAGAAGTTGAATCTGGCAGAGCCGGTTAGACAACTTCTCATCCTTCCAGAAAGATGCAATAAAAAAATAGATAAAACAATAAAATTTCTGGGGAAACAAGAAGTTGAATCTGGCAGAGCCGGTTAGACAACTTCTAATCCATCCAAAAATACAATATAATTAAATAACACGAACAATAACATGTCTGGGGAAACAAGAAGTTGAATCTGGCAGAGCCGGTTAGACAACTTCTAATCCTTCCAAAAATGCAATAAAATAAATAAGTAAAGCAATAAATAGTTTGGGGAAACAAGAAGTTGAATCTGGCAGAGCCGGTTAGACAGCTTCTAATCCTTCCAAAATACAATAAAAATAAATAAGGAAAGCAATAAAATGTTTGGGGAAACAATAAATTGAATCTGGCAGAGCCGGTTAGACAATTTCTAATCCTTCCAAAATAAAAAAAATAAACAACTAATAACATACAAATGGCATAACATAATCAATATCACATTTTACAATTATCACACTTGGATATCATCACAGAAGCATACTCTTATTTAAATTTCAAGATCATACAGAAACAAAATACTCCATATTCAAGATTTAAGATCAGACAAAAACAGAATATAGCATATTCTAGACTCAAGATAATACAAAAGGAAATACTCAAAGTTAGCTCCCATTACCTCTATTCCAGACTTAGTTTCCTCTTCTCAAACCGTTCTCTGGAAACTTCCAGAATTTCCTCTCTTCAACTAGAATTTCCTCCAACTCTCTTCTCTCACAATTTCTCTAGAATTTTGGTGTAAATCTTCAGCCTCCCCCCCTTGGCTATTTATAGCCAAAAATTTTACTATTCATTTTTACTATTCATTTTTACTATTCACTTTTACTATTCATTTTTACTATTCAAAAATTATTTTTTATTCACCATTCTTATCTCTGAGTGATTAATTCTACGTGGAGTGTTCTCTTCCACAATTTATTTTAATATATATATATATATATATATATATATATATATTTTTAACCATTCACTATTCACTATTCACTATTTACTATTCACTATTCACTTTTCTTAAAAAAAATCCTAAATAAGTTATCAAAAATTTGAAGCTCTCCCTCTAGAATTACTATAATTTTATATCGAAAAATTTACATTTTTCTATCCATTAAAAATATTATTACTAATAAAATGCTAAAATTTACTATTATAAATATATATATATATATATATATATATATATATATATATATATTTTCATGGGTCTTACAGTTAGAACATCCAGTATCTAAGTACCAGCACGAATCGTCCTTAGCATGATTGTGTTCGCTTGACAGCATCACACGTTCAGCTTTTGTAACATTCACTACATGACTCACCTCCTTTGAATGTGACGCGTGGTCGGTGCAACTACTGCACACATCTGCATGTCGTGTTGCTCTTGATTGCAACAGGTGTTCTGCTATACAGTCACACTTGTTCAACGCATCCGTTCGGTCTGAAGACGACACTCGATCGTCAACTCCCGTTTGTTCTTTAGATGACAACCCATTGTCTTCATCCGTTCAGTTTTTTGACAACAAATGATAGTCTTCATCGACGCCCGATCGGTTAGAAGAAAACAATCGTTCGGTTGTGCTCATCAGAAGGACATGATCAGATTCAGAATCGCCTGTTTCTTGTGCAAGATTTGCTGCTTCACCATTCTTGTTTCTCTTCGCATCTTCATTGTGCCAACATTCCGAAGAATAGTGGTCATATTTGCTGCACGTGAAACATTGAATGTTTCTTTTATCATAGCCCTTTCTGCCTCTACCTCTAGAATGTCTACCCCCTTGACTTCTTCCATTCTTCTGCTCACCTCCATTGTCTTATTGTTTTGATCGGATGATTTTGTGCTTCTACCGCCATTGCGTCCACCACGTGATCTCCCTCTTCCTCTCCCACGACCTTTGAAAGTTTGGTTATTCCTGGCCTGCAACGCTTGATTTGTACTTGGCGTCACACTCTTTTCAGTATTCTTTCTCTTGATCAGCCTCTATTCATATGCTTTAAGGGAATTATGCAACTCTTCTACTTTCATTACCCCAAGATCCTTGCATTCTTCTGTAGCAACCACAATGTGATCGTATTGTGGTGTCAAGGTTCGAAGTATTTTCTCGACAATCTTTTGTCCTTCACAACCTTATTCCATGCTCTCATAGCATTAACCACAACTTGGATTCTACCAATATACTCCACCACCGTTTCTTGCTCCCCCATGCAGAGAAGCTCATATTGTCGTTGTAGAGACTGCAAACGAATCTTTTTCACTTTGCTAGAGTTTCCATAATCATCCTGTAGAATATCCCAGACTTCTTTGGTCGTGGTAGCTTTTGATACCTTCTGAAAGATTGTGGCAGAAATACATTGATGCAGTAGCATCCTTGCCTTGCAATCAAGTCGTCTGTTTTCTTTGTATCTTCACTTCTTCTGTGTCACCTTTCAAAGGTTCTTTGCCATCAAATATAGGGAGATTGCTATGAATTAATTCGGCCATCACACCTCCTTTTCTTCTTGAATCGAGTTCTTTGACGTCACTGAATTTCACCAGCTTTCGCAGCCTTAAGCTCTAAATACCATTGTTGTCTCTTGACAGTAATCTACTGAATTATGCAGAAGGAGTAAGGAATAATAGAGAGGGAGAGAAACGAGTGTAGTTATTTTCATTTAACCAAAAAAAATAAATGTACAAAGTAATGTATATAACACCTGTAGAAGAAGCATTTAACTGTAACAGCAAACAGTTAAAACCGTTAGGAGTTTTGTTTTACAGTCTCAACATCAGTCACCTTTTATAAATGTTTTATTTTCTTTTCACCTTTTTTTCTCTTAATTTAAACAAGTTTAATTTTTATCCCTTTTATTTTTCTTTTAATTTCATCTATGAGTCAATTCAAACAAACGAAACCTATCAGTCAATTCAAACCAACAAAACTATGACAAAAAGGTAAAATCGAGTGAAGATATGAAAGTGAGTTATTATAAAATTTTAGTCGGCAGCAGAGAATCTGAAAAATGGTGTGTGTGCGAGATGAAGGAGATTAGCCAAAACTTTATACCATCAGAATCATTGGGTTTTATATTATAAAATTTTATTTATTCATGTTATAATTTTAAAGTTTTACATAAATCAAAACTTAAATAAAACTCTCCTCTTACCCATTAATTGAAAAAAAAAAGATGAATATGTTATGGAGTAGTTGTATAAACATGTTTTAACAAAACTCCTCCACTCAGTTAAGAACTAGGCTGAATTAGTTCAACTAATTTCAAAATTCGTTTAATCTGGGGATCAGTGGTTGGAAAATTTTATTGTTTTTAAATGTAATTTTGAAAAGAAAATATGTTGGTTTTGAAAATAATTTCTTTTAATTTAAATTTTAAGAAAGCTTATTTGTAAATTTAGTTTTGGTTTTGTAAAAAATATTTTTTAGTTATTTATTATATTAGTGTATTGATTATTTTAATTGTATTTTTTCTATTAAACATAAAATTAAATATTAATGAATTTCGAAAAAAACAAATTATGATTTAATAATAATTTTAAAAAAAGACAATATGATTAAAGATGATAATGAATCGGATATGAATAGTATCTACTCACTACTAACTAGATATCCCTGAGTTTTAAAAACTCATGAATACCCATAAATATTTACAAATATTTAAAAAATATATATTTTATAAATTTTTAAAATATAATATAATAAAATTATAAAAAAAATATAAAATATAATATAATTAAATTAAATATAAATTAAAATTAAATTTTAATTAAATTTAACTTAATAAAATATAAAAATGATTTGTTTACACATTACTTATTATTATATTATTAATATTATTATTTAATTTATGTTTTCTAAAAAATGATTTTATTTTTTTATATTGTCAAAGTTTTTATTTGAAACTTTTTATTTTATATTCTATTTCATTACATGTTGAAACTTTTGGTTTATTTTATTTTTATAAAATTTATGTTAACTATTATTATATACTTTGACATGTTTATGTTGTCATCCTAAGTAATGTCTATTATTTGTATCATATGAAAATTTATTATAAAAAAAACACATGGGGAACCAAATTAAAATAGTGTGAAAAAAAACTTTCCAACAAAAAACCTATTTGAACACGAGAAACTGAAATCTATTATGAAAAAAAAAAAGTACAACATGTGACTAAAAGTAAACTATAGTATATTTACAACACAAAGAGTCGATTTATTTATAAATAATTATCCTCTTGATAAAATAATAAATAGGAGAAACTCTAAAACTCATTTTTGTTGGTTATTAAGTGAGTATTATCAAATTCTCCAAGTAATATGAAGAAGATTGTTGTGTTGGAAGTTATCACTACAACCCAATAAGTCTATTGAGTTGGGAGATTTGGATAGTTATGCTTAGAATGTTTATAATTTTTTTAGAAGAATTTACAGCTTTGTTAGAAAAAATTATACTATAAGAGTTTGTAAGTTTCTCTACAAAAGTTATACAAGAAAAGTTTACAGTTTTATAAAAAATAATTACATGAAGGTTTGCAGTTTTTGTTTACAAATATATTTTAAATAATACAGTTTTTTATAAGTATTTGTGGAGTCGAGTATTGAAGTGCTAAAACATATTAAATTTTTAGTGTTTTTATTTATATTTTTGTTCTTATTTGTGAGTGTATTTTCGTTTAAAGATTTTTCTATTGTGTGATTCCCAATAATTGTTGCATAAACATTTGAATTTTTAGTAATTTTTGTTTTTAAATATGATTTTTTTTTTTACGTATTAACTATATTCACAACTATAAACAAAGCAAACTTGGAGTCCAACGCCTGATAATCTTCAATCAAAGTAAGAAGATTTTGAGTCACTTTCAATAAACGTGGATGAATTTGGTATCCAACTTTATATATATTAGAATAAATGTTAAATATAGCCGTGAAATGAATAGTTAGATAATTTATTATATATACTAATAAATCAAATAACACTCAAAAGTAATTATAAAAAAAAAGTAGGAAATGTTAGGCAAAACTATTTAGATGCCTTTATTTGGAATTCAATTTAAACTTATAGATTCTATGCTGAACATAAATACATAGCTATAAATTCATTAATTGATTAGTTAATTATACTAATATGCCTATAAATAAGATTGATACGAAATATCAGCCTTAATGTTAGACCAAAGATATTTACAATTCTTATTTTAGGTCATATATATCATTTACATCTTACCCAACTACAATAAAAAATAACTAATTAATTGAATAAATATACTAATATAGATATAAAAAATAAAAAGTATCCTTACATATTATTTATATAAAACTATATGCTACCCAAATTATTTAATCATGTAACATCCCAAATTCTCACATTAATGTAACATCCCAACTTTTCACATTAATGTAACATCCCAAATTTTCACACTTGATAATTAACATTACATTTACGTTAACATTCCGTAATCTCACCCTTTAAAATTTCCTAGTTGATATAAATCTATACATGTAAAAAGATTCTAATTATCGTTCTTCTACTCCTCCCTTTCCTTGGTACTATGTGAGGCGACATTCCTTCATCTGCTCCCGTATAACGAATTATACGATCATCGCACATACCCAAACACAAAACACAAACAAGTAGGGTGAGCTAACATGCAACAAATCATTTATAAGACATGCATAATTACTTCGATACAAACATCATATAATAATTATGTCAGACACCCTCATACCATCGTACCACAATTCCTATTAGACACTCGTCCCACAATACCCAATAAATACCATAATACTTAATAGACATTCATTCCATAATACCCAATAAACACTCATCCCACAATACCAATAAACACTCATTCCACAATACCCAATATACACTCATTCCACAATACCCAATAGGCACTTATTCCACAATACCCAATAAACACTCATTGAACACTCGTCCCACAATACCCAATAAACACCAAAATACCCAATAAACACCACTATACCCAATAGACACTCGTCCCACAATACCCAATAAATACCATAATACCCAATAGACATTCATTCCATAATACCCAATAAACACTCATCCCACAATAGTAATAAACACTCATTCCACAATACCCAATATACACTCATCCCACAATACCCAAATAAACACTCATTTCATAATACCCAATAGGCACTTATCCCCACGATATTCAATAGGCACTTATCCCAACGATATGTTGATGAGCGATACAACGGAAGGTTTTTCACTTGTGATGTCATTCTTAGTCCCCTCACTATGTCCAAAACCGGCACATAGACCAGGACATTCTGCCCTCCATACCATTCATAATGTTAGTCCCCTCACTATGTCCTAAACCGGCACATAGACCAGGACATTCTGCCCTCCATACCATTCACAAGGTTAGTCCCCTCACTATGTCCTAAACCGGCACATAGACCAGGACCTCCTGCCCCTCTCACCACATAATTCATCATTCTCTACTTGAGACTGATTGATTATTAGAGTATCAGGATAACCTCCAACTTCATGACCCTCAACATCAACATATACGCACATACCATGTCATTACAGAACCTCTCCACGAAACTCATACAATGCTCACATTCCTTAACTCATATTATACCATTACGAAATCTACCCATAATCCTCATACACCTACCATGACATTACAGAATCTCTCCGCGAGACTCATACCATACTCACATTCCTCGACTCATATTATACCCTTACGACATCTCCCCGTAATACTCATACATGTTCAGATGCATAAATTCAAATCAAATAAACTTCCATCATTTCAGAAATCATACAAACTGAATATATTCCAACAAGATATATTACATGATAATTTAACAATACATAATCTGTACACAAGATTTAAGTTAAAAACCTGTCGAGTAGACTTCCAGGAAAGAGAGGTGCGTCACAATGGACAACTTAAGTACCAAGTCTTTCCTTAGCCAAAGTGTTCCTCAACTAGTTTTTAACAAATTTCTTATTAACAGATTCAAAACAACAGCATATAATATTTACACCGAATATCAATATAGATAAACACACAGTAAGCATTAACAATATTCATACATAATTTCAAGACATGAATAGTAATAAAACAGTACTAAATCATAATATAAAAGCTTAGAAAAGTTAGCTCCCCTACCTCTATTCCAGACTTAATCTCCTGCTCCGAATTTGTTTCCCCCGAAACCCTTCAGAACCTCTACTCTTCTTGCAACTAAAAATTTCTCCCTAACTCTTTCTTCTCTATTTCTCAAGCTCTCACTTGATTCCTCTTTTCTTGGTGCAAAATACCCTTCCCTCCCATGGCTATTTATAGTAAAAAAAATTTACTATTCATTAATATTTTAATATTATTTATTATTTTAATATTATTTAAAAATAATATTTCAATCATTTTCTCACCAAATATGATCCTAATTTCTACCTACTACTTTCTTCCATGCTAAGGAATCTTAATGCTGAAAATTTATTTTTACTATTTACTTTTTACTATTTACTATTCACTTTTTACTATTCACTATTCATTTTTTTTACTATTCGATTTTCTTAAAAAAAAATACTAAATAAGTTATCAAAAATTTTAACCTCTCCTTCTAAAATTACTATAATTTTATATTCAAAATATATATTTTTCTATCCATTAAAATTATTATTACTAATAAAATGCTAAAATTTACTATTATAAATATTTTTTTTCATGGGTCTTACATTCTCCCCAACAACAAAAATTTTCGTCCTCGAAAATTCGAAAATTCGACATAAAAAAATAAAGTTATGATTATTTCACTTTATCTTCTAGTTTCCTTGTAAACTCATTACTCTACTTATTTTGTGCATAAAATTTCTAGCATCTCAAATTGAAATGTACTCACGAAAAAAATTAAAATCATAAACCTTCAGAACACTCTTACTTGTCACTTCTAGCCTCGTCAAAACCACCATTAAACATATCTCACTAGTCTCAAAATAATCCATTAATGTTTTAAAATAACTCATTACTCATAAACTATTAATCACAAAATTCCAGAAAACTTTTCATTCCTACTATAACCAGAAAGTGATTCTCCTTATAGATCCCTATTTAAGACTTTCATGACCCTATAAAACTCTAAGAATCATTCTTTTTCCGTAACAACCTTCCATTATATTTTCTCAACACAATTTCTACTCCTAGAAATCGTATACCACTAAAAGCCACTTATGTTTACCAAAATTATACTAGATTGTTCCACCTTACCCTCTACTTCTATTCTCCGTAAAATTTATAATTACTCTGATGATTACACGGAGTCCAAAACACTATTACTAAACAATTCATCCTTTATGTTTTTTTTTTCTATACCCATTTAACAAGAACTTGTCCAAAAGTAATACCTATATTGAGTATGCTTTATAACATCCATAGAAATCCTTCCACACTTAAGATCATGCATCATTTCCTTCACTCGTCCTTGATGAACTTATCTGACTCTCAGTAATACTGCCTTCACCCTTAACCACACTTAATGTTCAACAATCAACTCACAATTCTTGAAGACCATAAACTTCTAAAAACATATTGGAACATGACCAAACCATCCTTTCGATCATACCCTAAACTACAATATCTATCCTTCACTTGCATTGATCAGATATCCCTAAAATACTGATCCTCATCCTTTATTTAACCCACACTAAATGTTGAACCACTATTTTTTTTTTTTTACCTGATAAACACTTCTGAAATACTTGACAAAACTAGAATAATCAAACTTCTTTCAAGATTATACTCCAAATTACCTCAACCTTCATCTAATTGTTTTCCTAGCAAACATTACTAGCCTAAGTTAAAACATTCTCCAAGAATTAACTTATAAACTCTAAATCTTAGGAATATAAACCTTGTCCTCAAAATACCTTCCCACATCCTAACCTAACATGAATCCACAAACTTAACGTTGCCTCTAACCCAGTACCTAACAACTGCGTATCTTTGATAAGACTCAGCAGATCACTCAATCAACAATGTTATAAATTCTGAAACCACTTATTTTAATCTTAATAAGGCCGAATTTAAAACTAACTAACTTCCATATCAGCACTGCACCTACTCATTTAAATAAACCACTTATGCCACATAAGTTAAATCCATCCTATGACATTAAAATATAGTTTAATGGTTAAACTAATTAATCCTCTAATACTTGAAATAACTCCTACAGATATAAAGAATTTATGGGTAATCAAAACATGTCATAGCACAAAACCATTGTGCCAAGTATCCCTTCCCACCACTCTATTCAAGAGCTTTTTCAGGCAAGTATACTCTCCAAACCATTTAACCACCATGTTACTTCCTACCACTCTTCTAGAGATTATCAGGGCAATTGCCACCACTTAAAGAGCTTATTAATGCAATCAACCACAACACAACCTTAATTATAACATGCTTCCCGATATCAAAACCATATCCCCAGGATATTTAGTGTTAACCAAATCTTAAATTTTTATCTTATGCGAACTAAAAGTAAATATAAATAAGTTCACTCACACACATCATTGGTCAGAGATCAAGGTGCGACATATAAATATTTACCCATCCTTTACATCACCATTGAGGTTTGAATACTACCATATAACTATACCTGATGAAAATTGCTCCAATCACAACCTACAACTTCTTAATTATTCCAAATTCCCTAATCACATTAGTATTGCAACTCTCCTTTTTATCTATTTCCAAACTCTTCTTCTTCCTTATCTTGCCATGTTCATAATATTAATTCAACTTACACTACCTCTACTAACTTTAATATTCCAAAATTAATAAGATTTTCAACCATAAGTCATGACTCTTTAATCCTCTCATAAAAATACCAAAACATTGCATAAGCTGAAAGCCAAAATTTTCGTACCTGGATTTTCTCTACCACTCATCATACCAAAATCACATACTCTCAAATTTTATCTCTAATACATTTACTGGAAAAATCTAACCATCTCTTTTTAATCATCCATTTAGCTTAGAATCCTTTCAATACTTCATTCTTCTCTAAAGACCTCGTGTTCTCTTAACTTACAAATTTCTCCTCCTATTAAACTTTCTCTCAATCCTCTTTATTCCTTATACCACTTCTCTTCTACTCTTCTTCGTCTAATATTTGATTTATCCTTAATCTACTTTAGTATTCCTATCCCTTTTTATTTTAAACTTTATCTTCAAATCTTCCACCATTTTCTTTCTTCAGATTCCAACCATCACTGATACATCGATCCATGTTACCAATCTCACACAATGCCACTCTGTTTCTCACCAACACTTCCCTCTCTTCTGACTTCTAACATTACTGATATACTAAACCAAACTGATTTCTCAAACCTTGCTACATTCATGCTTATCCAAAGCTTCTCTTAATCTAGCCTTTGAACTTAACTCCTTTTTGTGAAACGTAAGATATCTAATCTCCTGATTTTGTCCTGCAAACATCTTAAAACATAACTTCTAAACACCAACATCTTCACTTATCCTTTGAAACTCAAATTCTAGTATTATATCTCCCTATGAAGGCTTTAACTAATTATAATATCTTTCATAAACCTTGAGAATTAAGAAAGGAAAATCATCTCTCGTAAAAGTCATGAGTAGTTAGACACAATACTCTACTATCTACACTTGGAGAAAATGGTAAGTATACCATTTAGACTCAATTCTTCACAGAGAAGACACAACAGACCCACGACACAGAGGTCATCCTAAGGACGAACTGCTCTGATACCATTAATGTAACATCCCAAATTCTCACATTAATGTAACATCCCAACTTTTCACATTAATGTAACATCCCAAATTTTCACACTTGATAATTAACATTACATTTACGGTAACATTCCGTAATCTCACCCTTTAAAATTTCCTAGTTGATATAAATCTATACATGTAAAAAGATTCTAATTATCGTTCTTCTACTCCTCCCTTTCCTTGGTACTATGTGAGGCGACATTCCTTCATCTGCTCCCGTATAACGAATTATACGATCATCGCACATACCCAAACACAAAACACAAACAAGTAGGGTGAGCTAACATGCAACAAATCATTTATAAGACATGCATAATTACTTCGATACAAACATCATATAATAATTATGTCAGACACCCTCATACCATCGTACCACAATTCCTATTAGACACTCGTCCCACAATACCCAATAAATACCATAATACTTAATAGACATTCATTCCATAATACCCAATAAACACTCATCCCACAATACCAATAAACACTCATTCCACAATACCCAATATACACTCATTCCACAATACCCAATAGGCACTTATTCCACAATACCCAATAAACACTCATTGAACACTCGTCCCACAATACCCAATAAACACCAAAATACCCAATAAACACCACTATACCCAATAGACACTCGTCCCACAATACCCAATAAATACCATAATACCCAATAGACATTCATTCCATAATACCCAATAAACACTCATCCCACAATAGTAATAAACACTCATTCCACAATACCCAATATACACTCATCCCACAATACCCAAATAAACACTCATTTCATAATACCCAATAGGCACTTATCCCCACGATATTCAATAGGCACTTATCCCAACGATATGTTGATGAGCGATACAACGGAAGGTTTTTCACTTGTGATGTCATTCTTAGTCCCCTCACTATGTCCAAAACCGGCACATAGACCAGGACATTCTGCCCTCCATACCATTCATAATGTTAGTCCCCTCACTATGTCCTAAACCGGCACATAGACCAGGACATTCTGCCCTCCATACCATTCACAAGGTTAGTCCCCTCACTATGTCCTAAACCGGCACATAGACCAGGACCTCCTGCCCCTCTCACCACATAATTCATCATTCTCTACTTGAGACTGATTGATTATTAGAGTATCAGGATAACCTCCAACTTCATGACCCTCAACATCAACATATACGCACATACCATGTCATTACAGAACCTCTCCACGAAACTCATACAATGCTCACATTCCTTAACTCATATTATACCATTACGAAATCTACCCATAATCCTCATACACCTACCATGACATTACAGAATCTCTCCGCGAGACTCATACCATACTCACATTCCTCGACTCATATTATACCCTTACGACATCTCCCCGTAATACTCATACATGTTCAGATGCATAAATTCAAATCAAATAAACTTCCATCATTTCAGAAATCATACAAACTGAATATATTCCAACAAGATATATTACATGATAATTTAACAATACATAATCTGTACACAAGATTTAAGTTAAAAACCTGTCGAGTAGACTTCCAGGAAAGAGATGTGCGTCACAATGGACAACTTAAGTACCAAGTCTTTCCTTAGCCAAAGTGTTCCTCAACTAGTTTTTAACAAATTTCTTATTAACAGATTCAAAACAACAGCATATAATATTTACACCGAATATCAATATAGATAAACACACAGTAAGCATTAACAATATTCATACATAATTTCAAGACATGAATAGTAATAAAATAGTACTAAATCATAATATAAAAGCTTAGAAAAGTTAGCTCCCCTACCTCTATTCCAGACTTAATCTCCTGCTCCGAATTTGTTTCCCCCGAAACCCTTCAGAACCTCTACTCTTCTTGCAACTAAAAATTTCTCCCTAACTCTTTCTTCTCTATTTCTCAAGCTCTCACTTGATTCCTCTTTTCTTGGTGCAAAATACCCTTCCCTCCCATGGCTATTTATAGTAAAAAAAATTTACTATTCATTAATATTTTAATATTATTTATTATTTTAATATTATTTAAAAATAATATTTCAATCATTTTCTCACCAAATATGATCCTAATTTCTACCTACTACTTTCTTCCATGCTAAGGAATCTTAATGCTGAAAATTTATTTTTACTATTTACTTTTTACTATTTACTATTCACTTTTTACTATTCACTATTCATTTTTTTTACTATTCGATTTTCTTAAAAAAAAATACTAAATAAGTTATCAAAAATTTTAACCTCTCCTTCTAAAATTACTATAATTTTATATTCAAAATATATATTTTTCTATCCATTAAAATTATTATTACTAATAAAATGCTAAAATTTACTATTATAAATATTTTTTTTCATGGGTCTTACAAATCAGATCAACTTAGTATATATAGGTTTAAGTTTAAACTATATATATGACTATAAAATAAATAATTAAATATACTATTATATATAATGATAAAATAGCATGTTTAAAGTGACATTGATACAAAATAATAGGTTTAATAATGTAAATACGTTTGTAGATTCTTATTTTAAGTGATAATAGAAAAGTATTATTGGCAGGTTAGTTTGATGAGATAGAAAAGACAAATTTTTTTATTAATTAATTAATTTAAATAAATAAATAAATAAATATATTAATATAGGTATAAAATTATATAATTGAAATAATACGTTATTAATGAAAAATAATAGTCTTAATTCGAATTAAAATGAATAGATATGTATCATGATGAGATGTGAGTTTATTTTAAACCCATAAATAAATATATTTCAAAAGTGATAAAAGAAAGTAGGAAAAAAAAGAAGAGTGCGTTGATGAGATGTTAAATTGATTAAATTATTCTAAATCTACCTATATAGTTCTTATAGCATGTTAAAAAGTGGACTTCAAGTCTAACTTAATACCATAAAATCGTCTTGTAAAATGAAATTTACACCAATTTATATATTATAAATTAGTCTTATCTCTAATCGATGTTAGACTTTCAACAAATGATTGTTTTTTTATGATGTTAACATAATCGATTAAAACTAACCGTTTTAAAATTGTGATAATTCTAATATTGTTTTTTAATATTGTTTTTTATGATGTTAACATAATCTCTGTTACATCCAATATATATATATATATATATATATATATATATATATATATATATATATATATATATATATATATATATATATATGTTTTAAACTTAGATTTCAACTATAAACTCATTAATATAACTTGAATTCTTCTAATTTATTCTTCTATCTCTTTCTTCATTAGCACTCAATTAGACGACATTCCTTCATCTGCTCCCGTATAACGAATTATACGATCGTCGCACAAACACAAACAAGTAGGGTGAGCTAACATGCAACAAATCATTTATAAAACATGCATAATTACTTTGATACACTCAACAAACATCATATAATAATTATGTCAGACACCCTCATACCATCATACAACAATCGCACCATAAACACTCATCCCATCATACCACAATCCCTAATAGACACTCATCCCACAATACCCAATAGACACTCATTCCACAATACCCAATAAACACTCATTCCACAATACCCAATAGACACTCATTCCACAATACCCAATAGACACGCATCCCACAATACCCAATAGACACTCATTCCACAATACCCAATAGACACTCATTCCACAATACCCAATAGACACTCATTCCACAATACCCAATAGACATTCATTCCACAATACTCAATAGACACTCATCCGGATGATACGTTGATGAGCGGTCACGGGAGGTTATGCACTTGTGATGACTTCTACTTCTTCTTACAAATACACTTCCAAAATACTCCATACCATCCACAAGGTTAGTCCTCAACACTATGTCCAAAACTGGCACATAGATCAGGACCTCCTCACCACATAATTCATCTTTCTCTACTTGAGACTGGATGTTTATTAGAGTATCAGGATAACCTCCAACAACAGGACCCTCAACATCAACATATACACTAATACCATGTCATTACAGAATCTCTCCACAAGACTCATATCATGTTCATATTCATCAACTCATACCATGCTCAAATTCATAATTTCATATCTACCACAATAACATGAATTCATCAAAAAATTTCATTCCAACAAGATATATTGCACAATAATTTAACAGTACATAATCTATTCAATAAGATTTAAGTTAAAAACTTGTCGAGTAGACTTCCAGGAAAGAGAGGTGTGTCACAATGGACAACTTAAGTACCAAGTCTTTCCTTAGCCAAAGTGTTCCTCAACTAGTTTTTAACAAATTTCTTATTTACATATTCAAAACAACAGCATATAATATTAACACAGAAATTCAATATAGATAGATATATAACAAGCACATATGTTTTTCATTAACAGTATTCACACAGAATTTCAAGACATGAATAGTAATAAAACAATACTAAACATAATATAAAAGCTTAGAAAGGTTAGTTCCCCCTACCTCTATTCCAGACTTAGTTTCTTGATCAGAGGTTGTTCCCGGAAAACTTCGAGAATCTCCACACTAAAATCCTTCTTACTCTAAATTCTTCCTAATCTTATGATTTCTCTCTACTTCTTGGTGCAAAATCTCCCTCCCCCTTGCTTGGTATTTATAGGCCAAGATTCTGGTACTATTTGGTGTTTTTATTATTATTATTATTATTATTATTATATATATATATATATATTTTATCATTTCAATCACCGAAAGATGTTTTGGTGTTTTTCTATTATTTCAATCACCGAAAGTTTCTTTGTCCATTTGTTTTCTTTTTTTTTAAACAAAAAGGTAAAAAAGAGTTTAAACTCATGTTCTTGAAATCACCACAATTTTCTATCATTTAAGTTACCAAAATTTCTTATTTAGCTTTCCAGATTTTATTTTTACATAAACTTATTAATTATATTTTCCATTCATAAAGAAAAATTTATTACTACTAGTAATAAAATTATTACTATTAAGATAATTATTTTTCATAGGTCTTACAATCTCTAGGAGAATAAATCATTGTTTTACTATGCAAGACTTTCTCACCCAACACACTTTCTAGATTTTGTGGAAACTTTTAGCAAGAGTGTGATGATTTGATTGGCCACTAGTTTTTCGACTCAATCCAAAACAATGAGATGAAATGAATTGTTAGTTCATTCAAGTAATAAATATAAACAAAATCACAAATTATAAGATCAAATATGAATAAACATTTAAAAAGTAAACCGTACAGATAATTTTAGTTAATTACATCCAACCTCTTACAAGAAGATTCGACCACTCATGACGATTTAAATTCAAACTCTAAGAGTTGCATAACATTCCTATGGCTCTTGTTATAGCTAATATAAGAATTACATATAAGAATTACATAGAAGAGAATGACTAATTCTAGCTATTTCTGAATGAATAAAATAGAGGCAGAGTCTTGCTTTTATAGAATATTTTGGTTGGTGCTCAACCCCACCTTTTATGCGCAGCCATATGAATTTCTTCATGTGTGAGTTTTTTTTTTGGTTTAGCGTTATGTTTTGATGCTTAGCTTTCTTTGCACAAAAGGTTTTTTTCTTTGGCTTAGCTCTAATTTATTATGCTCAGCCAGTAATGCAAGTTATGTCTCTTCATCTACTTTCTTTTTTTCTATGACTTGAAACCACTTCCTACCGTTGAGCTGCCTTTTTGTTATTTCTTCTTCCTTTTACTCCAAAATAGCAAGATAACATTAAATTTCATATAACTTAGTTCTTTGATACACCATTGTGCATTTTAAACTAAAAAGGATTATTTTCTTATTAAACGCAATCAAATCAAGCTTGATAAGTGTCTATTTTGATATAAATTTTAAGGTATATTATACACTTATCAAAGACCTTATCGATTTTAATGACATTAACAAAAAAAGACCTGATTTAAGCGTTTTAACAAATTTTGAAATACATTGAAACTTTCTAACTGTATACAAATTATATATCTCAAGTACAAAATAATAGTTTAAAATAAAGCAATTTGATTGGGTGACGTATAGTTTAAATTAGCCTAACAAATTTAAATAAAAAAGTAATGTATTACTCTATGATATAGATTTAGTAAACAAATTCTCATTCATTAAATAAACTAATGAAAATACATATGTGTAATATTTGTGTATGTATGTTTATTTTTTTTCGTTATTAAAAGTAATAAAATGGTTAAAATTAAAAAATGTCAAACCGAAGATTAAATTTAAAGAAACATTCACTTAAAGAATAAATTGATAAAATAATTATTTTAATTTTAAAAAAAATATTCAAAAATACAATTAAAAAATAAATATAAACACGCACAAAAATCTTCTTTATATATAAATATAAATTATACAAAATGGTCAATAAAATGATATAATATTTATTCATATGAAATCACAGTATCATACATACATAAATATAACAACCCAAAAATTTAATATTTCCAAATTTGCAACCAATTAAAACAAGTAATAAATAACATAAATACCATCAAATTAGTTAAATATACTATTATGTGTAACAAATGATAAAAAAATAATATTGATATAAAAAAACTATTAGTTTTAACGTTAAACCAAGAATATTTATAGTCTCTTATTTGGAGTGATAACAAACAAATAAATATGTTGAGAAAAGTTTACTTAGATTAAAAAGAAACAAATTCAATAATTAACTATACTAATATTAGATATAAAACAATATACTTTAAATCATATAGCATAGATAACAAAAATAATATACTTAATTCGTGATAAGAAATAAACAAACATGTTAAGAAAATTTATATGATGCATCAGTTGCAAAAACAAAGTAATGGATATATAAAATTTCATTACGAAGATATTTAATATAGTTTCTAAAATTCTATAGCACAACTAATTTATATAGTTTCGAGTAAATTTGTTTAATTAATTAAACATGGATATAAAATAATTAACTATTATATATATATATATATATATATATATATATATATATATATATTAATTCACGCGTGTGTGTGAATGTCAAATATATATTAAAATTGTAATTAAAATAAAATAAGAATTAAAATTGTAAATTTATTTATTTTTATAATAATAGACAGTAGTAGACAGAGAAATGAGGACCCAAATGATTACATTACAAAAATGACAAAAATAAAACAAAAAAAAAAGCGCAGAATGTCAGAGTGAATAGTGAAAATAGAATAGATCCAATATTTGCAATGATGATAGCATGTGAAAAGTTAAGTGTATTTACAAAAAAGATATCTGCAAAATCACAAAAAATTCATAATGTGAAACATGTGTCTAATAAAATACACCAATTATGAGACTCATGCATAAAAGGATAGGAAATTTTTTTTATTTTATATATTATTTTTTATTTTTTATTATAAAAAGGTTTAATGTCACTTTAGATCCCTATTTTTACATAGCATTAAAATCGTGGCTGACAGTATCTTTTTAAATGATGTGGCATTAAAAACGTGTCTGAAATGTATTTTTTAATTTTTGAATTAAAAAATGAAGTGGGGCAAAGTGGTCAAAAGAAATTAAATTAAGTGTAGTCGTTCCTTTATGTGCAATTACCAAATCGAAATCAGATTGGGAGAAGATTGGGGCTTTGAATTAGGGTTCGTGCGAGAACAATGAAAATCGAAATTAACACGAAGTAGAAATGTATGGAGATGAAAATGCAGTTGAGCTTAGCGTTAATCTGGAAAAGAAGAAGGTGATTACACTAAACTTGCTTAAAAGGGTTGTTGTTGATAAATTGCAAGCAAAGCATATTATTGTTGTTGGATTACTGGATTTGATCCGAAGGAGTGAGTGATGATTGTTGATTCGATTGAGAAGATGGAATGATTGTTCAGAATTTGATTACAGAGAAGGAAAAAACATGAACTCAACAGTCCCTTCTCTCTCTACAAAGTTCCCACTGAAATAAAAACAAGAAATAAAAAACACTTTCTCTTCTCTCTCTCATTTTTTTTCAGTTCTTTTCTCTCTCTCTCTCTCTCTACAATGTAGTTCACCAGAGATGGCAAACTTCCACCGTAACAACGTCGAGAACGTGGTCCTTGGCCACCACCGTTCCAAGAGCACCTCTATCGCCGGTGGCCACTTCCGCATGTGGCACTCCCTCTCCACCACCTCCTTCTGCCGCCTGGTCTTCAATGCCGTCAGTTGCGGCACCAACTCCCGCTACGTCGAGAGATCGGACACGTACTCCAAGAGACACCACCACCAACCGAAACAACAGCACCGACACAAGATGAAGCCGAATAACGAAGATCTGCTAAACCTGGCGGAGGTCAAAGCTGACACGGAAACGAAGAAGAAAGAGGACAAACTCGAGGAGCTGAAGAGCCTAGTGAAGGAGCTTCTAAAGGAAGATGAGATAGAGAAAGAAAAAGAATCAATGACGCGAAGAAGAGAAGCTACTTCGAAAGTGAGGTTGCTAACCAAAGAGGATTTAGAAGTATGCAGTTTAATGTTTAATGTTTAATTCATTTTTACAAATTTCTTTTATTTAAAAAAAAAATTAAAAGACACATCACAATCACATACATTAAATAAGCTACTCCACGTCATTTAAAAATGAAGATTAGCATGTCAACCATACACTAACGTCTTTAGGCTCAATTTGACGGAAAACTCCTATTTGATTCAATTTTACAAAAATAAGGATCCAATTGAGACGCGAAAAAAGAAGGAAACCTATTTGAGATTCTGGACGAAATTAGAGATATAAAGTGACATTAAATCTTATAAAAATCATATATAGGTATAGGTGTATTAACCTTATAAAAAAGATTAAAATTTAATAATTTTTTTCAACTTATTGTATTAGTGTCTAGACAGTGGATAATATGGGATTTAATATTACAATAAAAAAAGTTTGTACACAGTTACTTATTTTTCTATAACATTCTCATTCAAATTTAAGTCTTTGTCATTATCTTTCAATCTAATTTTTTGCAATTCTGCACAACAGATAGGTACGTGTAATGATTTACATTGGGTGGGAATTTAAAAATAATTATCTAAACAAAAATAGTTATTTTTATTTGACTTGTTTGGAATGATGTCCATATGAATTAAGGTTGGATTGATTTGTAAGCTAATAACTAGTTTATTTTCTTGTGTTAAATCATTTTTTTCATTATTTTTATGATAATACAAAGTATTATACAAGTGTTGCAATATACAAAGTACTTGTCTTATAAAAGAACCAAACATATGTTTCACATATCAAAGTTAACGTAGTGAACAACTAGATTTAAGCCAAATTAGATGTACTTCACCAATGTTTATCACAAGACATGTCTTTATGACATAGTATTATCTAATGTCTATAAACACTAGGACAAAAATATTGTATAACGTCGGTATTTTTTTATCTTTCACATTGAATTCGAGACTGACATCATGTCGGAAGATGTTAAATTGACGTCGTATTTAAAAACTCCGATGTTACCAGTAAAGCAAATTGACGTCGGACATTCTTTTATGTTTGACGTCAAATATGTTAATTAACTTCGAATTTTGTCAATATACGAAGTTAATTAATTTTTTTTGTTCCTTTTAATTAATTGTGATCCTTTGTGGTTTTTTTTTACAACTCTATGAGCCTGAAAAGCAAAAAAAACAATAAATTTCAGTTTTTGTTATTTTATAAAGCATGAACTATGAATGTGCAATGGTATCAACAACAAACAACAATAACAAACAAGTTTAACAAATAAGTTCTTTAAAATGAAAACGAAAACTAACCTTCAAAAGGTGAATTAGTCGAAATAAAGTGTTGTCACCAGTGTGAGAGAAAGCAGAATGCACATATGAAGGACAACCGGTCAAAACAAACGAAAATCATACCTAAAGTAGTTAATTAACATGTATTTGTATCAAATGAAAGAAAGATTACATGTGATGGCCGTCAAACTTTGTTCGAGAAAAGTTTGAGCAGAGAAGGGAGTCTCACATTCTAAGATAAAGTGAATGAATTTAAAATCTTCTGCTCAAATTTTTATTGAATTCACTAACTTTTTGACGTCTAACGCTAGGGCATTCGACGTTTTATAACCTTTTGACGTCTAATTCTAGGACATTTGACGTAATCCATTTTCACCTCCAGACCAAGCATTTTTACAAAATTAACGCAATACGACGTTGGACTTCTTAATATTCGACGTCGTATAACAAGTTGACGTCGAATTACAGTTCTAAATGACGTCTAATAATTTTATTTATTTACAAAAATAATAATTTTTAATGACAGTTGAATGGATGATATTATACTCTATTGTTTTTTCTATTGTTTTTGTTATTGTTTTTGTTATTGTTTTTGTTATTGTTTTTATGCTGGTAAAAATAGACAAAAAACATTTCTCTGTAAAGATTCCAACATAAAATATTATTAATTAGTATACTTATGCTCATTATAGTATTGTCCATATAACTAAAATTAATTTTATATCAAAGTTTATAATAATACTTAATATATGGGAGGTGAGCAGCACATATGATGGCGTGTCATGTTAAACTTTGAATTGATGGAGACATGGCCATGGAGGCTCACAATGCTTACACAAATCTTTCGCGAATGGCTCCAAATCGATAATGCCTCACTCACTTTAAAGGAAGTTGGAAGCTTCCTCTACAATTTCAAGATCAACCCATCACCCTATCAATATTGTTAAACCAAAGTTGGATTTTAACTTTTAAACTTCATTAAAAATTGTTAAAAATAAGTAAGATTTAAACTTCAATTTTTTTGAAAAAAAAAAATATTCATATTCATATTACCAACAACAACGAAAATTTAAAATATATGGTAACAAAATTTGAATTTCAAATTTGAAATCGCAAAAAATATAAAAGTGTGATAACAAATTTAATTTTGAAATTCAAAATAAGTGAAAAAACTATAAAAAAAATTGAAACTTTTTAATATATTTGAACAATTTTTACATATTTATAACCTTTCAAAAGAATTTACATTTAAGATGGAAACAAAATTTAGAAGATGAAGACTTTCATTAACAATATAATAATATATTATAATACATAATAAAATCTAATAATATAATAACATGATAATATTAACAAACATAATAATAATAATGAAAATAATATATGATACAGCATAATAATTAAATAATTAAATAATGGCATCATTAATAAATAAAAGTAAACTAAATGAAATAATATTTCATTTAAAATATAAAATTTTAGTAATAGTTTAAATATATTTACAATATAATTATGTCAAATTTTAATAATAATGTAAAAAATAATTTCAATAATATAGACATAAATATATAATAGAAAAAATTTTAGAAGTTGAAGAGTTCAAAAGATTTTATGAAATTATAATATTGTAATATGTAATACTATTTAATAATAATGTTAATTTAATAATAATAAAAATTAAAATATAATATAAAATAATAAATAAATATTGAATAAACACATCGTGAATAAACTAAAAACAATATTACGGAATATATCTTTTTGAATTTATTCAATGTAATTTTTATTTTCAAGTGAAGTTAATTATTAAACTATTTATATTCTTTTTAATTTTTCATTTTAAGGAAAAAACGACAAATAAGAGTTTGAAATATGAATTTGTGTTAACATGTGATAAGTCCAAGCGTTCAACATTTGTATTTTTATAAAGTGTATTTTTTTTTTCTGCATAGTATTTTACATTGTTTAAACTTTCTATTTTTAGATAATCAATTCTATACATTTTTCTACATTGTACTTTTACATTTTCTAGTTTTCATATTTTTTTTTATCCTCCAAAATTTATACTTTTATTGAATCTACTGAACAATTTATGCATTGCTCATCTTTTTTATTTATAATAGTATACTGTTTACAATTTTCTACATTGTTTAACTAATGTTTCATCTAAAATTGAATTTAAATTCTTAATTTTAAAACTCAATCTTTATTTAAAATAATTATATACAATAAATGTCATTAAAAATATATAAAAATAACTTAAATACATTTTTTATCATAAAATCAAATATTATTTTTTAATTTTATGAAATAAAATATTTATATTAAACTATAATTATATTTTTATAATCTCAAGTTAATATAATAAATATATTATAATTTTTAAAATCATAAATAAAGAAAAAGAATATGTGTTTCTTAAAAACATTATCAAGCAAAAGGTAACGACATAAAATTGCAAGTTGATGTGTCACACAAAAATGTTATTTTTGTTAATGTAATTACAAGAAAGAAATATTAGACAAAAAAAATGGCTTAATAGCATTGTTTGGTTACATTTTTGTCAATTTTGTTTAATATTAGATTTATTTTTTTTCAAATGTTCAATGTAATTTTTAATTTCGTAATTTATATTTAATTTGGTCCCTTTTACTAACCACATTTAAATAGTTGACGGCAAAATGTCCACAACACCAATCAGTGAATTACATGACAATTATTGGTTGGCGTGGACACATAACCCTTGTCACTTCATCATTATCTTTTACCTCCAAAAACCCTAATTTCTTACTGCACAAAAACCCTAGCCGTCATCGTCACTCGAAGGACTCGTCGGACCACCACCAGTCTTGCGCCGCCACGGCCAACCTTCTCCATGCTACAGAAACGACAGTATCTCACCCAACCTTCTTCACACCAACTTGCAAACAGAATTTCAGAGAAGTAATCTCAATCGCGATGAATTATGTCGCGCAGCCATGTTCACGACCAGCCACCATCTTCGCACCTTCATCATCAGAGATTTTGAAACCCTAACCAGAAACTTTTGGCGAACATATCACGCACTAGTCACGCTGTTGTTCCAAACGCTCTACCACAAACATCGCGAAACTGAATCGCGAGTTCATCGTGCCTCTAAGCAACATCGTTGTGAAGCTTCTTCATTCTTCACCATCCACCATCAGCCTGAAACACAAAAGATCAAAACCCAGAGAACCAGAAATCTCCTTCAAACAAGAAGCTCGATACGTGCAACAATGGTGAAGAGCCACCAACATCATCACCAACCTCTTGCAAGCAAAACCCAAATCACAGAAATGCAAAGTCAAATCACGCAATCATCTTCAACCGTCGTACCAGAGCCTCTCTGCATGGTTCTCCATCGTGCCTTCTTCATTCACCTACAGGAGAAAAACTTAGAAGCAAAGGAGAAACCCTATTCTTCCGTGAGGACACTGAAGCAAGCTTTTCCCTAATATGCAGATGCAAATCTAAAACCCTAATTTTTGGGTGAAGAAGGGAGTTGCCACATGTCAAGCCCTCATTGGTGCGACCATCATTAGCACATGTCAAGCCCTCATTGGCGCAATCATCGTTAGTCAACTCTGGTTCTAGCCAGAGCCACGTCAGTCAATAACTATTATGTAATTCATTGATTGGTGTTGTAGACATTTTGTTGTTAACTATTTAAAGATGATCAGCTAAAAAGACCAAATTAAACATAAATTATGAAATTAAGAATTACATTGAACATTAAAAAAATAATTTCCATCTCAAAAAAAGCCAACGAAAATAGAAACTAACAGTAATATTAAGTCAAAAGATTTATACGGAAAATGAATATGGTATCTTTTGGTTCTGGATTACCTTTTAAATTTCAAAGAATACATTTTCAATATCATCAATCAATAATCATTGAAAGTAATGTCTTATAAGAGTTAAACTTTACCTGCCACGTCTAGTATTCAAACATCGACAACTCTAAACTGCTATTTCTACAACAAAAACCAAGAAAGGATTGAAAATTCTAATTTTAGACGAAGATAAAAATATGAGTACGACAACTAAAAAATATTGTCTACAAATATTGAAACTCTTTAAAAATGTCAAACTTACAATATTTGCCATACAAAAAAAAAATATACACATTCTTCTTATTTTAAATTTTATTTCTATTACAAAGTATGTTTATCAAAATTACATTTAAGTTACTTTGTAAATTAATCGAAAATGAAAAATATCTATATAAGTGTTCCTTATAAATAAATAAATTTTTATATCAATATAAAGTTATGAAGTAATGCAAAATTATTGAAAACTAATTTAATTTTATGAACATTGACATTTGATACTCTTCTATATACACTTTAATTTTAACATATAGTATGAATGATTCTATAATTTTTTATTAAAATACAGTATTATTTTTTCATTGATCTGCTTATACGGTCTGAAAACTAGTTTAAACATTCTACGGTTTTTCTCAAATTAAAAAAATAAACCTTCTAGAAAAGAACTAACTTTCTAGCACAACTCTAACAAATTATGTTCATTTATTTAACTAATCTTCATCCAATTACTTTTATATCTTACAATTTTTCTAGGCTATAAAACACACACTAGTACCTGTACGGAGAATGGGTTATATAATGTCAAAACATGTCTACCGTGTACAAATTCTTACAAGTAATAATTTATGTATACCTAAACCCAGCCTAATTTGATGGTCCATTCATTACAATTACTTCCTACACCTTCATATTTTCTTTGTTCTTTAATGTGACAAATAATTGACTTTAAAATTTTGTATGCTTTTAAAAAATATTTTAATCATTCCAGAAAAATATATTTTAAAATAAAAACTTTAGAATATGTAATCTAGAATTACATTCTCACTATGTTCAAAATATTTTCTGAAATATGTTTCAAAATATAAAGAGTTTGATCTTTGTCAGCCCTCAATATAAGTGATCTTTAGAGAAGGGGTGGATCTGTGTGCATCAGTGCTTCAATTTTGAAAGGCTCTTGCACGAATCTTATAATAGTTTTTGAAAGTTTTTCGAAAAGTTTGTTTCAAAAATTTGCTCCAAAGCTTCCGGAACAAATAATCTAAAGAAATGTAGGATAAAACAATCAATTTGAAACTCATGAAAGGGTAGATAAAAATTATTGGGTGGAGGAATTAAAAGCCTATCTTATTCAAAAATTTAACCATTCAAAAAGTTTTAAATTTTATATTTCCAAGACATTTTAAAATATTGTAGCTTATTCCAAAATTACTATTCGATAGTGAAAGTTTTATTTATTCCGTAGAAGCTTTACTAAGAAATGTGCTTTGATTAATGTAAAATACTTAAAACTATTGGATAATGTTTATAAAAATAGCTTTTATGGAAAAGCAAAACCTAGAAGCTTTATAATACATTCGAGAAAACGTTTTTACAAATATGAAGAGACGTATGCAAAGAAAACATGTAAGGACATGAAACAACTGTCCAAAATGAAATGTCATGGATGCAGCAGAATGAAGGGTTCAACAAGCATACTCTGAAAAACACAACGCAATGTACAGAAGTATAACCAGTGGATGATCCATATGAAAGCAGCGATGACAGCATAAAAAAGAAGCCTATGATGTTTTAGCAAGAGTCGAGAAATTCATACATTGTTGCCTCGCTCCCAACGAGAACTCAGATTAGGAGGGTCTAAAAAAATGGTGCAAATCACGGCAATGAATGACAACTCATAAAAAAAAGGCACTTCGATTTTTTAATAAACAGTTCAGTTACATAGGAAACAAAATGCTCTCTAATGACATAACTTTTAACTTGTTAAAATATTGATGGTAATGTTTTGCTCTACAATTCAAGGGCTGCAAAGGCTCCTTAAATCCTCCTCCTTCGCATACCAATTTGGTATTATTTTTGAAACATGGGGGTAAAGATCCTTGTAGGAGTTCCTAATCGTTCCTTCAGCAACGCCTGTGGCAATTGATATATCTGCATTAACACAAGCTGTCAGAATGCAATTGTCGGATTCATGGGAATTCAGAAGATACTCGTTTCAAATATATTTTCAAATAAAAACCTATCAAATTGAAGAGATGAACACATAACCCATTCACATGAGTTTGTCCTCCATGCCCCCAAACCCCAGGTTACCCTCTAAGGAGTGGAGTGTCACAAACCTTTAAGAGGCTTCTTATCATCAGAAAGCTGAGTTATGATATATATAACTGCTGCAGCAATTGATATGGGACTCCTCCTGAAAAATTGCAGAAAGATATGTTCATTAGTATCATAACGTACATCTCTGAATATGATGAAAGCTAAAACTGGTTGGTGAGAGCTACACATGCAGAGGGCAATACAGTTATTTTGGCTGATAAAATCAAAATTACATGCAATACAATCTTCGGTGTTTCCACATCATGAAAAAACACGCGTTATTTTTGCATAGCACACCTAAGAGGTCCCACTTCTTACAAACATGACCCCGATTCCTCAGCTTCCACTTCTTACCCAGATGCAGCACACATCATGTAAAACCTGCAGGTTTCTTCTAATCCACAATCTGACCGTAACCATGTTCTCCACGGAAAACAGGAAAGTTTGACACCTTAGCAGATATTCGATCTAGACAATTTATAATACCCTGACCTTATTAAGCTGATATGTTATTTCATAGTATCACTCTACTGTGTCAATTTTAGCCACCGTGTTTTCCTCTCAGAGAAAAAATGAGTAAAGTCCTTTGGCTGAAACTAGACATTTAGTACTAAAAGTGTAATGTAATAAATGGGACAAACCAGACTTCAGCTGTGAACAACCAACCTATTACAAACTCTATATTGAGATGAAATAAAGTAAATATACCTTATATCAAATTCTTCTGATTTCTGCACAGCTTCCTGAGCAGCTTTAACAGCTTGATTATTCATACCAAGATTAGAACAGAATCGCCTCTGATGTTTGAGATGAAATTGGTCAGCAACATTAATAGAAAATATTGAGATAAATTAGCTCCACAAATACATGTAGAAAAATAAAAAGCTATGCATGTAATATTAATAGAGAAAACTCACCATAAAGTCCCCTGCATGTATTGTACCCATCTCCACAGACTGACCATTCTCCAAACCCAGCTGTTTTACTATGTACTCTTTTGCTCGGCCAATTTCCTTCTTTGTGGCCCCATTGGCAACAGAGCAAATTTCTAGTTGAAATCCATAGGTTCAGGGAAGCTTATTTACATACAGAAAGATAAATTGGCAAGCATCCAGATGTTAAAAGAATCATAAGCAGTACCCTTAACAGTACGAGGTTTGTCTTCTTGTCGGCAAGCAATGTAGAGACAAGCAGCCAATAAAGCATCCTGATTTCTTCCTCTACTAGACTTTTGATCTTCAACCCTCTTATATATCTCATTAGCCCGATCCTTCAAACCAATAAAAAAACAAAAAAAGTGAATATATTAATTTTACATGAGAAATAAGTAGAAGATGGACAAGAAAAATTAAAATGAAAGATGGACAAGAAAAATTAAAATGAAAGATGGACAAGAAAAATTAAAATGAAGGTTTCAAAATTAAATTGAGACAATGAAAGGATTATATAAACTTGGTTCTTAGAAGCTTGACATGACATGAGATGAGGACTGCCAAATCGTAATCCAGTCCTTTCCCCAAGTCAAGTTGCAGATAGCCATACTAATCGCTTTGAAAATATAGGTCACATATTCAGGAAGGCACTTATGTTCTAACCCACTAATTTTACAATAGAAAAAACTTATTTCGGGCTCCTACAACTTTTGTAACATAGATCAAGCATCATGAACCAGGTGCACACGAAGTGACCCTGGCCTAGGAGGATTATAAAGCCCTGAACCAAAAGATGCTGCAAAGACACACCTCATCGAGGTAAGAAGTGTACACAACAAAGAGAAAAAAGCAAACTGCCATATATATTAACAACACAAGATAAACATTCAAAGTAAATAAAATTTAGGTTAAAATATAAGACTAGCATCATTAACAAAGTGCACATGAGAAGATTCTATGAAGGAGAAAAAAATCACATACCTCACTGAGTACTAACACTACAAAGAGAAAAATGCAGAGTAAATAAAATTTAGGTTATAAAATTAGCCCTTCTGCCCTATGGGTTCCATGCATTTGGTTTTGGAGGGGGGAAGTATTGATCCCAATCCCACATATTTGGATTCTAGTTTCTAGTAAGTAAAACATGCCTCGTCTGACAAGAAGTCTTTCCAAAGTTCCAAAGGCAACGAGCTCAATAAAGGGGTAGCACCTAAACCAGCTATAGGAACTGAACCTTCTGAGGTTCCTAATAGCATTCTACTACACTAGCAACAATTACGGAAGGCCATAATAAAACAACCTTAACTGTACCATTAAAATGTAATTGAACACCATGTAACTCAACAAAAATCTATACAATGAGGTAGCTGGCACAATTACAAAGTTTCAATAAACTTTGTATTTCTGTTTGAGCTTGAAAGCCTAAGACTTAATTATACCGACAGCAATGATCATATACAGTGTATAAGGATATTCACAAGTTAATGGAACTTGTTATGTAATCAAAGCAGATAGATAAAATGAAGACTTCAAGTTAATATCCCCTTACTAATAATGCAGCTGCTTGTTTCACCATAATTACCTTCAACACTAACATCCACACAACCTAAAGCACAGTACCTTCCATGTGCAATGATTGCCCCTATCTACACACAAATGTTACATGGTACTCATTTGGCTACACTAAAATTTCGGTTAACTTTCCAATCAAAATCCAAACCACAATTCCAATCATAACAACCACGCAGTGGATACAAAAATACACGGTTTTGTGAGTCCCCTGTCATCTCTTTTTAGCTTACTTCACTAAGCATGAGAACGAATCTTATCAAAATAGCCTAGTTCAATTAACATTTACATGGACATAAAACTCCATAGAATAACCGACTTAATTTAGTTCAATACATCTTCAAGTTCAACAAGCTCTGCACCCGTGGTTCAAACCTCACTCACAACCACAGCATATATTCATTAAGGCCTATTTGGAAACAAGTTAAAAGTGCCTTTGAGCACTTCTCTGCTAAAAACATAGAACTTTCTATAACAAAGAAGCTCCCAAAAGCTGTCAAACAGACTTCAAGTTCTGTATCCAAACAGGCTATTAGACACAAACACATACGCAGTTTCAAGAATCTTCTAATGACCTAAAAATTAAAAAAAAAAAAAAAGAGAGAGAGAGAGAAAAACTGTCGGAAACAAGAACACAACATACCTTGATGGTCGCAACCAGTCCCAACCTGCAAAATCATCAACCACATTAGCCAATCCCTCAATCATAAACATTACAAAAATCACATTTCACGATAAAAACTTAAAAACAAAGCCAACAAGAGGTAATCGTTTTAAAAAAGTACAATAAAACATAAAACGACATTAGACCTCATATGGAAGCAAGGATCATGACTCGTATGATACCAATCCCCCGAAACACTGATATGACAGTTCACGTTCTGGATTCATTCATTTATTCATTTAATTGATTTGTTGAGTGAGGTCAAAATTAAAAAATATAGTATAAGATGGGGATCTGGATTGGAACCCTAGGAAGTGACCTGTCGGACATGGTGGCGATGGTCTTGAAAGCCAGGATGAGGGCGCGATCGGGGTTGGAACCGCGGTTCTGCCAGCGGCCGAGGGAGGAGGAGAGGAACTCGCCGCCGGAGCCGTTGGGCTTGGCGATGACGGTAGACAGGCCGCCGTCGGTGAGAAGAGGGTTAGAGGGACCGCCGACACGGTTGGGGTCGTTATCGCCCGACTCGTTGGCGAAGGTACGCCACTCGGAGGTCTCGTCGATGGAGTGGGACTCGAGGACGAGGCCGCACTCGGAGCAGACGGTGTCGCCGGCGGAGTGGTCGAACACAACCTCCGTCTGCTTCTTGCAGTCGCTGCAGAACGCGTCTGACATCTTCTTCCTTCTCTCAAGGTTCCAATACAATGCAGGAGACTCTGTTTGCACGCGGAGAGTGTTTTTGAGAGAGAGAGAAAGAGAGAGAAAGAGAAACAGCCAAGAACTGCAGCGAGGGGAACTTCGCTGCGTTTTCTCTATTTATAGACGAAACTCATTTGTAGGAGATTTGGAATTACACTTTACAAAATAAATAATAATAATAATAATAATAATAATAATTTTGTAAACACTAATAATAAAATTTAGTTTCACAATTATTCTTTTAGCGTTTCTTTTCACATTCTTTTACTTTTAAAATTTTTATTTTCATTAACAAACATTTCAATGTACAAAGTAATCTCCCTCATTGATGAAAAATTGAAATATAACACTTGATAAAAACATGTGTTGACTTTATATTTATTATAATATTATACTAAATTTTCGATTATATTTATTATTTTTATTATAAAAAACATATGTGCATACAAATATGACATTATCTATATTTTTACTAGTAATAATAATAACATAATAGCATTAATACAATTAATAATTTTTCGATCAGCGTTTTATTGATCTAGAATATTTTCTTGAGAAAAATGAAGCAATTAATAATTCAGTAAACGATTATTAAAATTGGAACTACTTTTAAGGAAATAATATTAGAATTAATTAACAGTTATCTGTGCTGACGGTCCATACTCATCAATTAAAATTAAATTTTGTCCTTCTTTTATTTTTTTTAAATTAAAAATAGGAATACAACCGTCATTCTCTCTGATATTGTTTTGCTGGACTAAAAAAATACTAATTTTTATCAATTTTAGTTCTGGAATTTTAACAATATTTTTATTTGTATATGTTTATCAGAAAACATAATATAATAAATTTATGAATTCTCACTTTTATTTCATCTACTAAAATAGGAAACGTCATTATTATTATTTTATTAAAAGGAAGAAAACTGTTCTATTTATTAATCTCTACGTATTAGCTTAAAACCTTTATAGTTTCAATAAATATATGTTGGACGTTTATTTGAGTTTTTTTTTTACATTAATTACATGTGATGTGGTAGTTAATTAAGAAACATTAATATTTTTTCTTGAACCGTAATAAATTTAGATTAATGAGACTTACCACGTTTTTTTAAGTTTTAATAAATAATAAAAATCTTTTAAAAGTGTTATTAACCTTCCTCTTTATTAAAAAATAATTTTACATCTTGCAACAACTTTTTGTTAAATTAGATTATACCGTAAAAAATTTTGTTTACATAAGCTATTTTTCTTTTATCAAATTCAATAATAATGATAAAGAATAATATTAATTTTATCTACTTAACAGTAATTCTATAATTTAGTATTATTCCGTGAGAAAGGGAAAGAAGTGAAATGAGATTATACATATTGTCAGAATCATTAAAAACGCACTAAAAAATCCTCTGAATGGACGCTAGGTGTCAAGCAGAAGGGATTCGTAAATCAGATAGTGGAAGACAGGTGTCGGCAGGTGAGTGGACGCTCGTTTGACGTGAGAAGCAAAACTGAGTTTTGGAAAAAATTCATGTCACACTCTCTGCATGCACCTTCTTCCTCAAACTCTGAAAATTTTAATTTATCCTCCTTCTTTCTAAAAGCTCTCCCTTCTTTCTACCAAATCTTACCATTTCTCTTCTCCGATCACCGTTCAGGCACCGTAGAAGCACTTTCGGCGTCCAGAGCTTCAGTTTGAACCGATCGGTTTCGAGTTCTGAACTGGTAAGTTCTTCTTGTCTTTAGACGTTCGTTTTCTGGCACATGCAAACCAAGTTCTGGTTGCATGATTTCATCTTGTCTGAACCATTGTTGGTTGTTTGGTTTAGTTTGAAGATTTGTTGAGCGTTGAGGGTAGAAGGAATTTTAGTTAGGCGAACTGTATTTCTGCTTCTAGGAACTTTCGTTCACGCTCAGAGGTAAGGGAAGCTTATTTAATTTAATTTGCATGTTTACTGTGCTGTATGAACGTTCGTTGGATTGACTGAAGGAATATGATGTATGATGGTTGATATGCATGGATTGTATCAAGTATGAAAATTGATTATGATATGAATGTATAAAGTTATGAAACTATATGTTAAGAAATGAGTTGGAATATAAATGATTCTGGTATGAAATTTCCTCTATGAAAGGGTACGTTCGTCACTGAACGGTCATTGACCGTTCAGTATTTCTAGTAAACTTTGTTAGAATTGGATTCTTTCATTTGGGAAGAATCCTAGTTGAGAACGAGTGTCTTCACTTCGAAATATTGTGCATGAGCGTTCGGCCAAGCGTAGTTGGTTATTAGTGTTCGGTTATAAACTTAAGTATATATATTTATATATGTGTAATTGTATATTTTAGTTATTCTTAAACACTACTCCAATAGTATCTTAGTATATTTATCAAGCCTCTTTTCTATAAGTTTAGTAGCACTTGGTCTTATACCAAGTGTTCGTATTAAGCAAGTGTTTGGTCTTACATCAGACACTCGTTCTAGCTCCTTAAGTTAAACTTCATAATAAGAGCGTTCGTTCAAGCCCACTAGGGTTCGCTCACTATAGTGTTCAGTCTTTGACTGACATTCTGATGGTTATTGGTGTTTAGTTCCTTCAAAGGTTACGTATATTTATTGACGTTCGGTTTCTTCATGTGAATTCTTCTAAGTATTATTCTTTGAATGTCTTGAAGTGTCTGTATCCATTGGTTCCGGCCTAGAGTCTTAGTGCTTGGCATGGTCTTTTCAGTGTTCGGTTGGATCTCTCAAGAGTCAGTTCATCTAATTGGCTCACTTTGTAATTAACGTTCGTTCCCTTCGTTCCTGCGATATCTATTGCACTCGGTTTCTTTCTCAACCTGACAGTAAATCTCTTGGTCTTAATCTATTCTGGAACTGAAGACCTCTCAATCTCGCTCCAAGTGTTTGGTCTCGTTCTGAGTTAGGGTTGAAGGTTCGGTATTTGGTACCCTTACGGATCTTTGTGAGAAATGTTTAAGTGAGATGAATAATAATGAAAGATAAGAGAGGGTTGCTATCTGTTTGGTAAGTCGTGTAGCGAATATAGTCTCTTTGCGACTCTTGCTAGCTTGGGAAATTAGCCAAATTAATTCGAATAGCGAATTTGGGGCGCTATGCGAATTTTAGCTGAAAAACACTCCCCTCGTCAGGAAAATTCGCTCAGCGCACCAAGGGTGGTGCGCTGTGCGAATTTTTGCTGTCTTACCTTGCATCTTGATGCGTTGTGAGACATGGTTCAGTGAGTTTCATATTTTTCCACATCTGTTTGAGCTGTTTGATGTTGTTTGACTGCCAGGATGTATGTATGTCCATATATTTGAATTGTGTGGCTTGAAATAATGTTACTGCAAATTGAAATGATGAAATTGCGTGTGAACTGGACATCTTAGAGTGAGATGATTGAAAGTGATGTGCGGGGTGTTAATGTTGTTTTGTATAACTGTATGGAGCTTTGAACTGGTATGTCTATCCCTACACTCAAAGCACTGTTCATGCTCAAATAAAGAAGAACAGTGTGAGTGGTGAGAGTAGAGGGAGGTCCTCGTCTATAGTCTTAGAGTTTAGACATAGACAGATGGGGGATTTACCTTGCATAGTGTTGGGGAGGGTCAGTTGAACTATGCAAGTGCAAAGACGACCAATAGTTCGACAGTTATACCAATCCGGATGAGTCTTGTTGAGTGTTTGAGTCATGGTTTAAAGGGTATGCTTTAATTATTCTTTTATATGTAACTAAGCATGATGACATCGATTGATTGTACTATATGATTATTGCTTGTTTATCTAGCTCACCCTTGCTTCTTGTGGTGTGTTGCTTTTGTATGTTTTCTTTTGCGATAATCATCCACTTGGATTGGAGCAGAAATTGTTGAGGAGATACCTTTGGAGCAAGAACTAGAGGACACTGATGTTGTAGTGCAGTCTACTTAGGAATTTCCTATTTGAACGCTTGAAGTGTTGAATACTCTAAACTGTTTAAGTTTAAAATTTTGTCTTCATATTTGGATGACTGTAATTACGTACTTAATTGCAAGTCATACTCTAACTGTTCTCTTTATTTGGATGTTGACGTCTATATTATATGATTGTGGTTATTATATATTTGGGATGTCACATATATTATGTGAGTGAAATAATAAATAATATAATTACAATATTTAAATAATTAATTTTGGATGGATTTGATTTATAATGATTTTAAAACGTCAAACAATAAATTGAATTGAATCACTCTATTCTAATCCAAAAAATTTCAATTTTATAATATAATAAATCTATCCAATGGAATTAAAAAAGACAAAAAAAATATATGTATATACTCTGACGTTTCTTTCTCTTTTCTTCATAGTTAATTTATAATTCTCACCATCTTTATTTGTTTTTTTCCTAATATTTTTCCTCCTATCTTTTTTTCTCAAAATCTGATTATATGTAGAAAAATTAATAATTATTTTTAACTTGAAGATCTAGAAAATTATATTTTAGAAATGGTAGTAAAATTTGGTTATTTTAATATAAAAGAAACTATTATATACGAGTTTCATTATTTTAAAATATATTATTTTTTTAAAAACTACTTTTCTAGAGTCATTTGTCTTCTCTCTAAGGATTTTTGCACCTTGTTAATTTTTTTGAAGATCGGAGACCACCTGTGTGATCCTCACAATGAGATTTTCAACTCTACCCAATCAGTTTCTCAAATAGAGTATGTCAATTCTCTATGTTTTCTCTAGTTTCACGTTCTTCAATGTATGTGAGGTTTCTCTTTGTCGCATGTATGGTCTGAGCTTTCTCTTAGGTTCTGTACTTATCAGTGGTTCTAATGGTATACTCTAACCATGTTTTCGTGGTCTGTAAGTGTTGTTTGGTCTCTTTGAATTGAGGGAGCATAGTAGGGTTTTCTAGAGACAATTGAAGTTTCTAATAGGTAAGGGAAGCTAAAGTTATTTTATAATTTAATTATTGTGTATGAAATAATATTTTGTAGTTTATGAATCTAATGCATGTTGATAATTATGTTAAAATGATTGTTATTGAGTTTGAAGTGTTTTTGGATTGGTGGTTATTGGTTGAATGAGGTTGTTATGTTTTACTGATTTTGTTTAGAACTGATCATTAGTAAGAATGTTGTTGTTAAATTATTAGTAGTGTCAATTTGGTTCTGATGTTGAGAAAAGATGATTTGGTGTGGATTACAAGTGTTTATCCTTAGTAAAAAGAGAGATTTTGATAGATGAATTTGAGAAGTAAGGGTCTATTGATAGAAACAACAATATGAAACGTTTGGTAGGATCAATGAGACTTGTTGAGAACTTGAGTTACTAAAATTCTGATAGGAAACTAGGTATGAGTCAATAAGGTGACTTTAGAAGGTTTTATGTTCAATTTTAGGGATTTTGACTAGTGAGAAATTAAACTAAAATGTTTGGTCAAAAAGAGTGTCTAGAGTCTGTTGTGAAGTCATTTATAACTTGTTAAGACACTTAGTTTGCATAAATCTGAGTTAAAAGATGTTGTTTTGAGTTTAGGTCTTTTTGGAGTTGTCAAAACGGACTCAATGCACCTAACTCTAGGTTTAATGATCAAAGGAGTACTTTGCTTTAATTCTAAACATGATTTTCCATAAGTTTTAGGGTGTAAGGAATCCATTTGATCATTATAACAAAGCTCAAGTGCATAAAAGGTAAGTTTTGAAGTGTGCAATTTGTTTTCATGGGGTTGAGCGCCCTTAATCAGTGTGTCCAGCACTGAGCACCCCTCTTTGGACGCTTGAGCGCTAGTTTGTAGCAGCCATGGTGCCAGTCCCTAGGCGTTGAGCGCCAGTTTCCAGCAGCTAAGGCGTTGAGTGCCAGTATTTGGGCGCTTGGTTTTCCTCTTTCAAGTCTTGTTTTATGGTATTTTCTAATGTCTTGAAATCTTTTGATGAGTTATTTCTTGTACTTGATGAATTTTGTGAAATTTTAAGTGGTAGCATGCAATGTTATATGGAATGTTGTGGAAGGTTTGTGAAATGGATTATTATATGAAGTGTAAATAAAGTTATGAATATGATTATGTATGGGATTAGATGATGATGTTCAATAAAATAACAAGTATGGATTTAAGTATGATATAAAAAAAAGGAATTCCATGGAGGAATATCCTAAAATTTGTTATGTTGTGTAATGTATTTAAGTAGGGGCTCCTGGATTAGGGAATGATTTTGACACTCTCATTAACCCTATCTCAAGTAGAGATGGGTGATTATGCTGTGAAAAGTAGTAGGAGGTCCTAGTCTATAGTCACTGATTTTGGTCATAGATGTTTGACGGATTAACCTTGATGTATGACATTATGGTGGTGGTTGAGGTTGTGGTTATTATTATTCCGAGCAAGTTGCTCCACCATACACGGCTGTAGATTTCCCATGAGTTTGACATTAATACATCTATCTGGATAGTTAAAGTTTCAAAGTTGAAGGGATTTTTTCTATGTTGCTTGGTTTATAATATGGATTTTTTGTTATTGCTTTAAAAAAGATATGTATATTCTCTTGATACTTTAGTTTCCCCTTATTTTTGTATTTGTCTATGTATTGTTTTCTCCTTTGCAATGATCACCTTAATTGGTGTGAGTTTAGGAATAGAACATCTTTTCAGTTGATTCAACTTTTGGTTGAGAAAGGAACAACAAGATAGATAAATTTTGTTCTTTAAAGATATAACTTCCTCCTGTAATAGTTTCAAAGTTATTATATATGTAACGTTTTATTTTAATAGTTTTACATTATTATATTAGAATGTTACCTAACCAAACAAAATTTTAAACAATTTCTAGTTTTTTTTTTCTTTTATGAATTTTAATAAGATCAATTAAGAAAAATAATGATCTCAATTTGATTAAGCTCATACTGAATTTTTATTATGTTTAGATGTTTTGCTCAATCTCTAGATTTTGAACAACTATTTGTTTAAACTAAAACTTTCTTTAAAAAGCAAGGAATTACATGTGAGAAAAAGTTATACATTTTTTTTTATAGAACCTTAGCATAAATTATATGGATGTGTAGATCACATAATTACAATGTTTTAAAATTATTAATTTTTTTTTGTGTTGATTCAGTATATTTTAGATATTTGAACTTGAAATGAGATTTATATAATTTAAACGAAAGAAATTTTTAATCTCAAAGAAAAATATTAAAAAAGAAAATAAAATGTATTTAAAATGTATTATAGTATCTGAAATCAAAATATACTTTCAAATATTATAATTTAAAATACAGAGTCTTCAATATAAATTCTTTAATTCATAATAATTTTTTACATTTAAAAATATATTTATTATTATACAATCGATAATATTATGTACTTCGTAATAGATTATTAGATTATACAATTCAAAATCTTTCCACATCCATGGATAATTTAGATTTTTTTTACAGCAACGAAAACAGGAAGAAGGTTTGGAGGTTTTAAAAGAAATATGCAACAAATATTAAGACATTTTCTTTCTGGACCGTGCCCATGTAGAGAACTTGGGCCCGGCCCACGAGACGAAGTTTAAACCCTCACTTCAGCTACTGCCCCACGTTTCCCCAAAAAACCCCGACCACCACCACAGACCTCGATGAGCGCCGCGAAGGTAGTGGCAGCGACGATCCGGCTCACAGTGCCAGCCGGCGGGGCTCGGCCGGCGCCTCCGGTGGGGCCGGCGCTAGGTCAGTACCGGCTGAACCTGATGGCGTTCTGCAAAGACTTCAATGCGCGCACGCAGAAGTATAAGCCTGAAACTCCCATGGCGGTGACGATTACGGCATACAAGGACAACACGTTCGAGTTCACCGTGAAGTCGCCTTCGGTGTCATGGTATCTGAAGAAGGCCGCCGGGGTGGAATCCGGCAGCAGCCGCCCTGGTCACGTGACGGCGTCCTCCCTGTCGGTTCGGCACGTGTACGAGATCGCCAAGGTGAAACAATCAGACCCGTACCTCCAAAACATGCCGCTGGAATCCATTTCCAAGTCCATCATGGGAACCGCTAACAGCATGGGAATTAAGATCGTCAAGGACCTCGATTGAGGCTTTATTGATTTGAACTGCTTTCTTATGTTGTGCGATTAGGACTGAGGTTAGGGTTTTTATCTTGAGGTTGTTATTGTGCTCTTTTGAGTTCAATAGTGGAAGAGATGCTAGCACTTGCACATAAGCTTTTGTTATAATAATTATTTTGCTAATGGATGTTTTAATTGTATTGATCATGTTGACAGTTAAAAAAATGTTCTTTTAGAGGTTTTTGTTGGCAATATCAGTTATATGATCCAGTCCTTTGGTAAAAAAATATGGTAATATTACCTTTGAATATTTTATCAGTGTCAATGGGGTCTGGGATCTGCATAAAGTCGGGTTTTATCTTCTTAGTAGTATTGATCAACTATGTCTAAGAGGGTTTGGTGATGTTTTGTTCTCGGCAACTAAATGTATGAGTGCTACTTTTGGTTTTCTATTCTTGAATCTTGCTCAATTTATATCTATAGTAGATGTAGAAATCAATTTAGGTTTTAGTCTTTTAAACTGCGTATTTGTTCACATTCATTTGCCTGATGAGTCTCCAGTTGTTCTTGTCCTTTCTTGTTCGATGAACAATTTCAAGTTATGAAATTTGACAATTTACTGACCCTTTATATATGATATGTGGCTGTTGAAATTGGAGCAACTCATTTATTTGATTTCTAGAAGAATATACACATGTGCATGTAGCTAATTTAGATGGTGAACTGGTCATGCTTTGAATAGAGTAGGCATGATCGATTGTTGAGAACAAGAACCAGTTCCTCTCGGTGTGATTTGGCTGATCTTTTAAAATAAAATGGTGACTAGACAGGTTTTTTTCTGTTCGTATGCTATTGGAAGGGGAAAAAGAAGATAAAAATGATAAAGGGATTTGGGGAATGATCTGGCGAGTTTATTTTAAGCACAGAGAAAAGCAAGAAGAAGAAAATAAATGAATGAGTTTTGTAATAAGCTGCAATTATGCATTTGTAAAATCTGAATTCTGGATGCATGAAAGTCAAAGTCTTGAAGAAGCTGAAGAAACTTTGACCTGTATATGCATTTTGCAGATGCAGATTGGCATCCATTGCTGTCTGTCTTCCCTAACTGTCAGGCTTTCTTTCCATACTGCTCTGATTTCAAAATCTGGGGTAAGAATTAACAGTTAACCTGTTCCTTTTTTTTAATGTTGTTATTGTCATATCATATGTGATAGTTCTCTATTAGCTTCAACACTTAACAAGGTTTCTGAAGTTATCAGATAACAGGGGATTGATCTGATGATGGCCCTTGTTATATAATCATAGATTTGAACTTAGGAAACTAAATTATTGTTCTGAACATATAGCATTTGACCCAGCTTTTTTACTTTTTCTCATATTGTTTTTGTTTTATTCAATCTGAAGTCCCAATAATCTCAGTGGTTCTGTCTTGCAAGTTAAAAACTATATTAATGAGTCATAGCTCACTTTTGATGTTGGGATTCAATGATGAACTAAACCATACGAGTTGCTGTAAAAGTACTGTAAGATGATGAACTAAACTATATTTTTTAATTCTTAATACTGTAATTCATATTTTTAAAATAAAAATAATGTTATAAAAAAAGATTATTTGGAAAATGATACTCAGATATTTTGTTTAAAAAATAAGTACTATGAATAATTAGACTATGAATATCTAAAGGTAAATGCAAGTAATATATTATTTTGTCACTGAAAATAGAAAAATAAGACTAAAGTGAAGGAAATGAAAGCTTTCTAGAAAAGGAGTAAAATGTTTTCAATGACAAAGGTAAGATGAGAATAAATTTATTAAACTTGTTCCTCCACATCAAAAGAAAAATGAGGTAAGAATATAAAATATGTACACCTACTAATCAAATTTCAATTTCTGAGATCAATATAGGTGTCTTAACTCAGATAGTATTTAATAATTACTATTTTTTTGGTCCTCATTTCTTTTTTGTTATTTTAATTCTTCAAAATTTAAATCTTATTATTTTATTTTCTCTAGTTAATAATTGAAATTTAAAAAATAAAAATGATAAAAAATTTAAAAGAAAAACAATAAAATTAATATATCATAAAGATTTGTAGAATAATCAAACCTTAAAACTAATATTAAATAATTAGCTTGAACGCCCTTCAAGACCTGATTTTGTTACTAAATTTGTTTCGAGGTTTTGTTACTAATTTTGTGACACTTTCCTATCTTTTAATTCCTATTATTAACTCTAATTAATTTAGTAAAAATAATAAGAAGTATTAATTAAAACAATTAAGTCTTCTAAGTTTATAATTTTATCATGAATGTTTTTTTATATTAGTTTTAAATTGTGTAAAAAAAATTAATAATGTATTTTTAATATGAATATAATTTGAATATATTTATGATTATAAATTTTAAAAAATATGTAGATATATTACTTTTATCTTTAGAAATAAAATACCTATTTATAATATACTAAAATTATAATATCAAAATTAATATCTAGAAAATAATTGACAGGCATTTAAGTAAACAATAATAACTTTTTAATATAAATACAATGTTTAAAGTAAGTAAATTGTTGGTTGAGAAAATAAAATTTATAAATAATTATTTCATTGATATTAAAGAAATATATATTTAAATTAGTTAAGTCCTTAGACATATAACTACTTTGATTTTTAATTTTAATTTTTAATTTTAATTTTTAATTATATTAATTAATATTTTATTTTGAGTAACAAATTAATTGTGATTAAATATAAGAACTAACAAATAGTAAAAAATATAAAAAATGTACATTTAACAACCCTTTCTCAAAAAATCAAAACATACATATATATATATATATATATATATATATATATATATATATATATATATATATATATATATATATATATATTTACTGAAATAAATATTTTAAACACGTTTTTCAAATGCATGTAAATTATTAAAACCTGAGTTTAAAAAACAAAGGTAAGTATAAACTAGTAAGAATAAAAACCCAACTCCAAATGAAAACTATGAATTACTCCATTTATCCTCTACTCATCTATCATTTTATAAATTTTCACATCCACTTATCCCTTTATTTTCACTATATTGTTTTCTAATTTTTTGAATTACGATACTTATAAAAGTTATAAATTAAAATAAAATAATAACTTACTATGAGATTGAAATATCTATTAACATAATTATTATTTCAAAACATTACATATTTAGCACATTTGTTTTCGGAAAAATAATTAACATAAGTTAAAAATAAATTATGCATCCAAAAGTTATAAAAAAATCCAAATTTTTAAAAAATAACTATTTATGAATAAATAACTTGTCTTATTGTTTAAAATAATCTTATTATGTAGACACCCCTTTCAGATATAATTATTAAAAATTCTATCTAAAATAAAAAATATCCAAAAATATACGAATTACAATAAAAATTCAATTCATCTCTAACACCTTAAAAGCTTATTGAACTAATACTAAATAACAATCTAAAAAAAATACGCTGAATATCGGAAATATATTTTTTTTAATAGTCAATTTTAAAATCTAAAAGAATATGTTTACGAACCACACATATCCTTCTTTTAGGAAAAACACACTTCAAACAGAAAACTTCCTTAATTAACAATAACAAAAAATAAAGTTGTCATGTCTTATTAACAGTAATAGAACAATAAGAGCACTGTCATTTTC
This sequence comes from Vigna angularis, assembly GCF_016808095.1. Lineage (NCBI taxonomy): Eukaryota > Viridiplantae > Streptophyta > Magnoliopsida > Fabales > Fabaceae > Vigna > Vigna angularis. The sequence continues at coordinate 38,084,106 of NC_068972.1, forward strand.
AAATATGATCATGTTTTCTATCTGTTACACTACTTTTAAATTTAAAAAAAAATCATAATTGTTTGAATTACCAATATAAGTAAATTTAAATATGGTAATTAGATATATTTTAATATTTGAACAAAATCTATAACTCAAGATGAAACCATAAATAGCTTAAAAATAATAAAGGAAAGTTTGTTTTAATCACTACTATTCTAAACATTTCCTACACCTCCTTTCTAATTTTGTTTTAGTACTTTTTTTTAACAATTTACCCAATCACCTTTTCTTTAATCCACATAAAGTCAAATATTTATATAAAAATCTAAGAAAAATACTAAATAAAAATTAGAAATTTAAATCAAAACAACATTCAAAGATCGAATCTGAGATTCCCATCTCAGAATAGATTTTACCAACCCCTATTTTTCAGAAAAAAAATATATCACTTATAAAACAAAAAAGATAATCTATTTAGATGAAAAGAAACATCATGAAGATGGTTGGAATTCCTAGTACCATCCAAAGATAAAGTAAGATTGTATGAGAAAAAACTTTCCTAGAAGTGGCGATTACCTACTCCCCAAGCAAATAGTATCCCATATTAGGATCATTGCCACACATAGTAATCCATCTGTCACTTTTCTCCCAAGATTCTAATTTTGGTCACTCTTTCCATTTTTGGTGGTCTCTGCAGAATCCCAATCCTCTCCAACAACAATATAGTTGTGTTTTTTTTTATTTTGTGTGTGCTGTGTGTCTTGCATATAAATAAAGAACCTCTTTTGAGGTCCTTCTTTTCATGCCCATCTTTCCCCTCTTATTCTGAATGCTGGTGGGTTCAGTGTTTGGTGAGGAAGGATAATAAAGGTTGGTGCTTTGTGAGAGGGAAGAGAAAAAAACATGGGGAGGGGGAAGATTGAGATTAAGAAAATTGAGAATTTGAACAGCAGACAGGTTACCTTTTCCAAGAGGAGAAATGGGTTGCTCAAGAAGGCCAGAGAATTGTCTGTTCTATGTGATGCTGAGGTTGCTGTCATCATATTCTCTAGCACTGGCAAGCTTTATGAGTTTTCAAACACAAGGTGCTTGCTTGTTTCACCCCTTTGTTCAAATCTGAAACCTTTCACAAACAAAAATGATTCTTTTTAGGATTTTGTTTGTTTTTAGGATACAAGGTAATCTTGCTAGATATTTAGTTTTTTTTTTCATGAAAGTTGTTTGGGGTGGTGATACTTGTGGACCAAGTAAACAGGTTTGCTGTTCTTTGTATTGGAGAACCATTTAAGAGTTTAAAGGAGAACAATTGTTTTGTTACAAGAAAAAAAACGTGGAGGGTTTTTATCAGACAAATGTTTGAATTTGGATTTTTGTTAAGGTTTAAGCTAAAGGTGTGGTTCTGATGAATTTATCTTTTGTGGATGATGTGAATGGTGAGGTTAGTTAAAAGAAAATTAACTCTGCAAGACAGAGAAAGAGATTTTTAGGGGTAGAGATAGAATTATACTCTACATGCATTTTGTGGCTATGGGATCAATGAAGAAACAAGTACTGAAACTGAGTTGTGTTCATGTATGATGTATCTGGTTTGATGAGTTGAAGAATCCCATCTTGTGCTATTCTAGATTCCTAATGCCAAAAAAACATCTATGGTAGTAACCATCACATTAGGGTCTACAATTTTCTACTTTTTTTCTAGTCCAAATTCTGCCTTAATCAGTTATTGACAATTAGCCATGTTTAGACTATCTTATTTAGAGAGCTTCCTGAGAATATTCTAAAAATAAGTGATTATTGCTCCAAAATTTAGCTGAAGTAAATATGGGGACAATAATAAAACATATCTTTTAGTTTTCTTTTAAAACTTAGATGCCATTTTTTAAATGCAAGGATATAATTGTGATAGAAGATTTTTTTCCATCAAATTTAATACTAATTTGCTAGTCCAAGCTCATGCTGGCCTTTTAGCAACTTTCAAATGCTCTTACTGTTCTTGCAACTGTTTATATGATCCACCTGAGGCTTACTTTTTTCTTATGATTAATGAATTTTATTTCATTTATGAAGCATGGAGCATACCCTATCAAGGTATATGAAAGGCACAGAATTGGATTCTGCAGAGCAACCTATTGATGTGTCCCCAAAAGATGTATTTAAATGTTTCCCTCTAATATCTTAAAGCATCACACTTTTTTTAATAAACCCCTAACCCTTTTAAGTTAATCTTTCTCAGTATATAGTTTGAAGTGTTATTATTCATGCTTTTCAATAGGTTACGGTTATGGAGCCTGATACAGATCTTTTGATGGATGAAATAACAAAGCTTCGATCTGCATACTCGTAAGTTTCACTGACACTTTATATAACTAATCAGCAATGCTATTGCAACTAACTGATACAATCATTAGTGAAACACCTTAATGAAATGACCCAATAATGGAACTACCTCACTGTATTTTCTATCTCGTGTGTTGATTTTTTTTCTGATAATATTCTCAAATTGTGTAGAAATATGAAGGGTAAGGAGCTTGATGGATTGAGCCTTAAAGAGCTGCAGCACCTAGAAAAGCAGCTGAGTGAAGGGATATTAGCTGTCAAAGACAGGAAGGTACTGAGATCAAATACCAACAGTGATGTAATTGATTGTATTATTTTGATTCGTAATTTCCTTAATCCTTACAAGATTTTCTCTACACTATTCCATGCATGTTAATATGGTCATATTCAGACAGAGTTTGATCCTTTTTAAGGGTATTTGACCACAGTGATTCATTTCCTTATTATGTATAGTAGTCAATAGCGGAATAAAAGAGTGGCCTTTGGCTGCTATGGATTCAAATAATGGCCATAATAGCAGTTTTTTGCTTGTTATGGCAGAACTGTCCAAGTCTAATAAGCTTCAAAAATATTTTTAAATAATGATTAGTTCATTAGTAAGTACTTATTGTAAAAAAAAACGAATAACTAGATTGTAACCAGGTTAATCATATTTTATTTCTGACATGTTTATCAGTTACTAAATTCAACCACTTATTCAGTTCTTCAGGTCAAGACTTATATATGAATCTGCTGTGATTAATCTTATTCCTCACAATATATTGTTTCAGGAACAAGTACTTGTAGAACAACTTACAAGGTCCAGGATACAGGTACAGGGTTCTTCTTGCTCTTTTCATCTCGTTTTCATTCCACAACATAGCTAGTAAAGAGTCAATATTTATGGTAATTGTATTCCTTCCAAAGCCTAACTTTAAAGGAAAAATTTCAGAGGTTCATTTGTTCAAAGTCATTATTTCTTTATGTTTGTAGAATAATAATGGATTATACTCTAATGGAAGAGAATTTGGAATACAGCTTTCTTTTCATAAGTTGTTTTTTAACAAGTTCTCCAAATGTATCTGCAGGAGCAAAAAGCTATGCTGGAGAATGAAGTTCTGCGTAAACAGGTGAGAACCAAACCTGATTTAAGAGTAAAAACTATAAACTATCTCAAATTAACCTTTGAAATCTGGAAACAGCCAATCTTCTTACTCGTCTTTAATTTGAACTGTAAACAGCTTGAGGAGATACAAAATAAAACAAAGACACAGTTCCTTGAATTTAGTTGTTTGGATAGAACATTTTCCAAGAACAGTTCAAAGTCTCTTTTCAATTGTGCTTCAGAGGAAAATGGTCATTCAGATACTTCTTTGCAGTTAGGGTATGTCATCATGACTCCCTTTGTTCTTATTGAAACCTATTTAGAAACTGAAATATGTTGCACAACATGGATATGGACACTTTGACATGTGTAAACTCTAAAATGTAGGACATGGGGATACTGATCTATATATTTCATTATTATGAATTATTTAAATTGACAATCAAGAATTATGTATTCAAAATCATCTATAAACAAAGTTAGTCAAATATAACAATATAAACATATTGCTACTTGATATTAAAATGAGAGATTAAATAAAAACATTCTCAATAATGGATATATAATCTAAAGATTCCTAATTATATAGGATTTATTCCTTAACATTGTAATTGAGTTGAATATAAGTTTTGACATCAGCTAATGAATGATTATGACGTTCTCTAAGGTGAAAAAGTTGAATACTATTGACATTAGCCAAAAGGGTTTCATGCTTGTGAATTTTCTTGTTTCAGGTTGTCAACACCAGATTATGGTCATCAGAGGAAAGGATGGAAAATAGAACCTTGCAACGACTCAGGGAGTCAAGTGGCTTCACAGTGACATTTTTGTACTGAAAGCTTTCTTCATCTGCCACCTTTAAGTTTTAGAATATAGAGATAGTTTTAGGCAAATTAAATAAATTTTATGTTTAGTTCATAAATTTTTGGCTTTCACCAGCATTTGGTTGCTGAATTAGGTTAAAGTTTCATGCTAAATGGCCTTACCATGTTGAAATACTTTAGTCATTTAGTTCAACCAAACAGTTTTCAGGTATTAAGATGGTTGATTAGATAAAAAAGGTGGTTTTTGAGGTCTCCCTCTCTTCCTCTCTCTCTCTCTCTCTCTCTCTCTCTCTCTCTCTATATATATATATATATATATATATATATATATATATATGTAATAATGGATCTTTAGGATTATTTGTTGCAAAATTCAAGTGAACTTGGTGGAGAATTATAAACTTATGAGTTGATGGGAGGGATCTTTTTTCACTCTACAAACATGTACCAAGGCAAGTGTTGTGAAACCAAATATATAAAATAATCAAATTACTATAAGACATTTATATTTCATTTTCATTTTTCTTAGTGTAATGGTTACAAATGAGTTATTTATTAGAATTAATAGATTAAAAAGATGAAGTATAAGAGTGAAGAGTAGAATAAACAATTTTGACTGTGGAATAAATAATTTTGGAAGAGGAATAACTACATTATGTATATTTAAAGTTTCCAACAAACGTTAGTCATTATTTTGGGTGTGTTTACACTTTGTATTTGCTAGAAATTTTCTAAGTTTTCTTTTTTTTCCCTAATCATAAATCAATATTACAATGACACCTCACAAATTTATTAAAATAAGTAATCTCACATCTCAAATAAATATCAAAATATGTTCTTTGTGACATTTTCGACACAAATAATAAAATATTTTACTTGTTATTGTAAAAGCTTCAACAAAATTCATCATGTGTTGACTCAAATCTCACAGTATCAAGAAGTTGTTTTAATGAGATATCATATCAACTTTGTGTGATATTTCACTCCAAATTTTCTAATTCAGTTTATGTGAAGGTTAATTGTCAGAACCATTAATTTCAGCTGTGAGTGGAAACCAAGTGTAGGTGAAAGGGTTTAGAAAATTCAGAAAGTGGAAGACAGGTGTGTGTAGCTGATTGGTCGATCGATTTTTGACAATAGTATATAAGTAAAATTTTCAAACATTGAGCCACTTTTGCATGCACCTCTTCTCTCCAAACTTTCTGAGTTTCTCCTCCTTCTCTCTACAATTCTCCTTCTTCTCTCTAAAAATCTTCACTTTCTCCTTCTTCTGATTATCATCTAGGTTGTGTCTGAGTTCTTCCTTGGTGGCAAGAGTTTCTTTTCCATCAATCTAGTTGCTGTGTGAAGTGGGTATGTAAACTCATTCTTCTTTTTAAGTTTTGGAATTTCCTAAAACATGCAAGACTGTTTAGCTTGCATGTGTTCTTCATCTATCTCTCTAAAACTGTTTCTGTCTTTGATCCTTTGGTTGGTCCCTTTTCGCCGATCGAAATTGTAATAGGTTGCTTTAGAAGTGGTTGCCGGTTAGTTAAAGTGGTGGAAGCTTAGGAAGTGCCTAGTTTATTCAAGGTAAGGGAAGCTAGTGATTTAATTATATTTTTCAGTGTTTGGAATTGATGTGTAGACGCTTGCATGTATGAATAATGGTGTGTTTAATTGAATTGTATTCAAATTCTATGTTTGGCCGAGACATGTGAACTGGACTGGGGTTTGCCTGTTGTAGAACGTTCGATCATTTCTGGTTTGGGAATGAAAGCATGTGAAAATGTGAGTGGTGAGCAGTGTGTAATAGATTCAGTGAAATAGGTTTAAAATAACTTAGAAATCAAGTTTGGAAGATTAGAAATTAAGAAAAATGTCTTGTTTTGGTTTAAGAAGTGTTATTCAGAGTTTTGCTTTGATTGACCGTTCGACCGTGTTACGTACTCAGTCATTTACAGGTGTTCGGTCTATTAGAGGTATTATCTAAGTATGACCGTTCGGTCTGATCATAATTTTCTGATATTAAACTAGAGTTCGGTTTAAGTTATGAGTGTACGGTGTAAGCTCTTCAGGATTGGATTAAGTTCCTAGTATTCGGTTTCTATAGCGGTCGGTCAATAATAGCGTTCGGTCATTTTCTTCTGTTTTGTCTCTTACGAAGCGTTTGGTTCTCTCGGTTGGGTAGTGGGAAAGTGTTTGGTCTCTAACGTTCACATGATATCTTTATTTTATGAATGAAAATGTAACCGATGAATGATAGATTTTGTTAAATATGAGAATTGTGACCTTTAAATACTATGGAAGAGAATTCCAAGGCGGAATGTCTCGTGTATGGTTATTGAATTGTAAAGTATGAATATGGATATGCTAAGCTGGCGTTCATCCTGAAATTCTATGAGTATCATTCTCACATAGAGAGGTATTTCATTTGTGAGAATAGCAGGAGGTCCTACCACCTCAGGGTGCCGAGGTAGCTATTATGGGATTAACCTTGGGTAGTAGCTTGATTGGTGTCAGCTGTTACACTACCACAAGTGTAAGGACGACTGTAGCTACATATTCATACAATCTGGATGGTCAAGTCATAGTGTTCGATTTATATATATATATATGAATGGTGGTGTTCAGTTTGTATGTGATTAAATGTATTAAGTGTTTGCATGATGTACCGTTCGTTTTTGTACGTATTGAACTTGCATGAATTGTATATATGTGTTTATAATTAAATTACATTAGCTTACCCTACTTTCTTGTTTGTCTTGTTTTATCTGTCCGGTTATCTTTTCTTTTGCAATGATCTTCCTGTGTATGTGAGCAGAAGGTGATGAGTGTTCGGTGGAACAAGCATTGGAAGGCGAGGACCCTGTTGCTTAAGTTAAGACCGCTCAATCATTAGTTGTTTATAGTTTTAGAATGGATCGATCAGTCAATAGGCTTAACCTATCTTTTGTAAACCGATCGGTTTAAACAGTGTGTTGTATCACTGTTCGATTTATGTCTTTATTTTTGTATCAGAGTTATGTTGTTCTGTAAAGTTTTTAGTTTTATGGTTATTTTGGATAACTGTACTGTTAAAATACTTTACTAGCTTTATGTGAACTGGTCTATCATATTATTATATGTGATTAATCTATAATATAGTATTATGCTATATTTTGGGATGTTACATCAATCAACATTATCCCTTTCGATTATATATAATATTTAATCAATAATTATACTTGTGTATTATAATTTGGAATAGTATTTTCAACTCCAAATTTTGTAGTTGTTTAATTCAAAATGCTGTTTTCAAGTTTTGAATTGCAAAATCCAAAAGAAAAAAATAAATTCAAAGTTTTACTTATAAATTCCTCAATTTGAAAAAGTTATGGATTGTTTAATCTAAGAAAACTTTCACATTATACAACAGGGAACGAAATAAAACGACCTTCAGATGTTAAAAAGAAAGAAGAAGAAAGAAAATGGAGCTATGGGAGGTTCATAAACATATAATTCTCAAAGAGCAAAATAGGTAATATGAAAAATATTATGGAGTAAGAAGTTACAAGGTGCAAGAAGAATTTTGCTTTGGGCCAGATCATGTGCTTTCTTGTTCAATTTGTTCAACTTAAATAGGGAGCTTCTTTCCTACACCCATTCACCCCAAATTTTTCATAATGACCAAAAGAACCTTTTGACTTTAACCAGGTTTAGGTTTTGTGAAGGAGTAATGGAGGTCAAATTGTGGAAGAAGAATGTAAGTTTTTGTTCTTGGAGTGTTAAATCATAGCCCCACTTGCGGGATTTTGGTGAGATGTAAGGAGGCAATTTTTTATTTTGATTATTTATTCATGAACATGCACAATATTTCCATTTTTATTTTTATTTTTTTTTCAAAGTTTATTTTAAATTAAAAATAATTTTTATAATAACATGCGTGATACTTTCTCGTTTATTTTAAACTATTCTATTCACTATTGTTATTTAAAATTAAAATTAGCCTGTTGGAGTATTTCTTTTTAAGCTACTCTTTAAATGATCCTTGTCAGAAAAAGTTATTAATTTATTAACGTGTTTGGTGGACTTTTAATTATTATTTTCTTTATACACTTGATCTTTTACTATGTACCCAAACAAAGCCTTCCGGAGTCAAGTTAACAATTATTAAATTTAATTTATTCATTTTAGTGTGGAGTTAGTCTTTATCTTAAGATTGTCAATTTATTGAATTAAATTCGTTCGGTTTAGTGTGAAGTTCAATTTATCAGAATAAATTTGTTTGTCTTAGTGCTATGTTCAATTAATTAGACTAAATCTGTTTGTTTTAGTGTAAAGTTGAAGTTATCGAAGTTAATCCATTCGTCTTAGTGAAATGTTCAATTTATTAAAGTAAATCTATTCGTTTTAGTGAGAGGTTCAATTTATCAAACTTAACACATTTGCCTTAGTATTGTATTGGTCTTTGTGTCAAGATTATATGTCTAAAGTGTAATAAATAAAAACTTCACATTTAAATTAACACTTTTTGATATGATACCGATATCTTGCACAAATAATCGTGCTAACATTGTTTTTATGCAAATAAATTTTTGCTCTATATAAGTCTAAACTTGTACTTGTCTATAATTTGAGTATTTTTAGATTTTTCGTCTTCTCATCTTAAAAACTCGAATTTAGGTAATTATATCCTATGGATAAATTATTTTAAGATGAGATGAACATTGATTTATACAACTAATGATTACTTCAATCTCAATTTTGAAAAGACTATTTTAATTTTAATTGCCTTCATTTTTCTTATTTAATTTCTTTCATAAATCATTTTAAGTGTCTCCTTCCAATTTAATCTTTGAATAAAAACTTTGATCATACAAAAAAATAAAATAATTTTTCAACAAACATAAAATAATTAATAACATTAATAATATAATATAAATAATATCTAAACATACTTTTCTTATATTAATTAAGTTTTGAAATTTTTCATAAACTTATCTATTTTAAATATAAATATATCTAAGCACTATAGTATTACTTTTACTATTACTAATATTATCAGTACTACTCTTATTACTAATAATATTATTAGTAGTATAATATATTACTACTATTTCTAGTATTATGAAGATACTCTTCATTAATAATTTTATGTGCTCCATATTACCAAACTCTAAATATATTATTATCTTCAAATATACATAATTACAACAATAATTACATATTATTTCTCTTAAAAAACCGACTCGTGTACGATCTTAGACTAGTTTAAGTCTAAAAGTATAATAAAAGGAGATAATAACTTTTTATATCTCTGTTCTCATTGGGGCACACATGAAACTCTTACCATAAGTGTCATTCCAAAAAAAAATTAAAAATGAAATTCCAAACATTGGGTGGAGTCATAGGAACCACATATAAAAAAGGTGGGTCCTTTTATGATTTAGATGTTGCAATTTCTTATACTAATTATATATTTTTTAAAACAAAAAGATAATTAAGGCTTATATATTTTGAACATTTTTTAATAAGCAAAAGCTATTTTAATGTAACCTACCCTTGTCAAATGACATAAACACTTTTCCATGATTCCTTATATTAAAATGGTTTGTTAACCGATCCACTGGATCTTGGAGGCATAATCCTGGCTTTGGAACCGTCCAAAATCATAATTAACTCAATTTTTCTTTTACATGCCCAATGATGAAAGCAATCAATCATTAATTCAAATATTATATCAGATATTCAGAAATACAAAAATTGGAGAAAGTGAAAGATATAATTGTATTTAAAATTAATTTAAAATTTTAATTTTTTAAATTTAAATATTTTCGAGTGAGTTGTTATAAAATGATTTTATTCTTTGAACGGTTCAAAATGTTTTGTATTTTTAAATTTTTTTTATTTAATTGTAAATATAATTAATTTGATATTATTATAGTTAATTAATTTAGATTTGGAAAAGTGTGGGAGAAAGTGGGTTGAGTGAAACAGCATAATTGTGATTGACCTGAGCTTATGATGATCGTCAGCCTCGTGTCATGCAATTTTGTAATATATTCCCCACTTTCTAGGGTGGCACCAGCACGCGCCTCCATTTCATATCCATTTTTTCTTTCCTTTTCTTTTCAAAATGCTCATTTCCTATATCTTCTTCTCTCTCTCCCCCACATTAATATATTTCTTTTAATTATTTTTTTTATTCTTTAATTAAGTTATTCGTATAAATTATTCATTATTTTTCAATAATAACTAGAATGGTTGAAAATCTTGAATTCACGTAATTCGGTTTCAAATTTTGGATTACTCATCAAGATAATTTTTTTTAATCACTTATTTTATTTTACTTGTTTTATTTTATCTTTACGTGCGGGTTTATGGGACTCTTTATTAAAGATGATTTTCTTATACTATTACATTATATTTTAGGGAAATTATTATCACAACCAGCTTGTTTGAAAGTTAATAATCAATGTATGAACTTTAGATTATAACACCATTTAACAATAATGAAACTTAAAGCATATAAATGAATAGATCATCTTCATCTAAATAATTTTAAAGCAATAAATTTACGAGTTCTATTGAATTTATGAGTCTTATATAAAGTGTTTATTTTTTTTATTTATAGCAAATATAACTTAAACTTATATTTAGATTCCTCGACACTCTATTAAGAGAAAATTATAATTTTATTTTTTAAAACTTTAATATGTAATTTTAGTTATTATTTTGTATGAGTAAAAAAAGGTTATTATTATAATTTTTAGACGTGTTACTGACAACAATTTAATTAATGGTATTTCAGGAAAAAAATTAGACGTGTTACGTAAATAAACCAGTAATTTACTCTTTATACATTTACTAAAATATTTCTTGTGAAAAAATTGTCCTCTAATTATTAAATGTACAATTGTTGGATATTCATCATTATTAAAAACAAGACCAATTTCCTTTCAAATAGAAATAATTTTCATCTTATTAATCAATTTTATGAGTGAATTAGTTCTTAAATCTTCTTATACTTGTGTTAAAAAATTGCAAATTAAAATATTTCGTGCTGAAGGATCTTAGTATAATAGATTTGACCAAAGTTTAGTCAAGCAATATAAAGCTCTAAATATTATAAATATAAAAAGATTCAGTCTATAATGCATAACCCATCTCAGTGAATATACATATTTTGCAAGAAAGAAATGGATAAATTTAATAATATGATTGCAAAAAGGATAAATGATTATTAAATAGTGCATGTTGTGTGTGGAATTGATTCATTCCATGAGCTAAAAAATATATGAAGCAAGTTTTGATATCTTAGTTAGTTAGGTCACACGAATGTGCAAGAAGGTACTCAAATGTTTATAGCTTATTATTGGATTAGAAGGTGTGTCATAAAGTTAATTAATTAGTAGACATAATCGCTTCTTAATCAAGGATTATAGTTTTGTTAGGGATATGTTTGCAGATAATATACATATAAAACACAGACATCAAATCAATGTGCATGTCTCACGAATGTGTCTCTGAATTTTCATACTTTTATTTATTTACTTTTGGACTTCATGCAGGTCCCCATATCACGCATGTTTCCACCATAATTATCATATCTCTCCATCATTTTAATCCAACGGTCAACACAAAATCATACAAATAAACAAAACTTTAATGACCTAATAAATCAAAACCAGCTCATCTATTAGATCTTCTCAATTTTTTATTTTTCTGCATTTCAACAACATCTTCTTACATACAAAGATTTCCCACATTCTTTCATAAGCCTAAATTATTCTTTTTCTTCCTTCTCACAACTATTTAACACTTTTTTTTATAATTAAGTTTCTATTTATTTTTAATAATTAGTCTTTTCAATTTTACGTATTATCACTTCATAAAATCATTACTTTTATTAGAGATTTTTTAGGTGTTTAAATCTAACCACTTTTGCAAAAACTATTTTCCCTAATTTCTTTGGATTCCTAATGCATCCCATAAATAGAGTTTCTATGTCAAAATCAAGTCAAGACAAGATTTCAGATTTATATATACATTCCCATCACCCCTACTTATGATATTTTCTATTTTTCTCTTTTCTTCCCAATTTAGCTAATTTGTAAAAAGTAAAACAAGTTTTGCAAAATTACTAATGGAGTAGTAGTAGCTAGTGTGTGTGTGTGTGTGATAAGGCAAGAAGGACCCACGGATGAAGGTTAATATTTTAGATTTTTCTAGGTCATTAAATTAAACATCAGCATCATTTGTAATGTTAAAAGTGTTAATTAGTCGAGTAAATTAATGAGATATAAGCACGTTATAAGTTGGATTTAGATGGTATAATATGAAAGTGATATTATGATTAAGCAACATAAAGATGATGGTTGTTGTTAGAAGTGTAGGACCATTCCCAATACAAAAGTAAAACAAATTATGATCATCGCAACCACAACCCTCCACACCCTCCCTTTATATTCCTCCCCTCCCCCAACACCATAATCACCTTGTCGGTCCCTCTCCTTCTTCTTCTTCTTCTTCCTCCTCTTTCCAAAATTCAACCTTTATTTACAATCCTTCATTCACTCCAAAACCCCATCAATAACACAGCATGAAACACCACCATCAAAATCAACACCAACAACAAATCTTCCAAAGAAGCTCGAGTGCATGCACAGCCACAACACGAAACACCCGAAGAATCCTACCTTCCACCCTCTCTCACTCCCGCGCCTCCGAATCCGAGGATGTCTCCGACAAACTCCTCGTGGGACGAGGATCATCGCCTTCGGTCTCCACCTTCTACCATCAGCAGCAACAAAAAGGGCAGAAACTAACGCCACAAAACAAGTTATCCACCCTCATACGTTCCTTCCTCAACATCTTCACGTTCCCCACGATGATCCCCACATGCAAGTGGCTCACCATCCCCTCGCATATCTCCATCACCCCCTCTCTCGGCCGGAAAGTCACCGGAACCCTCTTCGGCCACCGCCGCGGTCACATATCCTTCGCCGTGCAGCTCCATCCCCGCGCCGAGCCCCTTCTCCTCGTTGAACTCGCCATGTCCACCTCCTCCCTGGTCAAGGAGATGTCCTCTGGTCTCGTGCGTCTGGCGCTCGAGTGCCAGAAAGTGTCGACGTTCTCAGCGTCCACTAATGGTGGTCGGCAACACCACAAGAGACTCTTTCAGGAGCCTTCCTGGACCATGTACTGCAACGGCAGGAACTGCGGCTATGCAGTGTCCCGCACGTGCGGGGACCTCGACTGGCACGTGCTGACCACCGTCCAGAGCGTGTCCGTCGGCGCCGGCGTGATCCCCCTTCTGGAGGACGGAAAAGGTGGCGGCGGCGGCGGTGGGTCGGAGGGCGAGTTGATGTACATGAGGGCACGGTTTGAACGAGTTGTGGGGAGTCGTGACTCGGAGGCGTTTTACATGTTGAATCCCGATGGTAATGGAGGACCTGAACTTAGTATTTTTCTATTGAGAATATGATGTGAAGATTGTTGACAAAAAAAAAAAACAGAGAGAATTGTCATAAAACTTTGTTGTTTGAAATAGTTTAAGGAAACAAAATTAGGTTCGGATTAAGATTGATGTATTGTTTAGGTTGATCTCACTTGTTTGCTATTTTTTTTTTCAATTATGTCCATATATATATATATATATAAAGATGAAAAGATATGTGATTTAATTTCTGATCATATATATATGTAAACTTTCTGCTTATGGGTGATTCAGTTGATCGAGTTTGTAATGTAGTAAATGTTTATGACAGGGACCTGAAAGGGAGAGATAAGAAAAAAAAAATAGATGAATTACGTGTAGGAATAAATTAATTGGCTTATTTTATTGGGCAATTCAATATATGAAACAGTATGATTGGATCCTCAATCAATCTTTTTGCATGTGAAGCAAGTTTAGTGGCCTGCAACAAGCCTACATAATGGGTAACAATATTATATATTATTTTTGTTTTGTTTCTTATATATAAAGAGAAGAGGATAAATTATTATTTGATTAGTTGTAGGTGTGTCACTTTTTTAATATTTAACGATTAATGTTAGTGTGTCTTAATATTGTCCATATTCCATTTCAATCTAGCATATATAGTAAAAATCAATCATTATATTTGAATTCTTGTTCGTTTTAGAGCTGTATTTAAATTATTATTCAGTCATTTTATGTTCTAAGCTCAATTTTTTAAAAGATATAAGGTCAATGAGTACATTTAAAGATTATTTATTTTTCTTTAAAATGTGACCTAATTGGTTAAAAAAAAGGAGAATAGGTATAAGTTCTACCCTCACTTTATACTCGTTATTAAAGCTATTTAAAACTTTTTGGTTACAGGAACAATATTAATCTATCTTAAAAAGCTTTTTGGTTGCATATCATAGGAAAAACAGTATTGTAAACATTTATTTTTTCAATTCATACCATTAATTATTCTCCAGATCATGTATGACTCTTCTCTCTCACATAAATAATATCAATTATGACTTTTAAAAAAATCACTTTGATATTTCATGAGGTTTTTTTAGTGTATATATAACTGGAATTAAGGGTATGTCAGGCAGAGGAAGGAAAATAAAAGAAAATGAGATTAAATATAGTGAGAAGTGTACCTATTTGTTTTCACAAGTTTTCATTTTCAAAAATAATAATTAAATAAATAAATATATGATTATAAAATTACTGATATATATCGATTATCTTAGAACTATTACTATTATCTTGTACTTGTCAAATGTCAATGTTGTTGTGATTGTTGCACTGTACAGGTATCACGTGGGAAAGATGCCGCTGTAATTACACAAGTCACAAGATGAAACAGCTAATGCTTTTGTAACACACAAATGGATCACGGCAAATCCAGAAAGAAATTCGTCATACGTAAATTTTCAAAAACAAAAAAGATATATATATATATATATATATATAGTTCAAATCAATTAAAAATATCATTAAACGTCTTAAAGGAATCGTTTAATTTAAGTGTGGAATCGTAACAAACCATTTTTGTGTTTTTTAATTGAGATATATAGATTACTTCATTTTCTCAATCCATTCTATATATGTCACGAAGATTGTTTAAATATTTTATTTGATTTCTTACAATTGATCACATAATTTTAGTTTTTTTTAATCTTTGGACTTTATCTATTTTATACCATCTTTTCTCTAAAAATAAAAATTCTTCTCTATCCTCACATGAGTGAAATAAAAGAGATTTTACAATTTACTTTACAATTAATATCGTTTGATGTTGTTCTACTTTAAGTATTTTAGTGGATGTGAATACGAAGTGACAAAACTTCAGAGAGTGATATTCATTATCTTGCTCTAAATTACAATTTCATGTCATATTGTTTAGGTTCTTGAATGTCATAAGAGTTATTAACTCGTGTTCTTTGTAAAATATAAAATTTCTATCACATTTCATCAATATGGTTATAATTATCATAGAGTTTGTCATAAATTTGATTTCATTAATTAATATAATTTGAAATATATTAAGTATATTTTGTATGTTTTCATTTGTCTCTATATTAAATAATTTGCATTAGCAAGTAACACCTTTAGGTCACAACTTTTTAGAGTATGTGTTTAACTTTTAACATTTTACTATATATTTTAACTTTTATACTCTACAAATAATATCTCATTGGGAAATCAGAAATGAAAAACACGTGTTAAATTCTTAAAGCATTTTATTTTGTTATTGGATTGACCAATCAAGTATTAAAAGAAATTTAAGTATTGGAGGTTGACATGCATTAACTAGATATAAAAGCAAATTGCAGACAAATCTTACATATATTATAACCTGTTTTAACTATATTTATTAGGTCTATTAAATATTTTTAGAATATCCATAAATACATAATCCTACATTCAACATGTCCAGATTTGAAAAAAAGGAAAAGAAAAATCTTACATTAATTAAGAATAATATAAAATTATAATGTATAAGTAAATACATATCTCAGTTAATTTAAAAAAAGTAGACAAGTTGATGACAGTATTTTTCACTGTTAATGGAATGTGGAAGATGAAAATTTCCAGCATATGTGGAAGAGTGTCACCCTTGTGGCACACAATGTAAATGTATCAGATATCGATAAGATTCCAATTTATATGTCCACCTAAACTTCTCAGCTTATAGTCAACCAACAATAATTCTAGATATCTTTCCTTAATATTCCATTTTAATCAGTTTTTAGTATCCAGAAAGCTATTAAAAGAACATCATGGAAATATTATTATTTTTTATTTACTTTCTCTACAGTAGCATTGTTTAATAACACCTTTTCTGCCTTTCTGCATACTGTCAGTACACAATTTTTCGTTCGATATCAAGTTTTCAATAAGAGAATTACAGTATTGAGCAAGATTGTATCCATGATTTTTATGGTTACAAATTAATTTTATATAATTCATAAATTATTTTTATTGATAAAAAATTGTGACTAAATATTTCTAAAAATTTACTCTCGATATATAAAATTACAAGTTATTTAACATTAAGATTAGGTATTATTTGAGTAAATTTAATTTTCAGAAACTACTTTCAGTAATCATAATAATTATTACGGTCAATAATATTTTAGATATATATGTTGAAATGAAGTCATTTTTTTACACAATTTAACAGTTTTAGTGCTGTATAAATTTCTTTATAGTTCCACTTCTAATCATGATCTTTAAAACTTTATCGAGGTAAACATAGCAGAATTTCAAAGTACCTTCGATTAATATAAGATATCCGTTTTTGTCATCCCTGCTTTTGTTTTCTTAACTATACTCTATAAGATATCCGGTACCAGGTCGGACGTGTATCTAGACGTCCGACTGTACAGGTCGGACGTCTAAGACCCTAGAACGAGTTTGGCTTCTATAATTCATCGGATGTCTTTGTATACACTGACAAACGTCTATAGACGTCCGATGTGACATTAACAGACATCTAGTGGGTATTTTAAAAAAAAAATTGATTTATTTTTACAATAAAATCACACCTGCACTAGTAAAAAAAGGACTTTTGAAGGCGTTATATATGCTTCGGTTACGAAAAACTGAAGCATAAAACCCTATATACCTCGGTCACCAGTTCACCCGAAGCAGAATGGTTGTACTGTCTCGGTTGATAGAAAACTCGAAACATATATCATTGCAAATCAGGCCGTCCTGTCTCACAACTTTTCAAACAGCCTTACTGCCTCGGTTTTTTAGGCACCCGAGACCTATGCACCTGTGAATGCCTGCTCTTCGCCTGCTTTTTTCGCCTGCTTTTTTGCCTGCTTTTTGCCTGAACCACTGACAGGTTAGCTACGACATCGGTTCTTCAAGAACCGAGGTGTTTAAGGGGGACTTTATACTTCGACCATTGCTTTTAACCGGTGCAATATTGTGATATTACCTCGGGCTTTGGTAACCGAGGTAGTAGCTTCATTCACCTCGACTTAATCTACACGCCCAACACAGCTTCTTCTCCCTAAATTTTTTTTTCTCTTTGTTGAGTCAACCAAATCTGGGATATCACTCTTCCTGTTTACTCGCCTCTCTCTGATGAGGAAACCGGATCTGGGATTTTCCATGAACGAGAGTGCGGTGACTGAAAGCCCAAACCAAGAGTGCGGATCTGGGATTTTCCATGAACGAGAGTGCAGATCTGGGATTTTCCATGAACGAGAGTGTGGATCTGGGATTTGTCACCCGAGACAGCCCCAACGCGATGCGAAGCCACGCCATGGAGATTGCCAACGGCGCAGACATCACCGACTGTGTGGTCCAGTTCGCGCGGAGGCGTTTGCGCGGCGTCCTCTCCCTCACCGGCTCCTGGCTCGTTTGCGCGGCGTCCTCTCCCTCACCGGTTCGTTTCTCCCCAGACCATCCCCTCGTGGTGCCACCAGTCTCACCATCTATCTCGCGGGAGGCCAGGGACAAATCGTTGGCGGCGGGGTGGTGGGCTCACTGGTGGCGGCTGGTCCAGTTTTGATCAAGAGTAGGGTGGTGTCGGCGGGTCTCTGCCTGGGATGGGAGGCGGTCCTTGTAACATCCCAATATCTCACATTATATAATTCATAATTTATATATTGTAACATTACATTTACGGTAATATCCCGTAATCTCACACTTAAAAATTCACAGTTAATATACATATTTTAAACTCAGATTTCAACTATAAACTCCTAAGTATAACTTGAATCCTTCTAACTTATTCTTCGATCTCTTTCTTCATTGGTATTGTTTCAGACGACATTCCTTCATCTGCTCCCGTATAATATCACGCATTATACGATCATCGCATTCACATGCACACACAAGTAAGGGTGAGCTAACAATTCAATACAATAAACATACCTCGATATCAAACCATACTATGCTCACTATACCAGATCAAATTACATCAACAAATATGAGTTACACACTAAACCACATTGCATGCATCAATATATATCAAACACCAAATCAGAATGCATACACCAATATGCATCATGCATACACCAATATGCATCATGCATACACCAATATGCATCAAACACCAAATCAGAATGCATACACCAATATGCATCACGTCCATCCATCCCAAAAGTCATACAAATTGACTATATCGCATACATTCACATATCCTCCACATAAATCACATCATTATAATTCCCAATCATGTTCAGATGCATAAATTCAAATCTAATAAAATCCAATTATTTCAGAAATCATACAAACTGAATATATTCCAACAAGATATATTACACAATAATTTAACAGTACATAATCTGTTCAATAGGATTTAAGTTAAAAACTTGTCGAGTAGACTTCCAGGAAAGAGAGGTGCGTCACAATGGACAACTTAAGTACCAAATCTTTCCTTAGCCAAAGCGTTCCTCAACTAGTTTTTAACAAATTTCTTATTTACAGATTTAAAACAATAGCATATAATATTAACACCGAAAGTTAATATAGATATCAAAAAAATAGAAATTTAAGCAATATTGAGATCTCTAAGAAGATACGAAATTAATATCTATAAATCTGTAACTCCGATTTCAAATCTGAATGGTCACAATAATTCACTATTTGTTATGAACTACATATTAAAATTT
Source organism: Vigna angularis (assembly GCF_016808095.1). Lineage (NCBI taxonomy): Eukaryota > Viridiplantae > Streptophyta > Magnoliopsida > Fabales > Fabaceae > Vigna > Vigna angularis. The sequence continues at coordinate 38,103,393 of NC_068972.1, forward strand.
CAGGTTGATCCAACGGTTAACTAGATAGATATTGAGGTTTTACCGAGGTAACTCAGGTGCAGAATTTTAAGTGGTTTTCGGTTATACTAAAAATGCGGAACTAATCTCCCTAAGCACAGACATTTAATTACAAATCTGAACGGTCAAAATGACTTAATATGTCTTATGAATTACATTCTAAATTTTGGGCTCAATCTAACGGTAAATGAAATATATATGAAATTTTTACCATGATAACTTAAGAACAGAAATATAGTGTTCATCAGATTTTTCAAAACTTAAAAATTATTTTCTCCAAACATAGACTTTCAATTTAAAATCCGATCGGTCAAAGTGTATTAATATATCTTAGGAATCATATATAAAATTTTCAAGTTGATCTAACGGTCAAATAAGTCATAATATATATTTTACCGAGATGCCTCAGTAACAGATCTACAGGGGTAATTAATTTACTCAAACATGTAGGATTTATTTCTCTAAGTACAGACTTCTAATTATAAATCCAAACGGTCAAAGTGAAGAAATAGGTCTTAGGATTCATATATTAAAATTTTAGTTAAATCCAACGGTCAAAATAATTAAAAGAAAAGTTTTACCATACTAACTCAAAAATAAGAAAATTATAATCATGAAAACTAAATTTATATAAGTGAATAAATAACTACCATTACCAAAATTTTAACATACTCATAACTCATATATTCATTATCATAACATGGATAAAAAATCATATACAAGAAGGATTAGCTCCCCTTACCTCTATTCTAGACTTAATCTCCTGCTCCGAATTTGTTTCCCCGAAACCCTTCAGAACCTCTACTCTTCTTGCAACTAAAAATTTCTCCCTAACTCTTTCTTCTCTATTTCTCAAGCTCTCACTTGATTCCTCTTTTCTTGGTGCAAAATACCCTTCCCTCCCATGGCTATTTATAGTAAAAAAAATTTACTATTCATTAATATTTTAATATTATTTATTATTTTAATATTATTTAAAAATAATATTTCAATCATTTTCTCACCAAATCTGATCCTAATTTCTACCTACTACTTTCTTCCATGCTAAGGAATCTTAATGCTGAAAATTTATTTTTACTATTTACTTTTTACTATTTACTATTTACTTTTTACTATTCAATTTAAAAAAATTTACTAAATAAGTTACTAAAAATTTGAACCTCTCCTTCTAAAATTACTATAATTTTATATCCAAAATTTACAATTTTCTATCCATTAAAATTATTATTACTAATAAAATACTAAATTTACTACTATATATATATATATATATATATATATATATTTTTTTTTTCATGAATCTTACAGTCCTGGCGAAGCTTCGTCGTCAATTTCGGTGTATAATAATAATGTTCCTCCGAATCTGGATCTTCCAAACGAGCAACAGGTGAACCATGAAGCTTGTTCTTCTCCTTTGGGTCATGCTCCTCATGCCAGATCTCCTTTCCAAAGATGAACATCGATTTTCTCAAATTCAACGGAACACTGTATTTTTATTTAAATATAATAATATTATTATTATTATTATTATTAAAAAAAAAAAGACCTTACTGTCTCGGTTATGATCGCAACCGAAGCAGTAGAGGTGACATACTGGATCGGTTGGCTTGACCCGAGGCGAAATCATTCAACTTTGGGCCTCGGTCTGGAACCGAGGCATAAAACTCTGGACTTTTTGTCTCGCCTGTATATGCCTCGGTCCAGGAACCGCTGTCGAATGACGAAAATAACCGGTGTCGTATCCCCTAACTGTACTAGTGCTGAAAAGCAGAAAATTGTCCCAGAACATTATAATATAATATATAAACTCGTTTGAAGTTAACAAAGTACTAAAAAATAATCCAAAACCTAAACTATCAAAAGTTAAAGTTAAACTAAATGTAAATATGTTCAACAACAATAATAAATCTTCCTATCTAAGTCCATCTTTGCAGAAGATAAGTTGTCCACTCCTGTTTTATCTTCTTAATTGTGTCCTTTGGTATAACAGATGTACTCTTGAAGCGCTGCAAAATGAAGAAAGATGCATTATGTACCTAAAACAACAAAGTTAAGTTGTTAGAAACTATAAGAATCTAAATAAGTTAAGCATCATTACCTCACTCCAGTCATTGACAGCTTGAATGATGGTCTTAATCCAAGACATGACATGATAGCCACATTCCCATGAATCTAGCTGCTTGTTACACTAAAATGACAAACTAAATAATCAAGCATTTAGATCATTCAATAACTAGTAAAATAAATTAGAACTATAAATACCTTACAACCTTTGAAAAATAATTTTTCCAAACTGTCCAATCGGACAATTCAAAATTTAACACAAACGATTAAAAGATTAATCGTTTGTGTTAAATTTCAAACGGGAACTAAGTTTCACTCAATTAGATACTAATAATCTAACATACCAATCATAACAACACAACAAAACTTTTATCACATGCATATTCAAAAGCCAATAACATGCATACGCAAAAGCCAATAACATGCATACACAAAAGTCAATAACATGTATATATCCAAAAGCCAACAACATGCAAATCCAAAAGCCAACAACATGCGAATTCGAAAGTTAATAACATGCATATCCAAATGCCAAAAACATGCATACCGAAAAGCCAATAACATGCATAGACAAAAACTTTTAAACAAGAATGCTAACCTTCTTAACCGATTACAAACGTAGTGGAGGATTTTGAGGAGTGGAAAATGCAAAAAAAACGCTGCCCAAGAATGCAAGAAATCGCCGCCCAAGGAAACGAGCAAAACTGCACCAAAACACAGCGAAAACTCATTTCAATCGGTTCAAATGGAAGATAATCAATCAAAGACTAATTTAATCGGAGTAAAAGTAAGTTTAAACGGTCCAAAAGAGAAAAAATAAACATGAAAATGCAAAGCCGCGAGAGAAAACACGAGGAGGAAGATGATGAATAGTGCGCGAAACTGCCCCGAGTTCGCGCAAATGTAATAAAACAGCCTTAGACGTCGGGGGCCTCCCCCATCGGACGTCTATAGAGACATCAGACATCCAACATAAGGGGCCCGAACGTCTATGGATATTTAAAAAATTAATTTTGGCGGAGGCTATACACGTCCGATATATGGGGTCCGGACGTCTAAAGAGACATTAGATGTTCGACATAAGGGCCCGGACGTCTAAAGCAATGGAACAGGGCACCTTTTCACCTACCTGTCAGGTCATTAGACGTCCGACATAGGGGCCCGGACGTCTATAGAGACATCAGACGTCCGACATAGGGGCTCGAACGTCTTAAGCAACACCGTTTCACCTACTTGGCAGGTCATTAGGCATCCGACATAGGTCTACACTGCGAAATAAAATGACTTTTGGTATTCTTTGCCACCATGAGACGTCCGGGTCCTTCCAGTCGGACGTCTTAGAGCTGTAAAAAATTATTTTCTACCACATTTTGGCGTCAGACTGGGAGGAGCTGACGTTTTTGTTAGTATAGTCGTCGGGGACTACTCCCGTCGAACGTCTACAACATTAACTTATTTACGGAAGTGTCACCGATCATTTTTTACATTGAATATTCGAGGGTCGAACGACTAAAAGATGACGTTAAAGTCCTTTTATGCACTAGTGTTAATTAGAGAACTAAAATAGGTGTCTTAATCGCCTATATATTACGAAAACATGAAATTGAGTAAGAATTGCTAGAGGGAAATAAAATTAATAATTATGAACTAATACTATATAAACACTAGCATGATTAGAATTATAGGGCTTTAATATATATTGGAAAAAAAATAAAAAAGGGTTTTAAAAATTTGTTCCTTGGCTTGTACAAATCGATGTGAAAGCACTTAAGATAACTTAGAATTTGATTAAAAAGAGATCGACATTCATTTGTCTCTAAATTAAAGAAGATATTTGGTCGAATGTTTTTAATGTGTGTTTGATTTGAGAGGTGAGAACCAGAAAGGTTGTCTTGTCGGAAATATTTGATGAGATATGAGGGGCATATAGATAGCAGAATTTCAAAGGTAGTTTGAGAATGGTATGAGTGGGGAAGAACAGTTAAAATGGAATTGTTGATAGCATAACATTCACTATGAAAATATTGGTCAAGTTGTGAGTGATATTATTATTCAGACAAGATATTATCCCTGTCCAATTATATTGTGCTACCGTAAAATATCATTCTAATATCTCACTCATTTGGCAAATCTATCATAGAGTAGTAGTATGATTATTAAGAAGTAGTAAATTTAATTAATGCCGAACCCCCAAAACATTGGTTTAATTAATGAATAGTATGATAATCAACAACAAATAAGAATATATTTTAGACAATTTTAATAATATATTAAGTTATAAAATAAGATTTACCTTTATTTATTTATTTATTGTAAATTCGTTTTATTCATTATAGACGTGAAATCTCTAACAAATATATTACATGTATAATATTAATGTAGTATATAAACCTCTTTACATTATTTTACAAGCTAACTTTTTAGTGTTAAATTCAAATTTTAAGATATTATCTGAGTTTATCTCAATAATTATTATTAAATTTATTAGGTCACTTATAGACATTGATTAGTTCCGTAAATTTAATATTGGTAAAGACCCTAATAATTTATTTTGTAAATTTATTTTACAAGTTTTAAAACACCCTATAATATTTAAGATTGAGGTCTAAACAAAAGAAAACTATAAAATTATTATTTTTAACTGATTTTGAGTTTATATTTTTCTTATGTTTAAAAATTAAGTTAGGCTTCAATTACTAAAATAATTGTAATGAATTGATATAAATATAAAACTTAAAAATGTCTAAATTATTTATTTTTTTAGCATTAACACACATGTGTACACTCACATACACATCACACCTACATCCACACACAGTGAACTTGTGGTTCAAAAATGATGTTTCCTAAATCATTTTATCTTATTGTTTTTTGCATATATAATTTTTATAAAAAAGTTTACACGAAAAAGACTTTTATCCCAATATGAATAATAATAAACTTGTGAACATTAATAGAAAACTTTTGCTATTTTTTAAATTAAAGAGTAAGTGTATAGGATTAGGAATAAATTTAAGAAACATATGAATAATATTATTTTTGATATTTTGTTGTTGAAAATTTTAATATTGATGGTGAATATAAACATAATAATATGACAAATTTTCATATGTTAATTGGTTGAGGTGAATATTGATGGTGCAACTAAGAGTTGTCCTAATTTGACTTCATATGTTGATATTTTTAGAGGAAGTCAAGGTGAATGTGTGAGCAAAATTTTAGCTTTTTCAGGAATACATATTTCTATTTATGTTGAGTTTATAGGGTCACATACTTTGAAGCATGCTTGGAGATAGAACTTTCAAAGCTTTTTTTGAAAAATGATTCTTCTCAAGTCTCATGGTTTTTTGGATTAATGAATGGTTCCTTGGAGCTTTAGAGAAAGATAGTGTCGGTGCTTGCATTTCTGTATGCATATACAATTCAAAGTTTCTTATGTTTTTCATGAAAAAATCATTGTGTTGATAAGTTACTAATTTAACTGTCATACGTAGAGAACAATACATGTGATTTAATATTTTATCTCAACGTATTTATTTAGATTTTTCATTATAAGTATAGTTTGCCTATATATTGTGAAGTGTAAATTTTATCATAAGTTTGACGTAGTTTTCCATACTTTATATTTTTTTATTTTTCATAAATTTTCATGTAATAACTAACCTATGAAAGATGTAATAGTGATACCTAACTAGGGTTGGGCATAATTAACCTAACTACACTAAATTATAGATTATCCATACTATATTAAACTATAAAAACTAAACTATTTTTACTAATAACTAAATTATACTATGTTGTGGTTCAGTTTTAAAAGACTGAACCTTTATAGTTACAGTGCAGTTAACTGTATAAACTATCTCTTTTATGTTTATCTTTTCCACCGTGCTTTGTGATAAAGTCTTTTCCTATTACTTTTTTCTTTCAATCATCGATTCACCACGGTTAGAAATTTTTTTGTTGATGGTCCTGTTCTATTATTGCAATTTTAGATTTAATTTTCTCATATTAAACTTATAAGTTTTTATTTCTGATTTAATTTTAGTATCTTACCTTAATTGGGGATTTTTTATTTAGTTAATTTTTATATTAATTAGCTGTTCTTAAGTTTAGACAATCTACAGCATAATTAAATTGTGTCTCATTCTTATTCAATTCTTCATGAGGAAACATAAACAAATTATCTGCCTTATGATAAATGATTTCTGTTAAATATAAAATTATTTTAATAAATTATATGTAAAAATTATATTCTGCATATAATAATATTTTATATGATCTGTATATATAGTCTAAAAATATATAATTTATCTTAAAGATAAAAATAAATAACAAAATTTAAAACAAATTGCCGTAAAAACTGTGTAACGGAAAAGTCAAGAGTTTGGTAAAACTGACTTACACTTGTAATCTGGAAATAGTTTAGTTATTAGTTAACTGGTATAAATTCAGTTTTTTAAAACTGAATTCTTAAATAGTACAGTTTATATATAATATCAAATAGTTTAGTTTTTTTGTAGTTTATTAAAAATATAGTTAACTGTAGTATATAATTTAGTATCTTATGCCCAACCCTATACCTAACACGACCTTGTCTAGAAAGAATGTAATAACTGATATGTAACACACTATATTATCTAAAAGGAAAATAATAACTGATATGTAACACACTATATTATCTAAAAGGAAAATAATAACTGATATGTAACACACGGTATAGATTGATGAAGTTAAAATATTTATTATTAGAAAACATTCATTTTCTTTTTGTTTTTTATTATAATATTTAATAACTATATATGTTCACTACTGATATATTCAAATGTAACTTTATATATATATATATATATATATATATATATTTAAAGCATTCTAAATATTCTATTTAATGCAATTCTTTATCTACTAAAAAGTATTTACAAAATGATAAAAAAGGATTTATATAAATATATATGTACTGTATACATATCTCATACATTTTATATATATATAGGCATCTTCCACAATTTGCTCTTGTATAATTATATGTTTTTTTCAAAATATAATCATTGTAAAATTACAAAAAAAAATCAACTAATGATATAGTTAAACATGCAATAATAATATTAAAATACATAAAATCACACATTAGATTTAAGGTTTAATTCTTTTCGACATCCCTATTTGTGTAGGAATGTCTCAGACAGGTCCTCGTTTTGTAAAGTGTATCAAAATGGTCCTTAATTTTGAAAATTGAGATCAATTGAGTCCTTCCCGTTAAGTTGGCTGGACGGCGTTAAAAAAATTGATGAGTGGGATGCTGAGGTGTCCTTTAATTACGAGGTGGCATGGCATCAGAAGAGTCTTGTTGACCAGCTTTGACTGATTCATAACGTGACCAGTGAAGACCTACCACATGTCAACCCCTTTCCCACCCAAAATTAGGGTTTCAGATAGGGGAAAGGAGGAAACCCAAAAACCCTAGCCGTCAGCCACCTTGAAGCCACCACCGTCAACCTTCAAATTGCCGCTATCCACCATCGCAAAAACGTGAATCGTATCAGCCACCAGAATCGCGATTCCTTCGTCCTCCGCCACCAAGCGTGATTCGATCTCCTTCCTCGCAAGCTTCGCCGCAACCTCCCCCAAACCAGAGATGCAAGCCTCTCCGAATCGCGCCTTTTTTTTCGCATCTCGCAGCTGCTTCGCCAAACCTTAGCGCCACAAAACCGCCGTGAAGACGCTGCCATGATCGCAACCACTAACCTTCATCACCCTCGCACCTGTCAGAGAAAACACGCAGAAACCCAATCACAGAGAAAATCAAAATCGCGCAGCTGTTCGAAAGCCATGGCGCGAATCATCTTCTCCTTCGTTCATCTCCACCTGTAACCACAATCAGACCTGCAAACAAACCCAGAAACAGAAGAGAGCCATCTCCATTCGGAAATTCTGGTGCGAGAAGCGGAGAAAGCATTTTCCCATTCTAACGGCGCGTAGGCAGAGGCACAAGGAGAAGCCCTTTCCCATGGTGGCGGTGAAGACTGGTGCCACGATTATGATTGCGGTGGCTTCTGCGAAGATGCAAAGACGACAATGGTGGCCGGTGAGGCTCGAGTTGGCGGCGCTGGTACGGCGGTGGTACGTTGCGTTTTGATTTACAGATTTCACTTTTTTAAATCTAAAAAACTCACCATTAAGCCAGGTCAATGCCACGTCAGTAACATTTCGTCATCTCAGCATCCCACTCATCAATTTTTTTAACGCCGTCCAGCCAACTTAACGGGAAGGACTCAATTGATCTCAATTTTCAAAATTAAGGACCATTTTGATACACTTTACAAAGCAAGGACCTATCTGAGATATTCTTACACAAATAGGGATGTCGAAAAGGATTAAACCTAGATTTAATAAAGGTCATTAATCACATAAAAGTAAGTATATGTTGATTTTTATTTTTACAAAAACTATGATTAAGTTTGGACTCAGACTAACATCTGGTTTGTTTAATAATTTACCATCTCTGGTATACAATATTTTATGACAAAGTAACTTTCTATATTGAGTATAAACAACACTCTCAACTTGATGCAAAATTCTCTATCCCTCCCATCACGTGATAACTTCATCCCATCACGTGATAACTTCATCTACATGACTCAGTCTATTAGTTGAACCTCGATGAATCATCGAAGTTATTAATCACATAACACCTCTACAATTTAGTAATACCTATCTCCTATTTTCTACTTAACACTTAACACGTTTATTTATCACTATAATATCACTCTAATAATTAATTACTTACAATTATCTCAAGAACTTTCATTCAATACAAAATCAATTTCAAGTTACTTGACATAATAATTATGACTACAAAATAATCAATATTTAACCAATAAAAATAAAAGTCACTAACAATTATCCATCAGTCAACCTTACACTCATGTAGAACCAATACAAACAAAAATATTTCACTATATCACATACATAATATAAATTACAAATTTAACATTTCTAAACTTCTCAATAAATCAGAATATATAACAAGCAACATAAATAATATAAAAATATTACTTTTAAATTGGCACTAAATCTCATACTATTGTTTAACTTGTTGAAGTTCACACTGAATGTTATTAATTTATCATCTAACCTAAAAATACAGATGATAAAAACAAAAATAAAACAACATAAAAATATCTTCAAAAAAATCCCTAGGATATTATTTAGATGCATATTAAAAAACTATGCATATAGAATTGAGAAAGAAAGAAGTTTAAAGATCACGAGGGAACAAACAAACATATTCAAAACAAAGTTTTTTTCCCTCTATAAATTTTATTATTTTTTATTTAAGCATATGTATGAAATAACATCTTGTTTAAATAGTTTAAACACTATTAAGAATCTATTAAGAAAATATACGTTTTCAATAAACTAGAATAGTTAATCAAAACATAATTATAAGAAGTCTATATACACAACTCTATTCTAAAAACTATCTACTCATTTACAAAAGATTTATTACTTTATAACCTAAAAAGAAACACTAACTATACTAAGCAGACTATACATTTCTACATTCACCGCCTAGGACCTACTCCACCGTTAGATTATTTTTCTTTGTTCACACTCATCTGGTGATCATTTCAAAAGCATACAAACATAAGCAAACAAACAAACACAAAAAGGGTAAACTAATATCAAAAGAATAAAACATGGAACTTTCAAACTAAGCACAACACTTAAAATATAATAACATCTAGACTCAAACATCCGGATACATGTATTATTGTCGAGCTATGGCGAGTTGTGTACTTGTGATGACCTTTACTGCTCTACAAAACTATTGCCAGTAGGTTTCACCTTATCACGCACAAGGTTAGTTTGTTAAACGCCTTAAACAAAGGTAAAGCCCTTACAATAGGACCTCCTACTACTCTCATCACACGTTTCATCTCTAATTTAGAATGGATGACCATTAGAGTGTCAGGATAACCCCCAAGACTAAGTTCCTACAATAATACATACACAACTTAAACAACCATCAAGAATTTCCCCTTAGAAAATTTTTTCAAACCATACTTTAATACATACATAACCTCATGTATAAACTATCGTATAATTCAATATATATTACTAAATAAGCTTTAAAGTATCAATACATCTCCCATCCATAAGAAACAAAAGAGAAGAAAGCAAAAACCCAACCTACATATGAGGCGCCCAATGCTAGAATCCTGGCTCTCAGCACCAAACCTGCTCACTCAATGAGCTCACCTAACGCCCAACAAAAGTGCAAACAGAGAGTTCTTCAAGCCCAACGAGAACTCTCGCCCAACCCTTGAAACACATAGTCATCATTCACTATTATTAACTCGCCCGACACCCAAAACCCATTGCAAAAATGTCGCTCGGCTCCAAAATGGAGCACTTAAGGCCTTGGAGCATAGGAGCTCACTATTTTGGCAGCACTAAGCGCCACATAGGGCTAGCGGCATACCAGATAACATCAACTTGTTATTCTGATTTAGATGCACCTTGAACTTATCCAAATGACTAAATTGACTTCTTTCACACTAAGATTGATGTAAAAACATGTTTATGGATGAAATTGAGTACCACTTTGCTCATTTGGTTAGAAACAAGATGCACTAGATCAACCCAACCACTCAAAAACACCTATAACCAATTTTATACATTATAAACTAGAATTTAGCAAACTAAAGGTCTATATAAGTCACAATTGACTCAACAAAAGATCTGAAACCTTCAATTTAACCAGAAACTTACTCTTTTAGATTTTCATCTATTAAAACCCTTAAAAATGGACCAAAAACAACTCAAACTCAATATATTAACTACTTACCAACTTAACATTAGATTTATGGTTATTTGAAGTTCTAGACAAGTTTGAAATGATCTAAAAACAACTCTCCAACATTAGTTTTAGTTCCAAAACCACTCATTTCGAAATTCACCTATCAAAAACTCAATTTAGACCAAAAACCAGTCCAACAACCTCCCTTTTTACTGTTATCAACTGTATAACAGATTTGGTATCTCTTAGGACTCCAAAACAGCAGCATTCAAAGTTCAAGGCAATACCAATTCATAATCGTTCACAACAATATTCATCAATAATCAAACTTCACGCATCAAACACAATTATTATTAAATAATCATCTCAAATGATAACATATATTCAATCAAGCATCATCCTCACAACCTAACAAACATAAATTCATACTTCTTGACACAAAATAAAGCAAATATTATCTTTCCTTTCCTGGTGGAAAGCTTAAACAGCTTTACTAACCCAAAAACCCGTGTCTAAACTCAAATAGCTCTAGTGGTACCTACAGACCATAAAATTATGATCAGGGTAGGTCCTTAGGACCACTAGTCGATGATGAACTAGAAAAGAAGGTTGGATGACACATGCGGCAAGAATACTTGTGTGTGTGTCTTACAGAGTAATCAAGGAAAAAGAGTAGAAACTAATTTATTCTATAGAAAAATCTGACCGGCTAAAGTTGAAAATTTCACTACCGTGATCGTTTAGGCATCTCCTGATCATGATCGTCAAAGAAATAACTCAAGAGCTAGAAAATTTAAAGAAAAGAGAGATGAAGTCTAGAAAAAAAGGTTCTAGAGAGATAGTAATCATTTTAGATAATGAGACGTTTTTATATAATTCTATTTATATTATTGAATTTTTAATATTAAAATAATATAATTTTATTAATTTAAAACACTTATTAATTGTAATATTTTATTTTCTAAGTTCTTATTATCTGATTATAAAGAAAAAAAAATTAGAGACCATTAAAAAAATTAAAAAGAAAATGCTGAAAAAAGGAAAACTATAAAGAGAGTTGTTATTTTGAAGGAAGATAAGAATTTGTGATTCTTAAGTCACTTAAGATCAATTTAATTTATTAAAATATCATACAATTGTTTAATCTATTAAAATACTTTTAAAATTCAATTTAACTTTGAGTTAATATATCTTATTTACCCCTATTATTATAAAGATTAGGAAAGCAAAAGGGAAAAAAAAAAATCTGAACTTGAAGATCAAAATTGAAGATCTAAAGAACAACTCGTACATACCTAACAGATACCTTAAGTTAAAATTGAGACGCTTTAGAAATTATTAATTTCACGTGTACTAACTTAGATTGTATCATGCTATCATGCACGTACTAACTTGAGTTATTGGAATATATATCTTCAAGATCTAAAATGATAATATAGAATAAGGATGAAGTTACTTTTTCGTTCAATTATTTATTCAAACTTTCATTAACTTTAGTTTTTTAAATTATTGAATTCAATGTGAGCTGATATATAAATAATAATAATATTATTATTATTATTATAAGATATTTAAAGTTATTAGATAGTGAAATACAGAATTAGTTTTAGGCAGTGTAGAAAATAGCTTCAACATTGATTTTATTTTTTTACATAATATTTTAGTTTTATAACAGAAATATATTTAAACAAAGTAAAAAAAAAAAAGAGAAACAGGAATTGTTTAAACTTTAGTAAACCTATATTTCAAAAATAAGTTTCAATGGAAGCTTATAGCCGGAGCTTATTTCACTATATGGTTTAGTTCTTTTTGTTAACTGAGACCTATTTTTTAAAATTTCTAGAATAATTCAAAATTATATATTTAAAACTACATGTGGTGGAATAACCGAAGCTTATGCCTATTATTAGGTTTATTCTTTAAACTTTTTTTTTTTACTTTTACCTACATAACCACATAACCAATAACGAAACAAATATTTTCATTAGGAAAAAAACTTTTTGTCTTTTAGGTTAAAAATAGTTACTAAGAATATTTTTTTTTATTAGCAAAAATATTTGCATAGCTTATGCTTTATAGGTTTTGTTTTTTTGGTTATTTATTCTTTGATTTATAGAAAGATGTCTGCTTTTCCTATAAGAAAGTTTAAATATCTTGGTTGTTACGTTTCTTTTATCAACAATGTTATCTAGTTTCTTAAATGCTTTTACTTATTCTTTAATAATAATTGGAATTTTACATATAATTTACACAATAAAGTTTGTATTGAGTATGAGTAAATGATTGAATTTAACATTCAAATTTAATTAGAATTAACATTCAAACATCCAGAAAACAAGACTTAAAATAGTGCTGCCAAAATGAGTTACTTAGTTCAACCTAATTCGACTCATTATAGATTGGTTACTTAGTGAACCAACCTAATCCGACTTACTTATTAATAAGTTGAAAATTTTTGAAACCAACCTAACCTATCACAAGTTGGTGGGTGTAAAAGGATTAACTTACTAACTCACTTAATTAGACGTTTTTTTTTCAATTAATAAAAATTACAAAAATTTTCTAATTCAAATATAAATAAAGGTAAATGGTCTTAAATTATATTTATAATCAAAGATAAAGTTTCATTCACACAAATATATCACAAATTTTCTCAACAAAACTTGAGTTACTAAGTATAAATTTGTGAATTTTTCATATTGTCTAATTATTCCACACAAAAATAATCACGCAAGTCTTTTTTCAATATTTTGTAAAATGACTATCCCAACAAAAAATATTTATTAGAAAAATTAAGTGACTTAGTGGGCCAACCTAGTTACCACACGTTAAATCCAAGTAAACCAGATTCTTAGTATGCCAGATCCAAAATCGGCCTATCTCAAAATTTTAAATTTTTTTTCAACCCAACCCAACATAAACTGAATCCGGATTGACTCACGGATTCTAGTTCGTTTTCACGACACTAATTTAAAGTTTGTCTTTGTTTACTTTTGCAAGTGCCTATACCCACTAAAAATTTGGGAAAAAAAAGCCTCTAGAAGTATATCCACCCTCTCAAATGGCAGGGTCTTAATTGCAATATCATGGCTGCACCCCAGGTTTTCTTCTTGAACCCAAAAAGATAGTATAAGGTTTTTCTTTTTCGTGTTTTAATTATAGTTTTGGTGGATATTGTGAATTATACCATTTAAAATTTAAAAATATTAATTTTACATATTTTGGAATATAAAATTTGAAATATAAATTTGTATTTTTGATTGTAAAATTATAATGTAAATTTAGAAGATAATTTAAAATTTAAATTAGATTCTAAATTGTTACATTCCAAATTATATAATCTATACATTTACCATCTATAATTCACAATACAATCTGAAATTTAAATTAGATTCCAAATTACATAATCAAAAATATAATTTTACATTATAAGTTTTACAATCCAAAATAAAATTTTATATATGAATTGTACGCTCAATAATACAGTTTTACATTAGAAATTATACAATTTAAAATATAATTTTACACATGCTATTGAAACGGAATAAATGCATAGAAGATCAAGGAGGTAGGCTCACACACTATGGAGCCAACGTTCAGAGTGACCTTAGGAAAACCTGAAATGAAATTAGGATTTTAAATTACATTTTAATAAGGTAATTAAGTTATTTCACTAAGTCTATGGAGTGTAGGAAGAAAACATGGGACTCCAGGAAAAAATCCCCCAATTGCATCATAAATATACCTCAACCATAAAAATTTGAGTGAAAAAATTTGCCGACGATCAAAACCGAATCGAAAGATAAAATATATTCCTTTTACAAAACAAGAAAAATCTACGGATTCTACAACTTGTATTGACTATTGTTATTTTTATATATTATAAATAAAGTGTGTGAAATACATTAAAATTAATAATATGTTCAATTTTTAGATTAAATAATTGTGAGTTTAATTTGTAATAAAATGTATATAAAATTGTTTAGCTCGTATACCTATGACTGTCCAAAATATTAAAAGTAATTATTAATATTAAAATGTTCACCATCATAGTAATTAATATTAAAAGTATCAAGTACTAATATTTCTAATTTGGATTAATTTTAAATAGTTGAATTTATTTATTTAATTTAAAATTAAATTAAATTGTGAGACCAACCTACAAACTTAGTTTTAAGTGAAATCTTGTATATGCATGAGAGAGACCCACCAAAAAAATAAGATCTTGATCTAAAGATACTCTATTTTATATATATATACATATATATATATATATATATATATATATATATATATATATATATATATATAATTTAAGATTCAAACTGTAAAATAATTCTAGAGAGCTTGATTGATCACGATCTTCTATTTATAAGAATAAATTAATACACAAATACATGATAAATAGGATAACTTTAGACACAATATAATCATGATAAATAGAGTAATCCTAGACACAATATAATCATGATAAATAGGGTAATCCTAGACACAATATAATTATGATAAATAAGATAACTCTTGACACACTATAATAATGATAAAATAGAATAAATATCCTAACAATATATATCCCATTGCAGTTGTATATATTATTATTTAAGTTGAAGACTATACTCTGACAAACAGAAAAAAAATGTAAGTGCATGATAGATTACATTACTTTTAACAAAAACTAATCAATTCAAAAAATAATAATAAATAGCATTAGTTTCAGCTTGTAGTTGAGGCTTGCTGAACTAAAATATGAAAATGGTAATATTGAAAAAACAAAACAATAATAGTGATTGGTAACTCTACATGTACAATCTATGAAATTTACTTGGTTCAAGGAATAGTTGTCAAAATTGACAGCGCTATTCAGCTGTTTTCAATGGAAAACAAAATTGAATCACAGAATCTGAGTATCATCCTCAGGTGTTTATAAATACTTCTACTTGTTTGCTTCAATAAATTCTCTGTACTCTCTCTTCATTTTGACTCCAGAGACAGTTCTGAAAAATAATCAGAGTATCCATAAGTGATAGAATTTATTAAACCATATATTTATAGTATAGATGATGCATGATAGAGTAAGAGAAAATAAAATCAAATGTTACTAACTTGAGCATCTCCTTATTTTTAAAATATTGCACACATGGAGTGCCCATTATTCCAGCTGCCTCTGCTATCTCTGGATCTTCTTCTATATCAATTTCAACATAATGTACATTCTCATCAAATTCATCAATAACCTGTAAAATGAGATGTTACAAAAACATTAAAAAAATCAGATATATGGAACAAAAAATAGTTTTATTTAGTTTCTTTGCCACCAGATCAGTATTAATGCATTCTTTTTATTCGACATTATTGTATGCAAATACATATTATTATGCAATAATTTCGACAAAGGGCATAAAACTTTTTCACAAGCAGACGAACTAAAAGTAGCCTTATTTAGTTTATTGGTGTTAGGATATTTATCCTATTTTTTCATCATTATATTGTGTCTAAGGTTACTCTATTTATCATGTATTTTTGTATCAATTTATTCTTATAAATAGAAAATTGTGAGAGGATCAATCAAACCCTCTAAAATTATTTTACAGTTTAATTCTCAAGTTGGTATCAGAGCGGATCAGTCCCACTCTGGTTTTTGTCTCGTAATATTTGTCCGACGTCACAATCCGTCGTCGCCCACCACCGTCCGGCCACCGTCTGCCGTCGCCGGCCACCGTTCGCCATCGCCGGCCACCGTCATCCATCGCTGTCACAGTTTCGTACCCTTAGGGTTTTCTTGTTCTCGCTGGTACTATTCGTCTTCTTCAAAAATGGGTCTGACAGTACTCTTTCTTTCTCCGGAAGTCTATCAATTACCTCCGAGAAGCTAAATGGAAAAAATTATCTATCATGGTCTGCTGTCGTTGAAATGTGTTTCCTTGGCCAAAGACATTATGACCACCTTGAGTGAGATGGAAGCCATGTGCCTACTGAAAAAGTTGATCAATGGAAACAAGCAGATTTCCAGTTGTGTGGCCTGTTATGACAATTAGTGGAACCCAAACTTCTTGTATCTTTGAGGGCTTTCAAAACTTGGCACTCCTTTTGGACGAAAGCCCAAAGCATTTGTGCCAACGATATTCAACGTCTCTATGACACTACGAACAAGCTTGCATCTCTTAAAATGGCAGACCATCATGATATGGTGTCCTTCATGACTGAAACCCAATCTGCTGTCGAAGAACTCAGGATGTTTTTGGAAGTGAACCCATTAGAGGATATCAAAAAGAAACTAGACAAATTTTACATGGTGTTGATCCTTCGTGCCCTACATCCCGATTTTGATCATCTCAGAGATCAACTTCTAACTAGTCATGAGGTCCCCTCTATGGAAACATTGACCACTCGCCTTCTGCGTGTCCCGGTACCTCAAACTCAAGAAGCGCATGAACTAGTGGAACCATCTGTCATGGTTGCCACACGAGGAAGAGGAGGACGTGGCACTAGAGGAGGAGGACGAGGAGGTCGGGGACGTCCTCAATGCACATACTGTAAAAGGATGGGTCATACTCAAGAGAATTGTTACTCCTTACATGGTTTCCCTTCCAAAATCGCCAATATTTCAAAGACTAAAACTTCCACTTCGAAGACGGAAACTTCCACTTCTATGTTTTCTGAGGATGAATATCAAGAGTATTTAAGGTTAAAGTCTAACAGCTTGGCACAACCATCTCAATCTCCTAGTACATCAACCGCCTGCGTTTCTCAATCTATGAAAGGTCAAAATTCATGGATAATTGACTCTTGTGCTTCTGATCACATTTTTGGTAATATCTCTTTGTTCTCATCTATTTCCTTTCGAGAAAAAACCTCATTTCATAAGCCTTGCAAAGGGATCTAAAACTTCATCCAAAGGAGTCGGTCATGTTTCTTTGTCTCCCTCCCTCAATCTCAACTCAGTCCTTTTTGTCCCTAATTGTCCTTTTAATTTAATTTCCCTAAGTCAGTTGACCAAAATGTTAAATTGTTCAATAACCTTTGATCATAAATCTTTTGTTATACAGGAGCGTGGTTTGGAGAGACAGATTGGAGAAGGATATGAAGCTGACAGATTATACCATTTTGGATCTCGTCCAAGGGTGTCCTATGTTGCTGCTCCTAATCCTAAAGTGCTACATGATCGACTTGGCCATCCTCATTTGTCCAAATTAAAAAAGATGTGTCCTGAACTTAGTGGTCTCCAAACCTTAGAATGTGAGTCATGTCAATTAGGAAAACATGTTAGATCTTCCTTTCCTAAAAGGTCTCAATCAATATGTAATTCTAGTTTTTCCATCATCTATTCTGATATATGGGACCTAGTCGTATCTCCTCCTTTGGTTTTAGATATTTTGTTACCGAATATTCAAGATGTACTTGGGTTTATCTTATGAAAAATCGTTTTAAATTGTTAGTTATCTTTACATCTTTTTTTAATGAAATCAAGAATCAATTTGGTCAAGTAATCAAAATATTAAGAAGTGATAATGTAAAAGAGTATTTCTCATCCTCCTTTTCTGCCATCTTGAGTTCCCATGGTATCTTATATCAGTCTACTTGTCATCATACACCGTAGCAAAATGGTATAGCAGAACGCAAAAATGGTTCACTGATATAATTGTCAGTGCAATTTAGTATGCTGACAAGGAAAAAATACTGTTAAAATAACATCATATTGCTTAGTTCAAACAGAAACCTTGACAAACCCAAACTACCCAGAACAAAAGAACAATCAAGTTACTGAGGTCGGCTCATATTCTCATTGAAATTCCCTATCTAACGAGCTCAATCATAATTATTTACCTAATTGATCAAAATTTCATTAAATCGTGGTATGGCCTGCCTGCCTCATCTCATGGGCTGCGACATGTATAAACTTGATATAGGCGCATATAGATCTTGTTAGAATAAGATTTATTAAAAAGTTGTTTTTGAGTTGTATCTGTTCTATACTTATGTTTTGTTTAGATTGAAGGATGGATTTGAGGAGGTGGAAAATGATGGATTTGAGGAGAGGTGAATGTGGGGTTGTTTGGATTAAGGAAAAGATGGTGAGAAATGAGAAGAAAGTTTGAGTGATTTGATTGACGTAGATGATAAAAAAAATGTTTTAATAAATGAAATTGTAAGATGACCAAATTACCCCTACATGGAGCAACCTCCTATGTTTGTTACTTAGGAGGAGTCTAAATTGTTTTGTAAATTGTGTTTCTATGGTCTCAGCAATCTTCACTTACATGGTTGGGAAAATTTAGTCGCATTGTTCAAATCTTTGAGCTGAAACACTATGAAACAAATCATTTTATCTTTTACTGTAATACCTCCCTTGGAAAATGTGATTACTTAATAATGTGTGTTAATGATATATAGTCATTATAGGAAATGAAGCTCCTAAATCTATTAGCTAAAGAAACGCTTGTACAATTATTTTCAGACCAAGGATCTTGAATATCTCATACATTTTAGGCATCAAGGTAGCCCAATCAAAGGAAGGAATTGACAATTCTCAAAGAAAATATGCTCTAGATATCCTAAAAGAGGGAATGATTGACTATAGACTAGTGGATAGTTCTATGAACCCAAATAAAATATTAACGAGAGCAGGATGAATCTTTCTCTGACCTAGAAGGATGCAGAAGACTTTTTTTGTAGTTGGTATTGTCAATCAGTTCATTGATGATAGGAATGCTGTCTTTTGTGGTCTAAGATACATCTAAAGGCCCCAAGACAAGGTCTATTATATGAAGATATAGAGACTAGCCAAATCTTTGAGAATTGTAATGCTAATTGTTAGAAGTGGACTTTAAGCCTAACTCAACCCTACAAAACCGGTTTGTAGGGTAAGGTTTGCACCCACTTATAAACTATAAATTGGCCTTATCTCTAGTCGATGTGGGACTTCCAACACACCCCCTCACACCGAGGTATATACATCTCGAGTGTGGGATTAGACATTTTTAATGGGTGGTCCGATAGCGGCCTGATAATGGGTGGAATATGCCCAGCAAACAACAAATATCGTTAGGATAGGCTCTAACCATGGCTCTGATACCATGTTAGAAGTGGACTTTAAGCCTAACTCAACCCCACAAAATTGGGTTGTAGGGTGAGGTTTGCACCCACTTATAAACTATAAATTGGCCTTATCTCTAGTCGATGTGGAACTTCCAACACTAATTATTCAAGATCTCCTATGAACAGAGGTTCTAATACAAGATATTGTCTCTTCACTAGAGGAAATATTATTTCTTGGAAAAGCATGAAACAAAATGAAGTTTCATTATGGACTGTTGAAGTTGAATATAGGGCCATGGCATCTCCCATTTATTAACTTGTGAGTAAAACAATTCCTTCATAACTAAAGTTGAGGTTCAGCAAATGAAGATGTATTGCAATAATCAAGAAACTCTCCACATTGTTTTCAATTTATGTTTCATGAAAGGACCAAACACAAATTGTCTTTCATTTTATTCGAGAAAAGTTGTTGACCAAGGCAATTTATATCGAGTTTGTCAGATCTAATGATTAACTTCCCTATGCATTAACAAAATCCTTGAGAGGGTCTCACGTTGAATTTAGTTGTTCCAAACTTGATACATTCCAGCTTGAAAGGGAGTGTTAAAAATAGGTTTAAAACAAGCTTTATTAGAAAGTTAATTTGAATTATACCTATCTATATCTAGGGTCTTAGAGGTGCGTTTAAATGTTTTCTACTCTTTTCTCTCTTATTTTTGTATCTCAAATCTCTTACTGTTTCTATATATATAAATATGAGAACCTAAGAGAGCCTTGTACAAGCTTTCTAAAATATATTTTCTCTCTATTATTTTTCTCAAGTGATCTAATCTCCATCTTAACATAAAAGTTATCACTGTGAATATCAGCTAATATTAAAGTTCGTGTGATACTACTCTTTGACATTCAAAGAGACGGTGGACTTTGCTTAGTTCATGTTCATTTTTTATTTTAACCTTTGTGAATTGGGTTATATGTTCCTTGGCATCTTTTAAGATATTTTATTTGTGTACTTAGTGGTTCTTTCTTCTTTCTCTTCTACAGTGTTTCTTGTATTAAAATATAAAAAATATAACAGTGTGCTACAATCATATAAATAACGAGTTGATCTTATATAATCATGATATTGTTATAAACATAAGAATAAGGAGATGATCCTATGTAATAAAAAATATCTAGATTATATATGTATTATTAAGAACGTTTTTATTTATTCCTGTATCATATCTTTGTTATTAGAGGATATCAAATCTCCTCTATTTATTGTATTGATTCATTTTTCTCAATATAAATAAAGCATATGTGTTGGCTTAGATTCACGGTTTCAGCTCAATATTTCTCTCTTCCCTAGAGTTTAACCGTGCATATAAGCCTTTTCAAAACCGTGTTGGTCTTGTACACTCACTATCCCCGGAGGATTTTTTTTTCTACGAATCTTTCTCTCAGATTCGCTCACTGTTTTGGCACCCTCTCCCTTTCCTCCAACTTTTCTGGAAAAAGAATGTCATCCAACACCAAATCAACCTCCAAAATAGATTCTCCCATCCTTTCTAACCATATCGTCAATAATGAGAAAATGGATGGGTCTAAATACTCCACTTCCATTGTTGAGACACAAGTTGTTGTGAGTTCCTGGCTTATACATCTCCAACAACAGTTCAAGACTAAATCAAATGGTGACCAATCCGCTAGTACAACTTGTTTTGTAGCACACACTAGTAGTAATTCTTCAACTTGTCACTCTATCGCCTTCTCTTGGTCCTTGGGTTATTGATTCAGATGCAACTGCTGACATATTTGGTAATCGTTATCTTTTCTCTTCTTTTACTAAATCGAGCAATTTGTCTTTTATAACTGCTTCCAATGGTTCATAAACAAAAGCTTGTGAAATTGGTATTCCAACCTTTCTCATCCCTTACTGTTGACTAAATTCTTTATGTCCCTAATTGCCCTTTTAATTTATTGTCTTTTACCTAATTGACCCAACCCCATGATATTCTTCTTACCTTCATTAAAAACAATGTTACCTTGCAAGATCGGACGTCAAGTAGGACGATTGATGTTGGATGTGAGTCACATAACATTTACTACCTCTAACATCATCTGTATGTGAATCAATGGTCTCTCCAATGCTTATATATGCTCAATTAGGACATCTCTAATTAAAAAAATTACAGATTATAAGAATAAGGAATTGATCCTATATAACTAGGAATATCTAGATTATATATGTATTATTAAAAACATCTTGGTTAAATCACTTCCGCAGTCCCTATTTCTGTTGGGATTTCTCAAATAGGTCCATTTCTTATTTTTTTTCCCAATTGAGTCCCTAAAAGTGAAAAACTAATGCAATTGTCTCTCTGTCGTTAAATTGGGTTAACGGGTTAACTTTCAGGTGATGTGTCAGTGTGAGGTTGAACAAATTAAATGACGTGGCACATTCAGAGCAAGTTACGTGGAATATATAATTAAAAAAAATGTTTCTGAGAATTGAAACCCAAATTAGGGTTCATCATCTTCAACCTTACCTTTCATCATCTTCAACCCTAGCGATTGATGCTCAGCCCTAGCGATTGATGCTCAGGGTTCATCACGAAATTAGGGTTTATGAAATATGAAATTAAGCACCACCAATTTAGGGTTTATGAAATATGAAATTAAGCACCACCAATTTAGGGTTTATCAAAATCAAATTGGGTTCGAGATTAAAGACACAACAAATCACAAATTCATAGAGTTCGAGATTGGAGTGGAGTCCAATGTCTCCTAGGACCTCTCCTTCGAAATTAGGGGTTTTCTCATGCTTCTGTTTGCGCGAGAGAGATGAACTCGCAATGGGTTTCTGTTTTTGTGTTTGTGATGTCTCTAGGTTTGCAGGTTGGTGGATTTGTGAAGGAGACTTGCGAAGATGAAGGATGTGTTGGCTCTCACAATTGCTCGAGGAAGGAGAAACGAAGGCGCTGGAGCTCTCACGGCGTGGTCTCGTGGCGGCGCAAGGAGTTCGTGATTCTGGGTCTTGCGCAACTAGGGTTTTGCGATTAGCGTTCGATGGTTTTGCGATTTATGGGCTTTATTGTGTACATGTTTCATGGCGCGAAGAAGGATGATGGAGAAGGATGCCATAGTTGTGCGTTTTGAGCTTGAACGGTGCTGACGGCGGCAACTTCGCGTTGCGGAGGATGGCGTGGTGGCCACAATTTGGTTGCATGTCGGCCGGTTGTGGTTGTTGGTAGCATTGCTGAGCAAGAAACGACGGTCTAGTGGCAACAAATCAAGGAATATGTTTTTTAATTATATATTCCACGTAACCTGTACTGCATATGCCACGTAATCTAACATAATGGTCACGTATTTAAAATATTCCACATCAAACTGATAGCTCATGAGAAAGTTAACCCCGTTAACCCCATTTAACTGCAGGAAGTCACTTGCTTCAATTTTTCACTTTTAGGGACCCAATTGGAAAAAAAATAAGAAAAGAACCTATTTGAGAAAACCCAACAGAAACACAGGGTCTGCGGAAGTGGTTTAACCAAACTTCTTTATTTATTCCTGTACCATGTACTAATTATTAGAGGAAATCAAATTTCCTCTGTTAATTGTATTGATTCCTTTTTCTCAATCAATACAAATAAAGCACTCATGTTGTCTTAGAAACACACAGATTCAGCTCAATGTTTCTCTCTTCCCTCAAGTTTAACAGTGTGACAGTGCATACCTGTTAAAACATCATGCATAGTTGACTTTGCTTTCCTTTTTTTTTTAAGGTTTTGTATTAACAGAAGATAAAATTGTGTACTCATTCGTAGTGTCACAGGATGAAAATACAAGCAAGTATTATGAAATCTAACTTCAGGATTATGATATAATTTTTTAAATCCTCCCTTTTTCACATACCTTAGTAAGGATTGGCTTCAATGTCCTACATGGACCACATGTTGGTGATGTATATAATACACATATAAGCCTTGGACTTTCATGGTACAATTTTCGTAGAGCATACTGTAAAGAGGAAATCACAAGGCAAACAACATATTATAGTGTGGACGTCACAAATAATAAGACTTAATCCTATCAACATCAGCATCTGATTAGGAAACACATACCTGTCCCTTATGCTTTGTAAGTGTAATGTCAAAGCCCTCGTGAACATCCCTTTCTGTTAGCTCCTTCTTAACCTCTTCAGTTTTGGGCTGTTACAAGTAATTAAATTGGAAGGTTGAGATTCACATTGGATTCAGTTGCACGAATCAACTGGTTTAATGTAAAGTATGTTTTCCTTAAATTAGTAATTAAGAATTAATATATAGTATTAACTAGCACCAGTTTTATGATAGCTAAAGCAATATAACTTAACTTTAGCAAAAGAAGAAATATTTAATATGAAATACATATAGTAGTTCGGTATATCATTTATTCATATTTTCTCCCAAGATATGACCTTCCTGTGGAAATATCCCAAAGAGAAATAGATGACAAGCTACTTGGGAAAACCTGTTCATAAAATTAAGGGTAGGTGGTAAATGGCTTCCATAACCAGGTCCATCACCAATAACTTGGTATTAGATATATTATATCTTTTATCTTTTAGTTAGTTTATTATTATTTCTCATTTGTATTTTGGGCTTAGCCCATATTTCTTCTATTATAAATAGAGAATCCTATGTGTGTATTTTACACAAGGGGGATTAATCTAAATATAGTTTTTCACTATATTCAACATGGTATCAGAGCAGGTTCTCTGATCTTCTTCCGAGAGAGAGAGAGAGAGAGAGGGAGGGAGGGAGGGAGGGAGGGAGGGAGGGAGGGAGGGAGGGAGAGAGAGGGAGGGAGGGAGGGAGGGAGGGAGGGAGGGAGAGAGAGAGAGAGAGAGAGAGAGAGAGAGAGAGAGAGAGAGGGAGAGAGAGAGAGAGAGAGAGAGAGAGAGAGAGAGTAGTTACAACGCAGTTCAAGAGAAAAATAGGAGAGTGTTGATTGTTTTGGAAAGGAGAAAATCCACGTCTCATGATTATAAAGACATGGGAGGGAGAGAAAGTTCAGCTCTGCTCAACAATGTTATTGATATTCGTTCGGTATCACCTTGTTATCAATTCCGAGATTGCTTGATCAATAAAAATTATTTTACTGTATTTTACTTCTTACCCTGCTGTTCTATAACAAATTTAAATGACTTAATAAAGAAAATTCTATGGCTAACTTCATTATCCACTAACAATTAGATACACGGTCTTTATTAAGTCATGTAAAGTTATCCAAATTATAGAACATATAAGTTTGTCATACAAATCTTGCCAAAATTGCATATGCTTCTGTAGAATGTATAATTAAGACTAGAATAATAAAGATATATTAAATTGGTAACGTGATTTGTAGACTTAGTCTACAGTGTTATTTATGCGGAAAAGGAACAGTGAGTGAAAATAAAATAGGAGTTCTTTGAAGTAAAATACCTGATGGAACTCTACAAGAAGATCTTTGCTCACAAGATATCTCTCAACTGATAAAGCTGCAATGCATCCAGAACCAGCAGCAGTTATAGCTTGCCTCCATTCATGGTCCTATAAGAATAAGAAAGAACTTTTATAAATATACTTAGGACAGTTACTTTACTGCATTTTTTATTCAGTCAATAAAGTTTCCGGTAAATTTGCTTAGTCAAACATATGTTCAGTTTATGTACTACAGCATCATACTTCAATTAAGAAGGAAAAGGGTCAAAATCCTGTCCCCATAAAATGGCACATCAAATGCTGCCTCAGCACATCAAGTGGGTTTGCCAGACGATGTAGAACTTCTCAAAAACACAGAGAACAAATGATGCTATTGTGCTATGTTAAAGACTGTTAAAACGGTATACTATAATACATCAAGTCATTAATTATTTTAGGCAATGTAGTGTTGATTCTAATATGCTAGAGCAATCAACTACATAAGCAGAAGGCACTCAATAGGATAGGATACCTGCACATCTCCAGCAGCAAATACACCGTCAACTGAAGTTTTTGCAGTACCCTCCTCAACTAGTACATAGCCAGAGTGATCAAGTTCGACTTGGCCTTTCAACAATTGTGTATTTGGTGAATGGCCTATGCCATAAAACAGCCCTTTTGCCTCAAGCACAGATTCCTCCCCAGTGTCAACCTTCCGTATTAAAATGCCAGACATCTGTCCTTTGGTGTTGCTTACAAGATCCACTGCCTCTGTATTGAAGTGCACGGTGACATTGGGATTGTCATACACTCTGAAACATTCGTGATAATCAACCTGTTAAACAAACATTCAGGTAGTTGAAAACTCACATACAAAAGTTTTATTAGTGGATAATTCACCATCACAAAGAAAACAAAGATAGATGATACAAATTCCATTGTTTTGTCTTATAAAAAATTTAACAGAGTTAAGCAACTTCTTGAGTATCTATAGTCTAGAGAATACCCAAAACCAGGTTCTATTTAGTCTCTTCTTTAAGACAAGCATTCACTTCTAGACCACCAGATAAAATTATTTTTATAAGAATGTTTCCACTATGTAATATCTTTGGGCTCAGCTTAGAAACGTTGACTATTTCATAGATCACAGCAAAATTTTACCATATGCAAAACAAAAGTAAACTCTTTCCACAAAATACATCATGCTAGAATGAAGATCTATAACACCATAGCATAATTTCAAAACCACTACGGAACTATAATTTTGAAAAGAAATTTAATATAATTCTAATATTTAGCCATAAATGTAAAACATTTTATTCCCAAAATAAATTATATCTCTTCCTGAATTAAAATGGTATCATAACATGATACAATTATTTTTCAAGTCTACAGGAACTACAGAGATAATGACAAATATTATCAAAGAAAATATGCTTATTATCCAATGATGCATTTTGCAAGAACGTGATTGTGATCAAGTAACATCTTTGCTTACGTCTTTACATGGATATGAAGAGTGAGGAACTGTTGTTTCCCATGACTGAGAATAATTAAGATAAAATGTTCTATGTCCTTAGGATAATATAGTTTTCATATACACCATAAAGCGAGGTACAAGCAAAACCTTAATCTAGGATATATTTTGCAAGGAGGTCAAAAGAAGCTTGAACTTGGCTAACAAAAGGCCCACATATAAAGCATTGAAATAGAGAATGCTAAAAATTCACTTAGAGATAAAAGAAATTATCATCATGTGTATGGCAAGTAAACAAAATAGGAACCTAAAAGTATAAGGTAACAAATAAAGAACATATTGTTCATAATAATACATATATAAAGGTTCAGCAACAGAGAATCCACTACAGACAATAAGATTAAAAAAAAGATCTAAGAAAGATTGTATAAGACTCTATCTTTCCCACTGGATTAGTGTGAGCGAGTGTGTGGGGGAGAGAGAGAGAGAGAGAGAGAGAGAGAGAGAGAGAGAGAGAGAGAGAGAGAGAGAGAGAGCTGAAGTTATACAAAATGAAGTGTATATAAGTAGGTAATTACCAAGTTCAATTTATAGATTGTCCATGATACACTCAGACTATATTCACAAGCAAGAAACGACAAATTTTAATCAGACACACCTATCTTGCATAGCTTTGGAAGCCCTCAGTTGGTCCCGACGTACAAGTAAATGGACATGGCGAGCATATTTTGTCAAGTATAATGCTTCTTCTGTAGCAGTATCCCCCCCTCCAATGACAGCGAGAACTTGACCTTTGAAGAGAGGAGATGCTCCATCACAAATTGCGCAAGCACTAATTCCTCGGCTCCAAAATTCATCTTCTCGAGGTAGCCTGAGTCGTTTTGCAGTAGCTCCAGTAGCAAAAATGACAGTATGGCTCTTAACCTGAATTATGATTCAATCAAGAAAACCTGATGTGACTACAACTGCTTTTCTTCCCAATAAACACAACCAAAAAGATAATAAAATTAAACAAACATATCGAAAGATTAAAAGTAATGGCAATAATTTCAGCATATCCACCGTAAATTGAGTGACGTTCAAGCCAGGACCCACATTACGAAGGAAATATACTTCCTATATTAATTTCAAAATAAAAGCTTTTACCAAATATGTACAAGAATTTGCATAAATTTAATTCCAAACAAGAAAAGCATCACTGGGTGGATTAAGAAAATCAATAAAAATAAAAGATAAAACCTTGAAGCTTTGGGAATATCAATATGTCTACGCAATCATGAAATTGTAAATCAGCTTGCTGCTAGTGAATATATCACCTTACGTTCACTACTTTGGACAGTGAAAGGGCTACTTTTCACATCAATAGCTTCAACATCTTCCTGATGCAATTCTGCACCCCAACGTTCAGCTTGCCGTCGCATCCTGGATAAGCAGAAAATATGAGAATTCCAAAGACAGGTGAGTGAAAACAATTACAAAGTAGTTTTAACACCTGTCCATCAGATCAGGTCCACTGATGCCATCAGGAAATCCTGGAAAGTTCTCCACTTCAGTTGTAGTCATTAATTGTCCCCCAGGGACACCACCAACTTGGTACCCCTCAAACACCACAGGTTTCAAATTGGCACGTGCTGCATATATTGCTGCTGTGTATCCTGCGGGGCCGGAACCTATAATTACCACATTCTCAACTCCTTTTCCTGTGAGAAGAAAAAGGATGCCACAATCAACTTTTCACGTCTATCAATAACAAAAGAAAGACTATACAAGAGAATTACATTGTCACAAAATAAGCACAAACTCAAGTAAAATCCAATAATAACATTCTCGGCAAGTAAAAAGCCAACGGTACTACAATTAGAGAAGACATTAAACTTCTACAGTCATTAAAGCAACAACTGCCAGAAAGGTCGACACTAGCTTTGGGCCGAGAGAACTGGGCTAATCAAAGAGTTTTAACATGCATTGTCAATGTAAGTTTTTTACATTTTCAAGCAATAAAGTCATGACCTTAAAACAATTATAGTAAAAGTTAACAAATTTTCCATACATAATGGTTGGTAAACCTTGACATTGTCAATGCATACAACAATTTACTCAAGGAAATAACCAAAAAAATTAGTAACAATGATGATGATGAGAATGCGTTTATTCAGTAGTCTACATGACTAAGTGAGGCTAGTCAATCCCCACCAAGACAAGCCAGAACAAATAATTAACAATCACACAGCACAATGCAAGCTTTTCGCTATAAAATGACAAAACTACCTTCCAAACTCCAAGTGTTTGATGCCTCCATCTCAAATACTCGTTCTCGACAATTAAATACAAATTATCAAGCCCGTAGCTACAACCCACCATCTTTTCCATCACCGAATCGTCATGAAACTGTTTCCCTTACCTTATATCAATTGCTAAAGCTTAAAACAAAAACCTTATTGACTAGTCTAAATGATAATGATGAAGATGATGATGCCCTTATTGACTAATCTAAATGACTAACTGAGACTGCAATCAAACCTCACAAAGACAAGCCACGACACACGACACTCATTCAACAACCACACAATTCAAGCTGTTCGCTCTAAAATTGCAAAACAGCCTTCTGTCTCAAATGCCTGTCTCACGAATGAAATACGATTTATCTAACCCCGTACCTACCACCCACCATTTTTCCCAACACCCAATTCTCACCACACGTTTTCCTCACCTTTGTGCTCAATTCCAATCAAACGTCACAGGTTAAACCCCAATCCTAACTACACAGCTGCCACTAAAAAAAGATTAGCAATGCAGACTTATCCCCCACACTAGCACCACCATCAATACTCGCTCTCATGCTTCAACACCGATCCTCCAAAACCAACTCACAATTCGAAACACAACAAAACCTCGTTTTCTCCGAAAATCTCCAAAGCAAAGCTTAATTGAAAAAGCAAAACAACAAAAACAAAATTAAAGACAAATCGCATTGAATTCGCCGCCGTGAGAATACGGCCACATTCACGCAAAGTAGTAGTAGTCGCGGCGAGGAAAGACCTGGCGCAGCGACGGAGGAGGAGGAGGCGGCGGCGGCGGCTACTCGAAGGGGTTGGGGGGAAGGGCGGGGTCTGAGGGCCCGCCGCGAGTTGAGGAGAAAGAGGCGGTGCTGTGGCGGCGGGGAGAATGCGGCGGATGAAGGAGCGGCGACGGAGGTGACACGGTGAGTCGGGACGGGACCAAGTCCGAGTCCTATCTTGGTAGCAGCCATTGGGCTCTTTGAGACCATACAAACTGCATAAGCGACTTAAAACAGTTGAAGCGCTTTCTCTTATGTTTTCTGGTTACTGGAGCGTGCAACACACGCACTCCAACCAAATCCTTTCGCTGCAAAAATTTGGCTCCTTCTGCTATTAAATCGACTAGAATTTTTGTTCTTAGCCTCCGAACATTTTCCAACACTAAATATTACCTTTTTTTTTTCTCACTAGATATTTCAACTCTGCTTCTGATATTTGTATTAGTAAATCCTGTAAAAAGAAGTAAAAGCTATACTACATTTTTAGTATGTTTTCTTTTGTTCATAAAAAATTGTTAAATAAATATTAAATAACAATATCAATACAATTTTATTATTAATTTTACCTCTCAATTCAGATATTTTACTCTTACTCAACTATCCGATGTATTAAATTTAATTCCAAAAGAAAATAAAATGGGATAAACGTGAAAAACATGTCTTTCATCTGGTTACTATTGACAACAACTACTTTCTACGTTAATGTATGTGTTTCTATATCTATGATCATTTTTTTAATACATTATGTGATTAAGAAATTAAGCATTTTAATTATTATTTTTAAAAAATAGATGAATTGAAAAGTTAAAGTATGAAATAAGGTACTTTTTTTTGTAGTTTTCGGGGTAAAAAGTTGAATATGTTATTAGTGAAGAACAAAGAAAAAACTAAATTAATAATTTTTTTTATTAAAACAAGCATGAATTAGTTAAAAATGATAATTATTTAAATTATACAATACAAGAAGCATAAGGAAAATGTTGTTCAATGTGTGTTTACGGATAATATACTGGTAACATTCAATATCATTCAATTATTAATAATTCATAAAAGATTAAAAAATTATATACTAAATTTAATCCAAAATCTTAAAATTATATATATATTATATTTTTATGTATTATTTAACCTTTTTATTTTTATTTAATATTAAACTTAAATTCGAACTGAATTTACTATAATCTTGTTTTTAAGTGAGATTATTTCACATTGATATATTTTATGTCAAATGGATTCATACGATATTATTATAAATCAGTCACTTCGAATTGAATGATCAATTTTGAAATCACTCTTTAGTTATTTGAAAAATACATTAGAAAATTCAACATCAATAAATCATGACCAAATATATATAATAGACCACAATATTGAAAAGTCCTGCGCTATGGAAGCTATAAGATTAGATTATAAATTATTCAACCTAAGATTAGATTATAAATTATTGATAACTAAAGTCTTCAAACTTGAGGCTTTTCAGAAGCTCATAAAAATGATAAGAGTGGTTGATTTCAATTAGAGGTTCCAAAAGTAAATCAACTTAAATTATGTGAAATGTATTAAAAATAAGACAATTTAACTTAATTTACATTTTGATGAACAAAAAATTTTGTAACCTAGTTTTATCTATCTTAGGATGGTAAATTAAGTGAGTTGTGATAATGTTGGTGTCGTAAAGAGTTTGAGAAAGGAGAGAGATAGCGAAAGGAAAAGTTATGCAAAGAACAGAGAAACAATGTATTTCTCATTAACGATGAAGCCAATATATGTACAGGATATAGGAGAATTGTCATTAGATAGATAAAGTTGTTATGTAGTTTAGATTTACATTTTAACACTCCCCTTTAAAGCTATACTACTTAAGGATCTAACTCCAAGTGATTCTCTTAGTCTTTCAAATTTGTTTTGACACAAGGCTTTAGTGAAGATGTCTGCGGTTTGCTCATCTGTGTTGCAATATACCAGTTCTATCTTTTCTTTACTGACTTGATCTCTGAGATAATGAAACTTGGTTTCTATGTGTTTGCTTCTGCCATAAGAGATTGGATTCTTGGATAAGCTGATAGCAGATTTATTGTCCATCATTAAGCGTGTTGGTTTACAGTGCTCAATCCTCAACTCTTGTAGAATAGCTTCCAACCATGCACACTGACAAGCAGTTACAGTGCTCCCATTAATTTAAACAGATACCCAAAAGTGCTCTTTCTATCCACTTGATCGCCACTCCAGTCTGCATCACACCATGCCTCTAAAACATCATTTGTGCAGTCAACTTTCCTGGGGAAATAAAGACCATGGTCTGCTGTTCCCTTCAAATAGCGTATAATGTGCTTGGCAGCAGCGAGATGAGATTGTCTAGGGTCGTGCATGAATCTGCTGAGGATTTCGACTCCGAAACTGATGTTCGGTTTGCTGTTGCATATGTAGCGGAGAGTTCCTATGATATGTTTGAACAATGTTGCATCAACTTTGGTTTCTTCTTGCTGACATGAGACTTTCAAGTTGACCATGACAGGAATGGATGTGCAGTTACAGTTCTTCAAGTCAAATCTTTCCAAAGTCTTTAAAATGTACTTTCTTTTATGTATGAACATTCCACCTTCTGTCTGCACGAATTTCAGTCCAAGAAAGTAACCCAAGCTGCCAAGGTCTGTCATTTCGAATTCATTCATCATCTTCACTTTAAATTCTTCAATCTCCTGTGTGGAGATCCCAGTGACCAATAGGTCGTCAACGTACAAGCATACTACTAGAGTACCTAGTTGCTCAACAAGTTTCACGTAAATTCCATATTCAACTATACATTTTTTAAAACCATACCTGATAAGCAGTGCGTCAATATGATTGTTCCAGGCTCGTGGTGCTTGACGAAGGTTGTATAAAGCTTTGTTCAGTCTATATACTTTCAACTCTTGTCCCCTTTTAACAAAGCCAGGTGGTTGATTTATGAAAACTTCTTCTTCAAGTGGGCCATTAAGGAACGCAGATTTGACGTCCATCTGGTGAATGATCCAACCATTGAAGTTGGCTATGGCAACGACGAGCCTTACAGTCTCTAATCTTGCAACAGGGGCATAAACATCAGTGAAATCTATCCCGGGTTTCTGCAAGAAACCTTTTGCGACCAACCTAGCTTTCAGCTTTGCAACACTTCCATCCGGTTTGTACTTAGTTTTAAACACCCATTTTACCTCTATGCTCTTTTGTGCTGAGGCAATTCCACCAGCTTCCATGTCCTGTTTTTTTCAATAGTTGATAGTTCTTCCAACATAGCTTCCCTCCATTTTTTAATCTCAATGGCTTGTTCCCACGTGAGTGTTTCTACACCTGCCAAGAGAGCATAGTGGAATATATCACCTATGTCTGTAATATCACTGTCATTAAACAGTTCATGATCTGCGAGTCTCGTGGAGGGGAATCGCGTTCTCTGTGGTCTTCTGGCTTCAACAACTTCATTAGTACTAGGTTGTTTGGTCTCCTCGGTCCTATTCTCCTCTAGCCAGGTAGTCACCACAGCACTAGATTGCTCCATTGGGTTACTCTTTGCATCAGACCATCTAGACGTAGTTGACTCCTCTACTATCACGTCCCTGCTGATCGCGATTTGTCTCTTCACTGGATCATACAGCCTGTATGCACCGGTTGGATGATATCCTACGAGGATGAGAGTTTCACTTCTGTCGTCCAACTTCTTTCTTCTTTCATCTGGGATGTGCTTATAGCAGACTAAGCCAAAGATCTTCAAGTATCGCACATCAGGTTTCTTCCCTAACCAAGCCTCTTCTGGCATGCATGCTGGCAGCGCTTTGGTGGGACTCCTATTCAACAGGTAGGTAGCCGTCGAGATAACTTCTCCCCGTAGGTAGTTAGGAAGACCTTTCCCTTTGATCATACATCTGGTCATATCCAAAAGCATGCGATTTCTTCTTTCAGCTAATCCATTGTGCTGGGGTGTGTAAGGCGCTGTAACTTCATGTAGAATCCCTTTGTCAGCACAAAATTTGCTCATTTCTCCAGAGTTGAACTCGCCTCCACCATCAGTTCTGAGAATCCTAACTTGTTGACCTAATTGTCTCTCAGCCATGGAACAAAATTTAACAAAGCGGTGTAAGTTTCTTTCTTTTCTCTTAGCAAATATACCCAAAGCTTTCTGGAAAATTCATCTACGAAGAGTAAAAAATACTTGTTACCTCCTAGAGATGGCACGTCAAAAGGGCCACACACATCTACATGCACCACATTCAACAGTTGTCTCGCTCTCTTGGGTGCGTGTCGATCTTCTGATTTGCTTTCCAGTAGCACAACTCTCACATACTTTGTTTGGTGCAACAAATGTAGGGATGCCTCTCACAAGATCTTTATCTTTCAGTTGACATAGGCTCCTAAAATTTAGATGCCCATAGCGAAAGTGCCACAGCCATTCCTTTTCTTCCGTAGCACTTGTTGCAGTCAAACACTGTATCTCTGTTGCATTCAGATTTACTCTAAATGTTCGATTTCACGCAAGGGGAGCTTTGAGTACCATCCGCTGTCTCTCGTCGAATACCTCGATGTGTCTCTGTTGCATTGTCATGGTATAACCCTTTTCAAGAAGTTGGCCGAGACTAAGAAGATTGCTTTTCATTGTGGGTACATATAGAACATTGTGCATGAACACCGATCTTCCATCTTTGCGAGTGATTAACACCTTGCCTGAGCCTTCAGCTTCAATGACGCTATTATCTGTAAAACGTATTGTGCCCTTGACACTTGTGTCTAAATTGAGCAATCATTTTCTATTACCCGTCATGTGGTTGGAGCAGCCCGTATCCAAATACCACGACATTTCTTCCTCTACATGGCTTGTTTTCCCAATAAGTGACACATATTCTGTTTGGTCGACCTTCTTTATACATTTGTCTGTTACCCAGTTCGTATTTTGAACGTATCTCTCTTGTGTTGTCTTCCAACCATTGTCGTTCCTGTCATGTGCAACAACACTCATCAACAAAACGTGATCTGAGTCTGATTCAAGTTCTTCTTTTGCAAGATTTGCTTCGTCTCTATTCTCTTTCTTGATGTTTTCATTGTACCAACACTCAGATGAGTAATGGCCATATTTACTACACGTAAAGCATTGCACATTTCTTTTGTCAACATTCTTTCTGCCTCCTTTTCCTCTGGACTTTCCTCTTGCTTTATAAATTCCTTCTCTTTGTCCGTTGTTGTTATCATGTTTGATTTGTTCAAAAGTATTAGTGAATCTACCTCCATTTCAGCCTCCACGGCCACCACACGATCTTCCTCTTCCCCTATCAGTTCCACGGTTCTTGTAGGTTTGATTGCTTCTAGCTTGAAGCGCTTGATTTGTGTTTTGCGTTGCATTCTGTTCTGTTGTTCTTCTCTCTATCAGTCGTTGTTCATGTGCTTCAAGAGAGTTTTGTAACTCTTCTACCTTCATTTTCTCCAGATCTTTGCTTTCTCCGATGGCTACGACAATATGATCGTACTGGGGCGTTAATGTTCTCAAGATCTTTTCAACTATCTTCTTATCTTTTACTACTTTATCACACACTCACATTGCATTAACGACCACCTGAATTCTGCCGATATAATCTTCGATGGTTTCTTGCTCTCCCATGCTCAAGAGCTCATATTGTCTATGCAGTGATTGAAGTTTTACCTTCTTTACTCTCCCCGAGTTTCCATATCCGTCTTGTAATATGTCCCAGGCTTCTTTGGTTGTTACTGCCTTAGACACCTTTTGAAATATCGTTGCAGAAATACACTGGTGCAGAAGCATACATGCCTTGTAGTCCAGCTTCTTATTCTCTTTGTAAGCCTTTTTTACTTCTTCCGTGTCACCCTTTGTAGGTTCTTTAAACCCTTTCTTGACAATTTTGTCAACTTCTTGAAAGCCCAAGATAGCATCCATCTTCACGCACCAATCATCGTAATTCTTCCCGTCGAACACCGGCAAGCTACTCTGGATCATTCCTGCCATCGCCTTTCAACGTGAATCCTTATTCACTAAACGATTCCTTTGTTTGTTCAACGCTTCACCAGGTTCAACAACATGTTGCTCTGAATACCACTGATAGTGTTGGTGTCGTAGAGAGTTTGAGAAAGGAAAGAGATAGTGAAAGGAAAAGTTATGCAAAGAATAGAGAAACGATGTATTTTTCATTAACGATGAAGCCAATATATGTACAGAATAGGAGAACTCTCAGTTAAAGTTGTTATGTAGTTTAGATTTACATTTTAACAAGTTGCATATCATTAAAATAGATTAATTCAACCCTCTTACATACGACAATACTATAAAGATGTTCATATATTTCACTAATATTAACCACAAATTAGAAATGGTATTATAAATGTATTCAGTTAAAAAAAATCAAAATGTTAATTTATATAATTAAAGAAACAAATAAATTAATTTCAGTTATAATTGAACATCATTATAGTCTTGAAAAAAAATAAAAAAATGTCAACTTTCATATTTAAAATTACATTAAACAGTTACAATGAAAAAATTACTAAAATATATTGTTTGTGCATTACGAGTTGGTCCATCTCCAACACAATGTTTACCTAGTTAACCCACTGATAAGTGAATTAAACTAATTTAACTTAGATTTATAAAAACTATATTTTTTTTTCAGTCTAATCATGAACACATAGTGAATTAAGTTAGATGATTAGTTTATACTTATTTTGACACCTAGTTTAGATGAAGAAAATAAATTTTTCAAGCTCCATATATTTTATTATTATTTCTTTTAGTTTTAAAACTGTAATCATTTTTTCTAACACAAAATAGAAGATGAGAGAGTAATATCAATTTCTCTAATAAACGACAATAAGTAAAAGACATAGAAAAGACAGCCAATAATTCAATCCTAATTCACCTTATCCAAAGACTAGGATCTATCCTCAGCAACCTATACAAATTTACGCTCTAACGAAATTATTATAAACATTATTACATGTATTTAACTCAATATATATAGAGTTATCTAAGTATTCGTTTTGAATCTTCAAATAAATAATTAAGTAAAACCTTGTTTAGCCAAACCTCTTTAAACTCTAAATAGATCAGAAAGAAATACGTACAACAGTAATCACAAGGCTATAACGTGTTAAAAGAATATAAATGAATACATTGAGTATGTTGTAATGAGTCATTATCGATACATAAATTAACTAGTGAAAAAATGTGAAGAAATTTGTGTTTTGAATAAATATCTTTTTAGTTTAATTATTTAAATTTTGGATCACATTAAAAATTTATGTTCATTATATTAAAATTAATTAATGATTGTTATCTTGATGACAGATACATATGCATATATTACGCTATATATCATAAATTATATAAATTAGACTGAGCACCTTCTATATTAGAAAACATTTTTTTCTACCAGTATTTTTATTATTATAAATGTCAATATTTAGAAGTTTTCTATCTTGTATATGTAGTGTTTATAAGAAAAAGGTTACTCTAAAATAAACTTACAAGATTGAATAAAAATTATTAGAAGAAACATATAATTTCCTCATGATATATGTTTTTTAGTTGGTACGTTTTAGCAATGTGTACCGGGTTTTAGTGGACAAAAATATCCTTATATATCATGGATTCTAAGTTTTAGTTAAGGGTATTTTAATAATTTCCATTCTCAAAACTAAAAAAAAAAAAGAAACCCCCAAACCCTTACTCACCTCTCTCATTCCTCTCAACCCTTTCTTTTTCATCTTTTTCACTCCAATCTTTTCTCTGTCATCCCTACTGTAGCCCCAATTGAAAAAATCAAAAATTTCTCTCAACCTTTTCTCTTTCATCTTTCTCACTCCAATCTTTTCTCTGTCATCCCTACTGTAGCCCCAATTGAAAAAATCAAAAATCAAAAACACTTGCCGTTAAACCATCTTACAAAAAAATTATTTTATAATGAGTTTTCATCTTATAATTTTTGTCTTATCTAATTTTATCCAATTTTCACAAGCATAAAAGAATTGGAAATTGACCTGGAAAAAATCAGAAATACTCGTTGTTAAACAATTTCTTACAAAAAATGATTTTATAATGAGTTTTTATTTTATGATTTTTGTCTTATCTAATTTTATCTAATTTTCACAAGCATAATGACATCAAAGGAATTGGTAATTGGCCTTGAAAAAAATCAGAAACACTCATTGTTAAACAATTTCTTACAAAAAATGACTTTATAATGAGTTTTCATTTTATAATTTTTGTCGTATATAATTTTATCTAATTTTCAGAAGCATAATGACATACAAAAGAATTGGTAATTGGCCTGGAGGAGTTTTTTAGAGATGATGATTATGCAGATGATGAAATTAGAGAGGTTAGTGAAGATGGTGAAATTGAAGAGATCTTGAATGAACCTTTGCCTGAAGGTGAATATGTCAATGACTCAACTCTTTGCAAAGGCAAATTGTTTAAAGGCAAATTGTTTAAAGGCAAATGTTTTTTATTTTTTCAATTGGAACTACAGTAGCGATGAGAGAGAAAAGGTTGGAGTGAAAAAGATGAAAGAGAAAAGGTTGAGAGAGAAATTTTTGATTTTTTCAATTGGGGCTACAGTAGGGATGACAGAGAAAAGATTGGAGTGAAAAAGATGAAAGAGAAAGGGTTGAGAGGAATGAGAGAGGTGAGTAAGGGTTTGGGGTTTTTTTTTTTTTTTAGTTTTGAGAATGAAAATTATTAAAATACCCTTTACCTTAAAACTTAGAATCCATGATATATAAGGATATTTTTGTCTACTAAAACCCGGTACACATTGCTAAAACGTACCAACTGAAAAACAGGCGTACGCGCGTTAGCAAACCCCATATATATATATATATATATATATATATATATATATATATATATATATATATATATATATATATATATATATATATATATATATAATTTGTTACACATCATTTATTAGATTCACTACTACAAAAAAGTGTATAGATAGCGCTTTTTTTTATCATAGATAGCGCTTTTTAAGCGCTATCTATGTCTGCGCTATCTATTAATAGATAGCGCTTTTTCTAGAAGCGCTATCTATTGGTGTCTAACAATAGATAGCGCTTATTTAAATAAGCGTTATCTATTGGTGTATGACAATAGATAACGCTCATTTAAATAAGCGCTATCTATTGTTTTAAATTTTTTCAAAAAAAAATAATTTTTATTAAAAAATATAAAATATTAGTTTTATTATATATAAACTTATATATTGATTCAGTTATATACAAAAAATAAATATAAAATATTAAGACAAATATGATAAAAACAAGTCTCAAAAAGAATGTTTGTTACTTCAATGTATAAATAACATTTTTTGGTACAATAATATTTCAAAATGTAATCATTAATTCGTCAAGTACATGTTATGACATGACATTGTTTTATAAAACGTATATACAACCATAACACATATCCTATTAATACATATGTACATCACCCTAACAACCTATAAACATGTACTAATTATATGTAAACGTCAATCTTTCCTAACTTCAATAACTTGATTGTCACAATATTGTTGATATCTGCAATTAGAAAAATACTGCAACAAAGAAAAATAATATAAAATTAGTCAATTAAATTTTTCGTGCAAATTAATTATGACAATGAAGATAACTTACCTTAGTTGAAATTGTTCCTCCTTCACATGTGATAATTTCTTTCATATATCGACAAATATAATATCCATAATCATTGTCATTGGGTTGTCTTGAACACTAGAAAACCAAAAGTAGAAAACATTATAATTTGAACATAACTACAAATCAAAACTCTAATAAACTCCAAACATATTCAGTCTATGGTAACAAACAACTATATACCATGCTTTCATTATAACCATATATTCCTCCAACCAGTAATAATTATGTTTTATTCACTTGAACTTTGTAAATATTCTTTTTAAGAACTTTAAGTTCAATGTTATAATATACACTTATTACTCATTTACAACCGTTCACAATGATGTCAAAGTAGGAGCAATCTACCGGTCACCACATCCACAGATGATTTTGATCTTGAAATAAAATGCAACAATGTGTAAAGGCATCCCATAAGAAAGCATCACATTACAAAAGCTGTCAACAAAGAACAAAGGTAGCAACTTTGAAAAATGTCAACATCAAATCCAAGACCGTGAGATTCAATTGTATATGTACATTGTCTGGTAGTTAAATATTTACACTAGTAATGGGTTTCTGCAATTAAAACCCAAAGAACAGACAATAGGGGGAAATGAAATCAAATTACTGAAATATGTCCAAGGCAAGCACTCACCTGAAAAGGCAACTACAACAACTATTTTTCTGGGCACCTCTTTAATTGTCTCACAGGAATCTTTAGGCAGTGGCAAGTTAGCACCATACTTTGATGGCATGACGAAAGACATTCTCCACTTGTCTTGATCTTCAATCTAAGATAATACAATGATAAATTAGAACATCACAAATTACAAATATATGTTGAAAAGAAACTCCTAATCAAATAGTTGTCACTAGTACAGGATAAAGCAATGGCTTCGGTTAAATAACTTAATAGGATTCGGTTCTACAACCGAGTCATATTCGGACGGTGTAAAAGAGAGTGGCTTTATGCATCGGTTCTAAACCGGGTTGAAAAAATACAGGATGATGCCTCGGTTCTAAAATAACCGGGGCAATTGCGTTTTTTTTCTTTCAAAACAATCCACTTCTACCTCTCCGTTACACAGTCCAGACAAGCAAAGTTATTGAATTTTTTTTCCATTTCAGAGATCCAAATATCAGCAAAGATACACAAAACCAGATATCAAAATAGCAAAGAGTTATTGAATTTTTTCCCCTTTCAGAGAACCAAATCTCAGAACATAGAACCAAATATAATAACAACACAGAAAAATCAACTACCCCAACCTTAACAAAATTGTTCCCAAAACAACAAAGAAAAGAAGCATGGATTTTGATACAGTGAGCGTTTAGGGAAGAAGAAAAAAATTGGGGAAGAAGGGAAGTTGCTCGCCACCGCTGCAGGACGCGTCGCCGGCACCTCTTCGTTGCTCGCCAATGCCACCGCTGCAGGACGCCCTCGCCTGACCTCGCCGCGACCTCGCCTGACCACGCCGCGACCTCGCCGCAACCTCGCCTGACCTTGCCGTGACCTCGCCTGACCTTAGATCTTCTCTGCTCGCCAAACGCCTGCACTTAGATCTTCTCGCCAAACGCCTCGCCGCAACCTCGCCTGACCTTGCCTGATCTTCTCTGCTCGCCAAACGCCTTAGATCGGCGAGCCTCCCATCACCGCCGCCGCGGTACTCGTCTCCACCATCGCGCCTCCCCTCTGCTTTCGACGCCGGCCACCATCGCGCGCCCCCTCCGCTTTCGAACCCGGCCACCATCGCGCTTCCCCTCCGCTTTCAACGCCGGCCACCATCGCGTCTCGTCCTCGCACCGTGGCTGTCAAGTGGGAGAGGAGAAGAGAGATCGCGCCCTCTCTGTTTCGATGAAAGTGAGATGAGACTGAGATGAGGAAAGAACGAGCGAGAGGGGAGATGAGACTGAGACGAGGAACGAGTGAGAGGGGAGACGAGCGTGAGAGAGTGTCAGAGGAAAATGTATGGAAAAAATAAAAAAGCAGACTTTTCAGACTGATTTGATTGGGTAATAGGCCTCGGTTTTACCTTTAACCGAGTCAATAGAGAGGGGTTCAGACTTTTCGGTGTCCAGCAGAGGTGTATAGGCTTCGGTCTCATTCCAAACGAAGCAATAGGGAGGGGTTTAGGCACCGGTTTTGTAGCAAACCGATGCAGTAATTACGTTATAGGCACCGATTTTGTATTAACCGAAGCAATATGGATTTTGAACCTCGGGTTGGATGGGGACCGAGGTATATAATCTTGTACGCTTCGGTTTCTCAATAACCGAAGCGTATATGGGGCGTCAGAATCTGCTTTTTGTACTAGTGTGTATTGATTATTAAATACAGAACTTCCAGAAAATAATATCACAAAATTCACACACTTAAGTGCAAAGTGACACTAGTACATTGGCTATATCATAACATACACACAAAAGGGGAAAAATAACGAGAGAGGAACCTGTGACCTAAATGGTTAAAATAATAGTGTTATGTTATAACGCCATCTAATTGGGATAGATATAGATAATTCATAAGATGGAAAATAGTATCAATTTATCCAATCTCACACACTTAAACTTTACATATTAATTATTTACATATTAATTAGACCATGTGCAAAGTGACACTAGTACATTGGCTATATCATAACATAGAAACAAAAGGGAAAAAAAACGAAAGAGGAACATGTGACCTAAATGGTTAAAATAATAATGTTATGTTATAACACCATATAATTGAGATAGATATAGGTAATTCATAAGATAGAAAATAGTATCAATTTATCCAATCTCACACACTTAAACTTTACTTGTTAATTAGACCATGTGTTAAAGAACATAGGAATTTGATAAAATTTTCAGGTGAAACCTTTAACTATGTATTTGGATAAAGTTAAGAAAAATCAGATTGAAAAAATATGCTAGGGTAGTTCAGACATTACTGAATTGTTATGAAAGATTTATTTCAATTGAACTTGAATTACATAAACATAGATTTTAAATTATGAATTATACTATATCAAATCAGACCATGAAAATAAGTTAGATGCAATTATTTCACTATCATTATTGACAATGTTTGTTATAGTTATATAAATGTATGTTTCTACTGTTATGTTTGCTGAAACGGATATAATTATGCTAAACTTGTTTGGCAATGCATATAAAAATAAATAAGATAAAGATTGAAAATGAGATATTTCACGAAATCCATAAAATAAGTTCAACATATATATTCAAATTATCATACCAGTTTTTAACTTATAATTAACACCTCTAAAAGGTGTAATACATACCACACGAAATCATGTTTTACTTACCTAATTGTGCACTATCAAAACCAGTGAAATACATCATAACTCTTATCTTAATTAAAATAACATTGTGACATTTGTTTTTAAACTAAATAATTTCATGCATTATATTTCACATCACATATAAGAACTTAAGCATAGAAGAATGCAACATATAGTATAATACCCTAAACCACTTTAATGACCACCAATTTAAGCACTGGAACTCCCACTTTTTTTTTTCACATATAAATTCAATACAACCTTTTCACCAAATAGATTCTTGTACTAATTTTCCATGATCCAGACTTGTTAACATTACAACTCCAGACAATAATAGTATATACTAATCCCTATGGGTGCTCACAAATTTATAACACTAAAAGAGTTCAATAATTACATCTAATATACCTTAGAATCATAGAAACTCATGCAATCATGTCTTGAAACACTACACCAATGTTATTTGTTACAATAATGTGTATATCTAGTCCAACCAGAAAAATATAACAACACACCATAATTTTCCAGGCCATCTAGGAATAACATCCTATCCCACTTATTCTTATAAGAATAAAAACATCCAATTATTATCAGTAAACTCACACCTTCCAGACCCACAAATCAATTCCAATTTAAATATATTATAACCCAACATAACATATACAAATTTCCAGCTTATCATCATGTCCACTATAGATAGCCAAATAAGATTGCTCATAGTTTTAAAACCGCGCCCACTGCTCATAGCTTCTCACATTCCGCGCCCACTGCTCATGGATTTCCTCCGTCTCGTGTCCTCTTCTCCTTCTTTCCCAAAACGTGTCGCTGCTGCTCTCTCTTGCTCTCGCACCACAAAACCTCCAATTCATCTAGGTTTTAGGGTTTTGCCCTTTCTCCATTACTCACCTTGAAATCTCGCCTCCCCTCTTAAATTCCTTCTTCCGTTACTTCGTCTGAGCCTCAGATTCTCTTCTTCCCCTAGCCGCACCAAGAATCCCTCTTTCTCTTAGGGTTTTCGAAAAGAAGAAAAAAGATAAGGGAGAAGAGAGAAAACGAGAAAAAAGAAAGAAGAATGAGCTTCAGAATTTTTTAACCCTGTCTACTTCTCATGGCCTATGGATTTGGCATTGAAGGCTTCTCTTCCTCTCTCTCGTCCTCACGTTGCTATTTCTTCCATTTGGCTAACCCTAGTTTTTTTTTCGATTTTGGGCAAAAAGAAAAAGAGAAGGGAGAAGAAAAGAAGAATTGAACTAACCTTCTAAAACCAAAACCAGTGATTTAAGCTCATACGAACAGTAACGCCAGATGCAAAGGTGCACGAACAAAAGAAATATGTTTTCAGAGTTAACTGAATAAAGGAAATAGGCCGAATTTTTTTTTAGTTTTTATAATAAATAGATATCGCTTTTGCTTAAATAATAGCTCTCTGTTAATTTATTTTAAATTTTTAATTAAAAATAATAATATAAATAAATATAGATAGTATTATTTTGAAAAACGTTATAAATTGAAAAAGGGGTAAAAAAATTTTGTTGAGGGTAGAAAGAAGCTAGAAGGAGAAA
Organism: Vigna angularis; assembly: GCF_016808095.1. Lineage (NCBI taxonomy): Eukaryota > Viridiplantae > Streptophyta > Magnoliopsida > Fabales > Fabaceae > Vigna > Vigna angularis. The sequence continues at coordinate 38,147,781 of NC_068972.1, forward strand.
TATATGTATTAAATTTTTTAAAATGTCGAATAGATAGCGCTTATTTACAAAAACGTTATCTAAACTTATGACAATAGATAGCGCTTTTTAAAAAAAGCGCTATCTATAGATCTATTTTAAATTATGAATAAAAAAAAGTAATATTAATTATATATAGATAGCGTTTTTCCACAAAAGCGCTATCTATTGTCATATGTTTAGATAGCGCTTATTTAAAAAAGCGCTATCTATTAAGTGCTATCTATAGCCCATTTTGTAGTAGTGGTTGCAGCTATTGTGACATCTCAATTATAGAAGGTATTTATATATTAAAGACGTCATCATGCATAATATAGGAAAGCAGTCAAGAATAATTAGGATTACAGTCATCCTCAAAATAGCTTCAGAATTTAAGCTTAAACTCCAAAGAGATATAAAATGTAAGCTGAAAGGGAAATTGCAACAGAAACACGACACAAACAACAGACAAACACAAGAAGAAGCTAGATATAAAAATCATGTTATTCAATCACATACATCATGCAAAAGTCACCCAAAACATGGTACATTGACATCACAAGACTCATTGCTTTATAGACCGACTCGTCCGGACCAGAATGATTACCGAGCTATGGCGGGTTATGCACTCGTGGTGGCCTCTACTGCTTTGCAAAGTCGTTGCCAATGGGTTCCACCCTACCACCCTCACGAGGTTAGTCCGTTGCGCGCCCTAGAGCATACTAGAAGCCTCTAAGACTATGACCTCCTGCTACTCCTTACCACATGGATCAATCCTCTCTAATTGAGAATGAAAGACCATTGGAGCGTCAGGAAAACCCCCAAGACTGAGCTACCATGCAATCATTCTACACACTAACAAGGCACCACCATGTATCTTCTCCTTGAAGATCATGGAATTACGTCCAATGACATAGGGCACCACCATGTAACCTCCCTTTAAGGTCCATGGAATTACATCCATAACATAGGGCACCACCATGTGACCTCCCTTTGAGATCCATGGAATTACGTCCATCAACCATACTGTTACACTTACGCCAATCACAACTTTGTTTCATACATACTTCCAAACTATAATTCACATACAATACAACATACCTTCAATCATGTAGCAAAATCAAGCCACCAAAATCAGTTATATAGACATACATACATCCTGGTAGTCAAACAACATCAAATAGCTCAAACAGATGAGGAAAAATGTGAAAATCACTACACCAGGTCGCACAGCGCACCAAGGTGCAAGGCAAGACAACAAAAATTCGCATAGCGCACCACCCTTGGTGCGCTGAGCGAATTTTCCTGACGGGGGGAGTGTTTTTCAGCTAAAATTCGCATAGCGCACCACCCTTAATGCGCTGGGCGAATTTTCCTGACAAGAGGACAACTAAAATTTGCATAGCGCACCAAGTGTGTGCGTTATGCTAAACTAAAATTCTAATACACATTATCAGTCCCTAAACCCTAGCATAGCGTTCCTAATTCACTATTCGAATTAATTTGGCTAATTTTCCAGGCTAGCAACAGTCGCAAAGCGACTACATTCGCTACGCGACTTATCAAACAGAGAGCAACCCTCTGTTATAATTCGCATCGCGCACAGAGTCGCTATGCGAATGCCCTGACAGAGAGCACCTCGCCAGGGTGACTCGCTGAGTGAAAGGCTTCTCTCTGCGAATCTGCAAAATCTGCAGAATGAAATTCTGCAAATTTGCACAACTCTACCACTCCAAACTCATTCTAACCATTTTGGTGAACTTCTAACACCCCCAACTTGAAGTATATATTGAATTAAACATGTCTAACTGATTCTAACCCTTCCTAACATTTTTTTAAAGTGATTAAGATCAAGTTTTATCTTTTAAAACATCAATTTCTATACTTAAGGACCCAATTTCGGTTTTTTCCACTTTTAACATGTTCTACTCCAGTTTTAAGATCCTAACAAGTCACAAATGACTTGCCTAAGATATCCCAACAGCCCAAATGTGCTCAAAATCCCTACTTTCCAAAATCACTACCTTACTTCCTCTCAAGTTCACCTAAAGCACTACCAACCCTCTTAACTTTCAACTTACAGCTGCTACCTCAGATCTCACCCATCCAACATCCTCATTGCAGTCACACAACACGTTAAAATCAGCTCACAAGCATTCATTCACAGGTTCATAGATGAACATATCAGCACATATTATTCCATACACTTAAAACTTATAAACGTAACTCAAACAACACAATGATGCATAACTTAGTTCATACACCCAACATATAATAATTCATAAGAAAGTACTCTAGCTCCCCTTACCTTGAAGTTGAACAGCACAACCCACTAGAACGCTCTAACAGTACCTCACAACAAGGACCTAAACAGTGCCCTACAACCACCAAAAATGTGATGGAAATCGCTCTTAGAGCTGGGATGGACAGAGAAAACCAAAGGACAAGCTACCAGTTGCATGCAACCAGTAAAGTGGCATGCCCTAGGTTCCAAAAACAGTGAAGGAGAAGGGAAAATGACTTACCAGTCGGAATGAAGAAAATGTTCGGTAGAAATGGAGCTCTCTACGTCGCGGATGCTTGGGCAACACAAAAATCAAATTCCTATGGTTCTTTGAGCTGGAAATCTAGAGAGAAGGCAGAGAGAGTTTAGGGCATGAGAGTTTTAGAGAGAAGGAGAAATGAAGTTTAGGAGAAGAAAATGGGTTCTGAAGAGCCCCTCCTAAGGTCAAGTTGGCCTTAGTCTAATGGATCTGGCTGCCCCACATAAGACCCAAAGGCCCTTTTATAAATTTACAGGCCCTTACAGCTATTACTAAGCTAGAGAACATAAAAAAACATAAATAACATACGAAATTATATTTGATTATATCTAACTTTAAAATAAAAGAGTTCAACTACTAATATAATTTCAGCAATATTTACAATTAGGATTTACAATAAGAGTATTTTTCCTAGTCTCACGTATATTTCCATTTTAGTACTATTATATTACTTCCGCTTAATGTCTAAAATAAAGACATTTATTTATAGAAATTTTCGTTGTTGCTAAGTCACATAAGTTTTTATTTATGGATGGTTTTTTTCTTTTGTCATCTTAACTGTTGAACGTCATTTTCTTGTGGTTCAGTCATGCATTGTCTTTGATTGACTACCTTAAGTGCTCATGACCATTTTTGTGTGGTTCAAAGTCATTTTCTTGTAGCTTAGTTGTAAAAGTCACATTATAAATCTTTCCTTGATTGCATTATTACCACTAAATAGCGAATTTTGGAGCTCAATTGCATCATCTTTTAATTCTTTAAGAAACTGCTACAAATCATAAAACAAAAATCATTAATTTTCTATTATTCTGCTTCTTAGTACTTCATTTTGTAATTATAAGCTAACATGGTTCATTTTCCTATAAATAAAATCATTTAATACATGATAAGTGTCAAATTTGATATGAATTTCAAGGTATCCTAGACATTTCTTAATTACACAAGAAAACACAAGAAATCGAATAAGGGAATAAAAATAAAGCCATCATATGGGTGAAAATCGAAGAATTATTGAGAACTTACAAAATGGATCGACAATGGGGTTTGCTAGACAAAATCGAAGGATTGATTATCCGAGATCGAAATGGAAGTTGAGACATATGATTACTATTGCAAAACATGAGCTTAGTAGGTATAATTAACATAGTGTGAACAATTTTTAAACAATTATTTCAAATTATGTAATTTTTATTTTATTTTATTTTCACTTAATTGCTAAAAATTTGTGAAAAAATATAAATAAGTTGTTTATGTTAAAAAAGGTGGTGACAAATTGTATTGACAACACATACATTTTGAGTACGGTGTGAATAGGAAGAATGACTAACCCAATGATAATGTTTATCGTAATTTAGGTCACCACTCTTATAGATTTCTTTTACAAGTTCTTGTTATATCCTTGATAATTTAAATTTCCTGCATTTTCATTTCTTACACTTTAGGTTTTTAATTTCTAAAACACTTTCACTTCAATCTATCTTCATCTTCTTCATTTTTGTTCACAACCTATCATCTATATTCTCACCATTCATTTTCCAAATAAAAATACAAAAACACTATAATCGAAAAGAAATGCATGAATTTCTAATTGATATTCACATAAAATGACAATTTAGTGAATTAAATATATTTATTAAATTGATTCACTATAAATGATTTGCACATCAATTTTGTGTTAATGGTGAATCTTAAATTAAAATACTCTAAGTTAGATTGAAAAACATTTTTTTTACTAATCTTATTTACAAAAAAAATCCACTGATTTGATTCACTAAAAAATAAAGTGAGCAAGTATGAACCAAAATTCTTGACAAACACACTTAAATATATATTTTAAGAATTTAACGGTGAGTTTTTGTTGTTGAACAAAACGGAAAAATAAAAAATCTACGTACCATTATTGTAAGGTTGTGGAATAAATATAATATTGCAATCTCTTATATAAATTTTTCTTTATGACTCATTATTATTGTTATTAAATATTTATATATTTTCCTTTAAAAGTACCAACAATTTCCTCTCATCATTCATTAAAGAATGTTTAGAATAAATGTTGATTTGAATGTGTTGGACAAATCCATAATAATAGAATGTACAAAGCCTTTATTGTGAATGAAAATGTCATATTAGGAAATTAATAGGCTTTCCAAACGAATGATAAAGCAATATTAAAATTGTTGTAATTGTTTAAAATTGAAAGATGAAAAGTGAGAATATAAATAGGAAAAGAAAAGAAAAGAATGAAACTAAAAAAAAAGTGGGTTAGAGAAGTAGGAGTATTAACAAATAATAGAAAATATTTTTCATATCGATTAAAAAAATTGTTTATACCAATTCGAAAATTGATATAGAAGTAGGAGTATTTTCTATATCGATTTTAGAACTGATGTAAAAGTTCTACTTTTTATACCGGTTAAATGCACAATCACTATAAAAAAGTATTTCAAACTGTGAAACCTTTTTTTCCTAATCTTTCAAACAATAACATTTAAAATTTATTACATTAATCCAATCATAAAATCAAACTAAATAATATTTTAAAACTTCAAGATTCAAAGCTTCATCCAGTCATCTAGCAAAAATATCAACACTTCGCAAAACTTCATCAAAATCGCTTCTACCAAGTAAATCAAATATCCTCATATTCTCTAATGCCCATAGCAGCAAATACCAACCACTAAACCATAAACTCCAAAATAGGTGAAGAATAGAAACAAAATATGTTCTGGCAAATGTGTTAACATGCTAACAAAAATGAAAAATGAAATAGAGAAAGGAAAGGAGTAGATGAACCTATTTCCTGTCGAAGAGCAATGATGTTGACGTGTGAGAAAAGAAGTCCCAAGGTGTGCTTTTGAAGGAAAGTGCGGAGGAGGAATGACAAGTGGTTGACTCACGATGGTGCTCATTGACAAAACCTTATTTCGACAAGGATTGGTAGTGGATGTCGAAGGACATGGTGACTAGTGTAGAGACGGATGAATAGGGGCTAGGGTCTTGATGTTAGAGATAAGTAATGATGGTAGATGAATGATGTCTTGTCAAATGTCAAGGCGAGAAAGAGAAATGACAAAGACATAAGGAAATAGGCGGAGAAGACAGTTTAGGGGATTTGGGGTTGCTAGAGTGTTTTGAGGAAGTGGAAAGTGAACATTTTCTTCTTGAGAGGTTATGGAAGCTTGGGTATTTTGGATTTGGAATTGTTCTTAGTGGCAAACATGTGATGGTCAAAGGTGGATGGTGGCTTGGATGGTGAAGGAGAGAGACAAAGGGAAAGAGACGAGAGAAGAAACCTTAAAGTTTTAAATAAACATAAGGAAAGACGAAAATATGATCAAAAATTCAAACACGACAAAAAAATAGGCATTACCGATAGTCAAAATGTGTCGAAAAAGTAAAAAATCTGTCAATAACAACTTTTTTAGACAAATTTTCAATGGGTTAAAATTCGTTGATAAAAATGCAGTCAGTTCATCTTATTCTTCCTCCCTCCTTGTTCTTCTTTCTTTTAGGGTTTCATTTTTTTTTATTTGTGCATGGTGACTCTTGTAGTGTCAACACATCCACTTTCTATACTTGTTATAACTACAAACAATATAAATAATATTATTATTTTTATAGTTGTATATTATCATACCATTTTTTATACATGATGAATTATAACTAGTATAAATAGTTGCTATATAAAAAAGTGTTTTTTTTCTTAGTCATAATTGATTATTCAATTACAACACTTTGGGTTTGGAAGGAAGAATACTTTCCTATAAAAGTCACTTCCTCCGTGGAAAATGTGAAAGCTTTGTAGACCATAATGCTTCAAAAAAAAAATCAACTACATTGGATGAAGTTGTTGGTAAGATATTGAAATAAAGATATACAGAAAACTTCATCCCACCTATAACCACTTAAACTAGCATTATTTTCATTCAAATATCTATCTGTTTTATTCACTAACACTTTTTTTGTGTGATAAATTTTTTATTAGGCTTAATTAATTAGTTTTTTTTCTCCAGATTAACCCATTTTTGATATTTTAAGTTTTCAAAATTAAAATCCTCAAATAACAAAATATATGTTTTAAATTTTTAAATACTAGATAAAAAATATTTATTTTCAAAAACCATTTTAGTTTTTAATCGGTAAATAAAGTGATATTTTTTAAGTTGGAGATTGAATTCATCCCAATTATTTTAGATTAAAATTAAAATTATATTTTTTTAGTTTAAGGCAGCTATAATTAGGTCTTTTTACTATTTCAACAAGTATAATGCATTGTTATCATAAGAAATCAAATACTAATAAAGTACTATAGAGAATAAATTTGAGGATAGGAACCCCACCAACCCCTCTCAGCATCTCTTCTAATTTCCAATTCACTATAATGTTCAAACAATTTGATATCTTACATAATTAGGTTTTCTTTATTTTGATTATGATGTTGCAATCAAATTAGTCAAGTTAACTTCACCACCTTATGGACTTTAAATTAATTATTGACTTATGCAACATATTGGCTAACAACAAAGGATTGTGAAACGATTATGACTATTATTCTGTGCTACTTTATGTGCATCTAATTAAACTGTATATTTGGACGAGGAAATATTTTATCATTTAATTGGTATTATTTTATAAATTTCATTATTGATTTTTTTTCACATATTTTGTAATTAAAACCTTTTATTTTTAATCAAGAAGAAACCGATAAAACATGTGAAATTTAAAAAAAAAAACTGATAAAACACGCACGAATTGAGTGATAAAATTAATAAATGAATGATAACTAAATGATAAAATGTACAATTTAATCAAAATATTTTATCTATTGATTGATAATAGTAAATATTTTTATGATTATCCGTACTATTGTACAAAAAATAATTTTACATCATTTAACTCTTTATCGTGAAAAGAATTAAATGATTTACTAATATTTATTTATGTTAAGAATTATAATAAAGCTAAATTATAATATGTGATCCACAGATGTTATGAAATTGAGTTAACATAAGGTTATTTACTAAGATTACATTAGAACTATTAAGAGTCTATTCTAATCAAGTCTTTTTGTTATTATACTATCACTATTAAACTCCTAATAGATCATTCACAAATACCTAATGTGACTCGTGATATATTCATGCCTTAAAGCAACGGGATTTAATAGAGATCTCATAACTAGAAATAAAGTCAATCAAATTATAACATAACTCACTTTTAGAAATTAAACTAGATATAAACTCACTTACTAATGTTAGATTGTAAGCTGAGACAATTAGTTTGTTACCCTAGACAATTGTTGCTTAACTATCTTTGAGAGTTGTATTTTTTCTAGTATAAAAGAACTCAACTCTTGTACATTTTGAAATGTTACAGAGTAAGTGAGATTAGTGAATAATACACAGTTTTCAGTGCATTGTGAGTTTTGTTCTTTTCTTTCTCCGGTCACTTCATTGACCGTGTGGTGCAACGGTACTTGGCTATTCGGTGTTGTTCGTGCTCTGTTGGTTTGTTCCCAAACGTCTGGTGCAGACGTTCATTAGTGTTTGGTGCTGTAGCGCTCTGCTTCACTAGTGTTCGGTGAAGGCATTCTCTGGCATTTGGTGGGACATTCACAGGCATCTGGTGCAGGCTTCACAAATCGTTCGGTTAGGCGCACTAGGTTCAAAGTCTCGTTCTTTGCCTTTTCTAACAGTGGTATCCAAAGTTCGGTTTAAGACTTGGGAGTTTCAGAAATCATCATGGCTTGGCAAAGGCTTGGGGGAAGGGTGGTTGAAGCGTGAAGAAGATCAAGACTATTTCTTGGTGAAAGATCGAGGGTGAAAGAATGGCCAACAGTGATATGTCATTTGCTAATCTACCAATTCTCACGGAGAAAAATTGGAGTAGATGGAGTACACAGATGCGGGTCTTATTCAGATATCAAAATGTCCTTGAAGTGGTTGAAGGCGATCATCAAGAATTTTCTGCGGGTGCAACAAATGATCAGAGGGCCGAGGAGAGAAAGAAAGACAATAAAGCGCTATTCATTATTCACCAATGTGTAGACGATGCTCACTTTGAGAAGATCCAGCATGCGAAGATTGCAAGGGAAGCTTGGAGTATCTTGATCAAGTGTCATATTGGAGGTGAAAAGATCAAGAAGGTCAAGTTGCAGACGCTAAGGAGGCAGTATGAGTTGATGAAGATGATTGAAGGTGATAGAGTCAGAGAGTACTTTAACAAAGTGATTGCCATCACCAATCAGATGAAGGGATGTAGAGAAGTCATCTCAGACTTAATGATCATTGAAAATATCATGAGGTCTTTGCCTCAGAAATTCGACTACATAGTTGTGGCTATAGAAGAGTCAAAAGAGCTGGATAAGATGAAGATAGAAGAATTGCAAAGTTCCCTAGAAGCACACGAGATGAGTTATTTGACAGAAACCCTGCTCGGAATGATGATCAAGCGTTGAAGGCAGATCATTCAAGAAGTGAAGGCCAGAAGAAATTCAAGAAATGGAAGGGGAAATCTGCAAAAGGGAAGTGGAGAAATGATAAGAGCAATGAAGATCTAGATGAGTCTTCAACAGAGGAGGAAGGCAAACCAGATAAGAACTTCCGCAAGAAGGACAAGAGGAATGTTGAATGTTTCAATTGTCATAAGTACGAGCATTACTCTTATGAGTGCCATATTGAAAAGGAAGAGCAGAAGAAGGGTCAAGGAAAGGAGGCCTATGTAGCTCAAGAAGAGTCTGATTCAGAACCCCTCAAATTGATGGCAACTACATCTACAATAAGCTCATACTCTCAAGATCAATTGTGGTATTTGGATTCGGGATGTTCGAATCATATAATGTGCCACAGAGAATGGTTGGTGAATTTTGATGAAACCAAGAAGAGTAAGGTGAAATTTGCTGATGACAACACTTCAAAGGTAGAGGGAATTGGTGATGTTGTTATCAGAAGGAAGAATGGCTCGTGTTCCACTATAACTAATGTGTTGTTTGTGCCTGCAATGAGGTGCAATCTTCTGAGTATTGGCCAGTTAATTCAAAAAGGTTTTACAGTAGTAATGGGAGGGTGCAATAAGGTTGAGTTGTTTGATAAAAACAAAAACATGATCTTAAGAAGCAAGATCTCGAAGAATATAAGATTTTAGATCAGCCTAGTGAAGTCTACAATGTGTGGAGAATCTGGCAATACAGCAGAGCCAAAATTAAACTCTGGAAGCAGTAAAGATGTGCAATCTAGAAGCAGTGGAAGGAGACACAAGCTGCCACAGAGATTTCGTGAATGTGAGGTGAATACTGATACACAGACTGGTGATGAGGAAGATCTGGTGCACATAACTATGTTTGCAGGTGCAGAACCGATCGGTCAAACAGAAGCCTTGAAGAAATCCGTGTGGAGGGAGACAATGAAAGAATAAGTTGATTCTATTGGGAAAAATGGAACCTGGAAGTTAGTTGATCTTCCAGTTGGGAAGAAAAGCGTTGAAGGGATTGCTGCCAAAGAGGTAAGGCGTCGCACAGAAACGCCAAACTGTCATTCTCGCACTCAGTTCATGCATTCATGTCGTTCGGTCACGTCGCTCTTTCGCACCGATCAATCTCGGTCGCACAACTAGCTCAAATTGGCATCCGCCTTTACCACGTGATTTGTAGGGACAATTGCTCAGTGGACTGGCAAGTGCAGTTCTACGTGTTAGCGAACACACCCTTCGGTCACACACCGTTCGGTCTAGACGCTGCACAAGATAGATTGGCGTTTCTCAAAAATAAGGATGGGTGCTACCTTCCTAAGTGCTCGGCTTAGAGGGAAGTGTTAGATTGTAAGCCGAGACAGTTAGTTTGTTAGCCTAGACAACTATTGCTTAACTGTCTTTGGCAATTGTATTTTTTTCTAGTATAAAAGAACCCAACTCCTGTACATTTTGAACAGTTAGAGAGTAAGTGAGATTAGTGAATAATACACAGTTTTGAGTGCATTGTGAGTTTTGTTCTTTTCTTTCTCTGGTCACTTCATTAACCGTGCGGTGCAACGGTACTTGGTTGTTCGGTGCTTTCATGCTCTGTTGGTGTGTTCCCAAGCGTCTGGTGCAGACGTTCATTAACATTCGGTGTTGTAGCGCTATGCTTCACTGGTGTTCAGTGAAGGCATTCTTTGGCATTTGGTGGGACATTCACAGGCATCCGGTGCAAGCTTCACAAACGGTTCGGTTAGGCGCACTAGGTTCAAACTCTCGTTCTCTTCCTTTTCTAACAACTAATACTAAATTTAGTTCATTTATAGATATTATATATCTTAAAAGTCGAGATAAAAAAATTATATATATTTTTTCTTATGATATGATCTTGAGAGTCTTTTAAGCTTTCTTTGTAATTTTTATTTTTTAATTAAATATAAAAAATAAATATTCATATAATAAGAATTGAATGAAATATTAGTGAGTATTAAAGAGTATTTATTAAGAATAAATGTGGAATTAAGAGGGTCTTGCATAATTCATCTAAAGGACGAAATATAATAATATATAGGTTTAATCAACAGGTCCCTATTTTCGTCCAAAATCTCAAATAGGACATTTTCTTTTTTAGCGTCTCAATTGAGTCCTTATTTTTGTAAAATTGAATCCCATAGGGTCTTTCTGTCAAATTGATCAGGCGGTGTTAAGGAAGGCGATACGTGGCGTGCTAACGGTATAATTTTAATTGACGTGGCATTAAAAAGGTGTGTGAAATGTATTTTTCTAATTTTTGAATTAAAAAATAGAGTGCACATTGGGAAAATAAAATTTAAGTAAGGGTAAACTTGAGAAATCAAATTAAATTAATAGATGAGTTTTAGGGTTCTGGAAAACTTCATTCCCTTTCTCTTTTCTTTTCTTGAACCAAAAACTTCAGTAATGGGAGTCTGGCAGCGCACGTAGGAAAATTCTTCCTCTTCCTCTTCTTGATTCTTCGTACCATGGTTGTGGCCTTGTGGGGAGAAGATCTGATTGTCATTTTCGCCAGTGGCGCGTTTCGCTTTAGAGCTTGTTCCTTCTTTCGACCTTGTTTGAACTCGCGGAGTAGGAAGAGTAGACATCTTTCTTCCTTCTCTTCTTCTTGGTTCTGCTAGGGGTTTTGTAGGTAGGGGATAAGCTTACCGATGGCTAGGACGCGAACCCTTCCACGTGGCACGGTGAGGGTGCGGCAGCGATGACATCCCAGCGGTGCTTTGAGGGGGTCGCGGAAGCTTTCGTCCTTCGAATCAACCTGCAATGGTGGATGCGGATTCAGTTCTGATCGAGCCTATGTGCGAACGGCGTCGCGGTGGTTAGAGAAGACGACGACAATGCGTCAGGAGTGATCTCCGGCGACAATAGCGAGGGCGAGTGACTACCTTATCCGGCGACAACAACGTCAACGACGAGTTGTGATTGGGAAATTCTTGACTGTACGATTTAGGGTTCCTTTTGTTATTTGATTTTGGAGATTAGGTTTTGCTGAAATTGGGAAATTAGGGATTCTCTGATGTAATTGAAATTGCAATGTTTGAATTTGGATCTTGATTTCTGTTTTCGTTTCTAAGCTTCAAATTGATTTCTCAGTTACTGGGTTGCACTTAATTTCTTTTCTTTTGCCCATTTTGCCCATTAAGTAAATCTGATTTCCCCTGTTTGCAATCTTTTTTTAATACAAAATACAATTCAAACACGTTTATAATGCCACGTCCAATTAAACAATATATTGTCTATGCCACGTAATTCAATATTAAACGGTCGTTTTCCCAATTTAATGGTAAGCTTGTAATTGATTCAATTTTACAAAAATAAGGACCCAATTGAGACGTCAAAAAAGAAAGGGTCCTATTTGAGATTCTGGACGGAAATAGGGACCTATTGAGACATTAAACCTAATATATAAATATGAATTTGACATAAAATGATATTTTTCTTTATTAGAACTTTTTGGAGTTCTAAGTATAAGAACTTAATTTTGATCTTATTAGTTAACATATAATGATCAAACTCATGACCTATCACTTACATTTGAGTGTGACATCAATATCCTTCACCAAATTCAATATCATAATAATCTTTTTGGTTTCACACCAATTGGTATCAAAGTTTTGACTCTTGATATTCAATGATTTTTGAGTTCAATATGTTTTTGTTTTCTTAACTTTGAGTGAAAATTGAAATTAGTCTACTTTCACCTAATTTAGTCTTCTTTCTTTAGAAATGTGTAGATTCAGTCCTTTTGACATTTCAAATGTGTTTCTCAACTAACATTGAAGAAAAAAAATATGTTAGATGATGTAAACAACTCAAATGTTATCATGAAATGTATTTGAAACATTAAATAAACTTCACCAAATTTGGTTAAAAGGACGAAATTTATGCATTTCTAAAGTTAAGGGACTAAATTGAGCTCAAGTTTCGAAGAGAGACCAATTCTAATTTTCATTACAAGTTAAGGAACAAAAAAATATATTTAACCCATGGTTTTTTTTATATACTTGAATATTTTATTTGTATTTTCAAACTATATTGGTGCTAAAATTACCCAAAAACTTAATGTCTATCACAAATTGTTTGTTGATGAGTTTGTTTTACAAATTGAGAGAAAATTGAATGATAATTTTGAGGAGAGAAAAGAAAATAAAAGAAAGAACAAAGTTATAGAGATAAAGAGAAAATGTTTGATAAATATTGAAAAAACATGCTTAAATTGTGATGAAAGAGAGATGGAGAGAAAGGAAAATATAGAAAACAATATTAGTGAAGTCAAAGAAATAAAAAAAAAAGTTGAGAGAGAAAGAAATTAAAGAAAAAAACATAGAAGTAAAGAGAAAAAGTTGAGAGAGAAAAACATTGAAGAGAAGGAGTTGAGAAAAAAAAAAGAAATGGAAGAAAATGTGTTCAGAGAAAAATAAGTTAAATATAAGTAGTTATGAGAAAAAGAAATTAAAGAAAAAAACATAGAAGTATAGAGAAAAAGATAAATAAACACGGAGGAAAACATAAGGTGCTTTTTGTTATAATATTTTAATAATATTGCAAAAGTTAAAACGTTTTTGAACGTTTGTTTTAGAACGTTGGCAACGGGAAAAATAAACAATTATTAAGCAATGTTAAAATTTTTATTTAAATCATTTATGATTTTTAATTTTTTTTATTTTCTTGATTCTTACCTAATTCTATAAATAGAGAGCTCTTCCTCCATTTCAAAACACATCAAAAAATTATCTTCTCTCATCTTCTTCTCTTCTTAGTTTCATCGTTTTTCTCTTTTTCCCTTCTAAAATTATTCTGGGTTATTTTTTATACTCTTTTTAGAGATGTTTGCTAATTCGTAGACCCTCAAAAATATTCTGGGAAGTTCCTGTTGTATCTTGGGGGACTTGCGCAATACACCACGGATAAGTCCTTAAGGACAGTGAAACTACACGCCTCAGGAAATAATGTTTTGTCAACTTTTCACAACAATTTAAGGACTTATGGCTGACATCAACAACATGCCTTCGAGGAGTCAAACCATTGTTTTCAGAACCCATACGGTCTTCGCAAAGTCACTTCTGGATGTGTCAAAAATCGAGGTTTTCTTTGGACAGAACTTCTGGCGCTAGCAAGAATGCGTGTCCACCCTTTTAGACATGTATGGAGTTGTTGCTGCTCTCAAAAGGTACATACACAAATCTGATCTCAAAAAGAAAAATAATTTTCTTAAATCCTGTCCCAATGAATCTAAACCCACTAGAGTAAGAAACGACAATCCTCCTAGGGCAAATATACTCGAAGGATATGTCATTATTGTTGTGGTCATTTCTCAAGTAAATCTGATGGCCAATGTGAGCAAATGGGTGGTAGACTCTGGTGCTACCACGCATATCTGTGCAAACAGAAGTGCCTTTACCTCTTACACTAGTGTAGGGGATGAACAAGAACACGTCTACCTCGGAGATTCCAAGACCACTCCTGTTCTAGAAAAGGGAAAGTTCTTCTTAAGCTCACATCTGGAAAGACTCTGGCCTTGAGTGATGTGCTACATGTGCCATCAATCAGAGTTAATTCAATCTCTATAGAACTATTGGGAAAGGTGGGGGTTAAAGTGTCTTTTGAGTCTGACAAGATCATTATGACAAAAAATAATGTTTTCGTGGAGAAGGGATATTGTGATCAAGGACTCGTCGTTCTAAATATTTCTGAAAATATTAAGGAATCAAATTCTTCTGCTTATATTGTTGACTCGTATGATATATGACATTCTAGATTAGGTCATGTGAATTCCTCGTATGTTTTGAAATTACAATGACTAGGATTAATTAATATGCATGATAAACAAAGTAGTAAATGTGATATATGTGTATAATCTAAATTAACAAAGAAAACATGTTTTTCTATAGAACGTCAAACTGAACTATTAGGGTTAATTCATACTAATCTAGCTTATATGAAACAAACCATGTCTAGAGGAGGTAAAAATTATTTTGTGACCTTTATAGATGATTATTCTAGATACACCAAAGTTTACTTAATCAAACATAAAGATGAAGCCTTTGATGTGTTTCTAACCTATAAAGCAGAAGTAGAAAATCAATTGAATAAGAAGATTAAGAGAATTAGATCAGATAGAGGTGGTGAGTATGTACTGTTTAATGAATTTTTTGTTAAAGAAGGTATTATTCATGAAGTAACCCCACCATATTCACCTAAGTCTAATGGCGTAGTTGAGAGAAAAAATAGAACCCTTAAGGAAATGATAAATGTTATGCTTGTTAGTTCTGGTGCACTTGATAACCTTTAGGGAGAAGCCTTACTTACTGCGTGTTTTATACAAAATAGAATACCCCATAAGAAAACTGGTAAAACTCCTTATGAGTTGTGGAAAGGTTACCAACCTAACCTTAAATATCTAAGAGTGTGGGGGTGCTTAGCTAAGGTGATGTTACCTGATCCTAAGAAAAGGAAAATAGGCTCTAAAACCTCTTATTGTATGTTCTTAGGTTATGCTAAACATAGTGCCGCCTATAGGTTTCTAGTTGTTAAAAGTAACATACTTGAGAGAAATTCTATAATGGAGACGAAAAGTGCTGAGTTTTTTGAACATGTGTTTCCCTTAAAGGTTAGTGAGATGTCTCAACCTGTTGATGATAATGATAATAGTAATACCATGAATCAGGATTTGAGAAGAAGTAAAAGACAGAGAAAGGAAACTTCCTTTGGAGATGACTTTTATACTTATCTTGTTGATAATGATCCAACAAGCTTTGTAGAAGCTACTAGTGCTCTTGATGCAAAACAATGAGATAAGGCCATTAGGACTGAAATTGAATCAATTCAGAAAAACAATACTTGGACTTTAGTAGATTTGTCTAAAGGAGCAAAACCCATTGGTTGTAAGTGGATCTTTAAGAAAAAATATCACCCTAATGGATCCATAGAGAAGTATAAGGCAAGTTTAGTAGCAAAAAGTTTTACTCAAAAACCTAACATAGATTACTTTGATACTTTTGCTCCCGTGACTAGGATTTCCTCTATTCGAGTGTTGTTAGCCCTAGCAACTATCCATAAACTAGTGATACATCAGATGGATGTTAAAACAACCTTCTTGAATGGTGATTTAAAGGAAGAAATTTATATGACTCAACCTAAAGGGTGTGTTGTACTTGTTCAAGAGGATAAAGTATGCAAACTCTTAAAATCCTTGTATGGGTTAAAACAAGCACCAAAACAATGGCATGAAAAACTTGATAATGTGTTGCTTTATAATGGTTTTTCACCTAATGATGCTGATAAATGTGTGTACTCAAAATTTGAAAATTGTGATTGTGTCATTATATGCTTGTATGTGGATGACATGTTAATATTTGGTACATGCAATGAGATTGTCGCTAGAACTAAATTGTTTCTAGGATCAAAATTTGAAATGAAAGACATGGGTGAAGCTAATGTGATTTTAGGTATTAGAGTCATAAGGAAGGGAGATAGAATATTACTATCCCAAGAACAATATGTTGAGAAACTTCAAAAGAAGTTTGGGTTTTATGAACTAAAATCCGTGAGTAACTCTTATGATGCTAACTCCTAATTAATAAAAAATATAGGATAATCATTATCTCAGCCTCAGTATGCCCACATAATTGGGAGCTTACTGCACTTGATGAGCATTTCTAGACCTGATAGGTATACTCAATGTCCAAATTAGGAACATTGGGATGCACTTGCTAGGCTTATGAGATAATTAAGAGGTTCAATGGATTATGTCATTGAATACAGTGGACTTCCCATTGTACTAGAAGGGTACAATGATGCTAACTGGATCGATGAGACAAAATCCACTAGTGGTTATGTATTCACACTTGGGGGTGGTGCAATTACATGGAGATCATCCAGGAAAACAATTATTGCAAGATCAACAATGAAATCTGAGTTTGTTGCTCTTGAGATGGCTGGTAACGAGGCTGAGTGATTGAAAAACTTCTTAGCGAACATTTCACTAGGAATGAAACCAACTCCATCAGTATCAATACACTGTGATTGCCAATCGAAAATAGTTATAGCTAAAAATAAGAATTACAATGGAAAAAATGGACATATACAATTGAGACACAATTTGGTGAAGCAGCTGCTAAAGAGTGGAACTATTTCATTGACTATGTGAAGTCAGAACGGAATCTAGCAGATCCTCTGAAAAAACCCCTGGAAAGACAAATGATATTAGAAACATCGAGGGGAATGAAACTTAAGCCACTTGCAAACAAACAAGTGATGGTAACCCAACATTTGTGATTTGAGATCCCATGAATAAGGTTCACATAGGTAAAAACAAGTCACTTGTTAGTTCTTATAGCACTAAATTGATTTTAATCAATTATATCCCTTCTTATGGTGTGTTAAAGTGCTAGAAACTGCATCATTGAGAGGCTAAACTTTGTTATTAAAATTCTATGTGGTGAAAGAATTTTAGTTTAAACAAAATTTTTAATGATTTTCATATCCCTTATGGGTGGTGTATGATTTGCAGCATACACTTGATGAAATCACCTATATGAGTGTCAAGTGGGGCCGCTTTCATGAGATCTTGGCATGATCTCTAGAGCACTCATGAATATCGGGCACGCGCATGGCCTAGTAAGCGCAACAAAGCGATAACAACAAGGATTGTGGGAGTGTATTGTGATTGATAAACCTCTAACACACGTCAAGTGTCTTTGGTTCATATAGCTTGCTATACCAACTACATTATGTGTTAAGTATCTCAATCTAAGACTGGTTCATATAGCTTGCTCTACTAGTTCGGATGCATTACATCCTATGAGACCCAGGATAAAAGTTTCTTATCCTTCTTTTAGTGTTTGAACTATTTGAGTCAAAGATTTTTTCTTTCAACTTCTTTTGCAATATGTGAGAAATTGTTATAATATTTTAACAATATTGTAAAAGTTAAAACGTCTTTGAATGTTTGTTTTAGAATGTTGGCAACGAGAAAAAGAAACAATTATTATGCAACGTTAAAATTTTTAATTAAATCATTTATGATTTTTAATTTCTTTTATTTTCTTGATTCTTCCCTAGCTCTATAAATAGAGAGCTCTTCCTCCATTCCAAAACACACCAAAAATCTATCTTATCTCATCTTCTTCTCTTCTTAGTTTCATCATTTTTCTCTTTTCCCCTTCTAAAATTATTCTGGGTTATTTTTTATACTCTATTTAGAGATTCTTGCTAGTTCTCAGACTCTTAAAAATATTCTAGGAAATTTCGATTGTATCTTGGAGGACTTATACAATACACCGCGGATAAATCCTTAAGGTACACGCCTTAGGAAATATTGTTTTGTCAGCTTTTTACCACACTTTTTATATAGATATTACTCTTTTGTCCATTTAACCATTTGAAGAAGTGCTTTTAGTGAGAAGTTCCAACAACCTATTATTTGGTGAGTTAATTAACGGTATATGCACGAATTCTCAATTGGAAAACTAATAAAAAATTATTTTAAATATGGTATTATCTTTCCTTAGAAGAAATATATTCTGGACATTTAAGAACGAATATAGGTGAATAAAAAGATAATAACATGATCATGAAGAGTCTTTTGAATTTTCTTCATAATTTTTATCACAATTTTGATGAATCTTTTGAGATTGTTTTTTATAACTTTTAATTAACTATAGTAAATATTCATGCAATAGGAATTAAATAATATTAGTGGGTCTTACCTAATTCATCCTATAAAAAAATAGTTATTTAAAAATGGAATTAAGAGAGACTTACCTAATTCATCATATAAAATGATGTTGTTTATAATATAAATGATGTATATGAATTTAATGAGAAAATGAAATTTCTTTTTGTAAGAAACTTTTGGAGTTTTAAGTTATAAAAACTCAATTTTAGTTGTATCGGGATAACATGTCCTCTTGACTTATTATTTAAATTCTTATTTTTCTTAAATGTGATGTTAATATTATTTTTCAAACTGAATATTAGAACAGTCTTCTTATTTTTTTAATCACTTTAAGTGATCAATAAAATTGATAGAAAACTTAATTTTTTTATGTTAATAATATCTTAAATGTCTATGATAATTAATATATATATTTTTTTCTTTTTTACTTTTATGATGTCAATTATTACGATATTTCTGCTAAGCTAATTAACGAATTTTTATAAATAAAATTATTTTCTACGGAATAGGTCATCTTCCCAATGAAGAATGTCCAACTACTATCTCAACCTATCATACTTAAATAAAATTATAATATTAATAAGAAATTTTGTTGAGAAAGAGTTGTATATAGTAGTAATACATGTGTAGCGGAGGGATTATTTAAGAGGGCATAGGCTTAGTGAACACGTTTCAACCATTTGTTGATGCAGAGAGAGAGAGAGAGAGAGAGAGAGAGAGAGAGAGAGAGAGAGAGAGAAGAAGGAAGAAGGTCTTGCATTTCTCATGAACTGTGGAGTCGTGTTGGGTTTCTACTGCTGGGATTGGGAGTTCATAACTGCCCTTCTTCTCTTCTGATCACAAACTCTCATCAACCTTCTTCAATCTCTTCTCAAATCATTCTCAAAAATGGAGAAAGGGTTGTTGGAGTGTGTCAGAAAATTCTCAACAGCACCCTTTTTGTTGAAGACATATATGTTGGTTGAGGATCCTACGACCAATGATGTTGTGTCGTGGAATGATGACGGAACAACGTTTGTGGTGTTGCAACCTGCAGAGTTTGCTCGTGATCTTCTTCCAACTCTCTTCAACCATTGCAACTTCTCTAGCTTTGTTCGCCAGCTCAATACTTATGTACGTATTTTAATATCCGTATCACAAATATTAGCAACAACATGCACACACACTTCCGCTGTTAATAGTCAATTATTCTAGTTTAACATTCTTTCACACATGTTTATGACAACAATATTAAATAATATACATCACTTTCTCAATGAAAAAAAAAATACTGTATTAAAAGTTAAGAAGACCATGAATCAATTTGAAACATTAAACTCTAAATATTACTCAATTATTGTATTTTTTTTTCAATGGCTGAAATTACAGATGTTATAGAGGGAGAGTATATATATACAGTTTACTATTTTGGTTGAATTTTATAAATTTTACTAACTCTTACTAATCACTAACTAAGTCTTAGTAGCTTCTAATATATTTGAATCAATCATAAAATGTGTATTAGTGAGAATGTCTTAGAAAATGTGTTACTAATAATGTATTTTGAGTTTTTTTTTTTTGTATAATTAAAACTGTTATTTTGGAACAAGTGAAGTATTATTATATTAACAAAATTTTAAGTAAATTTATAGCATTATTTAGTTATTACAACAGTTTAAAAGAACACGAAGAACATCAAATTTAGAAATAAGAGAAGAATGAGTTGAATAAAAGCGAAAGGAACGTAGCTATCGATGGTTGGTGAATAAGTTGACCACTGTAGAAGCTTTTAGCGAATAAAGAAATAAAGATAATTTTATTTGTTTCCATGAGTTCTTGATGATAGAAACATATTAACTGCATTTGTTTGACCTAATTAGTATTAAGTTTAGTGTCTTAATTAAAATATTGTTGGATCAAAAGGACCACTGAAAAAATTCTTTATATAATACTATAGTCAAAGTAGTCCTTTTGGCTAAACTAAATATTATTTTAACTAGTGTTTTATGAATTTTAAATATTATTAGTATTATTATTTTAATTGCATTATTCTATTACATATATTTAATTTTAAGTATTTTACTTTAATTTAATTAAAACGACTTTAAGTTGTTTCACACTCTCGTTCAAGTATGATATTTATGTACGATAATATTATTAAATAAAAGTTATATTTATAATTACTTTTAAGAAATCAACAAACTCTTTATATTTAAAATGTATCAAAATTAAATTCTTTTATTTTAAACCAGCATTAATTTAGAAATAGAAGATATTAATGTAATGTAACTATTAAAAACATTCAAAGTTAATTATATTCATTAAGTATGTCTTATCAATCTTAACATGTAAGTGAATTTTAAACTTAATTTAATCCCACAAAATTAATGTGTAAGATGAAGTTTGCAGTCATTTATAAACTATAGATTGGTCTTATCTCTAACCGATATGAGACTTCTAAGAATAACTAAATGTCTAACTACCTAATATTGATCTATAATTTATTTTTATTTTTTTAAAAATGGTGAGATAAAAACCATTTAAAACTATAATCTGGTGACCTTATAGATTTGTTCTTTACAAAATTGTACTTGACAAATAAAATATAATTTGAAGTTGTAGGGACGATTGTTTTGGTGTATTTTCAAAGAAATTAGGCAGCTAGAATTGATGACCTTTATTAATGAACACCTTACTCAGTTACTTATACCAACCACCTGAGTTATGGTAGGTGGCCTCTAGATTTATATTACAAAAAATGACATAATCAAAAGATTTGACATTATATTTTATCTCCTCACATTATATCTCCCCCTTCTTAGATAACAAAAACTAATATATTAATATTAAATATTTTGTCATAAAAATATTATATCTCTTTCTTTAGATAATATTTACTCAAACTAAAAGTTAGGTATTGTATGTATTAGGTATTAACAATATGATCCATTGTACCAATAGATAATTCATTTTACAGCTAGTCATAGCTAACCTTCATAGTATAAATTGATATACTTACTATATTATACACACGAGGAATGTATTAATATATTGTACTTAAGAGTGTTAGTGTCCTAAGAAAAAGGAGTGTTAGTTTATATCAATATATATATATATATATATTATAAATTTTAACCTAATCAATTATATACTTAAACTAAAATATGAAAGTGGTAAAAAAATATTATATACCAATTTATTGAAGTTTATTTTTAGAGGACTGTTGTTGAGTTTCTTGGATCATTGGTCCATGATGAAACCACTTACAAATGTATAATGTAATATATTTGATGTTTGAGATAACTAATTTGTTTAAGTAAGATGGATGAGGTTAAAACTTTGAAAATACTTAATGATATAATCAAGATAAAAATACATGAGTAAAACATGTCTTTCCTTTCATAGTCAATTTTGTACGATGAAATTAACAATAAATAAAAAATGATTTCTCATTATATATCTCTTCTTATCACATTTTATTATTTTTTACTTAATAGATCTTTTAGTTTAATATTTATAAAAATTGTTGAATGTTTTTTCTTAATTTAAAAAAGTAAATGTAGTTTCTTTAATTAGATTTGTTAGAGATAATAACTTCACATGTTAACTCCAAAAACACATGCACCAATTGATGATCCATATTTAGGGTTTTCGTAAAGTTAGAACAAGCAGATGGGAATTTTGCAACGAGCGATTCAGAAAGGGTGAGAAAGAACTGTTATGCGAGATTAGACGTAAAAAATCATGGGTGAGCAAGAAGCAACATGGACCACAAGACTCAGATGAAGATCAAAGGTCCTTAGCATCAACCTTTTCTTCAAATTATGCAGTTCTGATGCATGAAAACAAGCGACTCAAGAAGGAGAATGAGGTATTGCACTCAGAGCTTACAACCATCAATACCAAGTGCAGGGACTTGCTCGATTTGGTCACCAAATATTCATGTGCAAAGGCAGAAGGACTGGATCATAAACCAATGTTGTTTCGGATAACATTGGAACAAGTTCAAGGACAAACACAGGTTAAAAACAACACCAAATAGCTGATCTAAGTGATGGCAAAATCATTTTTACATTTCCTATGATCATAGATTTATGATGATATTTTATGGTTTGTTAAAACGTGGATTTTAAGTTTAAGTAAAATTTATACTTTTAAATATATTCTAAATTAGTTTTATTTTTAATAGATATGAGACTACTAATACATTTTTTTCTATCGAAGTATATACATCAATACTATGTTAAGAAATAAACTTTTAGTCTAACTTAATCTTACAAAATAAATTTATAAAATAAAGTTTGCATTATATATTTCAAATTGGTCTTATTTATAGTTGACGTGAAACTTTAACTATAGTTAATCATAAGATATCAAATAAGTCAATTATAAAAAAAAAAAAACTCAATTTTACTCATTTTAGTAATTGTTTTTGCTCTTTCAACATTTTGGTAATATAACACCTCTGACTCGATTGGAGCATGGTAAATATAAACCATGCCCAGTTTGGAATGAATGGAGTGCAAAACTAGAGGAGGTAAAGCTATTGTGAAAAATCGGCTGGATACTCTTTGAATGAAATTGGTAGTAAACGTCTGATGTCATCTTCAAACTTGGTTAGAATAAAATAACAATTAATTTCTATATGTTTTGTTGATTTATACAAAACTCGAATAGCAGCGGCTATGTGTAGATCACTTTGATTATGACAATAAAATAAACAATGTGTAGATCACATAAAAGAAATAACAGCCACTAGTAACTCACAAGTAGCAGTGGAAAGTGCCATGTACTCAGTTTTAGAAGAAGATTTTGAAACTCTTTGTTGCTTCTTTGCTTTCTAAGAAATTAATGATGAACTAAAAAAGAAGCGATATCATGAAATGAATTTTCTAGAGTGAAGATAGGCAGTCAATCATCTATATGTTGCTACATCTTCATATTACTTACTTGCATCTTAATATAAACTGAATAGTGGAGTTTTGGCAGGCTTTGATCCAAGTAGACCAGATTCAATTAGAAGATCTAAATAATATTTCCTCTAGATTGATATTCCCAGTTTGGAATGTTCCACCTCTATAATACAAGGACCTAAATCCTTGATTTTCAAATTGGAGTCAAGAATAGACTTTATTATGGTGAATTAATCAAAATAGCTTGCAAGAACCACATCATTTACATAGATGAAAAGAGATGTGAAAATCTTCCCCATTTTTGAAAGTGAATAGTAAAAGGGTTAAACCATTTTCCGTTTGTATAATTTTGTAACCTTATGTTATTCATGTAATTTTTTTTCATGTAAAGTAAATGTTTACAAATTTATGATGGAATTTACAAGAAAATTTACTAGACTCTTACACGTTTACGTAAATTTTTGAGTTTGACAATGGAGTTTTTCATACCATTTCTTGCCTGCTTTATTGAAACCATATAAATTGATGTAAATGCCAATTGTAGGCATATGTCAAAGCCAACAAAATCACCATTCTAGTAAGCTTAGCTACTGGTGGTGGAAAAGTGTCCAAAAAAATCAAGACACATTTACCTTTATTAACTAATTTTACACCATTCAATTATACTAATCCTATCAGAATTTATTACACTTATAGTCTTAATATATGATGGAGGTTGGAATGAAGTAAACCTAAAAAGGCGGAACCCTAGATAGTGGTGAAAAGGAAAAGAGAAAGTTATATCTAAGAAATTGGAAAGGTTGGGGAAAAGTGGTGGAAAGCATAAGATGAGAATGTGAATGTTTGTGGTCCATGATTTGAAGTTGTGAACTGACAAGCACTATAGTTTGTGGTGCAATATGGAGTAGTTTGAATGAGGGTTCCCTTAACACATGAAAAAACTAACGGTGTCTAAAATCAAGAACGTGCCCACACAAACCTTCAATTTCCCTATTTCACGCCAATTTCAGCCTTTCATAAGATAAGAAACATCACCTTCCACTATCACTTCATGTATACACAACTAAGGGCATAGTAAGAAAGGTGTTTTTCATTATTGGTTACTACTTTTATTAAATAATCACTAGAACTAAATATGATTGATCTGGTTCTTTTGTAATCTACATATAAACTATTTGATTGGCTTTTAGTGATATTGTTAATAAAAGATTGTTAATTATTTTTTTAAAATTGTAAAAGACTTTCAAAAAGTAGCATGCAATGTTAACCTAAGTGCACAATAAATCTAGTAGTCGCTCAAACGAGAGGATAATTGAAGCTCCTAAGATTTAATATGTCAGAATTTGTCCAACAACTACGGACAACGTCCAATAACAGCCAAGTCAGTGAATTCTTTAACTTTAGAGTTGCTCAACAATAATATTAGCTTTCAACAACGAGTGAGTCATTAAACTCTTTGACTTCAACGTCGTCTAACAACTCAATCCTCTTAGTGAGTCGTCTGCATAATGTAGAAGACCAAAACCTACTAATTTCATATCATTCCAACCATATCAAACAAATCTAATGCTTCTTATAGATCACAAAACATATCAACCAACTCAATTCATTATATTTATAGTATCATTCACAAAGTATTACCAATTTCATCACACAACTTACATATACAAATAAATATTTCTACTTCTAAATTCACAAACAATTATAAATAATTAATAATATTATTACAATATCATAGCCACATTCAGTTAATTAAATAATTTTAAAACATAAAATAACTAAAATTATCTTCCTTCACTTGTGACCCAGCTCAAACAATTCTAAAAACATCAAAACGTCTTTAACTTCACATAATGCTCTATTTACACACATAAACATCACAAGAACAATTATGACCATACCATTATGATAATTTATTAGTAAGGACTTCAATATAATATTAAAAAGATACACACAAGCGAAGTAAGGCTCACATTGAACATAAAATAGAAATAAACCAAGAAAAAGATTGAAACTTAACTTATTCAAATTAAGAAATTGATTAAATTGAAGGGTTTGTTACAAGGATCAATCTCACGAGATCTTGATTCTTTAATCAAACAAACACAGATAAAAAACTCTCAAAGAGAAATTAGAGAACTTTAACAAAAATTAGATAAATTGTGTATTTTAAAATAATAAAATTATAAAAAAAAAACTATTTATATTAAATCTTTTTAATATTAAAATAATGAAGTCTCAATACTTTTAAATTTTAAAATGTCATTTATTAGGTCTAAACATTCAATATTGTATTACTCTCTTTATCTCATGGTAATACAAATAAAAATCAATTTTTATGGTTAAATTTATAAAAAATATAAAATAAAAATAACTATAAAATGAATCATTTTTATAATTTTATTATAAGTGTGTATTTTTTTAGAATTAATTATTCAATTTTAAAAACAGAAATTCAAAATAGTATTGAATGTCTATATATATCAATACTCAACATTATATAACCTCTTTATTTATACTAATAAAAATACACGCATTATGCGTGTCTATTTACTTTTGATAATAAAAAATAAAAGATTATTTTTTATTATTAAATTTATAAAAAATATAAAGTAAATATAGAATAAATAATGTTTATAATGCTATTATAAGTATGTAGAATTTTTAGGAGTAGTTATTGAATTTAAAAAAAATCAAAATCAAAAGAATAAATAAATTTACTTATATTAATAAGGATAAAATTGGTATTGAAATGTACACACTAAAATAGCTATTACAAATATTTATAAGAAAATATCACCTTTATAGATAGTTATAAATGATTGTGTGTTTTCTCTCAGGAAGGTTTTTGTAACAGATAAAAAATAGACATTTGTGTTTGTATACAACGTCAAAAAAAACATGAGTATTTTACTCTTGTAGTTAAGCAATGTTTTCACATGTTACAATTCAAAAGAGAATTATAGATGGTTGAAACTGGTGTCCAACAACAGAGAAAAGAAAAACTGTCAGAAGACGATTAACTGAAGAATGCATTCAAATGTACCACTTTCCACAATTATGTTGCCTACCAAACTTGACCAAAGATTGAAATAAGCACCGAAACTCATGATATCAGCTCTTAATCATGAGACATGGTAATGGTATCATGGCCAACTTATCACTTCCATTCAATAATGTGTGATGAGAAAGCACTGAAGCATTGATGTCAATATCCACCAACTTTCACTGTAAAAATATACTATATAACTGCTATATACCAAGTTTCATTATTTCAAATGCATTTCCAACCTTAGTGCATATCAGAGAGAAACACTATCCTCCTCTGAAAAATGTCAGACATTCTCAAAAACCCAGAAAATTTTGTAGTTAAGGTGAGTAGGAAAAGTGTTGTGAAAGCACTGAATCCTCCACAAGAACCATTTTCAATCACTCTCTCAAATCTTGACCTGCTTTCAGGTCGTTTTCCTGTTACATACTTGTATTTCTACCGCAAACCAGAATCAGATAACTTCAAGGCTTTTGTTGATGCTCTTAAAAGCTCTCTGGCACAAATACTTGATCACTATTATCCCTTTGCTGGCCAAATTGTTCAAAATCCCAAAACCAGTGAGCCTGAGATCATATGTGACAACAATGGTGCTCTAATCATTGAAGCACACACAGATACCCCATTAAAGAGTGTAGATTTTTATGATCTCAATGAAACTCTTCAAGATAAGGTAGTCTCAGTTGAACCAGATTTCCCCACGCAAATTCAGGTGACTGAATATTCATGTGGAGGTATGTCTATAGCCTTTACTTTTGATCATGCATTAGGTGATGCCAGTTCCTTTGGTAAGTTCATTGCTTCCTGGTGTGAAATGGCTCAAAAGAAACCACTCTCCTGCATACCAGACCATACTAGACACCTTCGTGCACGTTCTTCTCCCAATTATCAACCATCGTTGGATCAAAATTTTGTGAGGTGCACCATGGAAGAGATACAGAACATGCCAATGAACCATATCTCACTGAAACGCCTTTATCATATCAAAGCATCAAGCATCAACATGCTGCAGAAACTTGCTTCTGGGAATGGAGTCAAGAAAACAAAGATTGAGGCTTTCTCCGCGTATGTATGGAAGATAATGATTGGTAGCATTGATCAAAGGCATGAAAAGTGCAAGATGGGTTGGTTGGTGGATGGAAGAGAAAGGATGGGAAGAGGAGAGAACTTGATGTCAAATTACATTGGTAATGTGCTGTCTGTGGCATTTGGGGAGGCAAGTATTGAAGAATTGAAAAAAGGGTCTATATCAGACATTGCTAACACAGTGCATGAGGCAATTTCAAAGGTAAACAATGAGGATCATTTTTTGGAGTTGATTGATTGGATTGAGTGTCATAGGCCTGGTTTGATGCTAGCAAAGGCAGTGTTGGGTGAACAAGTACCAACCCTAGTGGTGTCCTCAGGACAAAGGTTTCCTGTTACTGAGGTTGACTTTGGATTCGGGAGACCCTTGCTAGGGACAGTTTACACTAGCATTCCAAGGGTAGGAGTTGGATACATGAACCAAAGGTTAAGTGCCAAGGGTGATGGTTCATGGACTGTGTCTGCCATTTTGTGGCCAGAACTGGAAGATGCATTGCTGAATGACCCAATTTTCCACCCCATGTCTGTTTCTCATCTTCAACTTTAGTGCACTACATGCTTTCATCTTCTTTATGGTTCGGTATCAGCGTTTGTCTGTCAGTTTTATTTATTTTAGAAAGTATTCCAATAAATAATGCCTATCTTTATCAAATATATATATATATATATATATATATATATATATATATATATATATATATATATATATATATATATATATATAAATGAGACAAAAATCAATTTTTAACTATTTTTAATAATTTATAAAAAAAATTGTATAAACAACTAAAACCATGTTATCCCTACACAACTTCAATGAAAATTAAAAAAAAAAGTGCCAAAAATTGTGTCAAACGAGTAAGATATCTTGACGGTAAAATCGTATCAAACTAACATAACTAGTACATTTTTATAATTTTCTTCAAATGCATCCATTCCGATAACATAACTTGAAAAAAAAATATATATCATTTTAGTGCTTTTGCCATCCAGTAACTGAGTAACGGAGATAAACACAATAGAATTAGACATAACTAGTTCAATATTATGATAATAGAGACACAAGCACGAAGCCTTTGTTGAAGTTTGTTCTTTATATCACTTAATTTTCTTTTTTGCCGAACTCGTTTATAGCTTCTACAAACTACGAAATTTGTCCTTTGATGGACATTTTTTTTTTATCTTACTTTTTTCCCCACTAAAAAACGTGTGACTGTGTGTGCCACGTTCAGTACGACACTTGCATTATGTTTGACAACTTTGCAAATATATGGAAAATAGGTCAAGGTATCCTTCGTTAAGACATACAATATCTAGTGAGAACTAGCACCTTGGGAAAAATCCTGCCGAGGGCAAAAGATGGCAGCAACACGTAGCCATTTACATAATCAACCACGACAATACATCCATTACGGCAGCTTCGCTCACCAAAAACATAACTTCTCCAGCAACAAAAATGCATACAGTAAGCAGAACTTCATTTTCTCAATCAGTAGATTCCAGCATGTCATCCCAATAAAGTGACAACTTCCTCTCTATAGTGGTTGTTCAACAGGAAAGAAGAAATCCTGTATCCTTCACTTTTCATCTCCCAAGCTATATATGCAGTTACATATATAAAATGGCACTGTCAACCCTACACAATCAGGGAATATGACATCTAAGAAGTGTTTCACCAGCTTCAGTATTCGACTCATCTATTAATTTCTTTGGAATTTCCTTTTTAGCTTGTGTGACTTCGAAGGTGCTTTAAAATTTTGAGTGCTGGACATCTTCACGTTTCTCTTCCCACCACCACCAATGAAACTTTTGTTCCCACTTTTCTTGCCTTTTCTACTTTCTTCTGGCCTACTTCTCTTGGGTAAACTTAATCCATCACTACTGGTAGATTTAAATGGTTCCTTTTGGCCAGGCTTGACTGTCTCAAATTTGTTGTCTCTCTTTCTTTTGTTGCTCTTTATTGAATCTTTATCTGGGGTAGCTGCTCTTCCAGGCTTCCTCCACTCTGGCCTAAAAAGGGTGAGAAAAAAGAGGACTCACAATCAGCTTCGAAGAAACAAAAACTCAATTCATTTTTTTCAGAAGCAACTAAATATACCTCTTGGTAAAAGAATCTTGAGGGATATTTTCTGAATCTTTAGTGACTGCTTCACTTGATTTGCCATGCCGGTTCTGCAAGTCAATAGACACCATAATATAAACTTTTATCAAATCTGTACAATCAGTAAGCAGTACACCATCTACATATATTACAAGTTTAAAATGAGCTAGAAAGTAGTGCAAAATCCAAAGCAAGAAAAAGGAGAAAAGAATTTCCCACCAACCAACAAATGATTAATCAAAGTTTTATTGTGAATATTCTTTTAGCCACGGAGTTTCCTAATTGATCTTGACTTTAAAAAATCCGATGGAATCACAATACAAATATTAATAAAAAAAATCTAAGGCATAAAATATCCCAGATGACAATGAGAATAGATGAAAATAAAACTAACGGAAATAAGGAACCTTAAACGTGCTGTTAGCTTTCATAATGAGAAGAAATTTAATCTCTTTGTTTCTATTCTTCGTACATATTTTAATTTAACAATTTTTCCAACCAATTTAATTTTAAAAAGAAATTTAACAATTAATCTACCAATTTGACAAAAATCACTCTAATAAGAGTTGATGTATCCCAGAAAAAACAGTAGGGAAAAATAGGAACTAAAAGGAGAGCAGGTATAACCTTTGCTAAATAAGAACTGAAATTTGCTTGAATTTTTATCCTTTAAAGCACAAGCCTAATCATTCAAAAGCCCAATCTTGATATGAATTTTTAAGCTACTATTTGCTGACCTTCATGGATTTGCATACAATTCTGTATGTAACATAGCTAGGCCGACACCAAACTTAAACTATAGAAGAACCATTACAATCATAATCTTTTAATCAATACTAAAAACAGTACCTCTAGAACAGTCTTGAGAAAAAACTTGTATTTCTCCGGGGTAACCAGTTTGACAGCAGCAGAACCACACTTCCGTAATAATATTTCAAATATAACAGTGACCTGCAGAAAATAAAAACACATTATTCCGATAGATCTGTAAAGTATGCAGATCAATGTGTTCATGTTGTGCAGGTGCATGTGCATCTAATTTAGCACACACCAGCATGTTTAAGACCGAGCTAAACATTAGATATTGTTCATACCTTTGATCTAAAATGATGTCTTGAGACAGACGACCAGGGGAGGATTTCAGTAATAACATCTGACAAAATATTCTGCAGCTCCCTTGCTTGTAAGCTAGATACCATCACTTTAACAAAGCCCAAGACAGCCTATTACAGATGTAAAATTAAACAACGATAACAGCAAGATGTTCAAACTCAAAATATGATCGTAAAAACGTATAACACTCACTTTTATGATTTCCACATCTTTGGTTTGCAGCAGAGATAAAAGAGAGGGGACAAGGCCTGAAACAGATATTAAAAGACTTGTATCCTGGTATACCAATACAGACAGCGCAGACACTGCTCCACTTTTTATATGAGGAGATGATCCAGAAAGGTATCCCATTATCTGTATATTGAGAGTATATGAGAGTATAAGTTACTGACACGTTTCCACCTCACACAATGGACACAGCATTGATTGCGTGATTGTTAGCTTATATAAAAAAAAAAAAAAACATAAATAGAGCATGATAAACGTGGGAAGTTCGATACTTAATAGAGCGATATCCCACAAGCATATTTAGGAGCAGCCTAGTTAGTAGCTCAAATCTTAGTGATCCTCTGAATAAAACAAAATTGAAATCATGCATGGACTTACCATGCTAACTAGTTTGTGATATGGTTCAATAGAACCAACACATAATGAGTCTCTCAGGGTAGAACTTAAATTTATGAGCAAATCATATGCTTCTTTCCTAGTTTCATCCTTGCCCTAAACAGAACCATTGGACATAAATCAGTACTAAATTTAAGCCAAAGATCTTTCAAGAATATGAATGGCAAGTATTTCATATACTTACATCCTTTAATGTGAGAATAATTTCATTGAGAATAAGAAAAACCTTCGAGTTCTCCTCTTCTTCTAAATTAGCCTGCAGAATACACACGTATATATATAAAAAAAGAAATGACCACTCAATAATGTACAATATTACGACTGGATATAAATTATATGGACCCCTCCCATCCTCCTTCAAAGACCAAAGAGCAAGAAATACAAAGATAGTCAAAATAACTGGACTAACAAGCAAAACCCAGTAAGAAAACATGTCTAATATGCTATAACTTTTTGAAAGGCTCTTCACAGAATACTAAAAGGAAAAAACCATGCATATATCAAACAAAAGTGGCATGTACATTTGCTAAACCAGCCTCACTGTAATTTCAACAATCAAAGGAAAAGAAATTGCAACAGAAGTTTCTTTAGAGACATAATCATATAAACTTATATAAGAATGTTTGTAACAACTCTGAAAACCTACTGCGTACAAGTGTTTTTGGAAACAAGCACAGCAATTTCAATGCTGCAAGTTGGTTGCCGGTTAATTTTATTTAAAAAGTTTATGGCACTCAATAAAAAATTTAATTGGCATTTAAAATTATTTTAATAAAAAAAATAAAAAATGTAGATGTACATTAGTCAAAGATAAAGACATCAAGTTAAATCTTGAATGTGAAGCTATAAATGAACTAGAACCAAAATAGACAAAGCAGTCAGGCTAGCTATCCAGTTTTGGTGAGTTTAAATACAGCGTCAATTGAAAATGACACATGGACTAAACAATATAAGGAGTTGGATACTAAAATAGATTTCTGCAACATAGTCGCCAAAAAATTTATAGAACCATGTCATACATATCTAAGATGATAAATTTTAAATAAGAATGAAACATTATCATAATTCATAACTGAGAATTCTGACCTTCATTGCATGTACCATCAGCAGGCGAAAACAAGAATATCGA
This sequence comes from Vigna angularis, assembly GCF_016808095.1. Taxonomy (NCBI): domain Eukaryota; kingdom Viridiplantae; phylum Streptophyta; class Magnoliopsida; order Fabales; family Fabaceae; genus Vigna; species Vigna angularis. Next base: position 38,180,477 of record NC_068972.1, read on the forward strand.
CTTCTAAGAGATGTAATTGCAGTTGGAGGTTTTAATCCATGTAATAAATCAATTAGCTCAACGTATCGAGAAGAAGAGAAGCATGGATTCTCCTGCATCATTCAGCAACAATACTGAGATAGACAGACAGAGTTGAAAGAGAGAAAAACATGGAAGATATGATGAACCCAGAACTGCAAAAACAGGTTGAATCCCAGCCCACCATGAGTTTTCGTCATGATGTGTTGGAAGGCCCATCAATGCAACACCTTGTGGCAACCCATTAAGGAAACCAATCAAGATAAAAAAATGGGCCAGTAGCCCATTAACAAAAAAATAGAAGGATCAATTGCTGTGTAAAGTAAGGAAGAAAACCTCGCCTCTCCAAAATGAAAAGAAACCATCTGTCATTATGCGCAACCATCACCAAATCCCCACAAGTTGGTCCGGTCAGCACAGGTTCAGCCTAATGAGTCAAGTTCTAAGTGAATCAAGCGACTTTTTTTATATACCTAAAATGTTCCTAATTTTTCCAATCCATCCTGACCCAAACTAGTGATGGGCCATTTTGGCCTATGGATTTCAGCCCGTTTTGAAATCTATACTCATTTAATATATTAAAGCAATAAATACAACATTCACTAGGAACATAACTAAATAACAAAATAAATCATAAAATAGAAAAAATAAAACCTAACAGCACCTAGGGTACACACTACAACAGTATAGATATATAAAAAAGATATCAAATATTTCTTAGATTTTCTAAGAGATACATAGATAGTCAGATAACAAGACTAAGAGGGAGAAAATGAAACAAAAAAATCTCAAACAAATCCAGACCTCCAAAATTTTTCTCAATGTGTTGTATGCTTCGAGATGAACACTCTCATCACTTTCCTGTAAAACCAAAAGCATACATGAAATTATTTTACAAAATTATATAGTTAGTCAAAAGAATTAAAGAAAACAGTAAGATCAATTAAAAGTATTCTCCAAACTTTGAAAAATACCTGAAATGAATGTATGGTTAAATTATAAATTTTCTCAAGCAGATCATCCTTTGCTCCTTCAACTAGGCAAGATACCATTTCCAATATCAGACACCTGAAGAACAAAATGACTTAGTTTTGGTATTCATTATATAATAACAAAAAATTGAAAGGTAGTAACAGGTTATCAGGGCATATGGTTTGGATATTATTAATTTCAGATTTGGAAACATCATTTTATAGCTCAAGAAGATGTAATTGTGTAAAAGCTCAGCCATTCCACTAATATGTATGAAGGCTTGCTTCTGAACAAGATTCATAACTGAATAAACAGTTTCAATTAATTTTGTCCAACTACCAAAAATAAACAAATGTTATTACTATCAGGCACCAACACTTTAAAACTTGAACCAGTTGGCAGTAGGCACGCAAATGATTCATTAAATCTCTTAACATGTTTCACCCACAAAAGTCTTCCAGAATGAAACACAGACAATCTCCCAACCTTTTATTTATCATAAATGTAAGTTTTAGAAGAATGCAGAAGTTAAGGATTAAACTCTTGACCAAGTTGGCAATATACCATTAAATTGTTCGGTGTAAGCGCATGAATGATTTTATTTTACTACATAATTTTGCAATATACAGCCAAAATTAGATGAAAAATAGAGTCTTTAGATTGATAACTCCCAAGAATCACTCAATTATTTTGCTGTACGTGTTGGTAAATGGCATACTTCTATAATTAAACTTAGAGGAACTATGCATAATCTTCTGTCACAAATCAGGTACTGCAGTGTAGCCATCAAAGGAAATAATAAACCTATGTGACCACATAATCAACAAGATGCTGACTCCGTAGATCGGATCAAAAAACAGCAGAAAAAAATATTACCATCTCAGTTAAGAAACAAAAAAGAAATGCAAAACCAATATAATTTGAGAAATGCTAACAGACACCAATACTGAAAATTACTCTTGTATAAATTAATCATTGTACCTCTGAGAGCATCCCTTCAAGTCACTTTGATCACTGTCTACCTCTCCAGGACTTGACAATACTTTAGCTTCACCTTCACAATCTACAAGTTGAGACCTCTTAAGCAGAGACAGAAGAAGCTCTTTGATTACAGAAGAATCAGTGACAGACGCTAGGCACCCAATTGCTCCCTGAAAAAGAAAGGAAACAAATGTTCCAAATTACTTAAACATTATCAAAACGTCAATATAACGTAAATAATGACCAAGATCAGAAAGCAGTTGACAACTAAGTGTAAACAAGATATCAACCAGCATTCTAAGGGCAAGAAAAGCAAGAGGCAACATTAAAAGCCAATAATGTTCAGCCTAGAAATTCTTCAAATTATATAACTGGCCCAAGTAGAATAAGACCATTCCACCATAATAGCTAATTCATGCATTTTCTACAACAAAATAGAACATAAGAGAAAGGTATCATTCTATATGGGAGAATGAGTAACACAAGTGATAAATGCAGAACCTTTAAAGATAAGCGTGCTTCAGGAAGTGAACTGATAAATAAATCTGATAAAACATACAACAACTGATTTGAACAAGACGCCAATGACTTTATGTTTTTGGTAGCAGCTTTCTTTGAATAAGTAGGTTGCATGCTGAACTCCGATAGAAAATCATATTCACCAAGGCAATCTTCCATACTCTTTTTAGGGCTAAGTGCAGCTTTGTTCTCATTTACAAGAATCTGCACAAAATTCATAACCATTTTAGAAGGAAAAAGAACTGAAAAAATAAAAAGGATATAACAACAAAATTTACAAGGGTCTCCCCACTAGTTTGTGGAAGTGTTACCTGCAATGCCTTGGAAACATTTTGATGCATGGAAGGATCCTTCTTAAGAAAAGTAATAAGGACATCAGAGAGACGAGTACAATTTTGGTAAGTATCAGTTGCATGACGACAAAAGGCAGGCAGCAGTCCCCGAAGGTCATGAGCACAGGCCATCATTTCCTGACTAATCTCTGACTTTCTGACTGAAAGAAACAGGAAAAAATTTGCTCCCCAATTTAAACAAAAAAGTGATTGTCGTAAGACTGGAATTGTACGGACAGCGGCAAAGGGGAAAAATATTTGAGAACAAGAAAACATACAATGTTTTTCTCTAGTTGTTTTTCTAAATCATCAGAATATCCCAAATTATCTAATTGCTACAAATTAGTTTCCTTTTCCTATTATTGTTTATATAAACAAAATGGACAAGTAATTATCTTTCACTATTTACAGACACAATTATTTTGAGAAGCTTCTCTGCTTTCAAAGTAATAGAAAATCAGACAAGCTTTGTCGATCTCTAAGTCAAAAATGTAAAGAAAAAGGGGGATGGGAACCAGGCTCAAAGCAATGCAAGTGGTAATGACAGAGAGGGGATAAACATAAGAAAAAAAACTCAAGCTTCCTCCACCTTAAAAGAAAAGAAAAAAAAATGAAGAAAGAAAACAGCCTCAAAGCACATAACATAAAATATACCTTTTCGACTAGCCTTCTTAAAGGACTTGGCAAGAGGCATGATATGGTCCATGTAGTATGAAAGTGATGCACCACTGACATAGCGCTTCAAGATTGGTAGTAGCCAAATATTTGAATAAGTATAGCTGTGTTCATCAAGGGATATAGGTACAAGTGAAAGAAATTTCTCTATACCCATAGCATAAACAGCACACCCAATGCATTTCTGAAGCTGCATAAAAATGAAAAGCAGATGAGTCAGCAATCAGTTTAAATTGTACCAAACCAGAAATAACTGTAATAAAAAAGTACTAGTAGTAAGTAGTAATTAAATGTTTTCGAGAAAAAAGATTATCACTAAATAAGCAAATAGACAGGAACTTCCCCAGAAATTTTGTGCGAACAAACAAAAATATTTAATACATCAATATACACATCGTTACACTGAAAATTTAAAAAAAAATAACTATCCTCAGAAAGTGTTCCAGTAAGGCTCCACAATGCTGATCTAAAAGCAAATAGACAGTGAACTACCCCAGAAATTTTGAAATGAGTGAAAAACAACAGAATCTTTGTGGGTACTTACATGCTCATTATGAACCTTGCCTCCGGAAATTTGAACCATCAAGTCAGCAAGCTTAAGCACAATGTTCCTCATCAACATAAATGAGAATTCTCCTTTAACCAAAAAGGAATACAAGAAAGTAAGAAGATATGGACAACATGTAGTTTTACAACTATTAGTCTTTTAAAGAAGAAATGTTACTATTGATAAAGAAACAAGTGTGATAACAGATAATAAGACATTATCTCCCCACGAAATAAATTTAAAAACAAACAAGCAGCCTTGTAAACGGGATATATCCATGTTAGGACTTAAGCACATGAGGAGAGTTCAACCCAAAAAACAAATCCATTATGTTGGAGAACTTTAAGACTTAAGTACAACATCAAGTACATTATCCTACTTGTGGGATTCCTATAGTTTGACATGATTTCTAAAGCCTTTTTCAAAACCATATTAGTAGGTCAACTCACTGTTTTGGTAATCTCTGGTGAGGTTTCTGAAAACCTGTTTGCTCTAAGACCATAGGGTTAGGATTACACCAAGCCCATCCACCCAACTGTACAAACTCTGACTCAAACCACCCATCAATGTAAGGATTTGCATGTGCATCATCTCCCCTGCGGTTCACAACTCTGGTCAGCACATGGCAGAACTTGAAATAATGTCTCATGGCTGACCAACCTGCGCCCAGGTTACCACCTTCGTATGACCCTACCCCTGTGGTGGTAGCTCCATTGGAGATCATTCAGTGATTCAACTTACTTTTCTCACAGATTATTTTATTATTTTTTCCATATTTCTATACAAAAGATGTCTTCCAACAGCCAATAAACATCCATAACAGATTCACCCTTCTTTATCAAGCATATTGTTAGTATTACATAGGATTTCAAAATTAAGTAATGATTAAGTGGGTTGGGCTACAAAGCTCGTCTCACCACAATTGTTGAATCTATTCCTACAAAACATGAACAATGGATGAAGACTAATGCTTAACAATGTAATGTTATTAAATCCACAATACACCTCACCCAAACCTATTTTTTGTCGGCATGAAACATTTCGATAACTTTGAAGTGAGGCCCATATACCAATGGCAGACAACAAACCTACAGTGTGCTGAGATCTCTTGACACTTCTTTCAACACAGTTATGAGGGCCCTGCTTAGCTTGGGTGGCTTCATGTTACATATGTTAAGACTTTGGGCTTGTATAGCTTGCCACAAAGAGGTTTGTTTGCTTATAGGTTACAACCACATTGGGATGTGTTAGAATTATTGGTTATTGTGTATGAGTTATGTGTGTATGAGTTGTGTTCAAGTGTGTTCCAACTAAGAGTGAGTTGGAAAGGAGTGTGGTTAGTTACTTTGTTTTCTATAAATGTAAGTGTAGAGGTGTTTAAGACCTCAAGTAATACATATTTCTGTATTCCATTTTAACATGGTATCAGAGCAGGTTCTCTGATCTCTTCTGGTGGTCTTTGTTGTCTGCCGGCGGCCGGCCGCCATGGCCGCCGGCAGCCCCTAAAAATTTCATAAGATCCATTTTCTCTTCTTCTTAGATCTCAGCACCCAGAATCAAAGAGACCTAAAGTCTCCTGGGAACCCTAGAAAGAAACTCCCTCCATAACAGTCAGCCGTCGCGAGCCGCAACCCAATCGATCGCCCCTCTCCGCCGCCGCCAGCCACTGTTCGCCGCCAACCTCTGTCCGCCGTCGGCCACCGTCACAGTTTCGACGGGTGACCAGCGAATCTGGACCATCTCTTCGAGCAACGGCCAACCACGTCAGTTTCGGAAGCTACTTCTCCCTCACGCGCCACCACGAGCATCAGATCTCTCCAATCTACGCCGGCCACCATCACGGTTTCGACCGGTGACCAGCGGATCTGGGCTGTCTCCTCGAGCGACGGCCAACCTCGTCGGAGTCAAGACCAGACTCCTCTTCACGCGCCTCCACACGCCGCCTGTCTTCAGCTAGTCTCGGGTGCATGTTTGTCACGCGCCCCCTTCTCGTTGGCCACCGTCACAGTTCCGACCAGTGTCCAGTGGATATGGACCGTCTCTTCAAGCGCGACCTAACCCTGGTGGTTGCCGTCTCTGTTTGTCCGCATGCGCCGTCACGCGCCTCCTCTCTCTGGTAGATCTCGGACGCGTGTTCATCACGCGCCACCTTCTCGGCGTCAGCATCAAACCGCGCCGCTGCCGGTCGTCTCGCCGGACCTCCCTCTCTTTTTTCAGACCCTCTAGAGCAGCCATTGTTGCCATCTTCGTCTGTCTTCGTCTCCGCCATTGGTGGACCAGCGCCTAGTCCTACCTTTTTTCCGCTTTCGTCATCCTCCAGCTCTGTCGTAGGGGGTTTCGCCTCTATGTTGCTGTTCTTGCCTTTTTCTCACTATATTTGCCGCTTTGTCAATTTCTTAAGATTGCAAATCTTTTTGATCTTCGGACCAGTAACTGTGATACTTCCAATCTCAGTCAACAATTTCACCGTTTCCGCCATGTCGTTCACACTGAGGGGGAGTATCGTTCCAAGACAACACTGCAAAGGAAATGCCAGTCCACCATGGGTGTAGTCCCTGCATTTTTGTAACTTTCAGCTACTACTATTGATCCCATCACCCATCCTGCAAACCAAGTATGGAAGTTTAGCATGGGTGTAGTCCCTGCAGTTTTGTAGCTTTTACTACTGTTGATCCCATCACCCATCCATCATTGATGGGGATTTAGTGTAGTCCCTGCAGTTTTATAGCTTTCAACCACTGCAGATCCCGTCACTCATCCATCATTGATGGGGATTCAGTCCTTGCAGTTTGTCATTGTCCACCGCTGCTCTCCTTCATCCACTTTTGAAGTTGAAGTTTCACAAGCTGCTTTTAGTTCATTGACATGTGATAATCCATCTCTGTTTGCCTCACACTCTTGAAGACAAATCATCCAATTCAAAATCGAGTTCAATTATTCCAAGCTTGGTTCATACAATTTGTATGCTCCAGCCTGAGGGGGAGAGTTAGAATTATTGGTTATTGTGTATGAGTTGTGTTCAAGTGTGTTCCAACTAAGAGTGAGTTGGAAAGGAGTGTGGTTAGTTACTTTGTTTTCTATAAATGTAAGTGTAGAGGTGTTTAAGACCTCAAGTAATACATATTTCTGTATTCCATTTTAACATGATGCAAACCATATGCACTTTAGAATCTTTCCAATTGCATCCCGTATGCACCTTATATGTGACATCCATGCAGCACTACACATTGCCTCCAATATTATATTTCATGAGAAGCAAACATACTGACATAGATTATCATTCACAAGAGGCAACTTGGAGCCTGGAGACATCGGCACTAGATTAAATGAGACCACAAAAATTCAGAACACAAAAAAGAGACCACAAACATGACCCTATACCATGAAATCTATAAAGGGAAAGTAATGCAACCAACATTAAATCAACTAAAACACAGCTCCCTTGTTCCATCCATACACAAAAAACTAGAAAAAGATACAACACCTCACTTTTTTATAAACATTAATCATTAATGGTGGCAATATGAAAGAAAAATGAGGGGGTCTATCTCAGTTGGTACCAAGCTCGAGAAATAAAACAGATATGACTGACAAAACATGCTCATTTGGAATTCCATCAGTAGAAGAAAGGGCATCCTCAAAAACAGCACATGTTGATTCTATTGCATCTGCTTTGACACGTTCCAGACTACCATCAATAAATGTTTGATCTGTACCCATCAACACGCTTAAGTGACTAATATGATGCTTTAGCACATCCTTCAAAATATTTGAAGCTTGTGATGCAGTGTTTCCCTCAAAATTTAGAAGACCTGAATTCAACATTGGTAGCTTGACTCAGGAAAAAAAATACCATAGAAAAGGGAAAATACAAGGGGTTAACAGCAGTATCAATAAAATTAATTACGTATTTAGCAACACCAATTCCCCAAACCATTAATTCGATAAAACCAATAATGAAATAACAAATAACCTTCAAATGCTGCATGGAAGATATCAAAAAGAGAAGTTAAGGTGTTGAAGAAAATACAGCTTTCAAAACAACACTCCCACAGTGACATAATTAATCTATCATTTTATCATCACAGTAATAAAAGTTTTAGGAATTGAATAATTTTAAATTTGAAGAAACAATTTGCGATAAAAATTCGTTAGGAGAAATTCATGGTGAAAAACAGCAAAATATTGCTTTGTGGCTGCATTGAAAATGTTTTACATGGGAATTATTGATAGATTTTGATTTCTAATTCACAAATTAATTATGTAATGATATGATCCACCGAAACTTAATACAGCATACTTTTCAATAAAAAAAATAAGAAGCTATTGCTCAGCAGATAACCAGATGAAATAAAATAATCAGAGATATAACAAATATTCTACTATTGATGAACATGGATGAACCATACTTACCAATCACAGATCTGCAAACTGGAGGGAGATTCTTGATCCACAAGCTTGATTGTCCATTATAAAGTAAGTCCATTGCAACTCCTAATAGTTTTGATGCCAAAATCACAGTATCCAAAGAGTTCTTATCCCTCAAATATACAAATGAAGTAAGAGAAACCACAATGTCCTCTTTCTCTAGCACTATATTTTTTATTCTAAAAGCTTCAAAAATAGCTTCAATAGTTTTAAGTGCATGCCTTGCAAGTTCCGAAGACATAAAACTAAATAATTTATGCACTTCTGAAAGAACTCTCAGAATCATTTTCGTAGATAGATATGGAGCAATGAGATTAATTAAATTCATAAGATGTAGGACCTCCAGATGATTCAAAACCTTATCTTCTTTACATCCATCAAAAGTCCTCGAAGCACTTAACTTCAGTGCCAAAGCACTACAACTTTTCAGCTCTGACAAAACCAACTTGCTAGCTTCGTTGGTAACCGTGGAGGCTTTGATAGACTTGAAAACCTTCTCCATAGCTTCTTGAGCACATCTGCGTACCTAAAACAAGCAAACAAACCACAACACAATTTAAACAGAGAAAAATTCCATAACTTCAGAGTGGTTAAATGATTAATAGCCATCAACCAATGTCCCGAAATCAAAGGCCATAACCAATGCTGATTGCACTGCAAAGTAAAAGCATCACCAAATCTATTCATGATTGGATATATATAGACACACACACGCACACAGAGACAGAGAGAGTTTAAAACTAGAGTTGTGTTGCAGTCACAGTTGCAGCACTGAAATTGCAGAATATTGCAAGCATGTACTGTCAACTGATTCCTTTTGAAAGTGATTGAAGGGGCCTCCAAGACAACCACATTGGCGCCACGTTGGATATAAACGAAAGAAAACAAAACATAGACAGTGGCAGGGACAGATGTCAGCAACATTGAATTTGAAGGCCATAACCAAACGCAGGATGCTGATTACATTGCAAGGTAGAAACTATCATCGAATGAATCTACTGAAACTTAAAACATTGAATATAGATTATACTTTAAAAAAAAATATTGTAATCACAAAATTGGGAATGATACGATTGCATGGACCAATGTCTGCAAAGTTGGAAGGTCATAAATTAGTAAATGCACACTGCAAGCTCAAAATGCTATCATCAAAACCCACCCATAATTGTGTGTGTGTGTGTGTATAATATATAAATTAAGCATGAAAACAAATAGCTCAATCAACTCTAACCTTGGGGCGCTTGCAAATGGAGAACTTGAGCAATGCTTCAAAGCCGAATTTGATTCCGTCCCAATCCTCTAAATCACAAAAGCCAATCAAAACCCCCAAGCACTTCACCATGGCCCTCATGCACGCAGCGCCCAACTCCTCACCCTCCCTGGCCAGAACTGCAACGAGGATCTCCGAAGCTTTGTGCGACTTCGACGCCGCGATGCCGCCGGGCGGCACGAGGGGGAGGGCGATGGCCATGAATGACACCAGGGCGGAGAGGGCAACGGGGTCCAGCGCCTCCGCGGCGTCGAGGGTGGAGATGGCGGCGGCGAAGTATGCGGGCGGCGTAAGTGGGAGAGACTCGGTAGCGATATTGGAGCGCAGGGCAGCGGCAGTGGCGAGGAGGTGGCGGTGCTGAGGCGCAGCAGAGTTGGCGTAGCGGTCCATGAGCTGCTGGCAGAGGTCCGAACCATCCTTGAATGACTCCGTGTGATCTTCTTCCATTGAATTTGAAGGCTCGGACTTCGGCTCAGACGTTGGTTCGGAGAATTTTGTTCCGCCGTGGGTGGAGAAGGAAACAACAAGGGCGCAGAAGTGAAGGGTTTAAATGTTTTAAAGGTTTGAAGGGTTTATGTTTTCCAAACACAAAAAGAAAAACCAAATTAATAACGTTTAAACCTGTTTTTATTGCTTTATGAAATAACCATGTTTTTTTTTCATAAAAAAATATTTTTCATTCCTATAAAATTCAAAATTTTATTTTTAGTTTTTATAAGATGAACCTTTTGCCTTTTATTTTCATCTTCATACTTCAAATCTTGGAATCACGCATTTGAACTTTTAATACTCATTTTAAAATAGATATTTTGAAAGTGTCATAATGTTGACACTAGTAATGTGTTGCCCTATTTTAGAAGTGTATCGCCATTTGATATATATATATATATATATAATATAAAAGTAATCATTTTTATTGTGAAAGTATAAAAGATTACGAGAAAAATTACATTAACAAAATCAAAAATCACTTTTTTCATTTAATAAAAATATACTTAAATAAAAATCACTTATTCCATTTAATAAAATGGTTTGTAACCCCGTGGGCCAACCGGTCCACCACAGGTTCAAGCCGGGTTGAGTTTGAAAAAAATATTCTTTTTTTATGCAGACTAATTGTTAACCTAGTTCACGGTTCACTTAGAACCTAGTTCATATGGGTTGAACCCATAATGAGCTAGGTTGGTTCATCAACCCACTTAATTTAATTTAATTATTTATTATTTTGTGTTTCATAACCCACTTAATTTAATTTAATTATTTATTATTTTGCGTTTCATTATTAGTTAGCATCTTTTTATTATATTGTACATATGGATAAAGAAAAAGATGTTTGAAGAGGGAAAAATATTATAGATTTATCTATTCAAAACTCTAATATTATAAATGGATACAAATATTATCAATGTTAAAATCGCCTTTTGTTTTTAGATTACATTTGGATTGTATGATACTTTTTTTTAATTGTCTTTGAAGTTTAACATCATTTTAGAATGAAATTTATTTAGATTTGAATTAAAAAAATTATATTTTTTTTTATTTTTAAAAAACTTTATAATTAAGTGAGTCAGTGACTCAACCTGTTTAAATATAATTGTCAAAACGGGTAACCCGGCCCGGCTCACTACGGGTTGGTCACTTAGTGAGCCAACCCAACCCGACTCATTTATTAGCGAACTAAAAAAATTCGAACTTGGCCCAACCCACCATAGGTTGGTGGGTTAAATGGGTTGGCTCACTGACTCATTTAATTATAAGTTCTTTTTACAATAAAAAATTACAACTTTTTTAATTCAAATATAAATAAACGTCACACTAAAATGATCTTAAACTCCAAAACTCCAAAGACAATTCAAAAAAAAAAATATCATACAATCTAAGTGTAATCCAAAAACACATACAAGGCGAACAAATAAGTTTTTAATATTGATAATTTTTGTATCACTTGTCCATTTATAATATTAGAGTCATAAATCTATAATATTTTTCTCTCTTGAAACATCTTCTTCTTTATCACCATCTACAATATAATAAAAAAAATGCTAACTAATAATATTGAAACACAAAATAATAAATAATTTGGTTGGTGAGCGAATCCGGTGAGCCGAGTTCTAAGGAGTCGGGTCGAAAACTAGCTCACATAAAAAAATTACATTTTTTTTCAAACTCAACTCGCTCAAACCCGCGATGAGCCGGGTTGGCTCGCGGGTTACAACCCATTTTGACAGTACTAGGTTTAACCCACCAACCCGTGATGGGTCGAGTCGGGTTCAAATTTTTTCGGCTCACTAATAAATAAGTCAGGTTGGGTTGACTCACTAAGTGACCAACTCGTGGTGGGCCAGACCGGGTCGAGTCGAGTTACCCGTTTTGACAGTTCTTAGTTCACTATAAAATAAGTTATATTTTTTAATTTATATTCTTTGAAATAATTTGATTAGATTTTTACTTTTTAAATTTGGTTGAGTTTAATTCTTCCTTGGAAGTAATATAATTAGATGTGGAAAAATTAGACTTAATTCTTCTTTTAGTTTTAACATAGATATTAACTTTTCTTAAGTTTTCAATAAAATAATAACAATACTTTCTATCATATTTTTAGTCAAATGATAAATATTTTTTATGCTTTTAATAAAATAGCAATTACATACTTCTAATCTTTTAAAAAGACACACGTATGCTTTTATGTTTTTCATAAAATAATACTCATATCTTTCATATGTTTAATAGAGTGTCACTTACTTTCTATTGTTTTATTTAAAATAAAAATATTAAATAAAATTTGATTAAAAATTAAAGTTTTAAAGTATAAAAATTAAAAATGGTTAATAAATAAAAATGGAATAATTTGACTATGAAAAAATCCCATCCCTTCTAAGAGTTTTATCAATAATTTATATATTTTTATTTTAAAATAAACATTTGGATATTCTATATAATTAATAAAATAATACTGATATTCTTTATTTTATTTATATTTATAGTTATATATATAACTATAAATATAAATAAAATTATATATAAATATAAATAAATTTAATTATTTGTTTGATACGTGCAAAAATATAATCATTTATATTATAAGACGGTTTATCATTAACTGAAATGTAATTTTTCCTATAGTTAATATAAAATATAAAAAAAAAGTATTATCTTGTTTGAAAAAAAGTATACTTTAGTTTATATGTTATTTTTAAATAGAATAATTATTATAAATGTTATTCATTAAAAACATAGAAAGATTAATACTATTTCATTGGATCTCTTTTAAAATTAGAAGATGTGCTTATTATTTTATAAAAATATTAAAAAAAGATAAAACATGTGATTATTATTTTAACGGGTCAAGGCATTCTTCTCCGAGGCTATCAGGTCCTCAACCGGTTTCTCTTTATAGCAACTTTTCTACCCTCTCGTTGATAATAAGATATTGACTTTGAAATTCGATCATAGCTTGGACAAGAGTAATCGAATCGACCTCTTCCATCAGCTTCAACTTATTGTCTTTCAGGCCGATATGCCCTCCTTTTCTCATCACGACAGAAGGACTTTCCAAACCATCCAAGTCAGATTATTTACTGAAGTTGCACCTTCACCACGACCAAGCAACTAAGCCCTTGATTTATTTCTATCTTTTTCCAATACTTCTTTACTTGGAAAATGTTCAAGTTTCAGGCTATTCTACATATTCTACCGTAACCATGCAACTCGATAACTAGTGTAATAAATTAGTAAACTCTAACAATGTTCTTCGTCGAAAAGTATTTGGGAGTTGTTCCAATATTCGCATCATCCTCTAATCCTTCTCAAATTGGATGTTTTTAAACCATTCTTTGTACCTAAGAGGGTTATCGATCCAATAAAAACATATTTTCTTATTATCATTTTCATCAAAGAAGTCTGAGGGATTGACAGGGTTAATTATTATCCTGAAGAACCCATTCTTAAATTTCTTAAACGATTGGAAGTAGACATCTAAGAGGCAGGTATCAAGCTTATTCACAAAGGACAACCAAGTAATGAGATCCCTTAGTTGTATAAGATATAAAAAAAACACTCAAGAGAAGGAGAGAGGTACAATGTTTTACACATTAAAGCAATCTCAATTGTTCGAATGTAATTACGCTTGAGCTATGCTCAAAAGCCTAAGTACACCTATTGTGAACTCGTTGAACGGTAGACAAACATTTAAATAAACAAAAAACATCATATATACAAAGAGAAAGTCCTTTTCATACCCCTTTTGGTCATGACAGACATTATCAATGACGCTTACCCTCCTAAGAGATACAATGTCCTCAAACACTCCCTTATAAAAAAAACATAGGTGTTGTTTAACCAGGAGTTTAAAATCATAGACCACCTAAACTTGGAGAAATGACTTCTAACTAAGTGGTCCACCTACTCATACCCTTCCCATTTGGGTAACCTGAACTCGACATGTTCCTCAGCAGGGTCCTCCTTATTTTCTATGACAACTTCCATCTCCATCCCATACCACAGGATGAGGTCACATCCGACAATACCGACACCTGACTATAACACTATGGTTATTATTTGACTCTTCCCTTAAACTATAACTCTTGTTTGAACCAATACACATATCTTGAGAATTAGAAGTACTCGACTTCTCAAAGTAATCGACTTCTAAAAGGATGCACTTTTCCCACACAAATGGCAGCCTCAAAGCAATCTTTTGAAACTCGGTGGTGAATTAGGTCGAATGAGACCTATATTTATAACAATTTTGGTAATGGTTCGCTTCCCACCTAAATGGACCAAGGGAATTAGGTTAAATAGCCTAAGAGTCTTAACTTTTTCCCCTTTGAAGTAGCACAATGTTTCATGCACCACGCGTCAATCATGCCATACATCTCTTTCACCATGTCAGTCCTAACACTAAACCATCACAAACTATTTGTCGTTGTGCTCCTCGAGGCTCAAGGGCTACTATACTTGTAAAGTTATTGTCAAATATACAAATTTTCCTCGCAAAACTTTACAGGACAACTACAAATACGAAGATTAAGGTTAACCAATCTGTTAAGGATTGACTACTGTTGTTTCATTAAAGCTCTTTACATGCTTTTAACATTGCATGAAAAAATTGGATGACTAATGTATTGTTACATGGCCAAGTATCCCTTAGCCACATTAACATTGGTCTTGTCCTAGGACGATACAACATATAACCAAATGCTAGTGCTGTCAAAATGGTTATAACCCGTGAGCCAACCTGACCCATCAAAGGTTTAAGTCGGGTTGGGTTTGAAAAAAATGTAATTTTTTTATGCGGGTTAGTTTTCAACTCGGCTCATCAGGTTGAACCCCTGGTGAGTCAGGTTGGCTCACTAACTCACATAATTTAATTTAATTATTTATTATTTTGTGCTTCAATATTATTGGTTAGCATTTTTTTTATTATATTGTAGATGAGGATAAAAAAAGGTTTAATGTCTCTGCAGATCCCTATTTTCGTGCAGAATCTCAAATAGATCCTTTTCTTTTTCGGCGTCTCAATTGGGTCCTTATTTTTGTAAAATTGAATCAAATAGGGACTTTCCGTTAAATTGGACAAACGCCGTTTAAGTTTGGAGTACGTGGCATAGTTAATGTATTATTTTAAATGATGTGGCAGTTTATATATGATTAACGTGTATTTTATAATTTATAAATTAAAAAATTAAGGGTAAATTGGGAAAAGAAAATTAAAGGCAGTGACTCTTTCTGCAATTGAGGAATGAAATTAGGGTTCGTGAGAGAAAGTTGAAGGAGGCGGAGCCAACGGAGGAGTTGAAGTTCGCCTTGGAGGATCTTCCAGCAAGCTGGTTCTCGAGGTCAGCGAGTGTTATGAGATGTTGTTGCGGAAGAGCAGGATGAAGGAGGCGTGCTTGGAGGCGAGGAGGTTGAGGTAGAAGGTCTTGAGGAGTGTGTGGCAGGGGTCGGTGGTGCCCTGGAAGACGCAGACGTGGTAGCCGCTGGCGAAGGAGGTGGAAGGCATGAAACAACAATGTTACGTGGGTCGGGCATTGCAGCAAACACAACCCAACCACAGGAACGAATTGCCTCCCCTCTCAAGAGTAACGAAGCTCATCTCTAATCTCTCTTTCCGCCGCCGCAAGCTCATATGATCTCCTCTGTCGAGTTCACGACGGCGAGGCAAAGGCAAGGCGTCTCACGCTGACGATGTTGACAATCCTATCCTTCGCCTTTGTTAGGTTTTCAGGTTTTCTTCCTTTAAGGTATGAGTTTTTTTCTTCTCTCAAGGGTTTTCAGATGATGAAATATTTATGGATCTGGTTGTGTGTTGTGCTAAAATTTTGTTATGGACGCCGCATCTCGTCCTCATCGCATTCATGCTCTGTTTGTCTGATAAAATGTTTTTCTTTCGAAAGAAGTAAAAAGTTGGGGTTTTGAATTTTTGTTGTGGTAGGTATAAGAGTTTAATTTTTGAGAAGTTGGTTGTTCTTCGTTTCAGATTCTGGAAAAGTTTTTGGAGATGGAAGGTTTTCATGCCTAGACAGTAGAGAGTGAGTATTTAAAATATATATTTGTTGATCATCAAATCTTGAAGATAATAGAGAACTTTTATACTCCTTTTTTATTAGTTGAATGATTCTAAAAGCTGCTTTTTTTTTTCTGCCATGGATGCTTGATTTGGTTATCGGAGAAGATGAAGGATACCATTCCAGAAATAATTTGGTTACCGGAGAAGATGAAGGATACTATTCCAGGAATAATGTTTGATGTTGACAGTGTTTTTTTACCTTTCCATGTATTCTATGAAATAAGATGACCATTTTGTCCTCATTTAAATTTTATTTTCCTTCTTTCCACTATATTTTTTAATTAAAAAATTAAAAAATTACATTTCACATACATTTTTAATGCCACATCATTTAAAAAGACACAGTCAGCATGTCACGTAACGTCCTAATTAACGCCATCTTCTCAATTTAACGGAAAGTCCCTATTTGATTCAATTTTACAAAAATAAGGACCCAATTGAGACGCCGAAAAAGAAAAGGATCTATTTGAGATTCTGGACGAAAATAGGGATCTGCAGAGACATTAAACCATAAAAAAAAGATGTTTCAAGAGAGAAAAATATTATAGATTTATTTATTCAAGACTTTAATATTATAAATAGACAAGTGATACAAAAATTATCAATATTAAAAACTTATTTATTCGCCTTTTGTGCTTGTGTTTTAGATTACGCTTGAATTGTATGATAATTTTTTTTAATTCGAATTGTCTTTGGAGTTTAATATCATTTTAGAGTGAAATTTATTTAGATTTGAATTAAAAAAATTATGATTCTTTTTATTTAAAAAAAAACTTATAATTAGGTGAGCCAATGAATCAACCCGTTTAATCCACCAACCCGTGATGGGTCGGACTGGGTTCGATTTTTTTCAGCTCGCTAATAAGTGAGCTGGGTTGGGTTGGCTCACTAAGTGACCAACCCGTGGTGGGCTGGGCCGGGTCGAGGTGGGTTACCCGTTTTGATAGCTTTACAAAATACGTATTAAGTGTTTGTACCTAAATATATCCAGTCCGCATGGTGTGTGACTACCACTAGGCGGCTTAGCCGACTACCTGTCGGCTTACCAAAACTAATGACATACTGATTACTCTGTAACTTAGTAGAATATGATAAAATGCTAATTTATATAAGGTAAATAGACCACTAGGCCTAAGCCCAGGCCCATCCAGGTAAGGATCCACAAATGTAATAAATTATAAATAGCACAATCATTGAAGTATCTTTTTTACATTCTCATTAATTACACTTAATATACTCTGTTGATGTTTGAAGATAACTTGACGTCGAAGTATCTTTTGCAGCCACAACTCTCATTTACTCTACAAAGGATGAGTATTGAGGAGAAGGACGACGAACACTTTGAAAAGTAAAGGTTAAAGAAATTTGTGGAATTGATGTCTTGAATTCTTTGCAAGGTAGCTCTTAAGCTCTCTAAGAAAAAAAATTGATTATAGTGACAAAATTTTTTATTTTTATAAAATTTTCTATTTTTAATTTTTAATTTTTTATATTCTATGTGTAACTTTAATGTGATAACGCTCAAATTCCTATATTATATTGAGACGGTGGTTTTGCTACATTGTTTCGATAGATATGAAATGAACGTTGGAAGTGTCTCTGTTAAGGATAGTGTCCCTCAAAGCTTGGGGTTTTAGAAGATGAATGGTTTATAAGAGTGTAAGGTTGGATAAATATGAGAAGTGGTCCTATACACTATTGTTCAATACATTACGCACTGTCCAAGGACCACACAGTGACCCTGTTAACTCTATCAATTATTTTATTTTATTATAGAGTGCATTTTGGATCATTGCTATTTTTTCTCCAATTCTTAATAAAGAAAATGTTTTCATTGATAATTTCAATCCTAAAGTTTTGAGGTAAATTTTGTTAGGCCCTTAGATTAAAAAAAATAATTTCATCACCCAAATTTAATAAAACATAATTAAGAATAATGATTTATTTAGATTGAATAACAGAAATTGAAGAAGTGAAAGACAAGAAAAAGAAAAAAAAAGAATTAAAAGAAACATTATTTAAAATAAGGTAAAAATAATATAAATAAATGAAAACTGACATATATTTTGTTTATTATTACTATTTTTTATTTTAATTGTTCTGTTAATATTATTATTTTAGTTATTTATCTATTGTAATAGAAAAAATTATTATCTATTATAATAGAAAAACAAAATATTAATAACATAATCCATTGTTATTATGTCAATACTAAAATTATGTAAATAAATATTAATAAAATATTTAACTACATACTAAGAAACATAATCATTATATAAGTTTTTCTTGTAACTTTTTATTTTTATATATATATAACGTGAAATTCGCTGTTATTTTCTGGTTTATTGATTTTTTCTTTGGTTTATTTTTTAAGTTTTATCTGTGTGATGTTATGACAGTCATTTATGATTGAATATGGGTTGTCGAACTTGTTAGAGTTCGAAAACACTATGCTGCCGAGCTTATCAAGTTTAGGAGCATTTATTAGTCTATTTTGAATTAAATAAGAAGAGCTATTATTTAGGAATAATTGTCTCTAATTTTTAGTCATGATTTACATACAATTTAGCTTTCGGCACTACTAAAAAATAGGATTTTTAAATCGCGTATTATGCTTCGGTTTTTGAAAACCCGAGACATATAAAAACACGGTGACAGAAATGTAATTTTGGAAACACTATATACCTCGGTTCTTTTAAACCCGCTTTTGAAAAGAGTATACTGTACCGGTTCTTTTAAAATCGCTTTTGAAAAGAGTATATTGTAGCGGTTGGAAATTAAACGAGACATTTATGCCTCGGTTTTATTTTAACCGAGGCCTATATTTGCCTCGATTACTGGGTTTGAGGGTTAAAGTTCAAAACTTTATTCACGCAAAACCTCTCTTCCCGCAAAACCTCTCAGACTCTTGCTCATATCTCACGCTCTCGCTCTCATCTTTGCCTCCCTCCCTCCGATTTCTCCTCTCCACCAAACCCCATCATCAGCGCCGCAAGCAGCGCTGTTCAACCACGCCGCCGGCCACCACGCGCAAACCCGCAAGCACCGCCGTTCAACCACGCCGCGACTGCATCGCCTCTCGAGTGAAGAGCAAGCGGTGGCAAATCCAGATCCAGATCCAGATCCCGTGCCAGTGGTGGAGTCGCTTGCCGTCGGGAGCCGCTTCGCGCTCGCCGCTTGTCGTCGCTTGCCGCTTCGCGCTTGCCGCTTCGCGCTTGCCGCTTCGCGCTCGCCGCTTCGCGCTTGCCTCTTCGCGCTCGCCGCTTGCCGTCGGGAGCCGCTTGTCGTTGACGATTTTTAGAAACTAGGAAATGGGGTTTGAGACTGGGTTTCAAAAGTATGAATCCTTGGTTTCTTTGATTTTTTTTTCCATTTGTTATATGCTCTGTAATGTATCTGAACTATTATTTTCTGATTTTTCTGATGTATTTGAACTTTGATGCTTTGATATGATTTTTGGATTTTATTTTCTGATTTTGTTTCCATTTGTTATATGCTCTGGAATGAACAACATGAATTCTTTCATCCCAGTGGCTTTTGTTATATGCTCTGTAATGTATCTGAACTTTGATCTCTGTAATGAACTTTGATGCTCTGTGATGAACTTGATGCTCTGTGATGAATCCCAGCAGGTTCAGCAGTATTTTGAATTTTTTTTTATTGAATTTTCTAAGATACGGTCTCGGTTCAAAGGAGGACCGAGGCAAAAATCGATCTCTTTTTGACCCGTTCGCAACCGAGGTATTAAACTTATCCTTTTTACCTCGTCTCTATATGCCTCGGTTGCAGAACCGGTGCCTATAAACGAATTTAACCGGTGCCATTTTCGTTTCCTGTACTAGTGCGGTTTTCTTCCTGTATGAACTGTTTAATGTTATTCATTTCATTGAAATAATAAGCTTAAACCTAAACTCATATATATATATATATATATATATATATATATATATATATATATATATATATATATATATATATATATATATATATATATATATATATAACATTAAATATTAACATTGGTATCCGAGCCCACTAATAGACATGATATTTAAAAGGATAATAATATCTTAACTTCAAAATTTGATAAACATTTAATTCTAACATGTGTTAGCTTCTAATTGGTCTGTATGAAAAAGATTTAGAAAAATGAAAATGATGTGTAAATACTTAGCATTAGGTTTCCAGAGGTTATCATCTTTACGGATTAAAAAAGATAATGATACTTTGACAATATTTTTTTGACAATATTTTAACACCATTTACGTGTCATTCTATGATTGGTCAATGTTAATATTTATGATTATTATTATTGATTGTGGAATAATTTTGGACCAATCACAGAATGACACATAAATGATGTTAAAATATTGTCAAAAAAATGTTGTCAAAGTATCGTTATTCGTTAAAAAATTGGAAACCTTGTTTGCACGAGAGAATCCTCGTACACCACTCACAAACCTTTCTTGATAAGAATTAGTTGTTCATCGACAAACTTCCGTTCATCAAACTGTTATAGTTCACTGGATCTGTCCCGTCGTCGTTCGGACCGAACGTACCACTATTTCGAAGCAAAATGTGGAAACTATCATTAACATGAGTTTTGAAGTTTTTCGTCATTTGTTTGAGTTATTCTTTGTTCTTGTTTAGTGTGTTTGACTTGTTTTTAATTTTTTTTTACCATTTTGGGGTTGTTCCAGTTTTGGGTGTTATTTTGATTTTTTTGGACCTTATTTGGTGTAGTGTATTATTGCAATGAAGGCGTTGGTAAATAGTGTGAACTTTGTCACTAAGAAATCAATTTTTGTACTCTTGCTGTAAAAATGGGTGTGACCAAAGGCTAAATAAGTATGGGCTAATGTTTTACACAACCAGGTCATCACAATACATGACATGAATTTTGAAGTAGTAATCTTAAGGCAATGATGACCACATTTATATTCATATCCATCATCAAGAAACTAACTCCACATCTTAAGGCTAAATATGCATAGTGTTTGCATGATGATCTAAAGTTATATCTAAAACCTTTGTATAATAATTATAATGAGTTCTTATCTTTCGCTCACCTAATAATAATTCAATTGTATCTTATTATACAATAGGATTTTAATGAGTTATTATTATTAATAATTCAATATGTGGTCGGCTTGGTGAGCTAAGACCATAAGGTAGATTGAACATAATTGGAAAGTGAAGGAGTGAATGTTGTTTAAATGAATTATTTTTGCCATAAATGAAGGAAGTGACCAATTCACTTAAAGTGAATGAAGTGGTTATTTGTTAAGTGGACGCATAATCATTTCAACCAAAATCTAAAGACATTTCGTTTTCTTGTTTTCAGAAGAAAAATTCCTTTGCTCTTTTCGCCTTTTTCTTATTCTCCCTTTCCCACTTTTATATATCCATGCATCTTTCTTTTTCCTTCCTTCTTTTCAGAACAAACCCAGTAGCTTCATATTCATATTTCTTAACATATTCCGATAAGATCACCATTCTTTGTTTACTTTGAACATCGCTTCATAATATTTTTTTCTAACTTTAATAAGTTTTTATAAAAATTAGTGTGATCAATTTAAGATTTATTAAGTATAAATTGAACAAAAGAATATACTAATTTATTGTTTTAAAATGTTTGTCTAAAATTTTTATATTAGTGTTAAATATAAGAGCCATTTACAGTATTTAAATAGATATAAATTTTATTTTATAAATTAATTTTATAATGTTATATTAAATTTAAAACTTATTACTTAAAATAGTATCACTGTTATAAGTTAAAATAATTTCTAATAAAAAATTAGTTGATTGTTGATACATATTCTTTAAGCAAATTATATTTATTTTATCATTACAAATAAATAAAGTATTCTGTAAACCAGTATAAAAGAAAGTGTGAAACATGTTTTAAAATAGAAAAAAATAGTACTTCACACCATTGACAACTTCAACGTACGTACAATGGTTTTAACAAAAAATAACTTTAATATTTTTGGAGAAAAAAAGAGAGTAAATAGATAGAGCGAAACAGTAGTAAAAGAAAATCACGTGTAAAAAAGAAAAACAGAATGTGATGGCGAATGAATTAATGGAGGAATTTACTGGTGTTGGTAATGGAATAAAAAGAAAGTATGAGTGTTAAAAATTTTGTTTCAGACTGAATAACGGGGGAATTGAAGGAGTGGATTTGAGAAGATTTAAAGATAAATTTTTTTGTTCTTTATTTAAGTAAATTTGAAGGTAAATGAGAATAAATTTGGAAATAATTTTTTTTAATTTGTCACGTCAATATAATTTTATATTAATTTTCACAAATTTTATTTCTAAATTCACTATCATTTACCTCTAGATTCATTCAAATAAACGACAAAAAAATTTATCTTCTAAACAAAAGAAGAAGCCCCCGATGAGTTTTGGGTGCATGCGTGGGAAGTTAAATGAGAAAACATTGTATGTGGTTAACAAAAGTAGTAAAGAAAAAAGTAGTAGTGAAGTAAAAAGCCTCAGAATCATTGGTTGAAAGCGAAATGGGATGAAAACCAAAACCCTACACAAACACCGACACCAACATCATCGGCCACACCCAGAGAGACAGACAGTCATGGGTTTCCTCCTCGTTTTCTTCCCAGAACACACCATTGCTGCAAAAACCAAAACCAAAACCAAAACCAAAACCAACCTTTTCTGTTCTTCTTCTTCTTCTTCTCTCAGGAGAAGAAGCACCATCAACACCCTTCTCTCCAAAGCCCAATCTACACTCTCCATATGCCTCTTTCTCCTCTTCACCACCCTCCTACTCTTCACCCTCTCCACATTCCAACCCTCCACCCCCCACAAACCTTACACTCCCCACAACTCCTCAAACGACGCCGTTTCCCCCGCACTTCAACGCTTGGGCACCCTCTACCGCCGGGGCACCCGTGCCATGAACCACCTCCTCCTCTGCCACGTCTCCCATGACACCCCCCTCCCCCATCTCCGCCTCTTCCTACGACTCCTCCACCGCTCCGGCCTCACCTCCAAATCCGACGTCGTTTTCATCCTCCCCTCTTCCTCTCCCTCCTTCGCTTCCCTTCTTCACGACGAGAACAACTCCTTCCTTTCCCTTGTCACTCTCCATGCCCGCCTCAACTCCACCCGCCCCTCCGACTCCACCTTCGACGTTTCTCCCTTCCTGAATTCCCCCGGAAGAGGAGAGGCCCTCTGGGGGGTTAAAATTCGAAGCTTTTCTAATAGCTCCGAGAGTAAGTTCACTCGGGCGAGTTACGGCTCGGTGCTGAGTTTCAACGTCGACGAACTCGACCCGGAGAATTCTCTCGCTGGCTTCCTAGACCGAGTTCCCCTCAGCTTACGACGCTGGGCGTGTTACCCCATGCTGCTCGGGCGAGTCAGGAGGAATTTCAAGCATGTCATGCTCGTGGACGTTAACAGCGTGTTGATTTTCAACGACCCACTCGGGCGATTCAGGAATCGGAGTCCCGACTCGGTTTTCGTTTTCCCTAAACGCGGTAGGAACTCGCAGAGAACTCAGTCTCGTCGCCCTGTCAACTCGGCAGTGTTGATGGGCGGTGCCCGCGGGATCCGGCGCGTTTCCCAGGCGACTCTGGTGGAAATTGTGCGAGCCGCGGTGCGCAAAAACTCGGTTTCAGACTCGGCCATTCTGAGTCAACTCGCTAGCAACGAGTTCGTGTTAAAGAACGTGGATTTGATCGTGGCGAGCGAGCCGTTACCGGAACCGAGTTCGTTCACATTTGGCACGACGTCGTTTTCGGATCATTTGATAATTCAGCGGGGTGTGGGTAACTCTGATCTAAATTACATTGTTAATAACCAAATATGTTCTTCTGTGATTGATTCTTTTGTTTATAGTGATTGTCAACAATCGAAAAACTAGAAAAATAAAGACAAAATAGAAAAAAAAAATTAGAAATTCTTACATTTATTGTACTTGTTTTCAGAAAAGTACAGTAGTTTTACAAAATAATTTGCCCACCATCTCTCCTCTGTTATAACAGTTTTATTGTTTGAAATATAACTGTATATTTATTTGTGTGTAGCAGCGTAGAATTTGACCTTACAATAATTAACCTTGTAACTTCACTTACGTCAATGTCACATCTTGTTTTTTAATTTTTTATCAGTTTACTAATTAATTAAAACATAAAGATAAAAAAATAGTTGTGTATATAACATTGAGAATGGAATCGAAATTGTAAATTACTAAAACTGGAAATTACTAAGTTTATTTTCATGAATTTGACACTATGATAAAAGTTTGTAATTTTTGTGTGAATTAAATTAAAATTGAAGAATAGACGCATTAATAACTTTTTTTTGTTTCATAAATCTTTAACTACTTTCTGGAACATAATTATTAATGGTGTTATTGATAACCTAGCACCAGAAAAAAGTTCCTAAAAGCAGTTATTTATTTATGAAAAATGTGAATGGGGGCGTGTGAGGCGTGCTCCTTTTGGGGGTTAAAGTCCAAAAGAAAGAGAAAAAATGGAGTGAATGTGAGCGAGTGAAGGAGTAGTAGCTGTAAAGCGCGTTCATTAATAATTAATATCTATTGTTTCGTTCTGAAATTTTGGAATTCCAGCTTTATGAAGCACAGAAGCCGCCCAAACGCGCTTTTAGGCGCATTCTCCTCCCAAACTGCTTCGTCTAGCTTTTCTGCCCAAACAAGGCCCATTGCTTCCAGCGGTGTAAAAACGATACTTTTAGAGAAAAATCATATTTGATACATATAAGTATTTTATATTTATTTAATATTATTTTACTGTGTCGTAATATAATTATTTATATTTTAGGTTTAATTTAATGAGAAAACGTGAGCGATTAAGGAGGGATGTTGTTGTTTTGTTCTTTTTCTATATTGTTCACTCTTTTATACACGAACGTAACATGTGTCGTTTGTTTTTCTTATAACAAAATGATTTAGATTCAATGAAAGAAAAAAAGAGGTTTAAGTTTAACCTTTTTTTTTTCGACAACGACTTTAAGATTTGCATGTGAGTTTCCATTGTTTCATTCGGAAGAAACCATGCAACTCTATTCTCGTCTTAACTTCAACTGATGTGGAATCATCATCATGCATCCTCTTATGCAACTGTTTTTTTTCTGGCTTACGTCCTTATCAAGGACCACACCAGAGCCATCACCATTAAACTTTATATTAAGAAATAAAATAAGTTTTTATATTTTTGGATTATAATTTATTTTAGGAAAATGTTTCTTTCACAATATATATTTATCAACTTTTTGATAACGGTAGGTGTCGCGTTTTGATTAGTCGTTTTTTTAAATGAAGACATCTTATCCAGGAGGGTGTTTTTGGAAAGAAAAAATTTTCAGAAACCCTTTTGGCGATTTGAGTATTCTTCTTTCTTAGTTTTCGAATTTTCTGAAGTCTCTCTGTAGCATTCTTGAGAAACACTGGTAGTGTGGCTATCCCTATTTTGGATTAGAGTGTTGTTTCGTAGAGTGGGTGTGGCGCATTGTTTGAGTTATCTCATTTGGCCCTATTTGGAGGTTCATCGGTGGTTCATTGGTTGTAAGGTTTTGTTGTTTCGCAGACATCGGCGAGGTGGAGGTTGGTTTTCCGCTCCGCACACACCGACGACGTGGACGGTGGATTTCCGCACACATCGGGGAGGTGGATGTTGGTTTTTGAGCGGTATTAGTGGCAACGTTCTCGTCTTTCGCACATACCAGCGAGGTGGGAGTTGGTTTTCTGCAAACACCGATATTTCTAAAATTATAGATTAATTTTGTATATTGTCTATTTGGTGAAATTTTTATATTTGAGTTTTTGTGGAGAAGAAAAATAAAATAATTGGTTTTGCCTTTGGTTATTTGTTGTTGTAGGTAATTTTTTGATGTAAGTGTTGACTTATTGGAAACCGAAATGGAAGAATGTAATATGAAAGTAAGTAGAGTTTCTTTATTTGTTTTGTGGATGTTGTTTTGGAACAGTGATTCTAATGTTTGAAATTTTAACTGTATTATAGTGGCGCATGCGAGCATGGATGGATACATTGTACATAGTCCATATGAATTCCTTACTACGAACCAGACATCAAACGCGCATTGGACGAACTCCATTTAGGTGGTGTTTATACATTGTTAAACCTCTAGAGGTGAGTTTAAAATTGGTGAAGAAGATGGTTTGTAAATGGGTTGGGCACCATGAATCATTTAGAGTTAACCAACATCTACTTCCATTCAATGCGGTTGATGTTTTGATGACTTTAGGTTTAGGAGTAGGCGGTTTGGAGGTGTCGTACGATGAATCATAGTTGGTAAAGTAGGTGAGATTTTCAATCGTAAAAGAACGACTTTGAAAGACCTGATGAATATGTTTGATGGGCTTGTATTTAATGATGCTATTGAGGTAGATGTGATTTGTCGTTTGTATATATTAGTTTGTTCTGTGGTATTTTATTTTCCTAGGAAGTCAAGGGTTGTTTCTAACATGCCTTGTTTAGTATTAGATTTAGATAGGTTGTCTCATTAAGATTGGGGTAGTGCTGTACTTAAATATCTTGTAAGGAGTCTGAACAGATGTAGTAAGAAAATACTGTCTGGAGCGATTGCTGACTGCTTGAGTATTAGTGGCAATGCTGCTGTGTTACAGGTACTATGATGATGTATTGTTTATTTTTGTTGTATTCATTTAAGTGATTGTCCTAATTATATTGAGAACTTGTATTTGTGACATTGTAACTTTGGGCTTTTGAACGCCTTTCTTTGCATCGTCATAGTTCTCATAAGATATTCCCGCATGTGACTCAATTTCGTTCGTTTCATTTAAGGACGAAAAGAATAGATGTTTTGTTTAAGACAAGCGATGTAAGTTTATTAACATGTTTGAGTGTTTATTGTTGTGTTATTGATGTTGTTATTTGAGTAAGGTTATTGTTTTTCAATGATATAGGTACAATTTGATTGGTACCTTAGTGACCATGATCATCGGCAGCCGCTCATACGTGTTGCTTTCCATATGGATGATGGAGCAAGGCTTGAATGTAGCAGGGCTGCAATAGAGCGACATGAGAACGAAGGTGAAAAAAGTTGGGAATCAGAAGCTGAGGAAAAAAAAGAAGAAGAAACAACCTCAAGATAAAAAGGCTTAGAGAAAAAATGAAGGGTGTTCGGAACGAACTTTGTCGCCTTTGAAAGTGTAGAAAGGTTGAAGAAGATCGTTCGGGTGTTGATGCTGTTGGTGATGTTCAGGGGAATGATGAAGGTGCAGATCATGCAGTGTATGAAAAAGCTTTAGGTGAAGTAGATGAGGAACCTGCAGGGTATGAAGAACCTACAGGTGGAAAATGTAAAGAAGTTGTAGGTGGAAAAGATGCATAACCTACAGGTGGCAAATGTGACGAAGTTCGAGGTGGCAAAGATGCATAAGTTGGAGGTGGCAAAGATGCAGAAGTTGTAGGTGAAGTGGATGAAGGAGGTGTAGGTGAAGTACATGAACAACCTGCCGCTGAAGTGGATGAAGGAAGTGTAGGTGAAGTACATGAACAACCTGCCGCTGAAGTGGATGAAGGAGGTGTAGGTGAAGTACATGAACAACTTGTCGCTCAAGTGGATGAAGGACGTGTAGGTGAAGTACATGAACAACCTTCCGCTGAAGTGGATGAAGGATGTGTAGGTGAAGTCGATGTAGGTGAAGGGGATTATGAACCTGGAAGTGAAGCTGATGAAGAACCTTTATGTGTACCCCATGAGCATCCACCAGCTGTCATTGACATTGGTGAAGATGAAGAAGGAGATGTTATTGTTGAACCGATATCCGTACGGCCTTTGCGTACTTATGTTGGTGATCCTAGAACGAAGGTTGATTTGGATAAAGTGTACAACTCAGTATCTGCAAAAGGGATTGAACAGAGGTAATATAATAATGCTTTATTTTTAATGAACAGTTATGTTGGTATGCGACTTGTTATTGTTGTGTTTACAACTTTGTTGCTGAAATATGTGGTCAACCATTGAGCACACATGAATGTGAGTCTTTAGGGCCGAGGCAATATGTAGACAACTTGGTAATTATGCACTTTCATGATATCAATCAATAATGATGTTGTTCAACGTATAAGCTTGTATTTGTTAGTGCTAAATTTGGTTGCTTTTTTTTGTAGGTGGTATTTTTTGCATCATCAATTTTCATGTATTTTGAGAAAAGGTTGTCTGGAGTAGTAAAGAGGATTGTACTTAGTCCTGTGTTTGGGGTAAAAGATTTTTGTTACTTCAATTGTTTTGTTGTGTAACTTTTTATTGTATTATGGTTTTTTAATTTGTTATTGTTTATTGATTGCAAAACCATATGCGGCACGAGTATAAGAGACGTGCAGCCAATCAACATGTGTGGCAACTTAAGGATTATGAAACGTATTTTCCTACTGATCTAATTGAACTGCCTGACGTCTTGTCTACCGATTTGGTGAGTAAGTTGTGATTTGTACGTACCATCTTGCTTTGTTATTTGGTTTATAAATTGTTTACAATTTTCATTTATGTGGCCACTTCTAGGTTTTCATCCCATTTCTAAGTGATAATCATTGGTGGTGCTATGCCTTTAAAGTTTGCACCTTTGAGTTTTTTGTGATTGACTCACTTGGTAGTGGTATTAAAGGGCGTGCTCGGATTGACAAAAGCATGGTAATTTTTATAATGTATTTTGAATATTGATTTTATAATGTATTTTGAAAATTGATTTTAATCGTGTCCATCTTTGGTTGAAGTGTACTTATTTTGAAATTTATTATGATTTGATTTTACATCACAGGCTCAAAATATGCAATGTTTTTTGGGTCTGTTGACCAATAAACTAGAAGATTCTAAGTGTCCTTTGATAGTTAAACAAACCAATATCCCTGTCCAACCTAACTTGTAAGTTGATTGGCCATGGAATAGTTGTTAAATTTTGATAGCCCAAGCAAAAGTTATGAATGATTTTTGTTTTTTTTCTTTGATACAGATATGACTGTGGTGTTATGATGTTGAAAGCAATTGAATTGTGGATGGAGATGAAAATTATAATGGTAAAAGCTTGCCAGATTATACAAATGTAAGTTTAAATCTGTTTCCAAAAATATATCATGAATATTGGGGTGTGTTTTTTTTCTAAATTCCAATATGTTAATTTCAGGAGGAGTTGCTTGGCTTTAGGAAAAAATATGTTTGTGACTGGATCCTTGACAACGACAACATCCGAATATTCGACACCTTGGAATGATTTGGATTAATATAGGATTTTAATAGGAAAAGAAAGACGGATAAAATTTTGATTTCTGTAGTCCTTCATGAAGACATTGTACAGATGTATATTATGTTAAGTGCATTGTTTTTAACTTGAATTGAAGTGATGTTTTGTTGATTAAATATTATTGAATAGTACATTGTTAATTTAAATGTCTCATTAATTAGATTGGTGATTGTTATTATAATTGTTAAAACAGTTGGTTTAGATGATTGAAAATGATGTTTTGCTGTACACATTTTTAGTTTGATTGAACAACCAGGTTGAGCAATTTTAATGGTTGCCAACTATGGAGTTGTAATCGATTACATGTAATAGGTAATCGATTACCAGGGAGAAATCAACGAATTGTATCGAAAGCTGATCTGAACTCCCCTGCCGCAGCCGAAGCGCTCCCCATTAATCTTGTGGAGCTGACTTGGGCAGATTTTTGAATGAAACGTGGTTGGATGGTTGGGTCGAACTGGAAACGTTAATGTCTGGCCTTATTAGAGGCACTTGAAATGAACTCAAATGCGTGATGAGGTGTAAGGTGTTCCTCGGGTCAAGGTCAGGTGGGATGGCTGAGGACTTTGGTCGTTGTAATCGATTACATGTAATAGGTAATCGATTACCAGGGGAAAATCAGCATTTTGTACCGAAAGCTGTTCTGAACTCCCCTGCCGTGGCCGAAGCGCTCCCCATTAGTCCTGTGGAGCTGACTTGGGAAATTTTTGAATGAAACGTGGTTGCATGGTTGGGTCGAACTAGTGCATTAAACTCTAGCCTTATTATGGGCAATTGTAATGAACTGCAAGGCGTGATGAGGTGTAAGGTGTTCCTCGGGTCAAGGTCAGGTGGGGTGGCTGAGGACTTTACTCCAACTAATCGATTACATGTAATAGGTAATCGATTACCAGGGGAAAATCAACATTTTGTACCGAAAGCTGTTATGAACTCCCCTACCGTGGCCGAAGCGCTCCCCATTAATCTTGTGAAGTTGACTTGGGTAGTTTTTGAATGAAATGTGGTTGGATGGTTGGGTCGAACTGGTGACGTTAAGGTCTGGCCTTATTATGGGCACTTGTAATGAACTGCAAGGCGTGATGAGGTGTAAGGTGTTCCTCGCTCGGGTCAAGGTTAGGTGGGGTGGCTGAGGACTTTGCTCCAACTAATCGATTACATCTAATATGTAATCGATTACCATGGGAAAATCAGTATTTTGTACCGAAAGCTTATCTGAACTCCCCTACCGTGGCCCAAGCGCTCCCCATTAATCTTGTGGAGTTGACTTGGGTAGTTTTTGAATGAAACGAGGTTGGATGGTTGGGTCGAACTGGTGACGTTAAGGTCTGGCCTTATTATGGGCACTTGTAATGAACTGCAAGGCGTGATGAGGATTAAGGTGTTCCTCGGGTCAAGTTCAGGTGGGGTGGCTGAGGACTTTGCTCAAACTAATCGATTACATGTAATAGGTAATCGATTACCAAGGGAAAATCAACATTTTGTACCGAACGCTGATCTGAACTTCCTTGCCGTGGCCGAAGCGCTCCCCATTAATCTTGTGGAGCTGACTTGGGCAGCTTTTGAAAGAAACGTGGTTGGATGGTTGGGTCGAACTGGTGACGTCAAGGTTTGGCCTTATTATGGGCACTTGTAATGAACTAAAGGCGTGATGAGGTGTAAGGTGTTCCTCGGGTCAAGGTCAGGTGAGGTGGATGAGGACTTTGCTCCAACTAATCGATTACATGTAATAGGTAATCGATTACCAGGGGAAAATCAACATTTTCTACCGAAAGCTGATCTGAACTCCCCTGGTGTTGTCGAAGCGCTCCTCATTAAGCTTTTTCAGCTGTTTATATTGGTTTCAGATTAAAAATGTGTTTCACTTTTATAAGTTGATTTTCATTCACAATGATAATAACACAAACATTCGAGTATTTGTCCAATAATGTTACTCTCCATATCAATACAAAATAAAACATTGATCTTAATTGAATATAAAGTCATCCCAATACATATTACATTCATCCATACAATAAGTTCAACTAATAATCTAAATTAGTTAAGTAATACATAAGCTGTTGAAATGAACCTGCAGGTAAAAATACTCATCCTACAATATGATTGAATAGTTAATTCCTTGGCGTAGAGTTTTGTTCTGTATTGTTTAATGGTTTTTTGGAAGTTGATGGTTTATGAGATGGATTAACCAACTTTCGCATGATTTCATACACCATCTCTTCTTCCGTCATAGGTTGACGAATGACAGGTTTGGATGTTTCCTCCAATAGTTGCTTTGTAGGAGGGCATACGTTAGCGGCAAAGACCTTAACTACATTGCAGAGGACAATGTTTAGGTAATGTGTTTTGCCAAATGCACAGAATATAGCAACTTGAATGTTAAACGAAAAAATTAGTTGAATAAGACATTAAAAAAAGTCCTCACTACAAAATAAAACCTTTAGTAAGATGGGTTACAAGGTTAAGTAACAAAACACAACCAACTCCAATATGTGGCCCAAATTGTGGATCTTGAAGAACTTTCCTATATAATGAGGCCTTCATGGTAGCACTGGGGTCCTGCTCAAAGTATGTGACACATTACTTAACTTAAACAATTGAAGTTTTTGGTTTTTGAAACCCTTAACCTAACAAATCATTACCTTAATAGTGAGTTGCATATCTCCCAGACCATTAGGCTTACACTCTTTGACAAGACAAGCAACAAGTGGCAGTCTTGCCACTGATTTTGCTGAATCTAGTTGATTTAGGTTTTTCATATCTCCATCTGGCACGAGCTCTGCATTTGAGATTTCATGAGTAAAAAAATTGAATGTGTGAAAGAAAATTTATTGAATTACAGACCGTGGTGTTGGACGAACATCTCAGCCCACTTCCAGACATTGGAGTTGAAATCTCTGTCATACGTTGCTTGAGCAACTTCTTCACCAAATTGTTGGGTGGTACGCTGGTCATCACTTATCCTATTCATGAATGCTGCTTGAATATTCGGCCACTCAGTTTGGTGGTCGTCATGGTGGTGCTAGTCGTCCTAATGGTCGGCCTGGTCGGCCACTCAGTTTGGTAGTTGATCGGCTTAGTGGTTGGCCATTCGATTTGGTTGTCGGTCGGCCTGGTGGTGGTCGATCACGAGGCCGAGTGACCGACCACCAGACCGAGTGGTCGACCATCAAGCCGACCACCAGGGTGTCAGCATGCCACGTCAACATACCAAATTCTCTTACATGTGTATACTGTCAGCATGCCACGTAATACCCTTCTTAATGGCGTTTTTTCAATTTGACGGCAAACCTCTTTTGATTTAATTTTACAAAAATAAAAACTCAATTGAGACGTCTAAAAAAAAGGAATCTATTTGAAATTCTGGATGAAAATAGGGTCTACCGAAACATTAAACCTAATAATAATAAACTAATAATAATAAAGCCAATAGAAAAGGTTGGAGAAGTTCTTTAGAAGAAACATTGAATATGTTTTTGGGAATTAATGTGAGAGAGCTAAAAAGCATCTTTACTCCAGATGACACGATTGTTGAACAGTGGAAACACTTAACGTAAGCTTTTGTTAAGAATTTTTTCTCTATTATCCTACCACTTTCTCTTGCTTCAAAAAGATTATTGCTCAACTTCTACAATTTTAGGTTGAGAACTTTGCTAGGATCGTTTATTATTATAAAGTGGGTATATATAATAGTCTCACTACTTTTAACATAAGCTATGGAGCTGCATGTAGAAACTGGGGTATACCAAATGTAAACCGAACAAACATGAAACGAAAAATATACGATTAAGTTACGTCATTTATTTACCTTAGTAAGAAAATGTTACTTTCTAATCTTATTCTTTTAACGATGTTGATACTTTTGTGGCTTATACTGTACAACAAGTACTATTTAACAATATTGACTCTTTCTAAAACATATAAATATAAATAGTCGATCTTATTACAAGAGATCATCATAAAATTTTATTTAATATTAATTACAAATACAGTAACAAAAGTTATATCGTATGTCCGCCCAGATTTACTACTCCATTATTTCTTACCAACTTCATTCGGTCACTTAGTCTAGATCGACCTTTCTGAACTAATTATTTTGGGTTAATCTTTCTTGACTACTACTATAGATTCATTGTCAGTTTATCTTTTGGCCAATTTTTTAGATACATTATCTGTTATTCACCATATAATTGTATAACGTGACCAATTAATTACAAAATAATCAAATTAATGATAATCACAAATCAACTTGATAGTACTTATTAAAATATAATTAAATCATAATTAGGCCAACAAAAAATAAAAATCCATAACAACTCCCAAAAAACTCTTAAAGCCAACCCTCTAAATAGAATACATTATAAATCACAAAGTATTAGTATTAAATTTTTTTATACAGTCAGAAAGCAAAATAATATTGAAAAAACACAATCACACACTGCTGTCTTCTAGTCGCCCAAACCCGCCAAAAGGAATAATGTAATTTGTTTGATTTCTATGAATAATTAAGCCAAACCATAATATAAGATATATGACTTTCTTCTAAAATTTAGTTCATCAATTTTGAAAATTTTAAACCAGTTTGGTCACCATTTATTTGGTATTCGCAGAGAAATAAAGATTGTCAGGATCGAGTGTGAGATGTTGTCTGACATTGACGATTCTCCTATGAATAAGTAGTTATATAATATTCAACACCTTAGTATATAATGATAATCCAATTAATATTAAAACCAAATGCTAATCCTAGACACTTCTCGAATGTTTAATTTAGGTATAATATCCAATTTTGTCCCCACTTTGATTCGGAAATCTCAAGTTAGTCCCTTTCTAGAAATGTGAGTGCAATGGATCCTTACTTGTAATTTTTTGAGTCTAATGAGTCCCTTCCGTTAAATAGAAAGAAACGGAGTTAGTGGGCTGATGATGTGGCAGTACTTATTGATTACGTGTCAAAAAATGTGCTTACGTGTGTTGGTTAATTAGGAAATAAATTAGGGAAGAAAGGATTTTATTCAGAAATTGGGGGAGGATGAGACCTACCGCGCGACGCCAACCCAAGGACTCTTTCCTTCCTCCACCGCCACCCACTCCAGTCGACTTCCACCGCCGCCAGTACCCCTCCCGCGACTCCGACGTCAGTAGCCGCCCCTCATCTGTTGGCGTCGGCGGACGCCCCACTCTCGATTTCTACAAAGACCGCCAGTTCCAGCAAACGGTAGTTTCCACCATCAACTCCTTCCTCTCCTCGCACAATTTCCCAATCACCTTCAAAACAACCTTCCCCTCTGCCAAAGACATCCTCGAAACCCTAAAATTCCTCCTTTCAAGGATGAGTTGCTCACTTTACAGGTTTTATAGTCTCTTTCCTAAACCTCAAGCAGCAGAGCATATGTTCATAAGTTCATAACTTAACTCCTCGTATAACTAACTAAAGAAGCACAAAGAAACACAAGTACCAGAAAGAGAGATACTACATACAGTAGTGGCCTTTACTAGCTGCAATATGCAAGGGATCAAATCCCGATCGGTTCTTCTTGGAAACAGTCTGAGCAGTGGAATGGTTGAGAAGCTCCTTCACGACATGGAGAGGACCCTTTTCAGCTGCAGTGAACAAAGGGGTCTCACCGAGCTCGTTCTCTTCGTTGACGAGGCAAGCTCGCACTTCCGCAATCTCGATGTCGAGATCGTCGTCGTCGCCGTCGCCGAGAGTTCCCATAACCTGAGATTCGACGTCGAGAAGGATCTGTCTCACGGCGCCGACGTCGCCCCTCTGTGCCGCCAGGTGCAGCTCCGTGTCGTTATGCCGCCCCGTCACTTGCTTCACGTACTTCTTCCTCCCCGTCTGGTCGATGCGCTTCCCCGAGTTCGAAAGCACCAGCGCCGGAGCTGTCGATGAGGACGGCGACGGTGACGGCGATATCTCAGAAAGTGGATTCTGAAAGGCTGATGCTGGGATCGGCGATGGGGGGTCCTTTTCTCCTTGCCCGTCAGCTCCCGTTCCTGATACAAGCAAAAGGGTGATCGAAAAATGAAAAATTTAGAAGAGTGAAGAAATATAGAAAGAGAGAGAGAGAGGGAGAACCTGTTTGGTTTGGGTGAGAGGCCATTGAGATGGTGGAAGAAGGAACAGAGGAGAGTGTGGAAGTGAAGGGAGTAAGAGGAAGATGGTTTTGGATTGTTATGATTTCAAGATATTGAGAATCTTAAAGGAAAGGAAGATGGGTGGAAGGAAAGTGGAGAAACAGACTCAGAAACACGAAACTTCAGAGAAACACACGCATTCGGAGGAAGACACTTTGGACTTTTGACACGTAATCAATAAGTACTGCCACATCATCAGCCCACTAACTCCGTTTCTTTCTATTTAACGGAAGGGACTCATTAGAATCAAAAAATTACAAGTAAGGATCCATTGCACTCACATTTCTAGAAAGGGACTAACTTGAGATTTCCGAACCAAAGTGGGGACAAAATTGGATATTATGCCTTTAATTTATTTAGTAATGAACTGTTTTAATTTAAGTAATTTTTAATATACCTCCTTTAAAGGATTTCTCGTAACATTTAAAAGAATGCCGTTTTAAATAAACTTCAAAATCAATTACGCATATTTAATTAAGTTTTTTAAAGTAATATATTTCAAACTTATACCATACAATTTTATTTAAATTAAACAACCCTAGTAAATAAATTCCATTTTAACAAAACGAATATACAATGTTGTCCAAAATTCAAAAGCTCCAGCAATTAAATGATAATAATAAAGATAACAGCATTTAGATAGTACAAATTAACTAAAAATAACAAACTTTTTTATGTTTCATTATGTTGTGTTATAAATGTAAAAGCTAAAGAAAAAAAAAACAACACATATACACCCGCCTTTCTAACCAATAACAAATTATAAAGCAAATAGCACAAGATATATAAAATACAAACTTGACAAAATAAAAGAATTGGACTTCACCACTGTCTAGTGTCTTCATTGCTACAATATGCAAACATTGCAAGAGGCAGCAGCGGCAATCTAAAAGGAGAAAACTCAAAATCACTCTCCATGCAGCGTCACATTCAAACTTGGACACTAACCACAGCTACGTCCATCATATAGGCCGAAAGCAAAACGCTATCATATGAACCCAAACTATGGTATATACCCAATAAAACCCTATCCAACAGATAAGAGCATTTTTAGATGACTGAGGAAAGCTATAGTAACAAAAGAAGCAGATTGCACTCTTTGATTGCAACTCTAGAACAATTCGAATTTCTTTTTCAGCATGTCTTGCTTCCATCTTGGCAACTTATAAAATGCGTCTTTTTCCATTCCAAATATAGTGTTGAAGTCCTCCTCCGATAGATAGGCCTGACCAGTAAAAATTAACAAAGAAAAATGTTATTTCAATCTACGCATAAAATTAACAGAATAATATATCTTCGCCAAAGTGGAATGCAATTAAAGATTCCCTTTCGGGAGTTTTGATATTTTATATCAATACAAATTTCAGGTAGGGAGCTTATATTTCAAACTAATTTTAATCTAATATAAAAAACCAATACAAAGCGACTAACCTCCCTCCGTTTAAGATCAATTCCAGCCACATCAATACCAGATCTAGTCTTTAATTGTTCATAAGTAAACGTCCTTTGACTACCATTCGACTCCTCCTCGGTTTCTTGTTTTGGTTCCATATCCTCATTGCTAGCAGTTTCAGGGGCAAGTTCCTCTGTTGTTTCCTTGGCCTCTGCAACTTCTTCAACTTCAGAGGATTCACTTTTAGCTTCTGCAGCAAGAACTTGAACAAATATTGTGCAAACGATAGTCAATTTGTTTTTTCATCCAAAGCAGGCATTTAATTGTCTGGTTCCAAATACGGAAAAGAAAAAACTTAAAAAATTATTAAATTGGCATGTGCTGTTTCTACTCATAAGTCTGAAAAAAGTTTAAGGTATTTCAAGAATGTAGTACAATGGGTATGTATGACAAACTTTCCAATACACACTTTTAGTAGAAGAAAATTAGATCATGCATAACTCAATTTTAACTTACAGAGAAATTCAGTTCATTTTTACTTATTATTTTCCCCCCTAAAAGTGCTTGTAGAAAAGTTCATCCAAACATGTCTGTACAACAACGTTTCCACTACTTGTAGTTTACTTGCACGTGATAAAGACAATTGCAGAATATACTAGTATGATTAAATAATTAAACAAGAACATTATTAGAATTGAACAAAAGGATTTGCATTAATTATTCAAAAGAAAAAAAACACAAAAAATCATAGTAGGGTGTTGTGAAATGTTCAACTTGGCAAACCCATTGAATTCAACATCACAATTAGATAAAAAAAAAACTACTTTTCTTACCAGTGGGGCTATTTTCATTGAGAGGACTACTACTAGCCACAGGAGAACCATCAGGTGATACTTTCTTCTTTTCAGCAGTCAGAACTTGTGAAAGAGCAGCCACTGCTGCTGCTCTTTGTGATCCTTGACCTTTTCCAGATGCCTTAGGAGGAGTTACAGGTTTTGTCCCAGATGATGAATTAAATGCAGAGTTCAAAGCAGCTAAAGCTTCTGCCCTTTGTCTTGGTCCTCCTTGGCTTAACCCATTTAATCTATCTTGTGTCTGAAAGAACACACAAGATTAATTAGTTAGCTGATGATAACTCCCCAGAAACCAGATTACAATACAACAGAAACCGCAAAGAGCACAGGTGATCCCCACTCGGGGTGATTTTTATTGAAGTAAACCCACTAATTAATTTATTCTCACTTATCCATTCAGAGCAAAAGGAATTCTAAAACTTCACCTGTTTAACTTCCATTAACAAAATAAAGAGAACGCTATTTAATATTCTCTACTTGTTATACTGAATTATCATATAATCTACTTTTGGTTTAAAGATCATTGACTATAAACTCGATCATCTATAGAAGTAACCATACCATACTGGATGATTTCTCAGATGATGAACTAAATGCATTGTTCAAAGCAGCCAATGCTTCAGCTCTTTGTCTTGGTCCCCCCAGACTTGACCCATTTGACTTATCCTATCACCAGAATCAGCAAAGTCTCATTAGACAGTAGAGGAACATACAGCATATTAATTAATGCCAACATCAAAATCAGGCATGATATTTATTGCACTGGAAAAATTGCATCTGCACAACCCTATACAACCCCTTGGAAACAGAAATATTTATTTATACAAAAGAAGCCCGGGCCCGGGTTACATATCAGTAGTTTTGCAAGTAAAAACATTGCTTATTACTCAAGTTCGTTTTAAGTTGGTTTCGGTAAATATGACACAATAGTCTCTAAATTGGATTAATTTGCATGGTTCAAATTATACCACACAAAAATGAGAAGTTGAGCCATACCTCGACAGCATGGCCAATCCCAAAGAGTATCGCCACCTTTTTCTGAAATGAGTTCCCCTGAACCTGCACGGTAAATTTATTTGGTTAGTCTCTCAACCATCACACACATAGACAACAGTAACTAAACTTCTTCATACATGGGAGCTGCACTATGTTATATTCAGAACTTTGAGAACCCTATCAACAATAATAATAATTTCACGGAATATCACTAACTTCCAAGTCAACCAATAAAACTGTCCTCTTCTCAACCAACAAAGACATACAAAATGAAGCTAAATTAAACCAGTGAAAATGATTAATTTTTCAAAGAAAATACATGACACCTCAAACTGGAAAAGGGTTAATTTTATGTATAAGTACATACCACAGCTTTTGCATGATCCCAAGAAAAGTATGTTGTGAAAAAGCAAGGTTCATTCCCCTCTGTTACTTTATATACTGGTACGTGTGGAGATAGTCCCTCCAGAGATGCAGCCATATCTAAGTATTTCTGAAGGAAATGTTCGAGTATGCATCAACAATTTCAAGCAGAAGAAAATATACAAAATAAAAGCCATATGCTTTTCGGCATGTTACCTGGCCAATTTCAAAAGCATTTTGCTTTTCTTTTGGGTCCACAGAATGACCGACCCAAATAAACACTTCTGCGTGTGTGTCAAGTACAAGGATATCCTCTGTTAGCAGGTCATCTTGAGAAAAGTTGTAAACCTCCTCTACCTGCAGGGTAAAATATAATAAAACTAATTAGAATACTTTCAGACTCTCCTGTGTCTTACTGTATACAAATTTCATATAAATATGGAAAAAATTAATGAAGTTGCAGTAACAAAGCTCACCTTGAACTTTCCTGGTGGACCCACATTGGAAAAAGAGAAATAGTCAGTGTATCAGTCAATAATATGCAACTGCATAATAATATTATGTAATAAGTAACATGACAAAAAAACGTTACCTTTATAAAATGATATGGTGAACAAATGTGGATCTCTGACAACTTCGTTAACAACTTTCTTGCTTGTGTAAGCTTGTTTTCCTCCTAGTGCAGACCAGAAAGCTGAGCTTTCTGTTCCTTCTTTAGCATGCTTTAGAGTAACTCCAGGCTGAATACAGACAGTTTTGTCGTAAGAAAATAATGTATATAGCAAACCTACTATTTACTCTATCGTCGTGTTAAGCAAACAACTTTGTATGGATGGAGGCAAGAAATAATAGAAAAGCGTGTCGGCTTAGCCTGCCTATATTCAAATTCAAAATAGGTACCAAAGGAGCCAACAGGCCATTCTGACTTCCGGACTAAACTTTTTTTCTCCCGCATACATTTATAGGATTTTCTTAGTCTTTCTAATATGTTTACTTTTTTTTCATTTTAATTTCTACAAATATGCCATTTTTAACTTTGGTCCCTTACAAATATATCATTTATTGTCTTTAATCCTTAAATATGTTATTTTTTTGGTATGGTCCTTGATGACATCATACACTGATGTGGCACTTTTGGTGATATCATCGTTACTGACGCGGCAAATTTGCTTATATGGGATGTTATGACATCATCAATGTTAATTTTGACGTCTAGAATTACGGCAGGTACTACCTAAAAATATTTGCTGACGCTGAAGTAAAATAAAAGAAAAAACAAAAACAAAAAGACCACAATTTATAAAGGACGGGAAAGATATAATTAGGGCTAGACTTACACCCAACGTCATTTTTATCCTTTAAAAGATTTTATTGTACAGCTACTTTAAAAAAGAAAAAGAAAACAAGCACGTATACAGCCTCAATTCTATGCCACGCAGCCATAATTTTGATATATCAATCAAAATAGTGATCTGAACTTCAAAATGAAGCTCTCTCAACTCATGATTCATCCCTAGGGGCATATTGTGTGAGTCCACACCACTATATAAAGGAATGAGCATGGGGACTGAGTCTTCCGGTTCCAATATGTTCAACTAAAGGTAATGAGGAAAGACGGATCTTTAGCAATTACCATAGAGTCAAACGAGTTTAAATTGTACAAAATTGAGAATTGTTTAAGCTGTAAAATTTCGTGGAAGTGCTTCAATAATTTAAATTAAGACCAAAAACCTAGATCCCAAGAACTTACCCTTAAAAATTCAGCAACCTTTGCTGCTAGCTGTTGCTGCTCAAAAGAACACTGATTCCCATGCCAGATAAAAACTGTAGAGCCAGACTGCAGGACAAAACTCTCAGCAGAATTCAACGATGCTGGCACCTGTATAAGAATGATATAATTATGAAGGACTAGGAAAAAATACATGTCCTAAAAATATACATGATGGAGAGGAAAAAATAAATATTCTCATGGGTACATACCGCATCAACTTGTAAAGATTTATTGTTATGAACAGAAGTTCCACAGATTCGAATAAGTGCAATACACTCTGCTGTGTATGTCTCATCTGATGCACCTTTGTCTGCTAATAATTTCTTGTACCCGGAGCTCAATCCTCCCTAAAATACGTGTATGTCATAAAATAATTAGGTTTTTTTTCTAAGATATACTATATACTACTTAAAGCAACATATAGTTCTGGTCATGATACCTTAAGTACCACCATTGGTTGGAAAATAGCAACAAATTGTGGTGGCTCTTTGCCTTCAAATATGCGACCCTGAAAGAAACTAATGTGAATTATACACGTTTTCCAAGCAATATCCTCAAATTGACACTAGTATTTACGATACCTGTACAGGTCTACCCTTTAATGAGGTACACATTGTATTGGCCAACCGAGTAGCAGTTGTTTGGTCCTCCTGAATAGTAAATTTAACCAAAGGTCAAAGCATTCAAATTGAATTAAGTAGGGATAAATAATTATGAAACAAATATTAGGAACTGAAAAGCAATAAATATTTTAATTGTAGATAATGATTTATGACAAGTTATATCTTGAAGACGAAATAAGTCTCAAGTAGTTGACTAATTAGTGATTACTCATTAACCACTTTTGGAACAATGTTAATCAGTAAAGTGGTCAGTTACCCAGTGTTCCAGCACTATTCCTTTACTAAACAAGGAGAGTTAAATATTAGTTACCATACTTTTAGTGGGTAGGAAAAACAACATTTCTGTTAGGACATGGAGGGTTTATGAAAGAAGATAGTAGAGAAATAAAGATGAGTACTTAACTGTTGAGCAGTTAAGGGGGCGGGAAAAGGTCTATAAAAAGGACCTCTTTTGTAGTACGGGGGGACAGTTTTTACCTTTGAGTTTGTAGACCGGTTCAAACATGGTGAAGGAGGTTAAGCTCCTGGTTTTCCCAATTGTATTCTTGATTCTTTGATGTGAATAAAGTTCAATTCATTACCATTTCTTGTTGTGAGTTTTACTGGAGTGTGCGAGTGAGGTAGAAAGTTAGGATTCTTACCCAGATTCCTAACAAAGTGGTCCGACCTGCCGGATCCCAAATCGGGGGAGAACAAGATGGAAGGGAAGATACATGCTCTGGAGAACCGAATTGAAGGAAGAATGAACGTAGTTGAAGGACGAATGGAACATCTGGAGATGACAGTAGACGGATTGAAGGTGGAGTCAGCGACAAACCGGCAAGACTCAATCGCGATGTGTAAAGACATCCAAGAACTATTACGATTGATGGGTGTGCGAACCAAGCAAAACGGGGAGAGCTCTGACGTGAGCCATGGTTCAGTCAATGATAATGGGGGTGGCCGGCGCGACGACGCAGAAGGAGAAAGAGATGGGGAGCGTTCAGAGGACCAACCCAATTGGAGGCGAAGGGTGGAGTTACCCACTTTTGAAGGACCCGATCCTTTGAACTGGATTAACAGGGCCGAAAAATTCTTTGAGATACAGAAGGTGGCGGAGGCGGAGAAGATCGAACTGGCCCATATTAGCAGGGAGGGAAGCGCCGGTTATATTGGTTTAAGTTTTGGAAGGAAAAGGCGAGTGACCGATCGTG
The DNA here is from genome assembly GCF_016808095.1 of Vigna angularis. NCBI lineage: Eukaryota > Viridiplantae > Streptophyta > Magnoliopsida > Fabales > Fabaceae > Vigna > Vigna angularis. The sequence goes on from NC_068972.1 coordinate 38,223,397, forward strand.
GGAGGGGCTCAAGGAAGCGTTGTTGATCAGGTTCGAGAGTCGTTACCGTGGCAGCATTTTTGAGAGGATGGCGGTGATCAAGCAGACAGCCACCGTGGAAGAATACGTGAAAGAATTTGCAGCACTAGCCGGACAGACGAAGGCGTTTTCGAACGACCAATTGTTGGGATACTTTCTGGCGGGCCTACGTGAGAAATTGCGATGCCAAGTTAGACCACACGACCCACGAAATTTGATAACGACGATGAAACTGGCACAAGACGTTGAATAGGCTCTATGCGGGCTAGGTTTGATGGGTTGGACGGCATCCAAGAACTCCCCATCATGGGGACGAACGACAGGAGGAGGAGCGGTAGTGGTAAGAACCGATCCGCCGAGGAGCAATCCGATAAGAACGACCCCGACCGAGAGCGTCGGGTCAGTAAGACATGACGGCGCGACGGGAGGCGGCCCGATGAGAGGCGGAATGCACGGAGGAAGTGATAACCGAGGACGGAGTTCAAGAAACCTGCCCTACCCTACCCTGAGTTTCTGAAACGCAGAGAAGAAGGAAGGTGTTTTCGATGTGGGGGGGGCATTTAGCCCAGGGCACCAGTGCCCTGAGAAAAGTTTACGGGTGGTGTTACTGGCGAAAGATGAAGAAGGGGATGTTGAAGGGGAAGAGGTAGAGTTGGAGCCACCCCGCTTAGAGCTATCGGCTTTTTCGGCCAGCGTATTTGCTGGCCAACCAAGGTATTGGATAGAAGGATCCAACAGCAAGGGGAGGACAGGCGAGAGCAGGTTCTAGTTGAATGGCAAGCAGGAGGGGCGGATAGTGCAACTTGGGAAGACAAGATAACAATGCAAGAGCATTTTCCAGAGTTCAACCTTGGGGACAAGGTTGATCCTCAAGGGGGGAGTAATGTTAGGACATGGAGGGTTTATGAAAGGACAAAGATAGTAGAGAAATAAAGATAAGTACTTAACTGTTGAGCAGTTAAGGGGGCGGGAAAAGGTCTATAAAAAGGACCTCTTTTGTAGTTAGGGGGGACAGTTTTTACCTTTGAGTTTGTAGACCAGTTCAGACCTGGTGAAGGAGATTAAGCTCCTGGTTTTCCTAGTTGTATTCTTGATTCTTTGATGTGAATACAATTCAATTCATTACCATTTCTTGTTGTGAGTTTTACTGGAATGTGCGAGTGAGGTAGAAAGTTAGGATTCTTACCCAGATTCCTAACAAATTTCCGTAAAAGATCCTACTACTAATTATAGCAACTTTCATAATTTTCTACTTTTTTGCTTTGATTTAATTCCTGGGAGAAAAGTAGTTTAACCCAATAAACATTCACCAGTTCCCCTATTTTCATTGCAATTTTATTTCCAAGAGTTAAGATAACACACACACACACACACACACACATATATATATATATATATATATATATATATGTATGTATGTATCTATGCATGTATGTATGTAAAGGTGTGTGTGAGCCTGGCATGGACTACTGCACACGCATGTATGTATATGTAAAGATATATAGATGGATATAATTTATCCAGGTATAGATTGTTTGATATGAAATGACATTACAGATATAGATCATGATAACTAACAGTATAGTTTGATCACATGTATCCAAAGATATCTTGCTAAGACACCAATAAATAAAGCTAAGGCTTTGATATTCACAACGTCGATCACAGCCAAAAATTTTCAACCAAGTTAAATTACAAAAACATATTTGCCTATACATACAAATTCTAGTTCAGTCCTAATAGTGTTTGGCACTGAAATAGTATCAAATTGAAAATTGCAATCCTCACAATCATAATGAATCCAGACCTCAAACTGAAGGACATAAATTACCTCGATGCTGTCTTTACCAAACCAACAGCACAAGAAGAAGTCTTCTTTCCTCTCACCGGTATGGTATGTGTACAGTACAATATAACAATCTCCACTATAGAATTTACCAATCTCCTCCTTTGGCAATGCGGTCTTGGCATCTCCACTAATTCGCCATACCTAAAAATTGAAAAAATATTACATGTTCAGAGGTGTAATTAATAAAGCCAAGGAAAGTTTATAAAGGAAATTATAACCTCACCTCTATCTTCCCACCTCCTTCAAGCAAAGGTGGAATTTCCTCATTTACTGGGGTACTTTTGGCCATTCCTTTGACACCCATACCTTGTTGCTTAAGCAGTGCTAACAGTGCATCAAATAGCACACTTGTCAGTGTGGCTATCTACACAATGGCAATTAAAAATACATGAGGGAAGAAATGACATTCACCTGCAACTTTCCCTCTTCCTTCCTCTGCATTGGTATTAGCAGACCCAGATGGCCAAGAATCAAAGTTGGACTTAAATGAATGCGTCTCGTAACCTTGAATAATCCTGGTTATCCTTGTAGATTTTGGCCTATTTTGGCTTGCAACAAACTCCTGCAGATATTCATAAATTAATGATCCTCTTTTAACTAACAAAGGGATGGATTATGTAAGAAATAGATTCTAGAATGGCATTACCTCAGCGGCTTGGCAGGCTGCTTTTCGTTCTTCTACTTGAGTTACCCGACCAACCCAGACAAATATCTCAGCACCACAGTCCAATAGATAGCATTTGTTGTTTTCCAACAATGATTTAGACAGTTCACCTTCCACGGGGGTAACCTCACCATTAGCAATACTGGAAGGAGAGTGCATATGGAGTTATTCCTCATTTTAGTTATCACAATGAACCATTGTCCACGATCATAATGCTAATCAATGCATGATGATGTCAACTTTTCTTCCAGATCAAAAAACTAAAACTAATGCACACATATAGAGCAAATGAAGCATAAACTTCATACGAATTTATATTGAAAAAATTACTATCTCATACTGCTCAATACTCAACCAAATATCTCAATCTACTCAATGTAGCAATCGGGCTCTCTGTAATACTAAATCCAATCATTACACCATTCCTAAAAGCCAACCTATCACTGGATAACTCTACAGTACTTCATTATGTAATACTTCATTCAACTTCCTTGTGCGTGAGAACCCTTCAAAATTTCCCTTTGAAACCCTAACAACCAGCTCTAATATTGATTAATGAGCACAGTAAAGGACTTACATACTCTAATACTACTTAAAATGCGATCTAGACCCCATAATACCCAAGTCACTTTCATTAAATATTTTAACTAATATGATGATAATATTGAGGTGAGCACTAACACTTAAATACTCTACTTAGTCTCTCATACTACTTAATGTGAGATTTATACCCCCTACAATATCCATGTCCCCATCATTACAAATTTTAATGAGTATGATGATAGTGTTATTTAACTGGGAAAAAATTGTTGTCCGCATTAAAATTTGATAAGCAGCAGCAACGAAAAGGCATATTCATTCATTAGGTAGAATTAGAAGAATTAAAAAACACCATCGATTTCAAACAAAATCTCATTTGACATAAAAATACACAGAAATTGGGCGTAAAACCCATGCATTGACCAAAAAATGGAATTGGGCTCAATGTCAATAAATATATCTACAAGAAGATCCTTTTGACATCATCTCTAAAACTTTTATCTGGTTTTCTAATCCCCTTCTCAGTAGGAGTGTCTTCCCCCATATCCATTCAGTGTTAGGTTTCTGTCAGTATTCTCCTAACATAGATGAAAACAAGAGCATATGGTATCTTAATACCATTTTTTACAAAAAATAAGGTAGTATAGAAATTAATTATAAATAACTTCTCTAATTGTCTTTGATCTTACTTGCACATCAGATGATTTACTGATTTAAAAAATAAAAAAAAAGTAACTGAAAATTCATTTGTTTTGATTGTATTATTTTGTCTTCGTTAAAAAATGACCAAATACAATCTCTAGTTGTATAACCTTCTCAAAACAGATGCATGTAGTGGAGGAAGGGCAATAGGGCTTGAGGAGCATAAAACCAACATACCTATAAAGCTGAGCAGGAATTGACTCTGGAATAACATCATCCTCACTGATTACCTTCTTCCCAATGGGAGCAAAACCACCAAAGAGGACCCAAAACTCACCTGAGTCAGACTCTGTGTCTAACTTACCATCATCTGAAAAGTGGAGTAGTTTTTATTAAGTAAAAAACTAAATGGAGTGCATCTGATGAACAGAAGTACTGAATAATGTAATAGGAAAATTTCCCTACCAACAATTGCAACATCACATTTCCCTTTATGATATTTTTCTTTAAGGAATTGTATAACTTCCAAAGATTTGGCTCTTTCCTGAATATTGGAATTTGCACCATTGAACTGGAATATCTTATTCTCAGTGTCGACTATGAATACATCATCATGATTCAATGAAGACCTTGCAAAAGGGATCTATCAAAAAGCAAAATGTTTAACTGCATGTTCTCCAGATTAATGAATTTAACAAAAATAGAACACTATACCTGTCTCAATCTAACAACTCTTTTCCCTTTGCATACATATAAACGTGTTTCAAATTCCTCTTCTTCAGGTTTTGTAAACCCAGATACCACACCACCCGCTAATGGTATTATACATGGTTTAAAGTATGACAAAAACTTGTCAGATTCATGTCCTTGGATTTCCCTGTGCTGCACTGCACGCCCTCCAAGAGCAGCATCTAGTTCAACGGTTTTAATGGCTGCAGTTCCAGCCTCATCCTAGAATTAACATCAGTGTCAATCAAGACTATTATTCTGTCAAAAAGATATTCATTGGTTTATGTATTTCCAAACAGATGTAAACCATGTTCAAAATAACTCAAACATCTAAATATATTAAAAGCAAGACAGTAAAAACACCTTGGAATAGTTAAATTTCAAAAAGAAAAAACTTGAAATAGTTTAATTTTAAAAAAACACATCTCTACAAGCTTCACCTTTTTACCAACCTCTTCATTTAAGGAGGGAGAACAAGTAATTTAAGATAAATTTCACATGATTCAGGATGGAGAGGGATGAGGGTGAAAGTCCAAACTTACCTGACTTGTATCTTTTCCAATCCAGAAATGCAAATCATAAAAATAAGTGCCACCTTTGCCTTGAGTTGTCTGCATAGGCCCATAGAACAATTGCTCAAAATATAAATGAAAGAAAAAAGATAACAACCTATATTTCACACTTAATGAAGTTATGTGATTGTGCTGTTTTCCTTATACATCATGTATATTGTATCTAAACTAACCCTGTGGATTATCATCTACTTTAATCTTCAGAGAAATGAAGTGAGTAATTTACAGCATTGCACAAAGGGTTCAAAAAGATCAACTATCTCCAAAATTTCCAGCCTTGTCACCAAACTGCCACATCACATACACTTGCAAACATATCAATGTGTCCAAGGTAATATTGGATATAGTACACACCTGCAAGATGATATAAGAATCTCCCATGTAGAATTTCCCATGATCAGATTTGGGCAGAGGAACTGGCTGAAAATTCTCAATCCTCCATATTTCAGTTCCTCTACAGAATGTCAAGTTTCAAACTCTCAAAGCATATGGTATATTTCAATATGTAAAAAATAACATGAATGCAAGCCATAAAATTATTCATGTCTAAACCCAACAGTATTCAGAGTAAAAAGTTCACGACATGGATCCAGAGACTCTATAACCTTCTGATCTAATGTCTAATGTTATCCATGATTCTTATTGATAAAAGTTAATTTCAACAAATAGACCAAATGATAGTGAATCAGTCGTGTTGATAGCTGAATGGTTCAATTATTCTTTCTTATATTTTACTCCTCAACTTTACACAAGTAATAAAGAAATTCAATATATATATATATATTCCATATTTTTTTATAAATCAAACCCTTTACTAAAAGGATACACTCTTTGACCAACTCCCTGAAATGCAGGATCCAAAACTTTCGCTGAGCTAGACATGGCTCAAGTTCCCTTCTAAAGTATCCTCTCTCTACAATGTGTGCAAATGTGAAGGAAATCCACTGCATGAAGAAACCGATGTTAACAAAAAAAAAGAACAAGAAAACCATTTGTCACTATGCACATAAAGCAGTTGCATATTCCCTAAAAAGACACTATTGTGCATATGAGTGCATGATTAAAGCTTATGAGTATCAAATGACATGTAGAGAACATCAGGCATCAAAAGCCTTCACTTCCTTAAACATAAAATAGTTTTCTGTATCTTTCAACTATCAACCATAGCACGGGCTGAAAGATTTTCCAGTTTGTTCTGGGAGAATAAATCATAGAAAGATTTCTTCCCAAATTCCAAACATCCACTAAATGTGCCACCTTTCATATTCTCCAATACCCATAGGCTCTATGGAAGTTTCATGTCAGGCATTGACAAACATAAATTTAGGCTAGAGATTGGAACTTAAGGAGAAATTAGATGGATATCGGTTCAATAGGTGGAAACACACACAAATCCATCCTGCTTCTAAAAGGAGAAAAAGGAACATATGTTGAGATCAACAACAGATCTACATTCAGGTTCAAACCAAACTTTGGGATTTTAAAACTAAGTAGTCCAACCAACTGAACTACAGACATATATTCAAATAAAAGTAAGCAGAGAGATGCTTGAATTAAAAATATATTAAAAATATATAGAACAGGACATAAATTTGAAGACATTGAGACCCAAAAGAACTCAAATCTGGTTTATTATTATGTCAGAAAACAAAAAAAAAATGTTATTAATGATAGAAGAAAAAAAGTATGCTTCACATAAGGTTGTGGTAAAGCATGTTTTTTAAAAAGTAGTAGAATTTAATTTCAGAAGTTGCCTAACTAAAACTGCTCTACAAGAAATATTTCAAATTTTCTAAAGAAACAACTTGTCCTTGTTATATGCATACATACATACTTGCAAACACATAAACACACACAGAAACATAAGCTAACCAAACTTAGATAGATTCTATTTGGATTGGAGTCAACCTAGTTTTTTAGTTGACAAAAAAACTGAATTCACTGTGCACGAGTGCTATAACAGAAGAAAGTTAAAAATTTTCAGGCTATCACAAGTGCAAAGTACCTTTCATAACAAGGTTTGGCCAATCATTCTATTCAGTAACATCATATGTCTTGTCAATATTCTCAAGCAATGTTTGAGATGGAAAAAGAAAAGTCATCTTTATCTTAAAAAAACTCATTCGTAACTGATTTAAGCATCCATGATTAGGCAGTTACAATCAACATATTTCATCAGCTTCAGCATTTCTCCACCATCACAAATCACAATTTGACAAATGATATCATCAATTACCAATAAAGGAACGGTATCTTTTTCTCTTATTTTTATCTTCTTTCTGCAACTTCTTCTCGTCAACCAATTAGCATTTGCAAATTAATATTTATACGCAAAATAACAGTGTCCCATAATTGCACTATTTTCACCACAGATTACTTCTTTGACCAATGAAGCAACAAGGTCCTCTTTACCAGAACAACCATCTATGACATTCCTGTCCCAGGCTTCCCAGTTCTCCAATTAGGCTGATACTGTAAACCAAGGGCAATAATACCACCTTTGAGCGCTATCGCTGCAAACTGCAAAGATTTCTACGAATAATTTCTCTTCTACAGCTTGCTCCACAATAAACCTCTCTCAAATAAAACCAAATCAACAGTAGCCAACTCGGGAAAGCATTTCATTTTTTTACCAAAACCAGAGAACCTATGTAAGATTACACTCACAGCTATGTAATTATAAACCCGTGGAATTTTGAGCACTGAGTTGATAGGTCTCAAAGGATCAAACACCAATTTAAAAAGAAAAAAAAAACGAACAAATTTTAAACTTAGAAACTCCAATTACGTTGGACTTGAATACTAAGATCCACCAACACCGGTCATCCAATATTCACTTCATTTTTTCATTTCTCCTCTCAAATTAAAAGCAAACAGACAAAAAAAACGCGAATTTTCCAAAGCTTCGAAACAAGACCAAAATCGAAAATCACAACAGAAAAGCGCGAATCGCCTAAAAGAGAAAGTACAATAACGACGAAAATTCAAAATACCGATCCAAAACCAAAAGAAAAAGCACAACACAACGAAGAGAAATACACACAGATCACCGCACACGAAACTCGACAAAATTAGAAAACAAGGATTTAGATAACACAACAACGGCGACGAAGAAATAGAAAAATCAGCGTTACAGGTGGTGTAAGAGAACATAGAAAATTTGAATTGAGCGACGCCAAATTCAAGTGACGTATATACCTGAGATCTCAACGGCGATGATGAGGTGGAGAGAGACAGAGTAATATAGTTGGAAAAGAAGGTGAATTATTGCTGCTTCTGAGCGCGGTCTTTCTCTTTCTAACTTTTGAGGCTTTTGAGATTTGCAATTCAGAGAGAAAGAGAAGGAGTTGCAGGGAAAGAAGAAAAGAAAAAAGTGCGTCGTGTGTGGATGAATTATGACAACGATGATGACGGAAAAAGGGCGGTGAGATGAACAGAATAGGAAGGAAAGAAAATAAATAAATAAAACAATAAGAGAGAGAGAAAACGAAAGAGAAAGAGAAGGAGAAGGGTTATTGTTATATTTGTTGTTATTTGTTAAGACAAAAATTAAGGCCATGGTACGTTTACAGTGCCACCGTCCATGTTTGTTGCCTTTTTCTCTTTGCTTTTCTGTAAGAAATTAGTTAATTAATTTTTGTGTGTTTTCTATCATTTCCGTTACTACCAAGATTCGCTCATGCCATTGCGCCTGAATTTATTGTAATGGATAAATCAAAACGTGCACTCTAAATATAGTGCTGGGAAGATAAATAAAGGAAAAATAATGAAACAACTTAAACCAATTGATACAGGAAAGATGAAATTGATTACAAAATTTATTAATTTTGACGTGTCTTTTTTTCTTGCATCAAAAGTGATTATTTCTAATCAATTTGAATAAATAATAAAGGATTTAATTTAGTGAAGCATATATAATTAAGTAGAATAAATAAAATAAAGAGCAGAGGAAACTGAATGCAGTGAGAAGTTACATCAGAGGTTTAGTATGTTTGTGACTTATAAAGCATATCCAATTCGCAAATAGACACTGGGAGTTCTGAAAGGCGAAATGGTCCAACCTTATGCGATTGGGACTCTTGTGTATAATGTTTATCTTTTTTTTAATGTGATTATTATTTTATGTGATAGATTGTTTATTGGTGTATCTTTCTTTAGGAAGGAAAGTTCGTTTAAAATAATTTTCTGGTCTTTTATTTTATTGTTGTCTTTTTTTTGTTAATGGTTTTTAGTCGATCAAAGTTACATAAGTGTTTTCATATAATTAATGATATAATAAATGTGTAATAAAAACCCTAATAATCATACATTTTAATTATATTTATAGTTTTCTTTATGAATTTTTCATTAAAGTCGGTTTAATCACAACTAAATTCCATTTAAATCTTATTGCTGATGTGTTTATATTAATTAGATTATTAGTTGATTCTAATAATGATTTATTAGTCTCATCTATATTTGAATGATCGGTCATGTTATTTCGATTAATATGTTTCATTTGATACATAGAGTACATAGGTCTTTCAAGTCTTAAGCTTGAGTAAAGACGACAAGCAAAAAGGATATACATATGCTCGTCTTATATTTGAAAATATAATTGTGAACCTCCTTATTTCTTATAAGCTTGCCCTTCAAAATATTATTGTTGAAGATGGGCATGTGAGTTACCTAGTGAACTGTGTCAATATCTTGCAGATCGTGACGTCAACACTGACACAGATTGTGAGACGTCGTATGTCCATTGTCATTGAATGGTGAAAGATTTTATGATCGTGAGGATGTCACACATCCCTTAAGTTTTCTATAAGGAAAATAATTTTTTAACAACTTTTTTTACAACTTGTTTACAACCGCATGTATGGTAGTTTGTGATTGGTCCATTTAAAATATACGGATCAATAATATAGTTGTTAACATATTATAGTCCTTTCTATAAATAGAGATCAAGTAGTCTTATCATTCTTATCACTTTCGTTCCCATATGATTTAAAAAAAAAAAGAAAAGATAACATTGGAGTAGGAGACAAAAAAAAATTGTTTTAAATAAACGGTTACACCTAAAAATGTATAATGATATGTAATGAACCAATTTAAATTTATTAAAATCTTATATTAGATTAACTAAAATTGACTAAAAAAATATTCAATTTAATTTAAACTACAATTTTTTAATTTAATCTCATTCATTTTTTTCAGGTTTTTCCAACTTAGACATGTATCACTTTATTCATAAGAGCGTTTTATTGTTCGGACATAAATAAAAATAAATGGCTTTAATATGTTATTATGTTCAAATCCTTTAATATACTTTTTTTATTCTTTTCTCTAAATAGATTTTCTATCTTTTTTATTTTTTTAATATAAAAATTATATTATGTTCATTCTGACATTGTGATTAAATAAGAGATTTTACCATTTTTAATATATTTACATATTTTAATTAAATTTATTTTATATAAGTATTTTTAATATTTTTTTTAGATAAAGTAATTCAAATTTATTAAATTTTAATTTTATTCTTAGATAAAATATTTTAATTATCATCAAACATAAAAAAATTATTCAAATATTAAATAATTATTAATAATTTAAAATATTAATTGTATGGTAGGATATCTGAGTCGAGCGATTGTCAATAGTAGATTGAACTAGCGACCGAACGATCGCTTTTACCCAAACGACTACCGAGAGTAAACAAGTCACACATTAACAAGTTATCAAACGATCACTCCCGAACGATCGTCAACCTACTAGACAGAACGATCGTCGTATCATATGCTCGTCATTGTCGCTCCTAGCATCAATCGTCTTAATAGCGATCGTCTGTTACTTAAACCAAACGATCAACAAGGAACAAATCAACCTAGTCAAAGGTAAGAGTCAACAGATGATCGATCAGCTTTAGTCAGACTGAATCAGTTAATCCAGATAAACTAAAGAATAAGTGGTTAGAAATATCTGGCCATGATATCGCAAATCACAGAAGCAACTAACCCAGTATCAAGCACGACCAAGCGGTTGTGTCTTCCAAGCAGTTGAGTTCTCCAACCAACCGGATTTTTAGGTAAACGGTTTATCTTACTGTTAGGTTAAATATGAAAAATCAGAAGAGAAAAAGGTACGTTTTTTATAATTCAGGAAAGGAGAAAAGATTATTTTTCCATTATTGAACTAAAAAGGTTCTGTCATTCCTTTTTCTGACTTGAGCGTCGGAGTGCCTTCGCAAGTACTCACTCCATTCTCCCTGAGCGTCGGAGTGCCTTCGCAGGTACTCACTCCATTCTCCCTGAAGATCCCTATGCAAGAGAAAGACATAAGGATATCTACATTGCTAGAAGGAGAAGACGTCATTCATCAGACTCGCATCTCGGCCTCAACAATTATACTGAAACATTAATATTAGTAGTTTTTTAAGTTGATTGTGGTTTATATTTTTCTCAAAGTCTATTAACATTTTTTTAAGTGACATTGACAAATGTTTATCCACTTTGTGCGAAAAAATCTCATTTTATGGATACACAATAACAAAGGAATAATAGTCATTTTAACAACAATCAAGAGACGTATCAATTGGAATATTGTTCTTAACTTCTATGGATTAAGAATTAATGAAAACACTATAATATTTATGATCAAAATATAACAATATTTTGTAATAATAATGTTGTCATCAATCTTTTAAAAAACCGCACATTTCATTTAAATGTCAAACATATTTAAATAAAATATAATTTTACGAGGGATCATATTTAAAAACGAATTGTAAACTCAAAGTTTATTTAAAAAAAAAAATCTCAGATGTTAATAAAACATTTTATAGAAATTAATTTACAAGGATTGAGATATCTACTTACAAGGACTTAAAAGTTCTATTATGGTAGCGGCTTGTGTTTTATCTTAATTATGTTACTTTGACTGAAAAAAAAATATTTTTTATTTTCTTTTTATAAAAATATTAGAAAACAGATTGCAAATTGTTGTAGAACTTCTTATAATATATGTAATAAATATATAATGTGCTATGTATTGCCAAAGAAGCTTTTGACTCCTATTTGTATAGATTTTAATCAATTAGTGATAGAAAACGACAGCTTCAACATTTGGTTGATAAACAAGACACGTAAGTTTTGAAAGAAACTATGAGGTGTGTCTCTAAATATAAACTTAGTTGTATTTAGGACTTGACCATAATTTTTTTATTCAAGAAAAGAGGTCGACGAAAATAACAATGAAGAAAAAAAAGGTAGGAGTGGGCACCACGAAAAATTAAAAATGAATCAAAGACAGTGTGCCTATTTTTTTCAAGATAATCAAATTTATATGTCAATTAAGGCGTATTTGATTGACTAAAGACTGCTTAGTTATATGGTCAATGTATTAAATTCTGAACAATTGTTAATAGCACTGAACCAAACCACATCCTGTCAAATGTGTTCAATTAATCATCAAATTGAAAGAGTAGCATAAGGCACCCAAAGTTTAAAATTAAGAAAAGCCTAGTAAGGAACTCATTATTTTATATATTGAAAAATACAATTGGTAACTTTTATGTGTTATATTATCATTAAGCAAATTATATTTGGTTTAACTAATAACATTTTTTTAAAATTTCAACAACTTACAATTTTATATTTTTTAATTACAATTTTATATTTTTTAATTTGGACTTATTATTGCATATAATATTTATATTTTTACGAGAAGATAGAGTTTTGTTTTATTTTTTTTAATGTGAACAAGTTAGTTTTTTTTTTTTAATTTTGTGAATATTTTGAGGATTGAATACTTAGAAGAGGTTTGTGTTAAAAAAAATTATTCAATCTTCAGGTTAATAAACAAATGTACTAAACTAATATAAAGAATAATTTAATATTGAGTAAATGTGTATACAAGGGTTTTTTATCTTAAATAATAAAATTGAGTAAGGTAAATTGTAAATTTATCTTTATTCTAAAATTATGTTAGGTTATTAGACTCCATGTGGAGCATATGTTCAAATAATGTGGATCATCATGTCTCATTTTATTTAAGTGGAGAGGAGTCATATTAGTAGATAATAAGAGTTATTTGAAAAGAAAGAAAAGCCAAGAAAAAGAAAGGAAGAAAGAAAGTTTTTCCCGCATAACACAAAGTCTACATTGGTGTTTTCGTCATTATTGAAGTCGTTCAGTGTTGGATTTGGATGATTTTTGGACAATGGGTTTCAAACTTATAGTTCTTTATTCTGATCATTCAAATCGTCAATCGGAGGTCTAGTTTGGGAGAAAATAGCTTCACATCAAACACTTTATCTTGGAGAATTTTCATCTGCTTTGTTCTCATTTGTAAGCATTTGTGCTTAGTTAGTTTGGTTATTTGAAAACACCATTTGGTGTTTTTATTAGATACTCTTTTATACCCTATTATTAATCATAGTGAATTTTTCTTTGGTCTGAATAATTCATGGTTTTTACCCTTACTTTGAGGGGTTTTTCACGTTAAAAATCATTGGTGTCTCTTTGTGCTTTGAATTCTGTTTTTGCTCTATTTGTTTTTTGTGCTCCTTGTAGATTCTCACAATAATGGATATTGAATTTTTGTTGTGTTATTACTCTTTGTTAAGTTGTTATAATTTTTCGGTCATTTTTCCCGTCAAAGTGGCATCAACGCTCTTTGGTTAAGAGATTGTTCAACTTGTGTGAATGATGGAGGCACATACTATAATGATTTCTTTGAATGGAGAAAATTATGACCTATGGAAGGGCAAGATAAAGGACTTGCTATTTGTAAAATTTTTTGCATCTTCTTGTTTTTGCTTCCAATAAACCGGAATCCAAGTCAGATGAAGAATGAGATTTTGACCATCAACAGGTATGTGGATTTATCAGGCAGTTTGTTGATGATAATGTTTATAATTTTGTTGCTAATGAGACACATGTGAGAAGCCTATGTGATAAGCTTGAGTCCTTGTATGCTTCTAAGTCAATGACTAATAAATTGTACTTGCTGAAAAATTTTGTAGAGTTGAAGTACAAGGAACGAACTCCTATTTCAAATCACTTGAGTGAATTTCAAGGACGTTATGATCAATTAGTAGGAGTAGGTATAAAATTTGATAATGATCTATTGGGACTATTCCTATTAAACTCTTTACCGGATTCATGGGAGACATTTCAGGTTTTGATGATAAGTGTTACCCCTATTGGTAATATTTCTTTGCAAATGACAAAGATTGGTGCGCTTAGTGAGGAGATGAGAAGGAAGAGACAGAGAACTTCATCTCATTCAGGAGTACTTGTTACAGAGAATAGGGGAAGAAGCCAAAAGAAAGAATAAAATAGTGGTAAAGATAAAAGTAGGAGCATGTTGAGGTTTCAGTACAAGAATGTGGAGTGCCACTATTGTCACAAAACAAGGCATATAAAGAAGAATAATTTTTTTTTTGTGGAAAAAAGAAAGCAATGACAAAAAGGGTAAACAAAGAGAAAGAGATCATGATGATGGTAAGCATGTTACTACTACTACATGTGGTGACCTTGTTTGTCTTCGTGATTATGACACTATTAATCTTGTATCCAATAAGAGCATGTGGATAATTGATAGTGATGCTACACTACATGTTACATCTAGGAAGGAGGTCTTCACATCTTATACACCTGGTTATTTTGGAGTATTGAAGATGGGTAATGATGAGGTGTCTAAGGTTATTGGTGTTGGTGATGTTCACTTGCAAACCAACATGGGAATGCAGTTGTTGCTTAGAGGAATTAAACATGCACTAAATGTTTGCTTTAACTTGATTTTTGTGCAGGTACTTGATGATGGTGGATATGATAACCACTTTGGTTCTGAAAAGTGGAAGCTTACCAAAGGTAACTTGATTGTGGACAAAAGGGAGAAAAACTCTAAGCTTTACTAGACAAAAGCTTTGGTTGCTAAAGACAGTGTGAATGTCGTGTATATGGAGTCATCTTTGTGGCACCGAAGACTTGGTCATATGAGTTAAAAGGAACTTAATTGCTTAGCTAAAAAGGATGCTCTCTCAGGATTGAAGAGTGCAGAGTTGGAGAAATATTCTCATTGCATGGCTAGTAAACAAACCAAAGTATCCTTCAAGAAGCATTTTCCTCCAGGAAGTCAGAGTTTCTTGAATTTATGCATTTTGATGTTTGTGGCCCATTGAAGGTAAAGTCTTTTAGTGGCGCACTTTACTTTGTTACTTTTATTGATTATTGTTCCAAGAGGTCTATAGACAAAGGACCAAGTGTTGGAAAAATTTAAAGAATTTTATGCTTTGGTTAAGAGGCAGTATGACAAGAAGTTAAAGTGCATTCGTACTAACAATGGTGGTGAATATTGTGGATCATTTGATTCTTGTTATAGGTAGTATGATATTGCACACGAGAAGAATCCTCTTAAGACTCCTCAGTTAAATGGTTTAGCAGAGAGGATAAACATAACATTAGTTAAAAAAGTTAGGTGTATGCTTTCTGAAGCAAAATTTCCTAAGCATTTATGGGGTATGGCATTGCTTACAACAATGCATGTTATTAATCTAAGTCATGCAGTTGCTTTGAACTATCAGGTGTCAAACAGAATTTGGTTTGGCGAGAATGTTAACTATGATCATTTACGTGTCTTCGGTTGTAAAGCATTTGTTCATGTTCAGAAGGATGAAAAATCCAAGTTGGATGTGAACACAAGACAATGCA
The DNA here is from genome assembly GCF_016808095.1 of Vigna angularis. Lineage (NCBI taxonomy): Eukaryota > Viridiplantae > Streptophyta > Magnoliopsida > Fabales > Fabaceae > Vigna > Vigna angularis. The sequence goes on from NC_068972.1 coordinate 38,239,102, forward strand.
TCTTCATTGGTTTTTATTAGGATGAATTTGACTACAGGTTGTATGACCTTATTAAAAAGAAAGTTGTTAGAAGTCGTGATGTTCAATTCATGAAAGATCAAACCATTGAAGACATTGACAATGTGGAGAAGTCTACACCTAAGAAAGATGGTAATGTGGTTGATGTTGATCCAATTCGGTTGTTTGTTAATGATTTAGATACTGATGTTCATGATGATGAGCAACATGGTGATACTGATAATCAACAGGTTGAAGATGGCTTGGATGTTCCTATTGATAATGTTGATGAAGAGGAACATGATGTGTCACAAGATGAGAGTCTCGGTGATGTACTTGAGCTACCTCAAGTTCAAGCCAGAAGATCTAACAAGCCAAAATAACTTTCTAAGAAGTAATCTGCCAATGAGTATGTGATGCTTACTAATGAAGGAGAACCTGAATGTTATGATGAGGCCATTGAGAGTGAAGAGAAGCAAAAATGGTTGGATAAAATGCATAATAAGATGAAATCTCTGCATGATAATCACACTTATTGTGACATTCGGGCACTGACAAGGGCGAGGAGTCATCGCCGGTGCAAGAGGCATGAAGTGCAAGGGGCACAGACAAGGAGCGGCTCCTGACAGGCTTCGAGTGGAAGGGACACATGGATGAATCGAACATACACCGGAATGAGAGGGATTTAGAGACTGTATAGGTATGGGACTATACAGTTGAAGGATAGCTTAAAGGGATTGATTTGGCTACTTATATCACCAAATGCATTTTGCTTTTCGGTAGCCTAACTCATAAGAACTCCATGGTTAAGCGTGCTTAGCCTGGAGTACTTTTAGGGATGGGTGACCTTCTGGGAAGTTTTCTCGGAAAGTGTGCGAGTGAGGACAAAGCACATTGGAAAGCCTCGTGGTGATGTGTGGGGGCAGTCGATATTCCCTATTCCCTGTGAGTTGTCTTGGTGAAGAATCAACCTGATGGTTTCTTGTTGAAGGCAAGAAAGACTATGTGTGTAGGCTACGAAAAAGTTGAAGCAGACTCCAAGGCAGTGGCTCCATTGTGGTTTATGTTGATGACTTCTTGGTATAAGTATCACTTGTGATAGTTTAATGTATACAATGGTATGTACAAGACCTGATATTGCACATGTTGTTGGCATAGTGAGTAGATTTTTGTTAAATCCAGGTAGAGAGTATTAGAATGTTGTGAAATGGATTTTTAGGTATCTTCGTGGTACTAGTGGTTTAAGGCTTTTTTTTTTTGAGGTGATAAGCTTATCTTGGTGGGTTACTCAGATTCAAATATGGCTGGAGACATTGATTTCAGAAAATCCACTTTAGGCTATTTGGTTCAGTTTGCAGGGGAGTCTTAGCTTGATAATCAAAGTTGCAAAAGTGTGTAGCATTGTCCACTACTGAGGTAGAATTCATTACACTTAATAAAGCATGTAAGGAGTTGTTATGGGTGAAGAAATTCTTGCAGTAGCTTGGTTATGTGAAAGGTAAATACTTGTTGTATTGTGATTCTCAAAGTGTTGTCCATCTTGGTAAGAATCCAATTTTTCATTATAAATCTAAACATATTGATGTGAGGTATCATTGGATACGTGATGTTTTGAATGCTAAGCTATTGGAGTTAGCTAAGGTTCATACAGATGATAATGGTACTAAAATGATGACAAAGGCATTGCCAAGAGGAAAGTTTAAAGCTTGTTGTGAGATCGTTGGTTTAGCGGATATCTCCACATAGTCGTGATAGGGAGATTTGTTAGGTTATTGGGCTCTCTTCCTTTGTGGAGAATAAACCCAAATAATGTGGACCATTATGTCTCATTTTATTTTAGTGGAGAAGAGTCAGATTAGTAGAGCACATAAAAGTCATTTGAAGAAAGAGAGAAAAGCCAAGAGAGACAAAAAGTCTTTCTTACATAACACAAAGTCTGCACTGGTGTTTTCGTCGTTGTGATGTCGTTCGCCGTTGGATCGAATTGATTTTTGTACAGTAGATTCCAGACATATGGTTCTTCATTTTGATCGCTCGGATCGTCAATCGGAGGTCTAGTTTGGGAGAAAACAGCTTCGCATCAACAACTTTGTCTTGAAGAATTTTCATCTTCTTTGTTCTCATTTGTAAGCATGTGGTGTTTTTATTGAAGTAGTTTTGTTGTTTGAAAACACTATTTGATGTTTTTATTGGAGACTCTTTTGTACCTTATTATTGATCATAGTGGATTTTTCTTTGATCTGGACGACTCGTCATTTTTCCCCTTACTTTGAAGGGGTTTTCACGTTAAATATCATTGATGTCTATCAATACCAAATTTCATCCGGATTGGTTTTTGGTTTTATTGTATTATGTTCTATGTTTTTTTTATTTAGTTATTCTCATTTTTATTTTTTCATTTTATTTATTTATTGTATTTTTTATTTTAGAATTTTCTTTTCTAATTTTCATTTTTTACTTTTTGATTTTTATTTTTACTTTTTATTTTATTATTATTTTTTTTATTGTTACTTTTGTTTTAATATAATTAATATAGTTAAGAAAAAGAAAAAACGAAAAAAAAAGAAAAGAAAACATGAGGAAATGTGGAAAAAAGAAGAGGTTGGTTGAAAGAAAGGATGTAACACCCCAAAATCCAAATTTCTACACCAGTTTTTTTTTTATTTAACATCGCGGAACTAAACATCAAAAGTCTAGGTGTCTTACAACATAAGGTTAAAACCTTACAAATATCAAATTTGTTATTCAAAAACATAAAATTACTTTAAAACATGATAAATCCCCCATAGTTATTCCCATAACTCTCATCGGGCTACTCCATCTCTGCCTCATCTGCAAAGCCATCTACTCCCGTACAAGTACGATCATCGTAGGTGGAACCACAACCACAAAAGGAAAGGGTTAGTAACTAAGAACCTAACATAGCATATAATTTCAATATCAAAATATCATAACTTAGATTATCCTAGTCACAACCTTACAATACAACACAATATTCAACTCATAACTTAGATCATCACCACCCAGACTATAATATTCAACTCATAACTTAGATCATCACCACTCAGACTATAATATTCAACTCATAACTCAGATCATCACCACTAGACTATAATATTCAACTCATAACTCAGATTATCACCACTTAGACTATCAAAGTCACAATATTAGTACCTTAGATCATAACCACTCGGACTATCAAAGTCACAATATTAATACCTCAGATCATCACCACTCAGACTATCAAAGTCACAACAATACATCATAGTATTAAACTCACAACTCAAATCATTGACACAAGCTTCTGTTGTTTCCTTGAATTTTTGTCGTACCAAACCTGTTTCGCAAAACAGGGCGATTCGAGCCGTCTTCCATCGCAACTTCAGACCTATCTCCCCGACTCCTCAAGGAATTACGAGTAAAAACTTCGGTTAGGCGCACCCACAGAGCACTATACTCACACGAGCCGAAGTCATTGGGCGAGATATCCAACCCTCTCTAGTCCCCACGCATGAGGAAAGGGTGACACTCGAATCTCAGTCTCCGCAGAGACTCAACACACTATCGTATCGCAATACGAACACCATCGATTCGACAAAAATTAAGGAAATGATAGACCGCTTGTTCTCACAATTTTACCATCACAACCATCACACTCAAACCTTAGTCTCCGCAGAGACTCAACACACTATCGTATCGCAATACGAACATCATCGATTCAACAACATTCTAGGGATATGACAGAACGCTTTCTCTCACAATTTTACCATCACAACCATCACCATCATATATAAAGTCAACTAAATTCATTGACTAACAAATAATTAAATAACTTAATTTAATTATTTATCCTACTGTCGCACCCCTCTGAAATTACCAATTTCACACTTCCATCAACTATAACAACATTTCTAGTGCACCCCCACTTTTTGTTTTACTAAATTCCCAAAAAAAAAAACCTAATTCCGATACACCCTTTTTTTTCTAAACACACTCCCTTCTTTCCTCTTCCAATAATGTAAGAGAATTCTCAATACCCTCTTACCCACACTCTTGGTTGAAGAGTGTAGATAAGTACTCCCAACGAGTAAAATTAAATGTTGTCCAAACTGACCTTTGCTTGTTATTTTACTCATAAATCTTTGTACATAACTCCAAATGAGTTGATTTCTTTTTTATTGGAAACTAGACTCAAAAATAGTTCTTTGAACACCAAACTCGATTTTTTTTTACAACAGGGCTAGCTGCAGTAAAATTATTAAAATCGGAAATTTAATCTTGCTCTGGTATTCTTAGCTTTGACCTTTGTTGATTGTTTTGTTCATTACTCTCTCTACCAAACTCCAATTGAGTTGATTCTTGCTTTGCTAGAAAGTAGACTCACACATCTTTCTTTGGACACCAAACTCGTAATTCCAAGTTAAAACCCTTACCTCAATTCCAAGTTAAACCCCTTACCTCAATTCCAAGCTAGCTTCCAAAGGCTCTTAGGTTTCTTTCCTCACTAGGCAACAAGCTTCTACTCCTCTTGGTCTCCTACAAGTGATGTCCAAAAAAAAAACCTCCAAGGCTAGGGTGGCTCTTCCTTTCTCTCACCAACTTGGTTGCTCTCCAAAATCTCTTCTCCACTCTCCAAGATTTAACCTCCCCAAGGTCACTTACAAGTCTCCTAAGTCTAGAAAACATGTACCCACCCAAGCAAAGTGGAAAACAATATGTGTCCACCCAAGCAAAGTGGAGCAATATGTGCCCGCCCATGCAAAGTGGAAAACAATATGTGCTCATTCAAGCAAAGTGGAGCAATATGTGCCCACCCAAGCAAAGTGGAGCAAGGCTTTGGAAGCCACTTCCACGCTCATCATAACACTTCAATTTCCACTCTGCTCAGCTTTGACCTTTGATGACTATTTTGCTCATTACTCTCTCTACCGAACTCCAATTGAGTTGATTCTTGATTTGTTGGAAACTAGACTCAAATATCTTTCTTTGGACACAAAAATCATAATTTTTGGACTACAGTACTAGCTGCAGTAAAATTATTAAAATTGGAAGTTTAACCACGCTCTGGTCTGCTTTGCTTTGACCTTTGATGACTATTTTGATCATTACTCTTTCTACCGAACTCCAATTGAGTTGATTCTTGATTTGTTGGAAACTAGACTCAATTATCTTTAATTTGACTACTCATACGAATATTTTGGGCTTCGGGAAGGGTCTCAAATAAATCTCAACATGTTAACTTTAATCCCTCGAGTGAAAAGGAAGAAAAGCGATTGTGGTGGCGCCATTGAGAATAGCGACTCCAGCGGGGTTGTTCGGTGGCAAGGCGGCCCACAGATGCCGCTGGAATGGCCACGAGAGGCTGACCCAATGACGGCACCAGCGATGGTGGTTGCGATGGATTTTTGCCACCCTGTGGTTCTGGCACGGTGAAAATAGAAGGTGAAGTTTCCCTCTCTCGCGTGGATAGAAGAAGAGAAGGAAAGAGTCTTGTGTCGTTGGCCAGCAATAGCTTTAGCGGCTCACGTCATCACTGGCAACGCCATGGACAGCGGTGGAAGTGGATGTCTCCAAGTTTTCCGTCCAGGAGAATGGGATTCTGGGTCCCTTGGACATTGAATGAAATTGTGGAATGGGCAGATTTGAACATAACCCCTAATGTTCTAAATTGGGGGCAAAACCCTCGGACATAGGTTTTGGGCCGGTTCTTTTTAAAAAAATAATAATAATAACTCTCTTTTGAAGCATTACTCCTACTTGTGCACCCCTGATTTTCCTTTTTTTTTTCTTTCTTAGTTGGGCCTCGAGCCCGTTGTCAATTCTGGTGACCCTAATAAAGGGTTTAGGCTTTGGTGCACCCCTATTTTTATTATGTGTTTATATGCTTGCATAGCTTTCTTTTGTGCACCCCATAGTTATTAGCTTCACCCCATGTTATATGTTACTTTTACACTTTTATCTACTTAAATATTATTATATTTATATTAGAAAAAAAATAATAAATAATTAAAGAAAACTAACACAAAAATAATTTTTTGAAAAGGTTAAACACTCGTGTGACCGCTTGCGTCTTCCTAGTGCCTAATACTTTTCTTTCTATTCAAAAATGATTAAAAATGTTTGAAAATCCTTCTAAAGGTTTGAGTGCTCGTGTGACCATCTGCATTAGTACTCATTACCTTCTTTTCTTCTCAAAATAACAAAATAATGTTGTAAATCTTGAACACTCGTGTGATCACTCGCATCGTCCTAGTCTTCAATACTTTTCTCTCTCTTTTAAAAATAATAACAAAAATAATGTTTTAAAGGTTTGAGTACTCGTGCGATCGTCCGCATCAGCCTAGTACTTAATATCTTTAATCTTAAAAAATTATATAATGGTATGAGTGTCTGTGCGATCGTCTGCATCAGCCTAGCACTCAATGCTCTCAAGTCTTAAAAAATTAAATAATGATATGAGTGCTCATGCGATCGTTCACATCAACCTAATACTTAATATCTTCAATCTTAAAAAATTAAATAATGGTATGAGTGCTCGTTTGATCGTTCGCATCGTCCTAGTGCTCAATACCTTTCATTTTATCTTCAAACAATTTCCAAACAAACTTCTCAAATAGTTTTAAAGAACTACGTAACCCTGATTTCTCATTTTGAATGAGCATATGTAGGAGCAAGGTCAATCCTTGTCGAGCCCAAAAAAATAAAAAAAAATATTTTGTTTCTTCAGAGTGTTTTTCTTGGGGATAATTAAACATTTTGAAAACCACATCACATTTGCGTATTTAATTAAAGGTACTGCCTTCGGGCAGGCGTTGTAGGGTTTTGATACCTTCCTTACACGTAACTGACTCCCGAAATCAGAATCCGGTTTTCGCAGACCAGACCTTATCATTTTATGGTTTTTCCATAGTTTTACAGAATAAACTTTGGTGGCGACTCCAAATCTCTTTTTCCAAACCCGTCCTTTTTTGGATCGTCGTCCCATCGTGATTCTGGTTGCGACAAATAATTTTTTTTGAAAAAAGCATTATTCACACCTCACTACCACAGCAAAACGGATACACAGGGGAGAGGTATGAAAAAATTGGTTTAGGGGGGAAGCATCAGTGCATGGGATCATTTTTTTAGAGACTATTACGGCTTAAGAAGAGTGGAGACACTGCTCATCCAATCGAGAAAAAAATCGATCCCTTGCTACAACATCGATTATTCACCTGCAAAGAACAAAAAAAAGCCAACCAAAACGTAAGCACACCCTGCACTTGTGTCCTCATGTATAATCGAGTAAGCTTGTTGCATTGTGTACTTCATTTTATGATTGTTGTTGCTCTGCTTGAGTATGATATTGTTGTGTGAATACAACCCTTTCTCCATCATCATCTAATGTATAATCACATTTCATATTTAACCTGAAACCTTTAGCTACATTTTCTGTGAATGATTTCTACCCTTACCCAACACCATCATCACCCTCTCGGATCCACTCTTTGATTTCTCTTTCCCAACAAAATCATCGAATGGCCTCAATACATGATCCTGCCACTGATATCCCCATTTTCATACTTCTTGTTACACCCTGCTCATAGTCCCCCTGCATAAAAAATACAGAAGAAACAGACCAAATCATAAATCAAGTGCTAGTTTATTCAAAATTGTTCCTATATAACAGCTCGCCCCATTCATCTTTGCCTTCGTTTCCCAATCAACATCCTCGCCATAATCATCATCACCCACGCCTACGGTACACTCATCATTTCCAATCCCAATGGACAAAACATCAAATAATACAAAAATCAACAAATAAATGGCATTCAAGAATTGGGTCCCTTGGACGTTGAGTGAAATGGTGGAATGAGGAGATTTAAGCAAAACCCCTAATGTTCTGAATTTGGGGCAAAACCCTCGAGCCTAGGTTTTGGGCCGCTTCTTTTTTTTTAAAAAAAAAATAACTCTCATCTAAAGCATTACTACCACTCATGCACCCCTAATTTTCCTTGTTTTTTTTCTTTCTTTTCTTTCTTAGTTGGGCCTCGAGCCCGTTGTCAATTCTGGTGACCCTAATAAAGGGTTTAGGCTTTGGTGCAACCCTATTTATATTATGTGTTTATATGCTTGCATAGCTTTCTTTTGTGCACCCTCATAGTTATTAGCTTCACCCCATGTTATATGTTACTTTTAGACTTTTATCTACTTAAATATTATTATATTTTTATTGTTAAAAAAAGTAATAAATAATTAAAAAAAACTAACACAAAAATAATTTTTTGAAAAGGTTATGTACTCATGTGACCGTTCACATAGTCCTAGTGCCTAATACTTTTCTTTCGCTTCAAAAATGATTAAAAATGTTTGAATATCATTCTAAAGGTTTGAGTACTCGTATGACCATCTGCATTGGTGTAATACTCATTACCTTCTTTTCTTCTTAAAATAACAAAAATAATGTTGTAAAGATTGAACACTCGTGTGATCGCTCGCATCGTTCTAGTGTTCAATACTTTTCTCTCTCTTTTAAAAATAATAAAAAAGTAACAAAAATAATGTTTTAAAGGTTTGAGTACTCGTGCGATCGTCCGCATCAGTCTAGTACTTAATATCTTTAATCTTAAAAAATTATATAATGATATGAGTGCCCGTGCGATCGTCTGCATCAGCCTAGCACTCAATGCTCTCAAGTCTTAAAAAATTAAATAATGATATGAGTGCTCGTGCGATCGTCCGCATCATCCTAATACTTAATACCTTTAATCTTAAAAAATTAAATAATGGTATGAATGCTCATTTGATCGTTCACATCATCCTAGTGCTCAATAACTTTCTTTCTATCTTCAAACAATTTCCAAACAAACTTCTCAAATAGTTTTAAAGAACTACGTAACCCTAATTTCTCATTTTGAATGAGAATATGTAGGAGCAAGGTCAATCCTTGTCAGGCCCAAAAAAAATAAAAGAAGAACTACGTAACCCTAATTTCTCATTTTGAATGAGAATATGTAGGAGCAAGGTCAATCCTTGTCGGGCCCAAAAAAAATAAAAGAATATATTTTGTTTCTTTAGAGTGTTTTTCTTGGGGATAATTAAACATTTTGAAAACCACATCACATTCGCGTATTTAATTAAGGGTACAGGCATTGTAGGGTGCTAATACCTTCCCTACACGTAACTGACTCGCGAACCCAGAACCCAGTTTTCGTAGACCAGGCCTTATCATTTTATGATTTTTCCATAGTTTTCGAGAATAAACTATGGTGGCGACTCTAAATCTCTTTTTCCAAACCCGTCTTTTTTAGAAATTTTACAACTATATTTTAGAAAGGTTGAACTTTTGTAATCATTTTAATGAGATCAAGTTTTTATCTACGTTTCTTTTTATGAGCAACCATTAATTTGTCTTTTACATTGTGTATACATCCAAGTAAGTAGTTTTGGAGCAGATGGATTTCCGAGTATTTTCTGTGTTTCTATCAAGCAGTTTTTACATGAGTATGAGTGATCATTTAAAGTCATTATTACCTTAACGAGTGTGATTATGATAGGGTCTTCTAATATGTGTAAACATCCTGATTTTAAGATGGTTAGGCTGAGTTTGGGTGAGAGAAAGAAAAAATATAAGTTCCCCTATTTTTTATGAGATACTTTTGGATATTCTAAGGAGTTGTTTCATATTCCTCCTTGAATGGATGCATAATGATATGTATGGCAAAACATATCACGGCAAACTGTCCAACATACTTAATAGAGGATGTACATAAAACCTCTCACCATTAGAGAAGATATCACCTCTACATGCAAATTTTTCTTTATGGAGTTTGACATTATTTTCTCTCTTTGTCCCTTTAAATAGTTTATGTTAAGTTTGTCACCTAACCATATGTACAAATAAAATGGACTTCTTTCCAAATCTTTTATGAAATTTGTTACTAAGCACGATTTGAATTTGTAAGATTATTCGAGTGTGAAAGTTTGTTTCCAAGAAGAAAAGATAAAATTGCACATAGTAAAAAACATAAAACAAAATCATAGAAAGAAAAAAAAAGTAAATTTAAGTTGACATAGAGAAGAAACTACAGAAAAAAAAAAAGTAAATTTAAGTTGACATAGAGAAGAAACTACAGGAAAAAAAAAGGATAGAAAACCTTATGTAAGAAGATGTCACACCACCAGTAGCTTCAAGATAAGTATTGATGAAATTTTCATTCAATCAATTGATTCAAGATAAGACTTATACAAGAAAAATCACACACTTTCAAATTACTTTAGAAAATCTCTAAAAATCAATTTCTCATTCAAGAATATATTCAAAAGTTGTTTTATAAGGAAAGTAAATGGTTATTTAACCTGTACCAAAATTTTAAACCAAATGACATGTAAGTATGTCTGAAATGCAAATTGTATATCTTAAATGGCCTAATTGTGATAAAAAATTGAAGCTAGTCTAAAATGGGATTTTGAAAAAATGGTAAATAAAATAAGGTTACTTGAGAGATTTTCAAAATTTAATTTTAAATTTAAAAAATAATTAAGAAGGAGGCACGAACCTTCTCCATTTACAGTTTGAGACGTGGTATTCAATGAAAGAAATTTATTTCTATTAAATGAAATTCAAAAAACGGTTTTAGCATTGAGTAGGAGGCACGAACCAACACACCATCATTTCCATCTTTTACAACTCACAATCTTCACCATCTTCATCATCATCGATCACGTTTTTTCCACTCTCTCCATCTCACTCCCTCACAGGGCACACGGAGAACCTTCATCTTTCTCCACTTATTCCATCTCCAGATTTCTCCAATCACCACCATCGTCCATCTTCATCGCTTCATCTCCCTCCATAAAGCGTATCACAGAGGGGAATTTTCATCTCCTGCTTCCTTCGCCATTTTGAGACAGAGGGTTCACGCACCAGAGGCACCAATTCTCCCCAATATCACCTCCATTCGACTACCATCTTATTCTTCCCCAAATTTTCTCTGCACGCACAACAAAAACAGAGAGAAACACACAACACAGTACCACATTTCAGAACAAGGGAAACAAAAGAAGAGAGAACAGGGAAAATCAACTCTATGGAGAAGGAAGATTCAACTGACATTGTGAGAGTGGCTCCGCTCACACCTACGATGACTCCGGTTGGGAGCTCTATGGTGGCGCCGGCGGTGGTCGAGGGAAACGAAGCCACTGGAGCTTCAATGGATATGAAGAAGATGTGGATGGACCTGGACTGGTTTCAGCTTCCTGCACCCCTAGTTTTATTTTCTTTACTCCACTACTTATTTGTTTGTTTATCATGTTGGGCCTATTTTTATTTACTCCGTGCACCCCACGCTCTGTTAACCCGCAGTCCTCTGTCTTTATTTTTGAATTGGGCTTTATTACTCGGCTTCACTCATACTTTCACTGCACACATCTCACAGCACCACGTGTGTTAGTAACCTCACATTTTTACTTTTTCACACATGCTCTAATTTCTAAAACTAGTAAAAATATTAAGAATATAAAAATTTAAAATAAAAAATATTATTTTTTTGGTATTTGTACACTTATTTTCAAATAATTCAAAAAATTAAAAAAGAAAAGATTTTAAAATTAAAAATCAACACTCACATAACTTTTTTTTTTCAGAACTATATGGAAAACTAATTTTTCATTTTGAATGAAAATATGTGGCAGCGAGTTACATCTTAGTCGGATCCCAAAAAAAAAATGGTTTCTCGTATAATTTTTTTGGGAAAAATAAACAATTTTGAAAACCACATCCATTTTACATGTTTAGTTAAAAATACCATTGTCGTAGACAACTAATACCTTCTCTATGCGATTGAGTTTCGGATTCAAAAATTTTGTAGATCATGCTTTATCTTTATAGCATTTTATAGTTTTTCAAAAAAATAAACTATGGTAATAATTTTAAATCTTTTTTAAAACTATTTTCCTTTTTTATTCACCGTCTTGTCGTGATTTTAGTCGTGATAGACTTTGGTTAACTTCAATTTTTCCATACTTTTTTGTCCACTAATGAGTATACTCCCTATCTTATTAGGCTTAATCATTTGTAATCACTAATTACACTTACTTTTACATATGAATGTAAATAAAAGTAAATTTCTTAAAATTTATAATAAAAAAACAAACTTTATCCTTCTAGTATTTATTTATTTGAAACTTGCATGAGTGATGTAAATAAGAATGAAGAACAACTTGTTGAAGAAACAGAAGAAGAGTTCAAAGGAATACAATCAAGAAGCATGATAAATAAGAATAATGAAGAAGAAATAAAAGAGAGATTCCAAATGAGGCTGAAAAGAGGAAGACTCAAAGCTTTGAAAGAAAAGATTACCCGAATTGCATATGAGTAACTTCTTAAGAATTAGAGAAACTTGAAAGAAGTTAGAACTTGACTATTAACACTTGAGAAAACATTGGACAAATTCTAAAATGTTAGAAGTGTATTTTTTGAACATGTAAACTACCCACATGTCATTCATAAGTAGTTTCTCTAATCCACTTGACCCTTCAAACTTTCAAAAGTCTTCTCGTGTCCACTAGGACTCCTCATAGGCACCACATAGGCTGACTTGTCCAAGTTATCATTGATTTCGCACGTAGTAATTTTTAGGAACTATCCATATGCATTCCCTAATTTCAAGGGCTTTAGTTGTGTTAATCATGTTTAGTGAAGTTAACATTTGATTAACAAAGTTAATTCCAAATCCGTGTGCCTTCTTCTCCCCTAGGTCAAGCTCCTCCATTATAAATAGGTGTCTCTCTCAATTGTAAACACTAATTAAAGATGGAATGAAGTTCTACTTTGAGAAATTGAGAGTTAAAAGAGTTTTTTTCTCCTGTTTTGGTTCTTATCTTGAGAAACTTTATCAAATGGTAAATTTTCATGCACTTATCTTTTGATTATTGGATTAAAGGTGGCGTATTCTTCTCCCTTTTCTAATCTCAATCCATTCTTCCTTTCATTTCTTTACTTGTTATTGTTTTTCCATTACAATTGGTTGAATGCTTCAAACCTAACCATGTGTTTCTTTGGCTTCTGCCATTGCTGTTCTTTTCTCCCATGGTTCCTTTGCTTCAAACACCTTCTTGATCAAGATCCTACCAACCTTCTAAGCTTCACTAGTGAGATCCTTCCTCTTACATTAATTACATATCAATAGAGTCAACGTAATAAGATAGATATAATACACAGATAAAACTTGTGCTTGGAATATATTTCACAAAAATTTTATTTAGTATCTAGTCTTTAAAAATACACTAGTTTAGCAACTGAGTCAATTATATATTAGTGTTATGAGCACTTAATGGTGTCATATGATAACCTCTGCATCAAGAGTTGCTAAATCAAAAATTAAAAATTATGAGTGCATCACAATCAATGCGCACCAGAAAACTCATATCAGCTGCAAGCTGCAGCTGTAGTTTGTTGAACTGATTGCATCTTGCTGGGTCTGTAGATCAATAACTATGAAGAATCACTTGATTGGGATTGGGGAACCGAAGATGAATAAAGGAAAGATTTGGGAGGAATTTGCACAGAGCTAATGCTGCCTTCCATCATTTTCACCACTTTAGTCATTGCAGGTCGATTTGAAGGGTCGGTCTGTATGCACCACAAACTTACAATAGTCATTTTCCTTACCATTTCTTCATCATTTCGATTTTTGGCGCATCGAAATTGTAGATCTTGTTGTGATTCAAGATGGTTGTAAATCCAATGTGGAAAGTAATTTTCACTTGAAAAATCAACTCTGCGATTATTATTCTCCCTAGCACCAAGCATTTCCAAAACCATCATTCCATAACTGTATACATCTGATTTATGTGACACTCCACCAAAATTTCTGCAGAACAATTCAGGAGCGATATATCCTATGGTTCCTCTGGCAACCATCATTGATGATACAATACTTTTTTCTCTAGGACATATTTTAGCAAGTCCAAAATCTGATATTTTGGGGCAAAATAACTCATCTAGTAGTATATTGTGAGGTTTTATGTCAAAATGCAAGATTTTGGTGTTACAACCCTTGTGCAAATACTCCAGTCCTCGAGCAACACCAATGGCAATATTGTACATTGTCGTGCAATTCATTGTGAGTTTAAACCTTAAAGGATCTTTCTCTTCATATATGAACTTTTCAAGGGATCCATTGGGCATGTACTCGTATATGAGAAATCTTTTGGAGCCTTCCAAGCAAAACCCCAGTAAACTGACAATGTTAACATGAGAAGTCATGCTAATACTAGCAACTTCATTGATGAATTCTTCTCCATCACCTTTTGACTTACTTAAAACCTTCACTGCCACAAGACTTCCATTTTGTAACCTCCCTTTGTATACACTACCAAACCCTCCTTGGCCTAATTTTTTTTTTAAGGAGTTGGTCATTTTCTTTACCTCCAAGTAATTGTACCTTTTGGCTGAAAGGTGTCCATGTTGCTTCAAAAAGTTCTCAATCATTATGTAAGCAGGATTCTTCATGTGGCAATAATATCTTCCTAAGATGCCAGCCAAGACCATCAAAATTCCCACTGCTCCAGCAGCTGATGTAGCTGTAGGTTTGTCACATTAAGAAGTTAAAATGAGAAAAAAAAAATACCCTTCATGATGATTTGTTTATTTTCATATCAGCTTGTCTGCAGGAGATTGTTTACTTTTTTACTTTTGTTATAGGAAGTCACCATACATATCATCTTTTTTTCTGTATTCAATCACTCATCATTATTTATAAGATGGACTTATATTGGAAAACTCCATCAACCAATGGAGATATTTAACCTGCTATGATATAAGGCTAACAAATAATTTACAAAATTTTGTTTTTGTGTTCGAAGTTAAATAAATCACTGCAAAGATACTCGGGTTGAAAAAGTTGTACCTGCTACCACTATCTTCACCTTTCTACTAGTTTTCTCTGCAAAAACATGAAAAAAAGAGGAATTTAACAAAAACAAATAACAATAAAATCATAACTAGAAATAAGTGGTAACTTAGATCGGTTAATTAATCATTTCTTATAACTGAGAACTTCTGTGGGACCTATATTCATGAGAAAGTGAGAAATCATATCGGATCCTTATGTGCTTGTATGAAACCGATTGCATAACTTAAACCAGTTAGATATACTTAGATCAGGTTTCTTCACTCCACATCAGAATTATGAGAGATAAATCATCAGCTTAGGAGCTAGTTGAAACAAATTATTTCCATGAATAAACAAGGTACCTTGTATACATAAGAATTTCCCTTGGCTGTCAAGTTGACACTGGCCTCGTCTAAGACGGTAACAAGAAGAACATTCATAAGACACTTCCGTTCTAACAGGAATATCAGCTGATACATAGTCAAAGAGGCTTCCATTTGAGTTAGGTACAAGCTCATCTCTTATTGGAAGTCTAACCATTGAACACTGTTCAAAATAAGAACCATGAAGCTCTTCGGAATAGTAACTGAAGGACTCATCAACATTAGATGTGCCATAGAAGATGTCCTCATCCGGGCATATTGTAGATTTATAAAATGCTGAAGAAGGAGGATTGATGTTGAGGGTGCGGTTGCATATGAAGAAAGTAGCAGTCTTAAAATGAAGTGAAAGGAAAGGAGAAGAGGTGTCCAAACTGGTGTAGTTTTTGCCGAACACCCCACATCTTCGTGTCAGCAAAAAGGTACGAAGTTGATCATCTCTGAAGACAAGGATGTTTGTGTTTGGATCACGTGTGATGAAACTCCATTCTCCTTTGTTCTTAACCGTTTTAATCGCATCTGGGTCACGGTCATCGCAGCCATGCATAACCAGCAAGCCACAATGAGGGTGTTTGGTGTCAGTGTAAGGGAAATACATAGTGCCCAGGTTCCCACAAAGAAATGATGGTGGGCACTTTCCCTTTGCAGAGGAGATAAAAAGCAGCAAAAGGGTGGAGAGGAAAAAGAAGGTTTGAAACGGCTCTTGATTCTTCATGTCTTCTTTGTGTTGTTATTTTGCAGTTTGTCACCTGATCAGGATGTTACAACGAAGGGATTGAGAGACATGAGAATGGAGTTCAATGCATTGTGCTGAGGGAAAAACATGGGAAAAAAACAGAACCAGAATAGTCAGTGACTGGTAAGAGATGATGGTATTGAATGATGCCATCAGTGAGGACTTTGAACAAGTCAGTGAAGACTTCAAACCACATGCTTTGGAAGATCTCTTTGGCAACATGCACTTCCTTTCTAAGGCACCCAACTTAATGGATTTAATAACAAAGACATTTCTCACTCTCCTCCTGTATTTGTTTCTAGGGAAGAAAACTCAGCAAAGGCAAAAGTGAGTGGGTTTTACAAATATTAAGTTTATGTGCTAGCATACAAAGAAAATTAGAGAAAGTTAATATTTAATTTAAATAATAATACTAATATAATTAAAAATAATAAAATAATAATAATAATAATAGTAATCATTTTTATCACAGAAATAATTTAATCAATTTATAAATTTATCAATAATATAAATTTTTATCTTCCACTAATAAAAACACATGTTACATATGTTCACTTTTTTATGATAAAAAAATAATAACATTATTATTATTATTATTATTATTATTATTATTATTATTATTAGTGAAAATACATGTGTATTATTTTTGTGATAATAAAAAATAATAAGGTTTTGATGCAAAAATAGTTTTTATATTTATAGAAGTGCAGAACAAAAATATCAAGATGGAAAAAAAATGATTCATGAGGTTTTGATATGCGATCCATTACCTTATGTCAAATTCATAGAATCCTAAGGCGCTATAATACGCCCTTATTTTTTATAATATTTTCTATTAACCATTTAAAGAATGAAAAAGGGATTTAAATATGATTTTTACTATCATGAAAGACGAGTAGACTAATTCCTAGTTTCTCACATACAGATCAATAGCATATAGTTTACATATCTAAATATTTTAAAAAACTTTATCTGTTCGTCTAATTTTTCATTGAACAAATAAGTAATTCACAATTGTGACATAATAGAAAACTAATTTTCAATTCGAGGCCAAAAATATTTTTGAAGGACGAAAATTGAAACAAGCTGACTTGGCTAGAATTTTTGTGGGGACTAAAACTGAAAACAACCATTCTTATAAAATGAAAGAAACCATTTTTATAACATAAAAGAAAAAAAAAGTAAGAGATAAAGTACTGTCTGAATAAGTCAATCTGGAATATGTAATTTTTTACAAGCTTAATCTCAATTTTTATTTGAAAATTTTATTCTTTACGCGATTTCTGTACTAGTATCAATTTATAAATTCTAGTGGTATTCTCGTTGATCGAGTAATTATAGTGGCTGAATAAGTGTGTTGTGAGACCTTATTCACTAATCGAGTAGATTTGGTGGTTGGGCGAGTATGCTGTCAATCCTTATTAGTTGAGCGATTAGATCTTTTGTAACTAAGTGAAAATATCATAATTTTAACTAAATTTGCATATATTCCTTATTATGAGTTTAAAATGTGTGATTATATGAATGTTAAAACAATGGTTGGCTTATCATATGATATGAGAATGATGGAATCGACCAAAGAAGGAATTGGTTGTGGTGTTGTTTAGTGTGTACCTTAACATATGAGAGTTAAAAAAGTAGATATCATGATATACATTCAACTCATATAGAGATGAATGAGATAGAGATGAATGAGATAAGGGAGAGAATGACAAAAGTTTTTATCATAAACTTTTGGTCTTAAGTGTGAAAGATTAACCTCGTGAGTAGTAGAGTGATAATTCTTGCATTTATGATTCTACAAAGTATAAATGTTACTAGGGTGCACAATTGCAATGAAGCTCTTTGTCAAAACATGTATCTGAATAATTGAGTATAAAGTCAATTGTATGTATGTCTTACCTTGTTGTCTCTTTTGGTTATCTTTGTGTGTGATTTGTTTTGTTTTTGTTTTTTGTGATGATCACCTTATTGATATAAACAAATGAATAATAGGTTTGAAACATTTCTAGTGATATTGTAGAGAAATCTTCATGATCGGCTAGTAATTTTCTTTAGTTAGTTCAAATATTTACTTTTGTTTTATTAATTTTATGTGTTGTTTTATAAGTTGAAAAAGATTAACTTTTGGGCATTACATAAAATGTATTAAAAAAATATGATTTTATTAAGTATTTCAAATGATTTTCATTTTTATCTAAGTATACTACTATCTACAATTTGATGGTAATGGTATAATTATTATTTCTGTTTTTCTATTCTAAATTTGTTTCTTCACTCTCAAATCTCATACAATTTGTGTTAACTCATTTATAAAAACGAGAAGAAGTAATTACTTAGCGAGTTACACGAGATTAAATAAATGAGGAACAAATTAATTAACGAGTTAAAAAAGAAAAAAAAAATCAAAAGTAACACCTACGTATTTCCTTACCAGTAAAAATACGTGGATGAAGATAAAAAATATTTTGATTATAAAATATTTTTTTTAACAGATACAATAAAGCCTTTTAAGAAGTTGAATTGGAAATATTTAAATTTATCATGCCTTTAAAATTATCAGAAATGTATTAGTAAAAGATTATAAAAAAGCATATAGTATTCTTTTCTTACTCAACCTCGTATCATGTAATGTATGTGCTGGTTTGGGTTTTGGGTTTTGTTGGCAGCAAACCTATATCTTGGATCCCATCAGGTTGGAACCTACACAAAGGTTGTTGGTAACCGGTGAGTGTTGAAGAGAACGATGGCAACGTCAACTATGGATGTTCTTCATTTCCAGCACACCCCTTTTTACTGGTGAGCACCTCACAATCGCTTCTTGTTTTTGTTCTCATCGTGTATGCCTGATGATTCTATAGTACATTTTGTTGATAGGATGAATTAGTCTATAGTTAGAATTTACAGAAACCAATTTGTCCATATTATTCTTTTTAATGATGTGTAGGGTTTTAGTTTTGGAGTTGGTGTCCATCAACATTTGGGGACAATTAATGTTTTGTGTCAATTTATTTAGTTTCATCCTCTTAACTAGTTTGTTTGATTTCCTTCTGTGCATTTTTTTGTTCATTTTTGTAATATTAAATATGGTAATATTCTGTAGAATTTTCATGATTATTTTCTGGATATTTATTTGTAGTGAGGAGAATGTATACTTGCTTTGCAAGAAGTTGTGCAGTGATGGAATAGCAAAAGCTGATGGATCTGATCTTTTTGTTGTATTCATTTCCAATGAAAAGAAACAGGCATGTTTTATTTCTTCCTCGTGTTGGTGTTGTATGTTCACTTTCTATTTCAAGGTGTTTCATGGAAAAGAATTGTTATTGTGAATCTTAATTGCCAGTCTTTGCCTTTGAGATTCTTTTGTTTGAAGTTTTATTGATTTTTTTTTTTGTCTATTTTCTTTTCAATTGTTTTTTTTTTCTGTCCTAAGATATAATTAATACCTTGCTTACTCTTGCAAAATAGTGACCGGACAGAGTAATAGTGGTGGGGTAGGGAATAATTCTGTGGCTCTTGCACTGTGCAAGTTGAATGCGAAGGAAAAATATGTCAAGTTTTTGTTAATATTGCCAGTATTTATCTCTCATCTAATTTGCTTCCTTCCTAGTTATGTAAAGCTGACAAGCAAACAGACTACTAATTGCATTGCATGTTCAAGTCTTTATGCAAGTCTTTTCTCACCACTGCACTACATATCTAATTGAAGAGTTTTCCAGCTACTCGTGTATATTTTTCTACAAAATTAAAATCCTTTTTCAGTCAATTTCTGAAGTATTTGTCTTAACTTTTGTAGATCCCACTATGGAATCAAAAGGCTAGCAAAAGAGCTGATGGGGTGATTCTTTGGGATTATCATGTAATTTGCATTCAGGTATTGCCTAATGTGTATTTCCTTTCATTTAGTTGTGGGGGCTAGTTAGCTAGGTTGTGAAAGCAGTTTATTTTAATATCTAAATTTCTCATTATAGGGATCATTTGTCATGCTTTTGTTGTGATTGCATTACAGATAAAACAAGGAAATATCCCTCCACTTGTATGGGACTTAGATTCAACCCTTCCTTTTCCTTCACCTCTACCCTTATACGTGTCTGAAACTATACGACCATCTTTTCAACTTTTTTCTGATTATAACAGGCAAGGCACTTTCTGTTTTATTTGCCATTTTTTTCTGCTCTGATGAGTATTTTTGGTGCTTTATAGTATTTTTTTTTATGTTTCTAACTTGCAGTTGATAGAAATGCAAGTCCAGGCTTTTATGTGTCACATGATAGTGGCCACTAGCCACATTGTTTCTCTTAAGAAATTGAAATTGATATTGTTTCTTTCACAAAGGGCTAATGCTCAATCTATAAATGAATAGATTTAACTTCCACTTTTTCCTTTACATTTTCCTATTTATTTAACTCGTTAATTCCCTACCTAGCTAATAAATATCATAATTGTATTAACTAGTTCCCTTTTTCCCATAGCCTTAACACTGGATTCAATTAGCCCCTTGTTAAGACAAAACTCATTGGCAAGCGTACTAAATCGTTCAAGCAATATAAAATGGTAAGACTAAGTATCGTTTCTCAAGAGATTCGTCTAATACTAAAGAATTGTACGATTAACAACTCATCTAGACTAAAGAGCCAAACATAAATCTACAAACATGTAAAATAAGATAAAATTACAAAATATACAAGGGGGACTTTGGTAGTTGAAGACAGTTAAGAACGGAAAATGGTTTAGGGTTTATATGAATTGACATTGCTAAGGTTAGGTTTCACCAATTCACTCTCATGCATGTACAATTTCATCTCCCCTCCATCAATACACTAAAGTCAACCCACAAAAACACTTCAGCCCTAATCCCTTAGGTGGAAGAGCCTAGATTTCCCTATTAACTGCCAATCCCTTGGTCAATCAACAAGCAAAACCTGCATTAAGATCTAAGATCTAAGACAACAAATGGGTCATGTTCCATCCCTAGAATTCATGTCCCCATTAGGCCTCTTATTTCAAATCTAGTTCACAAGATACCTCATACCCCATGAGTCACAGATCAAGTCATGAACGTCCCCATTACATGCAAGCATTAAGATTGGAAACAAGAAACTAGCAATTGATGGAAAAATCATATATATAATCAAATCACTCAACAAATACACCAGAATTCAGAGGCTACATCTATTCCCAACAAGATGGGTTTGGCTCTCCATTTCCATGGAGAGCCTTAGAGCTTACAAACATGGAAGATGGAAGAAGAAAGAGACCCAATAGAGGAGAAGATGTTCCCACAAGCTCCTCGCAACCTCCATGAGCTCCTAAAGTGAAATTGTGCCTTTTAACCACCAAAGACCCATTTCCCTTTGTGTTTCAGAGCTAAATAAACCAGATCTGCCACATCAGCACCGACAACGCTTAGCATTAGAATCTGGGCACTCAGTGCCATGCTCTCGGGAAATGGTCGCTCAATGTTGGATTTGGGCGCTCAGTGTCCTGGCCATTAGAATCATCATTTCGTCTTCATAAGGGGTGGCGCTCAGTGCCAAGCTTGGGCGCTCTGCATTGGGTCTTGTAGTCTCTCATTTTGTGCATATTCGCTTGCTTATGTGGCTGATTCAGCTCTATACATTGGTGGAGGTTCTTTCAAGCAGAATATTAGCTACAAAATAAGGGGATTAGTGATGATATTATATCAATGTAGCCCAAAAGGCAATTAGTTATATAAGTAAGATAAAAGAGAGGATTAAACAAATTTCAAGCTAGAAAAAAGTTGATTTTGTCAAGAAAATGAGGCTCAGATAATGGTAAGAATTAGCATTATCACCCCTTATTAGTCAAACTTAGCCACTGGTCTCTGTTCTTGTTTTAGCACAATTTCTAAACCTCTGTCGGGTGCATCTGTTTCTATGATTGAAGTCTTAGAGAAATCAGTTGCCTTGAGTGATGGCTAGATTGTCAAACATTTTTTCATGCTTTGAACACTGTTGGCGTTTCCAAGCCTCAGTTAAAGCTGTCTTTTCCAAGAGAAGAGTTCAAGGTTTGGCAATTTTACCATAGTCTCGAGCAAAGTTCCTGTAATAACTAGTTAGACCTAGTAGTCTCCACAATCCCTTGAGATATGTTAGATATATTATCTTTATTTTATATTTATCTTTTATCTTTAGTTAATTTGTTATTATTTGTATTTTGGGCTTAGCCCATATTTCTTCTATTATAAATAAAGGACCCTATGTGTATATTCAACACAAGGGAGATTAATCCCATATATAGTTTTTCACTATATTCAACATGGTATCTAGAACATAAGGTTCTTTGTTCGTTGGCCCTGCCCACTATAACCGCCGTCGCCGTTAGAGTCGTCGTCGCCGATGTTAGAGTCATTGTTGCCGCTGTCACTGTCACCAGAGCATTAGTTTCAACCAGTGACAACAATTTTTCTCGTCTCGGCCAAGCAACCACAACGTCGTCAAGATGCTACCATCGGAGTCCAGACATGCTTTCACGCATCGATCACAGTTTTCTTCCACTATATAGCCATTCGTGACAGTACGTGTGTCGTTGTCTCCATCGCCGACTACCTTCATTGGACTCATCACGACCTGGTTGTGTTGATTGGCCTCTTTTGAGTTCTAGGTTTTTTTACTCTCCTGCTTGTTCATGACTTCTAACCCGTCCATATATACTATGTTAATGTGCACTTATCTATTGATAAGTTAGATGATACTAATTATGCGACTTGAACATTAGACGTTAAACTTTGGCTTAAGAGTAAGGGGTATCTTGATCATATTACTCAGAACGTGACAACTATTGATTCTGCTGCAGTTACCCATTGGTTGAAAGTTGATACTCAGTTATGCATTGTTCTCAAGGGTACCCTTCATTCCTCTTCCAAACAAATTTTTTGTTCCTATGAAACATGTTTTGAAATCTGGGAACATGCCAAATTATTGTACACCAAGATACTCAACGTCTTTATGGTGTTTGTCATGATCTTCTCAATGTTCTTGCTTCTCGGCGTCAGGACTCTATGACTGATTATATGGGTAAAATTCATGCTCTTTTTCATGAGTTTAATGAATTATTGCCTCTTGCCAAAGAAATAGAGCAACGGTCAAAGTTCTTCATGCTACTAGCATTACACGGCCTTGCTGATGAGTATTCTCATATTCGTGATCAGATTTTGGGTTCACCTGTTGTTCCCACTTTGACTTCTACTTGTTCCACTCTTTTGCGTGTACCTAGTAAACCCATCAATGATACATATGTTTCCTCTACGTTGGCATCTCAGCATCATGATCGCAATCACTCTCACAAACCGGGAAAAGGACGTCTCAGGTGTAACCATTGTGGCAAGGTAGGCCACACGATTGACAGGTGTTATGCATTACATGGTCGCCCACCTAGATTTCCTGCAATTGTTCAGACTGCTTCTTCGTCACAATCACCTACTGGGGATCCTCCTTCATCTGATATTACTGATGACTCTGTTATTTTCAATAAATTTCTCAAATGGTATAAGGATCAACAACCTTCTAGTTCCACTGCATTTGTAGCACACACAGGTACATCTTTTATTGGTCTGAGTCCATCTTCTTCTCTTAACTCTTGGGTTCTTGACTCGGGAGCCACGTATCACATTATTGGTAACAAATCTTTGTTTTCCTCTTTGTCCTCTCCAAATCCTTTGCCTTCTGTTACAATGGCTGATGGATCTAGAGTTTTAGCTCTTGGGACTGTTAACATTTTTCCTTTTTTATTCATTGATAATGTTCTTTATGTACCTGGGTCTCCTTTTAACTTATTATCTGTCAGTCGTCTTACTCGTTCTCTTGATTGTGATATTTCTTTTAACAAAGATTTTGTTTGTTTACATGATCGGAGTTTGAGACAGGTGATTGGCACTGGATGTGAGTCTCATGGTCTTTATCATCTTCGTCCCTATACACATATTGGTGCAGTTATGGAATCTCCATCTCTTCTTCATGCTCAGTTAGGTCATCCCAGTCTTGCCAAATTGCAACAACTTGTTCCTAACTTATCCAAGTTGTCCACTTTGGTCTGTGAGTCGTGTCAATTAGGAAAACATATTCGTAGTTCCTTTCCTCGTAGTGTCTCACAACGTTCTTCGTCCCCTTTTGCCTTAGTTCATTCTGACATTTGGGGACCTAGTCGTGTTCAGTCTAATTTAGATTTTCAATATTTCGTTACTTTTATTGATGATTATTCTAGATGCACTTGGCTGTTTTTAATGAAAAATCGTTATGAGTTATTGTATCTTTTTCAAACCTTTTATAATGAAATTAAAATTCAGTTTGATGTTTCTATTCAAACTTTGCGCAGTGATAATGGTTGTGAATATCTTTCCCATTCTTTTAAACAATTTATGGCTTCTCATGGTATTCTCCACCAAACTTCATGTGCTTATACACCTCAACAAAATGGGGTGGATGAGCGCAAAAATAGACATCTTATTGAAACAACTCGTACTTTTTTAATTCATGATAACATTCCTCGGGGTAATGCTGTTCTTACTGCATGTTATCTCATTAATCACATGTCTTCTTCTATTTTAGAAAATAAAATACCTCATTTTATCTTATTTTCTCATGAACCCCTTCACCCCTTACCTCTAAAAGTTTTTGGGTCTACATGTTTTGTTCATAATTTTGGTCTTGGTCTTGATAAGTTAGCTCCTCGATCACACAAATGTGTGTTTTTAGGCTTTACTAAATCAAAGAAAGGATACAAGTGTTTTTCCCCTTCTCTTGATCGTTGTTTTATATCTGCAGATGTCACATTCAATGAGTCTTCCTTTTATTTTAATGATCATTCTTCTTCTGATATGTCTCCTTCTAATACTATCAATATTCATGTTGTTTGTACTCCTCCAATTGTGCCTAGTTCACCAGGTGTTTCTCAACAACCACCAAGTGACTCAATTGAAGTACCAACTACCTTGTCTCCTTTGGCTCCAACAACTGAGTCTACCCTTCCAATTTCCCTTCGAAAAGGTATACGTTCTACCCGTAATCCCTCTCCACATTATCTTGCTTTAAGTTATCATAGACTGTCTTCATCCTTTTATACCTGCCTTTCGTCTATTTCTTTTGTGACCATCCCAAAATCTGTTACTGATGCCTTAGCCCATCCTGGTTGGCGTTAGGTCATGCTAGATGAACTAAGTGCTCTTCAGAGTAGTGGAACTTGGGAGCTTGTCCCATTACCGTTTGGGAAATCTATTGTTGGTTGCAGGTGGGTTTTTGCTATCAAAGGTGGTCCTGATGGAACTATTGATCGCCTCAAAGCTCGTCTTGTGGCCAAAGGTTACACTCAAATTTTTGGGTTGGATTATGGTGATACTTTTTCTCTAGTGGCAAAGATGACATCTGTTCGTTTATTTATAGCCATGGCGGCTCTTCAGTAATGGCCTCTTTATCAATTGAATGTCAAAAATGCATTCCTTAACGAAGATTTGTAAGAAGAGATTTATATGGAGCAACCTCCAGGATTTGTTGCTCAGGAGGAGTCTTCTGAGTTGGTATGTCGTCTTTGCAAATCCTTATATGGCCTAAAACAATCTCCTAGGGCCTGATTTGGAAAATTTAGTAATGTATTTCAACAATTTGGTATGACTCGGTGTGAGGCAGATCATTCAGTCTTTTACCGTCACTCGAGTGTTGGATCTGTCTACTTGATAGTATATGTTGATAACATTGTTCTTACAGGCAGTGATAGTCATGACATCTCTCATATGAAACAACATCGTTGCAACCATTTTCAGACCAAAGATCTTGGCAAACTTAGATATTTCTTGGGTATTGAGGTGGCACAATCCAACGATGTTATTGTTATATCTCAAAGGAAATATGCACGGGATATTTTGGAGGAAACTGGGTTAATGAATTCAAAACCTATGGACACACCCATGGATCCTAATACTAAACTTCTACCAAAACAGGGGGAGCCTATCTCAGATCCCGAGAAATATAGAAGACTAGTTGGAAAATTGAATTATCTTACAGTTACTCGTCTTGATATTTCCTTTGCAGTTAGTGTGGTAAGCCAATTCCTTAATTCCCCATGTGAAGATCATTGGAATGCAGTTATTCGTATATTAAAGTACATTAAAGGATCTCCTGGAAAAGGGTTGCTATATGATTCTAGTAACCATACAAGAGTGGTTTGTTATTCTGATGCTGATTGGGCAGGAGTTCCTTCTGATAGAAGATCTACATCCGGATATTGTGTCTCCATTGGTGGTAACTTGATCTCTTGGAAAAACAAGAAACAAGAGTGTTGTGGCAAGATCTAGTGCAGAAGTAGAATATAGAGCTATGACCTCAGTCACTTGTGAGCTTGTTTGGCTTAAGCAATTGCTTAAAGAGTTACAATTTGGAGATGTCACTCAAATGACGCTTATATGTGACAATCATGCTGCCCTTCATATTAGTTCTAATCTTGTCTTTCATGAGAGGACCAAACACATTGAAATTGTCTGTCATTTCATTCGAGAGAAGATTGTATTTGGAGATATCAAGACTGAGTTCGTCAATTCAAGTGATCAATTAGCAGATATTTTTACTAAGTCTTTATGGGGACCGAGAATTGATTATATTTGTAACAAGCTTAGTACATACGATTTGTATGCAGCAGCTTGAGGAGGAGTGTTAGATATATTATCTTTATTTTATATTTATCTTTTATCTTTAGTTAGTTTGTTATTATTTGTATTTTGGGTTTAGTCCATATTTCTTTTATTATAAATAAAGAACCCTATGTATATATTCAACACAAGGGAGATTAATCTCATATATAGTTTTTCATTATATTCAACAAGATCAATAACAATAGATGTTAACCTAGTTGCCATTACTTCTGAGTGTTAGCAGATACCCCATCTTCTGTATAGTCATTCCCAAAATACTTCAATCATCTCTACTCAATTGCCCCAAACACTATATTGTTCGAAATCTTTGGTTCAACCATTTTAGATTTGGAGATATTTGTTATCTTATCAGGAAAGTCATGCAAAGATTAAGAATTTTATTGATTGTGATCCATTCTCTTGCAATAAAAGCATCAAGGATGACTTCGACCAGCACATCCTCCTCTATTGCTATGACCTATCCTTCCACAAGCAGATACCATGGCAAAAGCTTTAGTAGATTCTTGAAGATTTCTGCCTTTAAGGGTTGGAACAGAGTTGTGTTGTTAGGCTTTCCATTTATGGTGCTTCTTGACTAGTTAAGATTTGATCCCAAATATGATCAAAATTTGCATTCATGGCACAAAGAATCATGACCATATATAACTTGTCTAACTTTTCCTTAATTTCTTCCCGTGAGTTAGTTTTTAAGAACATCTTTAACTCTTCAATAACAGATTGACCTTGATAGAAACCCAGAATTGAAAAGAGACAAAAAAGTAATATTCTTTATTGTATACACTGTATCACAAAGAATAGGAGACCACTCTCTCCTCCAAGGGTTTCCCCTTCACAAAGAGTCAAAGCTCAATCTATAAGATTATCCAAAAGTCCCCTGACACAAGACCTCCCTGCCTTCTTATAAAGGTCGCCCCAACCAAGTAACTAACTCACAACTAATTCCTAATCTATTTCCTTTTATTCTGCACACATTACCCATTATATCCTATCACCTTATATCCTATCATTACACCCCGCTGTAGAACAACCTTGTCCTCAAGGTTGGAACCGTAAAACTTTATCTCATGGCTCCTCTTCATCATCCTATTATCATATGAAGGGAACCCACTGCTTACTGCCCTCATATTCAGGTCTGGAGGCTTGGGTGGTGGCAAATCCTCCTCCAATGACTTCCACTCTTCTTGGGTTCTTTTAGCCTAATTTTGTGAAATCCTCAAAATCTTAACTTTGACTTCATCAGCTCTTGTAGCAACAACACTTTCGGCAGATGCTCCATCTACTTGCAAACTCTCATGTAAAATTTCCACACTTCCAACTCTCACATAGCATGCTTATCCTGTTCTCTTTAACTCTCTTTAGTAGATTTGTTGCCAGATTTTTCCAAGAAAGGTTCTTGGATTTTTGGTGCTAGGTCTTGAACCCTTGGACTACATTTTCTTTGCTGTTTGGGTGTACTTTTGTTGATCCTTTGGTGTTCTAAACTTCAGGAGCATTTGTTGCCCCTGTTGTTTGACCTTGGGTGTCAGTCCCTTTATTAGAGGTCAACTCTTCTCTTTTCACCCGCGGAAAGACTGGTTTTTCCTCACCCTTTCTATCTCCAATATTGTCAATGGCATCCTCTTTTCCTTTTTGCTCCCAATTGATTGAATTGTCTCCTTCACCTGAGTGTTTCTTTGCTTTCTTGATGTTTTGCAACATTTCTCTCATTTCTTGCATATTTCTTCTCCATTCTGCTAGCTCCCTTCTTTGTTTGCTGGTCCACCTCTTCACAAAATCCATCCTTCCCTCCAGGGCATTTATTCTTCCATCCATCCTTCTCTCCAAAGATCCGACACTCATCTCCTAAGGGTATCCAACAGTCCTCTCCCAAGTGGATCCGACAGGTCGGACCAATTGATAGAAACCCAGAATTGAAAAGAGAGAAAAGAGTAATATTTTTTATTATATAGACTGTATAGAACACAAAGAATAGGAGAGAACTCTCTCCTCCAAGGGATTCCCCTTCACAAAGAGCCAAAGCTCAAACTACAAGATTATCCAAAAGTCCCTGACACAAGACCTCCCTGCCTTCTTATAAAGGCCCCCAACCAACTAACCAACTCACAACTAATTCCTAATCTATTTTCTTTTATTCTGCACACATGACCCATTATATCCTATCAGACCTTCAAAAATGAAAGATTTCATATCATGATCTATGTGTTTAAGAGATGCCAATTTATGGGTAGAAGCATTAAGTCTCTGATTGTCATTTGCAAAGATGATCTAAGCCTTCTTCCCAAAGAATTTACATGTTTTGAATATTCGGAGGGTCTCCAATGTATAAGGTTCCTCCACTTCCATTGATGATATTTCACTACCATCTTTTTCCAAGTAATAATGAAAACCTAGGCAAAACAACCAAAGTTCGGCAGAAGTATATCAAGATAAATCATTTTTAACATTTAGTTTTTCCAAAGTAACTGTTGAGACCCATAAAGCGAGTAGGCAGGTCCAACATATATGTTAGAGTGAGACCCCAGAGAGATCAAAATTTCCCTAGGATTCTAGGTTACAGATCGATACAACAATTTTTTTTTCTCAGAATATATTATAGACTATTCTAACACAAATCTTGTTTAAAAAGATTTTCTAAGGATGTCAAAAACATTTCACATCATGTCAAAATTTGTTTGTTCATGATATCGCAACATATCACCTGTAAGTAACTTTATGTATAAACTTTGCTTCTTTAGGTGTGCTCTTCAATTTTATCGATAAAATAATGTATTGATCATCGATATTGATGTATAGTTGCTAATCAAAGTGAAGTATATGAAATTGTTTCTTATGATATCTCAGATTATTCCGAGTTGTGCATGCTCCACTATTTCTTCGTAGTTTTGCATCTGATAGAAGACATATGAAAGATTCTGGTGGAAAGTGGATTGAAGAACCTCCTTCACATGAGCCTATAGTTGCAGAAGGTAATGACTGGGAAGTTTGTATAGTAAATTGGACTAGTTTGACTTTGACATTAATAAGTGAAAAAAAAAAGTTGGAAATATTTTATCAAACCAAACATATCTTAGCTGGGTCATGTTAATGTGAATTTCACCAAGTCACGTCAGTTGTTCAATGAAGTGATTAACATACAAGATTTTTCTATTAACAGAAAAGTCTAGCAGTGCAAACTGGGGAAGAACTTTCAATATTGGATCACACAGCTATTCATTAGTTATTTTTGCTAAAGAATACTCTGTTATTAATAGTTCGAGCCACAGTTATACACTTAATATAAAGAATCTATTTCTCAGTTGCTTATTTTTAAAGTATGATCATCCATGCAGATGGAACATTGCACAACCTGAATGAATACATTAACATATCTGTCGCTGATGCTATCACTGATGTTACTATCAGTTCAGTCAAAGATGTAATTTTTACCCAGAAAAATGGTGTGGTGATAAAGGCTAATCAGCTTGTGGAATTCATCTGTCAGTTATCTTTAGAATAGCCCCATTCATATGGCTCCCCTGGTTTGTATATGTTCAGCTGCTATACAAGATACTGTCAAATATTGTCTCCCTTTTAATGGTTGTTGTAAAAATTCTTCTTTTGAAGGTATCTTTTTGAGAGTGGTGTGCAAGGAATGCAAGTTTAAGCTACATTTTTTACTGTAATTCTTCAATACTATCCGTGGTTTATTACTATATGGTATGAAGAATGTTTCGTAATCTGAACTTTCTCTTGTCGAAAGACCAATTTTACTAAGAAAATAATCTTAATTTTTTATATGAACTTTTTAACATGAACAAATAGTTTGGCCAGTGGTGATGTAAGTAATAAGCTATTATGTTCTATGAAGTCTCCATGTAAATATAAAATATTTATTGGTTTTAAATCTGTCTAAATTTGAATATTTTTAATTAATTTTTGTATTGAGTGTGCAAAAATGTTTTTTATTTTATTTTTCTAAATGTATTGTATAATTTTATTATTAATGACACGATGTGGTTGCTTTTTTTATATTTTATTTTTCTTGTCTTTAATTTATTGATAACTCGGTAAAAAAATTGATAAATTGAAGAAAAAAAAAGCAGAAATAATAATTATGTTATTTGTTGGTGGCAAAATTCAAACTACAACATTAAAGTAACATAATCTTGATTATGTTAGCTTTGATTAAATTTCCTTTATATTTTTAATCTCACTTGTACTCTCTCTCCTTCTCAATGTAAGGTGAACTATAAATTTTTTAAAATTCATTTTTTTAAAGTATTTATCATGTATGTAGTCCTTTGACATAAAATAATGTTATCGTCTCTTCTCTAACTTTTCTGCGTAGGGTTTTTAAAAGTTTTCCATATAAATTCTTTTCATTTGTCACTTTTTTTTTAAAAAAAAAATATAAGATGTAATCATCAATCACAACTAAAGTTAGCTAACCATCTATTTAGTACAAGTAGGTTATTTAGTAAAATAGGTCACTAATCAGGTTTGAAAGAAATTAAGTGACTGATCTAATAAAAAAATCATAAAAAGAAATTTATAAATACAAATTACAGATATAACACATTAATTACCCTTTTATTTATATTAAATGGGTTGGCTCACTAACTCACTTAATTATAAATTTTTTTAAAATAAAAAAAAAATTATAATTTTTTTAATTCAAATCTAAATAAATTTCACTCTAATTCCAAAGACAATTCAAAATAAAAAATATATATCATACAATACAAGCGTAATCCAAAAACAAGCACAAAAGACGGACAAATAAGTTTTTAATATTGATAATTTTTGTATAACTTTTTCATCTATAATATTAGAGTCTTGAATAGATAAATCTATAATATTTTTCCCCTTGAAATATCTTTTTGTTATCTCATCTACAATATAATAAAAAAATGATAACTAATAATATTGAAATACAAAATAATAAATAATTAAATTAAATTAAGTGGGTTGGTGAGCCAATCCGGCCCACCACGGGTTCAACTTGGATGCGCCGGATTCTAAGTGAGCTGGTTTGAAAACTAACCCGTATAAAAAAGTTACTTTTTTTTTTCAAATTCAACTCGGTTCAATATAATAAAAAAATTATAACTAATAATATTGAAACACAAAATAATAAATAATTAAATTAAATTAAGTGGGTTGATGAGCCGGGTTCTAAGTGAGCCGGGTTGAAAACTAACCCGTATAGAAAAGTTATTTTTTTTTCTCAAATCCAACTCGGTTCAAACCCATGATGGGTCGGGTTGGTTCGCGGTTACAACTCATTTTGACAACAACACTACTTTTATTATAATTGATTATTTTAATCAATTGAACCTCAACTAACTCATATTTTAATGATAACATTAATTACATAATTTTTAATTCGTAATAACAGTTATTATGAATTTGAATGAATATATGAAAAGGCAATGTCATTGGATATAAAGCCTCCATTATTTGTCAAGCGATTTAATTAACTTGATTGTTGTAAGTACGAGTTGTAGAACTTATTCACTTAATAATAAAAATACTCAACCATTATTCACCTTTGGTATGGATCTCACTCCCATTTTGTTATCTACTTGTTAAAAATAAGTCATGATAATTATATTATAAAGTTCTTAGGATGAATTTATGTTTATTTTTAAAGTTGCTATATTAAGAGTATTTGTTGTTCTTATCCATGTGTTTATGTTATTCATGCTTTTGTGTAAACAAAGTCAATCGAGATCTTATTTAATATTTGAACGATGGTAACGCAGATAGTAAGATATTGCAAAATTTATATAATTACACACAAAATTATTATAATTCACCGAAACTTATATAGTTGAGCTTCAATTTAGCATAACAAACAAAAACTACATAATTAAATATAAAAAGTTGTTTACGTTCAAATTAATGTTTCGTTATGCTTATATCGATGATCTTTTATAATCTACTCATTAATCGAGATTAAGAGTCATCAATTTGAACTAATTTTCATATTTTAGCTAATTTTTAACTAGTAAGAAAAAAATATCATTTACCATATATTTTGTATTAAACTTAAAAAAAAGGGGGGACTTTCTATCATGTGATATTCGAAAGAAACCAACCACATTGAAATTATCGAAGCAATCATATTTTTGTTTTTTTCTTGAACGGAAATATAAAAAACGAAATTTCCCTGTGATTTCAGACATTGTGTTTTGTGCTGAATCAAAGTGACAGAGGTAGGTTATACTGAAATTTGAAAATTCCAAAGTAGAAAAAACCTTGTAGCCTCGGTAACAGCAAAAATATACCTTAATCTATGTTCCCATATTATACAAAACAAAATGGTTCAGTGTTGTCTGCAATGGTTCAACAAGAAAGATGCTACACGGCTTTGCTCATTTCTTAAACCTCTTTCTTCCATTTTTCACTTTCTGGTTTTCGGTCCACTCTTATTGGCTTCAGTCTGTTCTTCTGTTTTTTCTTTTAACTTTTTGTTTTTAAATTCATTTTATCTTTTTTTTTTAGAAATTATCTGATTATCACACATGACATATTGTTATATATATTGATTGATTTTATTCCTTCCTCTGTTCTCATATGAAATGTTTATGTAAAACTTTTTAGACTCAAAACAAAATAATAAATAATACCCCGTGTTATATTTTAAAATATAAATATGTATTGCATTATAAATAATCAGATAATTCTATACATAAAAAGTGACATATTTTTATACACTAAACGAATAACATAAGTCTAGCCATCTTAAAAGTATACATTAAATATTTTATTCTATTATTATTTTATAGAATTTTTAGAAAATAATGTTTTATTCCTAATTCCTCATATGATATGATTATGGTCAATCATTCTTCGTATGAAGTATTGTCTTTTTTTTGAACGTAAAACTCTTTAAAAAATGAAAAAAATAAATATAACTATTTTAAATCTCAACTATGAAACATGTGAGATTATTAGATTCGATAAGAATAACACAATGTGAGAAAAATTTAAGTTTAAAAAAAGAAATTTATATTTTTCAAACCCATTGTTTTATCATATTTTGATAAACCATAGCAGAATCTATATACAGTATTTTATAATTTTATTTTATTTAAATATTTTAAATTTCAATTTAATATTTATAATTTAATTTTTATGTTTTGATCTAAAGAATTATAATTATCATTTTTATTAAATATCATTTTATTCTAAGGCTTATATATTTATTTTTTATTAATATGTTTACTTTAATTTTTATTTCTCTTATAATATTTACGTTTTTCTTTTAATTTCTTATCTTATTAAAATATAAATGCTTTAAATTCATTACCGTATACCCATTAGATATTAATATTTCATGTTATTGTAAATTGAAATTAAAAATTATTTAATATATCTTTATATTTGTAAATATAATAAACAAGTAAAATCTACTAGTCAATATAATAATACTTTTGTAATTATATATTTCATTTTTAATCATAAAAACATAAAATAAAATAATAATTTCAACTTTTTATAGCCATAGTTATGTAACAAATTATTGCTATTATTTTGAATTGAGAGTTAAGAAGTTATATAGTAGCATATAAATAAAAAAGCTGTATGTAAAAATATATATTATTTCATTATTTTAA
Source organism: Vigna angularis (assembly GCF_016808095.1). Lineage (NCBI taxonomy): Eukaryota > Viridiplantae > Streptophyta > Magnoliopsida > Fabales > Fabaceae > Vigna > Vigna angularis. The sequence goes on from NC_068972.1 coordinate 38,273,352, forward strand.
AATGCATAAATGAATATTTTCAATTTATTCCTCGCATAAGAAAAATATCAACTTTGGAGAATATTCACTATCTTTTTTATTTAAATTAGTTTTTAATAAATCTTTCACTTTTAAAATATACTTTTTTAAATTAGTTTTTAATAAATTTTTCACTTTTAAAATATATTGCATGTCTCTCATATTTTCATAAATTCTAAAAATTCTCAAGAGTGGTATTAAGAGTCAATATTCTTACAAGACCTTTAGAATGAAAGGAAATTTTTCACAAGTCACTATTCACTCTTTAATGATGAAAGTTTTGATCTATGAGTATAAGATACAAACTTATTTAGATATACTAGATTTATGGAAAATCGAGGAGGAAGATGGTGATTCTCTGAAAATTTTCAAAGAAGAATGTGAAGAAAATAGAAAAATTTAATCCATGAAAGTTTTAAAACTAATAAAAGAGCTTGAAAGATGAAAGAGTTTAAAACAATTAAGGAATACTCAAACAAATTATTTGATATTACTAATAAGATAAAAATTAAAGAAAAGAAGTTTTTAGATTCCAAACTCTTTGAAAAAATTTTGGTAACAGTGTTAAAGGAAATGACGTTATTTTATAATTACTTTGACAAAAGTGATATATGTCTTGCAAGTACAAGAGCAACAAAAAATAAAATGGTTGAAGGAGTTTTACTTTATATGAGAGAGGATGTTTCATAGTCAAGAACGACAAAATGAACAAAATAAAACACACATCAATCCAATAAGTGTTGGTGGAGGCCAGATGTAAAATGTTATCAATGTACTCAATTGGAACATGTGAAAAAAGCATACAAGTTTTAAATTCCTCAAGAAGATATTAAGATAATAAAGTACGATAATGAATTACTTCTTACAACATCATGTGTCACAATAAACAGTCTACAAAATGTTAGATTATAGATAATAGTTATACAAACCACATAACTCATGATGGATAACTTTTTAAGAAACTCAACAAGTAAAATATTTCCAAATAAAAATTGAGAATGAAGAACAACTTACCGTGAAAGGAACAAGAACAATTCTATTTAAAATTAATTTAGGTATTAAATTGATTTTTATATCTTATATATTTCTAAGATTATTCAAATATTAAAAAAAGATTCTAAGATTTTCTTTGGAAACAACCTTTATGGGATCAAATATGCTAACAATAAGTATTCAAAATTCATATCAAAAGACAGAAAAATTTGCTTTCGATTTGATCAACGAGGAATTGGTGAAGAAAATATAAAAAAATAATCCAAATAAAAGAGAAGATGATATATATATATATATATTTAGGTAAAACCTAACAATAGTTAGGTAAAAGAAAATATATTTACATAAATGATATATATATATATATATATATATATATATATATATATATATATATATATTTATTTATTGAAACTAGAATTAGAATTTAATAGAATATTATTAAAATTTTAAGTATGAGTTCAAAGTTTGACATCTAGTAAAAAAAATAAAAATTGAGTGATATATTAAAAAACTCAAAAATATCAAATATTTAAGTTTTGGATTGAATACGGTGTTGTTTCTATATAAAGAATCTCCTTAATATATCAAAACAATTTTATCTACTATTTTAGAGAGTGTATTTCCTTTTTTCTCTATCATTTCTACACGGTATAATTTAAACCTATGTTTTGCAGAAATAGGGAAAATGAATTTGTCCTTCATCTCAAAGTCTATAAAGTTTTTTTCTTTTTTCTAAACAGGAATTGGGTTCGATACGAGCTAGAAGTAAGATTTCATATTTAAATTTTGTAAACAAAAAAATAATCAGAGAAATAAATTATGTTAAAAATTATTTCTGTTATTTATACAACAAAGTTAATAAATATTTTACGACTATAATATGTAACTCTAAAATATGCTACTATTTTTTTAATATTTTTGTATTAACTTCAGTAGGTTTTTTAATACAAGGCCGCATTTACTGCACACTCTGTGAATATTTTATATTTATGAAATGTATTTAATATTTTAAAATATAAATTTATGCGAGCAAAATAATGATACTAATATAATTTACCTACAAATATTAAATTATTTATTATTAGCATTATTATTATTATTATTACTATTATTATATTATGTATTAAATTTAAGCACAATTATTAACTAGTTGTTCTTTTTATTATATATTCCTTAAGCTCAACTTTAGTTTACATAAATATATAGATAGATTACAAGGACAATTAATAATATATTAATAATTTTTTTCATCAAAAATTTAAAAAATATTTGAAAACACTAAAAATTATACCTCGGTTTATTTATAATTTACTAATCCACAACTTTTAAAATATTTGATAATGTTTTTCTTTTATGAAATAAAAAGAATTAAATTCTGTTAGTACAAAAAATAGTATTTATTAAATTACTACTAGTCCAATCCTGGGATTCGTCAAGTGATAAAAAGTTTAGAGTTAAACTTCAAACCTGATTACTTGTAAAATATATATATATATATATATATATATATATATATATATATATATATATATATATATATATATATATTATACGTCTCCTTTATTTTAATTTATAAATCAATATTGGTATTCTTTATCTTTCGAATTTAGTTATATTCTTTATGCTAATTTAAAATTAATGTTATTACTAATTTTAGAATAATTAGGGTTAAAAATTGTCCCAATTTTTAATGACAAAAATAATAAATTTTTCTTTTTGAAGATCCTTAAATATCACATGCTTCATTTCTTTCGAACAGTTCCATAAATATTTAAATTGATTGAAAGCTTTTGGGGATTGATGCACCAAAAATCGTCACTTCTGTAAAACTCGTTAAATTTTTATCAATTTTAAGCACGAAATGAATCTTTTAATAATAAGTTGCTTACATGAAAGAAGCAATGTTAATCTCTCAAATCAATTGTAAAATATGTGGATTCAAAGTATAGACAAACAATTTCAATTCTGCAAATTTCCTGACATTAAAGTTTTCCATTTTCAAACATGTTTCAATGATATACGTATCTTATGGGACAACAAACATTGGCAGAAGAACAGATTCACGAAATTGCAAATGGGTTGGAACAAAGCAAGCATAGGTTCATCTGGGTTCTGTTTGATGAAAGTGAAGAAAAAAAGGCATGAACTTTCAGACCTATTTGCATATGTATGCTAAGCCATCTTGCAGAGTTCTTATCTAGATGTAGGAATAATAGTTCTTTTTTGCATAGGCATGCAAATTCCCAGAAACCACTGCATATCAGACACGCTTCAAGTTGGTATAAAAAAAGAATCTCTTAATGGAGAGATTGCAATGCAATATTGAATACAAATACATTTTCATTTCATTTTTCACAAAAAAGAAGGGAAGAAAAAAATAAGGAATGATACAATTTTCTGTGGAAGAAATCTACACAATAAAGGGTAGGGGGAAAGAGAAGGTTAAAAACCCACCCAAGAAACAAAAATACTGTGTAACACTGTTTTCGATTAAAAAGAGAGCGTGTAGGAGTGCTATTTAAGTGTTACATGTTTCTTGCGTCCTCTGTGGTCACCAAGTATCAAGAAGAAAGAGTTTTCTACTTTCAAACTAACTCCATCAGAAGTGGATCTCCTTCTGCCATTATTCTGATAAGCTTTATGAAGTCTTGCTCACTCGATACGCTCCATGGATGAACAGCAGGAACTTTGGCAGTATAAAGAGTGGTGGAATTAGCAGGAGGATTTTGCTTGTAGATCATTGAATCAAGAACAGGGTCAAAATTCTGAGTAGAATCTAGGGACACAAAGAACATAGGAATTGCAACCTTCTGATGAATCTCTAGATTGCCCACAAGGCTAACAAGCTCAACAAAATCACTGATCAATCGCTGAGGAACATAAAACACCTCAGAACTGCATAATACGAGGTTCTTGTCATTGTCACTTGTTTCTTTGTAGCTCACTTGAAAGTGTGCTGGCATCGTGCTAACAACCTTCTGTACCATGCTTGCTTGTTGTGATAACCAATCTGAACTGTCACCATTGGTTATTACAGAAGACCAAGATTCCGACACCTGAATCCCAGTAACTTTGTTAATGCTCAGAGAGAAAAGGGCTTGCACCATCTTTTAAGAGTTAAAGCCATGCTTCAAAGTAAATTGACTAAGAGTGGAAGAAATAGCATAAAATATTTTCACACTAACATTATCCTGAATGAATATGAATGTAATATCACCAACAGTATGATAGGATAATAGAGTGGAACTGTGAAAAACTTCACAGCAACAACAAATTAAAGAGTAACTAGTCCTTAACTGTAGGTGTTTGTCAGTTTAGTATTTGACTACACAAAATCCTCCCTTTCTAGTACTTGACTTAACAAAATGTCATTTGTTATGGACAAATCTAACTTTCTGCGGATTAGCTAATACATTAAGTTATGGACAATTTTATTTTGGTTTTTCTTCCCCTTTTCTTATCCTACAAGTGTTTGTTCAAAAGTTCCTCGAGTCAGACCAATGCTTACTACTGTTTTACAGATTGGAATGAGGTTTGCTACTCTAGATTAAAACTGTTTTCTTGCAATATTAGTGCATGCATTTGTAACAGGGGTCAATAAGCCCTTATAATATCAATTTGGGAGGATTTAGAATGGGTGGAGTTTCAATCATGAAGAAGTAAGAATCCACACTTGGGGTGAGAGGAACAAAATAACAATACCTTATTAGTGATCCACAGTTTAGTTTTATCTGCTTGTAGTAAGTTCCAGTAATTAAGAATGGTATTATCCTGTACGAACAAAAATCCTTCTGCACTGCTAAATTGCTCAAAAATCTTGGGTAGGTACCTGAAATCAGGCGATGGATAAAATTAAAATCATATGAAGAAGAAAACAGGATAACAAACCTCTACAATAAGTGATATTTCTAACTTTCCCCTTCCAAAAGCTTCCATTGTCAACACAGGCTACAAAACACCTCTCACACTACTACTAACATGTTTAAAGTGAAGGAAAGTTCTGTTTCTGCTGTGATATAAGCAATTTAACTGCATTTTACTTCACCAAACAGCCAATGACCCAAAGCAATTACTTGAGATGATTTCATATTTTTTTTTTAACAAACTTCAGTCTTTTATTGCCTCTCAATCCTTACTCTTACTGATAAAAGAGAACCATCTCAGGTAATCATCAAAGCCTAGTATTTAGATTCAGAAACAATTGCAAAAATTTACAAGTCACCAATTATAATTTAGCAATAGAAAGAAATGTAAAACATAACCAGACATACCTGTATGCATAGTCCAAATGACCCTCCTCTACAACAAGATCTACATCCTTCTTTTCTGACAAAATAACTACAGATCTGAATATCCTTCCATAAAGCAACCTCCATTCAAGAGCGGTTCGTTCCACCGGCCCATTGCAGTGCATTATAAGCACCACATTCCCGAAAGTTTTCCTCCACCGGATCAAATTAGCAATCTCATAATTCACTGTTCCTGTTTCTTCTACGCCAAGATGCACTGATGGCAACTTCTGTGGTACAAACTCTTTTCGATCACCATGACCAATATTTGGCCTAGGCCTTCCCAACTCCAACGACATCAACCTCGGCTGCTGATAGCCAACAGCCAACAAATCCTGCAGCCAAGCAGCAGTAAGCTTCACATCCGTCTCAGTCCAAAACCCCTCCTCTGCCATTGCAAAGCTCAAATCCAGAATCTTCTCAAACAACCTATGCTTATCAGACCGCCACAAAACCAAATAATCAATCAACCTTCCAACATTCACATGAAGATCCTTCTCTTCTGAAAAGGGGTACGCCTCAATCCTGTCATACCTATGGACCGTAGGTGGATAAACCGCAACATACCCACCAACCTCCCAAAGCAGCCTCTGCCCCCAGTAACCCCTCAACACATCAGACGCCATCGTGCTCACCGACACCGGCAGCATCAAGGCCCAGAACGCCGGCGAATGGTACAGCGTGTTAAAGGAATTCAACGGCACCATCACACCCTGCGGCAGCGCCACCTTCGGCGCATGCTCGTCGAACCTCACATCAAACGCCTCCAAACTGGACTTCCGGGTGAAGTAAAACACTGAATCTACATCCGGCAGGCCATTGGAAATCCCCTGCTGAATAAACTGCTTCCCTCCAAAAACCTGAGTGTAAAATTCCTCATGCCCAATTTCCCCTGCCCTCTCCAGAGGCAACCCTCTGGGCCAAACCGAACGCTGCCCAAAATGCACATAAGGGTTCACGACGGTTCGATTCGGGTTATCGTGACTATACTGCAACAAAACCTCTTGCCTGGCACCTTCCCCTACTAACTCCACATCAAAATGCTTGCCCAAATCATCATCTATCACCTCCCCTCTATCATCAGCGTCAAAAATCTTCTTGGCACCATGCTGAATCGCAAACAAATAACCCACACTCTTTCTAACATACGAATCGTAAGGAAGGTAATCCACAACCCTAAACCCCAAATTGGCCTGTTCCTCCAGGGACAAAAAGATCGCACCTTTCAGACTCCAATCCGACGGCGTTTTCGACCCACCAACCGCCACCACCTGCCATCCCTTTATCTTCACAAGCCGCCTAAGCGTGTCGCTGGGGTACCCCAACACTGAAACCACGATCCACTTCTCTGTCCGGAAGTTCGCAAACTTCGAGGTCTTGTCCGCGATCGGGGCGATCGCGCCCCACTCCACGCGCGGGTACGCGATCCGCTCGAGCTCCTGCGCCTGCTTCTCGAAGCAGAGCAGCGCCGCGGTGTCGCCGGCGTTTCGGAGGAAAAACACGGCGGCGACGGTCACGACGAGGAGCACCACGGTCACGATCCTGACGAGATTGTCAGAGACCCAGGCGGAGAAATCGAGGCTCTTGGTAGCTGCCAGCGCCGCCGTCCGCGTTTTGGGCTTCTGATTCACTGATTTTGGAAGTGAATGCTGCTCTTGGACCATCATTGAGTTTGGGTGACGAATTCAAACGAACCTTCCCCCAAATGTATCTTCCGATTGACTTGAGCTGAACACCTTTCAACTCTTTCTTTTTCCTCCTAATCGAAACATAGAATGTTGCTGGTAAGTTTCTTTTGGGGTTTGGGAGTTGAAGTTTTGGTTAAGGTTGTGGTTGCCGACAGGTATGTGTGTGTGTGTGTGTCGGTTCCTTAAGCTTCAATGCAAGTGCAGGTAGTTTGGTAGAGTGGAATCTTCTTCTGGTTCAGTTGTAACATCTTCTTTTTATTTTATTATCTTTAATCCTTTTTTTTTTTGGTTTGGTGTTGGAAAATGGACTCATTAGGTAAAACTTCACGTTAGGGTATTAATTGGATTTGGAACTTGCTATTATAATGCTTTTGATTTATGAGCTGCCATGTCAATACCTTTTCCAGATAATATCTTTTAAAACTTTCACTGATGTTAAAACTTTTATATTATCATTCATATTTTAACATATATCATATTGAAACTCGGGTACTCTCATGAGTTTTAGCAAATTTATAGTTAATAATGAATAATATATTTAAAAAGATGTGTTAGATTAGATAATGGGTTATTCTTCTTATACCAATTTAGCACATGTTTAGATTTCTCATTAAAGTACTAGTTTTAATAGGGATGGACATTGATTATCAACCACAGTTGTAATATGATATGATTCATAGATTTTTATTGGCTTGAAAAATCAGTTTGAGTTGAACCAAAAATGAAAAATGTTATCTTGATTTATTGGGGACAGAAGGAACCAGGGGGTTTTGTTTTGTGGGTTTGCTTGGTTCTCCTTGACTTGTTTTGTTAAATCAGCACTATTTTGTTTCCAAAGTGTAGGTGTGTTGGGATGAGAGTTAAACTGGAAACTTAGTTAACAAGTCTATTTCAAACCAATCAATGCTTTGCCATGTGCACTAACAAGTTTCCAATTAAGGGGTATATGGCTGTGACAAAACCAAAAACCTTTGATCTTGGATGTTTAGTTTGGAGATGACTAGAATGCTATCAAGACATTCCATTAAACATTTGTTTTTAATATTTTTGTATGTGTGAAGCATGCTTATTCATAGAAAAAATTATTAGTGATATTCAAAAATGAATTATTATTTTTGTGAATGCTAAGAAAATTTAGATCTTACAAAATGATTTCATTTCATTGAAATAAGAGTGATTTGATGGGACTCTTGCAATAGATGGAAATATAAAGGATTCCTAGAAAACTTTACCATTGTAATGTAACTTGTAAATAAGTTATTTGAGTGAACAGTACATATATTTTTTACATATTGGATAATTATTTTTTAAGTGTGATCCATGATTTATGATAAGATGGTGACCAAATATTCAAGAAGTGTGTGAAATTATGTTTTTTTTTAATATTATATGAAAAGTAGATCATATTAATTATGTTATAGACTGGATTGATTTTGGATAAAACCCGTTACAAAGTTGGATGATTGGGCCTCGGTGCGAGCCAGTGAGGCCGACTGATTATACGATACTCGGTCTGTAAGTTTCTATTTGTTTAAAAAGAATAAAAGTTATGAAATTTAATTATTTTTATTTAAATAAACAATTTGTACATATATAGACTTTATTTTTAATTTAAAAAATTATGCTATTTGGTAGTATAGAGAATTCAACTTTTGATTATATACATTTCTTTTCCAATTTTACACTTTAATAAGTAATTGTTTTTAAATTAAAACAATTATTTTATTAATTTTATTCTTAATATTTTTTCAATTTAATCATTTTTTTAGTTTGATTATTTTTCTTAAACTAAACCATTTTTATAACTAAAATAATTATTTATAAGAAAACAAAATTATCTATAAAATAAATAAAAAATTATCTATAATATTATAATAATCTAAATTTACTTTATAATTAAACTAAAATTTATTTATTTTTATTACAGAAAACGAACATAGATGCACGTCTAACTTGTTATCATCACCTTCTGTCCATTTCTTTTATAGGATAAAACACAAAATTCACTGGTTTCACCATTAAATTCTTTATAATACATTAAAATAATAATTATAATTATTTGACCTAATTAATGATATTCAAAATCAATTTTAATATCCAAATGTCCACTCAAAATATGTCACCTAAGCTAATAGAAATGTTACCTTAATTAAAAAAAAAAGGAAAACAACTTAAATATGGTTTTTTTCTTAAAACGTTTACAAATTTTATATTTGGTTCTTAATATATTTTTTTATTTTTAGTTCCTATTTTTTTTATATGATATTTTTCATTATATTACTTATATTAATATTAATATGATATTTTCATGTTAGAAGTATTTAAATTAGTATGATAAAAAATTTAGAAGTAAAAGAGAAATCTAAAAATATTTATGGAATTATTTTAAAAAAACAAGCCAATAAATACAAATAAATGTATGATCAGATACAAACCTACAAGTATTTCAAAGATCAAAAGTCAAGAAAAAAAGTTATTGGAGACTAAATACGAAAATGATTGTTTTTCCAGATCGAAAACAGATTTTAATATATATATATATATATATATATATATATATATATATATATATATATATATATTTATTGAGTAGACATTATATTCTAATATTGTCCCTCTCTTCACCTTCATTTTACCATCTAAGATAATTGAAATATGGTATAACAAAGAAAGATCTGATAGCTTTGAGTTTGAAAGAATAATTTATTGAAAATAAATTGAATATAATAGTAATTTGGTATTTTAAAAAAATCATTACCATTAAAAATATTGTATATCAAATCATCAAACTAAATATAAATGTTAGTAACAGTTACCATGCAGTAAACATCTAACTGACAAATTAAAAAATACAATTAAAACTCAAAATGAAGTTATATTTATTATACTAATACTAAACTATCATACAATAAATTAATATGTCATTAATATTTTTCTTTAGACCATGTTAACATTAGTATTTAATGGCATACTTAATATATGTAATTAGAATTCAAATAAAGGTATAGTTGTTTATGAATATCATTTATTTCTTTTATTGTTATACTACAAGATTTGGAATATATGCTGTATGAAGAATATATTTTAACCTATTTTTCTTTTAGCTGATTGTATTAGTAGAAAATTGAGTGACTTTGTGACATGGATTTTTCATTTACCATGCATGAAATCTTAAAAGCAGAGATGGAAAAAAAAAGAAAAATTTGAAGTAGATAGGTAAAAATCTTCTAAGTGGAGGTGTGTTACAAAATATGGGGAGTGTAAATAGAATTTGTTAATCAAACATAAAAGTCCAGGCCCAATAGAGATTATAGAAAATCACAAACATCCAATTAAACCATTTTACAATGTATTATTAACATAGATAAAATATATTATTAATCTAGAATTTTTATTGATATTAATTTTTCGCTCAGTAATAATAAAAATACTGATAATAATCATATAGCAAAAAATTATACTAAATAATACTCATACATACTTTTCTTTAATTCTAAAATAGATATCTACTTCCTTTTGTTTTTACATAATAATACGTACATTCTCTATACATTTTAAATAAACATAAACCTTTTTTATATTTTTAATAAATTACACATTTACTTATTTTATTTTATTTCAATAAAATTACAACCTAACATCTTATTTTATTTATAAAAATATAATCTTTTAATTTTTTATTTATCAAAAATATATTATTTTTATATTTTAAAATTATATTTAAGTTTTGGTGAAAATTATATGTGAAAATAAAATAAGATAAGTGGGTGTTTATTTAATGGTAAAAACAATTATGAATTATTTTATTGCAAATAAAAAATGTAAATGTAAATTTTTAAATTAAAAGTAGGAAAATGTTATTCCAACAACGCTTTTTTAACACAGTTTTGACAACGGCACGTGGCGTGTGTGCATTGGCTCAGTAATTTGAAAAGAAACCAGAGAAAGGGTTACGGTCATAGGGGTATTTTGGGTTTTCCAGATTAAATTTTAAAGATTTGGGTTTGGCGGTTTAGGGTGCGAAAGACGTTCGTTCAAGCCTTCCTTCTTCTCGTTCGTTCAAGGCTTCTCTCTCGTCCGTCTTCTCTCTCGCTGTGTCGTCCGTCTTCTCGTACGTTCAAGCCTTCGTTCTCTTTCCGTCTTCGAAGCTTCCATCCTCGGTTTCGTTCTCTCCTCCTTCTTCAAAACGTGCGTTGAAACCTTGGAGGATCTCTGTGGCTGTGTGTTCCATCTTTACCCTACCCACAGCGTTGAACCCTTCCATCCTTTGTGTGGGTCTGTCGTGGGGTTGTCGTCCACAGAGAAACCCTAACATTTTGGTGTAAGTAAAAATGGGCTAGCCCTGACATTGTGTTTTACACTGTATTTTTGGTTTTCATTAAGTTGAATGATATAACTGAGTGTGGAATGTTATCTTGTTAGGGCCGTTGCAATGGAAGGGAAAAAAGCAAGTGTAAGAAAAAAATTAAATTTTGTGTTTATATATTATTTAATTATCTTACGGATTGTAGTTAGTAATAAATTTTTATGATTTTTTTTTGTAGTGGCGACTTCTTATCTCGATGGATTCATCGATCATTATTGAAATGAATCGTTTACTCCGACAGTGTCATGTGGATCGGATTAGGATGACACCATTTATGTGGTGTTTGAATATTAATAACCCTGTGGAGGTGAATTTAAAATTATTGAAGGTTATGGTTTGCAGGTGGGTTGGACATGATAACAGTTTTAGAGTTAGTCAAAAGTTGGTGCCCTTTAGAGTTGTTGATGTGTTGATGAGCTTAGGTTTAGAAATAGGTGGTTTAGAGATTCCCTTTGATGAAGTAGTTGGTGGATTGGTTGGTCAAATGTTCAAATCAAAAACCATCAGTTTGAAGGACTTGACGGACATGTTTAATGTCATTGTTGATGATAAAAACATTGATGTTGATGTAGTGTGTCGGTTATATATATTAGTTTGTTTGGTTGTTTTCTATTTCCCTAGGAAATCAAGGCATGTTTGTAACATGCCTTTTGGAGTGTTAGATGACTTAGACCGTTTGTGTCTATATGATTGGTGCACCGGTGTACATAAACATATTGTAGAGAATTTAAATAAATGTAAGAAGAAAATTATGGGAGCAGGTATCCCCCAGTCAGTCACTCTCAGTGGCAATGTGGCAGTGTTGCAGGTAATATGATATGTAGTTGACTATTTTGATGTAGTGCAGAACATTGTGAATTATGTTTGATGAAATAATTTTATGATATTTTAGGCTTGGGCGGTTGAGAGACTTTCTTTGCATGGTCATCCTTCGCACCGGTTTTTCCCGCGCATAATGAGGTGGTTCCCGTTTAAATCAAGGACCGAAAAAATTGAACATATTTTTATGACCGGAGATGTAAGTGTTTTGTTTTTCGTTATTTTGTATGTTTAAATCGATTGTCTATTTTGTCTGAATTTGTTGTGTGGTATTGGTGTAGTTAAAAATGGAGTGGTATGTACGAAATGAAGATCGTCATAGGCCGGAAATCCGTGCAGCTTTCAACATGGATGACGGAGGAATGAGTGAAGGATCCTTGGGTGAAGGATCCAAGGTTGACAAAGATGATTATGATGACGAAAGCTCTGATGACGGGGCATGGGAAGCAGGTGCGGAGGAGAGATTGAGGAAAAACAATGAAGATATAAGAGCATTGAATGCCAAGATTGGAGTTCTGACTAGGGAGTTATTTGAAATTTATCAAACTCCAATCTTTCATGAAGCAGATGCATGTGGCACTGATGAAGAGGTTGGGGGTGGAGTTGATGAAGGACATGGAGTTGGAGGTGAGGAGAAGGCTGAAGTTGGGGGAGACGAAGAGGCTGAAGTTCGTCCCGATTGTGGGTTCGAAGAAGAAGGTGATGGAAATGAAGTTGATGACCCCCTAGGTGCACATACTGAAGTAAGAGGGGATGATGAAACTGTTGGTAACATTAATTTTATTGAAATAGATGATGATGCTGATGAAGAAGAACGGGAGGTCGTGCCATTGGCTATACCCCCATTGCGCAGTTTTGTTGGTGATCCCAGCACTAGTGTTGATGTAAACCAATTGTATACAGCAGTCAGCATCAGAGAGATGAACGTACACAGGTATATGGTATGAATTGTAGTTGTGGTTGAGGAATATGTATTGTTTGTGATTGACTAATATTTGTATGTTTAGGGTTGTAAGCGAGATAATTGGCCAAAGCTTGAGCACGACTTCAATTTACACTTTGGCCCCAATGAAATACGTTGATAACATGGTTAGTATTGTCACATTTGGTTGTGTTTCATGTTTTAGTTTATTTTAGTAATGTGAAAATTTTTTATTGTGTAGGTGGTGTTATTTGCTTGTACGGTCTTTATGTACTTTGAGAAAAGGTTGTGCGGTGTTGTTAAGAGGATTCATTTTAGTCCGTTATACTCGGTAAATAAAATTTGATATTGTATCATATTTATGATTGAAGAAAGTATTTTTGATCGATTTTTTATTGATGATTTTGAAATTGTCCACAGCACCATATTCTTACAGATTATAGGAAACGTCCACATAATCGCCATGTATTCACGCTTCATAACTATAACACTTATTTGTGTTCCGATCATTTTGGACTTGAAGAATTACCCAAGGCGGACTTTGTGAGTAACCTTGAATTTGCAAATCTTGTCGACTTTTGGTTGTAAATGTGTTACTGAAACACCTGCACCAGCCTCAGACAGGTGCAGAAGTGCCTAAAACTCACTTTTTTTTCCAATGGTGACCCATGTTCACCTGACTGAGTACCTGTGTTGGACTTTCTGTACAAATGGACATTTTCTCTCGGGTAATCGTTTACAGGGGTGCTGTAAACGATTACCAGGCCCATTTTTACAGCACTCTCACTCATTTCCTGCACAGGTTGCTCCTCCAACTCATGAGGGGCCTCCCCACCCTCCTTGGACTCACATCACATCACATGTTACTCAAAATGACCTCTCAAACACCAACATCTTACAAACAAGCCTGCAACTTAGGAGACAAAAAAGATTACGACATTCCGAAATCGACAAACCCACAACTCATAATAACAATGATATTGAATAGATAAAATATGACACCAATTCAAACCAAAACTCAAATTTTATTTCATTGAACTAAATTGGATACATAAAACATTGTTTTCTTAATCTATTTACAATTATTACAATTTTCATTACTTTCCAAATAACATTTTCAATCAACTAAATACACAGATCACTCATTTTTTATTCTAAGCACTACGGTCCCGGTGTATGGAGTCCTAAGTGCTCTTCCCTTGTAACGCCTTTGTGATCCAACCCTAACATACGTCTTCAAAGGTTGTTCATTTCGGTCAATGTCAGATGGTTCTGTACGAGGCACACTTTGTCCAACGTCATCTTTATTTTGCCTTCTTGCCTTCTCTTCAGCCAATTGTGCCTCCAAAGTTGCAACCCTCCTTTTAAGTTCTTCAATTAGAAATTCTTGTTCCTCTAAGGCACGCATAAAAGTTTCTTTGCGAATTCTTTTTTGATTCTTCTTTCCTCTTGGTTTAGCATCCTTTCTTTTAGGTGTTGGTCTGTATTCCTCCTTATCCTTCGTTGAAGGACCACCATAAACATCGTCAACAACCTGAAATTTAACAACACATTACAGATTACACAACTTTTGTCAATATATGAAAACATAACAAAACTTTCGATAACAAACAACTTACCAAACCTGTCTCCATACACCGTTTAACGAACTTGTCTCCAACACTTATATTCATCCAATGCAATATTCGTGGAAATTTATCAATAGGACCTTTTGGTGGAACAAAGAGCTCAAAAAACCATACCTAAGACAAATAAATCATCTTAACTTGTAACAAACTTAATTCAAAAAACAATTTAAGTAATTACATCAAATACTATTAATTACCTGCAGCATGTACACACAACCATCGACGTAAACGTTTGAAATACCTTTGCCTTTCTTCAAGCCTTCTGAAGCTTTGCACAAACTATGTAACAGAAAACGATAAACTACACTACCCCAACAATAACTACCCAAAGCACTTAAGTTGTCAACAAGATTAAACATTACGGGAAACACTTTCCCGCTACGTTTTGGAAATAAAATCTCACTTATCCCTACCACGAGGTAAAGGCTACAAAAATGAGAACAAGGGATCTTTTTCTTGTGTTTTCGCATTAGAATTTTGTATATTGAATTCAATTCCTTTGTTCCTTTGCCTATGTATTTCACACATTCAGTATTGCCCAGCTCTTCCGTTAAGTTAATATTTGCACCATCTGTACTCAATCCCAACCCTAAATAAATATCATTTTCATTTATATTGAAAACTTTATTCCCAACTAAAAAACCACTACTACAGTCCTCCCGCTTACCCAATAACTCACTCAGTATATTTCTACCTAGTTTAACATTGACATTGACATCTAAAAACCACGCAAATGGAGTCGTCGCAATCAATGATCGATGCTCCTCTGTCAAGCGTTCGTTCAAAGTACATATATACTTTGTCGAAAAAGAGTGACGAACACTCAACTGCATAAACCAAAATCAAATCATCAAAACAACGAAACCCAATAACCCAAGCACCACAACACAACGATACGAACCCCAAACATTAACCGAAATCAAATAACCATGCTACGAGATGCCCAAACCGAATAACCAAGGTACGACATGGAATGGAAAACCACTTACCTTCGTCGGCGGACAATCGTCACCGGAACTTGCCATTCCGCACGATAACAGGAGACGAAACTGGCCGGAGACAAAACCATGCAAATGGAACGAAGAACACGAAACGCGACCTTTGACCTCTCAAGAGAACGGACCTTCGTTTGAAATGGAACAGAGAAAGGGAAAGGGGTATTTTAGGTTTTTCACTCAAAATAATGGTTACGGTCATAGGTTTTGAAAAAAAAAAATTATTTAAATGAACTAATTAAGTGACGACACGTGGCGTTGTCAAAATAATGTTAAAAAATCGTTGTTGGAATATCGCGGTCCTTAAAAGTAATGGTTGGTGTCCAGTTTAACTTGACGTGCTGTTTCTTCTAAATTAAATAAATAAAATATTTCTGACTTCCTGACATAGGCATGTAAGAGAATTACCAGTAACTAAATATAATAAAATGCTAAAGTAAATACTTGTAGTTAGGCAATGAATTTACATATCTAAAAACAGAGAGTAATCATAAACCTTAACAAGGTTTTCTTAAAGTATTTTAAAACAGAGAAAATAAAAAAAAAGAAATTATAATTTATGATTAAAATTATTTTAGTTGTAAGAATTCATTTATATTGTTCTAATTTTTATATAAACTAATTTATGTTTTAAGAAAAACTTATTTTATTTTTTATTACTCCTGTTTTGTGTGATATAAATGACAGTATTATTCTTGTGTCTTAATAATAACAATAAACAAAAACTGTTAGACACACGCGGCAAACATGGACGAAGAGAGAGAAAATTTTGAAAACATTTCAATATACCCGGGAAATTTGAAAAACTGAGAAAACAGTGAAGGCAACGATGTCTTCATTTCCGAGTTCGGAAGAACGAACTGTTGCATCGTCTCTGCTTCTTCTCAACACCTCACCTCCGTCTCCCTTGCTTTCTACTCCAAAGTAACTGCAACAGTTTCAATTCTACTTTTCTTCGTTTCGATCTCCACTCTGTTTTCACAAATTTCTCACTCTGAAGGTTTCCCTCTGATTCAAGCGATGCAGTTCCAGAGAGGAGAAGCAACAACAGCACGCGTTCCGGACAAATATCGATTTTCTACTGTTCTAATAAATCCTCATCTTCCTCTCTCACCAATGACAGCGGTGATTCATCGGAGAAAGAGATCAAATCGCACAGTGTATCATTCTCTGCTATCTTGCGTTATAATCAGATGAAGCTTAAGGTTGATTATATATTTCTGTATACCATCTAGTTGCATCTTAGAGTTTATTTCTCTTCATTTTCTGTATGTGCTTGTGTTTGGAAGCATAACAAAACCAAACTGTGATATGAGAATTCGCTTCACTCATTCTTCTGATGAGATTATGCATCTTGTTGCTGTTGTTTCTAGTGATTTCCCGTTTTGTTCTGTTCTGTTGGATTTAATAATGTGCGATTGAGTCTAAGGGAGAGGATAAGAGATTTAATTATTTGATTGATAGTTGCTATTTATGTTACAAATTTCTGGATTGTTTTATGTAAACTGAGGATTTTAATTTTGTGAAAGATTGCAAGGAAGATAAGATCGAAGGTCACGTGGACCTCATCGTGCTCCGGCGACCGGAAACCGAACGCCGGCGAGGCTGCGAATATGCTCTCTCCTGTTTCGGCCTCCGGCGAGGTCTCTTCCTGCTTGTCGAGCAGCTCGAGCGGCATCTCCAGCGCGCGAAGCTTGCGCTACGCTAAAAGATGCAGAGGCGCGATTGTTGAGCGTGTGACCGGGATCGGACGTGAGACGGCCGAGCCGTCGAGTCGCCCAGCTGGTTCGCCGCACCTGCGTCGGCGTGGCGAAGCCATACTCAAGTTGCTCTCTTGCGGTGACTCCTCTGAAGTGAAGATCCGTCAAATGCTCGGTGACAGCCCCGACACCAGCAAAGCTCTAAGAATGTAATCTCTTTCACTCACCCAAACACGCATATTGTGCCATGCAACATAAACGTTTACGTGATTTAAATATAATAGGTTTAGTGTGGTTGATTTCAGCGGATTGAAATCATTAACCGTTTGATTTTGTTATTGTACCGAAAACAAGCACGAACCAACTGTTTGGATTTTTCATACACACAATAAGGTTAACAAATCACTCTCAGGATGTGTTTAATAGAGAGTAAGAAGAGGAATGCGTAAGATGAAAAGAAGCAATAAGAGAGAAAATATATGGAAAATGAAGTGAACTGAGAGAAAAAGTAAATGTGTTAAAGGAGAGAGACACTGGTATGAGTAGAAACACATTGGAAAAAGAATATAAAAGTACAAGTATGTCCTCATTGTTCCTAAGATTATTTTTTCCTTAAATCATCTCAACCAAACATTATCTCTTTCTTTTAATCATCCATCATAAAGTT
Source organism: Vigna angularis (assembly GCF_016808095.1). Lineage (NCBI taxonomy): Eukaryota > Viridiplantae > Streptophyta > Magnoliopsida > Fabales > Fabaceae > Vigna > Vigna angularis. The sequence continues at coordinate 38,291,440 of NC_068972.1, forward strand.
ATCCACCAAATAAATGCTTAAAATTTACCAAAAATTGAATCTCACTATTCTTTAATGAATGTTAATTACGACAATAATAAATTCTAATAATAGTAAACATGTTTAAAAGAACCTACTAAATATTGATATTTAATGCTCATATAAATGTGGTTATTTTTGTTGTCTGATGGAAAGAATACTGTCTCTAGGTTACTAAGGGTGGATGCTGTGAAAAGATCAGGCTCGGGAGGGCGTTATGATCCTTATGTTTACACGGTACACATCTTTATAATTCACTAATTAATTGAGTTTAATTTTTATCGCATGAAATTCGGTGTCATGTAATAGTGATTCATGCAAATAATGAATTACACTTATCCTATCTTTTCTCCTCACATCTTATTGCTTCACAAATACAGCTCTACTTAGATTATTTCATTTCCTTGTTTTCATGTTGTTGTTTTTTGGAAAACACATTTTTCTCACAGATAAGTGGATGAAGCTAGCTAGATTGTAGCGGATAAGTATACTCACGGATAGGTATATCATATTTCGGTGCAATTTCAGGTATATATATCCCTAAACTAGAATAGGGAAATTTTGCTGTAGCCCAATTATTATATAGTAATCTAGAGTTTTTTTATGCTTATGATGATGCACTATAGAAATCAATAACCATCATTGAGTACATAATGCTATCCGAATGTAGTATAGAAACCAATAATCATAGCTTAAAGTACAGATTTTTGTTTTTCTTCTTGCTATTTTCTGTCTTTTTATTTTCTTGTTTGGTTCTTGTTATTCTCCACATTTAAAATATGTCAGTTGTGCAATGAAAATATATATAAAACTCAAAAGTGGTAGAACAAGATTGAAATGTTAAGTTGATGATTTTTATGTGCTCTCCCCATACATTAAGTGATGACCACTGTATTATAAAATTCACATTTGAGCAAAATAACTCTTCAATGTATTTATTATACAATATGATGCATTTCCTCTCTCTCAATTGCATGAAATCTATTTTAAACAAGAATTGGGTCATTCCAGATTGAAAAATCAATTAAAAAAAGGTAGTAGTATTCAAACAATGAAAATGATTATAGACATTTTGATTGTCTACATTTATTACACACTTTATTTTTATTTTTTCTATCTCTCTTCTTGTCATATCACATAACCTATAAATTTATTACTTTTCTTCTCTCTTAACTGTATACTAGATGTTAATACACTACGTTCTTGAATTATTACTTTTCAAACTTGTGAATTTTAGAAAACATTAATCAGGCATTTCGAGTACACTTTTGATTCCTGAATTAAGCTCGATACCTAATTTTCGTAAAAAATATATTCTTTAACTTGGTTCAAGTTTGGAGTTTGAACCCATTGTTCAGATCAAATGTTTATAATATATATATATATATATATATATATATATATATATATATATATATATATATATATATATATATTTGTTCTTACAAATATGAATGTAAATTATCTAGCTTATTAAATAATATTGTATTTGTAACTTATTTTCAATTTATTAAATTTTTTATATTTTATCAATTCCAATTAAAATGAATAGCTTAATTTATTGTGTTTAAAAAAATTATAAGTACATTATTTTCTTTAAATTATAAAAGATTCTCGCAATTATTTACAAACAAATTTTGAGGAGAACGAGTTTTAAAATTCTAAATCTATTTTTTTAAAACTTGAATCCAAACTCACCCGTTTATTTTTATTTTTTCATCTCCCCTATAACCTATCTGAACCTCATGACATGAAATCTTTACATAAATGTTTAGAAACGGTTTGTGAGAGCGATGCGATATTATTCTTAACACAAAAAAAAAAGAGAAAGAGATGAATTATAAAATGGAAAAGGAGATGGAGAGTGATATAAAATTTATTTTGTAAGAATATTATAACTTTTAAAGATGTAGATAAAACAATTTTCAAGTATTAACATATTATAAAATATTGAGTTTTTCTGTAAAAGTATTTGTAGTTTTGTATATATTAAATGTTGTTATAATTCAAAATTAGATTATAAAATTACTTTACTGTATATTTTAAATAAATCAAATTATTGTAAACATAATATGATAATAGAAATTATTTATTATCTTAAGTAAAATAAAAATATAAAGTAAAATAAAAAAAGGGTTAATTGGTATCTAAAGTATATCAATTTTTTTATTTAATCTACTTTATAAGAATGCAAAGATTTGATTGATACAATTTATTATTTATATAAAAATATTAATACTCAAATTTAATATCGACTACATATATTAACTATTTTTTTATTTAGTATTGAGTATATATTGGTTGAACAAACATATATATATATATATATATATATATATGTATGTATATATATATATATATATATATATATATATATATGTATGTATATATATATATATAAGTATTAAAAAGTGTCATTAAAGAAAATAATAAAAATTAACCATAATTCAAATTAGTGGACATTAACTCTTTCCTATGTCATGATGATAAAAAATTAGAATAAGATTTAGATTGTGTGGAGATGAATAAATTTAAATATTTAAAATTTGAATTGTTTTAAATCTTTATTTTGATAAATCAAATTAAATATTTTAAATTTCAATTTGTTAGTTCTGATAACGTAATAATATTGTGTATACAAAATATTATGTAAACAAGTTAAAATTTCAACAAAATTAATGTTAGCTAAAATTAATATTAACCTCTTAACACTCGTATTCATAGAGAAAAGAGACTTCAAAGGAGAAAGAAAAAAAGTATGAAAAGAAGATAAATAAAACAAAGAAAAAGACGAAGAAAGAAAGAGAAAACAAAAAGAGAGAGGAAAATAAGATTAAGAAGGAAAAAAAGAAAGTAAAAAATGTGAAGAGAAAGACAAAAAGTCGGAAAAGACATACAAATGAGAAAATAAATACAAGGTTAAATTCTTAATATTTTGTGAAATTTGAGATTTTAAAATTTAAAGTAATCAAAATATTTCCATACATTTACATTCCAATTCCTTTTTCAAATATTTTATCCAAATATCTTTCAGTACAAGATATTTTAAATTCTCGAAATATATTTTTTTAAATTTCTAATACAAATACAGTAAAATAAAATAAAATAATTATAATTACCTTGAGTTGGTTCAATTTGTTAAGACCTTGTTTAGGATGATGTGATTTTTTTTATCAATTTCAAAATAAAATGTGTTAAAGAAAGATTAATATTATGATTTTAAGAGGTTTTTTACCTTTGTTTTCAAAATTAAAAAAAAAAGATGTTTTAATATATATATATTATTTTTGAAATAATATTTTCTATCACCATTATTACCATTACCGTGATAACTACTCCCATCATTAATATCATTAGCACATTTATTTCAGTTTTATATCTTATTTGTTTGTTAAAGTTTCTTAATAACAACATTGGTGTGTCTAACTGACATCATTTAATAAAAGTTGGTTATCTTTTGCTAACAATTGTAGCTAATCTATGTGTACTTGAGTTTAATATGCAAACTTTTATTTTCCTTAACTTTACAAAGTAGATACACACACACATGGAACAAGCATGTAACATATTTAAAACAATCTAAACATGAAAAGAAAGCCAAATCATGGAAAGCCAAATCATGGCATATGGTGTATATATCTATTATCCGTGGCACCTTTGGAGGAGAGGCGCATGATTTGAATTTCTTTCCTTTTATTAAATTCTCAAATATAAAAATAGGATCTTCTGGTAAATTCACTTTGTATTTTAATGAAAAAACTGACCATAGCGAAATTTTGATAGAAAGGTTCTCTTTTATAATTCAATCTCATCTTACATATATGGGAAAATAGCAAACTCCTCGTTACTTCTAAGAGGTGTGACTTAAGTTTCTTTGTTCATTTCATTTTTTAAATTTTACATATTTGTCTAAGTTGTCTTTGTCTTTTTATTTCACTTTTGTTTGTATTTTTATTTTTGTCGTATGATTTCATCGGACAATTTGATGAAAGTTTTTATAATATATATAAATGGATTAAATTTATGTTTTTTTTAACATAATAGAGTCTTCTTTTAAGCTAAAATTTAATAACTAAAATTCAACTTCATCGTCTCTCTAAAAAGTTAATTATTTGATCATTCTTGTTTTTGCAATTTTGGCTCTTACGAGTGAAGGTATGTTCCTCCAAACAAAAATGAAACTTTTAAAAACTAATTATTTGTTAATTCCTTAATTTTTGCCATTTTTGTTCTTATGGACAAAGGTATACTCCTAAAAACAAGAATAAAAGAAAAACAATAAAAAGAGTTAAAAATCAAAGGAGGAAGATGGTAAGAAGTTATTGAAGCTTCTACCTTTTCCAAGATAACATAAAATGGTTTGAACCACCTTTGCATCATTTCCTTGAGATAAGCAAGGAATTGAATCATCACCTAAAAACTCCACTTAAGATAATAACTCTTCTAAATGAAAGAAGACTAGATCACTTGCACAAAAAACTCTAAACTCAATTTTATCAAAGTTGCATTATGTGATGACACTTATCTCCTTATATATATGTACTAAGGTTGAATGCTTTACATTTCCAAACTAGGATGGTCATGAGTCTAAGTTATGTGTAAGATATACTCTTACTCCCGCAGAAAGGTTATTCACCTAAGCTAAGCTAAAATATGAATACAATATAGTCTCTTTCGTATTTACTTTATTACAAAAAAGTCTTTAAGGTTTTGTTAGCTTGGTATTTTTTCTTCTAGTTAGTGTTAGGTATATTGAGAAGGATGTTCATGGGTCTTCACCTTTATATGATGCTCTACTTTCACATTTTTACCCAATGTGAGACTTAGACTCACACTTAGATTCCAACAAACTCTCATTGAAGGGTGAGTCCCTTCCACAATGATACACTCCTCCTCCAACGAAACATTCCCAACCATGAGTACTCCTTTTCATATCGACGTTCATTTTAACGTGACATACTTACCTGAAAACTTTGCTAAGAACACTTTCGATATAAGGACTATATTGTACTTGTTATCTTGAATTATGTTATGTTTTTATATTATCTTAGTCATGCTTCTTGTTATAACTCCTCTTTGACTTGGTTACGCTTACTTGGAACCCTTTGCCAATAAGACTTTTGATATAATGATCATTATACTCGTTTGAACTGGTCACCAAGACTTTCGATACAAGGACCATTGTACTCATTTGAGCCTAAGCTGGCTCTGATACTACTTGTTACGTTTATAGAGGAGGGGGTTCATTGGAAAGACACAATACTAATGAGATCTGAGGCTAACCACATAAGAGATCGATATCACTCTCTATCTAAAACCTTAAGACAATGAGTTAATGAGTCTTTTTCACCTTTATATGCTACTCCACTTTCTCATTTTTATCCAATGTGAAACTTAAACTCACACTTGGATTCTCAACAATTCGTCCCCTCAAGGGTGAGTCCCTTTCATATTGGTACACTCCCCCTCTAACATTCGAGTATCCCTTTTTGTAATATCTTTCATCTTAATAGGACACACTTACCTAGAATCCTTTGATAGAAAGACTTTTGATACAAGGACCATTGTACTAATCTGAATCTAACTTGACTCAAAGAAAACAACTTCAAAAGGCCTAAGCTAAAAACAACTAAGGAACTCAGAACAAGAATAGTCAATAAATAAATTCACACTTCGTAACACTATATGTTATGTGACCAAATTAAAGAAAATGTGCAATATTCTATAACAATGAATTAAAGTATAATTACTACTCAATAATAGAAAAGACCAATATCTATTATCAATAAATATATTTGACTAAAAGAAAATAACATACAAAACATAGAGAATTTAGGAAAACTAAAATAGGTTTTGGAAAGATCACGAAAAATATATTGGAACCGTTAGTTGGTTAAAGAGACAAACCTCTAACCTTGAGCATAATCCAATGCTTTAAATGCCACTTTATGAAAACTATCATGTGAGTATTGAAGGATCTATCAACTCCAATCTTTTCAAACAAAGAAATAAATGGAACTCATGCATTAACAAACAATAGGAAAGAAGATTAAAATTATTACAACAATAAAAATGGAAGGAGAAACAAATGAGAGAAAATGACATATTTGAAAGGATAAGTATTCAAATATTCATTGCTTAAAATAAAAATCAAAGAAAGAAGATCAAACTCATTAGAGAAAATTTATAAAAATAAATAAAATTTATTTATGATTTACATGTTGATTACAAGGATACCTATTTATTGTCTAACCTAGGAGGTTTGTTACTATAGTTAGTTGTAAATTTAACTATAATAAACTTAACTGGTCTTAAAATTATCAATTAACTAGATACGCCAACTATATTGGATTACAAGACCATAAACTATAGGTAACATTTTGAAGAATCTTGTAGCTTTTAAGAAAAGTTTTACATGTTTGTGGGATAAACGTTAAGGTATTTAATAAAATAATGATTGCTTCATCAATGACTTTAACTTTTATGAATTAGAATCCTATACAAAAATTCATGCTACATGGGTATTATTCTCGTGTAGTCAAAATTACATTAAGAACACCACTCCTTAGCTTGGAGTTGTCTTATAATTTTACTCAACATATTTTAAAGGAAAGAAAGAATATTACCTTTACATGTAAGAATATTCTCTCTCTCTTTTTTTTTCCTAATTTACTTTAATTTTGGTCTTTATTAACCTTCTTTTTGTAACCCTTGTATTTTCTGAAATATTTCTTCTTCTTAGACCAAATGTTTAACACTCTTCCTTATCTCTTTTAATTTTTATTTAATTTCTTGAACTTTCTTCATCATTTACACTCTTCTTGTGTGTAAATAATTTAATTATGTTACATTAACATATATTATATATAAAATTGTTTTTCACCTCTAATTTTGACGTTGTTTTAAAATATGTTCTTGTTATACTTTTATTTATTTATTTATTTATTAAGATGCTTTGTTGTGCATGATTCAAGGCTTCGTTATGCACCATTACATGCAATGTACAAAAATTCACAAGTTCTTCGAGACAGGAGTAAGTGAAATAATTATTCTTACTCTAAATCTTTTATTTTATTTTAGATTAAAACTTCATATTAATTAGGTGTACTATACTTCTCTTTCATGAAAATAACACTCTTGGAATATGGCCCATAAAAGGACATACACATAATGCAATTCTCTCTCACCTTATTTAATATATATATATATATATATATATATATATATATATATATATATATATATATATATATATATATTGTTAGAAGAAAAATGTTGAGATATTAACATGTATATTACAATCTTTTGTCCTTTACAATCTATAGTTTTTTTTTCTTTTGTAGGCTTAGAAAAGTTATTTACCGATTTTATAGTGTCTTCTTATTTTCTTAACATAATTTATATGGAAGTGAAAACTTCTTTTAAAGAGATTATATATCATAATACAACAATTTCCTTAAGAAGAAGTTATGCCATCACGTCTTTCAAATGTTGGTAAAGATTTTAGTGTCTTGTAATATAACTACTTCATTTCAAATGTTAGTAAAGAATTTAATGTCTTGTAATATAACCATTTCATTTGAAGTTGTGCCACCACATTATTCAAATGTATATGTTGTTAAGGAATTTAATATTGAACCTTATGTTGGGATGAAATTTGAGAATATTGAAAAGATATTGAAATTTTACACTTAATTTGCCAATAAGAATGATTTTAGATTATGTGAATAAAAGACAACTGTTTTGGTATGTTACAGTGAAGGTAAGCACATGAAAATTTATGTGAAAGGTGAAAAAAAAAATTGTATTATTAAATGATTCAATAATGTGGGCTCAAAAGTATGTTATATGAGACATCATAAGAATATAAGAATATAAGTGTTGTAACAAAAACTTTTGGTGTAAAACTTTGAGAAAAAATATTACCTTTCATAAATGTGTATGCTATTTTAGATAATGATCACTCATCATTATTTAATAAAGATTGAAAGAATCATACGAAAAATATTTAAAAGAAAAATTCTTCTTTAACTTGGTTATTCGTAGTTATTCATCACACAAAAAATAAACATAAAAATTGAAGAAAACTAGAACTTAAAAAAAATATATAAAAAATAAGAAAAAAAGATTTATCAACCTATTTGATTATAAAAAAACACAAACAGAAAACGAAAAACACATAATTTAAAACAAATAAAATAGGTTTTGTAAAGTGCAAGATAGTCTATTAGAGTTACATAGTTGAATGCCTTCAAACTTGATTTAAATCCAATATTTATATACTACTTAATGAAACCTCATGCTTGTATTGTCTTGGAAAGATCTAACAACTCTAAGCTTTTCAAATAAAAAAAAAGAAATCAACAAAACCATGAATCCCATGAAAATAAGAACTCATTCAAACAAAGAAGAAAAAAACAATAGGAAAATGGATTAATAAACAAATGAAAAGAGAAATAAATGATATAACAGGTCATCTTTAAACGAATAAGTGTTAGAAAGATTCACTACATAAGCCTATTCAAAATAAGAACTATAAGGAGAAAATCAAACTTATAAGGAAAAATTGATAATAACAACATAAAATCTATTTATGATTTTTGTATTGATTACAATAGCTTAATTAACTTAAGAGGTTTGTTGAGAAACTAATTAAAACTCTAACTAGTTGTAAAAGTTTAACTATAATAAACTTGATTACTCTTATAATCATTAACTAGCTAGATATATTATCATTGATTATAAGACCACCAAATATAACTTCTTGCTTAACCTTATAATTTTTGAGAAAAGTTTTACATGTTTGTTAAATGGAGGTTAGTTTAATTAATAAAGTGTATGTTTCTTCACTAGTTTTATGTTAGGAATTTACTTCTTTATTTTCTCATTAATTAACATGGTTATTATTCAAATGTGGTCAATATCATATTTAGAAAATCAATCCATAACTTAGATTTGTCTTACAAATTCGATCAACTTGTTTTAAAATAGGAAAGAATTTAGCATACATAATTATACTCTTCTCTTATCATTTATTTTAATTTCTTAATCTCTTCAATTACTCTTCCATACAAGAATATATATATATATATATATATATATTTATAAGAAAAAATATAAGCTAGTCTAATTCATTAAAAATTAGTTGTATTCAAAGGAGATCTCGCTAAAAAATAGAAATTAACTATCATTAAAATTATTTTTCCATGTCAAGAAGATAAAAAGTTGGACTAAGATTGAGTTGAGGAAAACTTTTGCTTCAATATCTTTTAGCTTGCGTTGGGATGAATAAATTTAAATATTTAAAATTTGAATTGTTTTAATTTTTTTAATTGTTTCGATAAATCAATTTAAACCTTTTTATTTTTATTTTGTTAAAAGTAATTTAATTTTTTTATATACAAAAAATTTAATATATATATATATATATATATATATATATATATATATATATATATATATATATATATATATATATATATATATATATATATATATATATATATGCTGGTATAATTTTCTACGAGTTGTGGAAATGTTATCAATTTAACCTTAAATATCTAAGAATGTGATGATGTCTAGCTAAGGTGATGTTACCCGATCCTAAGAAAAGGAAAATAGTCTCTAAAACCTTTGATTGCATGTTCTTAGGCTATATTGAACATAGTGTTGCATATATGTTTTTGGTTCTTAAAAGTGATATACTTAAGAGTAATTTTATAGTTGAGATGAAAAGTGCTATGTCTTTTGAACATGTGTTTCCCTTAAAGGTTAATAAGACATCTAAACATGTGGATAATAACAATAGTGATGCCTTGTGTGAGGATTTAAGAAGAAGTAATAGACAAAGGAAGGAAACTTCCTTTGGTAATGATTTCTATACCTATCTAGTTGATAATGATCCAAGTAGCTTTGTAGCACTAATGCAAAATAATGGGATAAGGCCATTAGGATTGAAATTGAATCAATTCAGAAAAATAATACTTGAACCTTAGTAGATATGCCTAAAGGAGCAAAACTCATTGATTGTAAGTGGATTTTTAAGAAAAAACATCACCCGATGGATCTATAGAGAAGTTTAAGGCAAGATTAGTAGCAAAAGACTTTACTCAAAAATCCAACATAGATTATTTTAACACTTTTGCCCTTATGACTAGGATTTCCTCCATTCGAGTGTTGTTAGCTTTAGCAGTTATCCATAAGCTAGTGATACATCAAATGAATGTTAAAACTGCCTTTTTGAATGATGATTTGGAAGAGGAAATTTGTATGACTCAACCTGAAAGGGTGTGTTGTTCCTGGTCAAGAGAATAAAATATGCAAACTTTTAAAATCTTTGTATGCATTGAAAAAAGCACGAAAACAATGACATGAAAAACTTGATAATGTATTGCTATGTGATGATTTTTTACCAAATGATGTTGATAAATGTATGTACTCTAAATCTAAAAATAGTAATTGTATCATTATATGCTTGTATGTGGATGACATGTTAATTTTTGGTACATACAATGAGATTGTCTTTAGAACTAAATTATTTCTAGGATCAAACTTTCAAATGAAAGATATGGGTGAAGCCAATGTAATTTTAGGTATTAGAATCATAAGGAATGAAGATAATATATTATTATCCCAAGAACAATACATTAAGAAACTTCTTAAGAAGTTCAGGTATTACGACTTTAAACCTATGAATATCCCCTGTGATGTTAACTCTAAATTAATGAAAAGTAAAGGAGAATTTATATTTCAACCTCAGTATGCCAAGATAATTAAGAGCTTACTACATTTGATGAGATTTTCTAGACTTGATATTGCATATGTAGTAGATAGACTAAGTAGGTACACTCAATGTGCAAATTAGGAACATTGGGATGTATTTGCAAGGCTTATGAGATGCCTAAGAGGTTTAATAGATTCTCCCATTGAATATAGTGAATTTCCCGATATAGTAGAAGAGTACAATGATGCTAGCTGGATATCTGATTCAGATGAGACAAAATCCACTAGTGGTTATGTATTCACACTTAGGGTGGTACGATTACATGGAGATCAGTCAGGCAAACAATTATTGCAAGATCAACAATGTAACATGAGTTTATTACTCTTGAGATAGTTGGTAGTGAGACTGAGTTGAAAAACTTCTTAGTGAACATTCCACTAGGAATGAAACCAACCTCATTTGTGTTAATACAATGTGATAACCAATCAGTAATAACTATAGCTAAAAACAAGAATTACAATAGAAATAACAAACATATACAATTAGGACATGATTTGGTGAAGCACTTGTTAAAGAGTGAAATTATTTCCACTGATTATGTGAAGTCATAACAGAATCTAGCAGATCCTCTAACTAAACTTTTGGGAAGAAATATGATCTTAGAAACATTGAGGAGATCCCATGAATAACTTAAGCAACTTGCAAACAAACAAGTGATGGTAACCTAACCTTTGTGATTGGAGATCCCATGAATAACGTCATATGGGTAAAAAGAAGTCATTTGTTAGTTCTAATAGCACTAATTGATTTTAAATCAAATATGTCTATTCCTATGATGTGTGTGAAAGTGATAGAGACTGCATTATTCAGAGATTAAACTATGTAATTAAAATTCTATATGGTGAAAGAATTTTAGTTTAAACAATTTTTTTAATGTTTTTCATACCCCTTACAGGTGGTGTATGATTTGTAGCATGTACTTGATGAAATCACTTATATGAGTGTCAAGTGGGGTCGCTTGCATGTGATTTTGGCATGACCTCTAGAGCACTCATGAATATTGGACACTCACATGACCTAATAAGTGCAACACAACATTAACAACAAGGATTATGGGAGTGTATTATGATTGATAAATCTCTAACACACGTCAAGTGTGCTTGGTTCATATAGCTTCCTATGCCAACTACATTGTGTGTTGAGTTTTTAGTATCACAATGTGGGTGACAAAGTCTCAAAGTCGAACTAACGACCTCTTCAATCTGTGACCGTGACCAACTAGGGCTAATGTTGTCGAGTTTGTGCGGGAGGCACAACATTTTCTATAGTGGAGGTTTTCATAGGTGCTTCAATGATGTTTGATGGAGTTAGGGTTGAAATTGCAGTCATGCCATCAATAACCACAAGAAGAACTCATTAGTGATATTTATACCAAGACTGCTATTTTCCTCCAAAAATTTCTCTTCGACTAGGGTTGATTCATGACCCCCCGTCCATGATGCTAGGTGCTACACAATCACTAATGTGATGAAGGGTGTTAAGGTATTGATCAATGGATTCAAGAATTAGTCCAATATTAGAACCATCTATTGGAGAACAATTGGACCTGATTATCGAATTGGGAGACTCAACAAAGGGAAAAACACTTTCACGAAAATGAACATTGTGAGAGACAAAGCAAGTTTCTTTTTTCAAGATCAAACAACTTCCAATCTTTCTATCCACACAAATACCTAACAAACACACATCTTTGACTATGGCCGTTAAATTTGTCTTCCTTATTTTGATTGTGGGCATAACATAAGGATCCAAATATTCTAAAGTGATCATAGTTTAGTGCCTTCCCATGAATTTCATATGGTGACTTTCCATTTAATGCAAAAGAAAGTTTGAGATCGACCAAATATTTAGTCGATAATACACATTCTCCCCAAAATTTGATAGGAAGTTAATCTTGAAATCGTAGTGAGCGAGCAACATTAAGAATATGTAATGTTTGTGTTTCACTCTATCATTTTGCTCTAGTGTTCTAGTACAAGACGTTTGATGAATAATGTCATGTTATAGAAAATGTTATTTTAAGCACATAAGTTCCCATTGTTAGATCAGATAATTTCAGTGAGTAATGATACAGTGACACACATTTACATTCATTAAAAACACATTGCAAGGGTAAAATAGTCATAAAAAAGTGAACTTTTATCATTTCTCAAATGAATGCAAAAAAATGTTCTGTCAAAGTGTCATTTCTCAATTTCAATACAGTTATTGTATTGTCACTTAACAAATGTGATAAAAAAGTTCACCATATTTGCTACTTCTTTCTTTTCTTTTAATAAATACTCAAACTTTCCAAGAATAATCATCCATAATTGTTAAAAAAATAATATGCACTTCAAGATAATGGAGTTCTATACAGTCCCACAGGTCACAATGAATTAATTCAAAAATATTTGTAGCATGATGATCACTTGAAGGAAACAAATTTCACATATGTTTCAATTTTTCACAAACTTCACAAACTTTATTCAACTCATAACTCTTACACTTATCAAATATAATGAGAAGCATCTTTACAATTTTATCTAATGGATGTCCCATTCTATTTTGCCAAAGTTCTAGTTGGTTATGTATTCCCACATGATGTGTTTGAGTTTTGTACACCCCACGATATTAATAAAATTCATCATTCCATTTATCCACTCCAATCAGCATCCTCAAAATGAGATCCTACATAACATATAATTTGTTAATAAATTGTATCACACAATTTCCTTCACCAGTTACTTGAGAGACATATATCAAATTTCATTTCAATTTTGACATGTATAAAACATTTTTCAATATCAGTCCTCCCTCAAGGATCACAGTTCCCTGTTTGCAAGCTACCACTTGTTCACTGTTTGGTAATCCTATCAGGCATCCTAGAATTTCTTTCATATCATACAAAGTTTGTAACAAACCCATCATGTGGTTAGATGCACCATTATTAATAATCCACAAATCTCATATTTTCTTACCGGTCATTTTTTCTGTTTCATGTGGCTTTCTGGAGTTGATCATATCTACCAATACTTGCCATTGCTCATCAATCATATGTTTACTGGATTATCACTTATGTGAACATCATGTGTGAATGAATCTTCTTTAATATTCCTCTTCATGAGGACCCTGTTTTATATGCTATTACATGTTTGTTGGGTATCAGAGTCAATTATGTTTTAATACCATACTCAAATATTTTTTATTTTCTATCTTTCTAATAAGAATCAATACATATATATACAATAATTATATATATATATATATATATATATATATATATATATATATATATATTTCTTAGTATTTTATGTCTTTCATTCACTAGTGCAGTAAGAGGAAACGATACCGGTTAATTTCACTCATAGGCAGCGGTTCCTGAACCGAGGCATATTAAGGCGAGGCAAAAAGTGGTACACTCTTTGCCTCGGTTCCGAACCGAGTTATTTTGTCTGTCCCTACGGCCTCGGTTAAAACCTGAACCGAGGTAGTAAGATCTTTTTTTTTTCTTTAGCGTGCTTCGGTTCTTGATTTCAATTTCAGATTCTAATTTCAAACCCCAAACTGAAAAACGTTAAAAATGAACAAGACCCGCGCTTGGAGAGAATAATCCGAGGACATAACCACACTATTTCACAAACTCAACAAACTTAGATAACACAATTGGAACCCCAAAATTAGATGAATAGTTGAAACCCTAAGTTGCAAAAACAAGAACAAAAACCCCAAATCTGAAAATGAAAAACCTAATTCTCCAATTCTCAATTTCAGAAACCCTAAAATGCCAAATCGAAAAACGATTCACTCCGTTGCCGCCTTCCTCGCAACGCGCCACCGCCGTCCTTGCGCAATCGTCTCCATCGAAGAAGTTGGAGTTGGAACCTTCGCGGAAGCGCTGCCGCTATCAGACGCGACCTCGCCGCTATCAGACGCGACCTCGCCGCTATCAGACGCGACCTCGCCGCGTCTCTCCACGTCTTTGCTGGCCACTCACCTCCATCACAACACTCTCGTTGCTCGTCCGCGTTCAAGGGAAGAAGAGAAAGGGAAGAAGCTTCCGCCTATACTGCCTCGCTGCTGGTGCGCGTTCAAGGGAAAGAAGAGGATCTGGGCTTGCTCCGAAAGGGATCTGGTGCGCCTTCAAGGGAAAGGATCTGGGCCTATACGGCCTCGGTTCAAAATATAACAGAGGTAATATTACTATATTGTTTCTGTTTTGGTTCTTCAACCTAACCGGTGCCTATTAATATTGACTTGACTGACTTGACGTGTTGCAGGCGTGTTTCAGGTCTTTATGCTTCGGTTCTGCGTGCAACCGAAGCAGTATCACGTTTTCTGACCATTTCAAACGAAAAGCCTGGAAAGTTAGTATATGTTTAGGCACCGGTTGCCTTTGAAACCGAAGTGGTAGAGTTGTTCTGCACTAGTCTTCTTTGAACCGAGGCCTATATGGTCTCTTTAATTGCGAAACTGCCACCGCGTCTGGATAGACAACGGTTTGGTGTAAACAAAGGTCTAATGTGCGAGTTTAAAAGTACATTTTGTACTAGTGATTACGACAAATCACATATAAATCAAATTACATATAAATCAAATTAAAATTAGATAATCATATATCTTGATTTTGAGGCAATTGATTTCCAATCATATTGTTACCTTTACACTAATCATGGTTTGATAAAAAATTGACTATCTTATGTAACACAATTATATTTATAATCGTTATTAGATGATTTTTATATTTAGTTAGTTAGACTTTAGTAAAAATTTAATATTATTTGATTAATTGAAATTGACAATCCATAATTTGAATATATTTTCAAAATAAATGTATAATCAAAATTATAATTAAAGAAAAAATACTTGGGAAATTAAGCAAAAGAATGTATATAAAAAGAAAAAAGAAAAATTACAAAACTAATTATATATATATATATATATATATATATATATATATATATAAATAAACTATTATCTATATTTATATCTTAACTCAATCATTATGAATTTCTTCTTAAATTAAGACGAATTTTGATAATAACTATAGACATATTTGTCATTCCTTAAATATATATATATATATATATATATATATATATATATATATATATTAAATATATATCAATGTGTATGATATTTCTTTAGTTTTTCTCTTATTTTTTTTAATAATTTTGATCAATTAAATTGGTCAGTTAAAAATCTTAAACATATATACTTTTGTTAGAGATGTGAATTTAAATTTTAGTTTAACTTCTTGATACTTTATTTATAAGTGATTTGAGATTTTTAAATAAACTTCTGAAAGTTAAACTTAAATATAACTTACAAAACTGTTATGTAAGTTAAAACATATTTATTTTCTGTAAATATACAGGAAAATAAGGAAACTCCCATTTAATTAAAATAAAGGTCAAATATATAATATTCTTCTTAATCTAATTACAAAATCAGTTAACCAAACCCATAACACATTTATTTCATGAGGTAAAAGTTGAATGTCCAATAGTGTTTAATAACAATTTTTTTTTATTTTAAATACCTACCTATTATAGTTTGTCTTGATAAATTTATCAAACATAAATTTATCAAACATAAATACTTATACATACATAGAATTTCTTTATAAATACTAATAAAACAGAAAAATAAGGAGAAATTTACAAGATAAAATTATCTGAGGTATATGAAATAATTTGGAAACTCTTTTATATGTAACATTTTTAAAAATAATAATTTAAATTTTGTTCATGAACTAATTTGAATATGTATTTATTTCATTTTTTATATAAAAGTCTTCTATATTCAATTAAAAGTGAACATACAAAAGTATTTATAATAATAATTTACTGACATGTTATTATTATTAATATGCATTATTTTTTATTTTGGATAATTTAAAAAAAAAATTGGTATACGAGTGTAAGGTAAGAAGATTATCTAGGTTGAGATAATCTTTCATAGAAATTATATTTATCCTCTTCTAAAGTTCAAACCTGTTACATCTCATACACCATATTTTTATGTTATTTTTTTTTAGTTATACTAATGCAGAAGTTACTCTTTATAGTTAATATACCATATAGATGAGATATTAGGTATATTTACTTTTAAAAAAAAAATTGTTCATGAAGTGTTTGAAAAAAAGAATGTTCAAATAGTCCAAAATATAACACACTGTTGAATACTATGGGTAATGAAGTTTGTGAAAGTTGATTTAGTTTGACTATTTGTTTAGTTTTATTGTATGTAATTAGTATTCGGATTGGATTATGCTATTTAATTAAAAATGGTTCAATTTGACTTGACCAGTGCCCTTACTTTCTTTTTCACATTTTTATGAGTGTTTCATCATTTTAAAGAATAAATACATAGTGCAATATATACTTGTTCAATTTAGATTAATTGAATTGCTTTTTATTGATTTTATTTTCTCATAAAATATAACTCTAGTTCAAACTTATAATTTATAATTTTTTCAGTATGGTTAATTTGAGTGTGTTGAATGACTTGAATAGAATTAAATGCATTTCTAATGTAACTTATACAAGCAATGAGGAATCAGGTGACTGATTCACCATTGGTCAAACCAAAACAAACTTTGGTGTTAATACATTACATTTTTTTTTATGTTTTCCTTATTCTTATAATATATATTGGGTAAGAAATTATAATAGTTATTTTCTTAATTTAGATTAAGCTTAAATATATTTTCATTTTTCTAAAACTAATGAGTTTTAATTTTGATTTCTATAAAGTAATACTTTTGTATAAATTTTGAAAACACTTTTTTTAGTTCTTTTGAAATATTCTGAATTTTAATTTTTATCTATGATTTTTTCCCCAAAAATTTAAACAATATTTAATTTATATAAATAAACACTATTTATTATAAAAGTTTTAAGAATTTTTTATATTAATGTCAATATTATATTACACTATTGATATGCATTACTTAAAATATTATTTAATATTTTAAATGTAAAAATTAATATTATTAATTTACATAAGCTAAAAATATTTTTTTAAAAAAACTTATACTTGTTTTATATTATACAAGAATTGAAAATATAGTTAAATCTTTAAATATACTGTGAGTGTAGTTTATCTTACATCCATAACCGACAAAAAATCGCTTTTAGAAGAAAAGAAACTAGAGCGAGTGTTTTATGTACTTAGATTGAATGCATGAAAATATGTGAAACATCCGACAAACACTATGTAAATCATCCGACAAAGATTTTGTGAAGGATCTGACAAAAACTCTATCATTATCTAAATCAAGTGAATGTTCTATCAATCAGAAGAAGAATTTTATTTTTAAGTTTAATAATAGTTTTTCTTGCAAAATCTTGATTTAAAATCTAAATATTTTTAAAACACCAATATACTATCAAAGAAATAGTTTTAAACAAGCATATATTTCACTGTTTCAATGCAATGCCAGTAGAAGAAATTAAGACATGTTTGAATATCTTTTTTAAAAACTATTAAAAAAATATGAATAGTTTATAATTCATTGTAATGTAAAAATATGAATATGTTTGAATAGCTTTTTATACGTTAAAATTCATTGTATAGTTTATTTAATTTTTTTATTTATTAGTTATTATATAAAATAATTTTATTTTACAGATTAATTTTCTTTGTTTATTTTTCTTATTGTACAAGTTCTTAGAAAAAAAATCTAAATAAACTTTATATTTCGTATGATAATGTCACATGTAGGATTAAGTTGCTCACCAATGACTTTCAAAGGTTTTTTCTTTCAAATGATACTAAGTATTTAATAATTCATTTAATATATATTTTTTTAAACATGATCTATTGTTTTATTTTATTTACTAAATCTGATTTCACAATCTTATATAAGTAATTTAAAATCAGTTTTATTCATATTAATGTCCTATATGTAACTGTTATATTAATAGATAAAAAATACTATCCATCGATATTGATGTCAGAAACTTAAATATTACTATTTGTTTTTTCAAATTCAAATATTTAAGTTATATCTAAAGCATATAATTAGTTATAAATGGAAGATAGTATTTAAATAGTGTAAATAAGATGTTATTGTCAATTTTATTATAATTTTAATTTACATAGAGACTTAATTATATTTATGGATACTAGTGGAAACATATATGTTATATGCTAATATTCACTTTTATTTTATTATAATTTTTTTATTAAACTATAAATAATTTTTAATTATTAAAATAAAAAATATTAACATACTATACATAATTTAATAAAAAAGTAATCATAAAAATTAAATCTTTATTAAGTTTAAATATGTTTGGAATCCTTAAATTTAAAGGCTTGATCGCGTTTAAAAATTTGATATACTTTACTTTTAAAACTTAAAAACAATGTATTCTTCTTAATCCATTTGAGCTAATATTTTTTATGTGTTAAAAGATGTTACATAGTGTATTTGAACTATTTATACTTTTGAGCTAAGCTTTTTTATGTGTTAAAAGATGTTTCACAAGGTATTTGAACTATTTATATTGTTTAATAAAGTAAAAAACATTAATGTCCTTGGATTAAAAGTTCTATATCATTTAGTTTTAAAATTTAGGAAACAAAAGTTTAGAACATGGACCAATTCTAAATTTGTGTGTAAGTTTATCATGAGTAATTATTTGAATTTAAAAAATATTATTAAAAAGATAAAATTGGAAAATGAACTTTTAATTATAGTAATTATTTGAATTTAAAAAAAAAAGGGTATAGAGCAAAAAGATAAATCCTCTTTACCAATGATATATATCATACAGATACACAAATTATTTTAACTTGTGTTGGATGGAGCATAGCTTATTTGCAAAAGTAGATATTTTCAAATTATGTTTCGTATGATGAAATATTAATTTATACTAATAACACATAATGAAAATATTGATAAATATTATTTAAAATTGATTTTATTAAAGAAGTTGAAACAGAAATAATTTTGAAATCACACTGAAATGTGTGGCCCCTCATCTGTAATGATTTCAAGAGTCGAGAGATAGTAACAATTTTGTCACTTACAAGAGAAAGATTCTATTTTTTTAGATAATTAAGAATTAGAAGATGTTAATCTTATAAAAACTAAAGTTTTAGAATGATAGAATCACCACCACCCTGCTAACCACAGAGAGAGCTTTGTACAACTTGCATTCTTTCATATCACCCCTTGTTTCTTGTTTATCGTGAAGCCAAACATTTTCCTTCTTGCTCTGCCTACGAGACAGAGAAAACAACTAGCACCTGGTCCTGTGCCAACCTTGTATTATGTGATTTCAGTTCTCTCTTTCATTTTGTCACTTTTTTGCTTCTGCTGCTTTTCCATTCCTTTCTTCACATCTGCAACCAAAACATGCATTTTTGGTCTTGGTAATGTAACCACCTTTTGTTTCTTTCACCATTATCACTTTTCTTGCTAAGCCATTCCTTGGACTGGTTTGATTGACTTGTTACTCTCAAAATCCTTCCGCTCACATTTCCACCACATGCATATCAAGCCATCTTAAAAGGGTATCTCTAAAGCTTTTGATCATTCTGGGTTACTCAATTATCCAGTGAAAGCTTAGAAAATCACCACTTTTCACTTCAACCAAGTGTTGTGAATTGTATCTCTCTTTTCAATCTTCACATCTTCAACAAAAGCAAAAGATCTTTCTTTTTTTGTTCAGATGATGTTTTCAGTGATGAGAATTCTTTGCTTGTTGCCTTTTCTGCTCACTTTGTGTCTGTCAAAATCTCTGCTCGTGGGTGGTGAGTTGCAGGAACAAACTTTACTACCTTCCATCAACCAAAATCTCAGAGTTCCAGGCTGGAATGCCAGCACCTCAGATTACTGCTCCTGGAAAGGTGTCATCTGTGGCAACCTCTCACTGGTGGAGAAGCTCACTCTCTCTAATCAGAATCTTGGAGGCAATGTAAGTTCAATTTCCAGGCTCAAAGCTTTGAAGTGGCTTGACCTTTCAAACAATAACTTTCAAGGGATGATTCCAGCTGCTTTTGGAAATTTATCCCATCTTGAATATCTTGACTTGTCTTCAAACAAGTTTGAAGGTTCAATTCCACCACAATTGGGAGGTCTCAAAAGCCTCAAATCATTGAACTTTTCCAATAACATGCTGGTGGGAGAGATACCTAAGGAACTTCAAGGCCTTGAGACTTTACAGGATTTTCAAATTTTCAACAATCATCTGAGTGGTTCCATACCCAACTGGGTTGAGCACTGGACCAATCTGAGAGTTTTTGCTGCTTATGAGAATCATTTCAATGGAAGGATTCCAGATGCTCTGGGATTCCTTTCTGAGCTTACAACACTGAACCTGCATTCAAACCACCTTGAAGGTCCTATACCAGGAAGCCTCTTTTCTGCATGGAAGCTAGAAGTTCTGATTCTCAGTCAGAACAACTTGAGTGGTGAAATTCCGGAGGAAATCGGGAACTGTCGAACTCTTGTCAGTGTTCGAATTGGAAACAATAATCTACAAGGTAATATTCCTAAGAGTGTTGGAAACCTTACTAGCCTTGCTTACTTTGAAGCTGATGATAATAATCTTTCTGGTGAGTTAGTATCAGAGTTTTCTCTGTGTTATAATCTCACCTTCTTGAACTTGGCTTCAAATGGATTTACTGGAACAATTTCACCAGAATTTGGAAAGCTTATGAACCTGCAGGTGTTGATGCTTTCTGAAAATCTCCTTCGTGGTGATATTCCAGAATCGATTCTTCAGATCAGAAGTCTTGAGATTCTTGACTTAAGCAATAACAGGTTCAATGGAACAATACCAAACGGAATCTGTGACATCGCTCAGTTGCAGAAGCTGCTGTTGGACAGGAATTTCATAAGAGGAGTGATCCCTCAGGAAATTGGAAGGTGTAGAGAACTTCTTGAATTGAAATTGGGGAGTAACAATCTGACAGGAACTATTCCCTCTCAGATTGGTCACATGCATAACTTGGAGATAGCCTTAAATTTGAGCTACAACCATCTTCAAGGACAATTGCCCCCAGAATTAGGAAGACTAATCAAACTTGGTTCTCTGGATATTTCCAACAATAATCTCACAGGTAATATCCCTGATACATTTATCGGGATGGTGGGCTTGATTGTCATTAACATGTCAAATAATCAGCTCAGTGGTAAATTGCCAAAGTGTGCATCATTCCTGCATAATCCTGCTTCAAGTTATTTGGGCAACAGAGGGCTTTGCGGGGAGCCATTGAACATTACATGTGAAGATATTCCCTATCGTTACATAGCTGTGGAAAACAATAATAAATTTACTTACGAAACCATAATGTATATATTTGGACCGTCTCTTCTGGCTTTTATGTTATTTGCTGCAGTTGTCTTGGTAAACAGAGTGTGTCAGAGGAAAGTAGAAAATGTTCCTGAGATAGAATGTGGTGAAACCATTAAAGAACCATCTATAATATCAGGAAAAGTTTTCGCTGACAATCTAAGAGAAGAAGTAGACCTTGAAGCGGTTGCTAAAGCAACTCTTGAAGAATCTAATAAGCTTAGCAGTGGCACTTTCAGTGCACTTTACAAGGCATTGATGCCCTCTGGGGTAGTCTTACTTGTAAGGAAAATAATCCCTATGGACATGACAATAATGCAGCGCCAGAGCAAGATCATTTCAGAGCTTCACAGGCTTATAAAACTGTCCCATGAACATGTAATGAAACCCGTTGGATATGTGATTTGTAGCGATGCTGCTCTTCTCATATATCAGTACATATCCTGTGGAACATTGGCTCAACTTCTTCATGAACCTGCAATGCAACCTGAATATCAGCTCGATTGGCCTGCTAGGTTCTCTATTGCAATGGGAATAGCAAAAGGTTTGGTTTTCCTTCATCAGAAGGCAATTATCCACCTTGACATTTCTTCTAGCAATATTCTTCTAGATGCAAATTTAGGGCCACTGATTGGGGACATCGAAATATCAAAGTTCTTAGATCAAACTAAAGGAAGTGCTAGTATTGTCCCATATGTTGGTTCTTTTGGTTACGTTCCACCAGGTATACTACTTATATACTGTTAATTATACTCATTTCTAACAAGGATTTGCAACTGATTTGAACAGTTTTGGCATGATGGTAATAACTATGTTGGTTGTTGTTTGGTGCAGAATATGCATACACAATGCGAGTGACAGCAGCTGGAAATATTTATAGCTTTGGTGTGATACTGCTGGAGATGGTAACTTCCAGAGCAGCATTTGATGAGGGTAATGGAGAAGGTGTAGACTTGGTGAAGTGGGTTCGTGAAGCTGGAGCAAGAGGTGAAAGTCCAGAGCAGATAATGGATGCAACGCTTAGCTCAGTGTGCGATGAATGGAGGAAAGAAATGCTTGATACTCTGAAAGTGGCCTTCTTCTGCACTCACATCAGGCCAAAAAACCGACCAAATATCAACAACGTTGTGGGAATGCTTCGAGCAATAAGGAACCAAATTGATTTCTGTGTCGATTGATCTACCATGCAGTGAAGAGTAAGAATAAACCTTAATAAAGTGGTGTGCTTTTTTTTCAGTTGTTTCGAATAAAAATTAGAAAAATAGAGAACTTTGTTTTGCTTATTTTGAGTTTGAACTTGAAGGGAGAAAGTGGAAAATCCTATTCTGTGTAATCAGTTTCATATCTGAGATGACAGAATGGATTGTGTTTAGCTTTCTAGAATAAGAGGTTTGAGTCATTCAAGCACTGTTTTGGGTTCTGTATGAGATGCATTGCATCCATTTGACTTTATATTTACTTGAATGTCATGTTATTGCCTTTACGATGTTTTTTCTTCTTTATCCCATTAGTTTTAAAATGTCCATTTTGTTTTTAATTAATCTGATTTTTGAATTATCTGTTCTAGGAATCTTCTTCAACAATGTTTCTTGAAATTTTTAAAATATGCCTTTTGAAATAGAAATTTTAGAATAAAATTTTTGAAACATGTTTTTCTAAAACACATGAAGTGCATTTTGAAACGTGCATTTCAGAATAGTATGATTAGAATAACATTTTTTGGAATATATATGTATGATACCTTCTAGAATGAGATTTTTGAAACAAACTTCCTACAATAAACTTTTCGCAAAACATGAAATGCACAAGTTTTTCATAACAAAATTTTTTAAACGAGCTTTTCAGAACATATCTAATATTTTTAGGAACGATTTTTCCAAAACGAACTTATTTTGACAGAGGTAAAATGATGCAGCGAGGAGGATACTTTAGCCTTTTGGTCTTAATATAGGAGTCCAATTAGTAATCATTCGGTGCAATACAAAACTGGGAAATAACCATTCGACTTTTACTTCCTACACCCGTACAATTTCTTTACACAGTCTTCACTATGGAAATTATGATTCTGCCCTTCCGAATTACATATTTTGAAAACTTTCCAGAACGAACTTTTCTGGATTTTTTGAACGAAATTCCTGTTTTTGAAAACATAATTTTTAGAATACAATTTCGAGAACATATTTCATATGTTCTTGAATAAATTTTCGAAATGGAATTTTTGAAGAAAACTTTCCGAAACTCTTAAAATACTTTTCGGAATCGGAATACACACGCATACATGTGTTCTTATAAAGATCAATTTGAAGTAGGGAGTGGATGGATGAATAAAATTGATCTAACAGTAAAATTTATGATTTTTTTTTTAAAAGATTGGAGGTGAAAATGAGTGAATTTTAAAATAAAATTTGGGAGTGATTTTACATATGTGATAGATTAAAAAAGAGTTTAACATATAAAAATATAAGATTATCAAATTATTTTTAATATTAAAAGTAATATAGAATGCTTTTTATATTAGTCAGAGTTATTATTTTTTAAATATGTTAATAAATAATATTGGACAAAAAATTATTTATTATAATAAGTAAATAATTCAATTTATTTGGTATAAAAATAAAAAATAAATTTTTATATATTCAATATTATTATGGTAAATAATGTATTAACATGGTGTATTAATTTTTATTTTACTAATAAATTTAAAAGATATGCTATTTTTATTAAACAAATTTTGGATGATAGAATCGTGTGTCATCCTTGTCTTAGAGAACTATAAACGATAAACATTTTCTCTATTCACTAATCAATTGGAGATCGATGCATTCAAATCTAAATGCTTGCTGAAAATTCTATTGCTTCGTTCTTGACTACAAACTAAGTTCCTTCTCTATTCAACTTCGAATAGACCCAAAACAGTGGAATTGGTTCGACGAACAACATAATTGATTTCAATGCATGTTGAAATCGATTCCATTCACATTTGATAGTCACGTTCTTTTGAATAGAGTTTTCTATAATACTTTAAATACATTTCGGAAATAAACTTTCTCAAATGAATTTTATTTTATTTTTATACATTTCCTCTCTTCTTTTTCCTTTTCTCACCTTTTTTCTGCTTTTGCAGTACGGCAGTGCTGCAAAAATAAAGAATGTTTAAGTCTTTTTCCAATATTGTAGTGGTGCAGGAAGGCATTAACATAATTCTTTTATCCCAGCCCACCGTAAGCCTTTTCAGGCTTATCCACCAATACCATACATATTCTAGTATGCTTGCCAAAAAAAATTATTTATTTTATAAAATTAATTTAAATAGGCAAATTTAGTTGAATGGTAAAAGATAATAATAATCTATTCTAAATTTAGTTTAAATATTAATTTTTTATTAACATTAGAGAAATTAAATTTATAAAATAAACTAACCATAAGAACTACAAATATTTTATTTTTTTAATATTTAAAAGAATATACAGTGATAATTTTAAATAAAAGTTAAATATATATATATATATATTTTTTTTTTCTTAAATGGAAAGCATCTAAGATAGTTCATCTGGCTATATCATCTTTATGAGAGTTATTTTTCTATATATTTATTTCTTTTTGTACCAAAATGTGATAGTATAGTTCTTGATCTCTTTGAAAAAATTAAAAAGGAAATTGAGGAATTATTTGCATATTTAATGTAACTCAAAGTGATTTATGTACTAAATTATAAATTATTTATTTGTGGAAACCTTAAAAAAACCCTCTTTCACTTAAATCATATTTTATTTATTTAATATTATTTTGGTCAAACTTAGGATTTTAACTGGTCTTCTTCTAGGAAAAAAATATATCTTAACAAATAAATAACCCTTAGGAATAAGTGAAAGACAACTTTTAAAAACTACTACAATTATTTCTTTGATGAAAAAAACTACAGTTGTATTTCAAAAAGTTTTTTTTCCCCCTACTTGCCTTCTAAACCAAATATTATACTAATAAAAGTTTAACATATGGAGCTCTATAAAAATGTCAGTCCAAAAAGTGACATAAATTAAAGAATCTTTACATCGTAGCCAGAAAATAAGTTTGTTAATTTGAGTTAGTGAGTTGGCCCAAGGTGTACCTTGTATTTCTTATCTGTGTTGTTTGTCGTATAATGCATAGTTTGTGTTGCCCTTTTCAGAGTTAATCTCATTTGGTTGCGAGTGCCACTGGGTTAATCTTTGAATTTTCAGTCCAAGTTCCTTTGACAAAAATAAAACAAAGGTTCATGTAAATCGATATTTCAGGGGAAAGAAACTCTAAAATCTTTTGTGTGATCTCTCTTCTATATTTCATTCCTTCTTCTTTGAGCTCCATCAACAATACAACCTGACATAACAAAACCAGCAGAATCAATGAGAATCAGCTTATACAACTCTCCTAGTATCTTTGTTAAGTTACTCTAATAACTTGTATTATATTATTTGACTAACTTCTTTGAAACTGTTTTGGTACACGAATTTGTTTTAGTAAGTTCCAGATTTTTTCATGAATTACTTAATAGTTTATAATGAATTACCTTATAAAACACTAACTTTTTTTTTCCCATTTTTATCCTAATTAATTTATTTGAAATATCATTTTAACTCAGAACTATAAAATTAATATCTCAAAAAACTAAACATCTCATATTATATCTATCAGCTATTTCATTAATTACTGATAATATTTCAATTCATTTACATGTAAATATTTAACTATTTAGTTTCCAAGTTCTTGCTTGTAAGCTTCAACTAGCTTAACAATTAGCTTTTACCAAACACACACCCTAGATTATGGACACAGAAAATTTTGTTAATGGGAATTACTCTCTTCACATGATAAAAGGAAGTTAAAAAAAAGGGGGTATGTAGGTACAGAGTGAGGTCCGCCACTGCTTCCACAAAATGAGTTTGAACAGAAATTCGAGAATATGCTTTTTCATTCTAATTTCTAAACGAGAAATTCGATATTTCGAAAATTCTGGCCAGTCCCAAGAAAGGTTAGTCTGAAAAAAATGTACATCACTATCGATTGAATTAATCTTGCAAATTCCTGCCAAATTACTGGCCTTTCCCGAAGCTAACAGTATCCATTGAAGAGGTCAGTGTCAAAACATTAAAAATAATTGAGTAAGCAAATGAATCTGTCAGCCAATCCTGTGGCATAGATACAAATAAGTAAAGAAACATCTTCAAATTCATATTCACACTTTGATTATGAGGTTTAATTTTGATATATATGCTACGAGTGTAAGGATTTGTATCCTATCAGTCAAGACTTTTAAAGTAACTATGACAGGAGTCAACAATTTTCAATTATATGTGATCCATGATTGTATGACAATGTTTACACTCTAAAATGTATTCAAATTCAATTCATGTTTACAAAACTATTCATCCATTCTATTTATTGCATAAAAAAAGTGCATTTTCTTCTCGGTGTAATTCATTCAATAAAAAATATCAACTCTCCATACCTTATGATCTAGAATTGCCACCATGATCCCTCTCAACATGTTCCACAAGGGCAACAGGATCCTGAAATCCTCTGCTACACTTAGGGCAAGCATCAATTGCAACCTTTGGTCCAGATCGGTTGCCACTCCTTTCATGAACTTTTTGCACATGGTCCACCAAAGCAGTAACAGAGGAAAACTTGGCACCACACTGAGGGCATTGCTCCACTTGACCACTACTCTGGCTAGCTCCCACCCCACCTGATGCTTTCCACCAGCCTTGGTTAGCTTCACTCAACTTCGACACACCAGCCTCTGCTGATGATCGAATGTTAGAAACTGCATTAAGAAAGCCCGTAGACCATCTAGATGATGCAGATGAACTTGGCTGTGGTTTGGACTCCTGTTTTTTACTCACATTCAAAAGATTCCTGAATGAAAAACTTGTTTCCATTTTTCTGGGACCAGGACATTTATGATCAGGTCCAAACCGATGCTTTAAACAATGGTCTACCATGCAGTCCCTGCACTTAATTGTGTTTGAGAATCCTAATATCTCTCTGCATCCTGGGACAGGGCATTTTTTCTTCTTCGTGACTTTCTCATAGTTCGATGGGTCACAGTCAGTGTTGACATGATTCTCCCAAGTTATATTTGCATCTTGATCAGGAACTAAACGAACTCCTTTAGCGCAAAGTGGACATACAACTACAGTTACATCTTGCTTGTCTGCTTTTGGACACTGATGTTTAATATAACCTCTGTGCTCCAAACAATACACCTGCAAAGATTTTGCTGATAAGTTTGATCAAACAATAAGCTCTTAAAACTAGCACAGGTGGAATAATAATCAATAATTCCACACTCAGATAAATTCCCAGAACGTCACCAGACAAAATCAATAATCAGAACAGTGTTTTATGCATGAACCCCAAAGTTTATGTGCTACTCAGAACCAAAGAAAAATTAATACTTAACCAAACAAAACAGAAAATTGCAGTAGCAGAATTTACTCAAAACTGACTTTTGAGGTGCGCAAATGTTTTAAGCTTAGTTCAAATTTAGAAGTTTAAAATATGATTGTGAAATTCAAGAGTAGCCTAAACTCATGGAACTACTTCAGAATTGACTTTTGAGTCTACATAATGCAAGAAATAATATTCATACACAACCTATTGATAACATAAATGCATAACATAATACTTTCAACCAAACCAAGGTAATCTTATCAAATCATGAATCATGAAGCTAATTTTTGAACTGAGAATCATAACAGATCGTACCGATGATGTGCAGTGTCCATTAATTTAAAACAGACATAAATAAAACAGCTTGAGCAACCGTCTTATAGAGCAAAATTATTAGTTCTTAGTTATATCTGAGTTTATAAATCCTTTATTTTAGAAAAATAGAACAAATTAAATGACTAAATAACTTACATTGAATGAGTGGGAGAGAAACATAAGTAGTCGAACAATAAAATTAGATAAGTTTAGAAGTGTTCCATCAATTCATTTTCATTTAACAATTTAAGTTTATAGGACTTTCAATTTTTTTTCATGAGAATTGGTGGAAAAAGAACAAATCGAATGATTTATATCAATGATATGAGTTTGAACAGATTCATTCATGAATAGCAAGATTTTTTATAACTATGCTTTTAACACAACAATAATTCAGCATTTCAGCTCCACAATAAAACAAAGTATCCCACTACAATAATAAAGTTTAGTAGTACTATAGTATTAAACTAAACTATCTAAATGATTGAATCATACATACATTCATAAAAACACAAATTTCTATGGGGAAAACATTTTAAAAAAAGAGTTAATTTCTTAAAATAACTTGATCCCAATAAAATGTCAACATTAGCTTCAAAAACAATGTATGGTTCATATAAAGCATTGTCACAATGTGGTCAATAAGAGCTGATTGCTTTGATTTTAAACTTATTGACTCAGTTCTTGACTCAAGTGTTTATACAACCTTAACGAGTATTATACCTAAGTTTACCAAATAAAAAACTTTAATAGTGAGTTGAGTTAGCTCATTTTCTCTAGCTAATTGTAATCTTACAAGGATCTACGAGTTAACTCAAGAGTTCAATAAAAATTGTTAAAAAGTTTATAATACCCATTTTCACACAAACATATACATGATGGTATTTTTTTTAGTGGAATTTGAGGGTCACGGAAATAAAAATAAGAACAATACTAAGAAGCAATTCCTTATAGTGCTATTAGTGCTATTCTCCAGTTATAATTGAAGTTGACCCCACAATAACGGTTGGCATTGGTTAAAACTTCTATTTAAAACCCAAAAATCCCCCTGAAACTAAGTCTTATCCTACAACTAACCATAAGCTGCAATAATAAGGAGCCAACCATTCCCACCTCTTTGGTCTCCCGCTCTATAACATCTTTACCACTTTTCCCGTAGTTTATAACTACTTTTACTGCAACTCCTAATTCTGGAAGCAACTTCCTCTGCACATTTCTTGAATTGTTTCAAGTCTGCACACTTGTACAACTAGCCAACTTCCCATCCCTACTTCAACATAAAATTAAAAACAAGTCCATCCTTTCATAGCTTTTCATCACAAAAGCAACTCATCATCTCATCACCATAATTCTTTAAAAATTAAATTGGTCAATATAAGAAAATAGAGTTTCGCTCAATTAGGTACAGATTATGCCAGCAAAGAAAAATGGCATTATGGATCAGATCAAAAGTTAGTTTAGAGAATAACAGTATTAAAATAAATTGGAAGAAAGACATACCCAGATGAATAGTCCAAGTTTGTTCTCATAGTTCATGTAATACAAGTACTAAATAAAATTACAGCATTAGGAGTAAATCATTTGAAAAAAATCACTTTTTTGGGGAAAACAGAGATAGAGAAAGGGAAGAACCTGGTGGCAGCGATCACAGGTAAAGGGCAAAAAATCGATCTGCTTGCAATCAGAGACCGAACAGTGCTTTCCCAGATCTGGGAATTCGGGAGTTCCCATCCAACACACTTGCAAACACAACTCAAATGAAGATGAAAATGAAATTGTTGAAATTGAAATTGAAATTGAGCAGAGAATGAAGGTAGGTGGGAAGAGAAAGGGAAAAGAAAGAGTCTTCCTAGGCTGACCTTGACCCTTCCCAAAACCCATCTAATTCCATTCTGAACTATTTATATATTTATCTATTTTTTCTTTTATTATAATAAATTATATATATATATATATATATATATATATATATATTCTTCTTTTATTATTTACAAATTGGCTTAAATATTCACTTATAGTTTTTATAATTTCATTAAATTATAATCTTCCTCCTTTTAAAAATTCAATTTTGTATTCATCTTTTGAAATTAAATGGTTTTATTCAGTTATAAACATATTATTCGATCATAAATAATATCAATGTATCAACATAATAACATATAACTATTATTAAATGACAATCTAATGAAATGATTAATTTAAAAGTATTAGACTATGGAATGTGTAATTAAACTTTTATAAAAATCCAAATTATATATTAATGAAAGTACTGGAGCTTTCAAATTTATCTTATTTTATTATTAGATTTTAAATTTATTTTACTTTATAATTTGTTAACTGTATAAAAGTGTGCTCATGCATAGAAAGAATTAAAATAGTTCCAGGAAGTTAAAGAAACGTTTCTCTGAAAAATTTTAAACATAAAATTGTTATTTTTTTTAAGTGTTTAATGACGTGTTGATTAAATTATGAAATGATGGTGATGAATTTTTATATATTCCAAACACGTTAGCCTATTCATCGAGTGTATTTTCAACACGTTAACGTTTTATTATGTGTTTAATTTCTCACCATATGAGGAACTTTTACATTATTATCAAAAAATATATTAGGCAAAGTGGAACAACTGAAAATTAATTTTAAATAAGAATTTT
Source organism: Vigna angularis (assembly GCF_016808095.1). Classification (NCBI taxonomy): domain Eukaryota; kingdom Viridiplantae; phylum Streptophyta; class Magnoliopsida; order Fabales; family Fabaceae; genus Vigna; species Vigna angularis. The sequence goes on from NC_068972.1 coordinate 38,322,933, forward strand.
CTGACCTTTTTCAATCAATAAAATCAAAATTGAATCATAGTTAATACCATGATTTTATGATTATAATTGTAAAATTGATCAAAAAATAATTATGCATAATAATTTATAATTAATTAATAAAACTTGAGGTGGATAATATGGGAGACATTCTAACTCTTATTGTTAACAAATATAAATTAGATAAAAAAAATTATCCAAAATAAGTTATAGGATTTGATATTGTACTATAAATTAATAGTATTAATTGACATTAGGTGACTTAATAATAAGAAGTTTTTAAAATTGTTCTTTAATATCAAATTAATGAAAGGTAGAAAGTGTTAGTTATCATCAATCATATTTTATTAGACAAGAAAATAAAATAAAAAAACATGAAACAAAAAATAACCAAAAACAAATTAGAACAAATGACTAAAATCAAATCAAAACAACATGTGGAGCACACAAAATGTTCTATATTAACTCTTTACCATTAATTATAGCTAGTTCATTGTTGTAAATAAAAGTAGTAAGTAAGATGGTAATGGATACCATTTTAGTTAATGTAATTCAATTATTTTATGTATTGATTGAATTAACTAATCTATTTATTATTTTAAATAACTAAGATAATTACGTACATTTACTTTTGTATCTTTTTAAATTTTAATTAGCGTGAGCAATAATTTTATATATATTAGCACTAAAAAAATTATTAAATAAAAACTAATTTAAAGATAAAAAATAATTAATCATTGATTAAATTATACATTATTTTATAAATTAAAAATTTTGATACTCAAAATAATCTCGATTATTAATAAAAAAATTATAATTGATATAAGAATAAAATTAATCTTTAACATTAACCATCAACTTACTTACATATTACTAAATTTTAAATTAGTCTCTAATTAATAATAAAGATAAATTATTATTAACTTATTTTCTTTGAATCATGATTGAATGTTGAATCAAATTTTGGCGCGAAAGGTTGCATATATCTCCCCGTACATAATACATAGAAACAGAGTGATAAACAAAATATTGATAACACTAAATCTTATTAATAAATAGCTAAAATTAAAACACATGTGTAGTTTGAAATATTTAAATCCTAACTTTGTGTGTGTGTATAATTTTGAAAGCTATAAAGTAAAATATGATATCATAAATTTTATTTATGGAACATAGAAGAAATGATGAGAATGAATAGTGGCTATGATAGAAATATGATTGTTGGCTGCTATACAAATGAATTAGCCTTATTATTGTGTGCAACAATGTTGCATTATTTGGAAGTGTGTTTGGTGTATCTATGGGCATTGAGGGTTAACATCTCCTCTGTAGGACAATTGAACACTGTTGCATGAAGCTTTGGCCCCTTCTCCATCTTCACGTTCAAGCTCTACGTTCTGCAACACTATCCCTTTGCATGGAAACTTCTCGCTGCACTCAAATTGCACACCCACATCAGAAGCACTTGTGCCTTTTATGTTTTCGTATAACACATTCCTAATCTGAACTGCAGATTTCTGCAACAACATAACCTAAGAATTAGGTCAAAGTTGTAGGTTTTTTTTCTCTTTAAATTAAAGACTGAAATCACAGAAAACAAAATTCAAAACTAAGACATAAAATGCTTGCTTAAGGTACAATGTCATTTAAAATAATGATTCAAATTCACTCATGATTACACGAATGGGTGAAAAATTTTAGAGAATCTGAATTATTTACTTGTTTTTTGCATGGTGTGGCTTGATCACAGTAATTTTGATCTATTATTATGGGATTCGTTACTTTGTCCATTTCAATGTTCTGAAACTTGATGTTGCTTGCACTTCCTGAACCTCCCTGCATGCATGCACGTACATAATAAATTAACCAAAATATATATACATATATATACTCACTACAGTAAAATGGTTCTTCAAATATCAAATTACCTGCCATGTTTTAATTCTTACTCCATTTGTAGTTCCATAAAATTTAGCTCCGTTTACCATTACTCCTGAAACAAAATCCTTGGATTTCGCAGACCCTAAGCTTCCGATGCTGATATCATTATTGCAAAAGAAGTCACATTTTAATTAATCATTTCAATAAAGAGTTCTAGAAAAAAAAATTACCCCATTCAAACTTTTTATACATTAATTTGCTTGATAAGTTTTATAAAAAAGGTTATCAAAACTTCTTTTTTAATTCGTCTCAGTTATGGAATACAGAAGATCGATGATTATGTTGTTGAACGTACCTGATACCATGGCCTGGTCCGCAGGTTATTTTTGTGGCTAGCACATTCATGGTTCCACTTTCTATTGATATACAATCATCACCTGCAAGAGTTGAAACCGAAAGAGATTTAGAAACTTAAAGAAATTCAATGCTTTATCAGTTTTATTATTTTGAAACATGTAGATTAAGAATACCAGTTCCTATAACTGTGTTCGAGATTTGTATGTTTTGAGTGTTTGTGATGTGAATTCCATCAGTGTTTGGGCTGTCCTCAGGTGCTGTCACAGTGAGACCAGAAGCAATAACATTCTTAGATTCTTCGAAGGACACATGCATCTGTTGGCCATTCTTTATTGTCAAATCCTCAACTGTTAAGTAGTTGCACTGGTAGAAAGTCAACGCCTGCAAAGATACAAAACAATTGTTATATTTGAAGGTTGCACCAGGGAATTAATGGATCTTCTTCTGTCACATTCCACCTTTGATATATTATTTTTTTTTCCTTCTAAACAATTCTGCAATTTTATATAATATTAAATTTTCTTTAATCATACAAATAATTTATTATTGGAAATAATAACTAATACTTTCCACAAAAATGTATATATAATACTAATAACAATAATGAGCTAGATATATATGGTACTAACTCTGATTTTATATATAAAATTCCTTTAATTGGCTACATTAAATTTATTATCTCCTAGTGAGTTTTTCCTATCCTCATGAAAGAGAGAGGGTTGTCAAAGAAATTAAATTATCATAATATTGTTTATTGACTAGAAAATGCAGAGTGTTTTTTTTTGTGTAAAAATATTGGTGATAAATAATTGTTTTAAAAAGGATTAATCAAATAATCTTTACGTAGACACCATTAATATTTCAATCAAAGAAGTTGTTGTATATATTTTAAAAAAGAAATTATATACACTTTCTTTATTTAAACTTCTTGAACCCTTTAAAATATGTTTAAAAATAAAATCATAACATAACTCTAAATAATATCTAAAATATTTTAACACTTAAAATTTTGAACATGGAAGATCCATTCTCATAAATTTCAATCCAAATTGAGAGAGCAATACATACCGTAGGGGCCTTCTTGCAAGGCTGCAAATGGAAAAACACAGAAGAATAGTTAGCTTTTGAATATGATATATGAATCAAAGATAACAATATTGTAATATAATATCTTACAAGCTTAGGGTTCTTTTTGCATGAGTTTTGCCACCATATGTTTCCATTTCCATCGATGGTTCCACCACCATTAACTGATAGTTTCTGAACACTGTCGAACATAAGCCAGTGTGTGCGGTCTTCACTGTAATCTGATGGATTATCTGATGCTACAAGGGTTCCAGAGATCTGATTAAAAAAAGAAAAGAAAAAGAGATCATCGTACCTTATAATTAATCTATGTTACTCTGTTGCAGATATTTTTTACATATAATAATTGTAATGCTTTTAAGAATGTTTGGAACTGCAAAGTTGAATCTGTGGCTTTCTAACCTGTACTGCGATGTTGGATTTGCAAGGGCCAGAAAATGTGATTGGCTTGAGTAGATAATTTTTCTGCGGCACCACAAAAACTGCTCCCGCATATGAACATGCTACTTCCCAAGCTTTCTTGAATGCCTGAAGCAACCAACCCATATAATCCAAAATTAATACTTCAAATATTCACTTAGATAACACGTCACTAAATTTACGACATTATGTCTATCGTATAGAAAACAAACATAAGAAAATGTACGATAACATCTTTTAAATAAATGATAATCTATAAGAGATAAACATAAAAGAGAATTTTACGTCCGAGTCTCACCAGTTTGAGATAAATTTACTTATATTGAAAAAACTTAATTTGTACTATCTAATTGTCCTAATTTCATTTCAAAAAATACATCTTTTCCTTAAACTTTATGTATAAAATTAAAAGAAAGTCGTTGAAAATAAAACTCCAATTAAATTATTTTGAAAGTAAGATATACTTAATTGATATTACTAAATATTTGACTCAGACACAGTAAATTAATATCGTTTACCATCAGAAGATATTAATTAAATCACTAAGCACGAATTTGTTAGATGATAATTAAACTACTATATGCTACAATATTGTAATTTATCTTCACCGTTATCATTAATAATAGAATATATATATATATATATATATATATATCTATATATATTATCCTGACTTGGTCTCCACAGTTTTACCTTTTTTTTTCAATCTTTTGAGTTGTTATGACATACTATATCACTATTTTATTTCTAACCTTCCATATTAGTTACATTGATTGAAAAAACTCATCAACATATACATGTGCAAAACATGCAAAAAGACATAGAATATGTTGTCATACTTACGAAGTTCGACAATAAATATATATTTTTTGGTGAAACTATATATTACGAAGTGTGAGTTTAGAACATGAATGTGACAAGAATTTGTGAGGTGAGAATATTTACCAGAGTGTCATCACTTTTACCATCTCCTCGAGCTCCATAATCATTGACGTTAACCATTTTAAGGGAAGAAGAAATGTGACCCAATTTGCCAAAACTCTTAAAGTTGAAAACATTTGTACTCTGCATGATGAAGTTCTTGTCTTTAGGAGAACCCTCATGAAATAACCTAAGTGGGTCCTCTGGCACTGTGCTATGAGCAAAAGAAACCAACATGGCAACAAGAAACAAAAGGAGGTGGTGTTGTCTTGGGAGGGCCATTGTTTCTTCAATTTCCCTTTGTGTGAAAGTGAGAATAGATGGTATCTTGAATAATGGTGTTGAAAGAAGTTTCATGAAAATGGCTATGGCTGATATCCAAGTTGGTGAGGAATTGATTAGAAGTTTGTGTATTTATAGAGAAATAAATGGAGATGATTAGGTTTTTTTTCTTACATATAAGGATATGTTACGGTATGGGAAGCTAGGGTATGAGTGATTGAGACGAAAGAATCACTAGGGTTCGATGACTTTAATTTGCTCCATACATGCTTGTTTCCACAAAGTTTACCAATGTGTCAGTTCATTTATGTGATATGTATGTCTAATATGACCTAAATATTAATGATAAGTAAATATCATTACTACGTAACTACGTATATGTATCAATTAGCTCTAGACACAATTTTAAGTTGGTTTAATTAACTTGAAATTAAGGATTGAAATACTTGACCTAGTTTTCGATAGGCTTCTCATTCATATATAGGCTTTCTATGAATTTCATCAAGTACATGTTTAGAAATCTTCTTTATCTAGTAAAAAAAATAGAAGAAATGATTTTTTTTTATAAATTAAAATTAATTTATGTGTACGATAATTGGAATAACAAGTCATAATTGTTTTAAGTTATTTTTTTTAGTTTACTTATGAATTAATATTGGAAAAAAGAAATATTGAGAGACTTCTTAAAGATACGTTTACCACTTATGTTAGGATTGAGCTTTAAGTTTTTCCTCACGTACAAATTGAACTATATTATTTGAACTAAGTTACCTTCCATTTATATATGTGTTTTAGGTGCAATCAATGGAAATAGGTTATAATGGGTGTGTTTGCATAGAAGTTGGGAGGGGGAAAGGTTTATAAGAGGTGTGTTTAATTTTAATACTCATTCTCATTTATGTGAAAGTTTTTATAAACTTATATTGCTAACTCCTTATCTTATTTTAATGTTTACAATTGCAATTTATACATATATTTTAGACAATTAATTTATATATTAAGTTATTAGTTATATTTTAATTCTCGATAAACATAATTTACACAAAGTGTGACATTCCAATTATATAGAAAAACATATATAATAAAGACGTTATCATGCATAATATAGAAAAGCAGTGAAGAGTAATTAGGATTACAGTCATTCTCAAAATAGCTATAGAATTTAAACTTTAACAAAAGAGGTCTAAACTGTAAACTTAAAGAGGAAAAATATTTCAGAATATCATCAAATCAAATGACTAAGAAACCCCTAGGAAGCCTAAACTGCAGCATTGTCGTCTTCCAAAGTTGTCTCCAAAGAAACTTCCTCGCCATCTGCTCTCATCCAAGTGGATGATCATCGCAAAAGGAATAATACACAAACAACACAAACAAGCAAGGGTGAGTTAGGTATAAGAAGCATGTTATACAGTCACACACAGTATGCATAGTTCACTCTAAACATGGTAAATGACATTACAAGACTTGTTGCATTATAAACCGACTCGTCCGGACTAAAATGATTGTCGAGCTATGGCGAGTTATGCACTCGTGTTGGCCTCTACTGCTTTGCAAAGTCATTGCAAATGGGTTCCACCCTACCATACTCACGAGGTTAGTCCGTTCCGCGCCCTGGAGCATACTAGAAGCCTCCAAGACTAGAACCTCCTGCTACTACTCACCACATGATTCAATCCTCTCTACTTGAGAATGATTGATCATTGTAGTTTCAGGAAAACCCACAAGACTGAGCTGTCATGCAATCATTCTACACACTACTAGGACACCACCATGTATCCTCTCCTTGAGAATCATGGAATTACGTCCATGAACCATACTTGTTACACTTACGCCAATCACAACTTTGTTTCATACATACTTTTAAACTATAATTCACACACAATACAACATACCCTCAATCATGTTGCAAAATCAAGCCACCCAAATCAGTTATATAGACATACATACATCCTGGTAGTCAAACAACATCAAACAGCTCAAACAGATGAGGAAAAATGCGAAACTCACTGAACCAGGTCGCACAGCGCACTAGGGTGCAAGGCAAGATAGCAAAAATTCGCACAGCGCACCACCCTTGGTGCGTTGAGCGAATTTTCCTGAAGAGGGAGCCTTTCAGCTAAAATTCGCATAGCGCACAGGGTGCGCTATACGACTATGCATAATCTGCAAAACGAAATTCTGCAAATTTCAAGCACTTAACACCCCAGAACTCGTTCTATACCTCTTCCTTAACTTCTAATGATCCTATGTCGTAGTATAAGCCTAATTAAACTTGTCTATTTGATTATAAACATTATTAACATGATTCTAAAGTGATCAATACCCAACTTTTAACTTAAAACTCCGATTTCATTAACCCAAGAACCCAATTTCAATTCTACCATTTTGAATATGACTTTACTCAGTCTTATGACCCTAACCAGTTCTAATTGACTCACCCAAGCTAGCCAAACTGCCCAATTGCACTCAAGACCACCTATGCTCAAATTTACTACCTCACTTCCCTCACAGTAACCTAAAACAGTACTTGTGCACCTACTTACTATCCATATAAACGATATTACAGAATTCTTACTCCAAACCTCTCCAATAAAATTAAGTATAGCCAACAAACTCATCAAAGTCAAATAATAATCTGCACACCATGGTTACACAAATTTCACATTTTCAACAAATACAACTCAACATGCTCACCACCAAAAATATAGTATAACAGTAAGACAATTCACAATTTATCAAACATGCACATCATACAGCTCCTAAAAAAAATATAACTAGCTCCCCTTACCTGGGTTTCTCCAAGCACAACTAATTGAAACTGTCCTAACAGTACCATTTACAGCACGAGAACTCAACCTGACCCTACAAACCACCAAAGTGGTGACAGCAACAGCTCTTAGAGCTTGATTTGACAGAAAATATGAAGACGAAACCCCACTAGCAACATGCAACCAGTAACGTTGCATGCCCTAGGCTCCAGAAACAGCGAAGGAAAGGGGAAAATCACTTACCGGTCCAAACGAAAATATGATCGGGTCAAAAGGAAACCTTCGGTGTGGTGAACGCCTGAGCACTTTCAAATCTAAGATTGAATGATTCAGTGAATGGAAATTTTTAGAGAGAAGACAGAGAGAATTTAGGGCAAAAGAGTTTTAGAGAGAGAGCTCTCAAGCAACTGAATCAGACTTCTGAGAAGTCTTTCCTAAGACTAAGTTGTTCTTGGTTTGATGGGTCTGGCTGCCTCACATAAGGCCCAATGACTCCTTTATTTTCTTAGAAGCCCTCACACAAAGTACTTTTGAATAATTGATCTGATTAATTACAAAATCAATATAAAATAACAATGAGTTAATGTTAAAATTATGATACAAACTATTATGAAATTAAGGTTTAATTGAAATAAATATTATAAAAAATAAGAATAAAAATGCTTAGTTGATATTAGTCTTATTTATTTTTTCGCATTTATATTTATTTAAATTAATATTGGTTAAGTTGACACTAATTTTATTTATTTTATTATTTATTTAATAAGCTAGTATTGACTAAAATAATTTTTTAATATTTATTTATGTTAGTGTTGATTAAATTGACGCTAATTAATCTATATGTTATCATTTGTATGTATTGATGTCAATAAAAATGAACAATATAAATTATTTTTAAATTAAAGGTTTTTATGACAAATTTTTTCATTCACACATTTTTTTTTCTTTTATTCTCTATAATTTTCTCTCTCACTTTCTATATAAAATCTTTTATACTCATTTTTTTATTCAGACACATCTCTTTTGTTTATATTTATCTTCTTCATTCAACTCATTTTCTTTATTCATACTCATTCCTTCGTTCATTATAATTTATTTTTCATTTTTATTTTATTTAGTTAAAGATAGAGACTTTGTACGACAAACTTTTTTTCTTAAATTATTGTCATTAATAAGCGTAAACTAAATTAATACTAAAAATAAATTTCACTTAGAAATGATTTGGAAGACAACAAATTAAATAATTTTTAAAATAAACAATAATTAATATTAGCTATGCTAATGTATTTTAATAAAAAAATAATTATTGAGGAATTAATGTTGACTTATTAGAGGCACTTTTAAAAAATCTATACTAATAAATTAACATATTGATAGAAGAAACCTTTTGTGTTGTACAAGCCTCATAAAATAAAATTAAGTTTCTCCCTTAACAATGTAATATAAAGGCTAGTCTAATATAGTATAAGGAACATTATCTTGCAAGTTCAGAAAGTAAACAGAAAAAACAAAATATAATAAACAACTAGTTAAATGTAATATGTTAAACTTAAACTAAAAGACATAAAATCACCCATTCTAACCATTCTAACCTCACCCAAATCAATGCAACTCTCAAGACCTTCTTCAACAGCTTCAGGTCTACCAAAAAGACCGTCAACAACATAAAATCACGATAGTTCAATAGGTCGACAGAGTATCCAATCTTGACATCTAACAACCTGGTAATAACTTAGTTGTAAATCCTAAAACTTCCAAAGAGTCACAAATCTAAACTAAAACTAAAAAATAAAGAAAACAAAAATGTTAAAAAGATTGTAATAAGCTTCAATATGAGAATATAAAAATTAAGTTATCACATATATGATTTTAGAGTTCTTTGTGAATGAAATGCAAATCCAACACTATTAGATAATTAGCATAAACTTGAGGTCAATGTTAAATATCTATTTTTTTAATATTAATTTATTTAAAAAATTTGGACCAAAACTTAAATTAAATTTATGATAATTAAAATTTAAAAGTTTTAAAATAAAAATTGTGTATGTTTTATAGGAAAAGGTTAAAAAAAATTACAAATAAAATAAAAAGGAAAATAAGTGTATAGAAAATATGAATATCATTTTATCATTAAAATATAAAAGAGATAAATTTCTACTTTAAAGGTACATATATCTTTTAAGAGGAGGTAAGCAGAAATTTTCTCTTTTAGTTGTCCTTTTCTTATCTTTTTTTTTTCTTAAAGTAATATGTTAGAAAAACGACAAGGAGAGGAATACGACATACAAAAGACATAGTTTATTAGGTTTCACTCATTAATAATGTTGGATTTGTTAATCTATATTACATGAATGGGCTATTACAATCTCAGTTACTTTTGAGTTAGATTTTGTCTTGCTTTGATTGTTGGAAACAATTTTTTGATTGAAAAGGTTCCGTAACACTCAAAAGTTATTTAAAAAATGTCTTACTTATTTCTCTAACCAACTCAACCTTAAAAGAATTATTTTATTTATTAAAATAATAACTATTATTATATAGATAATTTATATATTTAAAACATGTGATGGGGAATTTATATATTTAAAAGTTATTTGTTTTTTAATTTTGACAACTTTTTTTTATTTTCACATTTTATTGTCGATAGAATATTTATTTTCATTGGATAAAATATTTTAGTACCATTTTTTTTAATATTTGTTTTGCTTTGCCATTGTCATTTTAAAAGCTACATATAGTTAAATTTACCATCAAATGAATTTATTAACTTTTTTCATTACATTGACGTAACAATTAAATGTTATTTAATCTTTGTTAACAGGATAAAACTTACACGAGTCACAAGTTGAACATTGTGATACATCAACCAATATTTTTTTATATTTTTGTTGGAAAGATTATTCAAAATATATCATTGTTTAACTTTTTTTATAGAAAGGTCCTCTAAATAATTGTTGATTATTATTTACTAAAACCCATAGTATTAAGTGGTATAATTTATTTGATTGGGTAGAGTTTTATGACCCAAATAATATAATTTTTCAAAAAAATAAAATTAAATAGATATTATTTTCATTATAAATTTATGAAATTTTTTATTAACTTGTAAAATTGATAATTCATATATGTAAATTTTAGTTTTAAGAAAGATACTTATTTTTTCTATTTAATTATTATTTTCTATTATATATTCTGTTATTGTTTTAAAAAATACATATTTATATTATAAATAAAAGTTAATATTATATATCTTTTAAATAAACCCCAATTTTATATTTTTTCTTTGGTTTAAACCCTCCCTTGGTCCTCAAGTTTGTATAGAAATCTTAGTTCGGTCCTCGTTTTTTCATCTGTCTCAATTGGATCATATTTTTTGTAAAAATGAACACATTGTACCATAACCGTTAAGTGGTGTGAGACGGTGTTAAATTGATATGAGCTGGATTTTTTCATTTAGCAACGTGGCATTGTGCACTAAAATTGAATGTGTCTTGTGTTTTATCCAGGTAGCCTACGAAGCCCTAACATTTAAGGGCATCCCCTCTCATCCAAAGTATATTTTCGTGTTGGGGAAGGAGAGGAGGAACGTCTTTCGTGTTTTGTCTTGGCGAAGCACACCTGCTGTCTTACGTCTTGGGCAAGCATTGTGGTGTTGAGGTGGTGGTAAGGATGTCTCGTTCATCTTCCTCTTGCAAATGTTTGGGTTCGGCCATGCAACACAGTAGTGGCAGTGTTAGGAGATTGGATGCAAAACCAACATGCCTCTGTGGTCAGAATGTAGTGTTTCGTATTGCGAGAACCCCTAAAAAAGAGGGGAAAAAATTCTAGGGTTGCCCTAACTTCAAGGTGAGTTTGATATAACCATAAATCTATGTCTATTTATTTGGGTTTTGACGAAGGAGTGTGTGTTGTTGTTGAACAGGGTGGGAGTGGAGAATTGGTTGGTCGCAACCTCTTCAAGTGGTGCATTGACGAAGGAAATGGGTTGAATGTAGAAGAAAGGACTGGTAGTGTAAGAAATGAAGAAGTGGGTGTGTGGAGCATGGAAGACAGTGTGTTGCAAATGGAAGAAACATATGGTGAAAAGATCAGACTGAGTTTTATAGAGAAAAGTTTAGTTAAGTTGGATAAGTGGTTGAAATTGTTAATGGGCATGATCTTTGTCATATTTGTTTTGAATGTAATTGTATTAGCAATGTTGGTGAAAGTTGGTTGATGCTGTGTCATCTGTGATCAGACTTCAAACTTGGCTTATATGTAATGTGTGTTTTATTAATGAAGGTGAGTTATTACAGTGATAATGTGTCATTTAATTTCATTTAATTATATTGTTACTTTAAGTGGAATAATCATAAAGCAAAATCATGACTAAGTGGAATAATGAGAAACATCATAAAGCAATGACCAATAAAGTTGATGAGTGATAAGGAAATTAGGCAATAATCACTTTCTCATAACCACAAACATTGTCTTACATCATAACAGAAGCTGTTCAAAATGATAAAAACATTGTCTTACATATCCAAAATACATCATAACAATACATCATAACAGACTCTGTTCAAAATGATAGAGCAAACATTTGCTACAAAATATAAATAAGTTCAGTACATTAGATCATTGATCACATCATTCATCAGATAAAGGCATAGTTGTTTGGTGAGTAATAGGAAAATCTGTTGCTGGAGGTTGGGTCACTTGGACAGATTGGGCAGTAGGAACCTTTACTGTTGGAGGTCTTTGTGGACAACCTTTTCTGTTGTGTCCAAGTTCTTTGCAGATGGCACATCTTTTCCTCTGCCCACCCTTTCTTAATTCATTGTTATTCTTCTTCAACTCCCAATCCTCTAGTCTTCATTTCTTCTTGGGCCTTCCTGGCATTGTCCTCTTCTTTGGTGGTAATATATCTTAATAGGGTGTAACATCCCAGACATGTTGTCCATTGATAGGGTTAATTATTGTGTTGTAAGTCTCTTCATAAGTAGACTTCCTAAACCAGTTCCCAATGTATTCTTTTGCATTTATATTCAAAAATTTCATTGCAGTGATGGCATGAGTACACGGAATGTCAGTAATTGCCCATTTTCTACATGTGCAGTCCATGTTGTCAACATTCACAACAAATTGCTCACCAAATTGTGAAAGATGTTTCACTTCAAATAATTTTTCTCTTGACCACCTGGATGTAATACACAGTTCAAAACACAATTAGATGGATCACTATAAATGGAAACAAAGTTAACATGAATGGAAACATCATAAAAGTTACCTTGGTAACCAATATCTAGTTAACCAGGACTCCTTCTGAAATCTGTTAAAAACCTTGGGGCAGATTGAACCTTGATATGATGTGATCTTTGTCCTGTTGGCAGCCCATCTCTTCATTATGTAAACCCTTATGTCTTCTAACATGCTAATAATAGGCTTAGACCTACTATCAACTAGCACACTATTAAAGCCCTCACACATGTTGTTCACAAGAGTGTCACATTGTGATCTAGAGGTAAATCTAGATCTTGACCAAAACCTGGGATAAGTGAATATAACTAGTCAAGTATCCATCATGGCAAGCCAATATGTAAATAATTATAAGACTTAATAATTATAAGACATAATACATACCTAGGTGGGATGGCAAGCAAATATTTAAATACGTCTAAATTGATGTCTTTAATATTCCTCATTTCAGCCTTCCATTGTTGTGGGTGTGTGGCTGTTGCTGCCCGCCACATGAGACGTTTAAGGTTTTTTCCGGGAAATTTTTTTTTGAAGTTTGAATATAAATGCCTAACACAAAATCTTTGTTCTACACCAGGTAGAAGATCTTGGATAGCTGGCAAAAGACCCTAACATATTCAAAATATTTTAATTAACATTTGTTTAATGAAGATATTCAGTTATATGTACAACATATTGAACATTGACTGACCTTTTGTTGGTCTGAAATAAATGTGCATCCTGCACATACAGTTGCCCCACCAAGATCCTCAATAAGGTGCTCCAAGAACCAAGTCTAGGAGTCTTTGTTTTCTACCTCAACAATAGCATATGCTATGGGCAACATTTGGTCGTTTCCATCTCTTCCCACTGCTGTTAGTAACTCCCCTCCATACTTGCTTTTCAGAAAGCATCCATCCAAGCCAATAATAGGTCTACAACAAATGAAGTTATCCTTGCATGCCTTCAAGCATGCATAAAATCTTTGGAATATGACCTCATCATTACTGTTATCAACTTTAATTTGGACTGTTGTACCTGGATTTGTTTTCAGCAGCTCATGACCATAATCGTGAAGTCTTCTGTATTGATCTTTGAATGATCCTTCAACCTTATCTTTTGCCATTGCTCTTGCCCTAAAAGCCATATTTCTTGAAATTCCTACATTCCATTTCCTAGTAACTTTGTCCCTAATGTCCATGACCTTCATTGTAGGATTTTCTCTCACAGTTTTCTCCATCCTTTCACTCAACCACTTTGAAGTCATCAACTTTACATTGAAATCTCTACTACAGTTGTGAACATCAAACACTTTTCTCAGTTGCCATGCACTGAAATCAGTCTTAAAGGAACAATACGCATACCATTTACAATATCCTCTTCCACTCAAGCACTTCACAGAAATCCTTTTCTTGTCATTCTTAATAAATTTTAAACTTCTCCCATTACTTAGTGCATAAGTCCTTATGGCATCTGTGAATTCATTTTTCTCAACAAAATAGGTTCCTACTTCCCATTTATAACCCACCAAAGTTTTAGGCATACTAAAAGTGGGAAACCTTATCTTAGTCGACCCATCATTGTCCTCACTATCTGATCCACTAATCAACTCCTCTGATAGCCACTCATTGTCAGACAACCCACAAACATCATGAATAAATTCATTATCTGTTGACCGTTCAGACTCAAGTAATGCATTGGAAGCTTGTTCTCCCACATTTCCTTTAGAAGTCCCAATGTCACAATGCACGTTGACATCAATTAGACTTCCTTCACTCAATCTACATCTTCGTCCTCAGTCTCTGCCTCATGTACATCATTACCCTCACTGTCCTCTACATCATCATCCTCTCCTAAATCCTCTAGCTCAAAATCATCTACATCATGTACCTCAGCTTCCTCTACATGATGGACCTCACCATCCTTAACCTCATGGACGTCAACATCCTGACCATCACTCTTTTGGGCATCACCCTCACCCTCAACCATTTTTGTACCAACATCACTATGATCCTCACCATCACCCTCATACCCATCACCTTTACCCTCATGGGCATCACCCTGACCGTCAACCATTTTTGTTCCTACTGCAGTATGATCCTGACCATCACCATCATGGGCATCCCCCTCACCCTCCTCCATTTCTGTTCCAACTTCAGTATGGACCTCACCATCACCCTCATGGGCATCCCCTCACCCTCCACCATTTCTGTTCCAAGTTGACCATCACCAACAACCTCAACCTCCTCCACTTGTGTTGCAACATCACCTTCATCATCAACTTGACCACCAACCCAATCAATCATTTCTATTATTTCTGGTTCCATCATATTATGAACCACATACAGATGAACTTCATCATTTAACCTAGCAATGTTCAACATGTGCATGGCACCCCTATCATCAGTTAATAATTCTAACCTATCTGGGTCCACAGACTGACCTCCTAAACCGTACCATAATTCTTTGATGTCCATATGACCTAATTCTTTGACTGAGGCTACTATGCCAAAATAGCTCCCCAAGTCTGGATCACAAGACCATTATGCTCTCTCTCCTTCAAATTTTAACTTCCCATTATTATCACTGACAAAATTTCCACAATGGTGGACCACCACCTTAATACGTTTCTCATCCATATGAACAAGTTGCTTTTATAACCTGTACATTATGGGGGTTAACAAATGTTTCGAATATTACAGTGCTACCACTACGGAAACACTCACTCACTAACTAAACACTCACACCGACACAGACAGGGGGACATGGAACAAAGTAACATCCCCACTAACGAAACACTCACAGACAGGGGACCACTACAGTTGATAAACAATTCAACAAACAAAATTCGGGACCACAATGTCTAAACTACAATGTAACAATTCAACATGTAAAATGGGGACCACAAATCATTATAAAAATTGTTACAGACGAAGACGAAAACCCAATTGTCGAAGACGCACATGTTCGTAAAACCAAAATCACAGTTATGTGTTCAAAAAGAAAACCAAAGACGAAACGAAATATCTTACCTTAGTCGCGTCAACTATCGGTTGGATTCTCTTCGTCTTCTTCAAGATTGGAGTTGTTGTTCGTCCTCCGCTTCGTCTCGCAACAACGAAATTAAATCCCCAATTCCCATTTCAAATCCCTAATTCTGATATAACTAAACTGAATAAATGGTACTTATGCCACATCAGTACTATTTATTTAATCAAAACAGTCCACGTAAGTCATCAACACACATCACCACATTCTCTATGCTCCAGCTCATATCAATTTAACGCCGTCTCACACCACTTAACGGTTATGGTACAATGTGTTCATTTTTACAAAAAATATGATCCAATTGAGACAGATGAAAAAACGAGGACCGGACTGAGATTTCTATACAAACTTGAGAACCAAGAAAGGGTTTAAACCTTTTTCTTTCTAAACTTCTATTATGGTTCCAACAATATGAGAATTTGATAATACCAAATAAGAGAACTTGATAAATATTAACATATTAATTTATATTGTACTTAATTATTGCGGTAAAAGCCCGATTGTAATATAAGTCTCATTTTTATGGTATTTAGTTTTTATTTTCTTATAGACTAAATACTAAGGAGATTATTACAAGGTGACAAGCTTATTTTAAAATGTAATAATGGATTGATATCACTTAAAAGTTAAGATTAAAAATAATTTAAATAATTTTTTTTAATTATTTGAGATACGTTTTAAAAGACAAAATAGAGTGAAATCAGTATCTAAATGCGGTAATTGATCCTAATGTTATCTTATTGAACTGAGGAGAACAAAACAAAAAATATGTAAAGAAAAGACAAAGATAAAACACTTTTAAACCAATGTTTTTAAAACTTAATTAGTTATTAAACCAATCAACGTAAGGTTTAATGGTTTTCGAACTGAACATAATTTTTAAAAACTAAAAATACATAAAATTATATTAAAGATGTACAATATTGCATTTTTACGATGTTAAAAACTAAAACTAAATATAAATTGGATGGTATTAATTTTTTATTGGTGTATATCATATTCTAACAAAATAAAATAGTTAAATAAAAAAAATTAACTATTAAACGTAACTAAACGTATTTAGGACACGAACTTAAAATTTTTTTATTAAATTAAAATATAATTTAATGTGTCAATTAATTTATACTTTCGGAAAGGTGAGTGCAAAATCATTACCAAAACTTGCTGCATCCCCAGACCTTGAAGTTAATAGGAGAACTTTTAAAACTTTCATTGAAAGGGCAAAAAACAAAAATCACTTTGCGTAGAAGAAATCATGAACTTTCTGTAGACATAATTCTAAATAGATATCCTTCACATTTTATTTTAGAGAACATATGTACAAGTCATTAATTCCCATGATATTCATTATTTTTATGATATTTTAATCATAATTAGTGGGTTGATTAACCGTATACTCCATATAGCTAGCTAATGATGCTGTCTTATGGATAATTTAAGCCGTTAATTAAAAATATCATATAATTTTTACTTTAAA
Organism: Vigna angularis; assembly: GCF_016808095.1. Taxonomy (NCBI): domain Eukaryota; kingdom Viridiplantae; phylum Streptophyta; class Magnoliopsida; order Fabales; family Fabaceae; genus Vigna; species Vigna angularis. The sequence goes on from NC_068972.1 coordinate 38,340,387, forward strand.
AAATATATGGGAGTTATATATTCCTAGTTATAAAAGAACAAATCTTTTACTTTATCATGTTGATGAACAGTAAAATATTGCAGTTGTTTTTTTCGATGAATTACTAGAGAAATACAAGTTCACGTTGTATATTAATTTTACATTATCATCTAAAAATTAACCAACATGAAAGGTAAATTATAATTTATAATTTTATGATAATTATCTAAAAGATTATACTAATTATATTTAAGTAATAGGGTTTCGTGAGATTAGTTCTTTCATGCATTGTTTATACTTAGAAGGAGGGTATATAGACATTCCCATACCTTTGCATGCAATAATCACTGATGACATCAGACTGAAAGTTTGGTTCATCTTATGCGTGTCGAATATTATAATTAGGATGGTTAGGAACAACATTATTATTAACAAAACCTTTTTCTTTTGTTGTAAACTATGATTGTATATTAATCAAACCTTTTTCCTTTTCATCTTCATTTGAAAAATCATCTACATCATGATTTTAAAGAATAGGTATTGTTTCCAAATTTTCTAATTAACATTAACTTTGAAGTTTCATTCTATAACACTTATTTTGTACACAGGTATTTCTATTCTTTTGTTTTTATTTATGCGTATATGTTCATGATAAACTATCAAAAATTTAGTTGAATTAATTTTCTGTGTTTTGACATATCTAATGCTTCATCACATGCTATAGTAAATGTCATCGTACACATGCCATGCCAGGCAAATTTAGGATAACTAATAAAATGTTTTGGCAGAAAGTTTTATAATTTTAAAGAAACGAAAATATAATAAATTTACATTAATTTATTTTGTTTTTTAATGTAAATTAAATTTATTAAATTTAAATTTTAGTTATATAGATAGAATATTTCAATTACCAATTAAGTAATATTTGTTTCAAAAATATTAGTGGGTAATGTTTTCCTTCATCGTTGATCAATAAAATATTAAATAATTGCTAATTGAAAAATAACACTGATTTGCAAGAACAAAGAGATAACTATGAAGAAGCCTTGTTAATCTCAAACTAATTAGGTTACACTTTAATGACAAACCAAGGAGTATGAAGAAAATAAACAAATATAAGAGAAGAGAAATATAATAAAAAAGTTAAATTCTTACTTTTTACGAATTTTTTTAATTTAAAAATCAAATTATTTCTTAGATTTTTTAATTTTCAAATTCTTTCTTTAAAAAAATTATAAACAAACTATTTTTTCCGTAGAAAATTTCAAATTCTCTATAAAAATGAAGTATTCTCTAAAAAAATTTCCTCCACAAACATATTTTGGTGATGCTACCGAATTATAATAGAGGATGATAAAGGAAAAAAAAGGCAAGTTTTGGTGAGAGATATGCAATGAAAAGATATACTCCAAATTTGACTTGTAAGATGATGAAGGTATGGAGGAGAAGGTGAATCTTAGAAAACATAAAAGGTTATATAGTTTATGTCGAATTCTAACGTTTGACTAAGTTATTGTGAACTTGTGCTCTTCATCTTATACTATCGTAACGTATTCTTTTTGTATTTTACTTTGAATATTTTATGGACACAACATAATCATAATTATATGCTCCATTATTGTACAATAAATCATATAAATCATATACATTGTTCAAAATCAGGTAAACATGTTTGAAAATGAGATTTGGTGACGTACATATATATAGTTAGGGCAAGTCCAAAAATAGATGATAAATTTTTTATTCTTTCATGTTGATAAAAAGTCATGGGAAACGATAATAATACTAAAATAGAAAATGGTAGAAATAATCATAAAAGGAGGATAATATTTTTAACTGAATTTTTTTTTCAATGTGAAAATTAAAATTTGACTAAACATAAATTAGTCAATTAAATTTCATTAAGATCAAATATAATTACAAGAGAGTCAAATAAAAAGTACAAACAAGTATCATCAATATGTCAAAGCAATAATGTTTCCAAATTTGAAGAACAAAGAAAAATAAAATAAAATTGAGTAACGGTGTGAGATGGATTTCTCTAACCACATCTCTCCAACTAACAACCCCAATGATCAAAATGAAGAAGTATATGTCACTAACCTTTTGTCAAAATTTTAGCTCAATTTAACAGAAAAAGAAGGAAAAATTACTGAGACGACTTAATAAATATGTCAATAATTTTTCTCTTTTTCAAAGGCTGCAAAACACTCTCTCTTTACTTAAGGCTCGTCTCCACTTAGGTTAAGTGACATAAAATAGACTTAACTAGGTTGGACTTTTTAGACACAGTTGAATGTCAACCCAATATATTTTTCCCCTCACAATTATGTTGAGTGACTACCAATCCGATAATCTCATAATAAACTTTAAACTTCTGCCTTAGTTATCATTTCAACACCATTGTCGTTAGTTTTGACTTTATCCAACCTCAACAACTTAGCATCCAAAACAACATGTATCTAATGAGACTTCACATCAATATGTTTGAACCTAAAATAAAATGTTTGATTCTTACTAAGATGGATAACACTTTGACTTTCCACAACTAATGGATAGTTGTTTTGCACAAAACTAAGACCCTGCAATAATTTCTTCAACCCTATGTAGCAACTCCTTGCATGCTTTTGTGATGACAATGGACTTTATCTCTATAGTAGACAATGTTATGCACCCATGTAGTCTTGATTGTCAAGTGTGAATGTATATTTATGTCTTCATTTAGTTTTTAATCTTGGATTCCTGTTTGATTTTGTGTTTTAAAATATTGTTTTAATTAGGATTTGTATTAATTGGATTTATTGAGCATGATATATAAAAATATGTTAAAATAACTTTTTGGATTGCGTGAATGTTCTTTGTATATATTTTGAGATTTATTAATGTAACTACAGTTAGTTTGAGTTCATGGAACTATGAAAATAAATTGATTAAGTTTCATGACACCTTAAAGATAAAACAAAGAATCACAAATAATCAAAACCACAAAAATCTAAGTTAAGCATGTCATGAAAAAGGCAAGACAAGACATAAAAAAGTGAAGATATTTATCTAAGGCAAGAGGAGGGAACGAGTAACAAAAATTAAACCTTGCGATTTTCTTTATTTTTTCTGTAAAAAAGAACTTTATGCTTTGATAATTGATAAATCTTTATGATAAAATATTATTTAGAAAAATATATTTTTATATATTTTATTTGATATTTTTAAATAATTATCTTATTTAATTATGTCAGTAAATATCAAAAGATAATATTTATCAAATATTTTTTAATATGACAAGATCTTTCTAAATATATTTATATATCTATCAAATACATCTTAAAAATATTAAATTATATAGTTACAAAATAATTAAAGAATATTACATTATAAAAAATAAGGTTACAACAACATAAAAAAAGCTCAAAACAAAACCTAGTTCAAGAGACTTAGAAAACACATTAGAAAAGTATAAAAACCCTTCAAGAGACCTAATCATGTCTTCTCCACCGTTCTTTAATATTTTTATGTTATTTTTATATTTTATGGACAGTTAAACGAAGATTAATTTTGTTATAATTTCAATATAAATTCTGACATTAGAATGAAATGTGAGTATAAGAGAATCAAATTAAAAAACAAATAAGTATATATTATAAGTGAACATCAAAATAATAATGCTTCAATTTAAAAAAAAATCTAAAATAAAGCATCAATATGTGAGACTAATTTCTCTAACCCTAAATCTCTAATTGAAAATTCTAACTGTAAAAATAAAAACGAATATACCATGTAGTCAAAATTTAATTATGATTCAACTCTATAAAAAAGTGAGAATCACCATTTTACTGGTATGACTTAATGACTTTATAACTTAATGAATAACCAATAAATTCTCTCTTTCTTTTTTATTTTATTTTAAGTTACGAATAAAACACTTTCTTTTAAAAGACACTCTCTATTTAGATTAAATAAAATGAAACAAAATAAAATTAACTAGGTTAGGTTTTTTTAAACATATAGTTTAGAGTTCAAACTAAAAAACAATGTAAAAGTGATGGCAAAACTTATTAAGGGCATTTGGATGTACATGTATTCACTATTTTAAGACACAAGAAGACAAAATGCGATGAGTAGAAATTTCTGAATAGAATTCATTTACACCAATTAAGAAAAATAGTTAATACTATTTAATTTTACCAATCGCAATTTTAAAATATTCTTTTTCTAAATACTTCTTGTTAGAATTTGATACAATTAAATGATACCATTAAAGAAATAAAACTTATATTTCTGTTTTTGTTTAAGTTCACCGCACATAGTAATTTGATTGTTTATATATTTGAGTTTGGAGGTAATAAATAATGAAAAGGATGTAAATTTGTTTGGCATCTAAAATTAGTTAGGGTATATTATTAGTATGAATAGATAGATTTCTCAGCTAGTAGTTCTACAAAAAAAAAAGAGAGTTTATTTATGAATTATTATTAACTTATTTATAAGTTATTAAATATTTTAAAGAGGGAATACTATAAAAGGACTTTATAAAATTAAGTGCAGACTTATTTAATTTTACATAAATTTCTTTTTTTTTCTAAAATTTATTATAAAAAGATACTCAAGACTTAAACTCACTCACCTATTTCAATAGTGCTATTAGAAACACATAGATGACTTGTTTGCATATTATACAGTTGGTTATGTCTATTAGTTTAATTAACGTTTCAAGTACATTATAAGCTTAATGATTTGTTGTGGTTTATTTTGATTATATTTTAATATACAGTTTGATTATGGATGAACTTCTATAACATATTAAGAATTTGCTTAAAATTCTTGAAAAAGAAACATTAATGTAAACAAGAAAAAATGTATCATTGGAATGAATTGTGCTAATTTCTATAATACTTAACATAAGTTTATTTAAAATTTCTATAACCGTTTGTGAAAGGTGTTAACACAATTGTCGTCTTTAACTAAAATAGTTAAAAAATATTATTGTAGTTTTTAATTGGGACAAGGTTTAAGAAAAATCATTTCAAGAATTAATCAACACTTAATGCACAAATCCTACAACTTCTCAATTTCACCAAATGATGTGAAATTAAGTATAATACTTCCAATATAGATATTGAAGTTGTACTTCTTCAAGAAGGACCTCCTATGATTTATTTAGGTAAAAATTAAATAGGAATTGCATCAATTATTCTACCAATGATAAAGAATTTTGTGATAAATAGGAATTAGTTCTAATTACTGGAATGGGATTTATGGTTCAGTTGAAAACTGTTGCTTCTTTTGATTGAAAAAATGAAACTTAGTATTTGAACCTTAAAAATCTGGTCAGAATGGGTGAAGTTGTTTGAAAACTTCTTCCATAATTTGACAATCCCGTGTTATACATTTGTAAATGACACCATTGTCGAGATGTGTTCTTGTCAAACCAATAAAATCGATAACTTCTTAAAATTCAGCTTCAATGAAACCAATCAAATATTTGTTATTTATAAAACCGCCAAAATCATACCGACAATGTATTTTCTTATTACTTATATTATACATACATTTTATGATATAATTATAGATTTTATAATTCTGGTTAACTTTTAGCTGATAATATTATTATTTTATTCATTTGTCAAAATCAGTTACAATATAAAAAGTTATTTTCTTTAAAGATAAACTTTTCTGCTACCATTGCATGTGAAGCTATTAAAGCAAAATGTGTGTCCTACAAAAGGATAAGAATTAAGACTCAAAACTGGATCTCTATCTGGCATAGCTGCATGTCCCTTTCAGGCACAGGGATGTAAAAAGTTGTCAATCCATTCTCTGAGTCATAGTTGAAATCTGTTTGATTGCCAGCTACCACACACTTCACAGGACACTCAGAAGAATAAACTCCAAATCTGCCATTTCCCCTCACTTTCACAATAAAAGTTGCTTTTCCTGATTTATCTTCATTAGGGACTTCAGATTCTTTATGGACATCAAAATGTTCCACAGCACCTCCAACGTTTAACATATCCAATAACCCTATAGGTGCAAATGAAATACTTGCCTCAATTTCCTGTTCAACAACACCACTTCACTTAGTATAAATCATGCTGCAATTTCAGTAATAGCCCAATCGTACAAAACCAAAAACTAATAAAGCCTCACCTTGATTGGACAAAAATGGAAAAGTTCATACTCCAGAACTTTCAATGTCACAGGAACCGAAGCACCTTTTGGCAGCCGAATCACCTCACCTAAAACATGGAAACATATTGATAGTTTCAATGAAGTTGAATTGGAGCCTTTTTTACTTACAATACAACTTTTTAATTCATATGTGAAACTAAGTTACCTGATCTGTAGGTATAAACAACAGTGTCACCATGCCAATCAGCACCGGCTACTTGAGCAATGAGGTCAACATCAGAGGCACAAACTGAGCCAGTGAGAGTCCCAGGTGATGGACAATGAATTCGGGTTTTCTTTTGTACCTTGCACCACCCAGCACCTTGGCAATTAAACACACCAACCACGCCAGAGCATTTGTTCAAGTTCCATATCTTGAGCAAGCTGGACATGACAACTTAGGCATATGAACCATCAGAATGTCCCAAAAACATTGCATGAGAAGTGCATTGGTAGAAAATTAAACGAACCTTGTTCCATCTCTTGCTGGATCAAGAAAGAGTGTGTCAACGGTAGGCCTGCCTGGTAACTGAGCACGGAGAACTGAACCATCATACAGAACCAGTCTCTTGAGAAGATTAAAATTGTGCCTTCCTGGCTTATCACTATAAAAGCAACAAATCTACACGTCACAAATGTGCTAATTTCATGTATGGCCTAAAGCAGGACAATATCTGTGACGTACCTAACATAAATTGGACCTCCACTAACTGCACGGGCTGCAGCATGGTACTCTGCTGCTGGATGTAAACTCTAACATAAAAATTCTTTTGTCAAGATCCAGGAAATGTAAAATATAAAAATGCATATTCATTAACTAAATTACTATAACTTCAACTTACATGAAACATGTCCCAGTCAGCTTGCATAAACTCTCCCAGAAAAAGTGTGTTATATGCAACAGATGAAATGTGAACTGTGTGGGAAGCAGGATCACCGGGATAAAAGTCATCAGATGCTCTCACAACAGCAGTCTGCTTTGAACTATAAAGGCCATCAGTGTTATGGCACATACAGGCAATGCATCCATTGTCACGAAAATTCTGAGCAACAGAGGCCTCAAGTGCCTGAATATAGCTGCGCGTGAGTGTGACCCTACCACCGTGTCCACTCCCTAGGGTCTCAATAATGTTTTGCACATCAACCTTCACTCCATCTACTCCACATGATGCTAAGTAAGCATGAAGCTCGTTGTAGAAATTAAAAACCTTCTTCGGGTGCACCAGTCCCAAGCCATGTACAGACAAGCTGTCCATGACAATGTCTGGTTGGTTTCCTAGCACACCAGGAGACTGTACTGGATATGCCAAGGAAGTGTCGTAATGTTCCATGCCACTTGCTGCAGGCTTCACTCCTCCCCAATAACCAGCCAGAGCATGCCAAACATAAACATATCTGTCCATAATTCACAAACTTAAATTTGGTAAGCGACATCTCATAACTCTCCTCTTACATAAAATTTAAATATCCAAAAGCACTCCAGTTTCAAGGTCTAAGATCATACTTCACGTTGTGACATCGCTTTGCTTCGTCTACAACATGCTTCAAACCAGAAATTGTGTCATTGCTCTGTCCATTCTTTTGAAATTTAGTATTTTCTTTAATACCAGTTAACCTAGTAGCAAACCTGCCACCATCAAAATTCTCCAAAATATAAATTCAAGTGCTTTAAAACGATAATGGAAAACTGTTATTAGCTATCAAAACTTAGTAAATCGTACTGAGCTCCTTCTTGTACAAGACAATCATCATCACTTTTTGGTTTACTTTCAATCTGTTGCCAACCATCATCAATGATGAGGAACCTTGGACTTGTACCTCCCTCTGATAGGCTGAAGTAATATTAAACAAAGTTCAGTGTTTCAGAATCCGGTAACTTGACTGTTCTTCATGGAAACTTGACTCTTCTTCACGACATAAACAAACTAGCACACTACTATTTCCCTTAAATTACCTTTTGAGGCCTTCCTCAACACCTTCAGCTGTGACATCAGTATAGAAAGCATCCCATGTGCACCAGCCAAACCAGTCAAGAAAAGATGGCAACTGCAAAAGACCAACTAAAAGTAAGAAACAATTGAATCTTTTGTATACAGCTAAGAGGAGATTCTTACTTTTTTCTTCTCACGGTGACGGAAAGTTTGCATATGTTTTTCTACAGTCCTTCAGTTACATTAGAAAAGGAATCAGTAACATTTCAGTAGACAACAAACCAATTCCATTGTTCACCAAAAAGAATGACAAATTCAAGTCAATGCAATTTATGTGACTTGAGCTTCATTGATTGTGTAAGGTACTCAGAGACAGACAACATATTACAGAGACAAGACGGGAAAGTTGCCTTACTTGACAGCTTGGTTGATGACTTCAAAGGGGTTGGTGCCAGCATGCATGTAGACCAAGTGAAGGCCGTGATTGGTCTGAACAGCAGGATCTCCTGCAAAACCAAACCATACACCAAAAGGAAACATATCGTTTCGGTTCTTTGGGACTCCTCCTTACATATACATTTTGTCCAAAGCTATAAACTCCATTTGATTGATTTAATTGATTGGTAGGAAGCCATTGAGAGGTTTCTTCATCCCATTAGTATATTCACATATGGTAGCTCCACCTCAGCTTCTCTACAAACTTGGGGGAGCTTAATTTCAACCCAGTAGCAGAGTTTGTCATAGCTAACACCAAATCAATTTTCATGGCCAAGAAGCAACTCACCACTCTCAAGGCAAATCTCTATCTCGTTTTTATCATTGCCTTGTAGAACAGCACGGAACTGGCCTTCCAGGAGAGGAAGCAGAACAGTGTAAACTGTTGGAGAATTCTCTTGATAATCTTTACTGTCTTTGCTCTCTATAAGCATGAATTGAGTCTCCAATGGGACATCCCTCCCGCAGGTTCCCACTCTGTGAGTCATCCACCATAACTTAAACCGGAAACAACTCAAGAACCGAAGATCCCTATTCACAAGTCAGCTAAACTTTAGTAAAGAAGATAGATAGCAAGCTAATTCGTCAAGGGTCAAGCAAGTTTAGATTGTATAAAGCACCTAAAGATTTGGAAACTAGATACCATGCTATTTCATCAAGCAAGTTTAAATTGTATAAACCAACTAAAGTTTAGGAATGTAGATAGCATACTGATTCATCAAGCAGGTCTATATTGTATAAAGCAATTTATTAAACTAGGTAGAATGCTAATTCATCAAGAATAGAACTAAATTTTACAGAGCAAGTTTATTTATCTCACCCATGTCCATGATCACAACTACAAATCACTACAACATATCGTATATAAGAATAAGTGATAAAGTGGTAAATGGTAAAGGGACTTACTCTAAGACACCCATGGGAAAGACATGCAGACTTTTGCTGTTGGAAGCAGTGGCACCAATAAATGCGCCTGTCACAAGGCCCTTCCCAGTTCCTGGAGTTAGGACAATGTTGTCTGGCACTCCACTCAGTATAATCTTGCCATGAACCACCAGGTTCCCATCATTGATAGAGATCATAGGAGTGACTGTCATGTTTGGAACACTTAACTATTGAAACAACACCACCATATCAAACATTTAGAAGCAGTAAATTAGTATTATTAACTTAAGAAAGTAGGGTAACAACAATTGATACTTGAATGCTCTAGATGTTTCAAAGTAAATATAGGGGTAAATTTGAGAGAGGAAGAACTACCCCATATATATTATATTGATGTGATATGAATATTAATTATAATTGAAATAGGGTGATGCATGAGTAATATAAAACAAATAGTTATTAGATGGTCCGGATTACTATTTTTATTTATTTTATGCCATGTAATTAAGTGTTTAATTTTATTTATTTTAATATAAGCCCTACGTTGATTTATTTAAAATTAAAAAAATATATTTATAAACAAAAATTACTTTAATTTAAATCTAATATTAATTTGTTTAAATTAAAATATTTATTTATGAAGTGTAAAGAGTTTTTATATTAATATTTTCATTTAACTTATAAAATAATTAATTTGTAGAAATCACATTAAAATATACATTTTTATTTATAAATAACTAATATAAACCATTCTAATCGAAAATGAGATTTTCATTGAAGGTACTCTTAATAAATAACTTTGACCGCTACATGTAGTTTCAAGTGACGGTATCTAAATATGATTTTGTCGGTAAAATATTACATTTTACACTATTTTTTTTGTTTTTTTTTTTTTCAAAAATTTCAAACACCGTTATGTTTTATTTTTTAAGAACTAATAATAAAAAGTTTAAAATGATCAGAAAACCCAACAAGGTTAAATTGAAAACCATGCCGATGAGTGAAACACTTTTTATATTTTTTTAATGAATTAATATATTTGTTTAGTCACTTGGTTTTCACTGCATAAAGATTAATATATTAATTTAATTTTAAAAAATTACCTGATAAATTTATTTAATTTTCTAAAAATTACATTAAAATATGTTAATAATAATTTCTAATTTATTAACAACATAAAAGGTTTTATACTGATCATGTATAAAAATAAACTATAATATTATTAGCACTCTCAACTCAATCAATATTACATAGAGATATAAACACGTATGAAAGTTTAATAATAATAAAAAAAATGTTATATACAAAGGCATCACAGTAATTATACTGATTTATCTTTCTTCAGTAAGATATGTTTTAACACAGAGATAATTAGGAGAATAATACTTTCTATGAGTTAATACTAACTTCCATATGTTAAAAAATTGTTTATATAACTTCTTTTAAATTATTATTTTTTATTTTGTACTTAAGTTAATTTTAACGAGAATTTAAAAAAATATAAAAAATTATGTAAATAAAATCCACTCCATAATTTTTTTCTTTGAATCATACTTTTTTTATAATTATATCTTACCTTAAGGCTAGTTTTATACGTAAGTTATCTGAAGATAATTTTAGACAAACATTTATAATTATAGATAAACTCAAATTACTAATTACAAATATAAATTAATCATCACAAGTTAACTCATAAAAACAGGAATTAGGGAAACAGAGTACTGATTATGGGTCAGAGTTAATGAAACTGAAGAACTCACCTGAAGAAGAAGATTCAAATATAAGAAACCTTGAGGCAGAAGAAGAACATGAAACGCAGAATATCAGAATGAGTGTGTAATAACGAAGAAGAGAAGAAACAGTGTTGGTATCAGAAACTCAAAGTTTGTTGCAACTGTTAGCTGAATTTGAATTGGAATATGAAACGAATGAGACTGCAGAGAGCAATTTATAGTGAGTGAGCGGGTAAAGGTCGAGCAACTTCTAGGCCTCCATTGATCGAGATTGTGACACGTGGATGTGACACTCAGGGTAGATGGATCTTGGAGAATGGTGAATTTATATAAGGAGAATTTTTGTTTTGTAATGTAGGAAAAATGAATACTACGTGTCTAGAGTTATCACACTATTTTTCGTAAATTTAGGGTTTTCAAAAGTAAAATAAATTATTATTTTTAATATTAATAAAATATTAATTATTACTTTTTAGTGGTATGAATAGAGGAACATGATGTTCATTGGAACATATGTTATCATGAATATTTCTATATTATATTAAAATTTATATAATTCAAAGGTCATGATACCCTAAAAGCCTAATTCTATATAATCTATTTTCACAATATTGAATTTTACAAAAATTCTGTTAAGTCAATACAAACATTAAGTTACAATAAAAAATTCTTAAATTCAATCAGTATTATGTTTCTATTAATACTTGTCATAAATTTAATCACATTAAAAGTAACTTATAGTGAAATAAAATAATTTGGACATAAATGTTCTTAGCTTACTCACTAAATATGGTGCTCATCCTAATATCGATGCATGTTGATTCCAACATTTAGAAATTCTTCATTGTCATTCTTAATAAGTATAATAATATACTTATTTTATCTTAAAATGTTGAGAACATCAAAATATATTATTTTATCAAATTATAAAAATAAATTAAAAACTAAAAAAACATGATAATGACTGCATTAAAGAAAATGGTTTCTACCTTTCGGGAAGAATCCAGTGTGGGCATTCTTATATTGTAGATGACATCATTCATTACACATGATAGATATTTTGAAACTCAAAGAATTTGTGATTGGAAACTTTGTTCCATTTGAGATTCACTAAAACCAATATTAGTTCAAGGCATACAAAATAATAAAATAACGAAAGGAAATAAAAGATATTGAAAGTTTTGGATAAAATAGAAAGACTGAAAGATGACTATCCTTTACGTAATTTAATCTTTTAATTGTTTTAGAAAATTTCCAAGTTTAACCTGTTCTTATTCAGCTTTGTAGTAGCAATTATTCTTTACTATGTCACAATATACAATCATAACTAACTTTAACAGTGAATGGTTCTTCTAATATTTCTATAGATTTGTAGTCTCTTTTAATGCAAATTTTAATGTTGCCCTAGCAAATTTATTAAGTTAAAACTCAGCCATAATAATAATAATAATAATAATAATAATAATAATAATAATATTAATAATAATGAAAAACAAACTTGTTTGCTTCAAATCTACGTGTCCATGCTAAGAGTTGATAAAATAAAGTTAATGCATTTTTAATTTGTAAATGATAACTACAAAATATTTTGCAAACATTAACTATGACTTTTGTTGTTGTCAATGTTACTCGAAGAAAATTTTCAACCAACATCGTTCAAGAAGTCGGTAGAAAAATCTCAACTAACAATATCATAGAAATATTTTTAATTGATGTGAACATAACTAATTAAAAAACAACTTAAATAAAAGTTAATCTAGAATAAAACAATATCATCTATTAATATTTTTAATGATTAGTTAATGTATAAATAACTTTTATATAATAATTCAATCGTTATATCAGAAATATTTTGGACAAAGAGTTAAAATTATTTTTCTTCAATATTTTTTTGAAATAAGATTACTAACTTCGAAACACAATTAAATCCTTTCCTTATTGTATTTTTCTTGTTTTTCACACAAAGACTTTTATTGAGACACGTGATAATGGATTAAAAAATGACTTACTTATTTTTTTTTTCAATATTTTTTTGTACAATATGATTTCTTAAATAATGAACATCAATGAATGAGAGGTGTTACCAATAATGATTGTATTGCTTGTCCATTTGTTCTATATTTTATGTTTAAGAATGTTAAGTAAATAGTAACATTTAATTTGTTTGTAATCCTTGAGTTCGTTCATTTAAGTTACATTTGTATCTATAAGTAAAAACTCTGATTTGCTGGAAAGATATAATAAATCATTTGAATACATTTTCTCTTATTCTCGTTATCTGTTTTCTATTATGTTGGTTTAAAATTCCACATAATTATAATATAATCACAACTATTTGAAAAATTTTACTCACATTTTGAAACCAACATGTTTCACCAATTCCTATCTCAAATGACGCCTTCAACCAACAAAAACAACTTACAAATAAAATTAAGCAAATCATAGACATTATATATATATATATATATATATATATATATATATATATATATATATATATATATTCCAATTTTTATAAATGAATCCTAAATTCTTATAAGTGTTTTCTTTTAGAATACACACATTAATTATAAATGTTTTAGATTTTTTTTTTCACAATTTTTTTCAGAAGTAAATCCTAAATTTTAGAAGTTTTTATTTTCTTAGAATCACTATTTTCCTTTTTAATTCAAAATAGCTAGGATATTTAATAATCTAATTTATTTTATCAACACAAGTAAAGACGTGTTATGTATTTTATTGTTATTTTGTTTATAATAACAAAAAATAATAAAATTATAATTATAAAAGTAAATATATATAATTTTTACAATAAAAGATAATTTTTATTTATTCTGTATATATTTTTTCTTGTAGATAATTATTTTAATTTAAAAAAAATAGTTAAATTTAAAGAAAAATAGTTAAATAGAAAAAATTTATTAAATTTTAAAGCACAATTACTTAAAAGGTAAAATTGATAAGTAATTAATTTAGTTTAAAAGTATTGTTTACTAAAAATAAAATTAGGAAACAAAATATATATACTAAAAAGGTGATTTTTTTTTATATATAAGAGTATAGATATTGAATTCATTGTCATATAACATGAGATTGTATAGACTAAATATATCATCTAATATTTGAATAATGAATGAAAAACTATATAAATCCCACATGAAATTTAGGTCACTAAACATACTCTTATCTTCATAGCATAAGAACATTTTAGCGAAAATTTAAAAACCAGAAAGGAAAAAGCAACAAACAAAAACAATGACAAGAAATTAGTTCTTTTGTTTTTATACTTTAGATTGTTAGTGTATAAGCCAAAACAACTGTTGTTTAGTCGTTTTTGGCCAGTTGTACTTTGCTATTATAAAAACCCAACACTTGTATTTATTTCATAGTTAATGGAGTGAATAATACACACAAATTATTCAGCGTATATTGAGTTTTGTCTTCTTTCTATGGTCACTTCATTTGGTCGTTTGGTACTTTAGTGCTTTTCCATTTGGTGCAATAGTATTCTGCTGGTTTGTTCGTTCTCAAGCGTTCGGTGCAGGCATTCTCAAACCGTTCATTTGGTGCAATAGTACTCTGTTGGTTCGTTCGTTCTCAAGCGTTCGATGCAGGCATTCTCAGACCATTCGGTTTGGTGCTATAGGTTCAAACCCTCGTTCTCTACCTTTCTAACAATGGTATCCAGAGCTCAGGTTCGAGACTTGGGAGCTTCATAAATCATCAAGGCTTGGCGGAAGGGTGGTTGAAGCGTGAAGAAGATCAAGACTGTGATTCTTGGTAAAAGATTGAGGGTGTAAAGGATGACCAACAGTGATATCTCATCCGCTAATCTACCAATTCTCACAGAGAAAAATTGGAGCAGATGGAGTACACAGATGCAAATCCTATTCAAATACCAAGATGTGCATGAGGTGGTTGAAGGTGATCATCAAGAATTTCCTGCGGGTGCAGCTGATGATCAGAAGGCCGAGGAGAGAAAGAAAGACAATAAAGCGTTGTTCATTATTCACCAATGTGTAGATGATGCTCACTTTGAAAAATCCAGCATGCAAAAACTACGAGGCAAGCTTGGAGTATCTGATACTAGAGGAGAAAAGATCAAGAAGGTCAAGTTGCAGACGTTAAGGAGGCAGTATGAGTTGATGCAGATGATGGAGGGTGATAGAGTTAAAGAGTACTTTGATAAAGTGATTGCCATCACCAATCAAATGAAGGGATGTGGATAAGTCATCACAGACTTAATGGTCATTGAAAACATCATTAGGTCTTTGCCTCAGAAATTCGATTACATAGTTGTGGCTATAGAAGAATCAAGAGAGTTGGATAAGATGAAGATAGAAGAATTGCAAAGCTTCCTGGAAGCACACGAGATGAGGATGTTTGATAGAAATCTAATCAGGAGTGATGAGCAGGCATTGAAGGTGCATCATTCTGAGAATGAAGAGAAGAAAACATTCAAGAAATGGAAAGGGAAACGTGGAAAAGGGAAGTGGAGAAATGATAAGAGCAAAGATGATCAAGATGAAACTTCAACAGAGGAGGAGAATGGCAAATCAGATAAGAACTTCCGCAAGAAAGACAAGAGGAATGTTGAATGTTTCAATTGTCATAAGTACGGGCACTACTCTTATGAGTGTTATGCTGAAAAGGAAGAGCAGAAGAAGGTTCAAGGAAAGGAGACTTATATGGCTCAAGAAGAATCTGATTCAGAACCCCTCACATTGATGGTAACTACATGTGCAGAAAACTCACACTCTCAAGATCAAATATGGTATTTGGATTCGGGATATTCGAATCATATGACTTTCCACAGAAAATTGTTGATGAATTTTGATGAAACCAAGAAGAGCAGGGTGAAATGTGTTGATGATAGTACTTTGAAGGTAGAGGGAATTGGTGATGTTGTTATCAGAATGAAGAATGGCTCGCGTGCCATTATCACTAATGTGTTATTTGTGCCTACAATGAGATGTAATCTT
Source organism: Vigna angularis (assembly GCF_016808095.1). Classification (NCBI taxonomy): domain Eukaryota; kingdom Viridiplantae; phylum Streptophyta; class Magnoliopsida; order Fabales; family Fabaceae; genus Vigna; species Vigna angularis. Next base: position 38,356,557 of record NC_068972.1, read on the forward strand.
CTAAGTATTGGCCAGTTGATTCAAAAGGGTTTTACAATAGTAATGAGAGGCTTCAATAAGATTGAGTTGTTTGATAAAAACAAAAACCTGATCTTGAGAAGCAAGATCTCAAAGAATAAAACATTTCAGATCAGCATGGAGGCAGTGGAGAATGTTCAGTGTATGTCTGATGTGAATTGGAGGAGCCTGCAGCAACTAGAAATGAAGCAGAAACAAATCAGCTTAGTGAAGTCTACAATGTGTGGAGAATCTGGCAACACAGTAAAGCAGAAGCAAACTTTGGAAGCAATGGAGGTGTGAAAAATAGTAAGCATCACTCTAAAGCTGCTAGACCACAAAGGAGACACGTGCTGCCACAGAGATTCAGTGAATGCGAGGTGTATACTGATACACAAATTGGTGATGAAGGAGATCTGGTGCACATAGCTATGTTTGCAGGTGCAGAACCGATCGATGAAGTAGAAGCTTTGAAGAAATCTGTGTGGAGGGATGCAATGAAAGAAGAAATTAAGTCCATTGAGAAGAATGGAACCTGGAAGTTAGTTGATCTTCCAACTGGGAAGAAAAGCATTGGAGTGAAGTGGGTGTTCAAGCAGAAGCTTAAGCTAGAGGGATCTATATCCAAGCACAAAGCAAGGCTGGTTGCAAAGGGTGTTCATGGACCCTTGGAGGAAGAGGTCTATGTCCAGCAGCCTCATGGTTTTGTTGAAAGAAGGAGAAAAGGAAGATATAAAGGAAGTGCTGCCAAAGAGAATAATTCTAATGAGGCATGGGGAGTTGCAGGGGAACCGAGACATGGCAACGTACACCACAACTCCCGACCACAACATTCATTTAACCGCGCAGGGCATCGCACAGGAGCGTCAAACTGGCGTCCGCCTCTGCCGCGTGATTGGCGAGGACGACTACTCTACGGACTGGCGAGTGCAGTTCAACGTGTCGCTGTACGCACGCACACAATCAACGCTACACGAGGTAGGTCAGTGTTTCTCGAAGAAGAGGATGGGTGTTATCTCCCTAGGTGCTTGTCATAGAGGGGAGTGTTAGTGTGTAAGCCAAGACAATTGTTGTTTAACCGTATTTGGCCAGTTGTACTTTGCTATTATAAAAACCCAACACCTATACCTATTTCATAATTAGTGGAGTGAATAATATACACAGATTATTCAACGCATATTGAGTTTTGTCTTCTTTCTCTAGTCACTTCATCTAGTCGTTCGATACTTTAGTGCTTTGTCGTTCGGTGCAATAGTACTCTGCTGGTTTGTTTGTTCTCAAGCGTCCGGTGCAGGCATTCTCAAACCGTTTGTTTGGTGCAATAGTACTCTGCTGGTTCGTTCGTCAGGCGTCTGGTGCAGGCATTCTCAGACCGTTCGGTTCGATGCAATAGATTCAAACCCTATTTCTCTATCTTTCTAACATATATAATTTAAATATATATATTCATAATTATTTGTATATTTTGATCATTGAAATTGAATAATGTATAATATACATACATGACATAGAGAGTGGAAAGGTTAATGAATCTGTAAATAGAAAATCTGTAATATTAGAAAGACATTGAAATTACAAAAGAGTATAGTGTTACACTTTTCAATAAAAGTTTTGACCTTTGATTGCTTAAGCAGTAAGCTAAGGGCAATGGTTATAAGAAAAAAATTGAGAAAATAATAAGGATGAAGGGAAAACAGTAAAAGGATGGGTTTTCCTTTGGCTTTGTTCGAGTAAAACAAGTTGTGATTTCTAAAGTCCGCTACCGCCATTGTTTAACTGCAAAGATCCGTCCTTGATCAACTTCTGACTTAGGCTAGAAAACCTCTCTCTTGAATACTGCCTTGATGCTTTTCTCCAATCTGTGCCAGCCTTCATCATTGTAGCAAATTCCTCATAGCTTATTTTTCCATCCTGCAATCACATGAACACAAAGCTCAAAGGCTGGTTCCAGACAAGACATGATCTTTAAATCAAGATCTAGATCGACAACATTATAGACATTAGTAAAGATTCATCTTCCAGGTTCACAACTCCTGAGAGGACCCACAAGAGTTCCAGAACGACTGATAGCTCTGGTTTTGTCTTCCAGACGGTTAAAAGAACAGAAAATGAGGTTGTCTGTTCTCTTTGTACACCCCACCCACATGACATTTGAAACTCCCTTGCAAGGCAAAGTTTACAAAAGGACAATATCACTCATGCTATGTTTGGAAGTCTTTGGGCTGTGGAGAATTGCGTGGGAGATGCTTTTGTCTGGTTGATTAAGGAAAGGGACGGGTTTTCATTTTCCCTAGTTTGAGAGTTCAAAATAAACGTTTTAAAACCCACTAGGATCAGCCTAACAGTAGAGGATTTGGGTAGTTTACACAAGGTTTTAAATTCAAACTTTGTTGTTGTCTATACACCAAAAATTAACGTTTTTAAACTAGAGGGAAAGAGATAAGTTATAAAAATTTTAAAAAGTAATCTTCATGTTTTTTTTGTTAAAAACATGTAATTAGTAAGAATGCATAATTTACTTTTCTGCTGAGTTCATTATCACAATAAAATTGAATTTGATACAGTCAAGATGTAGAAACTTTAAACTCATATAAAATGAATTGAATAAATAAAAATTGAAATATACTGACCTTATCTGTGTCAACATCATGCATAATTGCATTGATGACTTCGTCGATGTTTGTTTCAACCTCATCAGCTAAGGCATTATGTAACTCTTCAATTTCAATATATCCACTTTCATTATTGTCAAAAAATTGGAAGGCTTTGTGAATGTGCTCATCATGGTCTATCTTTCTCAGATGAATAGATATGGCAACAAACTCTCCATAATCTAGATACCCATCTTTGTCTGAATCACCCTGTATTAAGCAGCATCCACCCAAAGATTAAAAGCTGAAGAAAGCTTTCTAAGGGTATGATTGTAAAACAATAATTTAAAACAGTCAACTCAGATAATCTTTTCCATTAAGGTAAAGCAGGATAAAACAGGAAATAGCATCGAAAGGATAGAGAATGTCTGATTGTAACAGTATATTACTTAAAAATATACCTACTTAAAAAAAAACAGTGTGTTAGAATGAACGAACTAATTACCATACGCAGTATAATATCCAAAGTTTACACTTAGTTTGATATATTACAACGAAAATAATTTTGAAAAACATGAGAAGAAACCACTTTTTTCTTCACCCATAAATTGTGGAACAAATAGAAGATTCCAGAGTAAGCGAAAAAATACTCACAACTTCCATGAGTATATGTACATCTCCGTCAGGAATTTGGTGACCTAGTTTCTGCAACCCTTCTCGCAGCTCATCAATGTTAATTTTTCCATTATTACCTGTATCCATCAGGTCGAATCCCTCTTTTATTCCAGCAGCTTCTTCTGAAGACAAATGTTCTGCAATCACCTGTTCATATGAAAGTCAACAGAACATAGTAGATAAATTATAAATCGATATATTAATAAACAATTTTGGAGAGTATTTCCCATAAGATTATTCAAATACGGTTTAGAACATTACCCTCAAAGCTCTTTTCTTAAGCTTGTTCATTACAGAAAATTGCATGAGCTTTGATCTGACAGTTTCTCCCAATGAAACATTAGGAGCTTTCTTTGCATTCTGTAACCATGGATGATCTGCATTTAGTGAAGAAGCAACATTACCATCCTCACATTTTTGTCACGAAACATTTTATCATAGTAGTCCATCTTATAAGGAAAAAAACCAAATAATTCTACACTTAATCTCCCTCCGCAGTAATACGAAATGCATAATATATATATATACCTAACACTTCTTGTGCAGTAAGCCGGCGCTTTGGGTCAGGATCAAGCATCTTCTTCACAAGGTCTTTTGCATTATCAGAAACCTTGGGCCATGGTTCCCTTCTAAAATCAACAACAGACCGAATAATTGCTTGAGCAACGCCCTGTTCAGTTTCTGCAAGAAATAATTGTATGACACAAATTTTGCTTAACGATGGAAGATAAGTGAAACACTATTGATAATTCCATCCTTTATCTGATATTAAACCTACAATACATAAAAAATATCATACGAGCACCAAATAATTTTTTTCTATGTTAAAAGATCACTACAAGTAAATAATTCTTTTTCTATCTTGTAACCAATGACATAATATTTTTCTTCCAACGCAAAGAACTATATTTCTAACATTACTATAGTAAATATTTATTGTTAGTACAAAAGGGCGAACCACCACACACACTGACCTAAATAAGTGATCCAAAAGTGGATTCTGAGCTACTTAAGATCTAAGACTCTCGGAAAAGCCACAAACATCATTCAGAATACTAAACTAACCTGCCCAAAAAGGTGGGACACCACAGAGTAAGATGTAAAGAATTACTCCAGCACTCCAAATATCTACTTCAGGGCCATAATTACGCTTTAATACTTCAGGAGCCATGTAATATGGACTTCCAACTATCTCATTAAACTTTTCACCTGCAGAAAAAGGCAAACTTCAACTTATTGTAAAGGCATAGCAGCATCAAAATGTTGAGGATCAAACAACAACAGCATCGAGATTTAATAACTAGCCAAAGCATTGCCTGGTTTGAAGATAACCGACAATCCAAAGTCAATTGCTTTCAGAGGTGCTGACTCCTTCTTGTTTCCAAACAAAAAGTTCTCAGGTTTGAGATCTCTATGCATCACACCATGTTTGTGGCACATCTAAACCACAAAAAATACAAAAGAGTAATGATTTAATATCAAATTTAGAATAACCAATAATATATATATATATATATATATATATATATATAGAGAGAGAGAGAGAGAGAGAGAGAGACTCTAGGCACATAGGTGCAGTGAAGAGCAAATAATTTTCATAGAAACCAAGAAACAAACTGTAACCAGTCCCAATATTTCAACTCCAAAGGTTTAAAGGCCATTCATGCATAGTATATCATTTATTTGCAGGTATACAAAAGAGCTCTTTCATCAACAGAGATAAAAGGAAATTCCCTTTTAAATATTCATCTGATAAATGTGGAAACTTCCATAAAAAGTAAACAAAACACAGCACTATAAAATACAGTAATACTGAGTCTTCTGCACCGATTTAAACATTGAATTGCACACACCAATTAGTTTCGTAATTATTATGCTATTTTCTTTAATTTCAAACTAATATCACAATTAAAATTTCAATTTACTTCAAATTATTCATCATTTAAAAATTAACAAAAGAGATGATTTTTTTTCCTGATCCCACAATGAATAAAAAAAGAGAAATAACATAAAACTACAACCATCAGCTAATTTAATACCTAAAATCTCAACATTATTTTAGTATCCAAAATTATCAGTCAATATTTATCACTAATAACATCAACATCAAGTAATACTCATTTTAGCCATTTTAAAATTCCATGACAAGCACTAAACCAGCCAATATTTCAAAACTTCAGAGGTTAAAACATCCTAAATCATTACTTTTTCTGGAGAATCTAAACCATTACTTTAAATTAATTAATTAATGAATTAAATTCATAATCTAATGTTTGACTATAATTATAAAAAAAATCAATGCAACTGCGTCACTGCTTCTATTATTCTTCTCTAATTAGTTAAAATTTATGCTTGATATCTGTATCAACAGTTAAGGCAAACCTCCATCATGCAAATTACTGAAGAATTCTTTTTTTTTTTTCATTTCATAAGTCATATATCATTCTAAGAATTCTTTCTTCTGCAAGTTGGAAACCGAGACTTTGAACCGAATACAGTAACATGGCATAGGAGCTAGAAAGTGAGCCCACCGGGCTCACCGTATGTTGAGATGAAAATGGGTTAATCTGGCTCAGAGTTAAAAATGGGTCAAATTAACCCAACTTACTTTATAACAAATAAGAGAATTTCCTACCCAACTACTCGAATTATGATATATTTGGAGTTGTGGCAGATAGACTCCTAATTTATTTTATATATTTATTCCAAAAGGAACAGTGTGTGTTGGTTGGTTCTACCCAGCTATTTATGCACTAAAACCAATCGTCATTTCTCCTGGGATTAAAAATTCATATATATAAATGAGTAGGAGTTAATCCACCACGGACCTACCTCGAACCCAGATTAGTGAATTGTGTTCATATTGTTCAAAATTCAAAAGAAAGTTTTTTTTTTTTCCATTGCGCGCTGAGCGGATTTGCTCATAGGTTTGGACAAATTTGACACCCCTACCGCGGCAACCACCATCCAACGACGCGTATTGGAACTAAATTTAACTTATACACGAAAAAGAAAGACGAGTTAACGACCATGCAAAAACGGTGAAGAGAAAGGATTTGGCAGCGGACCTGGACGACTTCCACGATGGTTTTGACGACGGTTGCGGCGGCGCGCTCGGTGTAGTGGCCGCGTGCGACAATGCGGTCGAAGAGCTCGCCGCCCTCGCAGAGCTCCATGACGAGGTGAACAGCACTGTCGTCTTCGAATGTGTCCTTGAGCGAGACGATGTTGGGGTGTTTGGGCAAGTGTCGCATGATCTCCACCTCCCTCCGCACATCCTCGATATCAATGGCGGTTCGCAGTTTCTTCTTGGATATCGATTTGCACGCCCACTCCTCCTTCGTCTCCTTGTCACGGCACAGGTACGTCACGCCGAACTCCCCTCGGCCCAGCTCTCGGCCCAATTCATAGCGCAGCCCAATGTCCCGGCCCGTGGGGTCCTTGAGCACGACGAGCTTCTTGGCCGCCGCTTCCTCCCGCTTCCTCTGCCTCCTCTCCCGTCTGATCCTCACCGGAGTCACGCAACTGTTCCCCATATCTCCAATGCGTTACACCTTTTGAAAAAGGGAGAATGAATTGGAACGAAAGGAGTGAATGAATATGAAAAGGAGAAAGAGGGTTTTGGAGAGAGTGAAGGATGAAACGCGGGACGCAGGGTCCAGCGTCTCCGTCTTCTTCTTCTTCTGCCTTAACCCTCTCTTTTTCGCTTGTTCTTCTTGTTCATTTTTTTTCTCTCTAACTTTAATGGCGTGGAAAATGTGACTATTTCCATTTTTGTCCTCTGCGGTACTTGCCTTTTGTTTCCTGTGGGTTTTATTTTTGGCAATGATGACGTGTCACATTACCTGTCTCTGTTACAAAAAGAAGCTTCATTAACTAATTAATTCATTAATAATTGTTGGGATTGTTGAAAAGTGTTGGTGGTGGAAGAATTTGTGTTAATTGCCTTCCCAAACAAAACTCTCCTCTGTTTGTCTGTTTCTGTTGTGTGGATGGAAATAAATTTATAAACTAACTTTTATATATAAAGAAAATCATATTGAACAAAATTTTAACTTATAAGAAAATTGTAATAAATTAACTTATATATGTGCTAAAAGAAATATCAAAGTACTATTATAAGGAAAATATACCCTCGCAAAACTCTTCTCAATTTAGAAAGTGGCACCACAAAATGAGAAATATGATTAATATTATATTTATTATTTATGTAATCATTCAAAAAAAACGAAAAACTTGTAGTAACTTTTTTTTTTGGTCTTATCATAAGTTTTATAAAATCACTGGGATAAACTAATATTCTTATAATATTATGATTATAGTTGACTCGTTGGATTTTCACGTACCATGAACATAACAAATTGTAAATATATAAATTGATGTCTAATGATATAGTAACTTTCAATAGATTTGTATTTGGTTGACTTTAATTACTAACATTAGTTTTCTTTATGGCACAATCAAACATTAAAAAAAAATTCAATCTCACACATTGCAGTTAATTTGGGACTTTGCCATTGTAGTAATCTAGATGAAAGTTTCCCTTTTTTCTTGGTAGCCATGGTTTGGCTTGGATGAAAACAATTGACCACTTGTTTACTTCCAAAAGATGTAAAGACACATTTACTGGTAAGAAAAAAAAATGCAGAAAACTAAAAGAAAAAAAATACACTAGGTGAAAATAAAAAATTGATATTATTTTCGGTTCCAGTAATGATGTCTCTTGTATTTTATATTTCAAACAGATTCCAAATTGCTTCGTAATATAAGTCTTTACTTATTTTCTCTTTTAGATCATGGGTAGATTATATGTTAAAAATATTATGATATTTAAGTTAGTAGATGATTATTCGGTAAACAAAGTTAATTTTTGACTAATATAATAAATGTAATCACCTAAATCTTAAACTTGTATTTATAGATTTTGGAATGAGCTTTCAATTAACATTTACCTAATTACGATCTCATAGTTGATAAACATACTTTACTTATAAATATTTTTAATTTGTAGGTTTGACCATTATTAGAGTAATTATCATTCGGTCATTGACTTTATTAGGGTTCATCCAGTTTTCGAGAGCTACCTCCAGATGTGTCGAGATTTTGGCCTCGCGGTCAGGTATTGACCAGACAATCATACAATGTACACATGCTTCTAGACAAATTTCACTCACAAAACACTTTTAACAAGTCTCAAATTATCTCATGACAACTCCTAGAGAGTTGCTTTCTCACCTCAACCACTTTTTCTCAAACTCACCCATCAAAACCTCACTTTTTAGCCTTAAAATTACCTATTTATTTAAAATAAAGATTTATGACAATTTGACAACTCATATTTCATTCAATTTAGTATCTCAAATTCATCACACACAATATTTACATTACAAATCCCATTTCACCTCATCATTCATGAGTTTTCACATTAATACACAACATATACCAACAACTCAACATATATATTACATTTCTCAATTCAATACAATTTCACAATTCAATCAATATTTCACCATACCAACATTGATTATAACTTTTCTAACAAACAAAATCAAATAAAACTAGCTTCCCTTACCTTACACCGACGATACAAAACTCTAAAAATATCCCGATTACTTCTTGCACACGAAATTTCTAGAAACACCTACGAATCACCAAATTGAAAAAGGAAAGAATCCTTAAGACCTCAGATTGACAAGGAAACTCAGAGAAAATGCCAAAGTACACATGCAAATGGAAATTTTCATGCATGGACTCAATTAAAGAGAAAAGAGTAAAAAAGAGCTGAAACTTACTTACTCTATTGCATAAACTAATCGAATAAATGTAGACCTTGTCGTCGTGGTCGATTAGACACCTCTTAATCGTCAAAGAGATGACTCAAGAGTTAGAACTCTTAGAGAGAAGGTAGAAAACTCTAGAAAAGTGTTTTTGTAAGAGATACCTTTTTTACCAGTAGGGACCGGACAGCGTACAGACCGGACGTCCGCATAACCATGATTATCCAATCACGCGGCCTTGCCGCTCGTCATCAGGAGGGGCCGGGCAGCGATAGACCGGACGTCCGTAGGACCATGATTATCCAATCACGCGACCTTGCCGCTCGTTGTCCGGACGAACAACAACTCATATGAGCCGGCCGGCTGTAAGACCAAATATCAGGAGGTCGGCCGGCCCTACTGCCCGTTGACCAGATTAGGATTAAGATTAAGGTAAGTAGTTGTTAAAAGCTATTGGGCCAAAGTTGGGCCGTGATTAACTTTTCACTAATTCCAAGCCCATAACAAAAACTATAAATACAGGTCAAAGGTGAGTGGTAGAGGGGAGCATTTATTGAGCATTTATTACTGTTCTATTGAAAAATGCCATTGTTCTCAAACTGACTTTGGCATCGGAGAATCTTTCGCAGGTCTTCCACCCGCACGCAGAGGAGTGAGACAAGGAGTAAGGAGCAAGACCGGACGACCGAGAAACAGGAGGAGGAGGACGTGAAGGTATTAGACGACTCAGCCCCTACAACCGAAACATTTGGCGCCCACCGTGGGGCCGAGTTACTTTTTAAACCCAATGGTGACCACGAGAAACATGAGCATGGACAATCCAATGGAGATGATTAGAATGTTACAGTAGAGGATGGACGAGATGCAGCAGCGCCATGAGGACGAGCTCGCGGCCGTTAAGGCCGAGTGTGAGGCACGGATAGCCCGAGAGGTCGCTGGAAAGGAAGGCGAGGAGGAACGGGCGCAGGAAAAGGGAAAAGCCGCCGCGGAGGATCAGACCGAGCACAACAGCGGACGCGATAAAACCTGGAGGCCGACGGAGTCCGAGGCCAAAGGGAGTAAAGCCAGATCGATACACGCGGAGAGCGCCGCGGAGGATAGACGGATGATGGTGAAGCCTGAGCCTTCATCCACACTATTACTCCCCTTTGTCCAAGCAATCATGGATGTTCAGATATCCGAACAGTTCGTTCCGCCGCAATTCAAGACGTATGACGGGACCACAGATCCCGAGGCCCACATCAAAACTTTCTCGAACGCGATGGCATTCAGGACAGGCAATGACGATATCTGGTGTCGGGCATTTTCATTGTCATTAGATGGAGAAGCGCTCGAATGGTTCAACTCTCTTCCCCCCAATTCCATAGAGAACTTCACCGGCTTGTAGCGCCTATTCAACCGGCAGTTTGCCGCCAACAGTACTCAGGACTTGACCGTTTTCGAGCTGGTCACCTTGAAGCAGGGCAAGGAAGAAACGCTGAGAGCGTTTATGGATCGCTATCAGAAGACCGTGCGGCGAGTGAAAGGATTGAGCCTAGAGCTTGCCCTACATTACATCCTCCTCGCCCTCAAGCCAAGACCGTTTAAGGACAGTGTCTGTCGACGGGCCCCCAAAACTATGGAAGAGTTGAGGGAGAGGACGGCGGACGAAATCAGGGTGGAAGAAATGAAGTTGTCGAACAAGAAGGAAAGTTAGGAGCACATGGGGGAAAGGGCGGACGGGGGAAAATCGGGAGCTTCGGTAGGAAAACCGGGCGGCCTCAAACATAAGGAACCACGTCGAGGACCCCGCTTCCAGCAATACACCCCCTTGAACGCACCTAGGGAGAAGATCCTCCGAGAAGCGCTAAGCGCGGATTTGCTCCCAGAACCCATGAAGCGGCCTACTCCGTCAGGCGCGAACGGAAGCAAACACTGTGCATACCACAAGAACATGGGTCATACTACCGAAGAGTGTGTGACTCTAAAGGACAAAATTGAAGAGTTAATCCGGGCGGGACAACTCAAAAAATACGTTCGAGTTGACCGTCCTCAGACACCCGCGGAGCGACCCAGCCCGCGGCAAGCATATAGACACGAAAGGTCTAGAAACGATCGGACCGATCGCCCGCGCTCGGACAACGTACAGACCGGACGTCCGCATAACCATGATTATCCAATCACGCGGCCTTGCCGCTCGTCATCAGGAGGGGCCAGGCAACGATAGACCGGACGTCCGTAGGACCATGATTATCCAATCACGCGGCCTTGCCGCTTGTTGTCCGGACGAACAACAACTCATATGAGCCGGCCGGCTGTAAGACCAAATATCAGGAGGCCGACCGACCCTACTGCCCGTTGACCAGATTAGGATTAAGATTAAGGTAAGTAGCTGTTAAAAGCTATTGGGCCAAAGTTGGACCGTGATTAACTTTTCACTAATCCCAAGCCCATAACAAAAACTATAAATACAGGTCAAAGGTGAGTGGTAGAGGAGAGCATTTACTGAGCATTTTTACTGTTCTATTGAAAAACGTCATTGTTCTCAAACTGACTTTGGCATCGGAGAATCTTTCGCAGGTCTCCCACCCGCACGCAGAGGAGTGAGATGAGGAGTAAGGAGCAAGACCGGACGGCCGAGAAACAGGAGGAGGAGGACGTAAAGGTATTAGACGACTCAGGCCCTACAACCGAAACACTTTTGAAATAAAAGTAGTTTATACCAAAATTATTTATAAATAAACTATTTAATATTAAAATAACTAAGTTTCTCTAATTAACTATCACTACTTCTAAAATACCATTTTCTTATGTTTTACGAATGATATATATATCTTATATTATCTTAATATTTGAAAATATAAATATAATGATTATGTTAGAAGATGTTTCTATTTATCATATGTATATAAATCACTTTGAGATATTTGTGATGATTTTTGTAAGAACAAATTACATTTATTAATTTTGTTTGTTTGTTTAGGGGAATTTTACATCTATATTGCATCATAAACACGAATTTATAGACAGGATGGACTTCTACAATAGAAAAAGATAATGGATGTGACAAAGTTTAAAGCCTTGCGTAAGTTTGAGTGCGTATTTTCTTTCTATTAAAACATTTAAAATAGAAGTTCAATAAAAGAAAATCTCATGAATAAATGTACTTTAAAATTAAAATATTAAACAGTAATCGTGTATCTTTTCTGTTTGAATTTAACTTTTGAAAAGTTTCCCTGAGGAAATTTATTTTCTTTTGATTCTAGAACACGTGAGCTCGAATTTATGGAAATAAAATAGCAAAATATTTTTCTATCTTTTATTCTTCGATAAAACGATGTTCATGTCAAAAATATGACAAGCTTAATTTCTCCAAAACTTGGTATTCAGTGTAAGAATCTTTATATATAATTTTAAGATGTGAATATTAAACATTTCTAGAAAGTTTACTCTTTTTTACTTCTCAAAAAGTCAAAATACTTGTCTTTGATTTTTATTGAATAATAAAAAAATTAATTAATAGTATGATTAGATTTTACAAAAGTTAACAGTGAGCTATCTTGGAAATCCAAGTGTGAGACTAAGTCTCATATTAAATAGAAATGAGAAAGTAGAATACTATATAAAGTTAAAAGACCTATTAACTCATTGATTTAAGGTTTTGGGTAGAGAGTAATATCAATATCTTGAGGGTTACTTCCTACACCACCACACATTGCTCCCTGCACCACCACATTTTTTTTAAATTCCAAAACTATACTTTCTTCAACGGATGTGCCACATCCGTTTAGTTTTTTTTTTTTTTTTAAGTTTTTAGTTTTCTTAAGTTTTTAAATTAATATATAAATATTATTTAATTTTTTTTAAGATTATTACTTAATTATGTATAAATTAATTTTATTTTATTTAATAAAATAATTATAATTAATTTAATTTATGTATTATTATTTTAAATAATAATTAAAAAATTTTTAAAAAATTTATTAAAACGGATACGGACATGGTAACATCCGTGAAGTTTTTTTCTTTTTAAAGTTTTTAGTTTTTTATTTTATTATATTTTAAATTAATATGTAAATATTATTTAATTTTTTTAAAATTATTATTTAATTAATTATAAATTAATTTTATTTTATTTAATAAAATAATTATTATTAATTTAATTTATGTATTATTATTTAAATAATAAAATAGCTTTTAAAAATTTATTAAAACGGATGTGGTAACATCCATGAAGTTTTTTCTTTTTAAATTTTTAGTTTTTAATTTATTATATTTTAAATTAATATATAAATATTATTTAATTAATTTAAAATTATTACTTAATTATTTATGAATTAATTTTATTTTATTTAATAAAATAATTATTATTAATTTAATTTATATATTATTATTATTTAAATAATAATCAAAATAGTTTTAAAAGTTTTATTAAAACGGATGTGGCAATCCGTTAACGGATGTCGCCACATCCGTTGAAGATATTTTTTTTTAAATAAAAATAATAAATTAAAATATAAAATATGTGAACGGACGGATGTCAACATCCGTTGAAGGTGAAACGGATGTTGACATCCGTTTTAGAGAAGGGCAAAATTGGTATGGGGTGGTGCATGGAGCATTCGGTGGTGGTGGAGGGAGCAACTGCCCAATATCTTATGTAGTTGGACTTAAATCTCAGTGGTTGGGCTTAAGGTCTTAGTGACCGGCTCAGACGAGTATAATGATCCTTATACTGAAAAATCTTTCTGACAAAAGATATTTAGGTAAGGAAGTCCCGTTAAGATGAATAACCCTTAGAAATGACTACTCGTGGTTGTGATTGGTTGGTAATGCTTCCGGTGGGGGAGGAGTGTACCTATGTGGAAGAGACTCACCCTAGAAGGAGAGTCCAAGAGCTAAAATTGAAAGATTCATTAACTCATTGTCGCCTTAAGGTTTTGGATAGAGGGTAACGTTTGTGTCTTTTCGGTGAATTTCTTCCTTGTTAGACTCAACAACTAAACATACTATACTCCATTTTTTTTCATTAAAATAATGTAATTTCTGTGCAAAATTATAAAGTTGTGTATTAAAAATTTACTTATATGGGTAAGGCTTCACTAAAATAATTGATATATTTAATTTAAATTATATTAGTGAAAATGTATGTCTTAGGTGTGTATATATATATATATATATATATATATATATATATATATATATATATATATATATATATATATATATATATATATATATATTATAATAAAAATAATAATAAAATTATAATTATAAAAGTAAATATGAATAATTTTTACCATAAAAGATAGATTTTGTATTTTTATAAGTAATTCTTTTATTATAAATAGTTATTTTAGTTTAAAAAAATAATTCAATTTGAAAGAGAGACAAATCGAAAAAAAAGTGGTCAGTAAAATTGATAAATTAATTATTTTAATTTTGAAAAATAATTACTTATTAAAAAGTAAAACTGGAAAACAAAAACGTAGACACTAAAAATGATTAATCATCTTTATATAAAGACATAAATATCATATAATGTGTTAAATGTATCACTACGATTTTGTATTTTCGTACAAATGATATTTTTCCTGAATTTATTGATTATTATGATCACGTTTTGATTCATTTTTTATGGTATGGAACAATACTTACATCACGTGTATTTTGTATTTTCATACAAATTATCATTTTTCTTGATCTAAATTTAAAGGGTATTGAACCATATTTTGTCAAAAGTTAAAATAACTCAACGATCAATTTGACCAAACTTGATAATTGTGAAACGAATGTGAAGTATAATTTTCTTAACTGTCATAATTTATTTATTTAAATTCAATCGTAGTTATTCAAACTCAAATATAAACTGCACTTACATAATTTCATAAATAAATCCCTAAATAACTGAGAATATAACTATAGTCATTTAAACCATATTTAGAACTTAGTTTTACAAAATTTATACCTTAACATGCATAATCCATTCACCGTATCAATGTGTCAACAATGATATTGAATTTAAAGTAATCCAAAACAATCTTCTATTAACCAAAAAACTCAAATAATCTTTTATTTATACTTCATCTCATTTAAACCAATTTTAATCTTAAACAATTAATTAGGTCAATATATTAATAAAATTATAATTATATTATAGTTAGCAAATAACCTCATTTGGCTGTAGCTATCAAACGCCTAAAGTAAAAGGCGTATACATACATCCGTGTGCATGAAATGCTTTTCTAGCTTGTCACTTATTCAGAATTGCTTTTAAACCAAGGTGTTGTGTTGTGTTGTGTTGCTATTTGCCAACCAATATGAAGAATTGATATCTTCAAGTTCCTTACTGCTAAAATATAGACTTTACAAAGCAAGTAAACAAAACTCTGTAATGTTACTTTATCCCCTTAAATCAACTGTGACCAATACCTATAATCAATATTGAATACGGCTTCCAGAAGCTCCTATATTATTCTGCATGCAGCTTTCGAAGAATATGTGACACTACATCAATGGTAGTGATTTACTTCTTCATCAATTCAGCAGCAACAGCATTAATGAGTCATGCAGCTTCGGCTGTAGTAGCTGCTAACTCAAAAAGCATTTTCAAGTTACTGCTTCACAGTGAAAGTCTACCTTTGTTTCTTTGCTAATTTTGGATTCTTGCACATTCGGATACTTGTTGGGGTGACCTCTACAAGTTCATCTTCTTGGATGTATTCAATGCAGTCATCCAGACTATAGTCTAATGGTGTATCAAGAATCACTGCATAAGGGAATAAAGTGAGTTAAAACTTTCTGGCCTATTAGCATACCACCACCATACATTTCTTCAAGATTATTGAATCAGCATTATTTCTTCAATAGTACAAGACAACGTTGAAGTTAAAACTAATCAAAAGAGTATATCATTTGAGGTCTGTTTAGTACTACAGGTTTAACTCAACAACTAATAAAAGATCATCAAACCATGTTATTTGAATGTGTATTTCATATAAGATAATGTATTGATATTTCAATTTGTGTCACGTATCCGTGTCCGCATGTATTCATATCCGATACCTATCAATGATTTAAGAATTTTTATACATTTTTCGATATGCATATATCTTGTATCGTGTCCTACTATTTTCAAAATAAGCATATGGATTATATCAGATACGTGTCGTTTCAGATATCAGTGCATCATAAGTTGAGTGTTACCTGTTTGTTCCTTATTGGAACGAATGTTGGTAGCAGCTTTCTTCTTACAGACATTCAAGGACAAGTCCCCAGGTCGCTGATGGATGCCAACAATTTGACCTCTATAAACTTCCACACCAGGTCCAATAAACATCTGTCCCCTCTCCTGTGAACTAGAGATTGCATAAGAAGTACTTGCTCCATCCTCAAAAGCAACCTGAAATTCCATAACTTCATCAATGATTGAGGGAAACAATGGAATTATGGAGTACCATGCTCTACAGATTTCTTTCACTACAGACATTACCAATGAGCCTTGATCGCGGGTACTGATTTCACCGGCCCAAGGTCCATAGCTATCGAAGACGGTGTTGAGAATAGCCGTTCCTCGTGATGCGGTTAAAATTGAATTCCGCAATCCAAGAAGACCACGTGTTGGGATCTTATATTTGAGTAGTGTAGTTCCTTCCGATCTAACAGAAAAATAATATTGTCAGTATCATATCAGATGTTATGCAAGTCTAGTTGATAAACGTGAACTTTGATTTTCATCAATTATTATAGCCAACAAAGATATTATCAATGTCTTTTACGTGAATTTAATCTATTAATCCAAAACAATACAAGATAGAACTCTCAATATACTATCAACAAAGAAACTCCTTTCCATGGTGATGATTCTCTTGGAAATTTTGCTTAACTTCAATGGCTTGTTCCTATAAGAACTCTGGTGCTAAATTATATCAGGTTCAAAATAGAAGCAAAGAAAGAATTTACACACCCGACTCCTTGCATGTCAAACATCTGTCCTCGTCTCTTGCCAAGAAGTTCAACAACAGCTCCCATGTGCTCTTCTGGTACCTCCACAGTTGCAATCTGCAACAGATCCTCTTGTTAAAAATATGTAACGAATGAGAAGAGAAATTCATTCTTTGTTTGGATGATGAAAAGCAGAGGAAGAAAAGAAAGAAAAAAAGAGTGGAAAAGATGCATTATTCATATGAATAAAATTGAAAAAGAAAAACGACCAAAATTTCTCTTCACTGTGTACAAAAGAGTGAGAGGAAAAAAACAATGTGGAAGAATTTTTTTTTCTAATGTAGGGAAGAAGAGTAGAAGAAATAGAGGATAAAAAGAAGAGAATTAAATTTGTAAGTCCCACACCAAAAAGGATAGATATTTGGCTGGGAGTTTCAAAACAAAAATTCTCCCTGTCAAAATGGCAAAAGTCCTAGACCTTAAGCATGTGTTATCATATGAAATCTTTATCTTCTTTTTTTTTTCCTTTTGAAAAGCAATAAAAAATTGACTGAAAAATTACCTCATACGGTTCCAACAATTTTTCATTCAGCTTCTTGTTGATAACTTTGGGAGGTCCAACCATGAATTCATAGCCTTCTCTTCGCCTGCAAATGCAATATTATTTAAAGAGCTTGAAGAATAATCAATGGGAAGTGGAATATTCATAACACTTACATATTTTCTATGAGTATAGTGATATGTAAAGTTCCACGCCCACTGACAACAAATGTATCAGCTGTTTCACCATCTTCAACTTTCATAGCCAGATTCCGCTCAAGTTCACGATAAAGCCTATCCCTTAAGTTCCTACTAGTAACATACTTTCCCTGAAAAATTACAAATACATTTTAGCTGATCTCTGACATAGCTGTGAAAAGCACAAACTACACTGTTATCAAGAAAGAAGCTAATGGTTGTGCCTAACTAACAGCATCAGGATATCCACACAGAGAAAGAGATAATACAGAAAAATTTTATGGTAAAGCATTAATATACCTCACGGCCAACAAAAGGTGAAGTGTTTATGGAGAAAGACATTTTCACTGTTGGTTCTTCCACCTTGATGGAAGGTAGTGGCTTCCCATATACTTTATCAGCAATTGTCTCCCCAATCTGAGTATAGCATTGTAAAGGTTAAAAAGGTTACTGTAATACAAGATTTTGCATTTTATCCAAAACCCGCAATCTTTACCTGAATGTCAGTAATTCCACACACTGCACATATATCACCTGCCTCCACATTATCTGCAGGAACCCTACTGAATTTGTCATATACGTAGAGCTCACTAATTCTTCCAAATCTACACGAATCTTCTGAAGTACATACCTGGACAAAATCAATGAATAAGTGGTATGCTGATAGAAACAGGATCAGAATATAGAATCCCTAATTCACAATCACTGCTCCAATGAACAGTATTAAAGAATAGAGTATTGTGCAGAAATAGTGTAATTTCCCTGAATGCTTGTGAGATCTAGGTCTCTCCCACGTTTACCCCCTCAATATCACTTGAATACCACTAATCCTCTTTTTATGTATCCACTTTTATTCTCTAGTGCTGTCATAAACTAATTATTACAGTTAGTATTGTGTTTCTCAGAAGTTATGATCCCCTCTTACTCTCCTACTTCTCCTGACATAGACTTATTTAATTGGAGGTCTCTTACTATCATTAACAAATTAAAACAATCTATATCCTACATCAGACGTTGGACTGAATGGATTCATTCACTTGTGTTCCTCAATAATATCTGCTTCAATTTGCCCAAAAATTAAAAACAAAAAAAATTGTGTTAGAGAAGTGAATGTGAGACTTAAAATGTAGTTTTTTAAAAACTTCATTGGTATATGCAAGTACAGATATTTACCCTGGTAAGATAACCTCAATGAAGTAAAGGGTAACATGTGAGTATGAATGAATTCACAATGAAGAACAAAATACTCACTCGAACATCCATTCCTTTTTGCAAAACGCCAGCTTGCACACGCCCAATTGCTATACGCCCTTTATGTTCATCATACTCAATATTTGTCACCTAGTTGACAAATATGCATATGTAAAACAATTACATCTTGTATACGGAAATAGCATTATCAGAGTCAAGCATAAATTAAACAGGATTATCAGTGTATTTTCTCATAAATAAACTTGTCAAGATCTTCATTTGCTTCTTTATTTTCTATTTCCCTTTTATATTATTGGGGGGAAAAAAGGCTAACCATTATGAAAACATAAATCAATAGCAAAATAGAATAAAAAAGAGTAAGTGATATAATTAGCAACTACTAACCAGCATTTGAAGAGCACCATCTTTGTCAATGCGCGGTCCAGGGATGCATCTAATTATGGATTCAAACAATGGACCAAGGTCTTCTGCCAGATTTTCAGGAGACAAACCTGCTTGCCCTTTTATACCACTTGCATAGATTACTTGAAAGTCACACTGCAAGCAGAAAAAAAAAATAAAAAAGCTATGATGTTTACCAATATTATCTTTCATAATACTGAAACCATTCTAATCCTTCAAACACCAATGACATGTTTAAATTTACCAGCAGACACCATTCAGAATCTAAAACATTTTTTATAATATTCCCACTGATCATTGATAATAAAGAAATCACCGTACAGTTTTGACTACATACAAACTTCCAAGAATTTGTAAACAACACATAAAACTACAACTATTTAAGTTATAGATAACCAACATACCTGTTCGTCTGTGGCATTCAGTTCAATGAAGAGTTCAAAAGTAGAATTGACAACAAAATCTGGGCGAGCAGAAGGTCTATCTATTTTATTCACAACCACAACAACTGAATGACCAAACTCCAAAGCCTTCTTCAAGACAAATCTTGTCTGTGGCATTGGTCCTTCAACAGAATCTACCTACAAATACAAAGGGCAGCTTGATAAACCCTATATATTACAAGAAGCCACACTCCAGAAAAGATAATGAAACATTTTTATATAAGGGAATATGTAACAAAATTCCTAATGGAGGAAAACAAACTACAATTAGAGGGAGTACCACTAGAAGGATCCCTTCCACCATATTTAAGATACGCTCCACTTCACCCCCAAAATCAGAGTGACCTGGAGTATCTATTATATTGATCTTTGAGTCTTTATAAGTGACAGATGTATTTTTACTCAGTATTGTGATCCCTCTTTCGCGCTCCAAATCATTCGAGTCCATTATCCTTTCCTGCACAAATTGATTATCACGAAATACCTGCAAAAAATTCAACAGATGAATATCATATCAATATTACCCTTCATTCTTTTTTATAAGAACAAACCAATCGACTTTATGGCCAAAACAATGGCTAAACCAGTTAACAGATGTTAAATGTCTCTAAACTACCACTTTTCAGCAGTTGTATAAAAATATCCGTTAGTTTAGTTTGCTTGCAAAATCAACTCCACACACTGTGCGCACGTTCCAATCACGTTAATAGTAAAACATCAATTCTACCAAACACACAAATTTGCACTAAATCACTTTCTACTACAGGATCACTACCCCACAACACTTCCATTAAATTATGGATGTCAATTGGCTCAAGTTAACAAATGCACTAAAATTACACAAATAAAAAAATCAAATTCTCCAAAAGAAAACCGTTGAAACTAAATCCACAAAATGAAGATAGCAAGCACTAAAGGTACAGCCAAGCATAAACTCTATTTACTTCAATTGAAGCCATGTTCCATGTAATGAACAATACCTTAGTTTGTTTGAGCATGGCATCAACGAGTGTTGTCTTTCCATGATCAACATGAGCAACAATCGCTATGTTTCTCACGTCCCCTCTTCTCAACAATTGCTTCTTCTCTAAGAGACAAATAAAAAAAACCAGATAATCAAATTAAATGCACAAAAAAAAAAAAACTAAAAAAGCCAAACCTTATAACAAAGGGTCTTGCTAAAACCACTGTACTAATTAAGAAACTAAAAGGAGCAAAATTTAATTTGAAATCATACAAAAGCTGGAAAAAAAATCTACAAAAGAACACATTTTTAGGTAGCCCAATAAAAAAAATGCTTCTAATTCCTAAACCAATGAACTTGAATCACTGGTTAACAACACTGTCAATAATAATATTGAAATACAGAGAAAGGGAGAGAGTGTTAATTGATTACCACCAGCTTTGGGCTCTGTGGCTTCGGAAACAGAACATTTGATGGGCCTGGAAGTGAAGGAAGATAATCTTTTGGAGACGGAAAAAGAAGAAGATAAGGGTAGGCCAAGAAGTCGGGTAGAGAAGAAGGGTTGAAAAGACGATGGCTTTGGAAGAATGGTGTTGGTGGGGAAGAAGGAGGTGTGGATATTAGTAAGTGCAGCCATCTTCTCCATTCTCACTCTCACACAGAAGAGAAGAGAAGAGAAGAGAAGAGGAGAAGAAAGAGATGACGAAGACAACGAGTAGGAGTATGAGGCTGTTAATGAATTGGTTTTGTTATTGGAAGTTCCGCAATTGAGTGGCAAAGGAATGGATACTGAAGACTGTGTGGGAAATGGCGTATAAGGCTTCACTCTCACTGCCTCTACGGACCACTTTTTTCCACATCATCCAACCAATCTTCCCACCTTAACCTAGTTCATTCACCTTAACAATTGTTCTATTATCTATATTTTTTACGTAATCCTAGGATATACAAAACAACCTATTTCATTGTGTTGTATGAATAATGCAATGAGCTTTTATCTATGTCAAAGAATAGATGAATCATCAGGACATTGTTAGATTTTATTAAACTAACTATTTACATAAATAATTCGAAAGGTTTCTTTGGAAATTCAATTATTTTTATGTATAAATTTTATAAAGAATGACTCAGGTTAACATTTAGTCTTTTAAATATCCACTATGCGTGGTAAGTGTAAATTATCTAACATGTGCCATATGTATAAAATGTTGCTAGGCTTATTCCATTGAAATTTTGATTAATAATTTTAAATGAAGTTTATTTTTCAATTACATTTTTTTCCTTTTACAAACTCAATTTAACATCTCACATAAAGTATTCAAATCTAGTTCTTCTCATTTTAATCAAATATCAATTTCCTAAACGATAAATAGTGTGGTAAATATTTTGAACTAATGAGTATTTTGGCATATAATATGATTATTAAAAAAAGGGCAATTATATACTAGCGGATTATTATTTGAATTTCACCTTGTGGTAATGATTAGAGAAATTTAAAGTGCTATGGAAGCAATCACACTTTTCAGTTGATTCTGTTAAGTTTGCAACTACTTGTTCCAATGGTTCACCCAATTTTCCAACCACTTGTTCCACTCTCCATTCTTCCTTCTTATGCATGCCCTTTGTACATCCTTCCACCAAATAATGGCTTCCACCCCATTTTCCCAAACCCCTCACAAAGCCTGAAACTTGTGAAACCACAGTGTTGTGCTGTTTTACCCTCTAATCAGAACAATAATTTTCTTCTCAATGACTGGTCTCAGCTTCTTCAATTCTCAATTGGGTCACAGGATTATATGTTGGCAAAGACAATTCATGGGTATCTCATCAAATCTGGTTGTGAAGGTGACCTATTTGTGGACAACAATCTCGTGAATCTGTACTCAAAATTCAGCAACATGAATGATGCACAGAGTATATTTGATGAAATGCCTGTGAAGAGCACAGTCACATGGACTACCCTCATGAAGGGGTATTTGAAGAATGGGGATGTTGAGTATGTTTTGTGTATTGCACGTGATATGTGCATGGTTGATGAGAAGTTCAACGAGCATACTTGTTCGGTGGTCCTGCAAGCATGTAGGTCCCCGGAAGATCGTTTTTTTGGCGAGCAGGTTCATGCTTTTGTCGTAAAAAGTGGGCTTCAGGAGAATGTTGTTGTGGCTACTTCATTGGTTTCTATGTACTGTAGAAGTGGCCACTTCTGTTGTGCAGAAAGAGTGTTTGGTGGCATAACTGTTAAAGATGCTCAGTGCATAAATTATATGATTTTGGAATATGGAAAGGCAGGTTTGGGAGATAAGGCATTTCAAATTTTTGTGGATATGCTACAGTCTGGACTGAAACCAAGTAATTATACGTTTACGAATTTGATCAGTTCTTGTGATTTCAGTGGAGGATTATATGTAGGGAAACAACTACATGGGCTTGCGGTGAATTATGGTTTTATGTGTGAAACATCTGTTAGAAATGCAATGATTACAATGTATGGGCAACATGGAATGGTCGAAGAAGCTGAGAGAGTGTTTGCTGAACTGGAGGACAGATCTTTGATTTCGTGGTCTGCGCTTCTGTCAGTATTTGTTAAGAACGGCCATGCTAATAAGGCCTTTGAATTTTTCTTAAACATGATTCAGATTGGTGTGTCTCTTGATTCTGGTTGCTTCAGCACTGTTCTTGATGGGTGTTCAGAGTGGAATAATTTGAAATTTGGGGCTCAGATTCATGGACTTACAGTAAAGCTTGGTCACGTCTCTGATGTAAATAGTGGTACTGCTTTAGTAGATTTGTATGCTAAATGTGGAAGTTTGAAGTCAGCAAGAGCCATTTTTGACAGGCTCCGAAATAAAACTATTGCTTCATTTAATGCCATTCTAGTTGGATATTTGAATTCAAAGGTAAGAGATGATGAAGAGGACCCTATGGTTTTTTTCAGTAAACTAAGATTCAGTGGTGTAAAACCTGATGGTGTAACATTTTCACGGCTCTTTTGTTTATCTGCTAACCAAGCATGCTTCGTAACTGGGAAGAGTCTTCATGCTTACGCAATAAAGGCGGGACTTGAAGATGATAATGCCGTAGGAAATGCTGTAATTACTATGTATGCTAAATGTGGCACTGTTCAGGATGCTTATCAAATATTTAGTGGCATGAATCGTGATTGTGTTACCTGGAATGCCATAATTTCTGCGTATGCCCTTCATGGTGAAGGAAACAATGTTCTTTTGCTCTTTGAGGAGATGAAGGAACAGGGTTTTGCTCCTGATGGGATTACGATATTGGCTGTTCTCCAAGCATGTAGTTACTCAGGTTTGTGGGAAACTGGGTTATACTTATTCAATGAAATCCAATCAAAGTATGGGATCACGCCTGTGATTGAGCACTACTCTTGCGTGATTGATCTTTTAGGTCGAGCCAGAAATCTGCCCAAAGCCATTGATATCATCAACAAAAGCCCATTTCCAGATTCAGTTTTGCTTTGGAGGACTTTTGTCAATGCCTGTAAGCTGTGTGGTGATTTACAACTTGGAATGTGGGCATCAAGAAAATTGCTTGATTTAGCCCCGCATGATGCCTCCTCTTTCATACTTATATCAAACATGTACGCCGAAGGAGGCATGTTTGAAGAGGCTGCGAAGGTGAGAACGGCTATGAATGACTTGAAATTAACTAAAGAAACAGGCTCCAGCTGGATTGAGATAGATAATGAGGTTCACTATTTTATAGCAAGTGACAAAGAACACCCTCAAAGTAGGGAAATTTATGCAAATTTGGATCTGCTAAAAGATGAACTTTGTTGGACCTGCGGGAACAGAAATAATCTGGAACTGATATCAAATTCCCTGTGATACTACTTTAGATTTGCTATAGTTCATTAGTAAGATTTCAGCAATAGTCTAAGGATTGAGGGAGGATTTGCAAGTAGATCACTCTTCCATAACAATTTTGTAACGGTTCCCCCAGATTGATATTCTATATACCCCTTCTAACCAAGAAAAGGTTGGAAAAACCTGAACATCTTTTGTAATGTTCATTGCACAGTGAGTGCCAGATGTTTTTAAGTTAAAAACTGGTGGACAGCAACTCCTTTTGTTCTTAAATGAACCAAAATCATTTACACTTGTAATTTTCATAGAAAATCCAGTACTTCTGAAGCTCATGCATTATACTTGAGGAAAATTAAATCAGGGTTCTAGATGCTATGGAGTTGGTAGACTTGACTATTACTATTTATTTTGGAATGCAGTGTATCATGGATCTAGTTGCTTTTTCAAATAATAAACCATTTTCTGCATCAAAACAGAAATATATCCTTTGAAGCCTTGCCTAGGGTCCAAGATCCAAAGACCCAAACAAGCATGAATGTATTGTTTCAAGAAATCTGAGAATCCCAAAGAAGCATATTTGATTATTTTATTGGCAACCCACAGATTTGACAACAAAAATAAGTTGTGTCACATAAAGATTGACTGAGACTATGAACAAGTGATAGTATCAGACTATATAATAATTTATCTTGAGTGACACTACAGGTACAACATTAGCAAAAGGTGGGACCAAGGACTTGAAAATCTCATTGGACAAACACAGTAATAGGAGAAATCGAAACATTATGAATGATGCCTTGATTATATTTGATTGCCAAGAATCTTCTCCTTTTGGCTTGTGATGAATTTATCAAACTGGACACTGTATCTAGCTTTATTGACAATGCATTCCATGCAGACACTCAATCCTTTTCTAGACCAGTATTGGTGAGAATTGCCTTCCACTGGAGATTCACGCTCCAAATACAAAAACACTAAAAGACGAAAACTGTTTCCACTGTTCTTAACTTTAGCTCTTGCTTTTAGATTGAAAGCGTGAAACTTTAGTTACTTACGGTGAACAAATACTAGCCACATCACTGCGCAATTTCCGTGCAAAGGTTGAGCATCAACTATTCTGTTACTTTTTTTTCTCTGGTCTACAAAGTAGTCACATGTCTAATCTTTTCCCTTTTTAAATAACTTATTCTTAATTTACTAATCAATAAGATTTAGATTCAGAACTTTTTTTAGAGTTATTCTCCAACTAAAATTTAGATTTTTACTTTTTATCCATCATTAAAAGCTGGGTGAGTCAACTATATTTTACCATTTGTTTAGAAAAGCATGACATACCAACATAAGTGTGTTTTATTGAACTTATTAAGAGTAGCTTTTGCTTGTTTAGATAAGTGACAGGTGAAATTAAATTTAAATCTTCTGAAGAAAATTTGCAAGTTCAAGTTTTAGTAATGAGAAAATCAACATTAGAACATTGAAAACAATCAATCAAGTTTTTCTCAAAGATTAATCTCTAGTAAAGTTAATGGATATTTCACATCAATAATACCAGTAAAAGATAAGTATGTACTGGTCTATTGGATTGAAATAACTTAATGTTGTTTTTCAATCTTTCACGTGAATTTGTGATGATGCAACGCGAGTGCTTAAGCTTCCTTGCATGTGTTAGCATGATCTGCAAGATATTTTGTCATAAACTAAACAATTATTTCTTTTTTTCTGTGATGGGATATGAAAATTAACAACTGATTAGAAAGATTAGTGAGGGCCACAAGATTGTGGAGAAAATTGCAAAAATGTTGGACAAAGTTACGTGTCGGCAATGCATTTGCAAGTAGTGGAGGCCAACTAATGACAATAAACCAAATTTATTAATGTACAAAACGTTTAATCAGCAGCACAACCAACCCAAATGATCATCATGTCTATAAATTCTAATGCACTAATCAATCACTCAGAAACACTCCAATTGGTTTGTATATAATATAAGATGATAATGTACACCCCCATATCTTCTTTTTTCTTTATACTGCATCTCTTTAACCCTTTAAGTTAAATTCAAAAGGAAAAGGGACTCTCACCACCACACTATGTCATCTATTATGCCATGATATTTTCCCTCTCTATGTTTCTCTTTTTGGTCATATTTGTCTACAAATGTGGTTTCAAAGTATAACATTTATTAAAAGAAAGATCTTTTGGTAGGTGCTCTTCCAACTGCTCTCATGAGGTTGGCAATCTCCAGAACCCTGGCTACTTTTGTGCCCCTTTTAGCCTCTGCTGATGCCTTCCTCTCCTCAGCTTTTCTGTGAGCTTTTGCTATCTCATTTTGCATTTTCTCCAGTGCTCTTGCTCTTTTCTCCTCCAGCTTCCTCTGCACAATGAGTGCAAACTTTTGCTTATTGATGAACAAAATTGTAATTACAAACAAAGTGCACTTTATTAGTCAAACTTCTGTTTTACTGTCCAATAGAGTTGGTGTAATGTAGACTGAAAAATGAAAAGCAAGCATCAAAATCAAATCATTAGTCCACTTGTTTTTTTCTGGCGGCTACCATATCTCCAGCTCTTTTCTGTTTTCACTGTAAAAGTAGCCTTGGAGATAAGGCAATGGATGCAAGCCAAATGAGTCCTTTCATATATTAACATGTTATTATCTTTTTCAGCAATACAATATACTTTTGATGGTAAAAAATGCAGAAAGAGCTTGTGGCTGAATGATGATATTTTTCTTTCAATTTGGCATGTCAGCCTCCCTGTCCAAAGATAGGAAAAGGAAGAGCTCATGATGGAGAAAAATCCTAATTCAACTTTTCATTTAACATATTTTTCAACCTGAGAAGACTTTGATTTTAAACCCGGGTATGATCAAGATCAATCCCTTGAATTGCATGCTAAAACCATAAACACATCAAAATTCAAAGGATATCTTCTACCACCACTGACACTTTTGCTCAAGGAAAAATAGTAATAAAAAAGAGGGAAAAGAAGAAAGTGAAATTTGACAAGCAATCTAGACCTCCTTCAAGCATTCATACTTTCATATATAGAAGTAAGTATTTTCCCCAACCATTCCCACAAAACATGCTGAATATTGATCCATGATCCAAGAGTCTAAACAACAATAATTAAGCAATCATCAAGGGTATCAACCCTACCCCCTAGCATGTCAACCATATCCAATCTTTAATTTCAGTTAAAATAAAAACCCACTCATATGAAGACCCAGAAGAAATTAAGGTAAGAGTTCCTTCACCGATTGATTGGATCATCCATGGACTAATCTAACGACTCAATTTTAGTCTCAGACAGTAATCATCATAAACAAGCACCACCATCACCCAAAAATCAAAATCAACTCATCATGATCACTAACCAACCCACTTACAGCCACCAAAGAAAAAAGTAGCCAAAATTCAGCTCTAAAGTTACTATATATATATACCCACACTCAGGTACTGAAAAACACCTTGTTAAAAGAAGTTAAACCCTTAATAATTTTTTCGATTTTGAAGAACTATTCTCTGACTCCATCCAAAGTAATTTCATAATTCATACATAGCATACCTCAACTTTCTTCATCCACGAAGTTGCTTTCTGAACCTGCTCATTCTCCCACCCATTTATAACAGCATCTTCCCTCTTGAACCTGTTGTTAATCTTAGCAACCTTAGCGTTTTGCCAAGCTGATATCTTTGCTTCAACCTCCTCCTTTCTCACCCTCTGCACTGTCACCTCACTCAGAGCAGTACCAGAAGCTGAAGAAGAAGAGTTCCCTCCACGCCTCGGAGGTGATGATGAGGAATCAGCTCCCAAAGGGTTGATATCTGCCACAATAGCCAAAGGGTTAGTCTCTTCCATCATCAGCAACTCATCCTCTCCAATCCTCCCCAAGTTGTTGCTATTGTTGTTGTCGTTGCTAATGCTGCTATTACCACCTCCTTCATTGCCATGCATCATATTCACACTCATGGGACTAGGGGTGGTGGGGTTGTGATCAATACTTGAGCCTGCTAGAACCAGGGCACTGAATTCCCTACTCACGCTGAAGTTCTCGCTGGAACCACCTTCTATGGACACAGAAGAAGAGTGGTGGCTGTGTGTGTGTGTTTCCCAGTTAGGCTCTCTTCTGGGGGGTGGAGTCAAGGCATGAATTTCTCTGATTTGTTGTTCATAATCAGTGTAGTCGCTTTGCTCCTCTCTGTCATGGCTTGTGGAAGGTGTTTGATAATTCAGCATAGGTGAGGATGTGTGTTGTGGTTGAGTCACAACAGAGAAACTGAAGGGAAAGTGAACTTAAGAGTAGAGACAAAGTCAGGGGTTCAAGAACAACATCATGGTTTCTTTGTTTATTGTGTCTGTCTTGTGTTTTCTCCTTTTTATTGATAACTGAAAATGGTGGCATAGGGATCAGTGTGGTGGATATCAACTCAGATAAATTATTTTTATTTAATGAATGGTTTTGAGTATAAAATTTGGATATACTATACTTTTCTTTTAAATGTTCAAAAGAAGAAAGTTTTACCATTTACAATGCTTTTATTCACTTGAACAAAAATAATCGTTTTTAGTAAAAGAAGGTAGGTTTATATCAAAGAAAATTGAATAAAGAAGATATATTATTTTGTTAAATATCCTATTGATACGTGTTCCATAAGTGATAATTAATCTTTAAGATATTATGACTGATCATCTTTTTGGAATCTCTTCACAATTTCATCTTTTCTTTTTCATATTTATGATATTTCAGAGTTTGTTTAAAGAGATAAATAGATGTAAATAACTTTTTAATAGAGAGAGCAATTATTAGCTCCAAATTATTTTTAATATATGAAAAAATTAATTATGATTAAGGGTGATTTTAAAAAGAAAAAAATTGTATACGTCAACTAATAAGAAAATCTACATTGTTATAGATAATATGAAATTTCAGAAAACGTGTTGGATGATTCTTTGGAAGATCCTTCATTAAAATAAGTTGGTGTTACAAGAAATCTAACATCTAGATTTGCAAGAATAAAAAATTACTTTTAGATTTTGAAAAGTTAAATTATAAATGAAGAAGTATTAAATAATAAGTGTTAGAAGACCCTTAAAATATAAAGCTTCTTAATACCATTTTTTCATTAAAAATAACCTAAAACAAAAAGTCTTAAAATTACATTCCTTTAGCAAAATAAAAAATAAAAACTATACAAACCGACTCAATTCAACCAAATAGATTAACTATATCGAAGAAAATCTAATTAAAAAATAAACTTTTTTTGTTGAGTTAAATGTGAATGTATCCAAACCGGAACAAAATATTGTCTTTACATATTATAAAAACAATATATGTAACGAAATACTCTTATTTAATTTCCAACATTAGAAAACTCATCAATCTAACAATAATAGTAATAAGAATAGGATTAATCTGAAAGTGATGAGTTTATGAATGGAGCATGACGAAATTTAAATGGCAGCAATGGTTTTGTGGATTTTTTATGTGATGCAATTTTATTAGAAGAATCCTGAAAGAGCTAGCTATCGAATGTTGGAGGGACTCAAATGGACCACTCAATTTCTCAAACCATAAAAAAATCCTTTGCTTTTCAATTCAACAGGAAAAAGAAAATAACTTATTTGTGTTAAAACTAGTTTATTCCGTTAGAGGCTTCACGTTGTATACACTGAGTGAAATCTTATAATAATAAGAATGAATTATATTTAAAATTTATCTTTTAAAATCATATTAAAATTGTATTGTATGAATAGGTACATATATAATTCACGACTGATTGTTCAGCAAGGAAGACAACTATCTGTTCATGTTAGAATAATTTAAATATCTAATTAATTTAAATATCTAATTAATTTAAATAATTAACTAATCAAATTTAAAGAGAATTAAGTCATAATTATGTTAATCTAATCAAAAGTTTATTGATAAAACTATAAATACAGTTATAAATATAAGCTAAAAGTATGATTGATGGGACTTTTATTACAATATTAATTGTTTTACCGATTAAATTTAAATTGATTTTAGCATCAAAACCTCTTTATAGGATGTATCGGTTAGTAAACAGATTACCTTAATACAGAAAAGATTGTAGAGGACAAGAAAATTATTTTAAATGAACATTCAACCCTACACCAAAACATTTTGGTGAACATATTATCCTAATTCGGAGAAGAATGCATTAGAATACACAACAAGAAAATTGTTTTAAATGGACATTCAATTCTATATTCGAAATATTTTAGTGTCCATCGTAGAACCGAACAAAAGTTTCCCTGGTAACTATTAGGAATATGAGAAGCAACATTGTGTCAGAGGAAGTTATAAACAATTAGATTAATACAAGGGAAATAATAAGAAATATGCAATAGCATATAGATAAAATTTGAAAGAAGTATGAAAATACATAAAGGCATTACAAGCTAAGAACGCGATCACTCGATGAGAAATTAATGGTAAGATTATGTTCATATATTTCTATTCTGTTTTTATATTTATATTCCGTTTTTATATTGTTTTAAACAGTTATATATATCAATTGTACTCTCTCCTTATTATGGAAGAAGATACACAATTTTCATCATTTCTTTTCTCATAACACGGTATCAGAAGAAAATTAATTCTTGATCACGTTCTTCCGCAACCAATTCTGTTACTGCCAAGATCTTCATCTTCTACCTTTGTTCTTGGCTTTCCTACAATTTCTTCTCCTTCTATGACTACTCCCTTTGTTACTCTCGCATCGTTATGTTTTATGTTTTGACTTTGCTTTCTAGGGTTTTCAATAAGAAACAAGTGGGTGTTTTAATCACTCGTAGCCCCAGATTGATTTTTGAGGAATCTAGAGGAGTTTTCGGAGATTCGGGTTGTGACATTTTTGTCCAATTTGAGGTTGTGAAATTCAATGGCTTCTGCAGTTGTTCCTTCTTGTCACAAACCTCAACTCTAGGACTTTCTCAATAGCAAATTCATGGTCTATTGACACTTCTTCCTCAATCTAATCCCACAGTCACACATTCTACCGGTCTAGTGAGTTCTCATAATGTTTTCACTTCTTCTCAGGATCAAGGTAATATCTATTCCAATGGATTCTAAACACAGGTGCTACTGATCATATATCCAATTCTTTGTCTCATTTTATTTCTTATCATAGAATCACCAATTACAGTATCTCTACCCAACAAGAACTCTTCATTTGCTCATTTTTCTGGCACAGTTTCTCTTGGCCCACACCTTGTTTGTTCCTAATTTTTCAGTCAATCTTATTTCGGTCACAAAGTTAACTAAAGCTCTATCTTGTAAAATTACCATTTCTGAATTTTCATGTGAAATACAGGACAAGTCAACCCTGCAGATGATTGAGAAAGCTGAAGAAAGAGATGGCTTGTATGTCAGGATAGTTCCTGCATCCACACCCCTAGGTTCACCATCTGCTATTACTCCTGAGAATTCTATTGTTTGTTCTACAATAAGACCTAGCTCTATAGATATTTGGCACTCTAGACTAGGACATCCTTTTTCTTCTTGTTATATCAAATTACGCACCATGTATGCCACTTTACCTGATACAAAATACATTCATTGTGATACTTGTCACTATTCTAAGCAAAGAAAATTGTCTTTTCAATTAAGTACTATTGTTTCAAAAGCTTCTTTTGATTTAATTCATGTTGATATTTGGGGGCCCTATTGTACTTCTTCTGTTGATGGTTTCAAATATTTCTTAACTATAGTTGATGATAGGTCTTGATACACATGGATTAAATTGATGCCAAGTAAGTCAGATACAAGATCACAACTTATTGGCTTTGTTTCTTATATCAAAACACAATTTGGCATTGATGTAAAAGTTGTTAGATCAGATAATGGTAATGAGTTTGCAATGACAGATTTTTATAGACAAAAAGGGATACAACATCAATTATCTTGTGTTGAAACACCTCAACAAAATGGAGTTGTTGAGAGAAAACATCAACGCATTCTCAATGTTGCTAGATTTTTAATGTTTCAATCCCATTTGCCCATAATTTTCTAGTATTTTGTTGTTCGTTATGTTATGCAACTCATTAATATTTTACCTTCCAAAGTTTTGGCATATTTTTCTCCATCTCAACTGTTACACAATGTTAAACCTGACATTACTTACTTACGAGTTTTTGGCTCACTTTGCTATGCTTCAACTCTTCAAGCTCAGAACAAAATTTCAACCTCGTGCAAGAAAATGTGTTTTACTTAGTTTTAAAACAGGAGTGAAAGGCAAGGGAGATTTTTCTATCAAGGAATGTAGTATTTTATGAAAACATATTTCCTTTTCTTACTAGTGACAAACACTCACCTATTGATACACAAAATTCATTGGTTTTTGTCACCAAAACACTACAAGAAAATTGCATTTTACATACAGATTATTATATACAGATTTTAATCTGTATGTATTAAACCTATTACATACGGATATTATATACGGATTTTTAATTAATTATTAACTAGAAAAATTTTAAAAAAACCTGGAACTTCTTGTAACTTTGAAAAAAAAAACCCTAAGTACAACTCTCCTGAACGAATCCCTCACTCACTTAGTGACCCTTCAGACTCCATCATCAGCCACGTCCATTTTCTCTCTCGTGCATTGGAGAGAGCAGCTTCATTCTCGCGTTCTTCTTCCGCAAGAGCATTTTCTTCTCGAGAGCTCACCATCAACCGTAAGCTTCCTTTCTCTTCACAAATTCATCATCTTATTTCATATTTCTTCGTTGCCTCAGCCTACTCAACAACAAATTTCCTCTTCCACCGATTATTTTCATCTCCTTCTAGGGTTTCGTCATCCTTTCACCTTTTTCTTGAAGTTTCACCGATTAAATCCTCTTTTACTCCGTTTAAAAGTTTTTCCTCCGATTGAAAACTCTTTTCCACCGTTCAATCTCGTTTTTGAACCGATTAATCAGTTCATTTTGAGTTTCCTCCCTTTCTTGGGTTCCTTCGTTCCAGATTAGGGTTCCTACTCTATTTAGGGTTTCTGTGAGTCCTATCTCTGATTTGGTTTGTTCTCCTTCAAATTCCCTCTTCTATTTGTGTCTAGGGTTAGTGCGAAGAAGACACGAGGCCACGAGATCGCTTGCAATGCGGAGAAGACATGAGGCCAGTTTTTATCAATTTTATTCACTGTCTCTGCATAAAGAAATTTCTTTTCCTGCTTTAAGAATATTGTTTAGTAGGATCGTGGAACTAAGGAAATTCACATGATATTCAATTTCTTTTGCAGGTTGGTGAGAGGGGGATAGAACTATCTGGGGGACAGAAATAAAGGATTGCAATACCTCGTGCCATAGTTAAGAATCCATTAATCCTTTTACTAGATGAAGAAATCAATGCTCTAGATGTGTTAGTTAGTTGTATGAACATTGAGGAATATTGAATGATCAATGTTTTCATCATATCAATCAGTGATACTGTTTTGGTTTAGGGTTCATTATCTACATAAAGTGATTTCTATGCTTTAAGTTTGAAATGTGGTTAAATTTGAGACATTATTTGCATCTATGTAGAATATATTGCTGTTGCGATGACTGGAGCATCTTTCTTGTTTTTAATTTTTTCCCCTTTTATTTCTTTGTGTGTCCATTTGTGAGATTTCTTCATGATGTTGGTTCGTATTGGTTGTATATGTGTGTTTAGGAGTTTATGAATTTGCAAAATTGTAGAAGACCTAAATCTGTTTAGTAGAAGTCTTGGGAGGTATTTTAAATTATTCAAATTTCTGGAACTCGTTGAGATGAAAGCAGTCATTTTAATTATATGAATTTTAATGTGTCTATTCAGACCCTGATGCTGAAGTTATGGCCTTGTCCCCCAAGAGTCTTCTGGCCATAAATAAGTTCATTTGTGAGATCTGCAACAAAGGATTTCAAAGATGGCAGAACCTGCAACATCATAGAAGAGGGCACAATTTTCTGTGGAAGCTGAAGCAGAGAACAAGCAAAGAGGTGAGGAAGAAGGTGTATGTGTGTTTAGAGCCAATTTGTGTGCATCATGACACCATTTATAATATATGGCCACGCATACACTTTCACACATTCCATATCCTTTCTTGCAAGATGATATGCGTTAGAACAATGGCATGTTTAACAACATTATTTTGGGTATCTACAAGGAATTTATTCATGAAATTTATGATGATCAACTCTTTATAAAGTTGAAAAAAGGGTTCAATTTTCCTGCCATGGATCTTTGGGTTGGTTAAGAGTCAATGATACATTCCGCTTGTGCTTCCACTCTAGACGAGCGTCCGCTCTTCTGCCTTCTGGACGAGCGTCCGCTCTCTTGGGACGAGCGTTTCTGCATGTGTGATGGCGTTTCTTCGTGCTAATTTCTTGGTCCAGTTCTATACATTGTTGGAGACTCTTCCAAGCTCATTTTTAGCTACAAAATAAGGGATTATTGATGAAAGTACATCAAAGTAGCCAAAAACACAATTATATAGAAAACAAGACAAAACAAGAGGATTTAACAAGTTATAAGTTAGATAGGGGTTGATTTTGCTACTAAAATGATGCTTAAAATATGGTAAAATTTAGCATTATCACGGACATGCTGTCTAAATTGGCGGCAGGGAAGGAAAAAGCGCAACTGAGCACAGTGATCAAACAAGTCCTACTGAAACTGTCAGTAAAGTGCATGACAGTCTCCCTCTTGTCCGAAAACGATTGGAAAGAAGAAATAAAAAGGCTGATGACCCAGCAGAAGGATGGAGAGGTAGTTTGACCGGTCAATTCATGAAAGATTGAGCATTTTGTCCTGATCGGGGGAGAGCTATACAGAAGATGATTCACAACTTTG
The DNA here is from genome assembly GCF_016808095.1 of Vigna angularis. Lineage (NCBI taxonomy): Eukaryota > Viridiplantae > Streptophyta > Magnoliopsida > Fabales > Fabaceae > Vigna > Vigna angularis. Next base: position 38,391,946 of record NC_068972.1, read on the forward strand.
CTCCTAAAATGCCTTTCGGAAGCAAAAGCCCAATAAGTATTAGAGGAGCTACACAATAGAGTTCCATAGTGGATGGTGAACCCTCAAGGTCAGGGCACTTCGAGCTACGTATTATTGGCCCACCATGGAGGATGACACCAAGCGCTTTGTGCAAAGCTGTCAGGCCCATGCCAACAACATCATTGCGCCATTAACGAATCTTCACAACATTGTCTTTCCTTGGTCGTTCGCCTAATAAGAAATGGATATAGTAGGCTCTTTCCCGGTCGGGAAAGCCCAAAATAAATTCCTCTTGGTCACCATAGATTACTTCACTAAATGGGCAGAGGAAAAAACATTTGCAACCATCATCGCTCAACAGGTGCAGAGGTTCATGTGGAAGTTGATATGTCGATATGGGCTACCCTGAATGGTCATCACGGACAACGAAAGATATTTCATTGATAAAAGGTTTGTCGAGTTTTACAAAAACTTAGGCATTAAACACGTTACCAGCTTGATGGAGAACCCGCGGACGAATGGTCAAACCGAGGTCGTCAACAAGACCATCGTTCCAAAGCTCAAAAGAACATTAGGTGACAAGAAGGGGGTATGGGTATAGGAGCTTTCGGAGGTCCTATGGGCTTATCGGTGCATGCCTCATGGTATCACTAGAGAAACTCCATTCAACTTAACCTACGACACAAACGCCATGTTGTCGGTAGAGGTTGGAGAGCCCTTGTTACGAAGGCGATTGGAAAACACCTAGTTAAATGAAGAAAGGATGAGAGTGGAGTTGGACATGTTGTAAGAGCGGCGAGAGGCGGTTGTCGTCCGTTCCGAGGCATGCAAAAGACTCGTGGCAAAGAGGTACAACACCAAGGTGAGACCTATGAGCTTCAAGAAGGGCGATCTCGTTTGGAGGAAGACCGGAAACGTAAGAAGACGATCGAAACATGGGAAACTAGCAGCTACTTGGGAGGGCCAATTCAAAGTAGTCGAAGACTTAGGTAATGGGGCCTACCATTTAGTCTACCTAGACGACAAAAGGATACCCAACACTTGGAATGCGTCCCATTTAAAATTTTGCTTCAGTTAAAATGCAATTTTGTGCATGAATACCATACTAAAGCAATACAACGAGGAATTCTGTATTATTAAATTCACATCGTCTTAGCGCGTAAGTAATGAGTTGGTGAACCAAGAGTTCCCAAAAGAATCACTGTCAACTCAGGCAGGCGGTGAACGACGAGTTCTCAAGAGAACCACTATCACTCAGGCCAAATGAACTCAATTAACGATGAGTTGGTGAACGGAGAGGCTCCCAAAGGAACCACTACCAACTCAGTCGAGCGGTGAACGACGAGTTCTCAAAAGAACCATTGTCGCTTGATCCACACACATTCATATAACGGGATTGGTGAACGACGAGTTCTTCCAAGAACCACTACTATTCCCGACCAAAATTAGCAAACGGTGTGTCCTGTAAGGACCACAGTCGACCAAACGAATAAAGACAGACGATTATAACTTGGGAAAAATTCCATAAAAAGATGAAAGAACAAAAACCAAGCATTGTATTCATGATAAGTTCGGGTATACAAATTATGTGGATTGCCTGGTGAACGAAACACTTCACAAAGCCTAGTGTTTGTTGCCCGACCTCCTCGGCATTTCTTCTATCAGAAAAACTAGCCAGATACCAATTTGGCATAGCCGCCCAGGAAGAAAGCTCTAGAGCCACATTCATTATTTCTTTTTCAGACATCTTCTCAATGATCATCCGTTCTGTCGAGTTCATATGAAAGTTGGCTTTTTGGCCAATTCAAATCTCAGTCCCGAAGATACCACCCGGGAGAGGCTAAGGAGTGCTCTCTTCTCGACGACTCCTCTTAGAAGAAGATTTCTCCCCTTCTCTATGAGATCTCTTCTTAACCTTTTCTTTCTCAGGCAGAGGAACGACAACTGCGACTGAAGAAGGTTATTCTAGGTCAACCACGGGAGTGGGATGAGGAGTCTCGACCCTTGGTACCGTCTAAAGAGGGGCCAACAGACTCTTTACAGGTTGGGTCGCCTGGCTAGATGCCTTTAAACGGGGATCTCGCGCCTTCAACGGTTCAACGCCCTTCTTTTTTCTGGTCGAAAGGAAGGCACTTTTCTTTAGGGCGGGGACGAACATGATTTCTGAAATGAAGACACAAACTTAGTCAAGTTAAGACCAAATCACAAAGTAAAATAATAAAGGGAAGACACCATACGAAACGCCTGTTCGTTAAATTCCTCATGACCAAGGTATTCAATGAGGCCACACATGGAGAGGCGAGGCAAACCATTGATGACCCCGACTGCTTCAATCTCAGCTGGAGTCATGGAACCGAGCAACCACGAGGCCATTTTACAAGGACTCATCGTCCAGTAAAATGGGAACAGAGGGTGGCCGACTTCGTCAAAGAACTCCGAGTGGCCCAACTCCTTTATCACTACTTTAAAATATTTAGATTTAAACCCCTTAAAAGAATATGAAAATGGCTTAAATAACCATTTCTTCTCAACGAAGGCGAGGGATACCCATCCTTGTTTGGCCATCGGGCGAACATTGAAGAAGTGGAGGAAAATGGGGGTCATAAGGGTTATCCCCAAAGTGGAACACACTACCACGAAGGCCTGCATACTCGCCCAACTGTTTAGGTGCAATTGAGTTGGAGTGACATTCAACTCTCGGAGCACGGTGACCTAAAATTTGGTAAAAGGAACCCGTACGAACATTTGAGAAAAGAGAAAAGTGTATGCGAAGAAGAAATCCTCGACATTTCCTCTTTTCCCATGATAAACTCACTCGTTCCATTTACAAACTGCCAGTCGAATCAACTCGGCGTCCTCCACGTTCTGCACAACGCAAGATTGGTTGACCCAATATTCTAGGTTCGTCTTCAGGTGGAAGCATGTCGTGTACAATCCCACCTTGTGGGCGGCCTAGTCGTAACCCGATACGACCAACAAAGTTTGCTCGAGCTCTTTCCCCTCATTTCGACCATCCACGTCCACTCCTCCAACGTGGGGACCGATTGCAGTTCCCGAAATAGCCCTATCAGTATATACATTGGGAAGAGACTGGTCGAGCCGCTTTCCCACTCAGTTGTCTCAAAGAAAGACGAAGATATAGAGCTTGGAGACGAAGGCTGATCACCTTCACTAACGAATCCCCTGCCACCTCTCTTGATAACTCCTCAAACGAACAAAGTTGAACGGTGTTCATTATTACCTTAAAGAAAACAAAGAAAGTTGGACGGTAGGCAAATAAAATAGGAAGGTACTGATGAAAATGACAGGTTATCTTCCCCCTATTTATAGAAAAAATCTTGAAAAACTGCCAAGGCATCGCCACCGTTAATCTGCGTCACGATTAAGGGTCCGGATGTCGCGACCCTGCCACTTCCAGGAAGCACGGGACACGATGACGCGACATGTGTTTTCCCGCCATAAGCACCCTTTCAAAAAGACGTTGGATGGACCTTCCACTAAATCACGCAAGAAGACAGATGCCCCCAAACTCTAATGTGAAATCCCAACATCAGGTACGACTAACTAGGGCTTGGGGGCCTGTGTACTATATGGTCAAACAACCACGTAGTTAAGACCATGCGAAAAGAGCCATTGAGAATGGGCGACCGGTCGCGTATGTCTGAGCACATGAATTTGGACAACATAAGACAAGGGTCGTTCGGCCATACATGGGTAAAGGCCGAACGAACAATCTCAAGAGCAAAACATCTCTTAAGAGTCATTGCAAATCAAGGTTAAGAGCATGTGTTAATTAATGTCAAGTGAGATAAGATTGGACTGTGATTAAAGTTTTGCTAATCCTAAGCACATCTCAAAACCTATAAATAGAGGTCAAAAAGGTAAGAGGTATGTGATCTCATTTATTATGACCACAGTCCGAACTAATTATTGACTTAAGCATTGTATTGCCTTTGACAGGTACCCCGAACGGTTTGGAATATTGACAAGAAAGGACTTTAACAAAAGGTAAATAGAATTACCCAAGCAAGCGAGGAACAAATATGAAGGTATGATTTGGGGAGTTACTCGATCCTACATCCAAAACATAATCTATCATAAAAAACTATATAGATAAATATATAGATATCTACTCTACTTACCTAAATCATAAATAAAATTTAGTTTAAAAAGTCTCTATATTTAACAAACATAATTTAATTATTGTATCAATTTATCAACGAAGTTACTCGATCCTACATCCAAAACATAATCTATCATAAAAAACTATATAGATAAATATATAGATATCTACTCTACTTACCTAAATCATAAATAAAATTTAGTTTAAAAAGTCTCTATATTTAACAAACATAATTTAATTATTGTATCAATTTATCAACGAAAAGTATCCAACATCAAACAAAACTCAATAGCATTCAACATTTAAACAAATTCTTAACCAATTACAATTCCTATATAAAACTCAAAATATCATGACTATGTCACCTTCATATAAAAATTATTTATCATAAAGTGTCAAAAACATTTCAAAAATCAAAGTAACTAAACTATTCAAAATATAGAAATATAGAGTAATGTATAAAAACGTAATTTGATATATAATAAAATAAGTTGGAAAAATTACTTCTCTCATTTCACCTTAAACATTACAAAATCATAAAAATTAAAACCAATTTTGTCTAAATATCTAGTTAGATAAAATATTCATTGAATTTTCAATTACTTTGACTTTTCAATTACTTTAACGTGCTATCAAACTTTCAAACAGAAAAAAAATGTGAAGAAAGAGAAAAAGTGACACTAGAGACACACATTACGGAACATGTGCAAAGAAAAAGTTATTAAAATATTAATTAATCTATTTACCATCTCGAATGCAAACACCAGGCATTTTTCTCTCATTTTAAAATTGTTTGGGGTTATCTCATGATAATAAAATAAGAAAAATAAATAATTGAATTTTTTTTCATAAATTAAAATTAACTTGTCTAGAAATTAAAAACAAAAATTTTAGAAATATAGGAAAAAACTTGTTTTCTTATGAAAACATTTATATAACTTTTTTTCTTGTTATTGTAGTTTTTTAAATACTTATAAAGATGGTTAGATAATCCTATGTGACTTTGGTTGTTTTCGAAATTGACACTGGATTTGTTTAGTAAAATAACCATTTATTTGTATAATTGGATTCCTTTAAAAAATTTAGAAAAGTTGTAGGAGCAATAGGATAAATATATATGATAAATTCTTTCAGATAATTTATGAAATTCTACCAATCAATTTTAGAAATAAAAATAAAATATACAAAATTTAAACTCAATAAGCATACTTATAATTAATAAAAATAATATAAAAAATTAAAATATCTCTACAAGAATTAAGTCTTGAAACTTCCTAAAATATCTTAGACACTTTTCCTTAATATGGTGAACATGTGTTTTCTATTTTTAATGGGTATAATTTTTCAAAATTTGTTATTCAATTGAATATTATTATTTTTTAATTGAGGAAGATAATGTGTCATTGATTTTTAGAACCATTAAATAACAATGTCATGATCATAGAGTTTTCTTCATCTATGATTTGACTTTAGATCATCTTGACATAAACGATTAAATGAATATCAACGATTAAATAAACAATATTTCTTTTACTTTTCAAAATGGTTTAGTAAGTCATGATTATATGAGATGATTTTTTCCATTCAACCATCAGGTTAAATAAGGATTTTGTAGTTCTCTTACATTATACTACTTGTCACCATTTTCCATTTTAGCAATTATAAATATGTGAAGTTAAGGCATAAAGAGGGAAGAATGAAACTGGACACAAAATTAACTTGGATGCAAAATGAAAATCACAAAATTAATCTAGAAACAAACTGAATATAGGAAGTTAAAATATGACAATGGAGGTTGCAATAGAAACTAAAGAGACATACCAAAAGAAAGTTATGAAGAGTGTCTCTTAGGGTTTATACAATAATAAAGATTTTGTTTAAGAATTTATGCAACAATTATACTGTATTTTAGAAAATTTACATAACAATAAAAATTACATTTATACAACAATGAAGACTACAATTAAATCAACTAAAGAGTCTCCCACAAGATTTGATACCATCTCAAATTTTGAAAAAAATAATTTCTCTATTACTTTTCTTATTATATTTATTGAATATATATAAATCCTTTCGGATAATTTATGAAATCCTATAATATAACTTTAAAAATAAAATAAAAATATACAAGATTTGAACTCAATAAATACATAATTATAATTAATATAAATTAACTTTCTTAAAATATCCATGTGAAACTTTCTAGAAAAATATATCGACGCTTACAATATTCATTTAAATTGTTTTATTTGACTAAAATTTAAAAACAGAAAAAACACACGGTCAAATATAAAAACCAAATAAACGTATTTAGTCATTTTATTAAAATTAATAACATAATGTAAAATATATATTATAATAATACTAATAAACAAATAAAATAAGTTTCGATGATTCAAGAAATTGCATAGAAGTCACGCAGAATAAAGAAAGCAATTCTCTAATTTAAAGTAATACCTTTTCCGAAGAGGAGTCAATGGGTTTTATTTCCAAAATAGGCAAAAATGGATTATATATTACGAGAATAGGTAAATTCAATTTAAAATATTAAAATGGAGAAGTCGTGGGGTTAAAACAATTTTAAATGAAGAAGTCGTGTCTCCCCTGCACGATTTCACACTGTTTATTTGACCAGTGATGAAGTCGTGAACCCCAAAAACGACTTCTCGGTCCTGTAATTGATTACAAGATCCTGTAATCGATTACACAATGTTGAAATCGTGACCCCCTACACGACTTCAGTGTAGTAGGCAAAAATGATACTGGTAATCGATTACTACACTTCTGTAATCGAATACCAGTGTTTTAAGTGTGGAAGAACCACCCTGGTAAGCGATTAGAAATTACCAGTGTGTTTTGGTTGGTTTATGAAAATTATTTGGCAGTTTACATATTTTATGTATTGTTTGTGTTATACAAAAAAAGAAATTGTGATTATTATTTAATGAATGGAGACAAATTTGAAGAAAAGAGAAAAAAAATATTAATAAAAAATATTAATAGTAATATATTAATAAGCGATTTGATTACAATTGGATAAGATTAAAAAATAACTAATGACGAAATGAACAATTTTCATCTGGATTGGATTCATCCATTTCATTATAAATCCTATTTATAAATGGTCTTCCGGATGTCTTGCATCCCATTGTAGATGGTTTTCCGGATCTGTTTTGGCCCCACGACTTGATACTTAGTCAAAAATTGCCCATTTAAGCAAATATGAGTAGTTTGGTGAAAAAAGCCTGAGTCAATGCATTAGAGACTTTTCTATTGCTCGGTCACAAATATAAATATCATACTTATGTGATATATGATTCAACTTCAAACACCCCTCTCGATTCCATTCCTCTTTCTTCCACTTTTAAAACTCATGGCTGAATCGCTTCTTTTCATCTATGCAGAATCGCTCCTAGGGAAGCTTGCTTCTACTGCCTTTCAAGAAGCTTCTCTAGCGTTTGGTGTGCACCGCGATCTTCAACAGATGAAAGAAACTATGGAACTCATAAGAGGTGTGCTCTTGGATGCCGAGAAAAAGAATCCGCAGAGCAGTGCCCTGAGCGAATGGCTGATTCAGATCAAGCACGTGTTTTCTGATGCTGAAGACATAGTCGATGATTTTGAGTGCGAAGCCTTGCGGAAACACGTTGTCAACACCTATGGAAGCTGCTCAAGAAAGGTACGCCGTTTCTTCTCATCAAGTAATCCTGTTGTTTATCGTCTTAGAATGGCGCATCACATTCAAGACATCAACACCAGGTTGGCCAAACTTGCATATCAAAGAAACATGTTTGGCCTTCAAGTCATTCACCAAGACACACGTATCGTGCACGTGAGGGAAATGACTCATTCTCATGTAAATCCTTCCAATGTTATAGGGAGGGAACATGATAAACAAGAAATATTAAAACTTCTGTTGAAAGATGATCATGGCCAAAGTCTCTCTGTTATTCCCATTGTGGGAATGGGAGGCTTGGGAAAGACCACACTTGCTAAGTTGGTCTTCAATGACACCACTATTCATGCATGTTTTCCGTTGAGGATGTGGGTGTGTGTCTCCAATGATTTTGAACTTAGGAATGTCCTCATTAAAATCCTCAATTCTGCTCCAAACCCAATTGGGAAAAACTTCAATAACTTTGAGACAGAGCAACTTCAAATTCATTTGAGAAATACACTTCATGGACATAAGTTTTTGCTCGTGTTGGATGACGTGTGGAACGAGGATCCTGCAAGATGGGATGAGTTGAAGGAAATAATAGATATGGGTGTTGAAGGGAGTAAAATCCTAGTGACTACTCGTAGCCATATAGTAGCTGCCATTATGCACACTAAATCCTCAAATTCATACCTTCTTCAATGTCTCTCTAAAGAGGATTCTCTTTCTCTATTTGTGAAATATGCTTTTGAAGATGGAGATGAGATGAAACATCCACAACTATTGAAAATTGGGGAAGGAATAGTAAAAAAATGTGGAGGGTTACCATTGGCGGTGAAAACGGTGGGGAGTTCACTGTTCTCAAGGGTTGACGAGAGAGAGTGGGAGAGTGTAAGAGACAATGAGATTTGGAATTTAAAACAAAATGAAAAAGACATTTTTCCTGCTCTTAAACTAAGTTACGATCAACTGCCTTCATATTTAAAACCCTGTTTTGCTTCTTTCTCCCTTTATTCAGAAGACACTTATCTTTTTAGTTCTCAAGTTTGTCTGTTATGGGGAGCACTTGGTTTTCTTCTACCACCAAAGGCAAGTGAATCAACGAATGATGTTGCCAATCAATTGTTGCATGAGCTATGGTCAAGATCTTTTCTTTCAGAATATGAAGACTTGGGAGGTGATTGCCGGTTTAAATTACATGATTTGGTGGTTGATCTTGCCAAATATGTTGCAAAGGGTGAGTTTGAAATAATACAAAACCACAATCCAAACTTATACAAGAATGTCCATCATTTGACATATACGGGAAATAATTTGCTTGATCAAGCTCTTCTTCCCTCAGGTCTAAGAACTATCTGTTTTCCTTGTGGAGCTAATAATGAAGATTTCATGAATACATTGGTGTCAAGGTGCAAATTCTTGAGGGTTTTAATCTTACAATATTCTGAGTACGCAAGTCTGCCTCGTTGCATTGGAATATTGAAACATTTAAGATTTCTCAGTCTTGCGGGAAATGAAAACCTTACGGAACTCCCTGATTCAATTTGCAAACTTCAAAATTTGCAAAATTTGAACCTTAGTTGGTGCATAAAGCTACAAAAGTTACCCAAAGGACTAGTAAATCTAATAAGTCTTCATAACCTGTTTATAACTACCATAGAACCTGCTTGTCCAGAAAAGGAGATTGCAAGTTTGACTTCTTTAGAAGAATTAGGCTTTTATCAATGTGATAATTTTGAGTCATTGTTCAAGGGAATACTACTAGCCACTGTTAAAAAATTGTTTTTATTTCAGTGTAAAAGTCTAGAGACAGTTTCGTTCCATGGCATAAAAAATTTAGAGGTTTTAGCAATTTCCAACTGCAACAAGTTGGACTTGTCAATGGGCTTTAGCAACGAAATCCTTGATTCAAGGTTGAAGTTTGTCGTTCTTAGAGGCTTGCCAATTCTAGTCACATTGCCTCGGTGGCTTCAAGGTTCCGCCAACTCTTTACAATCTTTAATTATTGAACAATGCATGAATCTTGAGGAGCTTCCCGATTGGCTACCAACTCTAAATTGTCTCCAACGACTTGAAGTTACCTATTGTCCAAAACTATTATCATTCCCTGATAACATGCATCACCTTACAAATCTAAAAGTGATAGATGTCACTGGTTCTTCTGAATTATGGAAAAGATACAGGCCAGAAGTTGGAGAGGATTGGCACAACATATCTCATGTCAATCTTGTTTGGCAAGATTATCAATCAGAAAATGAAAAAGAATCAACAGTCAAAAGTTAAAGGTATACTAATTTCAACCATTTAACTTTTTATATTATTATTTTTCAACAATTCCTTTTTCTAAGATAGGATTTTCTTCATCTCACAGGTTATACAGTTCTGTCGGTCTCTCTACCTCATCTATGTATTTACTTAGTTGAACATGAAGTTATGCATTCTCCTGTTTATATACAAACTATGTATTTTTTCTATAAATTTATACATTTGTTTTTCACTTCTCAACTTTTGAAACAATGATTTTCTTTTATACAAAATAAATAGTGTTTGGTAAGCTAATATTCGATAATAGTTGTGTCAATATCAAGTATAGATCAAGTAAGAGTAAGGATACATGTCTTTTAGATTTTTTTTCAGTTCTTCGTTGCTGAAGATATCAACATTGGGAGAAATAAAAAAACTTCGAAAAATACCCTTTAATTTACATTTTTTATTTAAGAGCTTTTAATTAAGTTTTTATAACCAATTTTTTCAAAAATAAAATATAAGAAAATTCTTATATATTTATGAATTCAAAAAGTTACTTTTTAAACCGATTATTGGGTTAACTTGTATAAAAGTAGTTAGTTTTTAAATCGTTTGTCTTAAAGATGGTTCAAAGTTTGGTTTTCTGTATAATTATTTTAACGAAGTGATTAAAACAAATTGCATTTTTATATTGATTTTCAAAGACATAATTTAGAATATAAAAGTTTGTTTTTAAAGATATTTTTTTTGTTATTTTTTCCTTTTTCCAAAATATGTAAAATGCAATTGTTACTGAAAAATAGACTTTTGATGTCTGATAATTTTGACATTTAACATTTAACCAAAATTCCACATCTCAATGGGAGACGTCAATTTGATATCGGACTTTAAATAGGATGTCATTGATGTCGACTCTCAAATAGACAAACATCAAAATTGACATCGGACCCCTATAAGACCAACGTCTACTATCGCTGAACATGTCTTTGTCTCACTAAGAAAAAAATCCTAGAATTGTCTCTGAAACTCTTTTGATGTCGGATTGAACATTAACTCACGTTAATTGATGTTTATTTTGATACTAATCGACATTCATCTTTTTTTTAATAATTATTTTATTTTTATAATTTTACTACACGTGAAATATATAAAATCATTTTAGCACACCACAAAATTATGTATAAATCATGATTTATTCAATATTTTTTACTAATTTAGAATTAATTTTACTTCCTTAACTCAAGTACACATGTTTATACTTACATTAAATTTCTAAACTATCATAAGAAAATATATAAATATCTAATCTATTTACCTAAACCATAATTTAAACTCACTTTAAAAAGTCCCTGTACTTAACATGCATAGTTTAGTTACTATATCAATTTATCAATGAGAGTATCCAACATCAAACAAAACTCAATAGCATTTAATATTCAAACAAATTCTCAACCAACTATAACCTCTATATAAAACTAAGATATTATGATGATGTCATCTTCATATCAAAATTATCTATGTCAAAACATTTCAAATCTAAGTAGCTAAACTTTTCGAAATATATGAACCTAGAATAATGTATAAAAATGTAAAATAATTTGATAGATGATAAAATGAGTTGGGAGAATATCTTTTTCATTTAATCTTAAACATTACAAAATCATAAAAAAAATTAACTATAAAACAAATAAAAGCATACTTTCTTTTAATATCTAATTAGACAAAAATATTCATTAAATTTTAAATTACTTGACTTTTCAATTACTTTAACGTGCGATCAAATTTTGAAACAGAAAAAAAAATTTTAAAAAATGAAAAGAAAGAGAGAAAAGTGACAGGAGAGACATACATTAATGGAACATGTGCAAAGAAAAATTTATTAAAATATTAATTAATCTATTTACCATTTCAAATGCAAAAACCAGGCAATTCTCTTTCATTTTAAAATTGTTTGTGGTTATCTCATGATAATAAAATAAGAAAAAAAATAATTGAATATTTTTCATAAATTAAAATTAACTTGTGTAGAAATTAAAAACAAAAGTTTTAGAAACATAGGAAAAATCTTGTTTTCTTATGAAAACATTTATATAACTGTTTTCTTATTATTGTAGTTTTTTAAATACTTATAAAAATGGTTCAATAATCCTGTGACTTGGGTTGTTTTCAGAATTGACATTGAATTTGTTTGGTAAAATAAGCATTTATTTGGATAATTGGATTCCTTTAAAAGATTTAGAAAAGTTTTAGGAGCAATAGGAAGGGAAACACATCTAAAAAGAAAATTGAATGAGTCAGAAGTGTAAGAAGATTGGTCCATAAATTTCACTACAAACAAAAGAAGGTGGAAGAGGCTTATCTTCAACGTTGTTTTGTTTCATTTTTGAAAAGTTCCATAAATTTGTGGGTCTTTGCAACCATGGTTTCGGTGGTTTTGTTTCCGTGATGAACGCCTATCACAAGTTACACACTTTTCTTTATCTTCTTCCACCATATTCCATTTCACACATTTAATTCAGAAGTTACTTATTGGTCAAAGCTTCAAAGTCGTATATAATATCTCAAAATTAAAATATTAATAAGTTTCAACTTACTCTCAAATCATTTTTCTCTTACTTTTCTCATTGTATATATATAATACATTTTTCCAGACAATTTCTGAAATTCTACCAATCAATTTTAGAAATAAAAATAAAATATACAAAATTTAAAATCAGTAAACACATAAGGTTTAATAATTTTTGAAGTCTCTATTTATGCAAAAACATTTCAAACAGGTCTTTCAGTTATTTTTTAATTGGTCCCTGTTGGTGTCAAATTGATTCAGTTGCACCCTTTTCGTTAATTTGACTGAACGACGTTAAGATTTCAATCACGTGGCATGCTGAGTTTGCAAATGTTAACCACGTGACACATTGAAAGTTGCATTACGTAGGTGTGTAATTTTGAATAAGATTGTTTTGATTAAAAGAATTCAGTAGGTGCTAGATGTTTTTTATTTATTTATTAATAATAAAAACTAGGTTTAATACTTATTTTAGTTCCTCGATTTGTAGGGTGTGTTCAAAGTTGTCCTCCTTTTTCTCAAAAGTTTATTATTGTCATATATTTTGTAAAAACGGTTTACGTTATTATTTTTTGTTTACGGTGTTAAAAAGGCTAATGATAGACTTGCTCTCATGGCAAAAACTTGATGACCTGTTCAATTATTATTGACGTGGCATGGTGAGGTTATTTAAGGTGTTAAGTACATTTAGGGCTAAAATGACGTGGAAAATCTAAAACACCTTTCAGGCCGTCGTGAGGACACCATCAACACCATCTTCTTCCTCGCGATTCAGACACAATAAAATCCAAAAAAATTCTCAATTTTTGAACTCCCAAATCGCATAGCAGAGCAACCTAATCGTGTAGCTGCCATGAACCCTAGCTCGCGAGTGCCGCAAGGATAGACCTCCATCGTCAAACTCCATCATGCTTAAAAAACCAACATCGCGACCGTCGTCCTCTGCGAGAATCACCATGCCAACCACACCGCGAGCCCCTCCACCAATCTCCACTACTTGCAAATGAAACACAAAATCCAGAAACAGAACCCTAAATCGAATATTCTTCCTCGCGAGTTCATCATTCTCGCGCAACCTGCAAATGCACGAAACCCATTCTCCTCACAAGTGTCGCCATCAAACATGCATCCAAAATAGAACCAGAAACTCATTTACATCGCGAGGACCGAATCGTAGTGCCATGGCATTCTCCTTTGCGCAACATTCGCGCCGCCGTTGTGAATACTTGAATCATGCTTCCATGGAAATTCGTGATAGAACCTTCAGTTCTCATGATGACGCAGAGAAAGCCTTTGCCCATTCTGCAATTGTGAAACCCTAACTTTGGGTGGAAAGGAATCTGCCACGTGGCATTTTCTCATTGGTCAAATAGGGGCTAAACACCTCAAACAAGGGGTTAAACACCTCATTGTGCCACATCAACAATAATGGTACAAGTCATCAAACTTTTGACAGGGGGCAAGTCTGTCGTTAGTTTTTTTAACACCGTAAACAAAAAGGACTAACGTGAACCGTTTTTACAAAATATAGGACATTAGTGAAATTTTGAAAAAAAGGAGGACAACTTTGAACACACCCTACAAACCGAGGGACCAAAATAGGTATTAAACATAAAAACTAATAATTATAATTTCTACACATTTACAATTTTACCTTACCTACTCATTTTTTGTGTTTTAGAAATTACTTGTTGTATTTATGGACAATTATTTATGTTGTACATAAAAAAATCTAAAATTATATTAAAAAATAACTAAATTCATCTAGTTATTATTAAAGAAAAACAAAAACAAAAGTAATACATATCCTCTCGGTTAATAAAGAAAAATAAAATATATTCCATTTAAAAAATGTTAAAAAAACTCTAAAAAAATAAAAACTCTAAAAAATATTTTCCTCCATTTCGTTCTAATCCATTGCGATGATTCCCAATGCCAAAATTCCTAAAAAGCGACAACAAATCGCCGCCCGCCATTCCTCATCCACTATCGGCACCATTGTTAAACTCGATTTTGATCACACAAAATCAGAACAAACTAAGTTTTTCCACTAATAAAGTATAGGGACAACCTAGGTATTAATCCTTAGACTCGGTAAAATTAAGTTCAAAGTGTTTGGTTAATTCTTGCTTTTATTTTCTATTTACTAACTAAAAGACAAAGTGGGGAAATTAAAAATAATGAAATGAAAAATAAAAGAATTAAAAACAATATCTTTTTAAGGAAAGAATATGAAATAAAAGGAAAATAAAAGAAAGTAGAAATCTAAACTTGCTAAGATAGAAACAACAACATTTCCTAAGTTAATATGAAAATTTAAATACAACTAAAATGATTCTAAACTAATGAACATTGTTATACAACCTATTAACAGAACCTAAAAGCTATAAATGTAAAATCTAAATGATGCAACTAAACCTACAAATGAGCCGTATGCATATGCTACACTACAATATGAATCTGAAATACATTGAACTATGCTAAACTCTTAAGAAATCAGAAATGAAATCAATCAAAATAAAGCAGTACCAAAAATTAAATCTAACCTAGTCCAACTATCACCAGAATGCACGTGAGAACAAAATTTAGAATTGAAACAGTAAAATCAATACCTAAATCCTAACTAGTCAAAAGCAAAATAATAAACTCAAAAACAGAATTGATTTCATAGGTGAATGTACATTGGAGTGAATAAAAGAGTGCTTAGAGTTCTCAGGAAGACATCCTGTGAAGTTGAATCCCAATACAAGGTATTCTAGGTCATATTTCAGAACCTAATTTGACTATTTTCACTCATTTGTCCAACCAATGTTCATTTGCCTATTCATCAATCTAAAATTCACAAACAGAATTTAAATGTGCAAATGATTAAGGATTAAGTTTCAATTACACTCAAAAAGACATTTTGACTAAAGTAAGCCCATCACAGGGTCTTATAGTTCATATTTCAGAACTTACAATGGCATTTTTCACTCATTCTCAATCAATGCAAATCTAAATCTGTTATACACTAAAAAGAAAATAATAGAAACATAAATCTAGATGAATCTTCATGCATTGGACTCATCTTTGACTCGAGAAGACATCTCGATTAAGAATGCTCACTGTGGAGTCATTTAATTCTAAAAAGGAATCATAGAATGCAGAGTTCTAGAGTCCAAATTCATTTTCAATGAAAAACAAGAAACACAAGAACACAAGAACACAAAAAAAAATCAAAATAACATAATCATATAACACTCGACAAATAGAAACATCAAGAAAGAATGTATTATTAACGAGAAACACAAAGTACAAGAAAAGGTACCGAATAAAACACGCAATCGGAGCCACCACGGGCTATCACCACCGTGAGTGTTTGCTCCAAAAGCTTAGAGAAACGAAAACCTACTATATGGAAAGCGTAAACCCTAAGCTAAAAAATGTAAAAATAAAGGTATCTGTTCGTGTGTATCTTTACATGGTAGAAACCCCTTTATATAGGGTCTAAAGAGAAAAGAGAAAAGAAAGAGGAAAAGTAAAGAAGGAAACTTGCTTTCGACGCTTCAAGCTTCTGATCGGACAACCATCCTTCATTTGCTTCGACCTCGCATTTCCAGCCATTCGATCCTCTCCAATGGGCAGCTCCAGTCAGCTTTCCTTTCTTGCCGGTCATCTTCTCCCTCATCTCCGATCACTTGTGCTTCTTCTTCGAGCAAGACACATTCTCTCATTTCTTTTCTCGAGCAAGCCCTAACTTTTGGGTGCTTTTTGTCCAAGATTGAAAATGGACGAGCTTTTCCAAATGAAATTGAGGGAAAGAAACCCCTAAGGCAAGACAACATCTCCAAAGCGACCCTGTTCCACTTAGTTGGAACCAGCCCATGCAGCGACCCAAATGCCAAGTGTAGGTACAGTGTCCCACTCTCAGTTGCGTCAGCCCAATGCTCTTTAAATCAGCACCTGTGTAATTGGAAAATGAACCTGGAGCTCAAACTATTCCCAGGGGCAGTAGTGGCACACCAAAACGTTGTCGTTCAACTAAATCCGCAAGCCCAATTAGTGCAGCCCAATTCCAACAACAAGTTCAATCCCAATAGAAACCAAGTTTGGCAGCAACATCCAGGTGCAACAGCCCAAAGCTTCCAATCAGCCCAAAACTGCTTCTGTTGACCAAGAATATTAGCCCAGTTGACCAAGGCCAAGGCCAAATCTGCAGAAAAATTAATCAATAGTTAAAGAAAATGACATTTTAGAAATTAAAGAAAATAAAAGCCTACCTAACAAAAATAAAGGAAAGAATTCTAAAAAAAAAATACTAATTTCCTATTTATGACAAACACTAAAAAAATATCTCTAAAATTCTAATTTTAACTGCAATTTTATAAAACTAAAATGAACTAAGGAAGACTTCTAAACCTAGAAAAATGTGCAAACACTGAGAGTTATCAACCATCTCCTCTATTTCAGACGTAACCCTAATCAAAATCTCCCAACAACACCACCGTTCCTCTTTTATGGCGGATAACCGTCCCTCGCCCATGGCGGATGACCGTCCCCCGTCCATGGCGGACAACCATTCCACTTCCTCCACAGATGAAGCTCTCTATTTCAACGATGATGTCATTGCTGATGTCATCCTCCTCCTCTTCATGGATTCTCCTTCTCCACTTCAGTCCTCCCCCACCGCCACCGCCACCTCCGATTTGTTTCCAATTTTGACTTCCTTGTTTACCTTACACATAATTGACCTCAAAGAACTTCGTGATTCCATCGAACAACGTCCGATAAATGATGATCAAATCTTCCAACGAAACTCTAATGTTGTAGGTCAACAACTAATTTCATTCAATGAACCCCAATTTTGAATGAAAACCAATAACCCACTCAAACCCTAATTTCGCTACTTTCACACAATGAATATAATGTGTGAAAAAACCCCTAAATAATCTCCAATACAGCATAACACCTATTTTTTTTAATTAAGTTTTACTTTTTTAAAAGTTAAAATAACTACATTCGAAGTAATGCCACCAAGTCAAACATATTATACCACGTAATGTCACCTGACTCTTTTCGTGATTAACATTTGTAAACTCAGCATGCCAAGTGAACACTAAAGGATCTATCATGCATAAATAGAGACCTCGAAAATATTAAACTAATACATAATTATAATTAATAAGAATAATATATAAAAAATAAAACATCTCCACAAGAATTAAATATGAAACTTCCTAAAATATCTTAACACCAGTGAACATGTGTTTTCTATTTTTATAGGTATAATTTTCTCAATTTATTGTTGAATTGAATATTGTTTTTGCTAAATTGAAAAACATAATATATTATTGATTTTTAGAATTGAATAATTGTAAGACCTCGAAAACTTAACCAGCCTCCACCTGTCAAATCACGTTTTTAATGCCTAAAAACCCTGTTCAGATTTTTATTAAGAAGCGCACCCAAACCCCACATTCTGATCACCATTAAATGCACCCACGCCTACGTTCAGTGCCATTAAAACGCACTCACACACTCTGCATGCAGCTGCCAAGTGTCATTTTTGGAACATTCGAAATCGTTAGTGGAATACAAGTGGCAGCAGGAGAATGAACGCTCGTCCTACGTGGGAAGGGAAAATGATTTTTCTGAAAAACCCTCTTCCCACTCTTCTGCATGCTTCTTCTTCTTCCCCAAAACTCTAACCTTCAAATTCTCTGCTTTCTCTCTAGAAAACCTCCATCTTCTCTCTACCGTAACTCACTTTCTTCTTCTCCGATCCAATTTCAGAGACCGTAGAAGAGATCCCGACGTCCTAAGCTTTCCATTAAACCGATCAAGTTCGAGTTTTGAATCTGGTAAGTTTCTTTCATTAATCGTTCGTTCTTAGGTTTCATGCAAAACCAAACCTAGTTACCTGTATTAGCTTTGTCTGAATCAAATTTTGATTCTGTAAATTGTTTTAGTTCACAAGAGTTGAGTGATCTGAGGATAGAAGTGGTAGTTGGGCGAATCCAGATTTACACGTTAGGACGTTCGTTTACGAATCCAGGTAAGGGAAGCTTATTAAATTTAGTTCTTGTGTTATACTGTGCTGTATGTATGTTCGGTGAATTGTATTATGTATGATCTGAGATAATTGATTTTGGTATATGATTTTGATGATGGGATGATGTATGAGAATTTATGAAATGGCTATGATATGAGTAGTTAAATGTATGAAAGTTTATACTGAAAAATGAGTTTACTGTAAGTGAGATTTTGAATATGAAATTCTATGATAATGAACGTTCGTTATCGAACGGTCCTTGACCGTTCGGTATTCTTAGTAATTCCCTTGAAAAACAGAATTCATTCAATTTGAAAAGAATACTTATTTAGGACGAACGTCCTCTTATATTAGTCTTACGTTTGAGCGTTCGGCCAAACGTAGATGCCCTGAGTGTGATGTGAGAAATTGAGAAACTTGAAAAATATAAATTTCTATACTTAGTCATTCTTAAATACCTCTTTTCCCTATTGTTATCTTATAAATTTCTACTTTTATAAATATTACGCATCAGCGATGGGCCTCGACCCAAAGCGTTTGTTATGAGGGGCGCTCGGTCTTATACCGAACGCTCGTCCGTGCATTAATTATCAATCGAGTGTAAATAGCGTTCGTCCATAAATTTAAATAAATATCTATTACTGTGTTCGGTCATTGACTGGCGGTTAATCTCTTTTATTAAATCGTACTCGATATCAGTATCTAAACGCCTTGCGGTGTCCTTATCCATTTGGATTCAATCTATAGTTATTGTACTTAAATTATTCCAAGTATAATTTGAATCGTTCTAGAATCAGTTCATTTAACTGATTCAATTGGTCATAACGTCCGTCCGTGGAAAGACGTTCGTTTCCTTCCGTTCAAAAACGAGAACTTCTATGTATCATGTTAACGTTCGTCCTCATTATGAAGGGGGCTGAATGCTCGTCTTTTTATGAAACTAAAATGGAATATGAAAATGATGTTAAGTTAGAAAGTTATTAAGAATGAACAGTATATGAGGTGAAACTATGGTTGTGGAATTTGAACGAGCGTTCTGTGGAGGAACGACTCATGTATTGAATATTGGGAATTGTATAGTATGACTATGGTAAAGCTACTGATGGTAGTTCATCCTGATGTTCCGTGAGTGCTCGTCTTCACATAGAGGAGGGTAGGTCATGTGTGGGAACGACAGGAGGTCCTAGTCCTTCGGAGTACTTTGGACTGATAGGACTAACCTCGGGTGGCAGCTGTTTAATGTTTTCCAGTTACTACATCACCCGGGTGCAAGAACGCCTGTAGATACATAGATTCATACAGTCCGGACGGTCTGTCTTATGAGAATTTTGAATGATTATATGTGTGAGATATTCTCATGAATGTTGATATGTTGATTTGTATGAATAACTCATGAATTGAATTCAATAAGCTTACCCTGTTGTTTTACTTGCGTTGTCGATCGTGCTTGTACGTCCGTCCTGTCTATGCAATGATCATCCGTGTGGATGTGAGCAGAGGGAGAAGCGTTACTTGAGGAAACGCTGGAAGAAGAAAATTTGGAGGATGCAAACCTCGTGGATGTTGAAGTGAAGGCCGAGCCCTAGCACGCTCGTTTGTTTAATTTTGTTTTTATTTAGTCTGAATAGTGGACGTTCGGTTATTTGGTTTTGTAAAGCCGTTCGTCCCTGACTCTTCTTACTTCTGCTGTTTTGCATTTTAGTATTGTAAGTCGTTCGGTTACTTTACCTCTGAACGAACGTCGTTTACTGTATTTATCTTCTTGTAAGGCCGTTCGGCCAGAACTTCTGTTTTAGCAATTAAGACTGCATTGGTTAACTGTTAATTGTAATTAATTCTAAATTATAATTATTATTGTATTTTGGGATGTTACAGTATGCATAATAATAAATATTTTGTTTTAGATTTTGATAAGCAATGAATGTTGCCTTTTAAGATTTGCTCAACAATGAAGACTACTTTTTAGGATTTATACAACAATAAATATTGTGTTTGAGTTTATACAACAATCTATTTTAGAGAGTTTATACAACAATAAAAATTACATTTTATAGTTTATACAACAATAAAGACTGCAATCAAACCAACCAAAGAGTCTTCCAGAATCAGAAGATTATACCATCTCAAATTTTGAAAAAAATAATTTCTCTATTACTTTTCTTATTATATTCATTAAATATATATAAATCCTTTCGGATAATTTACGAAATCGTAAAATACAACTTTAAAAATAAAAATAAAATATACAGAATTTGAACTCAATAAATACATAATTATAATCAATAAAAATTAACTTTCTTAAAATATCCATGTGAAACATTCTAAAAAAATAGATTGACACTTATAATATTCATTTAAATTATTTTATTTGACTAAAATTTAAAAACCGTGAAAACGCATTTAAAAGAATGATCAAATATAAAAACCAAATAAACGTATTTGCCCATTTTATTAATATTCATAACATAATGTAAAATATATATAATAATAATAATAATAATAATAATAATAAACAAATAAAATTGGACTCATCTTTCTTAAAATATTCTTAAAACACATTTATATTTCTCTAATTTTAAAAGGGATATGTATCTATAATGTTTATTAATAAAATAACAATTAAACTCCTTAGTTTATTAATATTAGTTTACACGAATGATGTGCATTGTTTTCCTTTATAGAGTAATTTAAGATTCGAATTCTATAATGTTATAATGTTACTTTAGAATATTAGTTCACCATAGAATCCAAATTCCAAAAACAAATTATAAGAATATGGAATGGTTTTAAATTTATTTTTCCATCTAATAATATAATTTTAAAAGCTATTGTTGATCAATGTATAGTATTCCACAGCAAGTGAGAAGTAGGACAAACAACATAATATCTATAAAATAGAAATTACATCATAGAGTGTACTCAAGACTTCAAGAAAGTGATGATAATAATTTTTCAGACATGAAACCTAAGTTTCCCCGTCCCAAAGGTTATCAAAGAACACCACTGGTCCGTTGTTAGTACGAATCTGCTTGATTTGATTAATCTTTTCATGGTCATCTCTTGTAAGAGACCAATCAAATATTTCCAAGTTTTGCTTCATTCTCTCTTTGTTGTAGCTCTTTGCCGCAATAGTCACACCTTGTTCATACAACCATCTAAGACTTACCTGAGACAACAACTCATAACATTAATTAACTTTGCTCATCATCTGTTCAAGAATCAAAATCTACACTAAAACAGTATTGCAGCAACGATCATTGGGTTCATGTAGTTGCCTTATTTTCAAAAGGGTCTCTTGATGTAATTATATACATCATGTATTCTTAATTATTTAAGTTATTGTGTGCTGTAAGAAAAGATGAATTCAAGTGATTGAATATGAAGTAATCTTAAAGTGTAACCTGAGCAACAGTTCGGACATGTGCTTGTGCAATTTCCTTGAGTATTTCACTGTCCATGACTTCATTGGTGCCCCAACTGGCCCCTTTGGCTCCCAGAGGAGAAAATGCAGTTATGATTATACCCTTTGCTTCACAGAATTCTCTTAGCTTCTTCTGATGCCAAGCAGGATTCATCTCCACCTATTTGGTAACAGTGTAAAGAAATAGGTTAACACTTATCAAACTAAATGAACATGAAAAAGAAAATGACCAAGATATTGGACTACTTGATTGACAGAAGGGGGAATGGTAGCAAATGAGAGTAGATCTTCAAGTTTCTTGCATGTGAAGTTGCTGACTCCTATGGATTTTGCAAGGCCTAGTTTCTGGCATTCTTCCATTGCTATCCACACACCCTTTAAGTCAAATGTTGTTATTAGCTCTTCACTATATGGAGTTTCCCAATCTCCAGGTTTCACACTGATAGGCCAGTGGATCAAGTAAAGGTCCAAATATTCTAATTTCAGCCTCCTGCATAGTGTCATCTTTTCAGCACTGTACTCTCTTATTCCTTATGCAATATACATGATGCATGATGAAAATTTCATGATAGTGCATGGAGGATACTCCACACCTTTTGAGCTAGTTTTTGATATTGAGTTAGATTTCAACTCAAATTCCAAGATAATATACTTATACCTCTAATGAAAATCTCACAACCAGTCGCCAAGGCACAACTTTACTTTTACACCAGGGCTTGCCCTCTTATTGACCCATTTTTAAGTTCACCTCTCGCAATTAAGATCCAGACTCTAAATTTTCCTTCAACACATTTAGTTAGGTTTTACTACTTCTTACATAAAACAGAAAAAAACAGAAGCAGAAGAAGTTAAGGGTGAGGGTCCCCTGCAGTTATTTTAAAACTGCACAGACTTTTGACTTGAGCTTGTGGCCTCTTTCATCTGCATAAAACATTAAAGTTTGTACATGTAGCTATCCTTAGGCTTCTTTCATCTACAAATAAACAGAAAAAGTTTGTTAATATAGCTATTTTTTTTAGGATATCTCCAATGACATCTGCAGTTTAATTAGTAACTCTATAGATAATTATGTGTGAGAAATATACAATTTTGAATATAATCCTGTATTTACCATATAAGAGCCAGGACATTATACTATATGGTTTATTGTGCTAAATCTTTGTGTATGTAGCTATCCTTAAACTTTTGTTGATGTTATTGTTATAAGAGCCCCAGTGTTAGACCCAACTGCAGTTTTTTAACTTTTACAGGCCCTGTAAGTTTCTTAGTTGTATCTTGTGTTTTATTGTACTACAAATACTAAAGACTGATGTGGGATGTAAAGCTTATTTATTTACAGTTGATGGGTTAGAATAAAAAATTAGTTAAGTTGCTTAAAATAATAGAAAAAGGAGTGTTTATCAGAACTTCAAGCAAATACATGTAACCCTGAACAGAACTCATGAAGTTGATCATGGAACCTGGACAACCAATATATTCATGGAATCCAGAGAAGAGGATCATGGAAGCTAGAGAACCAACCTATCAAACTAATCATTCACCACTGGGTCATCCAGCTAAATTACTACTTAACAGTTGGGTGCATCACTGCATATGCATCATATTCTGTAGAACATATTTGATCATCGAACTCTTAATATCTATGTTTCTTAAGGAAAACATTTCCAACTGAAAATTGAGTACAATCACCGACAATATAACAGAGAATTTAAGGTAGAATAATTAATTTATGTTCACATGTAACTGATCAAAACGAAACAAAACATAGATAGAGTTAGAAATTGAAGAATTGATTGCATCCCTCACATTTTTTTGTTTTGAATGGTAAATAAACTATAGAGCAATTTGGTGCACTGAAATAACCTCCCCAAAAGAAAATTACTGATTAAAACAGTCATAACAACAAATGAAAATGTTATTACAGCGATTTTGATGTTGAAAAGGAAGAAGTTTTGTTTACTGTAGAGATTTCTGCAGAGCAGGAAGAACAAGATGAGGAAAATTGTCAGTGAGCCAGAGCTTAGAGGTGATGAAGAGCTCCTCTCTAGAATTGATTAGACCAAGTTGAAGAGCTTCAGCTATGGCTTCTCCCAAGGCCTCTTCAGATCCATAGAATGCTGCAGTATCAAAGTGTGTATAGCCCAGTTTGATAGCTTCTATTACTGCTACTTTTGTGATTTCTGCACTGCTTTTGTTTGTATCAGCTGCAGTTCCAAGTGCTATCACTTGCATGCTGCACCGGTTGGAAGAGGATTTTAACACAACTTGGGGAATTTTGGTTAGAGACATGATGGTTTCACAAACCCTATGATATTTGCTTTACTTGGAAATTTATCATATGCTTGGTGAGCAAACATGGACACTTTACATCTCTTTATATAACAGGTACTGTATAAAAAATAATTGTCTTCATACTTTGATATTGATATATATATATATATATATATATATATATATATATATATATATATATATATATATATATATATATATATATATATATATATATATATATATATATACAATAGGCTAGTTTTGAAATAAGAAAAAATGGTTTATACAGGTAACTACATTATATACTTATATAGTATATTTGTAATTGACCATACGACAGAATTGAACATTTATCTAATCAAACATTTTTTTATATCGTGTTATTTAAAAGTATAAAAAATTATTCCAAAATTTTATTATTTGTGGTATCTTTTTTAATAGAGAAAGAATAAAAGAACTGGTTCTTAGGGCAGCCTTTTTCACAATCTAAATTGAAGCAGCCACTACCTATGCACGTCATTTCAATCGGTTTATTGTTAGTATCTTTTACATATATTTTTTAATATGCATATATTAAAACATTTTAAAATAATATCTTGTACAATAATAAATTTATTTATTTTCAAATATCTATTATGAATACATCTTAAGTTAAATTTTTGTATTTTATGATTTAATTATATAGATGTTAAGATTTGTGTAGTTGGGGTTGGTGAGATGTGATTGGACTGAGGCAGCGGCGGCCGATATACTTTTGTTGAGGCAGGAAGGTTGATCACGGAAGTGTATTCAGTGAAATAAAAAAGCATATCTACAAAAAGAACACTTGATAAAATTTTAACTATTTTATGAATTTATATATTTTTAATTAAACTTTTATTTATTAATTAAATATTTATTTACTTTTATGTATTTCAGATTGGGTTTTATTCTTAATAAAGTCACGTCACAATTTATTTTTCTAATTCAATTTTTTTAATATCTTCTAATTTAAGTCAAGTTTATTTCTAAAAGTTTTTCTCATTTCTTAATTTGTTTTTTTATTGTTCGTGTTATTCAATTGATTACATATATTTGTTAAAAGTATTTTGATGGTTAATATTGTAATATATGTGTTATAAAATTCTTAATAATAACTTATAGGTTTTTACATGAGTTTTTTATTATGATTAACCTAATTACGGTAAATTTTTGATTTAAAATCGACATAATCACAATTTAATTTTGATAAACTTGATTATTAACCTGTTTAGTTAAATCAGAAGGTCAATTAGATTTTGATCAACACCGATAGATTTTACCTTAATGCAGACAATTAATTTAGTATGATTTGGTCTATAGGTATTAGTCAATATACATATAGTACAATTATTATTTTTAATAACAAGTAAGTTATAAAAGATCGGAGATAAAAAATGTAAGTTTTTTTTTATGAAAAAAATACTAATTATTATATATTCCAATGATAAAATACATAGATCAAAATAAAAAAGATATTTTAAATATTTAATAGAAAATAAAAGCTTAATTAGAAATAAAAAAGATAGTTAAAATTTAATAGAATTTTTTAAGAAGTGACACAATAACAATAAAATCTAAATATAATTTATCAAAGAATTAACATTATTTTCTATTCAAAATCTTAAAATAATAAATCCATATAATAAAGTGTTCAATTTTTTCAATAGGACTAATTTCTACCAATTTTCTCTTTAAAATGAGTCTCTTCCACCACATTAACATAATCTCTCCAAGCACAAATATTATTAACTACATGTATTTCAATTATAACCTTCTTATCAATAGTTTTATCACAATAATATGACACATTTATCCCAAACTCATATGAAGACTTTTGCACAAAAAATACTTACAATTAAGAGTTTTTATCCATATGAGACTTTGTATAAACTGGTCAACAAGTTAAACTTAACGTTTGATAGATTTTTTTCGGAAAAAAATCATTAGAAAAATACAATTTTAATAAGATACCAACCACACACTCATAAAATATTAGCATCACTTCTAACTTAAAAGCTTTAATTAAATCTATAAAATATATTTGGTAGTGAGAAGCTAATATTTATCTTTTATTTAAATAGAAAGAAAAGATTATGATATTTTGTATTTTGAGTGTTGTTTTAGTGATTCATGTGACCTTTTTTTATATGTTATCATACT
Organism: Vigna angularis; assembly: GCF_016808095.1. NCBI lineage: Eukaryota > Viridiplantae > Streptophyta > Magnoliopsida > Fabales > Fabaceae > Vigna > Vigna angularis. The sequence goes on from NC_068972.1 coordinate 38,418,447, forward strand.
TTCAACTTCTTCCATCATAGATGCTAATTTTAGTCATAAAAATTACAAAATTGTCTATTTTTTTATTATTGTTTTTCTTTTTTTAGTATTGTGTTTTAAAAGCAGACAAATGATAACAATGGACTAAAACAAAGTGACTTTTTTTAGTGATATTATTGTTCTAGATTGAAGCACAGAGTGATTAAACGAGCTCAAGCATATATAAATGTAAGTTTAGTAGATAGAAGGAAAATGAAGTGTTATTATATTTAGCCTACTAGCATAAACTGAACTTTGCATAATCCAAATCTTACAAACTGCCGAATTTTGAAAAAACTAAGGTGTAGTAAAAGCTTCACATAATAATAAACACTAAAAATTTCATAAATAATGACAAATTTTAATAACAAAAAATATATTTAGAAATAATTTGTAATTGAAGATTAGTTTAGAAATTAATCTTTTTAATAATTAAAACATTAATATATAATATTAGTGACCAATTTAAATACTAAAATGTAATAGAAATTATTTTAGTTAACAATTTAAAAACTAATTATAATATTTTATTTATAATAAAAACTATTTTAGTTTTCAATTTATAAATTAGTATTTGGTCACTAGAAATTAATTAATTTTAGTAACTAAAATTAGTTAAGAACTTTATTTCCTTATATCTTTTATTTGCTTGCATTCCAATAAAGGTTTAAATATTTTGAAAATGTTTTGAAAAGAACAAATTTTATTAAACAAAATCAATTCACTCCTCCTTTTGATTGAGAAACTAGGCCAATCCTTTTCTACATTGTCTATAGTATATAGGTTGAAACGATTGTTTTCCATTAAAGAAGATGCAAAGAATCTTAAATGACACGTTGATGGAAGAAAATGTAATAATCTTCTTCGACACCTAGCTGATTTTCCACAATGCAAGAAGATTGATGAAACATTTCAAGAATTTGGTGCAGAGCCAAGAAACTTAAGACTTGCACTTGTTACTGATGATATGAATTCTTATGGCAACTTAAGTAGCAAACATAGTTCATTGCCAGTTCTTTTGATGATTTACAATCTATCTCCTATGTTGTGCATGAAGAGAAAATATATGATGTTGTCTATGATGATATAGGGTCCTAGACAACCTAGAAATAACATTGATATGCATTTGAAACCGTTAATTGATGATTTGAAAATGTTGTGGGAAGAGGATATCGAGGTCTTCGATTCATATTCATAAGAAAACTTTCGTTTGCGTGCAATGTTGTTTTGCACCATAAATGATTTCCCATCATATGAAAACTTGAGTAGTTACAGTGTTAAGGTCATTTTGCATGTCCCATTTGTGAAGAAAATACTAGTTATCTTCAGTTGAAGCATGGGCAAAAAAATTTGTATACAAGACACCTAAGATTCCTTTCTTGAAATCAAATTTGTATATCGCACCATACATTGATGGGTATGTGTTATTCAATATTGTCCACTTTTATCAAAATTTAATTAATAGACTCATTATTTGTTGGTACATGTTAGGGGTCATTGGCAAATGATGGTGATCATACTAAGAAAAGCCCAACTTGTATAATTTTGTTCCATGCATAGGAAGATCAAATATGACTTGAAATCCTTGTTACAAACGTAAGTATTACATTCTTTCATATCAATTCATTATGATATTAATATATTAAATTATACTTCAAATGTTTCAAATTTGTTTAGAGTTATGGGTAAGCCCAGAGCATAGCATATTGGAATATTATATCCTAAGGTTGGTCATCATTGATCTTTAACTTATTAATTTTTGTAGTGAAATTTAAACCATCATATTTGACTATTTTCTTTCCCATGTTTAGTGTAACAAGCAGACATATTCTTGGGCATGCAGGTACTACATCATGTTATGGATGAAGACAATCACCTAAGCAGGACTGAGGTAATAATTTACATTTGAAATCTTACAAATCTCAATCAACTTTCAACATTAGAATAAAAAGAATAGTAAAGTTTCCTTGATTTTGCATTGGTTCAACAATTCATCTTCATTATCAAATGTCACAATAAGAAAAGATAGAATTAGGCTAGAATAGTTTGCTTTAAGATCTTTTTGTTTTTATATTGATAGCTTTAGTTTTCAGTTTTGATATAGTTTGAACTATGAATAAATCAATTCTGGATATATCAATTGGAAAAATTGGTTTTCTGATTTTCAGGTGTGGTAAAATTAAGAAAAACAAATCAATTTTTTAAAAATAAAACCTTAACTTAATGACAACCTATGCTTTAAGCGACATTAAAATACATATATTGACGTTGGCCTATACCATGACCGACGTCAACTCCCTAACAGTGGACTCTAAAAGTAAATAATTGTTGAACAATATTCTTTGTGGCTCAACGAGATTAACGTCGGCCCGTAAGGAAATTTGACGCAATCCACGTCTTCCCTCTCCTTACTAGACATCAAATCTTCATTTCCATCCAATAGAAGCCACAACCATTATCATCAATATGGTATGGGTCGACGTCAATATAACGTCTCCCACTATGACGTCGACCTCGAGTTAGAGGTTAAAGGCCGAGAAACACCGACATCGAAACCCATTTTTGCACAAGTGAATCTAATTTTTAGAAAATAATTAAATTGATTAAATGAAATATATGGTAAAAACTTCACCGGGATTGGGATTTTTTATCAAATTCAATGTAAAAGCACAAAACAATATACTTCTAATTCTTATTCTAGCATTCACACCACTATTTAAAAATTCCTAATTTCTTAGAAACAAGTCTAAACCTTAATAATAAAAATTTTAATCTTAAGATAATTTTACAATAGATTCACATTAAGCATTAAGTTCAAATGCTTAGAATGACCAATGATAAATCTCCATGTCTAGAGTCGAAACTATTAGTTTTTCTATCCTAGTCTAGGTTCTAACTTTGTGTCTAATAATCATATACCAACAAATATACAATCAATCAATTATCATGAAGTTAAGAACAAAAATAGAACATAATAGCGATGGAAAACAAATATTGAATAGCATAAATCACAAAGAATTAAGATATATTATGTCCAACCCGTGAATAAGGAAATTAGTTACTCCTATACATTCTGAGCACTAGAAAAAAATAAGGATGAATGTCTCTTCTCTAGAATGAGTATCTAATGTCTTTCCATTTATATCAAGTCCTCTCTTTTCAAAAGTATTAATTTTAACTTTGTAAGGTCTCTCAAAGCGTATAGTTTGTTGAAAGAATTATCTCATTGAGTAAGTTAAACATTACTCTTTGGACAAACTGGATTGACTCGATAGGTGAACGAGTTCGAACTGAAGTGGATCTGAATTTTATATACTTAATTTTGTATTTGAAATCATTTATCTCTAACTTATTTATCCAATTATATTAATAATTTTCTTAAATCTATGAAATTTTCAGGAATATAAAACAAATACTTATCTTTTTAAAATTATTAAATAGAAATTCTAATTATTTTAAAAGATAAATTAAAATTACTAATAAAAAATAAAAATAAATAAAATAAAAATAATGATGATCACAACTATCACCACGACTCCGGAATTGTTGGTGAGCTAACGCAGAAATCCGAGAGCTCATCAGAGAAATAGGTTCCACATTCTAAGGTGACATCCTACCTTATACTTGAACCCTAAATGAGGCAGCCTGCAATAAAGGATTCTCAACATTTTTAAAGGAAAAGTTTGTGTTCACAGGTGACTGTAAACTTTGCTGGTGCTGAAATTGATTAATAATAGCTTATTTATGTGTTGGAGAAAAAATATATTATTTATACGCTATTATCTTTATCTAGTTTTCTTTGTTTATCCTTATTACTAATATGTCCTAAAAATATTTATAAATTTAGAAAAATAAAAATAACAAAGTATTGAGATGAATATATTAAGAATTTAACAAGAGATATATATTTTACAATAATTTTAATTTATGTAATTTTTTGTCTGAATAATCTTTTGTCAATGTAATTAATTTCGTATATCATGGATATCTAGAAACTTGTAATAAAAATATTAACGATAAAAAATGTTTTGTTATAATATTTATAAGTATGGATTTATCTTGAAACGCAAGAAACCTAATTGTTTTATTTTGTCATACATCTCCGGGAAAGGAACAGTCTCATGGTGTTCAAAACATTTTTCTTCCTATTGCTTGAATTTGATCACTGTCTAAATATGTTGGATAAGGATGAGTTTCTAACACTCTTTTCTTTCCTTGTTTGTAGTCATTTCTATTGATGATTAAATTTGCAGCTGAGACTTTCTTCCGAGACCTTGTCTCCATCCATATCAGGAATTGCACTTGAAATGCGCTTACATAATTAGTTGCCAACATTTTTTAAAGAACGTTCATGCAATATCACACGAATAGACTTTGCGTGTGTGAGAATTGGAACTTGAGAAAAGCATGATTTATCCAATACCAAACGTCTCAGATGAGGCAAAGAAAGGAACAAAGAATAATGTTCTCTCTAAGCTTCTGTTTGATGCTACGTTTCTTCAACAGTCATTTTAAGTAATACCTTTCCCGAAGAGGAGGCAATGCATGAGAGTCATTTCTATTGGTCGCTCGGCCACAAATATAAATATCATACTTATGTGATATATGATTCAACTTCAAACACCCCTTTCCATTCCATTCCTCTTTCTTCCACTTTTAAAACTCATGGCTGAATCGCTTCTTTTCAGCTCTGCAGAATCGCTCCTAGGGAAGCTTGCTTCTGATGCCTTTCAAGAAGCTTCTCTAGCGTTTGGTGTGCACCGCGATCTTCAACAGATGAAAGAAACTATGGAACTCATAAGAGGTGTGCTCTTGGATGCCGAGAAAAAGAATCCGCAGAGCAGTGCCCTGAGCGAATGGCTGATTCAGATCAAGCACGTGTTTTCTGATGCTGAAGACATAGTCGATGATTTTGAGTGCGAAGCCTTGCGGAAACACGTTGTCAACACCTATGGAAGCTGCTCAAGAAAGGTACGCCGTTTCTTCTCATCAAGTAATCCTGTTGTTTATCGTCTTAGAATGGCGCATCACATTCAAGACATCAACACCAGGTTGGCCAAACTTGCATATCAAAGAAACATGTTTGGCCTTCAAGTCATTGACCAAGACACACGTGTCGTGCACGTGAGGGAAATGACTCATTCTCATGTAACCCCTTCCAATGTTATAGGGAGGGAACATGATAAACAAGAAATAATAAAACTTCTCTTGAAAGATGATCATGGCCAAAGTCTCTCAGTTATTTCCATTGTTGGAATGGGAGGCTTGGGAAAGACCACACTTGCTAAGTTGGTCTTCAATGATCCCATAATTCATGCATGTTTTCCCTTGAGGATGTGGATCTGTGTCTCCAATGACTTTGAACTTAGGAATGTGCTCATTAAAATCCTCAATTCTGCTCCAAACCCAAATAGGGAAAACTTCAATAACTTTGAGACAGAGCAACTTCAAATTCATTTGAGAAATACACTTGAAGGGCAGAAGTCCTTGCTTGTGTTGGATGACGTGTGGAACGAGGATCGTGCAAGATGGGATGAGTTGAGAGAAATAATAGATGTGGGTGTTGAAGGGAGTAAGATCCTAGTGACTACTCGTAGCCATAAAGTAGCTGCCATTATGCACACTAAATCCTCAAATTCGTACCTTCTAGGATGTCTCTCTGAAAAGGATTCTCTTTCTCTATTTGTGAAATATGCTTTTGAAGATGGAGATGAGATGAAACATCCACAACTATTGAAAATTGGGGAAGAAATAGTAAAAAAATGTGGAGGGTTACCATTGGCGGTGAAAACGGTGGGAAGTTCACTATTCTCAAGGGTTGACGAGAAAGAATGGGAGAGTGTAAGAGACAATGAGATTTGGAATTTAAAAGAAAATGAAAAAGACATTTTGCCTGCTCTCAAACTAAGTTACGATAAACTCCCTTCATATTTAAAACCCTGTTTTGCTTCTTTCTCCCTTTGCCCAGAAGACACTGTTATTTTTGGTACCGGAGTTCGTATGTTATGGGGAGCACTTGGTCTTCTTCCACCACCAAAGGCAGGTGAATCAATGATTGATGCCACTCAATTGTTGCATGAGCTATGGTCAAGATCTTTTCTTTCAGAATATGAAGACCATGGAGGTGAGTGCAGGTTTAAATTACATGATTTGGTGATTGAACTAGCAGTATATATTGCCAAAGGTAAGTTTGAAATAATAAAAAACCACAATCCAAAATCATACAAGAATGCCCATCATTTGACATTTGCGGCAAATAATTTGCTTGATCAAACTCTTCTTCCCAGAAGTCTCAGAAGCATCACTTTTCCTAGGGGAGCTAATAATGAAGTTTTCTTGAATACATTGGTGTCAAGGTGCAAATTCTTGAGGGTTTTAAACTTAGATTTTTCTGAATACGCAAGTCTGCCTCGCTGCATCGGAAAGTTGAAACATTTAAGATCTCTCAGCCTTTTGGAAAATGAAAACCTTACGGAACTCCCTGATTCAATTTGCAAACTTCAAAATTTGCAATCTTTGATCCTTAATGGGTGCATAAAGCTACAAAAGTTACCCAAAGGACTAGCAAATCTAGTAAGCCTTCGTTGCCTATGTATAACCACCATAGAACCTGGTTGTCCAGAAAAGGAGATTGCAAGTTTGCCTTCTTTAGAACTATTAGGTTTTTATCAATGTGATAATTTTGAGTCATTGTTCAAAGGAATACTACTGCACACTCTTAAAAGATTGACTTTAATTGATTGTAAAAGTCTAAAGACGGTGCCGTTCCATGCCATAAAAAATTTAGAGGTCTTAATGATTTTCAATTGCAACAAGTTGGAATCGTCAATGGGCCTTAGCAACGAAATCCTTGATTCAAGGTTGAAGCTTCTCATTCTTTCTGACTTGGCAAGTCTAGTCACATTGCCTCGGTGGCTTCAAGGATCTGCCAACTCTTTACAATCCTTAGTTATTCAACATTGCATAAATATTTATGAGCTTCCCGATTGGCTACCAACTCTGAATTGTCTCAAACAACTTGAAGTTCTCTATTGTCCAAAAGTATTATCACTCCCTGATAACATACATCACGTCACAAATCTAAAAGTGATAGATGTCACTGGTTCTTCTGAATTATGGAAAAGATACAGGCCAGAAGTTGGAGAGGATTGGCACAAGATATCTCATGTCAATCTTGTTTGGCAAGATTATCAATCAGAAAATGAAAAAGAATTAACAGTCAAAAGTTGAAGGTATATACTAATTTCAACCATTTAACTTTTTTTATATTATTATTTTTCAACAATTCCTTTTTCTAATTTTAAATGATAGATTATATTATTTTGTGAGTCCCTCCACCACATCAGGAACTGATCTAATAACAAAGTTATGCAATCTCCTATTTGCATGCAAACTATGTACTTTCTATAAATTTATACATTTTTTTCTCACTTCTGAACTTTTGAAACAATGTTTTCCTTTTATACAAAATAAAGTGCCCGTAAGCTAATATTTGATAGTAATAGTGTAAACATCAAGTATAGATCAAACCAAGAAGAAGAATACGTGTCGTCTTTTAATGTTTATTCAATTCCTGGCTGAAGATATCAACATTGGGAAAGAAAAAAAACTTCGAACAATACCCTTTAATTTTACATCGTTTATTTAAGAGCTTTTAGATATAACCAATTTTTTTCAAAAAAAAATATAAGAAAATTCTTTTAAATCTAATATTTATCAATTCAAGAAGTTGTGATTATTGGGTTAACTTGTGTAAAAATTGTTAGTTTTTAAATCGTTTGTCTTAAAGATGATTCAAAAATTGGTTTTCTATAAAAGAAAAATTAACAAAGTGAAATAAACAAATTGCATTTTTATATTGATTTTCAAAAAACTAATTTAGAATATAAAGTTTTTTTTCAAAGATTTCTTTTTTTTTTGTTATTTTTTCCTTTTTCCAAAATCTGTAAAATGCAATTATCCTTCTTTACAATTTTCAGAAATTTAATTATTATAAGTTGAATAAAATTTAAAAATATAAATTTAAAGGATGTCCAATTAATTAATAAACGTGTCCAATTTTAATATAACTCTATATCATCATATCATATCAAATACTCCATAGTCATTATTTTTAAAATGAAAAAGGGTAAAGGAAAGAAAGAAATTAGGAATGCTAAAGTAATTTGTTAATTATGTGACTTAAGAATATTTCATTCATTGTGCATTTTTATCGAACACATAATCAAGCTAAAGTTTTTCCCGTGCATAAAACTAAGTAAAAAGACAAATACACATAGTCTTCTACTATAAATATCTTTTTCTTTTAACTTGACAAATCGACGTTAAAATTCCTATTACCCATTGTGATTTGAAAAAAAAAAGGTCTACGCATCACGTCTAAGTGTGAGAACTTAGAATAATAGTTTAAGAGGAGTAAGCATTTTTACAGGAGAAACATAATAATATTTTAATAATAAAAGTGTAAATGGATTTTTTATTAATTAAAGTTTATTTTATAAAAATTATTATATCTATAATTTTTTTTCTAAACTTTCTCACTACCTTTCTTGTTTCAATTTTCATTCTTTTGAAGATCAAAATAGTAGAAGTATTTCTAAGGAAGAACTCTAAATTCACCTTATCAGAAGGAAGAACAAAGTAAGTTCAATTTTTTTCTTTTTTTTTTAGGTTGTTTTGCTTTTTGAGTTGCATGTGGGCAAAGATGTTATGCATGCAGCTAAAATTTGCTCAAAGTGAATCTATGTTGCATATGATCATGGTGATATGTTTAGATTTTTAATTTAAGTTTTATATATCTAGTTAAATTAGTGAGGAATAGAGTTGTAAGGAGTAACTAAGTAAAAATGACAATTTAAAAAGGGACATTAATCTTTAATTCTAGCAATTTTTTTCTCTAGATGAATGTTTGGTACATTGTCTTTTTTACCTTAAATTTGGTATATGCCTATTATTTAATTGATTGATTTGGTTCAATGTGTGATAATGGAATGAATGAGAAAACTATATTACATGATTAAGCCTGATATTTTAGTTGTGTTTGAGTTGAAAGTATGAAGTCATTTGATATAATGCTCATAGTATATTTCTTGTATGATTGTTTGGAGTGGTTCAAAGTTGAAATTTAGTTGAGAAATTATCTTATGAGAGAACATTTTATACACTATTTTGGTAACCGTTTATGAGTTTGCAAAGAAGGAAAAAGGACAGACAAACCAATTACACAAATCAAATTGCTAATTCACAATGAAATTTGGTGTGGCACTAGGAGGGCACAACCGGGTGCTAGTTGGAAAACGCCAAGTCAATGATTCTTGTTAAAAAAGAAGTGCTTCGTTTCTCACACCAAGAGGGGGGGTGAATTGGTGATGTGTAAAAATGATTGCTTTTAAAATCTTTTTTGCAAAATAGGAAGTTTTAAACTTTTCTTGAATCACAAGTAAATTTGTATGCTATGAAACAATGCAATGACAGTATAATCGACTTAATGCAGAGAGAAGGGATAAGAAAATCTAAACACTGTAGTTTATACGGGTTCGACCAATCTGCCAACATCCAGTGTCCTTCCACTCAACCCGAGATAGAAGCCAATGTACTATATAGATATGAGTTTTTACACCAAGGGCTTTACAGCGACCTCACGTCAAAATTCAATCACCTCTCTAACTCACTAATCTAAGTATAGGCAATACACAAAACACACAAGCAGCAAGAACAATCCTCTTATGCTCTCAACCCCTTTGAGATCCCCCTCAAAGTCAAGAACCACGTTCTTCTTCCTGTATACACCACAGGAATACCAGCAACTCTCAGCGTTCGCCAAAGCTTTTCCTGATCACATAGAAAGCACCTTCTTGTGCAGAATGATCAGACGTTTCCAATCACACAATCTTGCTTTACAAGAAATCCTCAAGGCTTTATCACCACGGTAATTCTTGATCCTTGGAGCTTTTCTCTCCTCTGTAAGATTTCAAAAAGCACACAGAAAAGATATGAAAGTGTAAAGATCAATTTTCTTACAGAAATCAACTCATGCGTCTATATATAGTATAAGACAAATCAAACGTGTTTTAATTGATTACGCTATTAATCTAGTCGAATGCATTTCACAGTTATAACAGATTAACAGTAGTCAAATGCATTAATTGAAAGCGCAATTAATGTAATCGATTTGCAATAAATGTTTGGTCAACATATTTAAAAATATGACCGTTGTGATAGTTATGTCAAGCATTGAAACAATTTTCAAATCTTTTAACAAACTTAGTCGAATACAAGATGCATGCAATCGATTAAGTAGTAACACTTAGCATATTTTTGAAAACTTTTCTTCTCAAAAATCATCACAGCACACTTGAAAATAATTTGTGCAAACATACGAGTTTTGATCGATTTCACCACTAATGTAATCGACTTAAAACTTGTTTTGCTACAGTTAAAAAGTTCAGACAACTGAAGCCTGGTGCTTGTGGTTTTTCATTTCCAAAAACTCATAATGTGCATACACAAATAAAAACACATTTCCAACACAGTAGTATACAATAATCAACACAATATGTTCACAGTTATGCTTATACAAATATAACACAGTAAGCATATAAGCATGTAACATGTAACATAGTACATACACATGTGTTTTTATTAACTATGTGCTGTCATCATCAAAAACACAGATATCACTGAGATTGTGGGTTCAGCTAATCATGTGCTCCCCCTATCAACAATCTCAACAAATCTAATAGCCATAACACTAGGCGTCACTCTGAGACCGATGATGCTCACTTAACAATGACTCTCAATTGTATAGAATGTCTAGTTATTATCTCTTAAATTGTTTTGAGCATTGAAGTGATAAAAAAAATCATGCCAATTTGTCTTGAGTTTTGGCGTTACAGGTGAAATTCCCTTTACTGCATGATTACGATTGAGAAGTCATTTGTTTTGGAGTTATTATGATAGGTTGATAATAAATTTCATGAGAACATGAAAAAGTTTAAGTTTAAGGTATTTTGATAATTGTCATTATCATTGTTTTTATTATGTTTATTTTTATCTTTTATTGGTATTTTTATTATTACTTTTTAAATAATAAAGGTTTTATTAATTAACTTTGCAAAAAGAAGTCTTTTATTTTTATTTGTGAAATATTTTGTAGATAAGTGGAAATCTCAAAAGATTGAAGAATATATTAAATATTATCCTTTAGATACTATTCATTCAAGTATAATTTTCAGGCCTAATCAGTTTGGCCCAATTCGTCCAACGAGCAAGACTAAGTCTCCTAGTAAGCAAGCTCAAGCCGCCCAACAAGCTATGCTAATTCGCCCAACAAGAATGTCGGACCTGGTATGCAAAATTAGGTATTTAAATATGTTTTCATGAGGGTTTTAGTATCTTCTTTCATTCTCACGACTGGAAATTGCCTACGGTGCTAGAGAAAGGATCTTGAAGACGGTTTGGGCTTCTAGGAAGCTTTCCCTTCTCCTCATTGGGTCTTCATCTTCATCCATGGAAGTTTTTCCCCCTTAAGGTTTAGGAGGAATATAGGTCATGAAATTGGAGGTGGAGATGCAAATGGAAGGTGTCATTGGAGCATGGAGCAACTACCAAGAACCTTGGGAGAGGACTTGATTCTGATTTATGGTTTCAATTTCTTCTATATTCTTCAATTTTATAAACCCTAGGTTCTCCATTATGGAGAGCTAAACCTTTTTGTTGATATTAGATGTAATAAATTAATTTCTTGTGTATTTTGCAAAGTTAATACACATCCTTTCCATGTTCAATGTTAGTATTTGATTTATATACTTAATGCTTGTTGTGGCTTGAACACTCATGGCTTGATTGTGGTTCTCGAGGTGTTGGAAAATGTCTCTTAAACCTAGAACTGAAATTAAGTACCTAATGGCAATTGTATCTAAGGATAAAACTTTCTTCATTAGTAATCTTAACAACAATTAAACTTAATGCATGATTTCACTTGTTGATGATCCAAGGGATTTGACTTTAATGAGTTATCATAGGCTCAAAGTCTCTAAGGATAGGATTTGAGTATATTTCTAAGTTGATTTTAACATTAAATTAAGATTGAGACATTTGTGAATACATGAGAAGAAAGCGAATGAAATCTAGTATTGATAATTGTAAATACTCTATGTTAAATTTCTATTGGGCTCCAATTGTATGAAAAAAATATAAAAAAGAGTTTCTTTATATTTTTGTGAGCTTTATTGTCTAATTGAGTTGTAAATTGCAAGAGTTGTTGAGTGTTTCACAAGTCTCTTCGGAAGACGATATCTGGACATTTCACTTTATTACTTGTACAATTTAAAACATTTGTCAACATCTTAAGAGGTTATATATTTGTATTTGTGTGATTTAAATTTTAGAATGTAAAAATTATCATTAGCTTACCCTTTAGTCTTTTAGTGGTAGTTATGTTTTTTCTTCACCAGTGCAAAAACAAACTTTTTAGTCTATCAATTTAAGTCTGCTCACAAGGGAACTGACTTAAAAACTGTGCGGTGATATTATTGTAAATAAAAGGCATTACTTTAAGTTTGTTTGTCTAATAGCAGACTTAAATTTATGTTTTATGTTTGTTTGAAGAGAAACACTTAAATTTTGCATTTGTTCAGTTTTCTAGCATACTTAAATTGATGATTTTAAGAATGTTAATCCTCCAAAAGACTTAAATTTATCTTTTAATTTCTGTTAGGTCTCACATTCGCGGTTGTCGCAACCGGAAAAAAATCGCGACGGGACGACGATCCAAAAAAGATAACGGATTTTGAAAAAGAGATTTGGAGTCGCCACCATAGTTTATTCTGGAAAACTACGGAAAAACCATAAAATGATAAGGCATGGTCTGCAAAAATGAGATTCTAAGTTCGGGAGTCGGTTACGTGTAGGGAAGGTATTAGCACCCTACAACGCCTGCCCTAAGGCAGTACCTTTAACTAAATATGCGAATATGATGTGGTTTTCAAAATATGTAACTATCCCCTAAAATAAAATTATAAAGAAACAAAAATGTATTTTTTTAGTTTTTTGGGCCCGACAAGGATTGACCTTGCTCCTACGTATTCTCATTAAGAATGAGAAATCAGGGTTCCGTAGTTCTTTTAGAAACTGCTTGAAAATATTGTTTGAAAAATTGTTTAGAAAAATTGTTTGGAAAATGATTATGGATAAATTTGGATTTTTAGAGAAATGAACCTGACAAGGACTGGCCTTGCTCCTACGTATCTTCACTTTTGATGGAGAATCAAGGATCACGTAGTTCTGGCTAGCAATATTGATTGTTGTTTGAAAATGTGGATGTTTTTAGTTTTTGAAGATTTTTATATTTTTTGGTATTTTTTTGATGTAATATTTAGATTTTTTTGCGTAATGAGCACTAGGCTGATGCGTACGATCGCACGAGCACTCATACGGCTTTTTCTTTGTTTTTTATTGTTTTGCGTAATGAGTACTAGGCTGATGCGTACGATCGCACGAGCACTCACACGGCTTTTTTATTATTTTTTATTGTTTTGCGAAATGAGTACTAGGCTGATGCGTTTTTTTTTGTTTATTTTATATTTTGGGTAACGAGTACTAGGCTGATGCGTACGATCGCACAAGTACTCGTACCGATATTTATTATTACATGTTTTTAAAGTTTTATATTTTTTATTTTTTTTATTAAGAAAGAGAGATGACTTGAAATATCTATGACGTAAAAATATCAAAAAACATAGGATAAAATTGTGGTAGAAAATAGGATAAATTTATAAACTAAAAAATGATCAAAATGAATATAAGTAGAATGAAAAGAAAATGTGTACCTTGTTAAAGATTTGAAAGATGAAGCAAGACTTTGCTTGTAATAAGTTGTGAGAAGAGGTTGATTGATGGTGAAGAAGATGAATTTGTAGTAGAAATGTGGTATGGGATTTACTATGTATAGAGGGATTAGGAAATAGTAAAAACTGAGAGAAAAATGAAGTAGAGTTTTGGGATGGAATGAAGAGATTTTGAGAGATAAGAGATGAATATTATGTAATTTTTTTGTGTGTGTGAAGTGAAGAGAATGTAGGTATTTATAGAGTTAAGGATGAAGAAAGTTGATGAATAAAAATAATATAATAAGTTGGTGGAAAATTTAGATGAAATAAAATATAATAAAAAAAAGATGAATAGAAAAAGTTAATGTGGAAAATAAGTGAAAGAAATAATATAAAAGTTTGTGGAAAAATTAGGTGAAATAAAATATAGTGAATAGTAAAAGTTAATGTGGAAAATAAGTGAAAGAAATAATATAAAAAGTTGGTGGAGAAATTAGGTATGGAAATTAAGTGAAAGAAATAATATAAAAAGGTGGTGGAGAAATTAGGTATGGAAATTAAGTGAAAGAAATAATATAAAAAGTTGGTGGAGAAAGTAGGTAAAATAAAATATAGTGAATAGTAAAAGTTAATGTGGAAAATAAGTGAAAGAAATAATATAAAAAGTTGGTGGAAAAATAAGGTGGAGAAAAATGGATAATAAAAAATGTTGATGGAGAAGATATAATTAAAAAATGTAAGTGGAATAATTAGAAAAGTTGATATATAAAATTAATATGGAAATGATGTGGAAAAAGTAAATGAAAAAGGTAGATGATGGGGAGGGTGAGGTGGATGGTGATGTGGAGAATGGGGTGTGATAAGAAAAGATGGGTGGTGAGGAAGTAAAAAAAGTGAGATTATTTTGGGCCATTGGATTAAGTGTTTAAAAGAAAATTTAGGGGTGCAAAAAGTAAAATAAATAGTTTTTTCATTTTGGTTTATTTTTGATTATTTTTTTATTATTATTTTTTTTTTTGTGATAAATTATATTTATCCGGACGAAATTGGGTGTTGACAGCGGTGCTACACAAATACTAATTCCCACACAATATTTCTCCTTCCCCATGATGACTTGGATCCAACCAATGGACCCATCAAAAGAAAAATAACTAAATAAAGGTCAACAAGAAAGTCAAGATCTATCAACTATGCAATCTCAAAAGCACCCATCAAGGTCATCCATGTTTGCCCAATGACATGTCCAAGTCACTCAGTGAGAGGCCGCTCAATGAGAAACACAAGGCGCTCAACATTAAGCGTTCCAGTAGCCTTTGCTAGTCATTCATGTGATGTTTCTCTTAGCAGAATTTTTTTGCACCCAATGCCAACGTGTTGAGGCATCTTCATGTTTTGTTTTTTGTTTTTACATGTGTTTAACCATTTAAAACATGCACCTCCACATAGAATTTGATAAACAAATCAAGGTCAATGATCAATCATGTATGAGGCACGAGCAAGAGGCTGATTTCACTATAAATTCAGCACCTTATACCATGTAAAAATCACTTTTGGAAATACATAGAGTTATGTTGTTGAGATGACTCGAGCACCTCTTTGTCTGAAAGTCACCAGTCATAGAGTTCTTGAGCCTCTTCTAGCCTCTCTCTCTAACCAGACAAAATATCTAACTCGAATTCACACCATACACAACACCATAGCCACCAAAATTCGTTTTCAGTTTTCACCTTATTTTCATTGCATCTTTCATAATTCATGGTTGTCCAACACTGGTTTACTACATGGAGAGGTCGGTTTCTCATTTCTCCTTAAGAGCTAAGCTATGAAAGGTAAAAATACAAAAGGAGGACTACATCAGGCAGGATTCCATCACTCCTTCATCACCCCATCTCTCCTCCAATGATCTGCTTCCCAATAACTTTCGGTGGGGTACCAATGACAACGACGACTTTTGACAGTGTACCAACTTTACGTTTTTTTGGATCTGTAGTGATTCACATTGTTCTCCTCCAACAACGATTTATGAGTCTTTTCTCCCCTTTAGTCGGTGGCGTCCACTTTCGGTGGCAGATCAACGACGACGAACTAATGGCCTTTGCAACGACAATTCTCTCTTGAAGTACAAAAGCATCTTTGTCCCAATAGATGTAGTGACAATTCTCAATATATAAGTTTGTTCATAAAAGTTTGACACTTTAAATTTCTAAATTTAAATTGTGTTGTTGTTGATGCTCCATGTTTTTAGTAAGAATACTGGGTAGTTATTAGTATAACAATTTTCATATCCACAGGAATTTAGTAGAATACATAAAGTTTTAAACTAGTTTGACTTGAATTAAATAGTGTTTGAGTTGTACGGGAAGTGTGAAAACAGGTTTGATGTAAAGATAGTATTGATTTATAGGAGTAGCAAAATACTAAAGCAATTTTGAGTAAATGATTAACTTCAAGATAATAAAGATGTGTTAAAGCTAGATTTCACCATTTTCTTTCTCTCTTGTATTGATTCAATCATTATTTACAAATATGAAATTATTCCTATCTTGGAGTTCTCTTTAAATGTAACTTTAGGTTCATTCGTGGAACCTACAGCCTAAGATCATCAAACTTTAGTCTGATTTCTCGGTGATTACTTGAATGAATCAATTACATTAAGGTTAAGACTCTAGAGTCAACAAAAGCCTTAGTTATATTCCTATCATCTAAAAGAAGAAGGAAAAATAGTTAGACCACAACGTGAAACTAGTTTCCATTCAATCTCAAGCCAGTGAAATAAGATGAGTGATCAATTCATCCAACAACAACCATAAACTATTTCACAAACATAAAATAAAAGCATACTTTGATAAATAAAACAATACCAATACAAGAAAGTTCCAAAAGGTTACATCTTTGCTTCAACAATTAAAGAGATTTGGCTCCTCATGATAGATGAAAATAATACAATATATTGAAGAACCATAGTCTCTTATACCTTCTAATAATGTTATACTAAGTACAAAGGTAAGTGTCTAAAACGATTTCTTAAACATCTCCCAAAATAAATTTTTCAAAAACTCTGTCTAAATAAGGTACAACCCTATTTATAAGTTGTCTAGGGCAGTGCTCGACAGTGCATTATTGGCTCTAACTATAGAAGTTTCCTCCCTAATTGAGTTTGTTTTTGTGGCATAAGCCTCATTCTTTGGTGCTTCAGCCCCTAAGATAACTTCCTTGGAAAGGAGTCTTCATGGCTTAGCCTTAGGTTTAGTTCTTGAGGTTTCCCTTTCCAATGGGTTTGTTTTTGTAGCTTAAGCCTCAACTCTGCACCTCAGCTGCATTAGTGTCAGTTTTGTCCATAATTGCTTGAATTTCATTTATTTTCTTTATTTCCTTCATCAAACAAGCCAACTTATAAAAGCTAATACAATGAATCATTAGCTATTAATGATAAACTCACAATGCTATTAATAAGACCATCTTTGCCTTTTTTTTCTAAGTTCCAGTCCATACATGATGTTTATTTCCCATTTTATCTAAAGATTCCTATAGGTTTTCAAACCTCCCTCATTCAATGCCAACATTAATTTTTGTTGAATACAAAACAGAAGAAACGTTGGCGCAATTCAATTTAAAATTAGTGTAGCTAGCAGTCCAATTCAGTTTATAGTGTAATTCAGTTCAATTCGTCTGAACTACTTTTTACTTCAATTCAAGTGAATTATTTTTTAGGTCACTATAAGTTTTAATAGTTCAATGTAGTTAAGTTAATTTTTCCCACCCCTATTATCATGAACATTGTATCCTTCTTCATGAGTCAAGTTTGTTTCTCTATCAACTTTGTAAGTACTCAAGAAAGTAAATGTTTTTTTTTCTCAGGTTGTTACATAAAACACTAATATGTGATACTAATATTGTCACGTGGCACAATGTTGACTTAACACGTGAACAATATTTTTAAATTTAAAATTTTTTAAAAAAATAAAAAAATCCACAAACTAACACATGATGTAACATCCCATTTTAATAGTTTTAATATTACTATGGAAGTATCACATATTCAATAAGCAAGAATAATTAACTTTAAAGAAAGCATATAAAATATCATTACAGTTATCTGATCATAACCATAACATCAAACTTTATATACAACGAACTTATAAAACGAAGAGTGTCTGTACAGAGGCTATGGGTCTTAAGATAATTTTACATACATCAACTATACATGGGAAATACTCTTATTGTCTATGCATTAGTACTCTTGCCGCCCAACACCTATTCTACTAAATTAACATCCCCTACTTACATCAATCAAGTTATCATTGCAAAAGAGAAACACGAGCAAACATACAAACAAAACAAAAGAGTAAGCTAATTTTACCAAAGAAATAAACATGCAATTTAGTTCAATAATATATCAATTTCACTCTCAAATCTAGCAAACCATAAGTATACGCATCAACTCTAGACTTGACCAACTAGATACATGTATTGATGTGAAACTCTGGGAAGTTATACACTTGTAGTGGTAAAACAACTTGCCCACCCAAACTACCATACAAGATTAGTCCGCAAACCACCTATGACCAAGGAATAAGACCACATACTAGGACTTTCTACTACTCCCACAACATAACTCACTCTTTTCTACTTGAGATTGGATGGTTATTGGAGTGTCAAGATAACCCCTAAAACAGAATCCCTACATCAATGAATACACTCCTTGGAACAACCACAAGAACTCTCCCTTGGAATTTGTTTCACAATATTCTTTAACCATACAAACAACCATGTTTACAAACCATAAAACATCAATAATTCCACACAAGTAGGCATTCAAGCTATATAAACCAGTTCAAACTAAACAAGAATAGGAAAAACACAAAAACACTCATACCGCTCAGCGTCTTGGAACAAAATCGCTTTATACCTACTGTGAAACAATGCATTCAATGGTGTCCTGCCACCGCTTACCACCAAAACATTTGTATTTATGCACGCTCAACGACATAAGACTGACGCTCAGTGGAACAAGACTAACGCTCAACGGCCAAAAGCTAAAATGTTCCCAAACCTACATGTTGAGACTTTGGCAAGTGTACCAAATCGTATCAAGTAATAAACCGGTAAGACTGGATATTGTTTACCAAGAGACTCGTGTCACCAAACAATCATATAATTTCGAACTAACTTAGAATAAAGAATGATTCTATAATTTGGGTTTTTATGCAATTAAAGTAAAGATGAAACATAAATGGAAAAAGTGATCTTTGATGACTCAAACACTTAGAAATGGATAGGATTAGAAATTATATGAATTGGTATTGTTGGTGTATGATTTCATCTACTTCACTCTTATGCATTTAAAATTACACCTTCTTCATTAACTTACTAATGTCAATCTTCTAATTTACTCAAACCTAATCCCTTGGTAGAGAGAGCCTAGACTTCCTTATTAAACTTCAATCCCTTGGAAAACCAAACAAGTTAATCCACTTTAAGAATTGAGATCTAAGACAACCAAAAGTTCAAGTTCTATCCCTAGATATAATTCCCTTTGGGTAATTTGTTCCATTTCTAGGTTTACACAATATTTCCCAATATCAAGAAAATCAATAATCATGCCATGGGTAGCAATTTCACAACAAGCATTAAGAGAATGAACAAAATACTAGAAATCAATGAAAGAAGCATCAAATATATTCAAATCAATAGCAATTACATATGAGTTCAGTGGTTACATCAATCCCCCAACAACAATGAAACTAGCTCTCCATGAATGGAGAGCTTAAGCTTACAACAATGGTGAAAATGGAAGAAGGAAGAAGACCTAAGGAAGAAGATGAATTGTTCCCACAACTCCTAGCTCGCCTCCAAGAGCTCCAAATGAGAGAGATCGCGTCTGGGTGTCAAAAGATTCAAAGTTCTTCACGTTTCTGAGTTAAATAGGGCAAATATGTCATGTCAGCAAAGTTGGTGCTCAAGCGCCCAGAAGAAGGGGCGCTCAGGCGCACGTCAATCGTGGTGCACTGGCGCTCAAGCGCCCTTAAGCCAGGGGTGCCCGGGCTACCTTCAGCATAATTCTGGCCCTTCAATTTTGCTGTTTTACTTGCTTTTCTTGGGTTCTGGTGCCTCCATTTGATGCATAGACTTCTTCCAACTACTTTAAGCACATAAAATCAAGGATTAGTGATCAAAATATCTCATTAAAGCTTAAGGTGCAACCACTTAACAAACTAAAAGAAAACTAGGTTTTACAAGGCAAAAAACTAAGGAAGAATTGAAATTTTCTCTTAATTCATTACTGAAATCATGGTAAAATATGTCATTATCACTACACAATGAACAAGCACTCCATATCATCTTGCCACCGCTCAATGCTATATCAAATATTACTATATTTAAAACTATGATTTGGGGAAAAAAGGAACTTGTTCAAGTGGTGGTATTCCCCACTTGGTACTTTGGTCAAAAACAATTTTCAATGTCATGACTCATACCAATTTCCTTAATTGATCAGATTCTAAGTTCCTCAAGTCAAGACCAACTCAAAAAATGCAAACAACACATAACAATTCCAACACATTCAAATTTCAGTAGCTTAAACACCAATATCAACAATTCAACATTTTCAAACCAAGCAAGCCTGTAATTTACAAAACTCAACACATCTATAACTTTAAAACAAGGTAATTAGTTTCCATTACCTGAAAGACATGCGGAGTTGCTCAAAAGAATAACAAACCCCTTTCAAGCTCACAAGGTGTCCTATCGACACCTAAAAATAACATAAAAATGATAATGACACACCATTAGAACTACTATCAGCAGAGACTCATACTGATAACTCAAAAGTTGCATGCAAGTAGAACGAGGCTCACATGCACCCGATAATAGAAAAGACTAAGAAAAATGGTTGAAACTCAACTTACTCAAACGAAGGAACTGATTGGTATAAATTAAAGAGTTCGCCACAATGATCAATCATATTGTCTCAATTCTCCAATAGGTAAGCAAAGAGAAAAAAATCACTTAAAGAAAAGTCAAAAAATCCTATAAAAATAATTTTTTAAAAAATTGTGTGCTTTAAAATAATAAATCACATTCATAACAAAACTATTTATATTAAATTTATTTAATATTAAAATAATTGTGTTTCACTATTTTTTATATCACTTATAAAAAATTGTATGTCTTTACACAATTATGTTGTTATTAGTATTAATATTAGTGTTCTTTTCACAGTAAAAAAAAAAGTTATTGTACTAAATTGTTTTGTTAAATAGATTCTTACTCTTTTCAAAGTTTATAATTTTTAATTATTATTAGTATTATGTATGTATAACAAATAGATATACTATAGTATTATAGTAGTAATATAACAAATAGATATTTCAAAATTTATTATACTATAGTAAATAAATTTAACAAATCACATTAAAAAATTCATATAATTCAGCTAATATGTTAGTATAATTTTAAAATAACTGTAAATTATAATCACAAAAACATATAACATAATCATAATTTAAAAAAATTAATGTACTTTTAAAACACATAATAAATTATCATTCCAAAATATTAATATATTATGATATTATTATCATAAAGATAAAAAATACAAATGATAATTTATTAAAAAAAATTTAAATATAAAAGTTAATTAGAAATTTCTAAAACAGTTATAATGTAACTATTCTGAATAATACTTTAAAAATAATAATCAAAATTCTTTAATCAAACTTTTAATTATTTTTTAAAAATACAGTACAAACATTTAAATATTATTTTTTAACTTTTAATACCAAGAAATATTCATTTTACTTATTTTATTTATTTAAACATTATATATATCATCCACTAAAATACAAAAAGTTAACATATAAAAATATTTTAGCATATATTATTATATAAGAATTATATTATTATATTATCATATAATAATATAATTCTTTAATTCTTCTTTGCATGATTCAATTTTTTATTTTTATATCAGATCTATATATTATATATGATATATATAACTGTAATAATTAAATATATATTTCTTGAATTTATTTAAATAAATATAATAAAAAAAGATAAAAAAAAGATAAATTTATTTTCGAAAATAAATAAAAAAAGATAAAAAAAAGGCTCGTGCGTATATACGGATCGTATGTTAGTTAAAAGATCCGAGACGGTAATAATAATTGGACATATAAAAGAATAACTTAGAATTTAAGCTACAAGAATAAATTTTATACTTCAATAAACATATGTTACAATCAAACCGTAAAAGGTTTTTAAATAATTCAAGTATGAATGTAACATCCCAAAATACAGTAACACCATATAGTAGAATTAATTACATTTAATGATAAACAAATCAGTCTTAAATTAACGAAAGCAAGGGTTCAGGCTGATCGGCCTTACAAGAAGTTAATTACAAAACCACACTCGACCTTAGCGCCCCCGACTAGACTGACCGTCTGGACTGTATGAATTTGTGTAGCTACAGGCGTCCTTGCACCCGAGTGATGTAGTAACTGTATTACACTCGACAACTGCCACTCGAGGTTAGTCCGTTTCTTACGTCGCCCATGTTAACTTATGGACTAAGGACCTCCTGCCATTCCCACACATGAACTACTCTCCTCTACGTGAAGATGAGTATCACGGAATATCAGGATGGACCAAGCCAGCATTACCATGCCCACAGTCATACTTTACAAAATTTCATATTCAACCATGAGTCGTTCCTCCCTGGAACGCTCGTCCAAAATTCACAACCATAGTTCACCTCATATAATGTTCATCATTTATAATCTTTCACTTTTATTTTCATTTTTGTCTTTCTGTCCAAGTACATAAAAATCACGACCTCTTTATAACGAGAACTAATGTGAGGAACGAGACCGAAGAACTTGCCCCGTTCCAAAATAAAGTAATACCGGCTTCAAGATAAATGGACGACCTATATTACAAGGTGGCTCGACACGGTCGGTCGACCCAGATGGACGACCTACATTAAGAAGGGTGCTCGACACAGATGGACAACTTGTATTACGAAGGTTGCTCGACACAGTCGGTGTGCACAAATGAATGACCCGTATTAACAATGGTTGCTCGACATGGTCAGTCGACACAGATGGATGATCTGTGTTATCATGGGTGATCAACAGGGTTGGTCGACACAAATGGATGATCTGTATTAACAATGGTACTCGACACTGTCGGTCGACACAGATGGATGATCTGTATTAACAATGGTACTCAACACTGTCGGTCGACATAGATGGTCGACCTGTATTAACAATGGTACTCGAAACTGTCGGTCGACACAGACGGATGATCTGTATTAACAAAGGTGCTCGACACTATTCATTATGAGCTCTAAGTAGAAGACCGACACAACACATCCTCAACCAGAATTCTTCCCAAATGAAAGAGTTCAACTATTTCAAAGGAGTTACTGAAAATACCGATCGGTCAAAGACCGTTTCGATAACGAACGTTCATTATAATAGAATTTCATATTTAAATTCAACTTACGGTAACACATTTTTCAGTATAAACTTTCATACATTAAATTACTTATAACATAGCACAATCCATACTTCTCATACATTATCTCATCACCAAAATCATACAGTAAAATCTGATACCATAGATCATTCTCAATAAAATTCACAGAACATGCATCCGACACAGTATAACTCACAGAACATTCATGCATCGCAGTATAACTCAAGAATTAAATTTTATAAGCTTCCCTTACCTGGATCAGAAGTGAACGTCCTAACTCAGGGTGTTTGGTTCGTACGCTAACAGTTCTCTACTCTCACAGGATCACTTAACTCTTCCAACCCGATCTAACCATAAAAACCAAGAAATATTAAGAACTTAACCCTTCATGCAACCAGGATCTGGCTTTGCATGAGACAGAAAACGTTCGACAAGAAGAGAGACTTACCAGTATTAGAACGTTGAGGTGATCGGTTCAAAACGAAGCTCACGACACCAGGAATGGTTCTACGGTTTCTGAAACGTGAACGGAGAAGAGAAAGAAGAAGTTTCAGTAGAGAGAAGGTAGAGGTTTCTAGAGAGAAGGTGAAGAATATGAAAAGTTAGAATCTGAGAAAGAAGAAGAGTGCATGCAAAGAGTGATGCGGACTTCAGAAAAGTCATTTTTGTTTAAAAACCAACGTCCGTTCTCTTGCTGCCACTTGTCTTCCACTACTGATTTAGGAACATTTCATCACGACACCTGGCAGGAAGGCAGTGAGTCTGGAAGTGCGTTTTTAATGCACGACAGAAAGGTTTTTAGAGTAATTAATGAGGATGAGATAGGGGGATTAATGGTGCTCGTTTTTCTAGGGTCTTACATTCTCCCTAACTACGAAAATTTTCGTCCTCGAAAATTAAGACTTACCCGAGAATAAGTGAAGGTACAAACCCTTTATGGCGCTCTCGACTTCCCACGTAGTGTCGCCCGTCTTTTCATTCCACACTACCTTCACCATTCGGACAACTTTCCGCTTGTAATATCTGGTATCACTCTCTACAATGCGCACCGGCTGCATCTCCAACGTTCGGTCTGGACGAAGTCGAACGTCTTCCAACTCCAGTACGTGGGATGGGTTCGCTATGTATTTCCGAAGTTGGGAAACGTGGAAAACTGGGTGAAGGTTCGACAGTTGAGGAGGCAATGCTAGTTCGTACGCTACTGGGCCAATCTTCCTCAGTATTTGATAGGGTCCGACGAACTTCGGGGATAATTTCTTTGGTCGCATAGCTCTGCCTACTCCTGTGGTTGGATTCAGTCTAAGGAATACGTGATCGCCAGCTTGGAACTCTAACGGCCTTCTTCTCTTGTCGGCATAGGACTTCTGCCTGCTCCTCGACGTTTTCAACCTCTCCTGGATTAACTTCACTTTCTCTGTCGTCTGCTGGATAAGTTCGGGTCCAGTTAGCATGTTCTCTCCTTCCTGGAACCAACAGAGTGGCGTTCGACATTTTCTCCCATAAAGTGCTTCAAACGGTGCCAATCTATTGCTCGCCTGGAAACTGTTGTTATACGTGAACTCCACTAGTGGCAGGACTTCATCCCAGGCGCCTAAGTGATCTAGGACGCATGTCCTTAGTAAGTCTTCAAGCGTCTAGATTGTTCTTTCAGATTGGCCGTCCGTTTGAGGGTGATAGGCTGAACTCATCTGCAACCTACTTCCGAGCTCACTTTGAAGTGACTGCCAAAACCGTGAAGTGAACCTTGTGTCTCGATCGGAAATGATGCTCGAAGGTACTCCATGTAAGCGAACGATCTCCTGGATATACAACTTAGCCAAGTTGGTCATTGACATCTTCAAGTTTACTGCCAGGAAATGGGCGCTCTTCGTCAGTCGATCCACAATTACCCAAATTGAGTCATGATTTCTGACCGTACGTGGTAGGTGGGTCACGAAATCCATGGATATGCTATCCCATTTCCATTCAGGAATTTCCAATTGCTGAAGTAATCCGCCAGGTCTTTGATGCTCCGCCTTTGCTCGTTGACAGGTTAGACATGATGCCACAAAACGAGCGACATCACTCTTCATTCCAGGCCACCAAAAGGATTTCCGGAGGTCTTGATACATCTTAGTCATGCCAGGGTGCATGCTAAGACGGCTGTGATGACCTTCCTCCAGAATAATTCTCTTCAGATCTCCATCATTCGGGATGCACGTTCGGCCCTTATAACGTAAGAAACCGTCCGTTCCAGTGTTAAACTCTTTGGCCTGATCCGTACCGAGGGCATCAAATATCTTCACTAACTCTTCATCCTCTCGTTGCTTCGTTCTGATCCGCTCAAACACGTCGCTGGATATTCTAAGGTTACAACACTTGATATTGTTCGGCTCCAACTCGAATTGTAACCTTAGATCTCTAAAGCTTTCTACCAAACTCAGCTCGCGCACCATCATGGACGACACATGTACCACTTTTCTGCTCAGAGCGTCTGCTACCACGTTCGCCTTTCCTGGATGGTACAGTAGTTCGAAATCATAATCCTTTAAGAACTCAAGCCACCTCCTCTGCCTCATATTCAACTCCTTCTGATCAAAGAGGTACTTGAGACTCTTGTGATCGCTGAAGACCTGAAAGGTGGCTCCGTACAGATGATGTCTCCAAATCTTCAGAGCAAAGACGACCGCCGCTAGTTCCAGGTCGTGTGTCGGATAGTTTCTCTCGTGAATCTTCAATTGTCGAGAAGCGTACGCCACTGCTCGTCTCTCTTGCATCAGCACACAGCCTAAACCTTGATGAGAGGCATCACAGTAGACTTCAAATGGTTTGGCAGTGTCTGGAATCACTAAAATCGGAGTGCTCGTCAACTTCCGCTTAAGCTCTTGAAAACTCTCTTCACACCGATCGGTCCAAGCGAACGGGTGATCCTTGCGCGTAAGCTGCGTCAGTGGTGCGACTATCTTAGAAAAACCTTCAATGAAACGCCTGTAGTAGCCCGCTAGACCAACAAAGCTACGCACCTCAGTGACTGAACGCGGACTCTCCCATTCCAGTACCGCTTGAACTTTAGCTGGATCTACAGAGATGCCTCCAGCCGACACCACATGCCCCAAGAAATGAATTTCCTTCATCCAGAATTCACACTTAGACAACTTGGCATATAACTCCTTCTCCCGCAACACTCCAAGTACAAGTCTAAGATGCTCTTCATGCTCGTCTTCGGTCTTGGAATAGATGAGAATATCATCTATGAAGACGACCACGAACTTATCCAGATAAGGTCTGAATATCCGATTCATATAATCCATGAAGATTGCTGGTGCGTTCGTCACACCGAACGGCATCACTACATACTCGTAGTGTCCGTAACGAGACCTGAAAGCAGTCTTCTGGATGTCGTCCTCCTTCACTCTGATTTGATGATACCCGGATCTCAAATCAATTTTTGAGAACACAGCAGCCCCATGCAATTGATCCAGCAGGTCATCTATCCTTGGCAACGGGTACTTGTTCTTAATGGTCAACTTATTCAATTGCCTGTAGTCTATACATAACCGAGAGCTGCCATCCTTCTTCCTTACTAACAGCACGGGCGCTCCCCAGGGTGATACGCTCGGCCTAATAAACTGTTTCTCCATCAACTCTTCAATCTGCTCCTTGAGTTCAGCTAACTCTGCAGGCGACATCCGATAAGGCTGAACCGAGATAGGAGCTGCTGGCGTCACCAAATCAATGGTGAATTCAACTTCACGATGAGGAGGAAGCCTAGGTATTTCTTCCGGAAATACGTCAAGAAATTCGTCCACAACCAATCGTCCTCCACTATTCTTGTCCTTGGACGATCGTTCCAAACTTGCATCCTTAACTCCCCCGTCTTCATGCGTCATGATGAGAAAACAGCTGGCGCCCTCCATAATATCTTCTTTCAACTGACCGAGCGTCACTGACAATTTCTCCTCTTCTTCACCAGGAAAGATTAATTCCTTCGCTCCACAATCTATAAGAATGCAATTGGTAGCCAACCAATCCATTCCTAAAATCACTTATAAATCCTTCAAAGGCAAACAGATTAAATTCACCTTATAACTACGCCCCTCAACCACAATAGGACATATAATGCATACGGTAGATGTCCTAAGCTCTCCAGCCGCTGGGGTCGACACCACCAGGTCGAACTGCATATCTCTCTCAACTATTCCCAATTTCTCAACACACGCCTTCGAGATGAAGGAGTGAGTAGCCCCCGAATCAAACAGCACACGACAAGATATCCCATACAGCAAGCATTCACCGGTTATAAGGTTACCTGAACTCGCTGCTTCCGCTCCAGTTATAGCATATACGCGCCCCACTGCTTGTGCTCTGCCACCTCTCGGTTGATTCCTTCCAGCATTTGGTGGCCTCAACACAGTGCGTCCACCCATGTTGCACTCACTCTCCAAGTGCCCATTTCTTCTACATCGAGTGCAGAATTTACCTCCCACTAGTTGAGGGCAGGACGAACGATAGTGTGGTCCTCCACACTAGAAACAAGTAATGTTTCCTGGCTGCCCAGACTGTCCGGCAGTGATCAGCACTCGTGATCCACTTGTATTTGATTGACTTGGACGAGCGTAAGGAGTACTTCTCGTATTAGCAGTACCCCTGGATACGACCGGTCCTCTAACCACCTGTGGCTGCTTCTTTTGTCGTTCCACCTCTGCCATATTCTTCTCCAGTACTTTGGCTCTTTCCACCATGGCAGGAAATGACCGAATGCATAAACTTGATATCAACACCTTCAGGTCGCTCCTTAGCCCATTCTCGAACTTCCTACACTGCCACTCTTCACTAGTGGCCATAGTGTTGAACCTCAACAACTGCTTGAAAGCATTGGTGTACTCCGATACAGACTTTCCCCCTTGCACCAACTGAAGGAACTCTACTTCCTTGGCGTAGCGAACGCTGTCTGGGAAATACTCTTCATAAAATTTGTTCCTGAAAACTTCCCAAGTGATGGGAGCATGAGCGTCTGTCAGGATAGCCTTCACACTCGCCCACCAGTGGCTGGCCTCACCAGTCAACAGGTATTCAGTAAACGCCAATCTGTTGTCGTTAGGGCACCTCTTTGCATTATAAATCTTCTCCATGTCCCGCAGCCACTGATCTGCCTCATCAGGAAAGCATTTTCCATTAAACTTGGAGGGATGATGTTGAAGAAAGCTCTCCAAACTCCATTCAGCATGTTGAGTAGCGTTCGAAGAGGACGCTCCCGGTGTACTCCTGGTAGCGGCAAGGATGTCCATTAATTGCCTCTGTGTCGTTTCAGAGTTGGCGCGAGCGGCCTCCAGACTCTGCAGAGCGTTCTGATTTTGCTGCATCAGAGTAGCGTTTTGTTCCATCAGAGTGGTATTCTGTTGTTGCAGTCTCTCAATCACCGTTTCCAACAATCTAGCGTTGTTGGACGCATCAGGGTCAGTAGGTTGCGGTGGAGGAGGGAGTCTAGGAGCCATTTGTTTTCTGGAACCGAGAAGAAGAGCGTTAGTCATGTTCAACGAGTTTGAAAAATAGCTCATTAAACACATATTAAGCACACAGCAAAAACACAGTGCACTCATAACCTACAGTGTCCTTTTAATAGAACAAAACTGCTCTGATACCACTAATGTAACATCCCAAAATATAGTAACACCATATAGTAGAATTAATTACATTTAATGATAAACAAATCAGTCTTAAATTAACGAAAGCAAGGGTTTAGGCTGATCGGCCTTACAAGAAGTTAATTACAAAACCACACTCGACCTTAGCGCCCCCGACCAACCCATTTAAAAAGCAAAGCTACAAAACCGAACGTCTACTGTTCGGACTTCACCTCAACTTCCACCAGATTCGCATCCTCCAAACCTTCTTCTTCTAGTGTTTCCTCAAGTAACGCCTCCCCATCTGCTCACATCCACACGGATGATCATCGCATAGACAGGACAAACATACAATGACGATCGACAACGCAAGGAAAAGAACACAGGGTAAGCTTATTGAATTTAATTCAAGTAAAATCATTCATTTCATAGTACATCAAACATATCAAATATTTCACAACATATAATTAAATCAATCCCTTAACTCAAATCAATTCCTGATACTAGACTGACCGTCCGGACTGTATGAATCTGTGTAGCTACAGGCGTCCTTGCACCCGAGTGATGTAGTAACTGTATTACACTCGACAGCTGCCACTCGAGGTTAGTCCATTTCTTACGTCGCCCATGTTAACTTATGGACTAAGGACCTTCTGCCATTCCCACACATGAACTACTCTCCTCTACGTGAAGATGAGTATCACGGAATATCAGGATGGACCAAGCCAGCATTAGCATGCCCACAGTCATACTTTACAAAATTCCATATTCAACCATGAGTCGTTCCTCCCTGGAACGCTCATCCAAAATTCACAACCATAGTTCACCTCATATAAT
Organism: Vigna angularis; assembly: GCF_016808095.1. Taxonomy (NCBI): domain Eukaryota; kingdom Viridiplantae; phylum Streptophyta; class Magnoliopsida; order Fabales; family Fabaceae; genus Vigna; species Vigna angularis. The sequence goes on from NC_068972.1 coordinate 38,448,220, forward strand.
GTTCATCATTTATAATCTTTCACTTTTATTTTCATTTTTGTCTTTCTGTCCAAGTACATAAAAATCACGACCTCTTTATAACGAGAACTAATGTGAGGAACGAGACCGAAGAACTTGCCCCGTTCCAAAATAAAGTAATACCGGCTTCAAGATAAATGGACGACCTATATTATAAGGTGGCTCGACACGGTCGGTCGACCCAGATGGACGACCTACATTAAGAAGGGTGCTCGACACAGATGGACAACCTGTATTACGAAGGTTGCTCGACACAGTCGGTGTGCACAAATGAATGACCCGTATTAACAATGGTTGCTCGACATGGTCAGTCGACACAGATGGATGATCTGTGTTATCATGGGTGATCAACAGGGTTGGTCGACACAGATGGATGATCTGTATTAACAATGGTACTCGACACTGTCGGTCGACACAGATGGATGATCTGTATTAACAATGATACTCAACACTGTCGGTCGACACAGATGGTCGACCTGTATTAACAATGGTACTCGAAACTGTCGGTCGACACAGATGGATGATCTGTATTAACAAAGGTGCTCGACACTATTCATTATGAGCTCTAAGTAGAAGACCGACACAACACATCCTCAACCAGAATTCTTCCCAAATGAAAGAGTTCAACTATTTCAAAGGAGTTACTGAAAATACCGATTGGTCAAAGACCGTTTCGATAACGAACGTTCATTATAATAGAATTTCATATTTAAATTCAACTTACGGTAACACATTTTTCAGTATAAACTTTCATACATTAAATTACTTATAACATAGCACAATCCATACTTCTCATACATTATCTCATCACCAAAATCATACAGTAAAATCTGATACCATAGATCATTCTCAATAAAATTCACAGAACATGCATCCGACACAGTATAACTCACAGAACATTCATGCATCGCAGTATAACTCAAGAATTAAATTTTATAAGCTTCCCTTACCTGGATCAGAAGTGAACGTCCTAACTCAGGGTGTTTGGTTCGTACGCTAACAGTTCTCTACTCTCACAGGATCACTTAACTCTTCCAACCCGATCTAACCATAAAAACCAAGAAATATTAAGAACTTAACCCTTCATGCAACCAGGATCTGGCTTTGCATGAGACAGAAAACGTTCGATAAGAAGAGAGACTTACCAGTATCAGAACGTTGAGATGATCGGTTCAAAACGAAGCTCACGACACCAGGAATGGTTCTACGGTTTCTGAAACGTGAACGGAGAAGAGAAAGAAGAAGTTTCAGTAGAGAGAAGGTAGAGGTTTCTAGAGAGAAGGTGAAGAATATGAAAAGTTAGAATCTGAGGAAGAAGAAGAGTGCATGCAAAGAGTGATGCAGACTTCAGAAAAGTCATTTTTGTTTAAAAACCAACGTCCGTTCTCTTGCTGCCACTTATCTTCCACTACTGATTTAGGAACATTTCATCACGACACCTGGCAGGAAGGCAGTGAGTCTGGAAGTGCGTTTTTAATGCACGGCAGAAAGGTTTTTAGAGCAATTAATGAGGATGAGACAGGGGGATTAATGATGCTCGTTTTTCTAGGGTCTTACAATGAACAACTTAGATTAATTAATTCTTCAATAAGGTCAAATATGATTTTCTCAATCTGTCTGTTTATTCTTAATTGAATTGCAATACTGAAAATTATATAAAAATTTTATCACTTGACTATGTGAATATACCTATATTTTTTCACACAAATGTTTAAATTTTGCCGTTAATAATTAAAATATTTTATATCACATGATTAAATAAATGACTAATATATTAATTGTATTTGTATAGAATTTAATTAATGTGTACATATCCTTCCATTGTTAAGTGGTTTTTGAACTTATTTATTTGTTAATTTTTTTATGTAAAAAATAATTTATTTTCTTTAAATTATGGATGATAATAGAGGATAGATCAGGTAGGCTGACTCATATGCAAGTAAAGAGAAGACTTATCTGCATTTTCACTCCTAATTCAAATTCAGTTTTTTTTTTCTTTCACAAGATAATTATATGAATTCAACCTAAGATATATAATTATTAAATACAAAAATTAAAAGTAAACCATTCCTTAATCAACAAAAAAAAAATAGCAGGAGCGAAGCTTCCCACGCACCTCACAAAAGACTAAAGCCGGTCAAACCGGTTCGTGAACTGAAAGCAAAAAGAATAAACCGAACCGAACCTCTTTTTTTTTTTTTCACTATTTGCGCCTACAAATATGAAAATTTGGTTCTTGATTTTTGTTGCACCTTCCTCTGCCGCCTCTCTCTCTTGTTTTCTCTTTCTCTCTCTCATTGCATCTCATGCCTTGTTTTCATTCTTAAAAATCCAAAGTTGAAAAGGTTGTCAACAAGGGAAGACACAAGTTGAACCTCAAAGGAAAACTCAGTGCCACCTCAAAATAGATCAAACAAACCTTGTTCTTTTATGTGCACAACCCAACTTGCTGCTATTATCATAAGGTAACAACATTATCATCAAAATTGTTGTTTTCGGCCTTTGAAAGGCTTAGACTTTTTCATCAATGCGATCTGGGTTCTCCTTGATCCACTCTTGTTTCATTGGTTTTCTTTTTCTTCTTTTTTCATTCACAGATGTACATGTCTCTGTTTTTTCGGGGTTCTTTTATTTTCTTTTTCAAGTTGATTTTCTCTTTCTTTGGAAGAGGGTAATCTTACGGAAAATTGCATGGTGTGGGGTCAGAGAGATATTGAATAAAGGCCAACTATGGTTAATTATTTTGGTATAAGGGTGGGAACAGAATGATGTTGAACTCTATCAGAATATCTTATTGGAAACGTTCTGTGTTTTTACCTATCGAAGTTTGTATGTATTCTAGATCCCTCATGAGGTTGATTTTTGTTTATGCATTTTGATCAGGATTGGATTCTGACAAGGATTTCTCTATGGTAAGCTTTAAGCATAAATTTTGTTGGGGGATCAGCATGAATGGTTTCAAAATGTGGAATATGGTTAGCTTATTATATTGGATCAGAGTGACGTTTTTGATTTGGTGTATGTTGTGCTTCTTTGTTTATGATCAATAGGGAGAAGCACCTATCATTATTGGTCAAGACCTGCAGAATGGGAATGACAATGACTTTAAATCAAAAAGTGGGACTTTTGAAACAAGCACTATCATTGGTGAAAAAAAGGTTTTGATAATGCAATATCTATTGTAATGTCATCTCTCAATGTGGCACAATTTACTAAGTTGAAAATATTCTGTCTAAAACAAATCATCCACCTCCATTTGTTTGACAGTATGTCATTGGTGGAACTTCTGGTGAAACTTTTTATGTGAAAGTTCAAATTCTTGACAACAACTGTCTTGGGGAATGGTAGGTTAAAGGTTCTTTATCTCACTTTTTTTTTTTAACTAGTTTAATTTTGCTTCTGATGTCTATTTTAATGTGCAGGGTTAATGTGGTTGAGCTAGGCACTAAACCCATTTCATGTAATGGCCACTCAGCCGTGCTTTTGAAAGACAGAATACTAATTCTTAAGAAAAATTCTAACCCAGATGACTGTATATGGTTTCTGGAGGTTGGTGTTTTCAGACCATGGTCCTTAATCTAATGCCAAAGTGCTGTTATTGTGTGGAAACTCTGAAAAATTATAATTAGACTATGTAATGCTTGATAGGTGTTAAATATTTTTGTTTTATTACTATTGGCAGGTGGACACTACATATGTCAGGCAGCAGCAGAAAAAAAATTTGGGGACTGAGGTTGTAGCATGGAGTAAGGGTGTGATAGGAAACGTGGAGAAACCTGTTGTTATAAGTGGTCCTTCTGGAGTAGGTAAAGGAACATTGATATCTCTCCTCATGAAGGAATTCCCCTCTATGTTTGGCTTTTCTGTGAGCCACACAACCCGTGCCCCGAGAGGCATGGAGAAAGATGGGGTCCATTACCATTTTACGGAGAAGAATGTTATGGAGAAAGAGATTAAAGATGGCAAGTTTCTGGAGTTTGCTTCTGTCCATGGAAATCTCTATGGGACCAGTGTTGAGGCTGTGGAGCTGGTATCAGATGCAGGGAAAGTAAGTTCCTTATTGGCCTTATTTTAGAACGTTAGATCCCAGACCTACACATATCAATCACTCTCTGAATATGCTTTGCTTTTATTCTTTCCTATTTCAAATATATTGCTCTTAATTCGGAATTAGGCTTTATCAAAGTACTCATAGTAATCTATTGAGTTTTATGAGTACTAGAAAGGTCTGAAATGTTTGGATCTTTTTAACCACCTTGATTGTAATTGTTGCAGCATGCACAATGCAGTCTCATAGCAGAATGTCTTGTTATATTATCACTTATCTGCACATTAATAAATTTTAACGCCACATATTGTGGAAAAGAACATGATTTCTATCGAATGTAACAGCCTTTTGCCTTCTTTTCCCCTTCTAGAATTTAAATTTTAAAGGCATGTATTGGGGATTGTCTTATGAATACCTTGATAGCAAAATTAAACTTTAAGTATAAATAAGTCTTCTGTGGTCTTGCCTTGTGATGGTACTGAGATTGAATTTTCTGTTTGTAATCATACCAAACCAACCTTGTGAGCATTACTTTCATATGACTTTACCCTTTTGTCTTGAGATAGTGAAATCTTCAATTTTTACATTTTGTTCAGAGATGTATTCTTGATATCGATGTTCAAGGGGCAAGATCCGTGAGGGCTAGTCCTCTAGAAGCCATGTTCATCTTTATCTGCCCCCCATCAATGGACGAACTGGAGAAGCGTCTTCGTGACCGGTGAGACTAATTGTTTCTTACCTGTGCTCTTTCACTTTCAAAATCCTCCCACAATTCTGCTATCTAAAGACTTCAAACCATGATGTTTAATGCAGAGGGACTGAGACAGAAGAACAGGTCCTAAAGCGACTACGAAATGCTCAGGCTGAGATTGAGCAAGGGAGATCATCAGGCATATTTGATCACATCTTATTCAATGACAATCTTGAGGACTGTTATGAGAATCTGAAGGTAACTATTTAGTTGCTATAAGCAAACTTCCTTACATAAACTCGTTTTTCTTTAACTGTTAAGCTTGATTTAAAGCACCCATTGGTGCAGAAATTATTGGGACTCAATGAATATGCCACTACTCCCAAGTCTGGTAAGAGTTCCCTAAACCAGATAAACTTGATCTCACCTTCACACAATGTTTCAAGATATTAATTATTGTGTTTAATTTTGTCAATCCAGCACCAAAAGAGATAAATCTCCCAAGGGATCATTCGGTGTCAAAAATTGATGACAAAATCATCATAAATTCCACGTCTTCAAAACTAGAAAAGGAATCAAAGAACTTGTAAGCCTTGCCATTTACTTTTGATATTTGCTCCAAACAATCACTGATGAGAAAACATACTTGTATCAAGTGTTGCTTTTCTTATCAAATACTTGTATTACACAGTCTACTCTCAAACAAGTTGGTCACAGACCCTTTTCTTATTTAGCAACCAGTGGTGTGATGAAGTGCTGAGTTTATGTTTTTTTCTGAATCAGGATCATGTTAGACGTGTCTTGTCTTAAAGGGGGTGCACCTGGACGGACAAGAGGACTTAATATAGAAGCCATTGACTCGTTTTCAGAAGGCTTCAATGGCAATGGGAATGGACCAATTTGACATTCAATGAACCTGGTCAAACTAACTCTGTTTCTCTCCATTCATATATAAAAATTATTTGAAACAATAGGTCACAGGATGAGGGTGAGGCACTAGGTTCATATTTTTTAGATGTTTTTTTCATGTCTTGATTTGATGCGTCTGGAACAATTCTTTTACCCTACAGTGAATCAGAAATTTTAATGTTGTTATTCTTAGTACATTCCAATCATCAACAAAGGCAAAGGTTGTAATCCACAATTTCTTGTGTGTATAATCAATAATTACAGAAATTATTTGGCATCTCAGCAAATCACGTGGAGGAACAATGTCCTGTAACTGGAGGTCCATATCTAGCCGCCCTTAAGAAACATTCACATGCATGTCTACACAAAATTTGTAGGCCAACTGACCAACATTAATCATTAAGTTAAATCTTAATTAATGATCTTAGGACATTGATCAACGAATAAAAAAGTTTCATTGAAACTAATGTACTCACTATTTTTGTTTTGTTAAGAAACAAGTTAAATGAAATCTAGTAACCCGGTAACAAAATCTGACATAGTCAATAATAGTTTAGTATTTTAAGAATGTTATTAGATTTCAGTTTTTGACTATATGTGCAAAAGAAGATTTTGTTATTAAGAGAAATTAGATTTGTTGTTACATCATTAAATAAAGTTTTGAAATTTTGATTTTACGTCTTTAAATGAAGTTTTGAAAATTTGATTTTGTAATGTTGCATGATAAAATTAAATATATTTTGTCTCCTTTTAATTAATTTGTATATCTAGGTATTTTCAATTTAATTTTTGTTAAAAAAAATCGTTTCATTAAATGATTAAAATACCTTTTATTTTCTCTAAATAGTCAAGTTTTTTCGATTTCTCCTTTTACAAATGCCATTCTCTCAATTTCTTTTCCATATTCATCCAACGGTCATAGCTATTAATAGATATTTTAACATTTCATCCAACGGTCATAAGTATTAATAGATATTTTAACATTATATGGTCCTAACTATTAATAGATATTTTAACATTATTTTCAACCTAAAACTTTAACGTTATAAACTTATAAGTTTTTTTCGTATATTATTTATCTCATTCATATCTAAATGAAACTCCACACTATACACAATTTTTTTATTATATACTTAATTGAAAGTATTCATATTATCAATTATATAGTACTTAATTATACCTTTTTCAATTACTTGAAATATAAAAAATGTTTCTTAGTGTTATATTTCAATTTTATATGAGCTTCTTTTTGTCTCTATCAGTCAACAGAAGTTAGTTGATTCTGAGTTGGAAGAGCGTGGACCTCTATGTTATATATTTTAAAGAACAACAAATAACATTTAAATTTTATAAGATTAAATATATTTTTTATTCAGTAAAAATTAAAATTAATATTTTTTTCAAAATTTTGAATTAATTTAGTTTCCATTTTTATAAATACTTAAATCTAATCATTTCAACAAAATTTTATTAAAAAATTAAAATATTTAAATTGTTTAGATGATAAATATGTTTAAAACATTAAATAAGTTTAACAAAAATTTAGTTAAAAAAAGTGAATTTATGTATTTATTAAAATATGAAACTAAATTAGTCTAAAATTTTTAAAAAAAATTAATTTCAATTTTTGTTAAAGTTAAGAAAAAAATAATTTTAATTTTTACCTAAAGGAAAAAAACATATTTAATTGAATTTTATATTTGATTCATATGATAGAGTTTTTGCTAGGCCAGTGTTTTCCTTGGCAGGCAGCCCCACCAAACGTGACATTAATGTCAAAATTTGAGGCTCAGAATGTGCTGTGAAGATGCATTTTGTTCAAATTTATCAAAAACTATAAAAGTGAGTGAAATTTTGGATATGTGAATGAAAAAATTTAAAAATAAAAAGTATTAGAAAAAAGTGTTAGAAAAGGTGAAAGTGAGAGGTTTCACGGTGGAAAAGGTGGTGTGAGAGTGCAACTTGCCATCTCCACCACAGCGTTTGGGGGACCCAAAAAGTGCTTCTGAGAAGCAAGTTGGCAAGTGAAAAGTCAGAATTGTCCTTCTCTGCTGCATCTCTGCCGCATCTCTGCCATCTTCTGCTATGGGATGCTTTCTACAGTGCAGCTTTCACAACTCACATCTGTCACCACTGTTTTGGTGGGTTCTGCACTTCACATGCTACTTCAACAAAATATACATTTTCATCATAATAAATGACATTTACTAAAATAAAAACAACAAATAAGTAATTTTTTTAGTTAAAATTACTTTATATTCCAGTTAATGTGTAGAATTCTTTTATATAATTTTTCTAAATTTTACAACTTATAAATTGATTATAAACTGATTATAAATTGTGAAGAATTTGAGTTTTGAGTTTCTCTTCTATTTTTCTTAGAAGTTCTTTTTGAAAAAAAATATGTAAATCTATCTTAACCGATTTAGGAGTGTGAAAGAGAAAAAAATAGTATAGTACATTACATCCCTGAATTTTTCTCAAATTATATCTACAATAATTGTTTTTTTTTTCAACCCTTACATTAACCTATCAAGAGGTAAGTTTAATGATGTGAAATTTGGAAAAGTGTATATGTAATACAAAAATAGCTGACAATATAATGATTTTTTTTCTAAAAGAAGCTGGTGTAATTTTTTTAAAGAACTAAGTTTAAATGTGATTAAAAAAAATAAAAATAAATTGTTTTTTTTCTAAAAGAAATGAAAAGAGACATAATTCTTTTGGTCAGTGTATGGTATACACTCAAGACCGAACGGTCAAATACTCAGTACTGTTCGGTTCATCCGCTACATTAATGTTCGGTCACAATTGGGACAACGTTTAAGTTATTATTGTTTAAACCATTATTGGACCAAAAGTCCAACCGACGGTAAAATAATCAAAGATATCTGACTAGAGATATTGATAAACCGTTTATGAGTAACTAACCGAATCTCCAAGTTTGTTTTTATTTGATCTATGAAACACTTATAAATACAATGACAGGACCAAAAGCTAAGTACGTTCAACTCACGTTCTACTTACGCTATACTAGATTCAAATACTCAATAGTGATAACAATTCACTGAATATTCAATTGTGAGCAAAAGTTCTTCAAACACACGCCTAACTTGGGCGTCGGAGTGCCTTTTACAGGTACCTCCCCCTCCGGTTAAGAGTACAACCGATCGGAGCAGGTGACAACTGAGCAGAGCAGGAAACGGCCGAACAAAGCAATCGACAAGCAAGCGGTCCAGACTAAAAGCAAGCGGTTCAGACGTTCTAAACATTCGGAAGCAAGGAAGACACATAAGAAATGTTAGTCTCTCGGTCCTACATAATTCCTACCGAAACATTTTGCCCTCGGAACGTCTGCTGTCGGGGTTTGGTTTTGCTTAGAGAGGCAAGGTCCGTTGCGACCCCCCTCTCCCGACGCTTCGGGTGTTTGGACGTGTTCATTGGTCGATTGCTCTGTTTGGTTGTCGCTTGCTTCGCTCGGTTGTCACCTGCTCCGATCGGTTGTACTCTTGACCGGAGGGGGAGGTACCTGCAAAAGGCGCTCTGACGCTCAAGTTAGGAGTGGGTTTGAAGAGCTTCTGCTCGCAATTCAATATTCAGTGAATTGTTATCACTATTGAGTATTTGGATCTAGTAGAGTGTAAGTAAAACGTGAGTTGAACGTACTTGGCTTTTGGCCCTGTCATTGTATTTATAAGTGTTTCATAGATCAAATAAAAACAAACTTACTTGGAGATTCGGTTAGTTACTCATAAACGGTTATCAATATCTCTAATTAAATATCTTTGGTTATTTTACCGTCTGTTGGACTTTTGGCCCAATAATGATTTAAATAATAATACTTTAACGTTGTCCCAATTATGGCCCAACATTGATGTAGCGGATGGACCGAATGGTGTTGAGTGTTTAACCATTCGATCCTGAGTGTAAACCATACATATGCCCCTTAAGTCCGAGTTAACCGTTTGGTTTTAGCCAAGGTTAAGTATAGGACTTATATGAGCTTGGGAGAGGTTGTTCTCGTTGTATTGGGGAGGCCATGTTTCGTGTGTTTTAAGGCGATGTCATCTCTGTACCGAACGACAGACTCTAGGATATGGGAATTCTCTCGAGAACTTTTTCTCATGTGGAGCAGTAGACACTAAGATCCTGACCGTATCTTCCTGGCAAGGATGGATCGGGCAGTGAGTAATAGGAGTTGTTTTTCGAAACTTTTTCCTATGTTCTACTTGAAACTTTTTTGTAGGCCGAGCGACAACTGATGGGAGTCCTTTTTAGAACTTTTCCCGTACTAATCTGTGATTAATAGTATCCTGTAAGGTGTACCAGATGAAATTTCACAAAGAACGTTTGTCACTGCTCGGTCTTTGACCTAGGAGTTTTTGGAGAACTTTCTAGTGAGAGGGCTTTACCTCTCGGCTATGACCTATGAGTTCTTGGAGAACTTCCTAGTGAGAGGGTTTTACCTCTAGGCTTTGACCTAGGAGTTCCTGGAGAACTTCCTAGTGGATGAGAGCAACCGTCCATCGGGAACTGCTTTCACCGCTCGGTTTTACGACCTAGGAGTTACGAAAAACTTCCTAGTGGACGAGAGTGATCGTCCATCTGGGACTCCCTTCACCGCTTGGTTTTACAACCTAGGAGTTATGGAGAACTTCCTAGTGGTCGAGAGTGACCATCCATCGGGGACTGCCTTCACCACTCGGTTTTACGACCTAGGAGTTTGGTGCCAGGGTCTATCCTTGCCAGGAAGATTTCGTCAGGATCTTAGCGTCTACTGCTCCACATGAGAAAAAGTTCTCGAGAGAATTCCCATATCCTAGAGTTTGTCGTTCGGTACAAAGATAAGTAGCGCCTTAAAACACACGGAAAATAGCCTCCCCAATACAACAGGAACGACCTCTCCCAAGCTCATATAAGTCCTATACTTAACCTTGGTTAAAGCATATGTATGGTATATAGTCAGGACCGAACAGTTGAACACTTAGCATCGTTCGGTCCATTCGCTACATCAATGTTGGACCATAATTGGGCCAATGTTTAAGTTATTATTGTTTAAATCATTATTGGGCCAAAAGTTTAACATATAGTAAAATAACCAAAGATATCTTATTAGAGATATTGATAAACCGTTTATGAGTAACTAACCGAATCTCCAGGTAAGTTTGTTTTTATTTGATCTATGAAACACTTATAAATACAATGATAGGGCCAAAAGCCAAGTACATTCAACTCACGTTCTACTTACGCTCTACTAGATCCAAATACTTAATAATGATAACAATTCACTAAATATTCAATTGTGAGCAGAAACTCTTCAAACACACGCCTAACTTGAGTATTAGAGCGCCTTTTGCAAGTATCTCCCCCTCCGATCAAGAGTACAACAGATCGAAGCAGGTGACAACCGAACGGAGCAAGTGACAACCGAACGGAGTAGGTGACAACCGAATGGAGCAAGCGACGGCCGAACGGAGCAGTCGACAAGCGAGTGATCTAGACTAAAAGCGAGCGGTTCAAACATTCCAAGCATTCGGAAGCAAGAAAGACACGTAAGAAGGGTTAATCTCTTGGTCCTACTAGTGAAACAATAAGTAATTTGGTAAAAGAAATATGAAATAAAAACTTCTATTTAGTATTTTTTTTCTTCTTTTAGTTATATATCTCTTTCGAAGATAAATCATGTTGTAATTATGATTAGACGTTAATTATGTATATAAAAATATAGGCTTAATACCTGTTTTTGTCCCTCTTTTTAAGGGAAATGTTCACTTTCGTCCTACCTTTTTCAAAAAGTTCAATTTGGTCCCACGTTGTGAAAAAAGTGTCCAAGTTAATCCTTTTTGGTCACGGCGTTAAATATTTAACGATTCTGCTGCCAGCTAGGAGTGTGGTGTGCAACATGGCTTTTTACTTGCGTAACGTGGCAGTGACAGTTTAGGGTTTAACTGAGAACGTGGCAGTGGTAGTGAGATTAAAATTCTGAGTGTTAGGGTTTGATTTGGGTCTTGTAAATAATGGTAGTAGTAGCCTTAAGCTTGAGTGTTGGCAATGGCATGACTTCAATTCGAGCAGTGGGAGTGTGAGGAACATGTCAATGTCAAGCATGGCCGTGGGAGAGAATTTTGTGTGTGGCTTATCACCGACGGGGGATGTTAATTGCACAGGCACGGGGAGGGTTAGTAGTAGCAGAGTTGTTGTTGATGTCCCTGCGCCCGGCGGGAATTACATTTTTCTCGCAGCTGGCTTTAGGCATGCCTGTGTTATCTCCGGTGATGGTGGTTTGGTTTGTTGGGGAGACATGGAAGGTGAGAAGCCTCAAGGGAGGTTCGTTTCTATGGCGTTGGGAGAGAACGTAGCTGCGCACTCGGACATGACAGAAGAGTTGTCTGTTGGGGGTCCGATAATTTCACCATGCCGACCACCTTGCAAGACACCTTTTTTGAGTCAATTGTGGCAGAGAAAAGCATTTTCTGTGGTGTTGTATCTTCCAATTTTTCCTTGCTCTGTTGGGGTTCTCCATTTTTTGAATCAGACAGCAATTGTGCCACGTTCTCAGTTAAACCCTAAACTGTCACTGCCACGTTACGCAAGTAAAAAGCCACGTTACACACCACACTCCTAGCTGGCAACAAAATCGTTAAATATTTAACGCCGTGACAAAAAAGGATTAACTTGGACACTTTTTTCACAACGTGGGACCAAATTGAACTTTTTGAAAAAGATAGGACGAAAGTGAACATTTCCCTTAAAAAGAGGGACAAAAACAGGTATTAAGCCAAAAATATATTAATAAAAAAACTACAAATAGGATAAAATTTTAGTTTTTCATATATAAGAATAAATATATTAATAAAGAGCTACACATAATAAGCTAAAAAAATAACAAACAAAATCAGTCAATTTTGAAGCATATATTTACATAAAGAAATTGTTAATATCTTTCAATTTTTAACGGAGAAACTTTGAAACGGTTTTTAATCGAGAATCATTTAGATAATTTTAATTGAAAATATTGACAAGAATATGCGTACAAATAATATTTTATTGAAAGAAATAAATTACACTTTTCATAGTCATTACATATCGAAAATTTATTTTTACTACAAATAATGTATATTATAAATAAAACCAATGAACAGAACACTACACAGAAATTCAGCTATTCAAATAGGTTTAGCATTATTCTTTACAAAAAATATATATATGAAAAATTCAAAATAGAACTTGGTGTAATATTTTAATTTATTAGGATCACCTTATTAATGTAAAATATTACATAATTGATAAAACATAAACAAACTTGTAAGCATATAACATGTTACAACTCCTTTATGAGAAAATCAAAGTTAAATTTTTAAATGATAATTAATAGTTCATCAATAAGAATTATCTATATAATACAAAAATTCTATACATATGCAACAACTACTTTTTTTTTTTTAAAATTATCATTAGTCTTATTACTTCACAATTTTTTCACCTACATTATTATTTATCCATGTATAATATACTATTATTATAAATGGACAACCACGACATAACAAAGATCAAGATAAGCTTTAATGATAAGAGATCATACAAATTATAGATTTTCTCATCATCATATCTAGTCAATTATGTATAACAAACATCAAATGTCTACATAAAACATGTCTTCAATGGCATACACATATGAAATCACATTCCACTAGCTTTTAAGACTTAGACATGTAACTCTGGAAGACTAGTGTATTGAATAAACTTAAAGATTGTGTATTGTTATCTCTTATTCGTACCTCTTAAGAGTTATAGTTATATTATGGTTGCGTATCATCCTCCTAAAAAGTAAATTCTATATTTGTTTCAATTTCTTATCTATGCTCTAAATATAATCCCCTTTAACTCTCACAACTAGCAATTAGAAAAATAATCAAAATAAATAATAATAAGAAAGATATATGGATAAATGGATACTTACGAAGCCAAACAATTCTTATAACAAATCCTAACAATATAAGATAAAAATTGTAAGTAAAGAAAGAATTAGAATTAGTATGACAAGATAAAATATTATGCGCTTCTCTCTTACTATATAATAACTCATTAGGTCGAGTGCAACAAAGAATCCTTAAAGTTTATTAATACCAATGTAAAGACGATAGAAGAAGATTGAAAGCAATTTTATATAAGCAATTGTTTTATTGTGTTTTTTTTTCTTGGAGATAGTATTTATAAGTAAAAGAGAGTAAAATAAGAATGAATCATAATAAATCTAATTAAATAAAATAATAATTTATAATAAAGTTAAAATCATTAACCCATAAATAAAATTTGCCCATAGTCTTTAAAAACATTACAAACACTATGATAATTATATCATTATTTTTTAATTACTTTTATTCATAATTTTTAATCACATAAATCATTTGTTTTTTTAATACACAAAATTTATCTAATAGTTATACATGTTCTCTTAAACTTGGTAGCAATTAATAATAGATGAGCCACTGTAGGCTACGTTGATACCGTGGGTGCAAACCTCGACATATCAACCACAAATGGCTCTTCTAAGATAGAAGAGATATTGTTCCTAAGTAAATCTAAACCTTCTAGTTCAAAGGATTCCACCCAACATACCAACTCCTTCAACCACATTTTTATTAGGTTTTCATATGTTGTACTTGTGGACATGTATGTGCACACCCTTATAAAATCTTGATGGCATGATGTACATGCATAACTGTTAATAGTTTCTATTAACAATCAAAATGTGTACTACATAAATTACTTCAAAATATACTAATTTACTTTTAAAAAATGAAAACATAATCATTACATATTGAGTTGCATAACAACATATTTCAATTATTATCAAATTTTCATCATCCTACAAAAGGATAGGTGTAATAAACTCAAAATTTTACTAAAATATATGTTTTACCACATAATTGTTCAAATTCTTGAACTTATAATGTTTCCTTGTGAGGCTCTATGATATAGTGCTTGGATGTAACATAATAAATATATTGTCATCACAATATAAAATAGATTGAGATATCTCTTACTTTTTTATAGAAAAAAATAAATCATACAAATAAACAAGAAAAAAACAAGAGAAACAAAGTGAGAAAAACTGAAGATAAAAACAAGAATACTATTATTTTGACATTCAACAAGTTTTTACATACACTTTATATCTACTTTTTTATTTCTTAATTTCTCTTTCTTTATAAATATAAAAATTAACTTTTTAATGATCAAAATTTCTCTAAAAAGTAAATATTCAACCGATATATAAAATACCATTTTCTAAAACAAAATAGAAAGTCTTGTCAATGAACGAAGTTCCTAAAACACATTTAACCGTGGTGATAGCAATACCTAATCAAGTTTGTAATAACCTTGATTAACAATAACAGAGCTTTCATGACCATCAACTATGATTTTGATTTTGATTCACTGCACAACCTCCACTAAAAAATCTAGTTAAAAGAATTAACATTAATTATTACATATACTTCAGAACAAAATAACATACATATAATCACAATGATAGACTCTTGTCAGTAAAATTACAACACTATCGTTACTATGGAACCAATTTCTTTTAACATACAAAATTAGAAATATTAAAAATTTTGAAAAAAAAATCATGCATATTATATTTCTTACCTCAATATTTTGCAATTCTAATATTAATTTGTATTTTCTTTAAAATTTTCTTTAATTTATCTTTTTAAGAGTAATATTGTAAATTTTAATAAATAGATAACCAAAAATATATGCAACTTGCAGCGAACAAGTTTTTCTCTATCAACATTTTTAACTAGCCGCTAACAAAAACCATCACCCAACAATTAACTGTTGTGACCAATGGTAACTAGCTATCCAAAAATTTTAGAATACATATTTACTTAAATTTCTGTAAAATACTTTGTCAATATAAAAATGAAAAGAATATTCCATAATTGTTTTTTGAAATATTAAGAAAATAAAATTATTTTAAAATATATATTTCAAATTGTTTATAGTAAATCCTCTAAGAAGAGAAAATCAATAATGTCTCAAAATATTTTTTAAAATATTATGAAAAAATAAATAAAAATATGTTCGTAAAAAGATATCTAAAGTTTCATTTAAAGTAAGGGAGGGACGACGTTGAAAGAGTGACAACTATTTTAATTTAATTGAATATAAATAAACGTGATTTTAATTAATCTTTCTAATACTATATATAAGCATAGTCCTAGGGTTGAAAATATAAAGAGCGTATGTATTTAATGTAAGTGTCTGAATTCAAAGGAGATAAAAGTGTTTTTGAAAAGCAGAAAAAATATGTTTAAAATAAAAGAAATAAAATGGTAGTGCATGTAGAAGAAAAAGGGACTCCAAATAGTAGGATCCTAACTTTTTGTTACAAAGCCCATTCTAGTCTATAACAAAAAAAGGCTATATTGAAGCCGAGCCTTTTTACCCACAAAAGGTAACGGGCTATATATAATCTAATGAAATTTAAGGGGCTGTTTCACCTTGTATCTCCAATAATTTTAGATTTTAAATTTTTTAAAATAATTTTACATTTTTTTTTATTGGATTTCAAAATTCGATGAAAAAAATAAAAAATACTTCGTTGAATTTCAAAATCCAATAAAAAAATAAAAAAAGTTTCATCAAATTTTGAAATTCGATAAAGAAAAAATTCTTCATCCAATCTCGATATCTGATGAAGTACAAAAAATGGGATCTAGAAATTTTTGAATTAAAGGATAATTTTGAAATTTAAAAAACAAAATTGAAGGTACAAATGAAATGATTGGGATGAAGTACAAAAAATGGGATACAGGGTTTTTGAATTGCAAGGATAATTTTAGAATTTAAAAAAAGAATTGAAGGTACAAAAGAAATGATTAGAAGTGCAGGTGAAACAATTTAAGATGGACTGTTATTGTTATTGCAATCCAATAAGGCCCAACCTCTCAACATCTTGAATCTCTAGATGACATTGGGTATTACTTTTCCTATGTCTTTGTTTTAATTTATTTATACATTCTACATTATATCCACAAACGGAGTTTGGTTTTGATGATATAAGTTTGAAAAAATATATGTATTTTTTGTTTTCATCTGCGAGTGTGTGTAAATCATGCATTAATGTAAGTTATACTGAGATTATGTATGTTATAACAATTTCATTTCATTCCATTGAACTTAAACATTATTTTCAATTGCTTTTTAAAAAATCTTTTATAACATACTAATTCATTATGATAAATATAATTGGTTTGGATTAGAGTATATTACAAATAATCAACTATCTTTTGTGATAATTAATAATAAGTTATTTATGAAATAAGAATTTGAAAAAATATTTATATAGTTAATCATTATTTAATATTATAATTTTTCATATAAACCTCAATAAATAATTGATTATTATTGGAAATAATCAATTATGTTGTCTTTTTTCAGTTTTCATATTAAAACAAGAACAATACACTTGATTATACTAAAATATAATTAATTATATCAAGTATTGACGGAAAACACTATCTCCTTCTCACAAAGAAAGACAAGTAAAGATTTTTAAACTTTTAAGTTTCGAAAAATAGTTCATTCGTTTTCTTTCAAAGAAGGTTCTATTGATGCATGTTTTGTTATATCTGTTACTACTCAGAAGTAGTAATCAGTTATATCAGTTTGTTTTGTACCCTTTTCCCTTTTCTCTAACCTATTTAAATGTTAGGGTTTTTCCCTTTTAGAAGGTAATTGTAAAAACACTTCTACACAGTATTAATAAAAGTTTAGTTTTCTCTTACCTTCTGGAAGTCTCTCTTCTTCCGATCGGTCTTCTCTTTTTCTTCCAGATGTCATGTTTGGGTACTGCCATGGAGAGCTCTAGCCTTTTCTCTCTCTTGCGGACCACCCTCGTCTTTCTTCATTGATGTTCTGACATGAGTGGCTTCACACACGAGATATTTCTTCTCGTGGGCTTTTATGCTTTGGGCCTCTGTTAAAACAACTACAGACCTTATTATAATATGGTATCAGAAGAGCAACGTGTTTCTTGACCTGTTCTTGGCATGATGGACAACCCAGATCCCACCACTAATCCCTCTAGCCCGTTTTATCTTCATCCTGGAGAAAATCCAGGTATTACTCTCATTTCCCAGATTCTTAATGAGACTAACTACTCATCCTGGAGCAGAAATTTGAAAAGAGCAATTCTCTCCAAAAACAAGATCAAATTCATTGATGGCAATATCAAAAAGCCACCAAGAACTGACCCTTTATTTGAGGCTTGGGAGAGATGTGATACAATGGTTTTGTCCTGGATCATCAAGACCCTTTCACCTCAGATTGCAGAAAGTGTTATCTATGTTGATAATGCTAAAGATTTGTGGGAAGAACTTAAAGAAAGATTTTCTAAAGGAGACTACTTCAAGATTTCAGATTTACTACAAGATATTCATTCTATTAAGCAGGGAGAAAGGAATGTCAGCCAATATTTTACTTACTTGAAGATTCTTTGGGAAGAATTAGAATCTCTTAGACCCATACCCTATTGCACATGCCAAATCTCCTGTACTTGTGATTTGTCTAGAGTTTCTCTAAAATACAGAGAGGTTGAACACATTATTTGCTTCCTAAAAGGCTTAAATGACACCTATCATACTCTTAGAACTCAAATTCTTTTGATGGAGCCCCTTCCCAACATCAACATGGTCTTTTCTCTCCTTATGCAGCAAGAAAGACAAGAAAGACAACATCTTGGAGTCATTAGTCAGACTGATTCTTTCAAAATTTTGGCCAGCACTACTGTCAAACCCAATTGGAAATCCCAAGGTCGTGGCACTAGCTCACGTGGCCAAGGAAGAGGAAGAGGAAGAAATCCCAATGATGGGAAACAATGTTCCCATTGTCACAAGATGAATCATACGGTTGATAAATGTTACTCTAAACATGGCTATCCATCATGGTACAAGAAAAATGACCACCAAAGCAGTCAGGATAGGGGAGGCCAGAACGAATGGAGTTATGTTAATGCTTGCAAAGAAGATTCTACCTCTACCTAGACACAGAATGCTCAACAGGAAAATAATAATAATTCTATGCAGACTTTTACTCCTGAACAGATGCAGAAACTGTTAAAAAATATAGAGGGCATTGATAACCCTTCACACAGTATTAGTCAAGTGCAAAGAAACACCTCTGGAGACAACCAAGGTAATTTCTCCTGGATTATTGACACTGGGACCACTGATCATGTGACCCATGAAAGAAAACACTTTATTACTTTTCATAAAATTAAACCCATATCTGTTAGACTTCCTAATAATTCTATGGTTATAGCCTAACATGCTCGAACCATTCAATTTTCAGAAAATTTCATTATTTTCAATCTTCTCTACATTCCAGAATTTTCTTTTAATCTTATATCTGTACAAAGTCTAACAAGGGACTTAAATTGCACTCTAACATTTTCTTTTAAGACTTTCCAGATTCAGGACAACTCTACCTTGAAGATGATTGGGCATGCTAATGTTTACAAAGACTTTTACTATCTGCAATCTTTTCCTATTTTTAGTCAAAATTATGTTCCTAAGTCTGTTCTTTCTTGTAAACATGTTAATGATGATTTGTGGCATTATAGATTGGGACACCCTGGCCACAAAATCATAGAACAAATATGTAAAAGTTTTCCTTATGTTCAAATGTCATCTAAGACTGTTTGTGATATTTGCCATTATGCCAAACAACATAGACTTCCTTTTTCCCAAAGCACCACTGTTTCTGCTAACTATTTTGAATTGATACACTGTGATATTTGGGGACCTGTTTCTATTCCTTTTATTCATGAGCCTAAATACTTTCTTACCATAGTTGATGACTATAGTAGGCATACTTGGGCCTTTTTTATGCACAGTAAAGGCCAAAGTAGAGAACTTCTATAGAAATTTATTTTAAAAATTAAGAATCAGTTTGGCAAAACTGTTAAAATAGTTAGATCTAATAATGGTCCTGAATTTAATTGTATTGCTATGTATGATTCATATGGTATTGAACACCAAAAGAGTTGTGTAGAGATTCCCCAATAGAATTCTATTGTTGAACGTAAACACCAACACATATTAGATAAAACTTGCAGTCTTCTTTTTCAATCCAGTATTCCTACTGCCTACTGGTCCTATGCTATATCTCATGCCATTTATTTGATAAATAGATTGCCCACATTTGTTCTAAATGGTAAGACTCCTTATGATTTGATATATAATATTTCTCCCACTTATTTGAACTTAAAAACCTTTGGTTGCCTATGTTTTGCTTCCACTTTAGAGCACAACAGACATAAACTTGATTCTAGAGCTAGGAAAGGTGTTGTCTTAGGTTATAAAAATGGTGTTAAAGGATATATCATACTTGATGTTAATACTAGAGAAATATTCTTAAGCAGCAATGTCATTTTCTATGAGAATATTTTCCCTTTCAAGGATCAACAGAATAATGAGACCAATTATGCTGAAAAAGAAATTGAAAGTGTTTTGCCTAATGATTTTTGGTATGTTCAAAACTGTGATGGAACTTAAAATTTTTCTGAGAATAGAAATACTGAGCAGGGATCTGATAACAGTGAAGACACCACCATTAACACAGGTACTGATCACACTAATGACAGAGAAGACCACAGTTCTAGAAGACCCACTAGAGTCAAAAGGGTCCCCGAATATCTAAATAATTACATCCACCAGGTTAATCATTCCTCAACCAATTCCCTACATGTTAAAAATAATTACAAAACTCCTTATCCTATTTCCAATGTTTTATGTTATGACTCTTTGTCGGAGAAGCACCTAAAGTACACATTGGTCATATCTGCCACTAATGAGCCTAAATCCTATAATGAAGCCAACGAAAATCATGAATGGGTTACAACTATGCAAAAAGAACTCAAAGCTTTGCAGGATAATGGTACTTGGTACTTAATTCAACTCCCTCCTGGAAAAAACTCCATTGGCTGCAGGTGGGTTTACAAGTTTAAGCATAGAGCTGATGGCACCATAGAAACGTACAAAGCTCGCTTGGTTGCTAAGGGTTATACCCAACAAGAAGGTATAGATTTTCTGGACACCTTTTCACCTGTTGCTAAACTAACCTCTGTCAGAATGATTATGGCCATTGCTGCCTCAAAAAATTGGCATCTACATCAACTTGATGTAGATAATGCCTTTCTACATGGGGACCTAAATGAAGAAGTGTATATGGAACCACCACCAAGGCTGAACATTCATGCAAAAAGTCAGGTTTGTAGGTTAACTAAGTCTCTATATGGGTTGAAACAGGCTAGTAGACAATGGTTTGATAAATTATCATTTTTTCTACTTTATGTTGATTACACTTAATCTAAATCTGATCATTCCCTTTTTATTAAGAAAACATCCACAAATTTCACAGCTCTCCTTGTGTATGTAGATGATATCATTTTAGCAGGAGATTCTATCAAAGAAATAGACCATATAAAAGCGCTTCTTCATCATGCTTTCCGGATAAAAAACCTAGGAGAGCTGAAGTATTTTTTAGGCTTTGAAGTTGTCAGATCTAAGAAAGGGATACACTTATGTCAGAGAAAATATGCTTTGGACATTCTTGAAGACACAGGGATGCTGGGATCCAAGCCCTGCACTACCCCCTTTCTAAGTGACACCAGTTCCTTATATAAGACAGAGAATTACTTGGTTAATCCTAATTCCTATCGTAGACTAATAGGGAAGTTACTTTATTTCACTAATACTAGACCTGATCTATGTTTTTCTCTTAATATTCTTAGTCAATCTGTTCATTCTCCTACTGATTATCATTATCTGGCTTTGTAGCACATGCTTAGATACATTAAGTCCAGTCCATCACAAGGCATCTTCTTTGCTGTTGATTCACATATCCAAATAAAAGCTTTTAGTGACTCAGACTGGGCAACTTGTCCTAATACTAGAAGATCCACCACTGGATTTTGCATCTTCCTAGTATCCTCTCTTATATCGTGGAAGACTAAGAAACAATATACTGTCTCCAGGTCCTCTACCGAAGCAGAGTATCGAGCCCTGGCTGCCACAGTATGTGAAATCCAATGGATTTCTTACATCCTACAAGATCTCAATGTTGAGACCACTACCGTTGATGCGCTTTATTGTGACAATAAGTCTGCCAGACATATTGCTCACAATCAAAGCTTTCACGAAAGAACTAAACATATTGAGCTCGACTGTTATGTTGTCCGTGAGAAGATTCAAGCCAACCTTCTTCATCTCCTACATATTTGCTCAAATGAACAGCTCGCTGACGTTTTCACTAAACTCCCTTACCGCGTCCGTTTCCAGTTCATTATTCCTAAGCTTGGATTGATGAACATACACAATCTAGCTTAAGGGGAGGATATTGATGCATGTTTTGTTAAATATGTTACTACTCAGAAGTAGTAATCAGTTATATCAGTTTGTTTTGTACCCTTTTCCCTAACCTTAATAGGTTAGGGTTTTTCCCTTTCAGAAGGTAATTGTAAAAACACTTCTACATAGTATCAATAAAATTTTAGTTTTCTCTTACCTTCTGGAAGTCTCTCTTCTTCCGATCGGTCTTCTCTTTTTCTTCCAGATGCCATGTTTGGGTGCTGCCATGGAGAGCTGCAGCCCTTTCTCTTTCTCGCGGACCAGCCTCGTCTTTCTTCATTAATGTTCTGATGCGAGTGCCTTCACACACGAGATATTTCTTCTTGTGGGCTTTTATGCTTTGGGCCTCTGTTAAAACAACTACAGGCCTTATTATAATAGGTTCTTTCAAGAAGAATTAGGAGAAAATTACACTCATGTATATTTATCTAAATCAATTCTCTTTCATTCAAAGGTTAGTACAAACATCAAGAAATCTTATTTATAAATGCCTAGTTAATTGACTCTTCACAACACAAAAGATGTGAGACTAATGAGTTTGGGACATTGTTGATGGCCCCCAATTAAGAGTATAAATTATCCAACAAGTACATTGGTTTAATTGTAGCACAATAATACCGTATTTACAAGGATTTGGTTTGAAAAAGCAATAGTATATAATATATTTAACTTTGTAATAACACAATGATAAAGGTTTGACAGTTTGAATGAAAATAAAGATAAGTGATGGTGATTAAAGCGTTAGGATTGAACTTGACTTCTTTCACTCAAGTATACTATCCTTCATTCTTTCACCCCAAGGATGACCAATGTTAGCACCCCAAATAGACTTACATTTGATTTTTTTTTCATATGATGTGAAACTAACGGGAATAGTCAAATCAAGGTACTTAGAAGAGATTATAAATAAATAAAGGATGTGGTATAAATATAGAATTTGGCTTTTTCCATATTGTGATTGGATAATTATCATCAAATTCTATATCAATTCATAAAAAGGTTCTTTTTTTTGCAAAATTTTGAAGCTAACAATTCTAAATTGTTTACAAACAAACATGCTTTTAACCTACAATAATTCTTGAAGAACATGAAAAACGATTCTCTTCTAAGTTAAATATGATTTTAGTTTCTAAACTTGGACACGAAATTATAAGTCGTCTCTTTTCAAAACTTTGATACATGTTGATCTCCAAACTTAAAATGAATGGATATAGTTCTTATAATCCAAAGATGTTATTTTTCTTTACATGTTAAACGACCTGCGAGACTGACATTTAAGCTAGACTATGTCAAACGATATAAACAAATCAAACGCTAACCCAAAAATCCATTTGACACATAAAAACAATTATCATATTTATGTTAAAAGAACTATATCTATTCATTTTTAAAGTTTCAGAACCAAATTATATCAAAGTTTCATATAATGACAAATTCCAATTTTATAGATTAAAGTTTAGAGACAACTAAAAACATATTTAATTCTTCTCTTCTTATATATTTGAAAGAAACATACACTTGAAGACACCGAATGATATTCGTGATATCACATAAGTGGTATTTTTTCCCCTACTTCTGTTTCTAATTTTCATTTATTGTATACTTAGGTTTGATGTATTCATATAGTTGGTTTCTAAATGCTTAAGTTGTTTTTTTGATAGATTTTTAAAAAAGTTGTACAACTTGAGTAATAACATTTTCTACTTGTAAAATAAGGTTGCAAAACTAGAAAATAGATTTTAATGGCACTTAAAACTCTCTTTAATGATAATTCTTAAGCTCTTGTAGAATCTTATGCTTTTCAATATTTTTTCTTTATTAACAAAGTACAACTATTAATATATATACTGGATCACTTGTGGTGCTGCAACCTGGATACAAAAATTGTACAATGTTCCCTCTAATTGGGTCTAAGTATTTTATAGTTAAGACATGTACATTTGATAACAAAACTTGTTGCCCTATACCCATCTATAGTTGGTCTTGGTACATTCAACAACTCAAACAAAACATAACTATCAAGCAAAACAAAGGTTAAAGTGCACATTTGCATGGGAACATATATTCTAAAAATACATAAGAAATTCCTACAATCCCCTATAGGGCCCCACCCAAATTATGTGTGACCAAACCTTTAACAAGTGTGAGTAACTCAACATTCAACACTTACACTTGGTTGTATTTTCAAGATATTACGTCTGATTATTACACCAGATATATAGAAATCATATTGTTGTTCTACATCATCTCTAATCTTTGGGTAAATTCTAATTGACCCTCCTTCTAGTTCCTTCTACATTATATTCACAACTACATATAGAACCAAAAGCTGAGTTATAGGTGTTTGGTTCATTCCTTCCTCCCCTTCACCCTCCCTCTATGTATCTACCCAACCAACAAGTGATTATCTTGCATTTGTAGTCCAAGATTCTTAAGAGTTGTTATATATATATATATATATATATATATATATATATATATATATATATATATATATATATATATATATATATATATATATATATAATGCAATAGATAGAACTAATGCATCAATCTAAAAAAGAAAAGTTTACCTTAGTTTTCTTATACTTCCATCTCCGATCCTACACTCCTATAGTTGATTTATGGTAAAAGTTTCTTCTCAATCATGACGTTGTTTAACACTATATTATTTTTATCATTAGCCTATTATATTTTAAAACATGTAAGATATTTTTGTGCAATACACAAACATATATAAAAGAAAACGTCAAGCTTGTCATAACTTTTGCGGTAAGATATATTCGAGAATGGTTATAAAACCATTGTTTTTGTATTGTTTGTCTTAATTCAGAAAAAGTCATGGTACAACTTTTTTGGTGAAAATGTAACCATTGTTATATAATTTTTCTTTATGCTCTCTTTATTTTAATTTCTTTATGATTTACTTATAACATTATTCATTGTATTTTTGTATCTCAATAAACTTTTACAAGAATATTTTTTGAGATTTTATTAATTAATAAAAACTCTGTTGAAATAATATCAAATTATTTTTTGTCTAACATGAATTTATGAAAAGAAAGTCTCATGAAATACCAATTCACACTCCATTTCAGCAGTATACAACAATTTCTTACAAATATATATAAAAGTAATTTTCTTTAAACAATAATAATAATCACTAAAATATTTAAATATTATACATAATAACAATTTTTTACAGTAACCTTTCAAACATTAAGAAAATTTTCAAATAAAAAATAATCAGGGCAAAGATCCCTAAGACAAAATATATATTATTTAGTTTAATTGAGTGACGTGGTAAAGCTTAAAGACTGTGGATGAGAAACTAGGGAAGTAAACATCATTTAATAGTTCATAAACAGTGTAACATTGTTAATTAATTTTAAAAAAATAAAAATAAAAGTTCTGAAATTACATTAAAACACTTTATGCTACTGAATCAGAATGTGGTTAATAAAAAACACAGGAAGCAGTGGTAAAACGACATTGGCATGAAAGAACAACGTCACAATGCAGGAAAAGTTCGTGTCCCTAGCGCCGACACCAAATTTATAACTGCGATTTTGCTCTTTGTCATAAAGTAAAAGAACGTAAGAATTAAAATTTTCACGAGGAGTTTCTGGAGATTCCCCCATTTATGTGTGTCCATACATAGAAACCTAAATTAAAATTATCAGCTTCGACACGAGCTGTTTCATCGGATTCTTCTCGTCCATGTGCCTCTTTTTTTCTCTCTCATCTTTCATGTCTTGTTTTTCTTTGAATAATTAACCCTAAACAATTGCATGCACATACCCAACTTTTTTGGTTTGCATATTCCCTCACGAAGCTATCCATTGTCTTTGGATTCTCGTTTTCTAGCCGCAGAGAGTGCTTTGCCTTATTTATTTTTTTATTTTTTTATTTTTTATTTTCTTTTCATGTTCCCTCTCGAATCATGTACAAGATAAGATTGACAGCAATGATAATCATACCCAATATCTTAGTTTATCACTCATTTATCATTTTTCTTTTTGCATAGCTCCTATACCTCTATCTCTTTCCTTCTTTACTTGCTGTTCAATCTGATTAACTATTTTAATTCTCATTTCAATTGGGGTGAATAGAAAAGATAGATGATTATGGAGAAGTACACAGGTAAAGAGAATAAAGTAATTAAGATAAAAAGAAAAAGGGGAGGAAGAGAAATTTATAGGGAAGTACATTTATTAATGTATTTAATTGATTTACACAAAATAAAAAAAAATGACTTGATCACTATTTATTATTGGATGAATAAATCGTCTAAGATAATTTGTAATCCATTAAGTCAAATATAATAAAGGAATGTTATAAGAACAAATCTTAATATGAGTCTTATATTTATTTATTTTTTAAAAAGGAAAGATGAGTCTATATTACATGTTTGAATCTGGGATTGAACTTTATGTGATAAAAGTATTCTTTAAATGAAAGGGTCGAATATTCATCAATAAAGATGGATTTGAGTGATGTTTTATTGAATGACTTAGGATATTAAACATTTTAAACATTTCTATAACATTCAATGAATGAATATATTAAATATAAATATATTTTAATCCCTCAAATATAAAATAAATATGTTTTTTATTATATTACTCTTTGTGGCCAATTGTCCTCCAATAAGTATTTTAAAAAGAAAACTCACATGTAATATGATTTTTCCTGATATAAAATGCAAAGTGATTTATCATGCAAGTAAATTTGTATTTCGTTATTCATAGGTGAAGTTTGAAAAAAAAAGTTAGAATAAAGGGATTAATTTCAAATATTTTTTAAACTGTAAGAACTAAAAATTAATTTTATATTTGAGAGAACAAAATAATCCTCTTCAAATTTTAGAAACTAAAAGCATATTAAAGTTAATATAAAAATTGTTTTTACCCATCTATTTCAGTTTAATTCAAAATTCATTCAATGTTTCAGCTCGAAATAAAAACTAGACAGTTCCAAATTGTTGTTACACTTGCATTTGCTCACAATAATTTCATTTATCTCATTCGAATGTTTTATTTACATTATTATATATAAAAAAAAAACAAAGCATATACGTATGTGTGAGATCCAAATTAGCGATAGTCCCAATATGTTTGTGAGAGAGATATGATGGAAATTTAATATTCAGTGAAATTAGACAATAATTAAAATAAAATTTAAAAGAAATAGCATGAACTGTTTAAATTTTATCCTATATATGTGTGTTAACTCCTCTCAATTGAATGAAGTGATTATATGTTATCTAGTTATTTTACTTATTTTCATATTGTAGTAAACGTATAACAAGGAATATTAATGATACTGATATAGACACTACTTACTTGTTGTAAATAAAAAGTAAAAATTATTGAAAAACATGACAAACTTCTTTTCATTGAATATGTTTTCAATAAGAAAGAGTAATGTATTAAAAAAATAAGAATAAAAAGAAAAATAGGAATACAAGAATAAAAAAAGAAAAAATTGAAAAGTATCAGAGGAGGGAACATTCAAAAGCCTATTACCCTTCATTTCAAAAAGTTACTTTTCTTCCCTCTCCTTTCTCTACGTGTTGTGTGGAGATGACTCTATGCAGGTAACATTAAAGCATATCAGAGAGATATAGCAGATGAAAATCAACAACATATATATCTCATAAAATTAAACATCAATCTGAAAAAATGGTGTCTATCAGTCAACATTTTCATCAATTCATCAATTACTATATAATTATGCAAATTACAACAATTTTGAAGCCAGTTTCAGTCAACATATTGATCAAGCAAATTATGCATACATATTATACCTATGGAAATCAGACCCCAATAAGAAGTATTAACAACATCATCCATCAGCAAAAACCATTAGAAGTATTATTAATAAAAGAAAAAACAAGCCTAACAATTAATTAAGCTATATATATATATATATATTATTTATATATGTGTGTATTCTGCATATCTGCTACTACAAACTAGACATAAACACTGTCACTTGAAAAGGGTGATCAGAAACTGAAGTTCAAACTCCACTTGGGGTAAAAGTTGAAGCTGTTACAGTTTTAATGGCTGAAAAGAAAAAGTTCTCCATATCTGGTGAAGAAAAAAATGCTATTGGGGATTTCTTGGAGGAGCATGTGGAAACTCTTCTCTTCTTAGGTGCTGGTGGACATGTTGAGACTTCTGGTATTCTGAACCTTTTACCCTTTGGTGTAGAACATATATCTTCCTCATTGTGATCATCTTCACCCTTTACTTCTTTGGTACCTGAAGAAGAAGAAGAGTAAGAAGAAGTAGTAGTAGAAAGAGTAGCAGAAGACCTTGCCATTGATTTTTTCTTCTGCATTCTTTCCTCAACTTTTTTACACTTCATCACTGTTCTTGAAGAACCTGGTGCCATGTAACTTGAGCTAAATCTTAATGTCAAAGGGTCCTCTCTTCAAAAAACTGCACAAAGATTAGTTGAAAAGTTGAGATTGTATATGGAAAACGGGGGCACAGAGAAAAAGACCCTTTTGTATGGTAGAGAAATTCTCTATGGTCAGCACTCATCGCAATTTATCTTGTGATTTTTATATTAACATCAAAGATTCTCCATGGTTGAAAAGTTACCGAGCTGACATCATTCATATAACTGCAAAAATAATAAATAAACAACAACAGTGCCACAGCAATAACCTACTGCCACTCAGATTAACATAACTTTATATTGTTAATATAACATATTTACACCATATTTCTTTTTACAGCATTGTTTTGTTATCTCCTTCATCACATCTGTTATCTAAATCATTTCATATTTTCTCCCTTTCTGACTGATGTTTATAACTTTCTGTATACTATTATTAATTTCTCAGTAAAATTTGAAGTGTTAATTAATATGTTATTCATCACACTCTTTTTAGAACATGTTTTACCATTAGTTAGAACTTATAGAGGAGCGTTAAAGAAAGAATATGCAAAGCAGCAAAATTTGATGAACTCAACTGAACTTTAATTCATAATAAAAAAAATGTATTCTTGAAAAACTAAATCCTTAAAAGGTTTCTGAAAGCAACCTTAGGTGACAGAGAATGACAGAATAGAAGAATATCAGAGAAGAGAAAGAATAAATGCAGAGGGGAAACTTTCTATTTTTTCTTCCTCTCCCTTTCCCTACAATACAGTGCTATATATGCACTTAGTAATAACCTTGCAGTACTAATCATTTGCAAAATAAAAGAAATATTAGGAACTTTATCTTTCATTTCTTTCTAACGGTTTTCCCCTTTTTACGGGAAGGTGTGATCACAAAATCCTTGAGGTAGTGTGGCTGGCGTGGAATCCTTCTGGTATTTTCCTCACAGTCCTCATCTGTTGTAACTGCTTGGTTTTGATTTGTAGTGGGGCCTGTATGTGAAGTGGTTATTGGGCCTGTAGGTGAGTCAAGTAATATGGGTCTTGCAGTCCTTACATCCCCTCCTTGATCAAAAAGCACCTTGTCCTCAAGGTGAAATTGTTGTTGGACCTGAGACCAAGATTCCCAACTTGCTTCTTCCAATGGCAAACCCTTCCATTGGATCAGTACCTGAATATCGGATGTGGGGAAATCAGTATTGCTCTTCCAATCCACAATTGCAACTGGTTCCAGAATTGGTTGGTGATCCTCAATGATAGGTGGGAGGGATAGAGGAGATGACGGTAGTGGCCCCTTGTGAGGACGGAGGAGACTTATATGGAATACATTGTGAATTTTGGCAGAAGGTGGCAGGTTTACTTCATATGCAACTTCACCAATCTTCTTGGTAATTTGGAAGGGACCAAAAAAACGTTTCATAAGCTTTGTAGTGGTTGCACCGGTAACAGTGGATTGTCGACGTGGCCGTAGGCGGATATACACCCAATCACCTACTGCAAAGTGTAAATCCCTACGATGTTTATCTGCCCAATGCTTCATAGACGACTGGGCTTTTTTGAGATTAGCTGCTAGTTTCTGAAGTATTGCAGTACGAATGGAGAGTTCGGATTGAGCAGCTGCATTGTTTGTGTCTTCGGAAAGCAGGGGAGGAATTAGAGGAGGTTTTCGACCGAACATCACTTCAAAAGGAGTGAAACCGGTGGAAGCATTGACGGAGGTATTGAAATTCCATTCAGCCCAAGAGAGAAATTTACCCCAAAGGGATGGCTTGTGATGAACAAATGATCGAAGATACTGTTGTAGTACCTTGTTAGCCACCTCTGTCTGCCCATCCGATTGGGGGTGGTATGCTGTGGACATTCGAAGCTTGGTGCCACTGAGTCTGAAAAGATCTCTCCAAAATTGACTCAAGAATATCGGGTCACGGTCGGAGATAAGGCTGCGAGGTAACCCATGATGTTTACAGACAATGTCAACAAACAATTGGGCCACGTTTGTAGCAGTGAAGGACTTGGGAAGCATACCGAAGTGTGCCCCTTTTGAAAATCGATCCACAACCACGAGAATAGTAGTGAAATTCTTATAAGGAGGAAGACCAATGATAAAATCAAGTGACAAATCCTCCCAACAGTGTGATGGAGGAGGAATCGGCTGGAGTAAGCCGGCAGGGCGTTGAGTAGGCAACTTCGTCTGTTGACAAACTGTGCATTGCTCGACAAATTGCTTGACATCTTTGCGAATGTCGTGCCAATAAAAAGAGGACAAAATCTTGCTCAATGTACGGGAGATGCCCGTGTGGCCTGCTACAGGAGTGCAATGAAATTCATGGAGGAGCAATGGTATATAGGAACATGTGGATGGCAGCCAAATCTTATCCTTGAAGATAATGAGGCCTTCCTGAATCGAATAATGAGGATAGTCATGTGGAGCAGTAACGATCTTGTCTTTGAGAGTAACAAAGGCAGGGTCATGTTGTAAGGAGGACTTGAGGTCCTGCAGAAAATCCAAGTGGGGAATTGTCAATATAAGAAGGGACGTGGAAAGAGGTTGAGCTGGGTCCTCAATGCGTGATAGAGTATCGGCTGCAGTGTTGGTCTTGCCTGGTCGATACTGGATCTCAAAGTCGAAACCTAACAACTTGAAAAGGTAATTCTGTTGTTCAGGTGTGAGAACCGTTTGAGATAAAAGTTCCTTGATCGACCTTTGATCAGTTTGAATCACAAAACGACGTCCTAAGAGGTATTGGCGCCACTTTTGAACAGCAGAAGTAATGGCACATAGTTCCCTAATGTAAGTGGAAGAGTTGCATAGCTTAGGACAGAATTGCTTGCTGAAATAGGCAATTGGGTGACCGTTTTGCGAAAGGACTGCTCCCATTCCAATTCCCGAAGCATCTGTTTGAACAGTGAACACTGAGTCAAACTTAGGAAGAGCTAGGACAGGTGAAGCCAGTAACCTATTTTTTAGGGTGGTGAATGCAGCGTGGGCATTATCGTTCCACATAAAGTTGTCCTTCTTTAGGAGATCGGTGAGAGGTTGAGCAAGGGAGGCGTAACCTGCAACAAATTTCTGGTAGAACCCTGTTAATCCCAAAAAACCTCTAAGGGACTTGACTGTATTGGGGGTGGGCCAATTACTGACTGCAGCCAATTTAGCAGGGTCTGGTTGAACGCCTCTGTCGGAGACCACATGACCGAGGTACTGAATAGACGAAGTGCCGATGGTGCATTTGCTACCTTTCAAACGAAAACAATTGGAGAGAAGTAGTTTGAAAGTGGTTTCTAAGTGATGTACATGATCTGTCAGTGTGGAGCTATAGACCAAGATGTCATCAAAAAAAACAATGATGAAACGGCGTAAATGGGGTCTAAACAGATCATTCATGGTAGCTTGGAAGGTAGAAGGGGCATTGCACAGTCCGAATGGCATGACCCGAAATTCGAAATGGCCATTGTGAGTCCTGAATGCGGTTTTCTCTGTATCAGCTGGGACCATGAGGATTTGGTGAAATCCTGAAAAAAGGTCAAGTTTGGAGAACCACGAGGCATGACCAAGTTCATCCAGAAGCTCATCAACGGTAGGGATTGGGAACTTATCCTTGATGGTGGCAGCGTTCAAAGCCCTGTAGTCAACGCAGAATCGCCACGTTCCGTCTTTCTTTTTGACGAGAAGCACCGGGGAAGAGTAGGGACTATTGCTTGGCTTAATGAATCCTGAGTTAAGCATTTTCTGTACTTGATTTTCTATTTCTTGTTTTTGGAAATGTGGGTATCGGTAGGGCCGTACGGTTATGGGAGGAGTGTTTGGGGCTAAGGTGATTGAGTGGTCTGTGGTGCGTGGTGGGGGAAGGGCTGTGGGGGTAGAGAAGATGGTTGAGTATTGGGAGAGAAGGGATTGAAGAAGTGGTACGGTGGTGGAAGGTATGATTTGAGATTGGGATGTACGATCTGTAAGTGGGGTAGTGGGAAAAGGGTTGTGATCAAGTGTTAACTGAAACAGCGCTTCAACCCGGTTGGTGTTGTGAAGACGACGGAGCTGATGGGCCGATATAGGGAAAGGGTTTGGGCCAGAATCCCCATTTAACTCAACGAGCTTCTCGTGCCAAGTAAACCGCATAAATGGACCATTGTAATCCATAACAAAGGGACTGATCATTGAAAGCCAATGAACACCCAAGACTACATCAGTGCCCGATAGGTCCAGTGGGTACAAGTCGATGGAAAATTCATGAGTGTCCAAGGTGAGAGTTATATTAGGACATAATGAAGAGCAAGGTAAAAAGGCACCATTACCTACCATCACCCTTAATGGGCTTGGTGTTGGCTGAGTTGGTAAATGAAGGAATTGGGCCACCTTGTTCTGAATAAAATTGTATGTTGCTCCACTATCAATCAAAATTTGCACTGCATAACCCTGAATAGATCCTGTAACCCGAAATGTTCTTGGGGACCATTGACCTGAGAATGCATGGAGGCTTATAAGACCTGCCTCTTGAGTGATCTCCTCTGAATTAGGAATGTCCTCCGTGGACGCATCCTCCGCACCATCCTCTGCGTCGAAGGTAGTAAGCAATAGAAATTGTGGTTTGCAACGATGACCCCTAGTATAGCGTTCATCGCAATTGAAACAAAGATTCTTTTCTCTGCGAGATTGCATTTCGGCTTCGGTTAGCTTTTTAATGGGAAGTTTGGTTGTAGGTGTGGGAAGTAGCGGTGGAAGTGTTTTGGCAGGAGAGGGTGTGTTTGGTGGAGGTGGGGAAAATGGTGGTGGACGGCCAAAGCGGTTAAAGGGTAAGGGTGATGAGTGAAATTTTCCGTCGTGGAGCTTGGCTAAGGCAATGGCATGAGGGAGATCTGGGGGTTGTAAGGCGGTGACCTCACGACGGAGATTGGGCTTTAAACCCGATAAGAAACAGCTAAGGTAAAAACTCTGGGGGTAATCGGAAATGCGGTTGGCCAAGGTTTCGAAATCTGAAAGGTAATCTTGAAAGGTGTTGGTTTGTGTGAGCTTACAGAGTGAAGCAATGGGGTCATCGAATTTGGAAGGGGCAAATCGCAATTCCAATGCGCGAATGTATGAGTCCCAAGATGACAATAATCCATTGTTGAACATCCACTGGAACCATGCAAGAGCTTGGCCTTCAAGATAGAAGGAAGAGATCTGGATGCGTTGATCAGTAGGGGTCTGGTGATAATCAAAAAATTGATTGACTTTGAAGATCCAGCCAAGAGCATCAGTGCCATTAAAGGTGGGGAGGTCAAATTTGAGTGGTCTAGATGGGAAGTGTGAAGGATTGGGGGGCGGCTGGGATTCGAGGACTGTTGTGCGGTTGGCTATGTCATGAAGGGTGTTGGATAGATTGGCATGGGAAAGGAGTAATTGTTCCAGTTTGACGTTAAGTTTAGTGAGCTCATCATGAGGAGATGCGGCCATGACGATAAGTCAGGATCAATGAAAGCACCAATTGAAAGCAACCTTAGGTGACAGAGAATGACAGAATAGAAGAATATCAGAGAAGAGAAAGAATAAATGCAGAGGGGAAACTTTCTATTTTTTCTTCCTCTCCCTTTCCCTACAATACAGTGCTATATATGCACTTAGTAATAACCTTGCAGTACTAATCATTTGCAAAATAAAAGAAATATTAGGAACTTTATCTTTCATTTCTTTCTAACGGTTTTCCCCTTTTTTACGGGAAGGTGTGATCACAAAATCCTTGAGGTAGTGTGGCTGGCGTGGAATCCTTCTGGTATTTTCCTCACAGTCCTCATCTGTTGTAATTGCTTGGTTTTGATTTGTAGTGGGGCCTGTATGTGAAGTGGTTATTGGGCCTGTAGGTGAGTCAAGTAATATGGGTCTTGCAGTCCTTACAGTTTCTAACATTTATTATAAAATTTTATTCAGCATAAAGGTGTTAAAGCTTAGCCCATCATCTAATATATAACACACCACCCCAAAAGAAATAAGAAAAATTTACTCACTCTTTTTATTTATAGAATGTTTATCTTTATTTATTTTTTCAAATTTCATTGCTATTTTATTTTATTTTTTGTATAGTTTTGATTTATATAATATTGAGATGAGAACCCAGCCCACTTAAGTTGGCAGAAATTGAGCTGAGTTTAATATATATTTATTTTGAAAGAAAAGAGAATGGGTTAAAGTTTTTTAACAATATTTGATGATGATGATGATGAAGACGGTCCCAGTTAAGACCTGTATCTAACTCTACGCGGTTCTTCCAAATCTTTTGAACTCAAAGCTAAACTTTATGATCCAGGTTTTATAAGGTAGCCCCCATTTTACTCTTTTTTTAATACAAAAGTGGGAGAACAGCCGCTGAAAAAAGTATCATCTTTATGCTTTTATTTTTATTTTTCTTCCTTTTAATTTTCAACCAAAACTTTAACTTTTTATAACAAAATACACATTCCTTTACATATATTATATAATCATTAGTTATTTCTAGTTCCTTCTTAAATTAGTGATAAAATATATATCTACACCTATATACATATCATAATTATAGTAGATTATTACACAAACAATAACTATCAGAGTAAACTTAATGAGTGTTTGCCATAACACAAATGTGTAACAAAAAAACATCATAATTGGAAAACTCACAAACCAATTCAATACAAAAATCATCTCGTCAACGTAAATATATTAACAAATATAAAATGATTTTATATATCAAAAGATATAAAACAAATAAAATACCAGTTAACGTCTTCTAAAATATTCTTATTAAATATGTTTCAGTAAAGACTAATATCATATATGAACTAATACTTAGATCAATAAATGAACTTAAGAATAGTGAAAGTTGCATATCTACACATGATATACAATCATTTCTCTCTCAATTTTTCACCATATAATATTTTAAGATATGGGACTTAAACATAAGAGGATCTTGGTTATAACATAAATGTATTTATTTAACACACAACTCAAAAGTTGGTTCACATGATCTTGTGTTCATACCATTCTTATTATTTTCATCAACATTTCATACAATATATTTCACTTAAACAAAATCACAGTTCAATATTTTCTATATATTTACATTTGTATTTAGCATTCGCATTAAATTATTAAAAATTAAAAAAAAACAGTATTTTTAGCTTTAGAAATAATTACTTCACTTAAACTAAAAAAATCTTTTATTTTCTATTATGATTAATCGAAAACAAAACTAAGAGCAAATGTTGATTTCCTGTTTAACAAAAAAAAATACCAAAATATACCAACTTCATGAATGAGGATCAAACTTGTTTTCAAAACTTTACCCAAACATGAATATAATAATTTGAAACTTTTAGACAGAATTATTAACACGATAAGTTACTCAAAAATAACTTGAACTCTCATTAAGCTCATAAATCAATTCATAAAATGATTATTCTCATAAAAAATTATATTCAAAACTCACTTTAAGAATCTTCATAATGTAACATTAATTTGGAAATATATTCACTATTTCAATATCTTAACAATAGTATTGAATTCAAAGTATTTAAAATAATTCGCTATTAACAATGGTATCTTGTTCAATTTCAAACATTCAAATTTTACTCAAACAAAACATAAATCGTACATAGAAATGAAGATAGTGTAGTCAAGTTTTCAATCTATTCATCCTAAATTACTATCAAAACAAAAATAACTCCTCCTACCTATTAAGACATGCTTTTACTCATACTTAAGCTTCCACTTCTCAAATTACGCAAGAGGGTTGAAATGGTACATAAGTTTGTTATCAATCTAGATCCTAAACTAAAAATTCATCTTTGTCCTCGAAGAGCCACATGCAAATATTATAGTTCTAAGCATGCAAAGATTCTCAAAACCAATTCAAGAAAGGAAAATAAAATCTTACCCCTAAACAAATTCTAATTAACCATATTTGTTCTATTCTCTACCAGAATCTCTAAGATGGCATTTGATTTACAAAATGATGAGGAAATTTTTCAAAAATTTAGAAAGAAGAGAAAATTATTTTAGAAAAATAATTTTTTTTTAAATAAAAATTTCATAATTAACTTTTTTGTTTATAAACCTTTTACTCAAATATTAAAATATTCATAATTCACCTCGTTTAAATCACTTTTACTCTTAAATAATTAAGTAGATCCTTACAAATTTTATGAATGAAAAAGAAATAAAATCATTTAAAGATATTATGTTTTTTTAATAAAAAAATAGTGGTAAAATTGTTAAATACTCTGTCATCAATAACATAATACTGAAAAAAAAGGTACTCTTTTGGATCTTAAATAAGAAAAGAGAAATGTTTTGTGTATTGTTTTCAAGTATAAACATACTCAACTCATTTAATTGAGACTTCGAGCCCTGTTTACTTAAATTTTTCTATATAAAAAATATGGAAACAAAATCGAAATGAACATTTGGATTAGTTAAAATTATTTTATTTAAGCATAAAAAAAATTAGAAAAGTTATATGAGAGAGTTTCTGTATATTGAACAATTATATTATATATTTAATAAAAAGTGTAGAGGAGAAAATTTATTCAATCGTGTTCATATCTAATATATACTTTCATTTAAATAGAATTTCATTTTCAATCTCTTATTTTCTTTTTATTATCAAGTTGTAAAGAAGAACAATTTAAAAAAAAAATTTAAACAAAAGTAGCCCTCTTAAATCCTACTGAGTAATGTGTGTGTGTATTTATGGGATATGAGAGAGAATATAAAAGTGAAGGGGAATGTTGTAATGAGTGATATAAAAGAAAAGTAAGAGCCAAAAGAGGATATAAAATAAGCAGGAAAATCAGGATATGAGAGAATAGGTTTATTATTGTTACCGAAAAGATCATGGCTAAGAATTTGTTTAGTCCATGGTTTTCACAAATTAAGGACAAAATGGATTAAAATTTGGCTAAGTTGTCTCTATATATATGTTGTATCAACAGAGATCACGTATCTTACCATCCAAAGTTATGATCTTCTTCCAACCACAATCTGCGAAGACTTAATTTCTAATTAATAATTATGAAAATTAAGGAAAGTAAACTTACCTAATGAATATACAATAATTAATATGTTATTACTTTTGCTAATGGTGGGTTGGTTGAGATTTCTTGGTGATGAAAAATTATAATTAATATGAATTCCAAGTTCAAACAATTAGAATGGCCCTAAACAAAAAGGACAAGCACCTCAAACAAGTTATGTGTGGGTGAGAAACCATGGAAAAACAACAAAAGCAAAAAACCTAATTCAAATTGGATGCATAGTATTTGTATACATGTACACGTATTTACAAACCCATTATAAATGTATTCAAGATTTTTAAAAAGTATACACATAATGCACAATTTGTAGAGACTTCGACATCATGCATTTCATAAAATAGTGCTGTGAAATCACACATGAAATGAAATGCATGGTTTTTAAATTTCTAATCATTGCCATTAAAGTAGCATCAAGAGAAACCACTTTGTATCGAAAAGTTGGTCAGATTCTATGTACGTGAAGGTTAACATAAATACTTCAGTTCGAGTTGAAGTTATAATGGGATCATACAAGTCTATAAAAAATATATATTTTTCTATAATATATGTTAATTGTAATGGATCTTTCGAAGAAAATTATTAGAGAAATACAATTATACATGAGTTAAATA
The DNA here is from genome assembly GCF_016808095.1 of Vigna angularis. Taxonomy (NCBI): domain Eukaryota; kingdom Viridiplantae; phylum Streptophyta; class Magnoliopsida; order Fabales; family Fabaceae; genus Vigna; species Vigna angularis. Next base: position 38,486,361 of record NC_068972.1, read on the forward strand.
AAAAATATAAATAATTTCTAATCCAAAATTTTAAGATTTTAGATAATGAATTTCTACTGTACTCAATCTCCTCCTCGTTTTATGAACTTACACTTATACTTAAATTTCTAATAGGTTTTTACTTCATTTTAGTTGTTTTTTACTTTTTAAATGATTCGTATAATTTTTAATATTTTAAAGGTTGGTATAAGTGTTTCCTAAGAATGTTTTTAGAATTTAAAAAAAAAAGACACATTTTGGTAGTCACATATAATTGCAAGATATAACATACATTCAAATATTTATAAGGATGATATTCATGTGATGGAAAGGGTATAATTGATTTTTATGTATGTAAAAATTCGTCTAAATAAATCTAATTACATTATTTGTAAATAGAATTATTCTTTGGTAAACTTAATTAAAAATTGTTTTTATTAGAATTCATCATGTAGTTTTATTGCTCTTGAATAATGGATTGTTACTTTTGAATAACTTAGGCTGAGCTTGTTAGTAATAAAGAAAGTATTTGTATATTAGAGTAATAATAAAGAAAGTATTTGTATATTAAAACAAAACAAAAATTGACTATATTATAAAGAAAAAACAAAATATTAAACGAGTAACCCTAATAAAAAATATTATTATATTGTTTATACAATATCTTTATAATTTTTATTCCTATTTTTTACCACACTCATTTTATATCATATAGTTTTCACTCTTCTTCTCTCATATGAGTATGGAAAATAAAATTTACATTTTTGTTGAAAAAATTATTTCTCAAAATTAATCAAATATCTAAGTAGTTATAATCATCCCTAGGCTTCATTTAAAGTGTTAAAAGAATGACTAGCTTTCCAAAATTCCGCTCCCAATATATTGCAATAAATAGATATTGTTAAGAACACAGATTCTAAAAATCTCTAATCATCACTATTATTAAAATAATATTCAAGGGACCCCTTCTATCCAAACAGTGAGTTGTATTCCATTTAGAAGCATAATTTTGCACTCATATAGATAAGCTAAACATGAAAATAAAGAGAGAAAAAAAAAAGGTGATTGTAAATTCTACTAGCTTCTTCTTTGCAAGTATGATTAACAATGTTTACAAATATACTTAAACTAATTTTGTGTTTAGATTTAAATTAAGATGAACTAAACTCAACTGACTTGAAAAGAAAAAATAATTCACTATAAGTTTTAACGTAAGTGGAGTTTCTCAAGTATATTTTAATCTATAAATGCATCAAATACGTTGGTACAATATTTAATAAAAATTGAAGATTAATTTATATATTTAAACTGAAATTCGACACATCCTAAAAAATAAGTAAATGCAGTTATATATTTTTGATACATAATTAATAGTAACGTAAAATTATTTAAAATTAACTCTATCCAGTGAATAATATCATAGAGACGGTAACAATTATAATAAACTCTATTTTGAGATTTATTTTTGTAACATTTTAAAATAAAACTATTTATTATTGACATTTTTAATATTATTCCTCCATTAATTATATTAACTATGGAAATAATTGTATACAATTAGTTTGTTTAGTTTTAACTACATGTAAAATAAAACACGTCGAATCGAACGCTAAGTACACAAACTTAACGTTAATTATTAGTGATAATATCAATGCACCTAGGATTCCACTAAGGATTTCTTTGAAGTGTAAATCAACTTTTACCATGAGATCATTTTGTATAATTGTGATCATAATGCATAAATATATGCAAATTGATAAGGACATTTCGCTTTTTAAAGGGAATTAGGTTAAGACACATACAGAAATTATGCAAAGTTCAATTTACTTTTTTTGATTGAGAGATTAGTAACAATGTCACAATGATGGTAAGTAATCATCATACTAATATGTTGACCATCAAACTTAGTTTAAGTAAGTACTTTAAAAAATGATCAATCTTTACTATAATTGTGACTTTTTGCAAACCTAAATATAATCCTTAATTAACACTAATTGTGGACAACCTAGAAGAAGAGCTTTGATCGCTCTAACTCTTTAATCTTGATTGATATAATTAAACTTGTTTAAATTTATAAAGAATCTCAAATTAATTAAGACTTTATATGTTAATGGTAATTTATGAATATCTTTTATCCTAAACCACTAAAATGTTTTTTTTTTCAAACAATAAAATGATAACACAATCACCAAGTACACAATAATTTACATATAAAAGATTTTAAATTCAAAACATTGAATGATTTCATTTTTTTTTTCATGTGCAATTCCAAAGAAACCATCATGTTCCTCTAAATTCACATGGAAAAGGAAAAAGATTTCTTTTCATTTTCACTTTCTTGATTGCTAAATGCTTTAAATATGTCATTCAATGTTTTTTCGACGTAATATTTTTTTTTTACATTTATAATTATTATTGTTATTATAATCTGAACCAAAAATTATTATTTTAGTGATCTTTTATAGGACTTGTAATTTTGTTTTATTCTCACGTGAAGAAAGTCGATAAGTTATATTCAAATGGAAACGACGAAATTTATCTTGTAAACTTTTCATTGTTTTGTGTTTTATTTTAATTAGTTTAAAATTTATAAAACATTCCTAAAAGATTTAAGAAAGCTAACGAAATTTAGTTTTAGACCAACCTAAGAATAGTTTTACAATCATTACATTTTTCATAATTAAATTTTAAAAAATATAAAATGATAAAGCAAACGGCTCTTATATCTTTTAAAGCCGACAATCGCAGAGTACCTCTTTTGTGGATAAGTTTTATTGGGCTAAGTATCAATGTGAACACCATTCATTGCTTTTAAATCCATTTTTCTAAAAAGTTCTTTAAACAATAAAGGATTTTGAAAAATTATTTTAATTAGGTAAGATATCTTTTTTGTTTGAAAGCTTCCACATTAATTAATCCAACTCAAAACTAAAATTTACTTTTTCTTTCAGCTATTCACAATTTAAAAGGATTAAAATAATAATAATAATAATAATAATAATAATAATAGTAATAATAGTTTTAATAAAGCAAAACAAAAGTCAATATTTTATGTGAGTTTAACTTTGAAGTCTTTCACCGACACGGCTTTTTCAGTGAAAGCCTTATCTTGTTTTTTCGGCCTTTTAAACGCCGTGGGAGAGGGCTGGTCCTACCCGATTTTTGTCCATAATGGCATAAAAAGTTCAACGTTCACTAAAATTCTTACTTTATAACTCATCTTTTAAAAACAACTTAAACTTAAATTTCTTAATATAATATTTAACTTTCTATAAACCAATTTAACAAGAATAAATTAAGTTTAACTTTTTTAATATAGTATTTAAGTGTATTCTAACCAGTTTTTTATTAAATTTGTGAAATATTCATTAATTTTGTCAATAACTAATCTTTCTCGCATAAATTGGTCAATTTTAATGAAGTGTATCATCTCAACGAACTCTGTTTTCTGGCTCAATATATTATAGATAATAGAATAGCAATATTAAATAACTTATAAATGTAAAATGTATTTTTAGAATCATATACTAGTTATATAAATGAAAACGTTAAATAGATTTTGTATTTGTATTTAGATATGAAATTGAAATTTATACTTTTTAAAACATTGATATATTTTAAAAATAAATAGATAAAATTCTTTTATCCTAAAAATGTTAATTTTTTTTAACTTATTAAAAAATATTGTAAATTAAAATTCAAGTTAAAAAATATTAAAACCGTATAAATAATTCGAATGCAGTATGATACATCAACAAAATTTAACTGAATTAAATTAAAAAATATATATCTATTAGAATCATATTCTATCAAAATTTAAAACATAAACAAATTTTATTTTTTTATCAAAATTTAAAGACTTAAAACATATTATTATCAAGTTTACTTTTTTGGATATTATCCAATAATTCTGAGCCTTCTGCATTTATTTACTTTCATTGTAAACCTACTCTCATTTTACAATTCAAAATGTATAGAACATGTCAGTGCAAGTGTATAGCTATTGAAAAAAAAAAAAAAAAAAACAGACCATGTAAAACTGAACTTCTAATTAGCCTACTTTGTCCTCTTAAGTTCCAGCAAACAGCAATATTCACACATACCAAAATTGCTCATTCTTAAGTAGTGTGTCTCCAAGTAGGGAAACAACATAAGCCAGATGCTGCATATCTGAAATGAACAACATTGTCTTCACAGTTCAACTACCACTAAATGGTTAAGGGACAAAAAACAATGACATGGTTTTCTTGTCTCATCTAGAAGTTAGTCCAGTCCTACTATACACATCAAATATAAAAGCAAAGCTAACAGGTAAAAAAAAAAAAAAAAGTTCCTAGAATTTGAGCTAGCATCTACACTTCAAACTCTGAAACATTTTCTTCTGAATCATCTACCTGCAATGGCCTCTGAAACGCAAAAGGAGGTGGTGGAGGATCAACACTCAATGTTCCATCAATAACTCTTACTACCTCCCCCATGGAAGGTCTTCTACGTTCATCCATTTGAAGGCACCAAAATGCAATTCTCAACACACGCTCCAGTTCCTCTGAATTATAACCTCCTTCCATTCTTCTATCAATCACATTCACCACCCTCTCTTCCATCCATTCTTTATACGCCCACCCACAAAGTTCAACATGTTCATGATCACGGCACCCGGTTAGCAAGGATAAAACTACCTTGCCAAAATCCTCTACATCCTTCTCAGCTGAAAAGCCACAATATGTTGCCTTCCCATCTGCAATAGCAAACCCAAATTCACTCACCTTCGCCACCAAGTTTTCATCCAACATAACGTTTTCACATTTCAAATTTCCATGGCTGATGAACTCCCTGCACCCGGAGTGCAAATAACATATGGCTTTTGCCATACTTGAGCATATCTCAACTCTCTTTCTCCATGTTAGCATCTTGCATAGTGCAGGATCATCTATGTACTTGTCCAGTGAACCCTTTTTGCAATATTCATACAACAAAAACCTGTGATCAAACTCACAACAATAACCCTCCAGTTTCACAAGGTTCTTGTGGTGGATGCAACCCATCTTCATAACAGCACTCCGAAACTTCCTTTCTTCCAAGGTTGCGTTCAGGTCTTTGAGTGCAATCGGGAGGTTGTTCGGTAGCAAACCCTTGAACACCTTTGGCCCAATTTGATTCTTGAAGTCCCCTGTGAGGGTCTTGATTTCTGAGAAGGACAACACAATTAAACCCTTTGAGTTTGTGCCAATGAAACCTAACGTGGCCTTTTGCCTGGTAGAGTTTTTTCTTCTGTAGATGAACATAATTCCCAACTGGAGAATAACAATGATGAAAAATGTGCCTGTGGCAGCCCCCATTAGGCAAGGAACACAGAGAGGAGGAGGTGGTTCAGATGGAGGAGATTTTGTGAAACTTGGGTTTACAGCAATTGGACCTGAACATCTCTTGGCAAATGATATTGAGCTTACAGATGGATCTGAATAGCCAGTGACGTACCTAGTTTTCTTTATTGAACATAGCGGAGTTCTGTCATTGGAAAATGTTGCAGCTGTACAGTGTGGATCATTCAGACACAACTGTTCACAATGCTGCAAATTACTTGTGATAACAGAATTATCAGGAGGGTAGAATGCATATAAATATGTGTTCTTGTATGCTATCATATTGGTGCCAGATGCACAATCTCGTTCAAATGGAACCAAACATTTGTTACCCGCAGATACCTGAAACGGGCATTTGCATTCAGCAGAACCTGAGGCATTGAAGACACAGACACCAAGTTCACCACAAGTTGCAAAGACCATGCACTGATTCTCAACAGCTTGCCAGACCGATCTCCACAATCCCAAACTTTCAACCCACGAATATAGGCGAAGATTTCCATCCACATCCAGCCGAAGATATCTATAATTCACCGAATCATTGTGATCCTGTCCAAATGCAGACCAAACAGCTTTTGACCTTCGGTCTCGAAGTTCTAGAGCTCCATTTGTTGTAAGGAAAGCACTGAGATTCGAAGCAGAAGAAGGGTTTTCACTTGTCCAGTAGATAACATCACTTTCCCAATGTAGCTCCAAATGCCCAGAAGCATTCATGTGAAGACTATAGTAACTAGACTTGCTATTCTTGATTGCAGATGCTGCACGAAGCTTTTCATTAGCGAATAAACTTTGTCCTGGGAGAAGGGTATCAGATGGAGCCCAAAAACTTTGCCAAATGATGTGTTGCTCTTTGTCCATTAGAACAAGATTTCCATTGTCAAGGAGTGAAGCTGATGCAACAGATCGGTTACCCGTTCCAGGGGTCCAAACAAAAGCTTCATACAAGGAATCAAACAGGACCAGTTTCCCTTCATGAGTGAGTTCAAAGTAGGACTCGTTACCCACTGTGACATCACCCCCAGCAACCCAAACCACAGTTTGTCGACTATAAGGTATAGACTTGGAATTGAATCTAATTCCAACACTAAACTGGTTGGGTTGATCTGAAATGTTGAAGAATCCAATTGCAAAATCACCATTGGAGGAAACCCAATAATCATTGTCAACCACAGAAAGTTTAGAACCCAAGGGAATCTCAGCACCCACAACAGAATGCATCAAGAGGCCAATGAGTATACATAGCAAGAATGGTGATCTAAGGAGACAATTCCCTTGTCCAAGCATATCTAGATATGCTCAGAGGGGCGAATTAAGAGATACAACAATGAATCCTAAACCCCAACTCTCAGTTACATGTGAAATACATTGAACTCCACCTCAGCAATTATCATAAAGAAGATGGAATCTAAGATAAGATAAAGATTGAGGTTTTCTGTGTTTCAAAGCTCAAAGTGCCGTTCAGAGGTGAAATGATAAAGAACGGAAGACAACAAATTTCTAAGAGTATTAGGTAAAGTGTGAAGACAAATTTGAAGAGGTGAGGAGAAAATCTGAAAAGATCCAAGTGGGGTAGAAAAAGGAAAAGAGTTTGGTACCTGAAGGAAGAGTCAAAAGCTCAGAAATTCAAGAAGCCACCAACTACCATTCTCATCACAAAAGCTTAGCCATTCTTAGACACAAACTCACAAGGTCGCAAGATATGGACTTAACAATGCAAACTGAAACTAGAAAGAGTTTGGAGCCATGTGTGACTTAGCTGCTAAGAGTGAGATTACTAAGAAGAAGCGCTTTTCATTCTTGTACAAAATAACAGGGCAGAAAATCGTGTATTAGAAATAAAAATTGAAGCTTTAAACTGAAATGGGGCCCAAATTAGGCAAACGAGGAATCCATTTTCCAGTATACAGTAACTTTTCTGAGCTCAAAGAGACAAAGAGAGTCTTGAAAGTTGAAATCGAATGTTGGCACATTGCATATTAATTAAGATTACAACACACTCTACTCCCTATAAACAAAAAACAAGGGATAAAAGTTAATTTTCAATACTGCATCACATGACTAAAAGTGAAATGAAAGTCACACAATTTTTAACGTTTATTAATTTTAGATTAAATTTATTATTTTTTATTTACCAGTTCTACTTACGTTTTTATAATTTTTAATTAATAAAACCGCGTTGAAAAATAATTTAAATATGTTTTAAGTTTCTCATTTAAATTATTTATACCATTTACATAAAAGTTATAAATGCATTACTTAACTGAATTCAAAATTTAAAAATAGTTTAAGTATTTTAATTTAAAATACTCTTCATTATTTTTATCACACAAAAAATTATTAAATAGCAACTAATTTGAAAGCCAAAAATAATTAATTATATATTGACTAAATTAGATACTATTTTATAAATTAAAAATTATTTATATCTATAACAATTTTAATTATGAATAAAAAATTATAATTAATTTGTTAATTAAAATCTATATTGTGGAGAAACCAACACTTAAGTTGATAAGTGATCAAAGTCCTATTGTGATGAACAACTTAGGGGGAGAGACTCGTCAAGCTAAGAAAAATCAGGAGTTACAACTTGATGAGATGGCTGAAGAAGCAGATCAACTTAATCTGACGGTAGAAGATCAAGCAATTGAGAATGCTCCGCAACAAACCCAATTGAGGCGATCAACAAGGCAGAAGCAACCGTCAAGAAGGTATTTTTCAGATGAATATGTTAATTTTACTAATGAAGGTGAACCTCAAAGCTTTGTAGAAGCAATGGAGATGAAAGACAAAAACAAATATGGTTGCAAGCCATGGAAGAAGAGATGCAATCCTTAAAGGAAAATCAGACTTATGATTTGGTAGAATTACCAAAAGAAAGAAGAGCATTGCAGAACAAATGAGTGTTCAAGCTCAAGAATGAAGAGAACAACCCAAGCCCAAGGTACAAAGCACGAATTATCGTGAAGGAGTGCAACCAGAAGAAAGGAATAGACTTTGATGAAATATTCTCACCAGTAGTGAAGATGACATCCATTAGAGCGATTCTCGGTCTGGCAGCAACACTAGACCTGGAGATTGAACAACTGGACGTCAAAACAACATTCTTACATGGAGACCTAAAGGAAGAAATTTACATGAAGAAACCAGAGGGTTTTGAAGAACCAGGCAAAGAACACTTTGTGTGTCGTCTGAAGAAAAGTCTCTATGGTCTGAAGCAAGCTCCAAGACAATGGTACAAGAAATTTGATTCCTTCATGATCCAACATAATTTCAAGAAGACCTTCGCAAACCATTGCGTGTATGTGAAGCATTATGAAAATGGTGAGTCCATCATACTTCTCTTGTGTTGATGATATGTTGATTGTAGGGAAGGACAAAATTAAAATAGCTGCTCTCAAGAAGGCATTGAGTAAGTCTTTTGTCATGAAAGACCTGGGTGCAGTGAAGAAGATACTTGGAATGAAAATCTCCAGAGATCGTTCTAGAAGAATGCTATGGGTATCTCAAGAAGATTACATTGAGAAGATTCTCAAAAGGTTCAACATGCACAATGCCAAATCTGCTCGTGTTCCAATTGTTGGACATTTCAAACTCAACAAGTTGCAATGTCCAAAGAATGAAGAAGAAAAAGTAGAAATGAACAAGGTACCCTACTCTTCTGTCGTGGGTAGCCTTATGTATGCAATGGTTTGTACAAGGCCAGATATTGGCTATGTTGTAGGAGTTGTGAGCAGATTTATGTCAAATCCAGGAAAGGAGCATTGAGAAGCTGTTAGGTGGATACTAAGGTATCTAAGAGGATCTGTCAAAAGAAGCTTGTGTTTTGGCAATGGAGATCTAATGGCTGGAGATGTCGATTCAAGGAAGTCAACATCAGGTTATCTGATTACTTTTGTAGGGGGAGCTGTTTCTTGGTAGTCAAAGCTACAAAAATGTGTGACATTGTCTACTGCTAAAGTAGAGTATGTAGCGGTGACTGAAGCCTCTAAAGAGATGCTATGGATGAAGAATTTCCTAAGTGAATTAGGACATGATCAAGATGATTATGTGGTGAATTGTGATAATCAAAGTACCATTCATCTAACCAAGAACCCCATGTTCCATTCACGCTCGAAGCATATCGACGTCCGATATCATTGGATACGAGAAGCGTTGGATAAGAAGAAATTGAAGATAGAGAAAATCCATACAGACTTAAATTGGTCTGACATGATGACTAAGTCAATACCAACCAAGAAGGTTGAAGATTGTTGTCAAGGTACTGGTGTCGAGGTACCTTCCAACTAAAGACAGGATGCAATGATGGAATGAAGGATGGAATACCCATTTTGAGTTTTATGGGGGAGTTTTGTTGGATAAAAACAAAAATGGGATCCATCCACATGCTGAAAAGAAGGGTCAATGTTTTCATATACCATATATTGAGGAAGAATGTCTTCCACCTTCACTAAAGCTCCATAAATTGCTCCAATGCACCAACCATGTTTCTTGTCCTTTCTTCCTTCATTCATTATAAAATGAATGCAAAATGTGCAGCAAAACACAACTCACCAAGAATCAAACGGTGAAGAAAGAATTCAAGAGGAGAAAGAGAGAAAGCCACGGGTACTACCGTGAAGAGAGAAACATCACCGAGAGGTGAAAGACACTGTGTAGTAGAAACTGTGAGTGTGCAAAAGAGAGTGTTTTTGTATACCATCTGAGAGGGTGAGATTTATTGAGAGATCCTCAGAGAGTGAGAGAAACACTGTAATCCTACTTTCATAGTGGAGATAATTTTCTAGACTAGGTCCCGTGGTTTTTTCCGAGAGGATTTTCCACGTTAAAATTTCCAGTGTTATTTTTCCCTACGCATACACAGCTATTTTTACGCTTCCGCATAGTGCCCATTTTGGGTTAGCAGAGGAGGGAACAAATACCGCTGTTTCCCAACAATTGTAGCATTACATCTAGAGCAATAAAATAAACATCTAGATTAAATAGCTTGAGCTGGGATTAATTTTATATCACCTTATCTATAACGTTCATTTTTACCTATTTTTGTGTGTCTATTATTATAAATAAATAACATTTTTCCTAATTTTGACTTGTTTTATCCTCAAGTTTGGTATGTTTTGTATTTTAGTTGTTTTATGATTGTTTTACTTCTAATATATTTGCTTAAGTGTGTGAAATAAATAAATAAGGAGCAATTACAATAAAGGAACACAAACAAGAACATAAGGAATCATGTTTTGGACAAAAAAGAATCAATTTGAAGCAAATATCTCATATTGAGTGTCATAGGAGTCATGCCTAGTGCTTCAATTATATAGTGTTATCAAACTGCCTAGGGCTAAGCCTACCAACCCTTGCACAGGTAGCATTGGACGGTGGAAAAGTGACACTAACCAATTTATGTGAAAAAACTGGTGCTAAGTGGTGGAAACCAACTTTAAGAGCTAGTTTAATATAGGCCACTGGTTTGCATTTTTATTGATAGTGTTCAGCGGTGTTGAGATGGCATCAGGCGACGACAATGCTGATGTATCAAAAATAGGTATTTAAGCATGTTATCTTTGAGGGTTTGGGAGGATTCCTCATTTTCATGACTTCTCTTCACCTTGGGTGCTTGGGAGGGCCTTAGGAGGTTGTTTGGAGTGTTGGGAAGCTCTCACTCTCCCCCTTGGGTTTCCTCCTTCATCCATAGTGGTTTTCCCGCTTTTAGGTTGAGGAGTAAGATGATCTACGAAATTGGAGGTGGAAATACAAATGGGAAGCACAATTGGAGCATGAAACAGCTACCAAGAACCTTGAGAGAGAGATTGCTTCTACTCTTTGGTTCCAATTTCTTCCATCAATCTTGTAGAACCCTAAGTTCTCCACCATTGAGAATTATTTTATTTCTTGATATTATATGTAAAACTCAGAATTCTTGTGTAATTTGTGTTATTAATATATATATTTTTCCAATTCATTGTTGGTATTTTATTTCTATGTTTAATGTTTGATGTGAATTAATCCATGCATGATTTATGGTTCTTGATGTATTGAGAAATATGTCTTGAACTTAGAACTGAAATTGAATACCTAACGTATGCTTGTATATACAAATAGAACTTGATTCATTAATAATCTTATATTCTTGAACTTAAGGCATGATTTCACTTGTTTAGGATTCATTGGATTGAAATCTTGAATGAGTTATGATAGGCTTAAAAAGTCCCTAAGAATAATATTTAAGTATATATTGTGAGTTGATTTTGACTTGAATATGAAATTGAGATAATTGTGAATATATGATAATGAAGTGAATGAAATCTAGTCTTAACAAATTATAAATACTCTGTTAATTTTTTTCTTACACATCGATGAAAATATCAAAAAGAATTTTTTGTGTTTTTGTGATCTAATTGAGTTATTAATACAAATATTGGGTATTACAAAAATTTCTTAAAAAAAATAATATTTATTACTTATTATGTGAGACTAATTTATTTATCATTTTTCACTAATACCTATCTTACATTTAGTGTCATTGTTCATGCTTTTATAGCTAAAAACGAGAAATGAGTACTCACCCAAAATTTCATATTGAATTGTCCCTATTATGCCTATTAAATGTATATAAAAGAAAAAGTAATATGTAAGTATTATTTTTGTGTGAATCGAGTTCAGCATTATATTAAGTTTTTTTAATATTTTCTTTTAATAATGTATAATCAATCTATTTTTCTTATATTTTTTATTTTCACATAGTAAAACAATGACAATGAAGGAGTTATATAATAAAAGAGTTTGTTTGACATATTTTTTAAAAATCAGCATTCTATTAAAATTGAGCCTATATTTTTATTTTTGTTTGTATCCTTTTAATTTTTATTTATTTATCTCTGTATTCACAATTTAAGTGAATCAAATTGAGAAAGTTTTTTATCACTAGTGTAAAATTGGACTTTAATGTCACTCTGTAGACGTCGGACCACAAAATAACCGACGTAAATTATTGATCGGTGACATTTTCGTAAATAAGTGGGCATATAGACGTCGATTGGGATGGGCCCCGACGTCTATAATATTATAGACGTCGGGGCCCCTCCTAACCGACGTCTTAATGCCTGACAGGTAGGTGAAAAGTCATTTTTTTCCGCCTTAGAGACGTCCGATCCCGCCACCTTGACGTCTATATTCGATTATAGACGTCGGTGCCCCTCCTAACGGACGTGTGTATGTCTGACAGGTAGATGAAAAGTTATTTTTTTCCGCCGTACAGACGTCTGATCACGCCATCCGACGTCTAAATGGCCTGATGGAAAGTTGTTTTGGACGTCATATTAGTGAGGGCCCCGACGTCTAGGCCAGAATAGACGTCGGTTTACCTAGGGAGCCGACGTCTAGTTTGCTGTTAAATCAGACATCAAACCCGCTGTTACGAGCACTTCATTGTCTTTCTTCTCATCGCCTTTTCTCTCCGCGGCATTGCTTTTTCAGGTGCGTTTTTGTCTCTTTTGAACTATTTAAACGTACTTTTGTTTCGATTATATTAGTCTTTGGTTGATTATCTTTCATTTGAACCGATTAAAATGAGTTTTTGTTGTGTTTTAGTGCATTTTTTCTCGTGTCTTTGGGTAGCGTTGTACCGCATTCTCCCTTTGCTAGTTTCCTCGTAAGAAAAGCTTGCGTCTTTTGGATGTCTTATAGCGTTTCAACCCAAAACCGAACTTCGGTCCTTGCCTAGTTTTATTGTCACTGTTCGTTTTCATTGGCGGTTTTGATGGAACTAGGCAAGGACCCAGATTTGGTTTTCGGTTGAAATGCCATAAGAGATCCAAAAGACACAACATTTTCTATGACGAAACTAGCAAAGGAAGAAGGTACTACTACGCTACCCAAAGACACGAGCTGCAGTAGACGTCAGTTAATGCAATGTCTACATCTATGGAGCCCTTTAGACGTCGGAGTCATGTAGTAACCGACGTCTATAAAGACGTCGGGCCTGTTTTAGTCCGACGTTTGATTAACGTCACCCACAAAAACGTTGGTTCTGGAGCTGACGTTAAAAGGCCAAAATAACATACGTTAAATGTCCTCTCTACACTAGTGTATAAAGATTAAAATTTTATTTTAACTTCATTAAATATAATGAAATTGTGTTGGTAAAATTCTAATTGGTAGAAAGAATTTTAGTTGTAATAGTACCCAAAAAATCTATAATATGCATCTAGTATTTTCCAGCTTAACTATGTCTTAAGCAAATATCACCATCTCAGGAATGGATTCGTCCTTTGATTCTACTGCTATCATCTTCTAGCATGCAGACATATGCTATTGCATGGTGTCTCTATTATTACGTACAAAGTTATCATGTCAAATATTTATGTTTCTCGTACATATCTGACGAATAATCTTCTATTATTTAAGAGGCATTATTCAGGTTATAATATGTCTATTTCATAGAATGGCCAATGAAGATATTACCTCGTAACCTTAAAAATATTCTTTTACTAGGTTTTTTGTATTAGTTTAAGAACTTTTTTTAATTCTTTTTCTTTTTTCTCATTTAATTTAATTTGTCGAGATGAAACATCTATTATTATTAGAGAGGATCAATCCTTTAAATCACTTTATTTTACTAAGATTGTTGTTGATATTTATTTCATAGACTAATATCTTTCATGGTCAACCTATTGGAACAAATTTCAAACCTATTGGAACAATTTGGAACAGATGAATTCATCCAAGTCTATAAAATATGTAAACAACGACGATATTTTGATTAAGTCGTTGTCATTGTTATATTTATTTTAAATCCTAAAACCTTAAACTCTAAATACTAATACCAAAAATAAATGTTTTTACTATAAATCCTAAATATATTAAGAGATTGGTATGAAATACAATATGCCCTTTTTTTCATTCCTTTTATAAAACAACTAACTTGTTTATTATAGAAACAAAAAGGTGAATATCAATCTAACATAGATTTTTTCAAATAACTTTTAAAAACTATTAAATTGATGTATGAATGTCCTCTAAGTTAATTTAGATTATTTGTATATAACTTTAAATTTTTAATTCATGTACATTTATTCCTCATATACATATTTTAATAATTGTTTAAGTGGAACATTAATATTGTGTTACATAAAAAAGATGAATTAATAATTTATATATTTTAGTGTTAAAATTTGCTTTTCACAGTTTGGTTTTGAATTATCTCGGTAAAAATTTTATTTATGCTTTATTAATCATTAAACTAAGATGAAATTTTTATTTTGAATTTATAAGAAATAATAATTCATTTTGACTGGTATAATTTCTTTTAAAGATCAAGTGATGATTAGAGAAAATATTTTTATACTTTGAACTAATGTCAACTATTTTATATTTTGAATTATATCAGTAACATGTAATTTTAACTTTGTTAACAGTTGAATCAAACCCAAAATTCTACAACATATTCTTAAAGTAATATTTTTCGCTTTTATTATTCAAATTTACAATTAAAGATTTGTAATAAAAAAATATTATTTTCTCATTTGAAGTAGAAACACTTTTTTTAAAAAGTCATCAAATCTTTTCTCAACCATCATAAATTGCTAAATATAAAATATATCATAATATTTAAATAGTAAATTATAAATTTATTATTACTAAGTGTGAATTCATGTTATTAGTATTACTTAGTAACATTACGTTACTGACCTTTTGGAAAATTCATAAATATTAGTAAGATAGCATTGGGAGAATAATTTAGTAAGGCGGCTAGTTGATGAGAATTTTAATTAAGACAAGCAGATAAGGACAAGGTCGACAATACGGCATTCGAGAATGTAAGAGGAACATGCCAGCCACATCCACATTATCTTATTATTATTATACTTTTTATTATTATTTCAATTGCGTCAGTAAAATAATGAAAACAAAGATACTATATTTTTCCATACCTTATCTTTAAAATGTTTAGTAAACAATAGTGTCCATGTTTATACGGTTACTTACATAAACTATATAAATAAAGCAAGAGTTCGATTTTCAAATATTGCTATTATAAAAATTACACCGTTAACAAAATGAAAATAAATTTATATGTAATTTTAAAAAAAAATATTATTAATAATATAATTTTATTAACCATTTTGTAAATATGACCGTGTATAAAGTATGTATATTTACAAAACTGAAAAAAACATAGATTTGCTGATTTACAAAATTCGTTGGTAAATAAAATCATTCATGGTTAAAAATTGGTTGATAAAATAAATGATGATAAATTTTATCAACACAAAAAAATAACTGTTTATAGATAAATATTTTTTTAATAATTATTGATAAATTTTGTTTATTAGTAATTTTTTGTTAGTAAATATTGTGATTTGTTTTTTTTTTCTTATTTGGTTTTATTTTTCTTTTTCATCTTTCTCTTTCATTGTTGTTATAGTTGTTGCGTTTCTTATATGTTCCTCTTTCTTTTCTTATTTTCATTCTCTTTCTCCTTTTTCTCTTAAATTATTGTTATTATTGATGGAACCACAATCAACTTAGTTGGTGTGGTCACCATCTTTTCTCTTCTTCCTACTCTTTTTTTTTTCTTCCTTATTTTTCTTTTTTGTTTCTTTTTTTTTCACCTATTTCAATTCACTTATAACAAATACTTTATCAAATTTTACAAAAAAAAATAGTGCTCATTCTACAAACAAATTATTGACAAACTTTAAAAAAATATAATTATCAATAAATTTAAAAGAAATAAATTATTAACAAACTTATCCACAACATCATGAAAGTCCAAAGCAATACATTCATATTACTAATGAAAATATTTGTCAATAACAAACATTATAAATTATCGATATATACCGACAAAAATATCTATTGATAAAAAATATTATAAATTATCAACATATTTCATAGATATATTTTACCCACAAATATTTTTGTTAATTACTCAAATTCTAAAATCCATCAATAAAATTTGTCAACAAAATTTTATCAGTAATTTCACATTTTCTGGTAGTGGAAGCTAAGATCATCTTAATTTAGGAATTAACATAATTAATATAATTATAATTAGACATAATTATATACTTAAGCATGAATAAAATATTAAGATATTTGAGACTTTTATTTTAGATTTGTTTAGATAAAAATGTATTAAGAGATTATAAAAGTGATAGATTTAAGATATTATTGATAATTAATTATGGATTCATTATTATAGGAAAATCATAAGTTGACATCATCTTGTAACTTCAATTATGTTAGTAAACATCCAACAAGGAAAAAGGTTTCAAGTATTCATGAAACAATTTGATAGGTAATCCTAAACATGAGGTAATTTTGCATCACATGGTCTTGACCATTTGCCAACAACTTAAACAAGAAATCGATGTTCTACTTGGATGAGTTAAGGCTCCAAGTAGCCAAGTTCATATAATTGGAAAATTTTAAGACTTTTGCAACGGAATATGAGATGAAACAACACCATTTGAACGAAAACATCTCACTTGAATGAAAATAATATATATAATATTTTAACTTGATCTTGGGTTGGAAAGTAAGTGGAAAGTAAGTGTAAGTAAATTGTAAAATATTAGATTGCTAGTGTAAACAAAAAATTATAATTGATATTTGACATTTATTTTACCAATGGAATAAACTGACGAAAACATTGAATTTTTTGACTTAAAACAAGTAATAGATAGCAATTTGCGTGGTGTCCTTGGGAAGAAAATGGTTGGAAGTGAAAAGGTGGTGATTCCAAAAACCATGTGAAAGACCACCTTATGCGAGTTGGCTAAAGAAACTGGAGGTTTGAACGAACATGAAAAGATAACATTTGAGGCACATTTAATAAAGCAAAGAAATTAGGAAGATTCTTTCTTTCATTGGTGTCACTACCACTTTTTCATCGAAAGAATACAACATTATTAAATTGTGTGTCAAAAACTGCTCGTGGGATGCATATTGTATGCAACGTAAAAGGTTGCCTTTTCCCATCCTTGAATTGTCAACCACCATATGGACCCACCAATCAAATTTATTTATTCCTAGCTTTGGAAAAAGCTTTCAAATGAATTTAGATTCTTAAAATATGATCATAGGTATTTATTTTAATATTTAAAATATATTAAAAAATTTTTAATACATCAATATTAACAATGTATTTTGAAAGCTCAATAGAGAAATAGTACTTAAAAACTCAACGGATTTTACATATTGATCTTCACTTTTGATTACAAGGTACAAAAAGAGACAATGTTTAAGAATAAAGAGTTTGATGATTTTGGTATATCATTATTTTAAATAGTTGTAGTCTTTAATTAAATTAAGGTTTAATCCTTTTCGACATTCCTATTTGTGTAGAAATGTCTCAGATAGGTCCTCGTTTTGTAAAGTGTATCAAAATGGTCCTTAATTTTGAAAATTGAGATCAATTGAGTCCTTCCCGTTAAGTTGGCTAGACGGCGTTAAATAAATTGATGAGTGGGATGCTGAGATGACGAAATGTTACTGACGTGGCATTGACCTGGCTTAATTGACGAAATGCCTCTATCTGGAACGCGCGCTTCTTCTGCGTGCTCATCTTCCCCGGCGAATCGGAACCCTAAAGCGCTACGCGCAAAGTTCAATTCAGAGAGAGAAGAGACGGAGAAAGGGGAATTGGAGAAATCAAGAGAGGAAAGGAGACAAACCCTAGCGACGGGGCGAGAAGGAAGAAGCGATTGGGGAAATTGGGAATTAGGGTTTTTGAGAGAGAAAAGAAGGAATTGCAGGAAGCAAAGAATGAATGGGAGTGAGTGGTGAGTAGTAAGTAACGTTACATAGTTGAGAAGAGGGATTGACAAGGGAGACTTGAACATATGCCCGAGACATTTCTTGAACTGATCGGATTCGAAAGATTCGGAGAGAATCATGAATCCACCAGACTGCTCAACAGGTTGTCGAAGCTCGGCGGCCCCAACTTGGTCGAGCGAACAGGCAAAGAAATCAAGAATAACAGACGCATCAGATAGCCTCTTGGAGAGTTCGTTATAGAAAGAGCACGAGTTGGCGTGGTGTCTGACTTGGTTGTTAAAGATGTGATGGTGGGTTCTGATGGGTTGGCGGAGATCAGAATCAACAACGATTCCAGGTCCGATAGTGGCAGGTCCGGAGGTGAAGAGCATGATCCTGGAGCCTGTGGTGACAAGGCAAGACTCTAGAAGTCCGAGGGCGACGGAAATGGCAGTGCCGGTGCACCTTGGAGGGCGAGTGGCGGAGGTGGAGTAGAATGTGGAATGGATGTCTTCTGACAGAGATCTTATTGTTGCCGCCCGTCCTTAACGCTCGGATGATTGAGATCTTATTGTTGCCGCTCGTCCTTAACGCCTGTCGCTCGTACCGCTCGACAGGTACGCTCGTCATCGAGCCTGTCGCTCGACAGGTACGCTCGTCATCTGCTCTGTCGCTCGTACCGCTCGACATCTACTCTTGGACGATCGGTCTTACCGCTCGATAGATTCAATTGTCTTCTCACTACCGATCGTCTCCTCTCTAGGACGATCGGTCTAGGAAGTCGCCGAAATCAAACTCCAAGCCAGAATCCCAATTCATTTCGCCACCATCTCCTTCACGCGAGCCCTTGCCTGACCACCGCACAACCCCGGACCACCGTCAACCTTCAAACAATGCCACCAGCCTCCGTCAAAACCGCGAGAACAGCCACCCAGAATCGCCATCCTCATCGCGTCTCTCTTCGCGAGTTCGGCAATCTCGAACCACCATCATCTTCGCCACAGCACCACTGCAAACAACATCGTGCCACCGCACCGCCAGCCACAAGTCATCATCACCGTGCCACCATTCATTTTCCCAATCATCATCTCAGACCTGCATATCCAAAAACCCAATCCGATCTGAAAAATCCTTCGAACCCTAAACGCCGAAATCAAACTCCAAGCCAGAATCCCAATTCATTTCGCCACCATCTCCTTCACGCGAGCCCTTGCCTGACCGCCGCACAACCCCGGACCACCGTCAACCTTCAAACAGTGCCACCAGCCTCCGTCAAAACCGCGAGAACAGCCACCCAGAATCGCGATCCTCATCGCGTCTCTCTTCGCGAGTTCGGCAATCTCGAACCACCATCATCTTCGCCACAGCACCATCGCAAATAAAATCGAAGGTGAGGAGAGCGACGAGGGCGTGATCGGGGAAGTGGTGGTGGAGGAGGAGGAGGTCCTTCTTGAGGGAGAGCAGTTGGTCGTCGGGGGAGGAAAGATCGATGAGAAAGACGAAGGCGGGGGGAGGGGGAGGGGGAGGGGGAGAGGAGGAGGGGAGAGAAGGAGAGTACTCGACGGTGCTGTAGGTCCACGTGCAAATGAATTTGATCCACGTCATTAAAATTTGCTTCGTCATCGTGCCACGACTCAATAAATTTAACACCGTCTATTGAAATTAACGGCAAGGTTCCAATTGACTCAATTTTATAAAAATAGGGACCTAATTGAGATAAAAATAAATACAAGAACCTATTTAAGACAACCCTACCCAAATAGGGATGTCCGAAAGGATTAAACCTTAAATTAAATGATATTAATGATGTGATCCATATACGTAACCTTATTGTGAAATAAGTTTATTGTTATTGTAAAGATTTTCTTTAATGCAGTGTTGGTAGGCTACATTGAACCATATATAACATGTGGTTCATATAAGGTTGGTTTTAATGGTAAGTAATTTATTTTTAAAATGTAAATTTAATTTAAAAGGCACAGAAAAAAATGGTAGATTGAGATGAATAGGTGATAAAAATATCAAATATGCCGATAAAGTTAAACAAAAACTAGTTTAAAATGTATGAAATACAATAAAAAAAATAAAATAAAATTTTAATTAAAATAGTTTTGTATTTTAGATTAAAATTGTGAATCATAAAAATATCTAATTTTGTATATTTTAATAACCAAAAATAAACTATAAAACACTTTCGGTTAAAGAGAATAAATATTAAAATTATAGAATGAATTTTTAGCATGTAATTGGTTCCTTTAATTTCATCAGTAAATGAACACTACGATTTTACTTTTGGTCATGGTAAGCCAAAGTAGGGATTCTCTTTTCTCATTTTCAGATTAGGGATTATAATCCTGATTAATTGATGCGTGCATTTTATTTTTTATATTAACAAGGTTTTAGTTTATAAAACTTAATATGGAAATTACTTAAATTCAACACTTTAAATATTTAACTAAAAGGGTAGAAAATTAAAGTTTTAGATAGTTTCAACAGAAAAGAAATAAAATGTAAAATAAATGTATATTTAATTAATTAATTATTTTTTATCTTTCAATTATTATAATTAAAGACTTTTTAACAATTGTAGTTAAGATCTAGGAGTTATTTATGTTACCTATTAGTTTATTATTTAATAAACTATATGTTACTCTTTGAGACAATTTTCACTTTTCTACCATACAAAAAACCCTATTGAAAACATACATTTCATCTTGATATATTAACTTAGACACATGTTGTTCAAAGTCAATTTAACTATATTCTAATGTTAAATAAATCGAAAATAAAATATAAATACCAATATTTTGTCTTTTATTTAGTTAAAAATAATGTATTAAAACTTTAAAAGGAATTTTGCAATTTCTTTTCTTGTTCCTATTTTTTTCAACTTTAGGAGATTGTCGTGTCCCATGGTTTTTTTGTTTTTTTTAATATTGTGAAACCAATTGCTAAGCGAAGCCTTACTCTAATGCTACACATACATGAACTCTAATTTAAAATAAACTTTTGTAGCGGTTAAATATTTATAGATTATATAAACATAATAAAAAGAAAGAATATGATGATAGTTGTAGCTATTATTTTATAACTGTTTTTACAAAAGCTAAGAAGATATCTTGCAAATACTTTCAAAGATTTCAAACACGTCCAGAGTACTTGTCTTTTTTCTTAAGTGTTGATTTTTTCTTAAGTAAGGATTATATTTGTAGAAAACAATTCAATATTCAAGTTAGTCTCTCTTAATAAAATATAATTAATGTATATCGTAAAATGAATTATTTATATTTATTATTTACAAGTTTTTGTCTAGATGAGTCTGAATTTACTAGCCCATATACTTGTTGATTTTTGAATCATTGTAATTAATCATGGGTTATGGTGATTAAGTGTCTTGTATGATGTGAATAGAGATGAGTCGAGTACATGTCCACTTAGTAGTTCGACATGTATTTATCAAAGACGACTTATACTAGTATGGTTGAGGGGTACTCGGTCATATACAGTACATCGGGCCCCTAGGCTTTACATGTGACATATTAAATGAATTGTGAAGAGGTTTAAGATATCAAATATTAGTAGGCGGTCTTGATTTTTTGGTATGTTGACCATGATATCAGTATGTGGTAGTCGTTCTGCAAAGTTTGCAAAAAAATTTGTGTCATATATAACCTTATGGGTATAGTAGCTCCTAGCCTCGAGAAGTGTAGTGCAATGCTTAGAAGGGATAGAGTTGCAACCCTTAGCCTTTAGATCTAAAGAGATCTAATGGTTGAGGGGGGAGGGGGGAGGGGGGAAAAGGTAAAAGATCATAAATTTTGTTATAAACAAGAGTCTCATTTATCACATTTAAGTATCAAGTTTTGTGAAATCACTTTGTTGTTGATATATTGTGAGAAAAGTGAATTATTCCCAAAGCCAATTACTTCAAAGGTATGTCTTACAATAAATCAAATATGGGTTTTAGAGAGGAGCCATATAACAATAGTAGTAATAGTAGTCCCGACTACCTAGATGAGAAGGGTATGAGTAGGGATGACAATGGGTAGAGTCAGGCACAAATAGTACCTATCCACAACCCGGATCCGAAAAAAAAAATCTACCCATATTGCGCACGAATACCCATTTAAAAAATATTCGCGGATATTTTAAAACCCGCGAATACTTGCAAATATTTAAAAATATATTTTTATTAATTATTAAAATAAAATTACAAAAAATATATATAATATAATATAAATTAAATAAAATTTAAATTTAAATTTAATTTTATTTAAATTTAACCTTATAAAATATAAACTAATTTTAATTTTAATTAAATTTAACTTAATAAAATATAAATTAAATGAAATTTTTATTTTTATTTTTTAAGGGTACAGATAGTATAATACCCGCACCCGACCAGTTTATAAGCGGTATTAAAATACCCGTTACCCACAATCCGCAGATAGTAAATATTCGCGGATATCAACTATCTGTCACGAATTTTATCTGCGGATACCTGCATGCGCATTTTTTTTTTTGCCATCCCTAGGTATGAGTAAGTAAATCTTTTAGTTAGAACCTAATTTTTCAATTTATGTGGTCTAAAATTTTGAATTCATGGTTGAATAACATTTATGTGTTTGAGAAAGAAGTGTCGAAAAACAGACTCCCTTAGAAGAGTGAGTGTCATTAATAATGTTTGTTATTGTCAAGAGAGGTATAAAGAGGAATTCTTCTTTTACTTGCATATAGTTTTTTTTCCTTCAACGGCTTGTTGGTTAACTTTTAATGAATTTATCATAGGTGTGTTTAGACTTCTTAATGTTCCTCCAACACAATTACATCCAACTAATTTGGTTATAATATGAGAGTCGAATAGACCTAGATATGTATGTAGCTAATCAAATTTTTCTATAACCAATCCATAAAAGGATTGAGTATTTAGATGTTCTTATACCTATATGGTTGTATTTTAAAAACTTGTATAAAAATTACATCGTTTGTACTATATTTATACTCTTAGTTGATAAATAATAATACAAAGTATTTCTTATCATCAGTTCACTTGATAATACGTATCAAAATATTTAAATATTAATGATTTCATACTTTCTTTTACCTAATTAATCTTTTTTTTCTATACTCAACACATTCATTTTTTTTCGTTCATTTTCTTTTGTTCTCCACCCCCATTTCTCATTTCTCCTTCATTGTAGAAAGTGGTAAGTTGAACTCCTTTCCCCTTTCTTTTTCTACAATTTGTGACCTTTTGATGAAGCCATCCCAACATTTTCAAAATATTGAATAAAGTTAATCTAATTCAATTATAACATATTCAATACTAGGTCCCACCTAAGTAGCATTCATTTGACTAGGATTCACTTTGGTCCACAAAAGATTTTTATTATTGAAACTAAAGAAAACAGATTAATTTTGGTGCTCAATATATTCTTCAATAATAATTAATAAGATAATGTGTGGTTTAAGAGGTAAAAGTGATTTAAAAACTTTAGTATGGAAACAAAATAGAAATATTTATGAAGAAAGATGTATAGAGATATTTTGGACAAACTTTGGAGAAACACTTTAAAAGAAATAAATAAAAGAAGTTTAATCTTGAGATAAAATTAACTTATATACAAATTAAAAAATATCAATAGTAGTATAGCTATAGCAGCATGGTACCCACATTCACCTCCTTTTCATGAGTTTATTTTTTTATTTTTTAAATTGAATGAGTCTGACATGACCAGCTTTGTTGTATTCATGATTCAGTCGTTGACATTAGGTGCTATGAATTATCATGCTTACTTTTTCATATCAACTTTCACTCAAAAGTATCCTATGTCTACCTCTTTAACAAATCTCTTAACTTAGTTTCATGCATTAACTTAAACATTATTGATGGATTTCATTTGTCATTTAAACTTAATTCAATCTAAGATATATTTTTATTTATATATTATAATTTGATTTTATTTCTAGAAAAAGTTTTGAATTTTGCTTTTGAGTAAACGACTTATAATTAACCATATTCCATATGAGTAACATAGACCTACTGTGCTAACAATAGGAACTAGAAAGAATCAAAACTCTATAGAAAGTTCCCGTGATCACGATGAAGCGTTATATTCTCTATTTGACATGTCACTGTTAACGTTTGTCCATGCTCTAGTTTTCCATTTTCCGGTTTCTGCTTCAGGCACAGCATTGCAGAGCGTGTTCAACTTTACAGAGAAAAATACTCAAATAAAGTTGCTATTTACACTTCCCAACTTGCTAACTTCATTTCCCCCTTCTTTTGTTTCGAATGTGGAATTCCCATTTTAACCTTAACTTTTCTCTTTTTCAAATCATTCTATTCACACACCCTTTCATTGTTTTGTGTTCTTTGCTATGGTTTAGGGTTTCGTTGTCTGCTTTTTCTCTCTCTCTTTTACTCAGTGACTAGACACGGACAATGGCAGTTTTGACCTTACTATAACCGGAATTATACTATTCATTCAACTCACTCTATAAACCTATCCTCTATGCTGAAAATTAAACAAAGTTTAATCAAATAATTTCAGAAAGTACTCTATGAAAAGAAAATATTCTCTGAAAGTTACTTTTCAAAATTGTGGAATGTACTTTTCTATTTACTACATACAATAAAAGGACAACCAAAATGAAAAAGAGGTTTTATACTTAGTAATCGAATAAAAAAGTAAAGGAAAGGGGAGTGTACATAGTAAACAAAAAAGGCCCAACTTTCTCCTCTTGCATGGTTTCGAAACTGTTACTAAAAAAGGTTGCAATCTCATTTCTCCTACTCAGATTCTAGATTTGACAATTCAGTGATTGTGATAACATTTCAAGCAATTTTATTTGTTGAATAAAAAAAAAGCATATATATATATATATATATATATATATATATATATATATCCCTGGTAATCAGGTTCTATCACATTAATATTTTATCAACATTTAGTGTCTGTTTGTTTTTATTTATTTATGTATCAACATTTGTCGGTTTTAATAAATTGATTTGGGAGGATTTGGAGGAGTGGGATAGGGAGTGATTTTCTTTTAGGGGATTTGATTGGAAAACCAACTTATTCCTAACATAATTACTATTTTGTTCTTATTAATTGGTTTAACAAAATTACTCTCATTTAGCTTATATTAAGTTAAAATAATCACATCTCAATTTAAAATAATTTCATATAATGTCAAATTATTACTTCATTTTATTTAAACTAATTCTCAAAATTTTATTTCGTCTTAATTTTTAAAAACCATATTTTAATTTATATACTTTTATCAATATTTTATTTTTCAGTTTAAATAATCACTCACTTTTTATTATAATATAATTTATACTATTTACAATTTAAGTTAAATTATTTTTATGTGTAATCTTGTCCTTTTATTAATTGAATATTTTTTAATTAATTACATTCATCACATCATTTATTAATTTTATATAAACTTTCTTTTTATTTTTCTTCAAATATTATTATTTTCTTCTCCAAACAATCCAATTTTCATCACTTTTTCTTTATCACTTTTTCTTTTTAAATTCCCTCCAGAAAAAACCAACTGTGTGTTTAGATTTGAAAATAGATTTTGAAGAATGAATTTGAGTTAGTTTAAAGGGAAAGACCGGAAAAGAAAATACATATGCTACCCCTGATATCCATATTTATATATATATATATATATATATATATATATATATATATATATATATATATATATATATATATATATATATATATATATCCGTTTTTAAAAATATCTACAAGATATTTTAAAACTAGTAGATAGTTACAAATATTTTAAAAAATATATTTTTTAAACTATTAAAATAAAATTAAATTATAAAAAATATATAAAATATAATATAAATTAAATTAAATAAAATTTTAATTTTAATTTTAATTAAATTACCATATAAAATAAAAATTAATTTTAATTTTAATTAAGTTAAATTTAATAAAATATAAATTTTATTTTATTTTTATTTTTTGCGATAACATATATCTTCCAATATAGATATCTTAACATTTTTTGAAAGAGATATTTTAAGAGGATCATACATTACTTATTATTTGGAAAAAGTGTTTAAGATTATATTATATGATTTTTTTTATTAATATTTGTCGCATATTTAGGTGGTATCTTTTCTTTCTTTTCTTTTCTCGTAATTAGATTTGATATCTTTGCACCAGTGTGTTCTTGAAGGGTGTTTCAAGGAATGATTTATACATTTTTTTTTATTTAGATAATTCAATATTATAGTGAAAATTTTACCTTAGATTTTATGAATTAATGAATATAAATTCTGAAGAATCAAATCAATATAAAAATTCTGAGTTCTTAAGTTTTATTTTTGAATATTTGATAAAAATTTCAAATAAGTGAAAATTTTACCTTAGGTTTTATGAATTAATGAATGTAAATTCTGGAAGAATCATATTAATATAAAAATTCTGAGTTCTTAAGTTTTATTTTTGAATATTTGATAAAAAAATTATTTGAAATTTTTAAATAACATTTTTCAACCAATTTATCTCTCTTGTTTTTTTCCCAATGTTTAGACCCGCTAATATTAAATTTGCACCTATTTTACAATTTAAATTTAAATGAAAATACAATTGAAAGTAATTTTTAATATCTTAAAACATCAACACTCTTGTGAATAGTCCATAATGTAATTTATGTCTCCAACTCATAATATACATTTCTAACTCGTCTCATGTGATCAAACCAAGGGTCACACAATTAATCCAATCTTACTTATGAATCCAAATTTTTCCAAATTGTCAATCACAACATAATATTAAGTGCTTAGAAGTAAAATTATTTCTTTAGTAAATGTAGTCTTAAAATAACACTTCACCAAAAAATTCACGTGAAGAAAATATGGTTGTAACTCTCTCAATTAACAATTTAGATATATAAGATTGGCTTAATGAGTTTGGAAAGAATGGTAAGAGAGTTTATAATTTCATCTCTCTTACCATTACTGCCAGGACCCTTAATTTTTAAAGAGAAAGTGGAAGTCAGGTGGAGGGGTGAGAATTTAGAAATTCAGAAAGTGGAACATATGTGTGAGCAGCAGAGTGGACCGATCGGTTTTTTACGGTAGTATATAAAGGAAAATTTTAAAATCTGGTGTCACTCTCTGCATGCAACTTATCTTTCTAAAATTCTGAAACCTTCTTTTCTCCTCCTACTCTCTAACTTCTCTCTAAATTATCCTCATTTTCTCTACAAATTTTCACGTTCTCCTTCATCCGATCATCAATAAGATTTTGTCTGAGATTGGCTGGTGGCAAGAGTTATCTTTTCAGCGATCGAGTGGTGGTTTGAGCTGGTAGGTCTTTCTTATTCTGAGAAAGTCTAGTTTTTGGCACATGCAAGCCAAGTTTCTGTTTGCATGTGTTCATCTTCTTCTTTTTAAATTCTGATCACATTTTCGGTCTTGTGGTTGGTTTATTTTCCTCAATCAGTGAATCTTAGGTTTATGAGATTTTTGGTGGTGAGCGAGTTCTTCATTGTGAGCGTTTCGTTCTGTTATGAGGTAAGGGAAGCTATTTAATTTAATTGTTTGAGTGATGATTCTATTTTTGTGTGAAATTGAATGATTTGATGATTTGGTTATGTTGTATGAAATGTTGTGTTTATGAGTTTGGTGATCCTGTATAATTCTGCAGAATTATGCAGAAAAGCTGAGTGTTCGATCTTGACCGCTCGGTCATGGTCAGCCAATAATTCATCAATAGAGTTAGATTTTTAGTCGTAACCGTGCATGACCACTCGGTCTTAGGTGAGTGATTGACATCCTAGTGGTTTATGATTCTGTAATAATGATCAGTCTTATCGGGTTGGGTAGTCTTGTTAGTGATAATTCTTATACTACTGTTAGATCTCGTACTTGTACTAGGCTTAAATACATTGGTTATAATGGGATAGTTGTTCCTATACATAGTTCGTCCATATTGTTGTAACGATCGGTTTCTTAAAAGTGTTAGATCTTATAAATAGTATTTGGAATCTACCTTAAGTGTTTGGATTAAACTGTTAGTGGTCATTTTAGGTTATAGCGCTCGGTTTCGTGTTAGTATTTTATTTAGTTTTAGTATTCAGCCATTTCCTCATCCTTCCCTAGTATGGATCGTTCGGTCCTATTCTGTGGATAGTGAAACACCGTTCGGTATTACTCTAAGAGTTCAGTTTAATTTATAAGTATTCAGTCTAAGCTTAAGTGTTCGATTTTGTCACAGTTAGTTAGTTTCCGTTCGGTTGTATTCATGAGTTGTGTTGTTACCGTTTAGTTTTCTTCTATGGATGAATATTTGATATTTTCACTATGTGACTCTAATTATTTGAGATAATAGTATTGATCTAATGTGTATGGGGAATTTTATGGATATTCCAATAAGGTATATGTTCCATGTAATGTGGAAGAGAATTCCAAGGAGGAATGTCTCAGTGAAATGTGAAATGATGTAGTAAAGTATGAATATGGACAGTGAAATTCACGGAGTTCATCCTGATACTCTGATGATTACCAATTCTCAAGTAGAGATGGGTAATGCATTGTGTGAGAATGACAGGAGGTCCTAGCCCATAGGTTCTTGGGTGAGTTATAACGGACTAACCTCGGGTGGCAGCTGATGGTTTTCCAGTTACTACACCACTCGAGTGCATGAACGGCCTCAAGCTACATATTCATACGATCTGGATGGTCGAATCAGATGTCAGGTCTATACATGAGTATTACAATCGGTCTTAACTATATAAATGTTTACTTTATATATGTTTGTTTGTGCTTGGTTTTAATCTGATGTAGCGTTCGGATTTGCATTGTTTGAACTTGTAGAAACTGTATGTATGTATAGTAAATTAAATTACATTAGCTTACCCTTATTTTCTGTTTGTCCATGTTTCCGTTCGGTTTTTCTTTTGCGACGATCACCTTTTGGGTGTGAGCAGAAGGGGAGAAGTGTACGTTGGAGCAAGAGTTGGACGGTGAGAATCCTGTTGTTTAGTTTATGATCGTTTAGTCATAGTATTGTGTATAGTTTTGGGTGAATCGTTTGGTCCCCACTATAATCCTGTATTGACCGATCGGTTATGTTCATAGTTTTGTAATAATACAGGTAGTGTTTTTGTAAAGTTTTAAATTTTATGGTTATTTTGTAATAACTGTAAGGTTAACTTTATACCTATAAGTGTTCTATCATATTATTAAATGATGATACATGTATATAATTTTATGCTATATTTTTGGGATGTTACAATTACTAACAACTAATATTGTCAATAATAATAAAAAAAAACAATATCCACATCATATAATTTTTTAAGGAGAAAAATTGTTAAAAGAGAAAGAGTTTTGTATCAACTAGAAAATTTTTAAATATTTATTAGAAAAACACAATCAGCTTAATTTGCTCAAATAATTAGGTTTCACTCGGTAAATCTATTTCAAAAATTTAATGAGTTTCAATGTACCTAATTCACAAAACGAAATTATACAAAAGAAAAAGGAGAAGATAAACATTTGAAATTTCAAAATGATTTGTTAACTAATTTCTTTTCTCTTAGCGAAATTAAATATGCTCGACAAAAATATATTCACTTATTGAATGAGAGTCATGTAATAAAAAATATTCTCAAATTGAATTTTGTTTAACAATCGTTATTCATCCAAAAAACTTAAACCAGTGTTTTCTTTTTTTAAAATTCACTTCAACAAATTTAAGATGGTTTGAAAATCTATAAATAAGAGATGTATAATTAATTGGATACATAATATCTAAAATTATTAAAAATAATTAAATAGAAGTCACTACTAATAAAGATGTACGATTCACACTTCATAACATATTATAGGTCCAATCACCTTTTTTTAAGTCTGATTTAAAAAAAGTAAGATAAATTTAAAACTATTAAAATAATATAAAGAAATTTTGTCAATTAAATGGAAATATCAGAAATCATAATAACTCCAGTAATTTAATATAATTATTAAAAAATAAATTGGTAATATTTCTTTAGTGCCTCTTGCTATCATACATATTATTTTTATAAGACAAGAAAACATATATTTAAACACCTGAATATATATATATATATATATATATATATATATATATATATATATATATATATATGAATTTATTTTATATTTTAAACACTTTAAATATTTGCACACAAAAAATGAGACAATGAAATGTAAATTTATTCATTGTTTAATAGCATTGCAGTATTTCTTCATAATTCTTTATGTAAATAAATAACATTTTTAAACCAAATACACATTATATGGAAAATTTGAGATTTTCCGAGATATATATATTTTTTTAAATTGCTTAAACGTATGTAAAACACAAAGTTTAGGTTGAAAACTTGCTTTATAAAATTCTATAAATAAAGGACCTCTCAATAACATATAAACAGGTCGTTGTAGTATAGTGGTAAGTATTCCCGCCTGTCACGCGGGTGACCCGGGTTCGATCCCCGGCAACGGCGTTTTTCGCTTTTTTTTTATTTCACGTATTTTTTGTGCTTAATATGTGTTATATTTATTTTATTTTTAAATTACAGCTTTTACTGGATCATTTTTGTGTCATGGAATAGTCCAATAAGTTGTTTTTCTTATACATGAAATTCGACGACATTAAAGTTTGTGCATTAACTTTTTTGTTTAAGTATATAAGAAAATAAATACCCTTTTTTTTAATACAACTATCTTGAATTTGTTTATAAATTTCTCACAACTCTAAATGAAGACCCATAATTACGCTTTTGTGAACACAACGAAGAAAGGAATAATATAAAAAATAAAGAATGGAGATTCTTATAGTTTGTTGTGTTAGAAAATATCATAAGTAAGAAATGCATGTATCTTTTTATAAGTCAAAAGAGTTTGATATGAGAATCCCATTGAGCATATAAAATTTTTATGCTAGTTTTGGTTTCATAGAGTGGATTCATATAATATAAAATGAGTTTGGAATATTTAGAATCATAATTGTAGGTGAAATATTAGCATAAGGAATAAGATTAAAATATGTTTTAAATAGGATATTGAATAAAGGGTGTATATACCTACAAGCACATGATGCACAGACAGAAAATGAATGTTGATAGAATAATTTAGTAGTAAGGCATCGATGATTATTGTATATTTAAAAGGATAAACTTAAATATAATAATTGACTTATAAATATAATATATCTACATACAAACACACACACACATATATATATATATATATATATATATATATATATATATATATATATATATATATATATATATATATATATATATTGTACCAGCAGGGATCGGGCACCAGACAGGCCGGACGTTCTCATGCCCATAATGGTCCAATCACGCTACCTTGCCGCTCGTCTTCGGCGGGGGTCGGGCGTAATAGGCCGGAAGTTCGTATGTCTATGATCACGCAACCTTGCCGCTTGCCATTCGGATGAACAACAGTTCATACGAAGCCGGCCAACTATACCGCCAACTAATCGGATTATCTATATGGGTCGGCCGGTCGTAAGACTAAACTTCGGGAGACCGACCGACCACATCGCTAATTAACCAGGTTTAAGGTAAGTAATTGTTAAAAGCTATCGGGCTGAGTTTGGGCCGTGATAGCAAAAACTATAAATACTGATCCAGGGTGAGTGGTAGATAGGTTGCATTTACTGCACATTTATTACGATTCTATCAAAAAAGTCATTGCTCTCAAACTGACTTTGGCATCGGAGAATCTTTCGCAGGTCTCTCACCCATGCACAAAGAAGGAAATCGAGAAGTAAGGACTGAGAACCGGGCATTCGAGATACGAGCAGAGGAGGACGTGGAGGCATTGGACGACTCAGCCCCTACAACCGAAACATGTATTAAATGTGAAACTAAATAATAATAAATGATTTAACGATGCAATAAATTCACTCTGTAACAAAATTTTATTAAAACAGACTTTATATACTATTTTAAAATAAATTTTAAATTTAACTTAACTTCTAATAAGATAAAATTTACATATAACTAGTTTTCATATGACCAACAAATAATTTTTTGTGGAGAAACGCGTTTGTGTATCTACTTTACTTTTTGAAAAAAAATAATTAAGAGACATTTTGGTTATTAAGTATTTGTATATCTTTTAAATATAGATATAAAATAGACTTTCTTTTTTAAATCTGACTTTTATATCTTCCATAATATTATTCTTATTTAATGAAAATAAAAATGAAATAAAAATATACTTAACTTTTTCGTTGTCAAACTTTCTTGAATGCCTCGAAAATCCTTTTCGTAGATTTAGAAACAGACGAAGAATTTGATACTAGTGATTTTTGTGATGTAAGCTGCCTATGAACTCAGGTATCGACACGTGTCCAGAAGCATGAGGGGCTAGGAACAGAGACAGGTCCAAACTATCGCAACCAATTAAAGTCCACTATATATATAAGTATCAAATTATAAGAATAAATATAGTTTTATGTTTTTAAAATAAACACAAAAAATATAAGTAAGAAATTTAATATATATATATATATATTTTCAAACGTAATAAATTTTAATCATTATTTTATATGCCATCTTCAATTTTCAGGAATTTGAACTAGTTTACTATTTTAAGAATTACACCACGTGTTTAAATTTGTCCATTAAAGACTAAAAGTATGGTAGCATCTCACAACTAATAAAAAAAAAAAGATTGACCAGACTAAAAAATTAAATATGGTAACATCTCACAAATAATATAATTTTTTTATAAGTCATTTAAAATTTATTACGTTTAAAATAAAATCCTATTTTAAAATTGATAATATATTAAAGGTATGACTTGATTATTCTAATAATTAAAGTTTAAAATATAAATAAAAATTGTATACACAAGTTTTATTATTTTAAAATATATTTTTTTTAAATAATTTTTTATAAAGTTCTCTTTATTTTTTTTAGATTTTTATTTATTTGAAGATCACAACGAGTTTTTCATTTTTGTCTGATCAATTTTTTTAATAGAGTAAGTTAGTTTTTTACCTTTTTTTTATACATTCATCATTTTTTTATATATGGCATCTTTTGGCTCGCATGTACTTTTTGAGTTTTCTTTGTTATTTTCTGTTGATTAGTGGACATAATAGTATGTTCATATCATGTTTGTGTTGTTCCCAAGGGCAAGTAAAGTTTTTTGTAAGCTTAAAGACGTTTTAAGGGTTTTGATAAATTTAGTCTATATTTTAGGTAAAGAAAATTAATTTCATTATTTAACTGATAAATATTTTATACTTGTTGATGGTATGCTTGTATGATAGTTAGTTTCTGCAATTGAGTTGTTTGATGAAATATGACATGTAAAAATGAGTATGATTTTGATTTCTCACTATTGCTTGATATGTTGAAATTGGTGTACTATATGGTTGATATGAAATTTGCATGAATTGAATGATTGAGTTGTGTATGATATGATGAATGGTATGTTTAGACATTTGTGGTTGTTGTTGGACTGAATTGTAGGACTTAAATGGCATAAATCTGCAGAATTTTGTTGTGCAGAATTATGTAGGGTCATTGAATAAGCATATACTTGTTGGGCGAGCATATACTCACTAGGTGAAGTCTAAGTCAGAGAGCTATTGACTTGGTAGTCGTTGGACGAGACCAAAGTTAGAGAACTAGCTGACTTGACATCGTTGAGTGATAGTATATTCACTAGGCGAGCTAAAGTCAGAGAGCTATTGACTTGGTGGTCGCTAGATGATAATAATATTGTTGGACGTGATCAAAGTAAAAAAGTTCACTAACTTGACAATGGTTGGGTGAGACAAGTCTGGTTGGATGACCTCGTTGAGCAAGCTATTTGGTTGCTTGACGAGAGTGCTTTTAAGTACTACTCGCTAAACGAATAGGTATTCTCATTGAGCGAGATTAACATAGTTTAACACTACTTTTCACATGTGCTCTTTTGGTTTATGCTTTTTTTTATAAATGTTGGATTTTGTGAATGTTAATATGATGGTTAGTTTGTGATGTTCATTTGAGAATGGTTGGAACCGATCAAAGGAGGAATGATTGTGATTTTGTTTAGTGTATGCTTTGACATATGAGAGTTCAAAAAGGAGGTATCTTGATAGAATATCAATCATTCAACTCATTTAGAGAGAATGAGGCGGGAAAGAGAATGGAAGGAGGTCCTAGACCCAAACTTTTGGTCTTAGGCATGAAAGAGACTAATCTTGTGAGTTGTAGGATGATGACCCTTGGGTTTATGACTCTGCAAAGCATAAATATTACTTTAAGTACACACCTATACTGAAGCCTTATGTTAAAGGCATGTATCTGGGTAATTAAGTCTAATGTCAATTGCTTTTGTGTTTACCTAAATTATGATACTTTGTTAATGTTTATTTAGAAATATTTATGATTTAACTGTCTTATGATGTTTCTGATTAGTTTATCTTGTCTTTTTTTTTTGTGTTTTGTTGTTTTTTTACAATGATAACCTATTGGTGTGGGTAGATGATGAGTTGGATGTTGATATGTCTTTGGTGAAAGGTGATGATGCAAGATCATAATTGTATAAATTTATATAGTTGTTTTGTATATGAGTTACTTCCTTTTTGTTATCAGCTTTAATAGGTTTACACATGTTATATTACTATAAATATTAAGGTAGATAATTGTACAATATCTCGTATGCTTTCTAACTATTTATGTATTATTAAACTTTATAATATTTTATTTAGTAGTGTATACTATTAAATGGGGTGTCACAATAATGGCTTTTGCAAAGCTACTATCTGGTGCCACTTATTTACAGTCGATGCCATAAGATAAAATAATTTTTAACTACTGCTAACACCATGTATCCACCACCTGACGTCACTGGTTATGCTGGGACACTGCCCAACGTTGCCCCCCTGTAGCACTAGTTTGCTTGCTTATTTTGCTGTGTTGGGAAAATTCAAATGGTGTCCCATGCCGGTATTTGTTCCAAAATTATATTTTCTTGTTCAAAACATGTTTATTTAATATAAATATTTCTTATTCACTTATTTAACACACTTAAAAGAGATATTTTAGATAAAATAAGCATATATTAACTAAAACACAAACAAAAAATTAAAAATACACCAAATTTAGAGATAAAACAAGATAAAAAATAGAAAGAATTTGATTTATTCATGAAAATATACACGTAAAAACATGTAAATTTAATCGTTACCACAAAGTCCTTCACTATACTAATGAGGTTATGAGTTGATGTTGTGAGGTCTTTTAAATATAGAAATTAATAATTCATTTAATAGGAATTAAATACAATATTAGTAAGTATTAAAGAGTACTTAATGAAAATTAATGTGAAATTTAATGAGTTATTTTAATATAATAAGATATATGAATTTCACAAAAATCTCTTGTAAGAACTTTGGTGTTCTGAATTATAAAATCCAATTTTGATCTAGTAAAAAACTAAATATCATAATGATTTCTCTTTGTTTCTCGTCATAAATCAATAAATATAAATTTCGAATTACCTACTCTTTCTCTTATAATTAATATTTAAAATAACAATGGAGACAATTACATGCAATAAATAAAAATGAGGATAAGTAAACTTTTTAAATAGAATAAGTATAAGAATGTAGATAAACTTTTAGTTGAAAATGAATCTGTCTGTTGTAATTAAGTTGCATAATTGAAGATATTTTTTTTTTAATTTGTGACTTCCTTATTTATCATGTAGATTTTATCCACTTAAATATACTAACTTACAAAAATTATTTACATGTGATTTTGTCAAATATTTTACTTTTAGAAGTAAGGACTATTTTGTATTTAGTTGAGTGATAAAAAGAATAATAGTAACATCAATTTTATTCTTATCCTTGATGTTCATAGAATAGTCTGTTCACATATGATACTTTGAGGTGTAAGATCTTGTGAAATTTGAAATAAATTAATTGTTAGAGACATGGTTACATATATTGTTGTAACGTCTCAATTTAGTATATTTACATTATTAACTGAATTATTATAGTTTAGGTATTAAAACAATAAACTATACATGTTTACTTACCATCCTCCTTAAAACTCATGTTATAATTCTCAAATATATAAAAAAAAATAACATAGAGAATAGAGAATCTATAAAATATGCAAAAATATATATATCTTGGCTGATAGCAGAAAGTGATGCAGAGAAACTGATAGCAGAAAGTGAGATAGGCAGAGAAGATGTAACAAGGATTGAGAAAAAGAAATGTAATAGAGAATAACGAAAACTGTATATTCAAAGAGTTACAGAAAGTTTATATATGTAACATACAACTATAACAGAAATAACGGTATTAACTAACAACTCTGACAAACATTAAAGCTTGAATTATAAAACTAATACACCTCCTTAATTCAAGCCTTTTGGTGTCACAACTCCAATCTCCTTTCTGAGATACTCAAACCTGGCAGAATCTAGAGCTTTTGTAAACAAATCTGCCAGCTGAATATCAGTTTTGCAATGCACCAGTTCAATCTTGCCTTGGTTAACCATATCACGTAAGAAGTGGTATTTAACTTCAATGTGTTTACTTCTCCCATGACTAACCGGATTCTTTGCCAAACTGATAGCTGAAGTGTTGTCCATCTTCAATTCTACAGATCTTCCTTTCCGAATTTGCAATTCCATCAGCAACTCATTCAACCATACCCCTTGACAAGCAGCAGCACAACCGGCTATGTATTCTGCTTCACAACTGGATAGGGCGATGACAGTTTGCTTCTTAGAACTCCATGATATGGGAGCCTTGTTCACAAAAAATATATTCCCAGATGTACTTTTTCTTTCAACCTGATCTCCACCAAAATCAGAATCAGTGTATCCAACTAAATTCAATTCTTCCTGCTTCATACCATAAGGAAATAGTATTCCATAATCTGAAGTCTTTTTGATATATCTGAGTATGCGCTTGGCTGCTGTCATGTGACTTTTCTTTGGCTTACACATGAACCTACTAATCAAACCAACTCCGAACATTAAATCTGGCCTGCTGTTGCATAAGAATCGAAGAGATCCAACAAGTTGTCTATAGTCAATTTCATTTATGCCTTCTTCATCGTCATCTATGTTTAGTCTCACATTTACCTCAAGTGGACTTCTGGCTTCATTACAGCAGTTCATGTTGAATTTCTCCAACAAGTCCTTCACATATTTCTTTTGATGCATTATTAAACCGGTGGATGTATGCATAAACTCCATCCCTAAGAAGTAGCTAAGCCTCCCGAGATCTGTAATCTCAAACTCAGCTTTCATCATCTGCTTGAACTCATCCATTTCCTTCAAACTTGACCCAGTCACCAACAGATCATCTACATAGAGACAAACTATCATTTTTCCTCCGCTGTCACTATCTTTCACATACAAACTATGTTCAACAGCACACTTATTGAACCCTTGACTGATAAAGAATGCATCAATTCGTTTGTTCCATGCTCTAGGAGCTTGCTTCAACTCATATAGAGCCTTATGCAGTTTATACACTAAATGCTTCTTGTCTTCTTTGCTGAATCCTGGAGGTTGCTGGACATATACCTCCTCTTCCAAAGGACCATGTAAAAAAGCAGATTTGACATCAAGTGAGAATAATGTCCATTTTCTAGCACAAGCAATACTAATGACCAATCGAATTGTTTCTAACCTTGCCACAGGTGCATACACTTCTGTAAAATCTACTCCTCGTCTCTGTAGGAATCCTCTTGCCACGAGTCTGGCTTTATGCTTTGATATTGTGCCATCTGGATTTAACTTTTTCTTGAAAACCCATTTCACTCCAATGCATTGTTTTCCGAGTGGCAACTTAACTAACTTCCATGTATTATTCTTTTCAATTGATTTAATTTCTTCAATCATGGCTTCCTTCCAAATAGGTTGCGCAAGAGCCTCATCTACATCCAGCGGTTCACTTCCAGCCATCAAAGCCAAGTGAATGATATCACCCTCTTCATCTACTCCTGCATCTGAGTACATCTCGTATTCAGAAAATCTGGAAGGTCTTGCCATTTGCCTTCTTGGTCTTCCTGAGACTTCTGCAGAATTTTCATCTTCAATGCTGCTTTCATAAATCCCTGCTATATCAGTATCTACTCTATCCTGCTTTGGTACATGCATCATGGTTTTCGTTTTCTTCAGGCTCGACTGATTGGAGTTCCAATCCCAGCTTTCGTCTTCAAGAAAGATTACATCCCTGCTAATTGACATCTTTCTCTTTACAGGATCAAAGAACTTGTATGCACCAGTTGAATGATACCCAACAAACACCATAGCCTCTCCTTTGTCTCCAAGCTTTGATCTCTTCTGATCTGCAATGTGACAAAACGCCAAAGATCCAAAAACTTTAAAGTGTTTCACAGAGGGTATCATACCTGTCCAAATTGCATGTGGAACCTTGCCTGGCAACCTTTTCGTTGGACACCTGTTGAGCACATAGACAGCCGTTGACACAGCTTCTCCCCACAACTCGTGTGGCACGGTCTTCTCTCTCAGCATACACCTGGCCATATTCATTATGGTCCTGTTTCGTCTTTCCGCCAAACCATTGTGTTGAGGCGTATAAGGTGCGGTTACCTCGTGTTCTATTCCGTGACTCTGACAAAAAATCTCAAACTCAGATGAAGTGTATTCACCCCCACCGTCTGTTCTCAGAATTTTAATTTGTCTTCCTGTCTCTCTTTCTACACTGACCTTGAATCTTCTAAACATTTCAAGAGCTTCACTTTTCAATTTGATGAGATAAACCCAGATCATTCTACTATATTCGTCAATGAAAGTGATAAAATATCTATTTCCAGCCAGCGTTGGCACTTCTAGAGGTCCACATATATCTGAGTGTAAAACTTCAAGTCGTTCTTTGGATCTCATTTCCAATTGTGCTTGAAACGGTCTTCTCGTTTGCTTCCCAACAATGCATGATTCACACGATTTCTCTAGTAGAATAATATCTGGCAGTCCAAAAACCATATCTTTCTTACTTAGCTTCTGTAAATCTTGAAAGTTGAGATGCCCAAACCTCAAATGCCATTTCCAGTTCTCATTTTCTTTTACCGTAGACAAACACTGTAAGTTTTCAACCATATCCATACAGACTTGAAACGTGCGGTTCTTCGAGATTTTACTTCTCAAAATCAACTTTTTGTTTTTATCAAACACTTCCACTTGATTGTTGTTTCCCATAATCACTGTAAAGCCCTTTTCTACCAATTGACCCAAACTCAGTAAGTTGCACTTCATTTCTGGCACAAACAGAACATTTTTTATAGTCCCGTGCAATCCATCCTTTTTCTTTATAGTAACATTTCCAATTCCTTCTACTCTTAATGTGCTGTTATCTGCAAATCTTACCTTGCTTTTCTTAGATTCATCCAGATTAATCAACCACTCTCTATTACACGTCATGTGATTTGAACATCCTGAATCTAAATACTAAGATTTATTAAACGATGGGGAATCTTCTGGAAACGTTGTAACCATCAGAATCAACGGTTCTGAGTCAGATTCTTCCTTGACAAGATGAACCTCTTTATTATACTCTTTCTTGTGTTGTTTATCCTTATTCGAGTAACACTCAGAGGCATAATGACCCATCTTATGACATGAGAAACATTCTATATTTCTCTTGTCTTTCTTCTTATAGTTCTTCCTTGAACCACTTTTTCTTTCAGATGACTCACTTCTTTCTTCATGATCATCTGAATTGTCACTATTCTTCCATTTCTTTTGTGTAGCAGACTTGCCTTTCCAATTCTTATATTTCTTCTTTCCTTCTCCTCTGATGTGTTGGACCTTCAACGCTTGCTCATCAACTTTGATAGGATCTCTGTCCAAGAGCCTCATCTCATGAGCCTCTAAAGAACTCTGAAGTTCTTCGATCTTTAACTCTGCAAGATCTTTAGATTCTTCGATTGCAACAACAATGAAATCAAACCGTCTAGGTAATGATCTCATTATTTTCTCCATTATCATTAAATCAGTGAGCTTTTCACCACAACCTTTCATTTGATTGGTAAGACACAAAATTCTATTGAAATACTCACTGACCTTGTCATTGTCCTCCATTTGCAGCAATTCATATTGTCGTCTCAGTGTTTGCAATCTTACTTTCTTAATCTTCTCCCCTCCAGCATGACAACGGACCAAGATATTCCACGCTTCCCTTGCTGTATTCGCATTTTGGATTTTTCAAAATGTGTGTCGTCCACACATTGGTGAATTATCAGTAAAGCTTTATCATCTTTCTTTCGATGCATCTTCTTCTGATCCTCTGAACTGTGGAAATCAACCGCAGAATCCTGTCCTTCAACCACACTGATGACGTCTTGAACTCGAAACAAAAATCGCATCTGTGTACTCCACCTACTCCAATTTTTATCTGTAAGAATGGGGAGATTTGTCATAGAAAAATCAGCCATGACCCTTCTTCTTTCCTGCCCAAAGAACTT
This sequence comes from Vigna angularis, assembly GCF_016808095.1. Lineage (NCBI taxonomy): Eukaryota > Viridiplantae > Streptophyta > Magnoliopsida > Fabales > Fabaceae > Vigna > Vigna angularis. The sequence continues at coordinate 38,526,965 of NC_068972.1, forward strand.
CTTTCTTTGATCTTTCAAACTCACGTGGTACAACCGCACTATACCCAGATTAACCCACAATTCACCTTAGGCCCTTCCTCGACCCTGGCTCTGGATACCACTGATAGCAGAAAGTGATGCAGAGAAACTGATAGCAGAAAGTGAGATAGGCAGAGAAGATGTAACAAGGATTGAGAAAAAGAAATGTAATAGAGAATAACGAAAACTGTATATTCAAAGAGTTACAGAAAGTTTATATATGTAACATACAACTATAACAGAAATAACGGTATTAACTAACAACTCTGACAAACATTAAAGCTTGAATTATAAAACTAATATTGGCAACAACTATACTCTAGTAATATAAATTTTTCAACCCTTGTACTTGTACTTTCATATGTTCATGTATAACATATGATCATTAACTGCTTCTTGATCCATAAAGTATGAAATCGAAAATTCTACATCTAATGAGTTTGACTTATAGCCAAAACTCCATATATGAATCTCTCTCAACTCTCACAATTAATTATTTTCATTTATATGAATCCAATTACTAGTAGAGTTAAGATGATCTCATTTCAATCAGTATCATCAACATTCTACACACAATATAACACATTGTAGTATTCTCACCCTAGAAATCCCTACTTTCTCATTACATTCCATTCAAGTTCATATAGTTCAAAAATACAACGAACAAAAGTCTCGTTCATTGACTATCTACTAGAAAGATATTTGCACAATAATTCTTATACTTATTCAATAAAAATATAATTCTAATACTCTTACTTCACATAAAATAATGCAAAATTTATTTATAATTGAGTTTTTATAAATAAAATAATTAAATGTCATTATTAAAATCACTACTACTCTGTTATTTTATAGGTCCTTAAAATGGTTAACAACCTATTTCCAAGTTTGAACCCATGTGAGGAATATAACTATAGAAAACCTACCCATACTATTAATGAAAAAAAAAAGTAAGTTTTATAGATGTATGTGATTTGTTTTATTGATATTTGGTTGAAATTTTATGTAAATAAATTATATATATTTATATGAGACTTAATTAGTATATAAATGATTACATTGGTAAATATTCATCTCTATATATACTAACCACTGTATTAAATTGTCATTTACAATAAGTTGGATTTTATGTAAAAGTTCGTTAAAGAAATAAATTATATATATATAAATAAAATGTATTGTGGTATGTTTGTTTGTGCCTATAAAGGAATAAGGTGAACTCAGTTGTGCCTTAACATGAGATTAGGGGTCCAAAATTCCACGCCTCTTTCCTTAAACCCTTGAGAAGACATGAGCACAAACTCACCAACATCTTAATTTTAATTTTTTGATTTATTTTCCTCTCAATGATTTGAGTTGAATGTTAGATTGAAAATAAATAAAAATCAAAACTGAACAAAATATAGTAAAATGAGAGGAGTGGTTGAAGTTATTTAAGAACATTGTTTTGTGCATTATGCATATTTTCACAATTTGCAGAATTTGTCACTCTCTATTAAGTGGGCATCAGTGAGAAGTTAAGGAAAGAAGAAACATGAGAAGGTAGAAATCATTATTCTTAAGTGAATAAAGTTTGTCACTCAAGTGATTGTTGTTTTAAGCAACTAATAATGCTAACTTGAGTGGAGATGTAAGGAGAAGTAAAGTTCTTTGTTAGTGATAACAATAAAAATATCCTATAGTGCTACAAAAATTATTAGATTTCTCTTGATTAACTATAATAGAAATTAACTTTGATTATTATTGTGATTTCAAGTCAATTAAATAGTTTATTTTAGGCAATCGATCAATTTCCTAATCTATTAGATCATAATAATCAACTACACAATCTAAATCATAATACAAAATCATAATCCTTAGTCGCGTCTAAAAATAGAAAGAAAATGATCATAATAATATCTAATCGTAATTATTGGAATCTTGAATTAATTAAAAAATTTAGTCATCTATATCATCACCATAAAAGAGCCAATGAAATCGATAACCATTAAAGAAAATATGAAAAATATAAGAAAATGAGAGAAAGTTAATTATAGTGCATGAAAATGAAAATCCAAAAAATGAATTAATATCCCTAAACTAATACTTTAGTAATATGTTTCTTTGGTTAAACTCTTAATATAAAATTGAACTACAAAGGTGTTGCTCCAAAAAATTTTCATATAAACTTATGAACTTTGGACTCTGAAAAAAAAAATCGAATTGGCCTGAACCAATGAGAGATAAACTAGATATTTGTCTCATCTTTCCATGGCCATCAAACTCGCTTAAATCAAAGTTCTGTAGCCAAAACAAAAACTTAAAGTTAAAAATAAATTAAAAAATAAGTAAAATTGAAGAACTAAGTTCAATTAGATTAAATAACCAACAATTTAACAAATATGTATACTAAGTAAACAAATGTTTCAATTATTTTCAGTAAGAATAAATATTAAATGTTTTCAAAGTCTTATAAGTTTGATCTTGTTTAATTTAATCAAAAGATTATAACAAGTAAAAAGAGAGATAAATGCGTATATATTATAACTTTTGTTTAAGAAATATAAGGGAAACATAAACAAGTTGCTTAAATTAGAGGTTAACTCAAGTGAGTAGACAATAAACAAATTCAGTCTTTTAGGTATCTGAATTGGTTCCTATTTTAATAAGAAATTCTTGTATTCATTAGATATAAGTAATAAGTAGTACTTGACTTTTTAAATTAGATATAAGGATGAAATAAATATGTACACGTTGTTTTAAATATTAAAACACTTATAATGTCCTAAATAAATTAATACATTTATCTTCATTGATCTTTGTCTCCATAGTTTCATTTTATTTCAAAAACTCTTATTTTTTTCATTTGTTACACAATTTTTTATTATTTCTCTCAATTGTTGTTTGACTGATTTAATGTTCACAAAGTTTGTTCAAATTTTTTTATATTTTTTTATCACAACCTTAATTACATATATTTTTTCTTTTGTTCAGTTTCATTGTATTCCAGTTGAGAAAATACAAACCTCAATCGCATTAAATCAAATATTTTTAGGATACACATTTAATTATTTTTTATTTATTTAATAGTTTTATCTATTGTTTAATTTTTGGCATGAAAATATGTTAATTTCAAGTATTTAGTTGCATAAAATCTTGTCAAGTGTATGTTTTTGACATTGAATTCATTGATAATATTTTTTTGTTATATTTTTCTTTTAAAAAAATTATTTAATTAATATTTGAAAAAGTCAGGAAACTAATACAAACACATGTTAGTATATGTGTTTATAAGGAACATTTGCTTAAGAAACATTATTATGTGTTTAATAATAAATTCAGTCTCTCTAAATTGATTCCTATTTTAATAAGAAATTCTTGTATTCATTAGTACTTGACTTTTTAAATTGAGTATGAAATGAGATAAATATGTACATGTTTATCTCGTCGTTATATTATTTATTATATTCACTTATAATACACTAAATAAATTAATACATTTATCTTCAAATAATGTATTGCAGTTGAGAAAATACAAACCTCAATCACATTAAATCAAATATTTTTAGGATACACAATTAATTATTTTTATTTATTTAATAGTTTTATCTATTGTTTAAATTTTGATATGAGAATATTTCGATTTCAAGTGTTTAGTTGCATAAAATCTTGCAATGTGTATCTTTTTGACATTGAATCATATATTTTTAATATATTTGGATATAATTGACCTATATTCGTATTTGACATTAATATATTAAGTGAATCTATAATTAGAGGGTGTTAGTGATCATAATTAGAAATCTTTGTTAATTTTTGAATCTTTCTCACTTAGAGGTATTTGTCTTGTGTAAGTCATTACTAGATCTATATACATATTAGATTTTAATGCCGGTGTCTTTGGAAAGAGATGCAAAAATCTTCAAATTTATCTCTCTCAATCTTAGCTTAATTGTCTTATTTTTATGTCAAAATTTCAAGTGAAGTTGATTTTGCACTTTAAATTAGGTTTATAATATCTTTTTTTAGAATATAATGAAGGATAAAAAAGAAGTTGAGGCTACACTTACAGTTAAATAATAGGCTAGAATTATGAAACCGAATAAAACAAGATATGTTGGAAGGGAAGTAACCATTACATGGTATCTTTTGAAGGCTTGTACGAGATATTCTTATTACATTTCTTTGAAAGAGATAGGGAGATAAATTATTAAGAGGAAACATTTTTCCAAGAAAACCTATTACTATGAATTTTCTTGGAATTCAAAACAGAATAATCTTAAATTAAACAATAAGGTTTAAAGTCTAAAAGAAGTACACGTATTTCTACTCCTAAGACTTCTTAAACCTTTTGGTACTAGTTATAATTATCATATAAAATGGAGGGAACGTTAAAAAGTTAAGCGTGAAATTAAAGAAAAAATATAAATAAATTTGATGAAAAAGAAAAGAGAAACAAAGAGGAGAAAAAAAGAAAAAAAGAAAAAAGACAAAGTGAAAATAAAAGAAAATGAGATAGAAAGGTGGAAAGAAGAAATAATTGAAGAGTGAAAAAGATAAAGAGAATTATTAATATTTCTTCTCTAATTCTTTGTTTGTGAAGATTTTCCTTTGAAGGAAGTAAATGTTGAGATTCTAAAAAAAAACCATGCAACTATGGAGAGAAGAATATATTGGGTTACAATATCTTTGAACCTTCTTATTTTAATTGATGTTTGTCGTGATTTTATAAAAGAAGATTGTGAATTGCATTCCTTTTGTAAGAATAATATTATTTTAAATGGTGATGTCAAGTGAATAATAATATCACATGGACTTGAATGATCATGATAAATTTTCCTCTAAGTATGTTGTTGATTGTGGAAAAAGATTATTTCTATAGTTATGAAAAGAATATGTTGAAAGATGTTACATTTATCATGCCTAAATCTTATTGCATGATTCTTTGATTAGTGGAAGTAAATGAAAGTGATGAATAAACACTTATTTTTATGATAGCTGGATTGAGCAAAAGATGGATAAATACAGAGTTTCTATGTTTGGCATGAAATGATATTAAATGCTAACTATCTTACTTAATAATGAAATTTGTGATTAATCATTTCATTTGTTGATATTTCATAGGTTCTATAAGCTTGTATTTGATCCCGAAAAATGATATATATATATATATATATATATATATATATATATATATATATATATATATATATTTGCTTTTGAAGAGATTTAAATCTCAATATAAATAACTTTTTTTCAGATTACTTTAAATTTATACATATCCAAATTATGTTTGTGCGTTGGGTTAACGTTAATAGATAATAAAGACTCAAATTTAAGATAAAGATCAAGAAATTAAGTAAATTATTGATATAAACACATATATTTAAATATATTTTATCTTGATAACAGTATATATATATATATAATTTTACATGATAAATTTTACTCATTAAATTGTTTACACGATTTTTTTTGGCAATATTGTTTAAGATACTCGTCGTAATTTAATTAACATTAACGTGTTAACACTAATACGTAAAATTATCTACAAATATTATTTTTTTAAAATCATCATACCAATATAATGAAGGTATGAAGTCCACTAATACGTTGTTTTATTTTATTTTAATTTCTTTTAAGAATAGTTTAAGATATTATATGAAAAAATAATAGTTGAAAATAAAAAATGTAATTAGAAATTATTTTATACATAAAAATGATATAAACTAAATAATACACTGTCAACTACATAAAATTCAATTAAATGTCTATAAAAATTTCACGAGTTTATATTGACTTACTTTATTTTGCATCATAGATAACTTTAAAAGATTAGAGAGATTCGTGAAGTTGTTAAAATGTTTGTAGGATATGTTATTAACTCTTTAAGAACAAAAACTTGTGATGTATTTTTTTGTTATGAGTTTGGTCTAACCATTTCATAATTATTTATGATTTATTAATAATACTTTTATATGATGATAAAGTAGAACTTCAATATAAAGTAGTGTAAAATAGTTGTTGAAACATTTCTATGTATAAGTGTTAAATGTAAAACTTTAAGGGTGACAAAATTACTATATACAAAAACTCTATAATTGCAAAAAATGACATAAAAGAGTATTGGTTCTTAGAGTAATCTCAATCTCTTAATTTTTCTAAGCAAGACTTTTAGCTTAATAACTTTTTTCTTCTATTTCTTCTTTATTGCTTATATTTAAGTTCTCAAGTTGTTGTTTACGTCTATGATTTCTTGTCTTTTATTCATACATTTATATAAGTTCTCAAATTGTTGCTTACTTCTATGATTTCTTGTCTTTTCTTCTTATATTTAACTTTTGTTTCTTCCTATATTTTTTTTGTTTGTTATTTGACTTTTACGGAAATGGTTTTCTAGGTCTTAATTACATTTTTTTTTCTAATTTCCAATTCTAATATTACTTTATTTGATTAAGTTGTCTATCTTTTATTAACTCCACTTTCCAAATTTATTATATAGAATGGTACATAAATGTTTATTTTAAAAAAAAAAAAATCAAACATTGTGGGTAAAAGCAAGTATAAAAGTAGTGTTATTATAATTAATTTTTTTAGGTAAATTCTAATAAACTTAATAAAATATTTTATTTGTCTTTTTATCCATTCAAATTGAAAATAATTTAAAGTTACTAATTAAAATAAAAAGAGCCTATAAACTTATTTATTTGTTTAATTGAATAATATTGAGTTTAACTATTTATTCACACCAAAGTTCATAAACACATATTATTGAGTTTCTCAAACAAGGTAAGCCAATTAGTAATTTTGGTAACTTCAATGTCATTTCATTTAGGCAGCTAAAAGGTTAATTAAACCCCCCTTCTTTGTTCATGAAGACATCTTAATTTATTAACCGATTATAGTTTTTAACATCTAAGTTAACGATTATTAATTATAAGTCGACTTCTTTTTAATTAAAATAACAATGAGACCGATTTTTTTTTTAAATAATACAACCTATTTAATAATATATAAATTAATTAAGAATTTCTATACTGTTAGATATAATAAATGAATATAAATTATGTATGGATTCTAAGGTAAACCATGTATTAAGTGGTGCACAGTATCACTACAGTAGATATACTTTTTAGTACGAAGGAACAAGAATCTATGAATAAAATGGAAGTAATTCTTTTGGTATGAATTAATTGAATTACAATAAACTTTAAATTTAAAAGTGATTCAATAAAACTGAAATAAATTTAGAAAGCATTTCAATGAAATTAAATTAAATTAACTTATGTAGTAACTTAAATAAATTAAACTATCTTAAATATTTTCAATTTCATATGCATTATTTTAATTATTATCAATGTATATTATATTTTAAAGATTATTTTTCAATTTTAAAAGTGTTTAATTGAATTTAGTTCAATTAATATGTAACATCACATTTTAATAGTATAAAACTACTAAAATAAGAGTTACAAAGAAGATAACTAAAAAGGAAAACTACATATTTCATAAGAAGAAGATTTCACACCTAAAGAACAAAAACTATCTATGTTGTTGTTTCACACTCAACCTCGAATTGAAACAACGAGAAAGATGTTCTCCATAAGCTCACACCATTTAAGGTGATCGTTGAAAAAAAAACACAAACAAACAAAGACAAAAACAAGGATAAACTAATGATAAAAAGAGTTATACATACTTTAATATAAATCATAAAACATGCAAATCTAAAAACAAGTCAATTAAACAAACACAGTTTGACACACATTTCTAATGCTATGCCTGACCATAGAGTTGTTAATTTGACTCATGACCCGGGACTAGCCCTAACCCACTCTTGAAAAAGTCTCCTCTTAAGAAGCCCCTCAAATGGGGGCCAAAAAAAAACCCCAACCCCAAAGTCCTCTCTCAAGGGGGTTAGGGTCAGGGTTAAGGTGGGTTTAGCCCCACTAAAAAAATGTTGGAAACTAAACTTCAACATTCTCATTCTAATTATTAAAAGTACTAATTATATTCATGTAATTGATTTCTTATTTCAAATTATTAAATAAAACTAATTAATTATAGTATAATAGAATATTTAATATTCAAAATAACCACTTTTTTAAATAATTAAAAACAATTACAAACCACACACTTAATTTTATACAACTAAATAGTATTACAAATTTATTTTACTAAAATATTATAAAAATGCTTTATTTTGTTGTCAATTTTAATACAATTATGTCTTATATTGCAGACACCAATTATTAAAAAATTATATATAATTAGTAATATCAAAATAACCCCAAGAGATAATAACATATTAAATTGATTTAATATTTTCACCGCTTTTACAGTTCTTAAAAAGAATCATTGTTTTGTTTCCTCAACTTCTAAAATATCACTCAATCTATTTATAATATAATTAAAAGTACTAAATTTTATATTCATGTAATTGATTTCTTATTTCAAATTATTAAATAAAACTAATTAATTATAGTATAATAGAATATTTAACATTCAAAATAACCACTTTTTTAAATAATTAAAAACAATTACAAACCACACACTTAATTTTATACAACTAAATAATATTACAAATTTATTTTACTAAAATATTATAAAAATGCTTTATTTTGTTGTCAATTTTAATACAATTATGTCTTATATTGCAGACACCAATTATTAGAAAATTATATATAATTAGTAATATCAAAATAACCCCAAGAGATAATAACATATTAAATTGATTTAATATTTGCACTGCTTTTACTGTTTTTAAAAAGAATCACTGCTTTGTTTCCTCAACTTCTAAAATATCACTCAATCTATTTATAATTATTTAAAATTAAAAATAATTCAAAAATTTATTATCTAAAATTTTTGGATCAAAAATAGTATTAATATTTATGTGTAAATTAAACTTATGTTTTATTTTGTTTTTTTCTCTCTGATAATCTTTTCTCAAAATCATCAGAAGATATATTATAATTTTGTAACTATTTTTGTAACAAATTAGGAGTTAATTATATTTTTTTTATTCAAAATGAACATTTTTTCTAAAAAAACCCCATGAGTTGGTCCTAATCCACAAGGCTTTTGAAGATATTTTGGTCCTGTGGGCTTTTTCTACGAGGGGCTTTTTGACCATGTGGATTTTTCTGGCCCCACGTAGGTTAGGACCAAACCATGTAAGGGGGGCCAAATTGACGGGTCTACCTGACCATTCGGATACATATACTAGTGTCGAACTATTGAGGAAACATGCACATGTGTGGTGAAACAACATACTTCAAAATTTCCAATATACTTCCTAATTTTCACACAAGGTTAGTCCATCAAACACTTATGGTTAATCTGACTCGAGGCTAAGTACCACCTACTACTCCTTACCACATAACTGTCCCACTCTAGTTGAGATCAAATAACTATTGGAGTTAGAAAACATTCCCCTATTTCAAAGCTCCTACACCAAAGTTTTACACAACAAAAAACATAAGGGTCTTACCCTTGGAACCCCTTTTTACATGCTTAAAAAATCATATCAGAGAAAAAATACACAAAACATATCATCATATATCATATGCATAATCATATACATAATCATATAGATAATCTTGTTTCTAATGCATATTATAAACCAATTCATACTTCACAATAAGTATTATAAACTAATCATTCAAACAATCACATATATTGAACACATCTTAAGAAGTATATAAAAACTTAGTTGAAAGTTCTAATATTTTTGTTCAACCACCAGATCGACTTGCTTAGCTAAAAGTGCATGCCAACCCACTCGCTTAGCCACCATGACTTGCCTTGTGAATACAAAAACAATTAGTTATGCTTGCTCAACGACTATACTTCCTCATCTAGATATAGTTCTATGTGCTCAGCGGTTACACTCACTAAGCAAGACTACATAATTCTGCAGAATACCAATTATGCAAAATTTACACCCTTCAACTTCTCATGACCTGTCTTATGCACTTTTTCCAACTTCTACCACTTCTAGATGAAATTCTAAGCTACAAAGGACCTAACCAAAAGTATATAAACCAACCTAAAAGGTTTTAAACTATTCTACCACAAAAATTTTACTTAAAAACCACTAAAACCTCCTTTTATAGACTCAAATTCGATTCCAATGATTTTAACTCTTAAATAACCAAGCTAGGGTCTTTAACAAGTTATAATTGACTTTACAACATACTCCAAAACCTCCATTTTGACACAGAACCTATATTTTAAACTTTTACTAGTCTAGATCTCCAAAATGAACTTAACAACCTTCTAAACTCGACTTATTGAATACTCACACCTCATACGACAAATTATTATCAAATAACAACCCAACAAGTCTTATTGATCACAAAATACCATATGTGACTCAATTTTACTCTTTCAACTCCTAATTCAAAATCTCACCTATGAACACCTTCAGTTTTTACTAAAAAGACCTATTGCTCCACCTAATCTTTACTTCTCAATAATTTAGCAACATTTAACACCACCAACATCCAATAACACATAAAATTCATAATTAAAGCAAATCCAAACAACATCATATTTCATAAATATTATTCACAACCTTAAACATCCAAAGATTGATTAGAATTATTCCATTACCATTAGTACTAAAACTAATATTTATCTTTCAACCAAATCAACATAATTTACTACCAATTCATAAATCATACATTTCACAATAAAATAGAAACAAAGAAAGGTCGCTAGCTTCCCTTACCTTAAAAGAAAACTATCACAGTTCTAGATAGCTCACAAACCTCGCTTCTAGCTCAAGGAATTCTAAAAACACCTGCATAACACAAAAATGTGATCGAAGAGGATCCTTAAAACCTTTGATAAATAAGGAACTAGGTAAAGGGACCATACTACACATGCAATGAGAAATCGCTATGCATGATCTCAAATTAAAGCGAAAGAAAAAAGGAGTCGAAATTTACTTACTCTAAACTAAAAATTGATTAGTAAAGAATGGAGGATTCATCGTCATGATTTCTTAGGCACTTCCTGATAGTTAAACAAACGATTCAGGAGTTAGATAACTTAGAGAAAAGGTAGAGAAACTTAAGGAACGAAATTTTAGAGAAATGATTTATTTTTTAGATAGTAAAACATGGTATAAACTTTTGTTTATATCATAAAACTTTTATTATTAAAATAAAAACACCTATCTACTTTAAATACTTAAATTTCTAGGTTATCACACAATCTTATTTAAAAGTAATTTAATTTTTAAAAAATTAAATTAATGTAATAACTTTATATTAACAAATATTTATTTTAAAATCCATTTTCAAATTTCATTAAATGTAACTCTGCTTAGTTTTTAAAAGTTAAATTCATACAACAATTCGATATCATTTTTAAAAAGTTAATTCAATTTAATACTAATTTGGTTTTCTTAAAATATTTTAAACCGACCTTATTTCTCTATTTATTGTCTTCCAACACAACTAGTAATATTGATTAACATTTCTTTCGATTATATCTATGATCTCTTTTCCCACATCAACTCACCCCAAACATGATCTTTTATGTTTTCATATTCTTCCTTAAACATGTATTTTCTTTCTCATCATGCTTAACAATCCTAAAACAACTCTTTATCATTTTATCAAGAATTTTACCTAAGATCATTATCAAATAACAATTCAATTCAAAATTAAAATTATGAAAATCCAAATACTAAATACAACACATTTCAAACAAATCAAATCACCTTATTATATCAAAATACTCAGTAAGCAACACTACTAGTGACAGTATGCAAGAATCAGCATGACAACAATGCAAATTAGATAGTTGTTTAACAAATGTAATAAGTTGATATACTTGACTCGACCTAAATTTGGTGTTAGACCTAATTGGTAAACAGATATCCAAACATGCTATTAATAGAAGATTCACCTCAATCAACAACAACTGAAATATAACTCCTAGGAAAAGGAAAGGTGTAAAAACACATACACAAAAGAAAAGTACACATCCATCCCCAAAATTTGAAGAGAATGACGATCGTACCCTTGATGCAGTGACAAGGCATGATGTGATTGGCAAATAAAGAAAGGCACAAAGGTGAGGTGCAGTGCAAGAATAATGAACCCGTAACTCTCCAGTGCGCTTAGCCTTTTCCCCTTTTCTTTTTTCCTTCTCTCTTTTTATTGGTTTGGCGATTTTATCCGAACAAAAACAATTACGTGGGAATTAATTAATTAAAATAATAAGTCTTTTTTATTTTTATTTTTACTTTTATTTTATTTTCTATTCAAAGGGCATAGGAAATGGAGAGAGAAGAAGAAGAAGAAGCTCTCTTCTGGCTCCTCTTTTCTCGCGATCGTTTTCTCTGTCAAACTATTTTCCTCTCCAAGTCCCAGTTTTTCTCGGAATCCAAACACCCTTTTGCTGAATCTCGCTTCTGCTGAGATCTGCCTTCTCTCTCGCTCATGGGTTTCTCCTCTGGACTCAACATAACTGGTAAGATTCACTTCCATCAGAGTTCAGATCACTGTTCAAGTTTCCTTCTTTTTTTCCATCTTTTGTGTTTTTGCTGCTTTGATTGTACGAGACCAAAAAAACTGTTTTCACTTCAATTGTGTTGCCGTTCTGTGCGATTTTGTTCCTTTTCACTTTCCTTGGACCTGCTTTTTTTATTTTTGTTTATTTTTTAGATGATGATCGTAATTGCTGTAATGCAAATTTTGGGTCGGTGTTTTCATTTCTTCTAATATAATTCTTTTTTAACAGACCGTATGTGTTTTTAGGAGACGATCTTTGGTACCCTATTTGTAGCAAAGGTCTTTTTTGAAGTACGGATTCTTAACCACTGGGTAAACTAGAATAACCCGTGTGAGTTGAACTAGTAGTTGAGTTTCATAACTTGTTAGATAGTGATTTTATGTTTGTTTTTCACAAATAAAAAGGGGTGGCGGAGGTATCTTTAAAAGTTGTCTTTTTGTTTGATCATGAGTTTGTTTTCTCCTTAATGGGTGCTTGAGGTCAGCGCATACCTTGCTGGTTCAATTGCTGCCTGTTTTTGACTGTGTTTTAGATGACATAATCTGGACTTTAATTTTTGTTGTATCTCTCTTGCCATGTGCTAGAAAGTGAAGATCCCTTAAGGACTTAATCTTGTTTGGAATGATGTTCTTTTGAGGGGCTTATGAATATCTGGTTTTTTCTTATAGCGGATTCAATGTTGAGTGAGGTTCACTGGGTCGATCACTGTTCGATTTACATGACCTTTGTTTAATAAATGGGTTTGTCTTGACTCTAAATTATGTCCTTTGATATATTTAGTTTCTTTCTTGTATTGGGTGTGTCTTAAAATTGGAAAACCATTGGCATTTCCTTTCTTCCAATTTAGAAGTTTAATTTGATACATAGTTACCCATGGAAACTTCATCTGTTTGGAGGTTCAGTAACTTAACTTTTTGGCATGAGGGTTTATGTATGCAGTTTGGTGCTTAGTTATTTTGCTGTTAATTTCAAATAATTTAGCAGTTGATCTTTAAAGTTTAACTTCAACAAAGTTGTGTTTGTTTTTTCCACAGGTAAGCCTGCTGTCGATGAAAGCATTTGGAGAGGTTAAAGTCAGTGCTGTTACTAACTCTGTTTGCTAATTTTGTAACTGCATCTCAACCCAGAAGCCACATAATGAACCACTTGACCATTGAGACAGAGGATTCTTTTGCAAGCTTGCTTGAGCTTGCTGCTAACAATGATGTTGAAGGTTTTAAACGAATGATTGAGAGGGATCCTTCCTGTGTAGACGAGGTAGGACTATGGTACAGTCGGCAGAAGGGATCTAGGCGGATGGTCAATGAGCTCAGAACCCCATTGATGGTTGCTGCTACTTACGGGAGCATTGATATTTTGGATCTGATTCTCTCACTTTCTGGTTATGATATTAATAAACCTTGTGGTCTTGACAAAAGCACTGCTCTTCACTGTGCCGCATCAGGCGGTGCTGAAAATGCTGTTGATGTTGTTATATTGCTTCTAGCAGCCGGGGCTGATCCAAACTCTGTTGATGGAAATGGTCATCGTCCAGTTGATGTCATTGTTGTTCCTCCCAAGCATGAAACTGTTAGAAACAGTCTTGAAGCACTTCTTCAAACTGATGACTCCATTGCAGTGTGTAATCTCAGGGTGATCACAGCCCCATCAAATGCATATTCTCCACCATTGTCAACTTCACCAGAGAATGGCTCTCCTTCTGCACCAGATTTCCATATGAAGTCAAAGTTAAATGATGGCTTTGTTTCTTCTGCATCAGAGAAGAAAGAATATCCCGTTGATCCATCCCTTCCTGACATAAAAAATAGCATATATTCAACAGATGAATTCCGGATGTATTCTTTCAAAGTTCGACCTTGTTCACGTGCTTATTCACATGATTGGACAGAATGCCCTTTTGTTCATCCTGGGGAGAATGCTCGGAGAAGGGACCCAAGAAAGTACCACTACAGCTGTGTCCCTTGTCCTGATTTTCGGAAGGGTGCTTGCCGACGTGGAGATATGTGTGAATATGCTCATGGAGTTTTTGAGTGTTGGCTGCATCCAGCACAGTATCGTACTCGTCTTTGCAAAGATGGGACAAGTTGCTCCAGAAGAGTTTGCTTTTTTGCTCACACTGCTGAGGAGCTTCGGCCATTATATGTTTCAACTGGTTCTGCTGTACCATCTCCTCGTTCAAGCACATCTTCTGCTATGGAATTTGCTGCAGCTATGAACATGTTACCTGGCTCTCCTTCCTCAATGTCTGTCATGTCTCCTTCACCGTTCACCCCACCCATGTCACCCTCTGCCAATGGCATGTCACACTCTTCCGTTGGCTGGCCTCAGCCAAATGTCCCCGCCTTGCATCTTCCAGGAAGCAATCTTCATTCCAGTCGATTGAGATCTTCATTCAATGCCAGAGATATTCCTATGGATGAGTTTGACATGTTGCCTGAGTACGATGCTCAGCAGCAGCAACAGCTCCTTAATGAGTTCTCTTGCCTCTCTAAACAGCCTAATGCCATGAACCGCTCCGGCCGCATTAAAACACTGACCCCTTCAAATCTTGATGATCTATTTTCTTCTGAGAGTTCATCACCTCGGTTTGCTGATCCAGCATTGGCTTCGGCTGTTTTTTCTCCAACACATAAATCAGCTATTCTTAATCAATTTCAGCAGCAGCAAAGCTTGCTGTCGCCTGTGAACACAAATTTTTCTTCTAAAAATGTTGAGAATCCTTTATTGCAGGCTGCCTCATTTGGGGTTCAAACATCAGGTAGGATGTCTCCTCGGAATGTGGAACCTATTTCTCCAATGAGCTCTCGGATTTCTGTGCTAGCTCAACGTGAGAAGCAGCAACAATTCCGGAGTCTTAGCTCCAGGGAACTTGGCTCCAACTCTGCTACTGTTGCTGCAGCTGCTGCTGGGTCCCCAGTGAATTCTTGGTCAAAATGGGGACCCTCGAATGGTACATTGGATTGGGCTGTCAATGCTGATGAGTTAAGGAAACATCGTAGATCATCTTCGTTTGAGCATGGGAATAATAGTGAGGAGCCTGATTTCTCATGGGTGCAGTCACTTGTTAAAGAATCTCCAACTGAGATTAAGGAGAACTCAACTGCAACTGTCTCAAGTGGTGCAGCAGCTGGATCCTCCAGTGAGGTATCAAATATGAGCACACAAATGGACTCTGTTGATCATGCTGTGTTAGGAGCATGGCTTGAACAAATGCAGCTCGATCTTGTGGCTCAGCAAAATTAAATAAGTTTTTCTGATCCCGAGATAGTCGTCAACCAGAAAAGTTTCACTTAAGATTAGAATGTTTTTATTTTAATTTTTGTTGTGCCGATGGAAGAAGATAATAGTAACTATGAAAGGAAGCAGAAGAGGAAATTTCAAATGTAGTGTTACATGAGTAGCTTAGGAAGCTCACAAAACTACTGGGTAGTATTAATGCAACTGCTCCCAGTTTTCGCTTGCCCATAGAGTGAAATTTTAGCTTCACATTCCAGTCCCTCCAGGAGTAAATGTTCTGTTTTTCTTCCTTTTTCATTTTGGGGTAGAAAATTACAAGGGTCATTGGAGTTATAATTTCCTTGAGACTCCTTTTTGGTCCAGTTTTGGGGATGAAAATACAGGATGTTGGATATGATATTTTTCATGTAATTTGAAATAAATAATAGTGGATATGCTAGGTAGTGGGTAAGTCAGGGATATTGGAAGGTTGATACTTGGGTTATGTAACATTCAATTAAAGTTTGTTGCTGTATTAATCCTAATGCCTTTGTTTTTTTTTTTTTTTCTTTTTTGCTTTTGTTTTCTTATTCCATGTTGATCCAGTACGTGAACTGTTCTGAATTTCTAAACATCCATGGATTTTTAATGTGCACAGGTTTCAATTATATGTTTGCTTGGATTCTCCCTTTCAGAGTTTCGATATCGGCAGACATTTATATGCCCTATAATCTTGTGGCGGTATAAATATTGAGACTGGTTCAACCCTTTTGAACTGCAATGATAATTTTACATTCAGTACACAAGGTTTTACATTTTAGCTATAAGTTAGATGGTCCGTCATAACACAAGTTTTGTGGAATTAGCAAATAACACAAGTTCAGTAACTTACGCTATTACAGGCCCATGATGTTTCATGTGACAGCTACAAATGTGGTCATGTTTATGCCTGATCAAGTTGGAAATGATCTTACGCAGATATCCAAATCAATGGCAATAACTTGGTATTTTTATGATGGAACAATAGCCAAAAAGTTAAGAGGTAAAGTGCCCTTTAATCTCAACATATCCCAAAGGAATTAAGTAACTAGCTTCACAACCGCATGATCTCCTTTTGGCAATTTTTTTTGCCTTGATCATCTTGATGATTTGTTCTCCCATTTATTCCTCCTTTTGCAAAAGGAATTAGAATGCTATCAGCATGCACGCATGACCAAGTGTTCTCTTTTCAGTAAGATTTTTATACTCGTCTGACAAAACGTGTTTGTAGCTTTAACACAGTCATAGTCACAACTCAGACCAAAGTTGTCTTTAGTTGATAAGGAAATAGAAAAAGAATTTACACATGCGATTTTTCATTATTTTTTACCCCTTGTGAATCTCTCTTTTTCTATCAGCATTTTCAGATGTCAACATTGCTTTAGTTTGCTGTGATGGTAACCATTCATTTTAGTTACAGGGTTACGATTCTCTTTTCTGTGTAGTTGTTTCTCACATATGTATTGTGCGAATTGTATCTACTTAGTATTCTTATTTATTGCAAAACAATAAAAAAACTATAACCATAAACTTCTGAACTCAATGTAAACAAAAGAAACTAATGTCAAACTAATTAAGTTAATTAAAATTAAATAATTTTACTTACTTTTAAAAAATGTTTCTGATTATAACTTGGTATCAATATTTGAAAACTACGTGTATTTACATTTTAAATTTAATAATTCAAATACAATCTAACGATTATATTTAAGTAGTCACTTTTAATAATAATAATTATTATTATAATTCTTATATACTAGTGAGAAAAATAAAAAAATAATTATAAAATCTTATAATAAACTATTTAATATGAAAATAGCATATATCATGTGAGAAAGTCATATTATAAGTAATCACGTGACCATTTAAACAAAATATAATCTTAAACATAAAAATGATTGTATGATCTAAATTTTCATTTTCATATCAGAAAAAAATTAGCGTGTTTAGTTTTTTTTGTTGTTGTTTCGGTTGAAGGGGTTCGAGGTCGATAGTCTTCTCGACTTTGCTCCTTTGGTCACTCGTTGTAATCCTTCGATCGTCCAGTTCTAAATGGGGTAGATGTGCAGAAACACTCTGACGCTCAAGTCAGACATGTCTCAAGAAGGTCTAGGTGTGATTATGGAAAAGATGATTTTACCTGGTCATTAACCTCATACTTATAGGCTTTGCCGTCATCAAGCCCATTAATTTCCCATTAATACAGTATATTCTTGAGTAATATAACCTATCAATCACTCATAAATAGCGTATATTCGCATTTAATATAATTATCAAGCCTAATAATTAGCCATTAATACCTCCCAACTTATCTGCTGGTGTTAATGTCACTTGGTCGTTCAGTTGATTCAAACAATAACCGCTTGGTTGCATGTACAGGGTAACAATTAACTTCTGCGAAAGATGACCGGTACACCCTCCCAACCTATCTACTGGTGTTAATGTCACTCGACCTTTCGGTTGATTCAAACAATAACTGCTCGGCTGCATGCATAGGGTAACAGTTAACTTCTGCGAAGGATGACTGGTGCACCCTGTATAGTACATAAGCCCCCCAAGCCCCAAGCAACTAAAGACGGTTGCGAAGGGGTTTTGTATAGTTTGATCGGTTTAGAAATGACGAGAAAGAATTACTGTCAAAAGGGACTATAGGTGAAGTGACCATGGATCAAGGAACACATGGAGTAGTGGGATGTGTGACGGTTGAATTCGAAGAGTCAGGCCTCTCCAGTCGTCTGATTTGATTGTAATGAATGGTTGAGCTTCGTTACTGAAACCGCTTTTTCAGGCTATAAATGGGGGAGGGGACTGTTGTCGTTCTCACGTCTGTCACCGAGCGGCGTGGGCCACTAAGTTTAAGGTGAATTCATTTTAGAACCACCGAGCAGTGTGGGCCACTAAAGTTTAAGGTGAATTCGTTTTAGAATCACCGAGCTGGGTGGGCCACTAAAGTTTAAGGTGAATTCATTTTAGAACCACTGAGCGACATGGGCCACTAAAGTTTAAGGTGAATTCGTTTTGGAACCACCGAGCGGCGTGAGCCACTAAAATTTAAGGTGAATTCGTTTTAGAACCACTGAGCGGCGTGGGCTACTAAAATTTAAGGTGAATTCGTTTTAGAACCACCAAGCGGCGTGGGCCACTAAAGTTTAAGGTGAATTCATTTTAGAACCACTGAGCGGCGTGGGCCACTAATTTAAAGCTGCCGAGTAGTGTACTACAAGAGTCCTGAATCAATATATAAAATACTGAAATAAAATTTAAGGTGGGACGTATTCCAAGTGTTGGGTACAACTTGCCACTCGGGTGCTCCAAGCGATACACTCCATTGTTGAGATTTTCTTTTAGGCTTAATACCTCTTTTGGTCCCAAGAAAGAGGGGAAATGTTCAAATTCGTCCTACCTTTTTTAAAAAGTTAAAAAGGATCACAACTTGTGAGAAAACTGTTCAAGTTAATCCTTTTTGGTTATGGCGTAAAATTTTTAACGGTGCAGCTACCACCCTGGACAAAACATAACGACATGTTTAGTTATGTCATTGCGTGGCAGTGTGAGGTTAAATGATGTGTAAAATTTAAATTTAAAAAAAAAATATTTTGACAGAAGGTAGGGGCTGCTTGTTCTACGCTGAAGAGATGCATATGTTGATGTTGTGATGAAGACTGACGATGAAGAGTTTGCTTGTAGGTCCGAAGAGTTTGATGTGCTGATGGTGAATCTTGGTTGAGTGATTTTCGCGAGAGGGTTGGACATTTTTTATTCGTGGTGAACTCGCGATTAGGGTTCCTAATTTGGGATTTTTTGTCCTACATATTTGTTATGACTTATGAACTATCTCTTTCCTCTGGTGTATATCTTCTTGCGTTACTTGTTTTGAGAACTTTATTTTTGTTGAGCACTGTACAACATATGCGTCATTTGAAAAACTAGAATCCATCTATCTTAAACAATATCAATAATTCAGTGCCTCTCCCTTTCCTACAGTCTTTTGTTTTGTAAGAATATAAATGTGTTCGGATATTGGATTGAATTGGCTTGTAACCATTAAAAAAATAAAAATAAAATTGTTTCTGGATAAAAGCAAAACCATGTGAGTCATCATTAACAATGCCCATATGTAGCACATTTCAATGCAACAGTTTCTCCTCTTAAGAGGAAACAACATATAACTATGCTAGTTACCTTGCAACAACCATTTGTATCAGAATTTTATTAATTATCACCCTAGAATTAATGTCAATGTCAAACATTAGACAGGTTTCTGCCATTGTCTTCTTTAGGTTAGTGGAATATTGGTATGTGAAGCTGGGTGCATATTGGAAAATGTAATCTCATTCCTGGACAATGATAAGAAACATAACTAGGATCATAGAACAATTTTAACAGCACAAGACCACAAAAATATAACTTTCCATCACCATAACTAAAACCTATAACAGTTGTAAATCTCACATTCACTGAACACATTCAACACCCTCATATTTTGTTTTTTATTCTTGTTATATCACTCTAAGTTTTAAGCCTACCACTAATCGCATAACAGAAAATCCCAAATTAGGAACCCTAATCGCGAGTTCATCACGAATAAAAAACATCCAATCCTCTCACGAAAATCACCCAACCAAGATTCGTCATCAGAACATCAAACTCTTCGAACCTGCAAGCAAACCATTCGTTGCCAGTCTTCATCGCGCCATCAACATCTGCATCTTCTTCAGAGCAAGTAGTCCCTACCCTCTTTCAAGATATATTTTTTAGAAAAATTTAAATTTTACACGTCATTTAACTCACACTGCCACACACTAGACACATCATTATGTTTTGTCTAGGGTGGCAGCTGCACCATTAAAAATTTGAAGCCGTAACAAAAAAAATTTAACTTAAACAATTTTTTCACAAGTTGGGACCCTTTTTAACTTTTTAAAAAAGGTAGGATGAATTTGAACATTTCCCCTCTTTCAAGGGACCAAAACAGGTATTAAGCCTTTTCTTTTATCTTGAAAATGCCTTCCCAATTAGTCGCAAATTTCCCGTGGGCTCGGTTTCTCCGTGCTTCTGCTATTTTACGCCACACTAAGTCACCTTCCAGAAATTGCCGTGGACATACTTTGGTGTTGTATCGACGTGCTACCAATCTCTTTTGAGCCTCTGCATGGACAACAACTATATCTCTTCTTTCCTACAGAGTGTCTAACTCCACCCTTAGCTGATCGTTGTTGCTCTCCATACTATCAATCCTTCTTCTGATCGTAGGTTCGCTGACCTCTACCGGCAACATAACATCCATTTCATATGTCAAGTTGAACGATGTTTCTCAGTTGTATCGTGCGAAGTACAACGATAACTCCACAATACCTCCAAGAACTCATCTACCCAGACACCCTTGCTCTTCCCGAATCGCTTCATCAACTCGTTAACTATGGTCTTGTTAACCGCCTCTACCTGACCTTTCGTGTGTGAGTGTTCTACATAACTGGTGACATGATTTATTCCCAGGTTCTGATAGAACTCAGCCAGCTTTATGTCCATAAATTGTCTCCCATTGTCGGTAACAATCACCCGTGGCAAACCAAAACGACATATTATTTTCCAAACAAATTTTTGAACTTAAGCAGCTGAGATGGTGGCTAGCAGCTCGGCCTCCACCCACTTGGTGAAATAGTCAATTGCCATTAAGAGAAACTTCTTTTGAGCCTTACCGGTCGGGAAAGGTCCCACTATATCCATGCTCCATTGAGCAAAAGGCCACAGGGAAACCAGGTTATGCAACTCCATGCCAGGCAGGTTAAAAACATTCCCATGCTCTTGACAACTTAAACATTAATGCATAAATTCTCCACAATCCTTCTTCAACGCTGGCCAAAAATATCCCGTCGTAGCACCTTGGCGCGAAGTGCTTGTCGCCAGTGTGCATTCCACATATTCCATCATGTAGCTCCCTCAAGATATATTGGGCCTCCTCTTGGGAAACACACTTTAACAAAGGTGTAACAAATCCCCTTTTGTAAAGTTCTCCTCCAACAAGCATGTACCGTGCGATCCTCTTAGCATCCTTCACAGACAGTCCGTTACCCTGCTGTTGATCCCTTATCAGGGTAATAATCTCATTTCTCCAATCTGGCCGATCAAGTGCCGCTGATATAGCCAAACACTCAACGATTGGTGTTTCCAAAATCTACCATACAACCAAAGTTAATTGGCCACTTTCCTTCCTAGTTGCTAACTTGGACAAAATGTCAGCATAAGCATTCTCCTCTCTAGGTATATGTCTTACCTCCAACGTCTTAAACTAACCAGCCAAACCCTTAGCCTTATGAAAATACTGCAACAAGTGATCATCCTTGACCTGAAAGTTACCATTCATCTGTCCTACGACGAGGTAAGAATCAGTTCGACACTCCACAGATGTCGTTCCCAGGTCCTTTGCCAATTTCAGGCCTGCTATTAAAGTCTCGTACTCTGCTTGATTGTTGCTTATCTTAAAATGAAAGATAAGCGATTTCTCCATAACCAATCTGCTTGACCCTTCCAAAATCATTCCTGCTCCTCCACCCTTTCTGCTAGCTGTGCCGTCAACGAAAAGTTTCCACGGCTGGGCTATGCCTTCCTTTTCAATGGGTAACTCTGCTGCGAATTCTGCCAAGTGTTGACCCCACACTGATTCTACCGGTTCAAACTTCCTTCCAAATCCGGTTTTCTCAAGATCTTGGCTATAGGATGATCAATCCTTACCACTACCTGGTGCCCCTGAAAGTAAGGCCTCAATCGACGAGCGACAGTCAATAACGCCAAAGCAAACTTCTCCACTCGTTGATATCATGTTTCCGTTTCTTTGAGAACTTTGCGTATGAAATAAATAAGCTTAAGTTCTACAACCTCCTGTATCAAAGCCGCACTAATAGTTTCTTCTGTTACCACCAAGAAAAGCTGCAAATTATGGTCTGCATCCGGTCTTCCCATAACCCGTGGGCTTGCCAATACCTTATTCACTTCATGAAAGGCGTTCTCACACTCGGTGTCCCACTTTGACAAGGAATTTTTTTCTCATGATCTTGATGATAGGTTTAACCCGTTCGGCCAACCTAGGGATAAACCGGGACAAAGTAATCAACCGTCCCACCAAGCGCTGCACTTCCTTCAAGTTCTGAGGGCTTCGCATCTCCAGGATTGCCCTACACTTATCGGGGTTGGCTTTGATTCCCTGTGCAGTCATCATTTAGCCTAAGAATTTCCCAACCAACACTCTAAAAGTGCATTTGGTAGGATTTAAACGCATTCCATACCTTCTCACTTTCCCAAACACCTTTGTCAGGTCCTTGACGTGCTCCTCTACTGACAAACTTCTTATGACCATGTCGTCCACGTAAACCTCCATACATTTCCCTATTTGTTGATGAAAAGCCTTGTCCATCAAGCGTTGATAGGTGACCCCAACGGGTAATAGGTCAGCTCGCAATGCTTCTTTCAATACATTGGTCCTAGTCATGCTCAAAGGTGTATAATTTGTAAATTTAGGCCCCCTCGGAAAATCCCGTTGTCCCGAGCTACCTTTCCTCTCACTGTACCCGAATGGTCTCTTCCCTTCTTTCTGTTCACGATTGGGGTTCCCCACCTACGCAACTTCGTGCTTTTGGCTTTTCTGAAAAGCCTGCATGTCTTCAACACGTATGAATTTGGTTGCTTTATTATGTAATTCGCCCAATGTTTGCGGAGGTTCGACATATAAACTGTTAGCGAGAGGTCCAAGCTTTAATGCAGTTGTCAGACTACTTAGAATAAACTTTCTCCCCACATCCTTCACTTGGTGCACTGTTTTGTTAAATCGGTCTATAAAGTCCTTCAACTTCTCATCCTTTCCCTGCCTTATCTTCACCAAAGCGAGATACATCAGACCCTCTGCTCTGCTGGACGCGTACTGTTGACCGAACAAATCATGCAACGTGCCAAATCCGTCAATGCTACCTAGTGCCAAAGAGTGGAGCCAATCTAAGGCTTCTCCCTACAAAGACAGAGAAAACACCTAGCACCAAACTAAGTCGTCCGACGAGTAGATTGCCATGACATTTATAAAATATCGCAGGTGCTTCTCCGGATCAGTCATTCCACTATACTTGTCGATTAGGGGAAGAATTTTGTTTTCGGGCATAAGAGCCCTCATCACTATCGCTTGAAGGGATGAAGCTCCTCTGCTTGATCCGGACGCTCCACCAATGCACGATTGTCCTCCTGGTTGGGACGATTGCCAACGACTGTACTATCCTCACGGCCAGGACGATTCACAAGGTTATGCTGAGCATCTTGAACGTTTCTTGCCACGACACTGGTTGCCTCCTGGCCTCTATTCTTTGCTTGTTCTTTTTGACCATTATCTACCAGGCGCTCTTGCGTCGGTACCACCGACTGCTCCCTTTGACCATCATCACATTCGACTCTTAGAGTCACTACCTACCCCCTTGAAGCTGGTACCTTTATTTGGAGCTGCTATACCATTCTGGTCTCAAATTGGGCTTCTTCCGCACTCTTCGGGCCCCATAATGGGCACCAAATGTTTCGGTTGAAGGGGTCCGAGGTCGATCGTCTTCTCGGCTTTACTTCTTTGGTCACTCGCTGTAATCCTCCGATTGTCCAATCTTGAATAGGATAGACCTTTAGAAAACACTCCGACGCTCAAGTCAGATATGACTCAAAAAAGTCTAAGTGTGATTATGGAAAAGATGATTTTACCTAGTCATTAACCTCATACTTATAGGCTTCGCCGTCATCAAGCCCATTAGTTTCCCATTAATACAATAGATTCTTAAGCAATATAACCTGTCAATCACTCATAAATCGCGTATATTTGCATTTAATATAATTATCAAGCCCAATAATTAGCCATTAAAACCTCTCAACCTATCTGCTGGTGTTAATGTCGCTTTGCCGTTTGGTTGATTCAAACAATAATCGCTCGGCTACACGCACAAGGTAATAGTTAACTTCTATGAAGGACGATCGATGCACTCTCCCAACCTGACGATCGGTGCACTCTCCCAACCTGACGATCGGTGTACTCTCCCAACCTATCTACTAGTGTTAATATCGCTCAGTCGTTCGGTTGATTCAAACAATAACCGCTCAACTGCATGTAGGTAACAATTAACTTCTGCGAAGGACGACTGGTGCATCTGTATAGTACAATTGTCTTTTTCCTAATCCACCGATTTCATAGCATTCTAATTTAGCAATAATATATTAGGGTAATCACTCTTTTAAGATCACTTTTCGTTCCTTTTAGTTTTTGCTTTATTTCTCTTATTTTATAATCAATTTAATGTGTTATCTTGGTTTTGCCTTAGTTTTCATTTTCATTTTGAAAATAATGGTTTTGGCGTGTTTGAAAGAATTATCATCAGCTTGAAAAACTTGGGTCGTGTCCACGGAAAAACGCACACATATACTCAATTTTAAATAAAACTATTTAACTTTTTAAAATATAAATTCAAATAAAAAATTAATTTTAAATTATACTATAAAAAAATTCTTTTTGAAATATTAAAAAGAAATAAAATTAGTTTCAATAAAAATTTGAATCAATTAGACTATAAAATGTACATAAAAGTAAAACTAATGAATTTAGCAATAATTTTAATTTCATAAGTTTAAATAAAATGTATAAATTAAAAATTATATTTTAAATAATTATCTAAAATTGATATTTTTTCCAATAAATTTAGTTTTATTTAAAATCATGCAATATAAAAGTATAATTAATCAATATATATATAACATTTGTTTTCACAAAAACTGCAAACTTTATTGCACAATTGTTTTTTGACGAAAAATTGTAAACTTTCTCAAGCCACCAAATTATTTAAATATGTTATACGTTAATCTACTTATTAAACTATGTGACGATATTGAGATAAATTTTCTATTTTTATATATTAAACTACTTATTAAATTATGTGACAAAATCGAGTTAAATTTTCCATTTTTTATAATAATTTTCTACTTTTTCTTTCTTTATATTACTCAACTTAGGATTTGATGTATACCCACTTAAAAAACAATATTATCTTCCAATTAATAAAAGTCTTACATAGAGAGAGGTTTGTGCTTTGAAACAAATCTCTTACATAGATTCATTGATGACGTTGTTATACTCTATATTAGGATGATTACACCATTGAATAGAGTATTATAGACTTGGTATTAAGTATGAGTATACACTAAAATATAAAATTTGTATTTATCATCTTCCAAGTTTTCAAAATATAAAATAAAGGTTTAATTGGTGTTCAAATTCCAGGTTAGTGTCAATTTCGTTCCCCTTTTAAAAAGGTATCAATTTCGTCCTTACTTTGTATAATTGCATCAATCAAGTCGATTATGTTAATTTTACAAAAATGGAATTAATTCTGTAGTAACGTGACAAAAAAAATCTGCATTTTTCTCTCTCCTATACTCCTTTAACCGTGATGAACTTATTTTTTAAAAAAAAAAACATAACAAAAACAAAATTGATATTTGTTTCAGAATTTAAATAGGGGAAACACAATTATTGGTGCTGCAACAAAACAAGGTTTATTATAAATATATATATTTATATATATTTTTTAATGTTCTCATTTTCTCCCCTCTTTTATTTTTCTCTTTTGCTTGATGTAATGATTAATTCAATTATTGGTGCCATTTTTACTTAGTTACTCCTTACAACTCTATTCCCCCACAACCTAATTTAACTAGACATATAATACTTTGTAATGATTAATTCAATTATTGGTGTCATTTTTACTTAGTTACTCCTTACAACTCTATTCCCCCACAACCTAATTTAACTAGACATATAATACTTTGATTCGAAATAATCATATCACCATGATCATATAGGAACATAGATTCATTTTGAGTAAATTTGAGCCGCATGCATAACATCTTTGTCCATGTGCAACTCAAAAAGCAAAACAACCTAAAAAGTGAATAAAAAGTAAACTTACTTTGTTCTTCCTTCTAATAAGGTGAATTTGTAGAGTTCTTTGTTAGGAACGTTTCTACTGTCTTTGATATTCAAAAAGATGAAAATTGAGGTAAGAAACCTTGAGAGGGTAGAGAGAAAGTTTAGAAATATAAGTTTTTATAAAATGAACTTTCATTAATAAAAAATCTATTTATACTTTTACTATTAAAATATTATCGTATCTTTCTTTTAAATGTCACTACTTCCTTTAAAACATTTTTCTAACTTCTCACATTTAAACATGATGCATACTTGACTAGCAATGCAACCTTTTCGTTTTTCAAATCACAATTAATAATGTAGATATTTTATGTCGATTTGTTAAGTTAAAAGAAAAACATATTTCTATTAGAAAACTATATGTATTTTTCTTTTTACTTAGTTTTATACATAAGAAAAACTATATAGGGGTGATAAAAAGGCTAAGCCAAGTGGGCTAGCTCGACATCCTAGCCAAAAAAGCCGATCGGGTTGATCTCTTCAGTCTAGTAGCTCGACAACCAGGTATTGAGAGTTGCTCCCTCCACCATTCCAAGTGCTCCCTACACCTCTCCACTATTTTTTTTATTCAAAAAATATCCTATATTAATTTAACTTTTACCATTTAACTATTTTTATACAAGTTAACCCAATCATCGGTTTAAAAAGTAACTTTTTGAATTGATAAATATATAAGAATTTTCTTATATTTTTTTTTTGAAAAAATTGGTTATAAAAACTTATTTAAAAGCTGTTAAATAAACAATGTAAAATTAAAGAGTATTTTTCGAAGTTTTTTTATTTCTCCGAATGTTGATATATTCGGCAACGAGGAACTGAATAAATTTCTAAAAGACATGTATTCTTCTTCTTATTTGATCCATACTCGATATTGACACAACTACTATCGAATATTATAGCTTACCAACACTTATTGTTTCAAAAGTTCAGAAGTGAAAAAAAATGTATGAGTTTATAGAAAATACATAGTTTGTATATAAACAGGAGATTGCATAGCTTTATGTTCGACTAAGTAAACACATATATGAGGTGGAGAGACCGACAGAACTCTATAACCCGTGACAAAAAGAAAATCCTGTCTTAGAGAAAGGAATTGTTGAAAAATAATAATATAAAAAAAGTTAAATGGTTGAAATTGGCATACCTTCAAATTTTGACTGTTAATTCTTTTTCATTTTCCGATTGATAATCATCCCAAACAAGATTGACATGAGATATGTTGTGCCAATCCTGTCCAATTTCTGGCCTGTATCTTTTCCATAATTCAAAAGAACCAGTGACATTAATCACTTTTAGATTTGTGAGGTGAGGCATGTTATGAGGGAGTGATAATAGGTTTGGACAATAGAGAACTGAAAGTCGTTGGAGACAATTTAGAGTTGGTAGCCAATCGGGAAGCTCCTCAAGATTCATGCATTGTACAATAACTAAGGACTGTAAAGAGTTGGCAGATCCTTGAAGCCACCGAGGCAATCTGACTAGACTTGGCAAGCCTCTAAGAATGAGAAGCTTCAACCTTGAATAAAGGATTTCGTTGCTAAGGCCCATTGACAATTCCAACTTGTTGCACTGTGCAATCACTAAAACCTCTAAATTTTTTATGGCATGGAACCACACCGTCTTTAGACTTTTACAATCAATTAAAGTCAATCCTTTAAGAGTGGGTAGTAGTATTCCTTTGAACAATGACTCCAAATTATCACAATAATAAAACCTTAAATCTTCTAAAGAAGTCAAACTTGCAACTTCTTTTTCTGGAAAAACAGGTTGTTTGGTGGTTATAAACAGGTGACGAAGGCTTATTAGATTTCCTAGTCCTTCGGGTAACTTTTGTAGCTTTATGCACCCGTTAAGGTTCAAGACTTGCAAATTTTGAAGTTTGCAAACTGAATCAGGGAGTTCCGTAAGGTTTTCATTGTTCGAAAGGCTGAGATATCTTAAATGTTTCAACTTTCCGATGCAGCGAGGCAGACTTGCGTATTCACAAAATTCTAAGATTAAAACCCTCAAGAATTTGCACCTTGACACCAATGTATTCAATAGATTTTCATTATTAGCTCCACTACGAAAATCGATACTTCTTAGACTTGAGGGAAGGAGAGCTTGATCAAGTAAATTATTTGCCACAAATCTCAAATGATGGGCATTCTTGTATAATTTTGAATCGTGGTTATCTATTACTTCAAACTCACCTTTCGCAATATGTACTGCAAGATCAATCACCAAATCATGTAATTTAAATACGCAATCACCTCCCAACTCTTCATATTCTGAAAGAAAAGATCTTGACCGTAGCTCATGCAACAATTGACCGGCAACACC
This sequence comes from Vigna angularis, assembly GCF_016808095.1. Classification (NCBI taxonomy): domain Eukaryota; kingdom Viridiplantae; phylum Streptophyta; class Magnoliopsida; order Fabales; family Fabaceae; genus Vigna; species Vigna angularis. The sequence continues at coordinate 38,556,066 of NC_068972.1, forward strand.
ACTCACTGATTCACCTGCCTTTGGTGGTGGAAGAAAACCAAGTGCTCCCCATAACATACAAACTTGGGTACCAAAAATAACAGTGTCTTCTGGGTAAAGGGAGAAAGAAGCAAAACAGGGTTTTAAATATGAAGGCAGTTGATCGTAACTTAGTTTGAGAGCAGGCAAAATGTCTTTTTCATTTTGTTTTAAATTCCAAATCTCATTGTCTCTTACATTCTCCCACTCTCTCTCGTCAACCCTTGAGAACAGTGAACTCCCCACCGTTTTCACCGCCAATGGTAACCCTCCACATTTTTTTACTATTCCTTCCCCAATCTTCAATAGTTGTGGATGTTTCATCTCATCTCCATCTTCAAAAGCATATTTCACAAATAGAGAAAGAGAATCCTTTTCAGAGAGACATCCTAGAAGGTACGAATTTGAGGATTTAGTGTGCATAATGGCAGCTACTTTATGGCTACGAGTAGTCACTAGGATCTTACTCCCTTCAACACCCACATCTATTATTTCTCTCAACTCATCCCATCTTGCACGATCCTCGTTCCACACGTCATCCAACACAAGCAAGGACTTCTTCCCTTCAAGTGTATTTCTCAAATGAATTTGAAGTTGCTCTGCGATGAATCATTATTTTCTCCACTTCACTTAGTTTATTGTGCTAAAATTAATTAGGGAATTGTGCTTAATTTTCCAGTATTTTCCCATTTTTCTTAATTGTGCTTAATTCGATCAGAAATTCTTATTTTAATTAATTTGAATTATCTGAGACTGAACCACCAACATTTGGTCCTTGAGAGACGACCTAGGAGTCACTTCCTAGTTATACTGCATAATTTAATTACAATCAAATTTGTATGACCGCGACAGTCGTATCAAATTTTGGCGCCGCTGCCGGGGACCAATGAAGGTTTGGTTTTAGATTCTTGTTGTGTAAATTTTTGTTTTGTTAATATGTGTGTTTTGTGTTTTGTATTTTTGTAGGCGACAACGACACCTTCAGCAAATTTTGGCGGCGTTGTCACTTCAGTTCCAGGTTTTTACTGTGTTAATATATATTGTGTATATATGTGTTTATTTGTGCTATGTTCTGTATTTAGTTGTAATTAAAAAAAAAAAATTAAAAAAATTAATTAAAATTTTTTTTACTATTGATGTTCTGTCTTGTGTCTGCTTGTAGCATGTATAAATGTGTTATGTTTTGTTTAGTGGTTATTTTTGAAAGTTTCAATTAACTTAGTGCTTGTAGAATTTTACTGTGTTAATATATGTTTAGTATTCTATATTTTTATTGTGTTGTATTTTGTATTTAGCTGTTGTTTCTAAAAAAAAAAAAACTGTAATTGTTAGTTTTACTTCATGTTATGCTTTCGTATTTTTTTTTTTTATATAATCTTTGCTTGAAGTGAAAGTCCAGGTCTGAGATAGGTTTTGAACTACAATAGAGGAGATGACAGATTCTCAAGACTGGATGTATGATCTAGTCAAGTGTCTTCCCAAATTCCTTGGGTTGGCACATGAAGATCCTTACAGGCACCTCAAGGAGTTTAGTTTGGTGTGTTTATCTATGAGGCCTCCTGGTGTTTCAAAGGAGACAGTGTTGATAAAAATGTTTCCCATGTCCCTTCAAGATGAAGCAAGAGACTGGTTCATATACCAGTATCCTTTTAATAGTTGGCAGGAAACACAACAAAAATTCTTCGACAAGTTCTTTCCAGCAGCAAAGGTGACCAGCATTAGGATGAAGATCACTGCCATTGAGCAGTTTCAAGAAGAAAGCCTAGCAGATTATTGGGAGAGGTTTAACAGGCTCTGCACAACTTGTCCAAACCACCAAATTCTAGAGCATTTGCTCTTGATTTATTTTTATGAAGGGCTCCTGGACAGTGAAAGGATACTTGTGGATGTAGCTTCTGGTGGATGTTTGATGGATATAACCCCAACAGAAGCGAGGAAGTTGCTCTGCAAGCTGGCTGGTGAAAGTCCAATTGAGGTAGCAAAGGAAGAACCTGAGCAGCCTGTTCTGGATTCTGATACTGATATCCCTGAGGATGCAGCTGATGACTTAGAGATTGATGCTATCAAATGTGAGTCTGATGACAAGAATGCAGAGTTAAAAGAGAATGCAGGTGCTGACATTAAGGAATGCACGATTAATGAAGGAGAGTATACTGCTACTTTTTTGAGCGAGCTAGAGAAATCTATTCTGGTGTCACACACTCGACAACTGCTAGTGGAAGGAGGGATATTGTTGCAACAGTTTGCTATGAAAAGAAAGAAGAAACATCTTGCTATGGATGATAGGGCAATGCTGATGAAGCAGTTCTTCCTCAAATTTTCTTTGCTGAATCCTGAGATGAAAAACATCTCCCTACTTGTCCAAGTTTGGAAACTGCCACCATAACCAGGAAAGTTTTCTTTTTCCTTCTTCCCTTAATTTTCTTAGTTTACGAATTAGGGGAGCATTCTGATTTTCTTAGTTTACAAATTATTATTATTTTTCTTTAAAAATAAAAAAATAAAAAAAAAATGTGTGTTATGTTTCAGATTTGTTGTTTTGTTAATTTATGTTTTGTAAATATATGTTTTGCCTGCTGTTTATGACATTTGCGTTTTGCGTGCTTTGATATTTTGTGTTCGGTATTAGGTATTTTGTTTCGTTAATATGTGTTCTGTTTTTATTTATTTAGTTTTTTTTGTTATAAAAAAAAAATCAGAGAGTAAAGTTGTAGTAATGAGGCAGAGGTATATAGTTTGAGCAGAGATGCTAATTTAAGTGTTTTTATTAATAATAAAAAAAAGCAACAACAAATATAATAAAATACATAAAAACATAAATATAGTTGTTCGGGGTTCGATCTTCCATGATCGTTAATATTACAGACCAAATAAAATAAAACACATAATAAAAAAACACATAAAAAAAACACATAAAAAAAAAACATAAAACATAAAAAATAATAATTGTTCAGATTACATGCCTCATTAATATTCTGGCCACACTCGGCCAACAAAAACAAAAAAAGAAAAAAAAACATAAAATTTAAAATTGGAAGAATTCTCGAGCTGGTTGTGGTGGTCTAAGGGAGAGCTCCGTTGAGGGAGCTCTAGTTCGGAATGTGAGAAGCATGGGTGGAGGGATTTGTCTCTCATCTCTATCATCGTCAATGATGATCGGAACGGGGAACAGATTCAGCAGCCTCGGTGCCCTCATTATCACCCAGTCGTATTCTTTCAACAAAAAAAAAACTTGTGTTAATAATTGAAGAAAAAATAAAGAATCAATAAAAATGGAGATTTGATCAGAGTCTTACCGTACATATATAGCGGCAGTTGTGAAAACTGAGTGCCAGTGGGGTCTATCTCCGCTTGTCAGCGCCTGACCCGATTGCCGTGATTGTTGAACCAGCAGTGCACGTTGTATTCGCTGGCATCTCCGAAGATCCTTAGTCGAGACGTGATCTCGACGACTTGCGCTCGGCTTGGGTGTGTGACCCCAAAGTTGTAGATTCTGGTCATCATCTGGGTCTGATTTTCGGTTGGACGCCACCGCTGACTGGTGTATCTCTCTGATTCTATCTCACTCATCATTCCTCTCAATATATTCTAAAAAAAATATATAAAAACAAAAACATAAAAAAAAAATAAAAAACAGAAAAATAAAAAGCATAAAAAAATTAGATTAGTTGAGTGTTTTCTTTATTTGTTCTTGTTTCCTTTTAGATTTATTTGTCCTGTCTGTCTTTGATTGTTTTTGTGTCTGGTCTCAGATCTGTTTCACAGTCCTTGCAAAGGGGTCCTAAATGGATCTACGTCCAATTGTCCTTGTCCATATTGTTCTTGTATATTTATGTTTCTGTGTTTATTTAGTTTTAAGTGGGGTACGTGGCGTTGTTCTACCCGATTGTCTCTGCCATACCTTCAATCGAAGGGAGATTAACGTCTGGTTTCCAGCCGATATACCCCTTAAGTTTTAAGACAGTTGTGTTTTATGTGTTTAAGTGTTTTATGTTTAAAAAAATGAAAAAAATTGAAAAGGAGATGATAGAAGCAGGAAATAGAAAATAATCGGCAGAAGAAAAAAAATGGAAAGCAAGAAAAGGGAGAGGGAGAGCAGGCAAGAAAAAAATAAGGGGCAAGGAAAAGAAAGGGAAGCAGAAAAGAGGAAAGCAGAGAAGAAAAAAAAAATGTAAAGCAAGCAGAAAGAAACGGAGATCCAGGTTCAGAGGACTTACCTGGAGTAGTAGGGCTTGCAGAGGCTCCGCGCAGCTCCAGACGCTCTGAGAGGAGTAGAGAGAGAAGAGAGGAGAGAAGAGAGGAGTCGAGAGAGAGGCTAGGTCAGGAAATGCTGCTCAGACGCCGATAATGGCCTATTTATAGCCAGATTGCTTTCCACTGTAGCAACAGTTTCGGTCATAGCCACCGAAACTGTTGTCACAGTGCCGGTCATCTCCTTTTTCAGAAAAAAAATAAAAAAAAATTAAAAATTAAAAAAAAATTTAGCATCTACTGATGGATGCTAGGTGATTTAGACATCTGCTGATGGATGTCATTGACAACATCTACTGATGGATGTTATTGAAAAATTTCTTCCCTTTTTCCTACTTTTTATTGCACTTGTCTATATTATTTGACTGCTCTGAAATTGATAATCTGATGATTGTTACACACTGAGGACATTGTGTGATTTAAGTGTGGTCTACTGGGAAGAAATTCTGATTATTCTGTTATTTCTGTTAGTTTCTGTTAGTATGTATTTTGTGTGTTAAATTTTTTTGTTTTTGAGTGTTAAAATTTTTTTCTACTTTAAGTTATTTTTATCGAGTTTTGTGTGCAATAAATTTTACATTTTTCTCTTGATTTCTGGATGATGTATAAGTTGTAGATTTTTCCTTCACTTACTTAATACTTATAGTTTGTAATCCTTGCTTTTCTCTGGAAAGATGATTATGTGTTTAAGAGGTTGATTTAATCGTGACAAAAACACCCTGTGTGAGAGATTTGAGCCACTTAATTTTCTTTCTTGTGTGTGATATGTATCTTGAATGCTTGCACATATGCCTTGGCTTGATTCTTTTAGATATACTTGATTGATATACATGTTCAGACGTGATAAAGGCATTTTTATTCTTGAGCCTCTTTAGCCAAATAAGCCTACCCTGTTATTATCCTTTGATAACCCCTTTGAGCCTATACTTACCCCATTTCTTTGTGATTGAAGCTCATACACTGAACCTAAGTGAAAAACAATGATTACCTTAACCTTAGGAAAGTCTGGAGCTATAGAAGTATTTTGAGAATAAGTGTGGTCTCCTTGGGAATTCTGATGAATTGGCTAGTTGGTTCCTCATCATGTTTTGAAATGATAATTTATATCCTGTTGTGTGAAAAAAAATATAGACAGGATGAAGAAAACAAATGATGAGAAAGAAAAAAAAAATGATAAAAAATATATAATTTTTGTGAATAATGGAGTCGAGAAGAGGATTGAATTAGAGGTTTGGGCGTAATTTGACTGTATTTACACTTATTCCCCATTGCTCCTCTATTTTCTTCTGGTTTACACCTACTTATCCATATTTTATCCTCCCCTGTCCTTGGCCCCATTACAACCCAGTAAAGACCTTTAGATCTGAACATGCATATGTTTTAAGTGTTGATATTAGAGGTTTGTCAAGTCTGCTTGTGTTTGCTTTCTTGAGTGCATTGAGTGACATTGATTTACCTTAAACACATGAGAGAAACACTATAGTGCATCCGTAAGGTTATGTTACTTTTGAATCACCTCTCGAGCTGATTAATCATTTTGCTATGTTTTGAATTGCTTGGATGATTTCTATGAGTATCTGCCTTTCTTGATTACGTGTTGGACATTGTCTACTTCTTTTATTTGTCCAGAATTCTTGAGTTGTGTAAATTCTGTTTGATTTCTTGCGAGTTTTTATTTTTCTCACTGCTAAGTTTTCTGTCACCGTTCCTAAAAGTCCTTTGAACCATTCCCTGATTTGAGTCTTGATTTTGCCCAGGAGTGCAAAAGACTAAGTGTGGTCTATTTTGATGAATCATTATTTTCTCCACTTCACTTAGTTTATTGTGCTAAAATTAATTAGGGAATTGTGCTTAATTTTCCAGTATTTTCCCATTTTTCTTATTTGTGCTTAATTCGATCAGAAATTCTTATTTTAATTAATTTGAATTATCTGAGATTGAACCACCAACATTTGGTCCTTGAGAGACGACCTAGGAGTCACTTCCTAGTTATACTGCATAATTTAATTACAATCAAATTTGTATGACCGCGACAGTCGTATCACTCTGTCTCAAAGTTATTGAAGTTTTCCCTATTTGGGTTTGGAGCAGAATTGAGGATTTTAATGAGCACATTCCTAAGTTCAAAGTCATTGGAGACACACACCCACATCCTCAACGGAAAACATGCATTAATAGTGGCGTCATTGAAGACCAACTTAGCAAGTGTGGTCTTTCCCAAGCCTCCCATTCCCACAATGGGAATAACTGAGAGACTTTGGCCATGATCATCTTTCAACAGAAGTTTAATTATTTCTTGTTTATCATCTTCCCTCCCTATAACATTGGAAGGGTTTACATGAGAATGAGTCATTTCCCTCACGTGCACGACACGTGTGTCTTGATGAATGACTTGAAGGCCAAACATGCTTCTTTGAGCTGCAAGTTTGGCCAACCTGGTGTTGATGTCTTGAATGTGATGCGCCATTCTAAGACGATAAACAAAAGGATTACTTGATGAGAAGAAACGGCGTACCTTTCTTGAACAGCTACCATAGGTGTTGACAACGTGTTTCCGCAAGGCTTCGCACTCAAAATCATCGACTATGTCTTCAGCATCAGAAAACACGCGCTTGATTTGAGTCAGCCATTCGCTCAGGGCACTGCTCTGCGGATTCTTTTTCTCAGCATCTAAAAGCACACCTCTTATGAGTTCCATAGTTTCTTTAATGTGTTGAAGATGGCGGTGCACACCAAACGCCAGAGAAGCTTCTTGAAGGGCAGCAGAAGCAAGCTTCCCAAGGAGCGATTCTGCAGAGCTGAAAAGAAGCGATTCAGCCATGAGTTTTAAAAGTGAAAGAAAGAGGAAGGGAATGGAAAGGGGTTTTTGAAGTTGAATCATATATCAGATAAGTATGATATTTATATTTGTGGCCGAGCGAGCAATAGAAATGACTCTCATGCATGCCTCCTCTTCGGGAAAGGTATTGCCTTAAATGAATCTTGAAGATATGTAGCATTAAACAAAAGCTTAGACAGAACATTCTTTGTTCCTTCCTTTGCCTCATCTGAGACGTTTCGTTTTGGATAAATCATGCATCGGGTTCTATTTCACATCTATCTTGCATATACTATGCTTCTTTCAAGTTCCAAACCTTACATACGCAAAGTCTATTCCTGTGAAATTTCAAATGCCTACTATTTATGCCTTTTGCTTGTTAGCTAGAAGAATTGGAATGTAATAAAGTGTAATGCAAATTCTAAAAGAATGTATAAGCTCCTTAGATAGAAGAATTGGAATGTAATATAAGTTTTAGAATATTGTAGAAAAGTCAAAGATAGGAAGAAAAATCAAGAATATTCTACATAGGTAAAAATTTAAAACATTCCACATAAGTTGTGGCTAGTATGTTCTAGAATAATCTATGGGTCTATAAATACCCATGAACTCTATCATTTGATGCAAGATGTAGACAACATCTACCATTTGTATGAAACTAACATCTACTACAACTAAAGACAACTACAACACTTCTTCCAACTACTACTTTCATATTCAACTATCTCTACATCTTCTTTATCCCATCAACTATTCCTTTCACAACCTCAAAATACTAACAGTGGTACCAGAGCTAAGTTTGGTCATCTACTCGGCGTAGATAAAAATTTTCAACTACCTCAAACAAAACTATAACCCATTCTACTACATCCAAATATATTCTCACTCATGACTACTATTAATCAAACATCATCAATTCCAATACCTATTTTCAAAGGAGAAAATTATTATTTTTGGAGTGTCAAAATGAAGATATTCTTCCGTTCTCAAGATTTATGGGACATCATAGAAGAAGGATTCACTCACTATTCCAGAAGACACCTCCACTCTTACTGCAGCTCAAAAGAAGGAGTTGAAGGAAAACAAGCAGAAGGATTCAAGGGCTTTATTTGTTCTTCAACTAGCAGTTGATGACACAATTTTTCCAAGGATAATTGGTGCCACAAGTGCAAAACAAGCTTGGAACATAATACAAGAGGAGTTTCATGGAAGTGACGAGGTACGCAATGTTAAACTTCATTCTCTAAGACGAGAGTTTGAATTATTAAGGATGAAAGAATCTGAGACCATTAAAGACTACTATTCTAGAATAAAAGAAATAGTTAGTCAGATGAGAGCCTTTGGGGAAAATATTCTTGACAAAAAAATCGTTGAGAAAATTTTAATTTCTATTCCCCAAAAATATGATGCAATCGTAACCGCGATTGAACAAACAAAAGATTTGACTACATTGTCAGTCACACAACTAATGGACTCTCTTAAAACTTATGAACAAATATTGAAAATGAATGAAGAAGACTCGGTTGAAAATGTCTTTCAATCAAAACTAAAATTACGGTCTCAAAATAAAGAATATGTAGGAAATAAAGGTAGAGGAGAAATTTAATAAAGAATTTGTCCTCATGTCGATTTTAATTTTGAAGTCTTTAGTATTCTTATTCTTTAACTGTAAATTTTAACTATCCAATTTTTATAAATAAAGACAGACTTGCCCCATTCCCATTCGTGTTAAAAAAACCCAGTAAATTGATTCTCAATTAAAGAAACATATATGTAATTTTAAAACTCAGAAAATAAAATTTGAAAAAATAAGTCCTAAAATTCGTGAAACTAAAAGTTCAACGATAAAATTAGAAATCCAGTAATACAATTTTTAAAATTGAAAGTTTAATATAAATATACACAGATTGGAAAAGGTGATGACGGCATAGTCCATTGGAATGTATATTACAGGTTTATTTGATATGATGATTGTAATATGCTAAGATTAATAATACCATCTTAAACCTACTTTCTTAACACCATGTAACATTCATGCTTCGGTTAATTCTTTATTATTATAGTATCAGTTGTAAGTGAAAAATATAATGAAGCACAATATTTAGTCAAAATACTGTGATTAGTATCAGTTGAACCTCTACATACTTAATATATTAGTATCAGCTTCAAAGTGAGGATCTCAAGAAACTTACCAACACTTAATTTTGCATAAAAGAAACCATTGTTTAAGAGTTGATCACAGGGGAAAAGAAATGTATAAATTTATAGGAAATTGATATTTGAAACATAAATAGGAAATACATATTTGTTAATTAGCTTCCTGCCTCAGATTACAGTCTCCTTTGAGGTGCAGATCGAATAATCTCTTAACAAAATCCTATTTCATACCCAAGAGGTCCAGCATTACTGGTAAATATAACCTGTGTAAGTAGAAAATTCTCTTTAAAAAAAATAGGACTTGTAAAAAACAATAATCTAATAGAAAAACCAAAAGGTAAAAATTAATACCTTCAACTTTTGACTAGTCAATTCTTCTTCATCTTGCGATCTACAAGGATCTACCAATATAAACTTTTTTTACGTGTGATATTCTGTGCCAATCGTATCCAATTATTGGGTGGAATCTTTTGGATAATGCAGGACAACCAATGATTTGTAAGTCTTCAAGATTTGTGAGGTGGTGCAAAGGGAATGACAACAAATTTGGACAATGACCAATTTCAAGTACTTTGAGATGAATTAGAGTTGGTAGCCACTCGGGAAACTCCTTAAGATTCATGCACTGCTGAATCAGTAAGGAACGTAAAGTGTTTGCACATCCTTGTAACCACTGAGGCAAAGTGAGTAGTTGTGGCAAATCAGTAAGAACAACATACTTTAACCTTGAATTGGAGATTTGGCTGCCAAGACCTAATGACAAATCCAAATTGTCGCAGTTTTTTATGACCAAACCCTCTAAATTTCTGATGGCATGGAATGACACCGACTTTAGACTTCCACAATTACATAAATGGAAAGTTTTAAGTGTCAGGAGTTGTACTTGTTCAAATAATGACCGCAGATTATCACAATAACTAATATATAAATTTTCTAAAGAAGTCAATTTTGCAATCACTTCTTCGGGAAAAGCGGCTTGTGTGGTGGTTATAGCCAAGTGACGAAGACTAATGAGATTTTCTAATCCTTTGGGTAACATTTGTAGCTTTATGCATCCATTAAGAAACAAAGTCTGCAAATTTTGAAGTTTGCAAAGTGAATAAGGGAGTTCCTTAAGTTTTTCATTTTTCGCAAGACTGAGGAATCTTAAATGCTTCAACTTTCCGATGCAGCGAGGTAGACTCTCGTATTCACAATTTTTTAAGTTTAAATACCTCAAGCATTTGCACCTTGACAACAATGTTTTCAAGAAATCTTTATCGCTCCCTCCATTAAGAAAAATGACAGTTCTGGGACTAGTGGGGAGAAGAGTTTCACCATAAAAATTATTTTCTTCAAATGCCAAATGTTGGATATTCTCGGATATTTTTGGATTGCGGTGATGTATTCTTTCAAACTCACCTTTCCCAACAAACACTGCAAGATCAGACACCAAATCGTGCAATTTAAAATAACAATCACCACCAAGGTCAACAAAATCTAAAAGAAACGATCTTGTCCATAGTTCGTGCAAAAATTGAGTGGAAATATCAGTCATTGATTCACCTTGCTTTGGTGGTGGAAGAAAACCGAGTGCTCCCCATAACATACAAACCTCAGCAGCAGTAAACACGCTATCCTGTTGGTAAAGGGAGAAAGAAGCAAAACAAGGTTTTAAATATGAAGGGAGTTGATCGTAACTTAGTTTGAGAGCAGGAAAAATGCCTTTTTCATTTTGTTTTGAATTCCAGATCTCATTATCTCTTATAGACTCCCACTCCTTTTTGTCAAATTTCGAGAACAGTGAACTCCCCAACGTTTTCACTGCCAATGGTAATCCTCCACATTTTTTTACGATTTCTTTTCCAATCTCCGAGAACTGTGGATGCTTTTTTTCATCTCCATCTTCAAAAGCAGATTTCAGAAATAGAGAAAGAGAATCCTCTTCGGAAAGACATTCTAGAAGGTACGAATTTGAGGATTTAGTGTGCATCGCAGCAACTACTGCATGGCTACGAGTAGTCACTAAAATTTTACTCCCTTTAACACTCAAATCCATTATTTCCTTCAACTCATCCCATCTTGCAGGATCCTCGTTCCACACGTCATCCAACACAAGCAAGAACTTTTGATCTTGAAGTTTGTTCCTCAAATGATTTTGAAGTTGCTCCGTCTCAAAGCTATTGAAGTTTACACTAGCTGGATTTGGAGCTGAACTGAGGATTTTAATGAGCACATTCCTAAGTTCAAAATCATTAGAGACACATACCCACATTCTCAACTGAAAACATGCATGAATGGTGGTGTCATTGAAGACCAACTTAGCAAGTGTGGTTTTTCCCAAACCTCCCATTCCAACAATGGGAATAATAGAAAGACTTTCACGATCATCATCTTGTACCAAAAGTTTTACTATTTCCCTTTTATCGTGTTCTCTTCCTGTAACATTGGAAGGGTTTACATGAGAATGTGTCATTTCCCTCAGTTGCACCACACGTGTAACATGGTCAATGATTTGAAGGCCAAACATGCTTCTTTGATCTGCAAGTTTGGCCAACCTGGTGTTGATGTCTTGAATGTGATGTGCCATTCTAAGACGATAAACAACAGGATTACTTGTTGAGAAGAAACGGCGTACCTTCCTTGAGGAGCCACCATAGGTGTTGGCAACATGCTTCCGCAACGCTTCGCAGTCAAAATCATCGACTATGTCTTCAGCCTCAGAAAACACGCGCTTGACTTGAACCAGCCATTCGCTCAGTGCACTGCTATGCGGATTCTTCTGCTCAGCATCTAACAGCACAGCCTTGATAAGTGCTGTAGTTGCTTTCATCTGTTGTAGCTGGCGATCCACACCAAACCCCAAAGAAGCTTCTTGAACGGCAGCAGTGGCAAGCTTCCGTAGGAGCGATTCCGCGAAGCTGAAAAGAAGTGATTCCGCCATGAGTATAAGAGAAGAACGCAATTGTGAATCATTTGACAACATTATGATATTTATAAAAGAAATATATATTCCGTCGGCCATTTTGGTATATGTGATTCGTACACACACAAAAGACATATAACAGCCTGCATGTATGACATTTATACATCTTTCTCCTTGTTTATCACACTTGTTTTTATCCAACCTAAGACTGCAACTCTCTATTTCAATTCCTAGTAATACTCGTTAGCTCTTACTTAAAGTAAATCAATAATAAACTTAAGTCCTATAATTACTAATTAAAATTATTTTCACTAATTTAACACAAATTTCGTATAGGTTTCATGTACCTAGCCACTATTTGGCCTTGACAACTGAGCATCGTGTCAACACTCATTTAATGAGCAAGGTTTATATAAATATTATTTAAAGTATTAAAAGAATTTAAAAGAATAACATTTTAAAACAGAAATGCTTCAATAAATGAATAAATGCATAAGAATAAAACACCTGGGAAATATGCATAAAGCTAACTGAAATATAGATGAAGAGCGGCAATAAAAAGAGTTAATAGTGTTTAAGCTTCGAATAATTATAATTAATTATGTTTTTTGTTTTTTTACGTATTTTTTGTTTTGATTTCTCTTCGAAACTTTGTTTTATTTAGACTTCTTTTTTTAGAAGGTTACAGATTTAATCCTTCGTAACAAATAATGATAGTGTTATTTTCTTTAAGTTGACAGATGTTAGTATTTTTTTAATCTGATTTTAGTTGTGACTTATTTATATTTTTCTTTTAATAATTACATTTTTTTTAATTTTTGGTTAAGATCTATTATTAATTAGTGATAATAATAATGTACACAACTTTTGAATATATGATTTTAATTATTCTAAAAATTAGAAGTCAAAACCCCTTACATTATACTATTAATTTTCTCTAAGATCAGTACTGTCTAAAATATGTTAAAGCTCAATAATAAAAGCAGTGTTAGTGTGTTTGCTTCCCTAATTTAGGTGTAATTTACGAAAGTTATATTATATAAATTGAAACCTTTTTGAAATATACATTTTCTATTTTCATTGAGTATTTAATTGTTTTATTTTGAGATATAGTTTCATTGTGAATGTTTTTCGTTCAAGTTAAGTTTATGAATATTACTAATAATTATGTGAGGATGAATTATTGAAGAAGTTTATTTTGTTAACCAAGTAAAGCATCTCTGACTGAGGCGATGTTGTTTTTAATTGCATTTGATAGGGCTTGTATTTTCGATGAACCATTATTGTCCAAAGTTACATTTTTCTTTGTTTATTTTGAGTGGTATCACACATTATATGAAGTTCCATTATTTTTAGTTGATCTTCACATTAGCGAAGGACATGGGAACAAAATAATGTTATTTTAGTAGAATTCGGAAGTGATCACTTTTTAGTATAGCATACATGTCAAAGTTATCAAAATTTCTCCACACGATTTAATAGTCATGCATGCTTCTATTAATTCTTTACTATTATCATCAGTTTTGAGTGAAAAATATAATATGAAGCATAAAGTTTAATTATAACATTGATTAGTATCACTTAATCCTCTACATATACGAAATATTATAAGGAATTTATAGACTCTTTATCCATCCATTTTTGTGCTTTTGATTTAGCTTAATTTTATCAATAATTCATTGGAAAGGTTAAATCTTTTTTGTTTAAATTTCATTAATGGTTGAGGACTTTAGTATTTAGTAATTGTTAATTGTTATATATGTTTATTTAGCAAGTTAACATTAACATATAATTAATTTTTCTCAATAATATTAATTATCAATTTAATAATAAACCAAACATCATTGAAGTTGTTAAGAGTTTAATTTTCTTATTAGCATACTAATATTTATTATATTGAATCAATTGTTTATTTTTTTATTTTTAAATTTATAAATAAATAAATTTGGTAAAAAGAAATAATTACATTTTACGGTAAATAAATTCAAAAGTCTAAAAATAATTACATTTTACGGATTTTGGAAATATGGTAAAAGAAAACTTCTATGAATCGGTTAGCTGAAAAAAAAAACTAATTAAAAAAATTATTTTGAAATATTTTTAAAACAAATGATTTAAAAAGTAACATTTTGTATAAAAGTTAACACAATAATAAATTAAAAAATTACTTTTGAATTAATCAATAATAAAAGTAAAAGGGTCTCATTTTATAACATTAATTTTTAAATTGGTCGTCAAACTTTTTAAAAGCTTCTAAATATACACGATGTTATCTAAGGGTATTTTAAAGTGCTTATGTTTCACTTCCAGCTCCACAGCAAGGATCTCAAGAAACATTCAAAGCATGACAATATATATATATTCTTCTTCTTGATTTGACATACACTTAATGTTAATACCACTATTATTTAACATTGACCTGCCAATACCTTATTTTATATACAAGAAAATATTGGTAAGAAAGTTGAAAATTAAAAGAATAAAATGCATAAACTTACAGAAGATACAAATTTTATATGTAAATAGGATATTCTCTAGCTTCATGCTAAATATCAGTCCATTTGAGGTGGAAAGATCCACAAAGTGGTATAACCTGTACAAAGAAGAAAATCACCTCTTTTAAAATTAGAAAAAACAAAATTATAAAAAATAACTATATAGAAAAATAAAGGGCTAAAATTTGTACCTCCAACTTTTGACTGTCATTCGGATAATTCTTCTTCGGTATCTGAATCCTCAATGTGAACTATTTTGATATGTGATATCTTGTGCCAATCTTGTCCAACTTCTGGCTTGAATCTTCTGCATAACTCAGGACAATCAACGATTTCTAAATTTTCAAGATTTGTGAGGTGATGAATATTAGGGAGTGACAGTAGCTTAGGACAACTGTCAATGTCAAGTACTTTGAGACAAATTAGAGTTGGTAGCCACTCAGGAAGTTCATCAAGATTGACGCAATCTGAAATTGATAAGTGTTGTAAAGTGTTTGCAGATCCTTGAAACGACTGAGGCAATTTAACTAGTTGTGGCAAGTCATCAAGAAAAAGATACTTTAACTTTGAATCGGGGATTTGGCAGCTAAGGTTCATTGACAATTCCAACTTGATGCAATCGGCGATCATTAAAAACTCTAAATTTCTGAAGGCATGGAGCGACACCGACTTTAGACTTCCACACTCAGACAAAATCAAACTTTTGACAGTTGAAAGTTGTACTCCTTCGAACAATGACTCCAAATTATCACATTCAGTAAAAGATAAATTTTCTAAAGAAGTCAAATTTGCAATCAATTCTTTTGGAAAATCAGCTTGTGCGGTGGTTATAGCCAATTGACGAAGGCTAACAAGATTTTTCATTCCTTTGGGTAACTTCCGCAGATTTGTGCATCCACTAAGGATTAAAGTCTGCAAATTTTGAAGTTTGCAGACTGAATCAGGAAGTTCCTTAAGTTTTTCATTTTTTGCAAGGCAGAGAAATCTTAAATGTTTCCACTTTCCCATACACTGAGGCAGACTCTCGTATTCAAGAAATCTATATCGTTCCCTCCGTTACGAAAAACAACAGATCTGACACCAGTGGGGACAAGATCTTCACCATAAAAGTTATTTTCCTCAAATACTAAATGTTGGGCGTTCTCCGATATTTTTGGATTGCGGCGATCTACTCTTTCAAATTCACCTTTCCCAATATACACTGCAAGATCACTTACCAAATCTGTTGGGTAAACTTTAAAGGGTTCACAGTTTTAATAATTTAGAAAGTTGTTTGTTTGTCTGTGATGATTGTGCCAACAGTTACCACACTACACCACTACTTGGATTTTTGTGTGCATTGTCCAATAACTTCACCAACTCCACTTATCTTGTACTTTTGCATCCACCAATTTACCACTAAGATTTGGAACTTTGTGCTTTATTCAACTATAAATTGGGGAGGAACCTGAAATGCACCAAGGAGTGAATGTAATATAGAAAGTGTAGTATATACATTACCCTGGAAGCAAGAAAGAGAGAGAAGGGGTAGTTTGGTTTTAGTTTGTGAGTGAACTTTTATCGAGATAATTTTAGTTTGAGTGATAATACTTTGTCTTTCTTGTAGCTCTGAAAGCGTTTATTTTTCAATAAAAGTATATTTGATACTAACAAAATCATGCATTTGAAAACAAGAATCAACCCCAAAGTCAAGATCATCGGAAATAAACGATCGTGTCCTTAGTTCACGCAAAACTTGATTGGCAACATTAGTCATTGATTCACCTTCCTTTGGTGGTGGAAGAAAACCAAGTGAATCCAACACCATGGAAAGTGTTGGATAAACGTAAATGGGACCCACACCCTAAATTAAGGGTCAATATTTTTCCATGCTCCATGTTTTGCTCTATGTTTTCAGCTTTGTTGTTTGGTGTTTTGTGTGAAGCTCTTCTATAAAAAGGTAGAAACAAGCAAAGAAAAAATGAACCAACAGAGGAACAGAAACGAAAACCATCGTGAGAGAAGTAAAGCCACGGTGAAGGAGAGGAAAATTAGAGAGAGTGTTTTTTTGTGAGTATGAGAGTTTTGTATACCATCCGAGAGGGTGAGATATTTATAGAGAGATCCTCAGAGAGTGAAAGAAACACTATAATCCTACTTTTATAGTGGAAATAATTTTCTGGACGAGATAACGTGATTTTTTCCAAGAAGGTTTTCCACGTTAAAAAATTTTCGGTAACATCATAACATAAAACATTAATGTCAAATTCATAAAGGAATAAAGAAGCAAAACATGGTTTTAAATATGAAGGCAGTTGATCATAGCTTAGTTTGAGAGGAGGCAAAATGCCTTTTTCATTTTGTTCTAAATTCCAAATCTCATTGTCTCTTATAGACTCCCAATCTTTCTTAACAACCTTCGAGAACAACAAACTCCCCACCGTTTTCAGTGTCAACGGTAACCGTCCACATTTTTCTACGACTTCTTTCCCAATCTCCAGTAGTTCTGGATGGTTTTTCTCCACTCCATCTTCAAACGCATATTTCACAAATAGAGAAAGAGAATCTTCTTCAGAAAGACATTCAAGAAGGTACGGATTTAAGGATTTAGTATGCATCATGGCAGCTACTGCATGGCTACGAGTAGTGTTAACCTCATGTAATGTTTTTGGATGAACCATTAGTAGCTTTGATATGTTAGAATTACCCAACTATTAAGTGACTCATGTGAAAGATAAATGAGGGTCAAAATGTGATTTAATATAATTGAGGGACTTAATGGCAAAGTTACAACTTGATGGAAGTTGTATAAGAATGGAGAAGGGTTCTGTCCCTGATGCACACAATTTCTTCAAGAAGCTCTCTCCCATTAAATCCACCATCAAGAAAGAATTGAGAGAATTAAGCTTGCATCAAGGGATAGATTGGGTAAGGAGTTGAAGCAAATCAAGAATCAATTAGCATGGATCAAGGTTAGTAAATTCTCATCTTCCTTATGTAATTATGTTTAATCTAGTGAGAATCATAAATTCTTAAGATCCTAATGTCATGTAATTAAGATCATGAAAAACTTACATGTGGTATCAGAGTTTAGGTTGTTAGATTTATGATTCTCCTGGAATAAAGAAATTTGATTCATGATTTTTTCCTAAAAAATGATGAAATTATGGTGTGGAATAGTAATTTTAGGAAGAAGATGATGAATAGTTGTTGGATGATAATGCTTACGGGAATGGAATGCAATGCCAAAACTATTATTAAAGTTAAGTTTAACTTTATGAATGTTGAAACCTTGTTTGCCGTGAATGGTAAAGGTGTGTTGAAAACTTTTCCAAAGTTTTGTTTTTAATGAATAGTATTAAAAATCAAAATCAAGTTGGACATGGTCTGCCACACACGTAAATGAAAGGAAAGTTTTTTGTTTTATATGAATTGGTGTTGAAACTTTGCAAGATGAAAGTTTCCAACGTGTAGCATACTGGAGAATTAAAGTTTATGTATGTTCTCCATTACGAAAAATTTTACCCACTTATTGAAATTAGGTTTTTTCAATTTTAATTATGACACATAATAAATTTTATGTGAATAAATGCATATTGTTAAATTAAAATTAACAAGAATGCTATTTATGATTAATAATAAATTAAAGGTTATTATTATTATTATTATTTGAAATTAATTATGGTAAATTTTGTTAGTCACCAAAGTGACCAAAATTTTAAAGTTAATTTAATTTCAAATTATTAATGATTTTATTTCAATTACTCATTGTATGGATGCTAAATTATGAATAATTAATTTATGGGTTAATTGAAAATTCATTATTATAAGATATTTTGTATCATTCAAAGATGATTATTTGATCTTATAATTAATGAGTATGATTGTAGATAATTTTGTATGCTCGCTAGATTTATTTATATACCCAAAGGTAGTAGATGATTCTAGTTGATGCATATTTTAATTATCAATAAAGATTTATAATTATTAGCATCATTATGCTTATGTTTGTGTATTAATGGATCTCCCAAAGGAGAACACTAATATACATAGAATGATGATTAAAGTATGAATCTGTATTTATGACTCAAAGCACTAATGATTAGCATGTATTAATTACAGTCCCCGTTCCGGTATCTTTACACTCGCTCGCTACGTCTGTTCCGGTCTTTAATGGTTTAAATTTCCCTGATTGGAGTGAACAAGTCCAATTTCACTTAGGTGTATTGGATCTTGACTTGGCTCTTCAAGTTGAGAAACCGGCTGCTATCACTGATATTAGTAGCACTGAAGAGAAAGCTCATTACAAAGCTTGGGAAAGATCAAACAGACTTAGTCTAATGTTTATGAGAATGAGCATTGCAAGTAACATCAAATCTGCTATTCCGAAAACCGAAAATGCGAAAGAATTTATGAAATTAGTGGAAGAGCGCTCCCAAACTGCTGACAAGTCCCTTGCTGGGACATTGATGAGTACGTTGACCACCATGAAGTTTGACGGTTCACGTACTATGCATGAACACGTGATCGAGATGACAAATATTGCAGCAAGACTTAAGTCTCTAGGAATGAAAGTGGATGAGACTTTTCTCGTGCAGTTCATTTTGAACTCGCTACCGTCTGAGTATGGTCCATTTCAGATGAACTATAACACCTTAAAAGACAAATGGAATGTGCATGAATTGCACAGTATGTTAGTTCAAGAAGAGACCAGACTTAAGAACTTAAGAAGCCACTCTGTTCATTATCTAAAGAATCAAGGAGCAGGAAAGAAATTTAAGAAACATGTAAAGGGTAAAGGACCATTAAAGATTGACGAGTCCTCAACCAAAATCCAGAAGAAAAATGATAAATGTCATTTCTGCAAGAAGTCTGGACATTTTCAGAAAGACTGCTTAAAGCGTAAAGCTTGGTTCGAAAAGAAAGGTAAGCATAATGCTTACGTATGTTTTGAATCAAACTTAACTGAAGTTCCCCATAATACTTGGTGGATTGATTCTGGATGTACGACTCATGTTTCTAATGTGATGCAGGGATTCCTTACAATCCGAACCATAAACCCAACTGAGAAGTTTGTCTTCATGGGAAATAGAGTGAAAGTTCCAGTGGAAGCTGTTGGGACTTATCGATTAATTCTTGACACTGGATATCACTTAGACCTGATGGATACTTTTTATGTACCTAGTATCACTAGAAATTTGATTTCTTTGTCTAAGCTTGATGTTGCTGGATACTCTTTTAAATTTGGGAATGGTTGTTTCAGTTTGTTTAAGCGTGCCTGTATGATTGGATCTGGTACACTTTATGATGGTTTATATAAATTGAATTTGGATAATTTATATGCTGAAACTCTTATGACCTTGCATCACAATGTTAGCACTAAACGCAGTTTAGTGGATGAACGATCTGCTTATTTGTGGCATAAACGTTTGGGACACATTTCCAAAGAAAGGATGCAAAGATTAGTAAAGAATGAAATCCTTCCAGATTTAGATTTTACTGATCTGAATGTATGTGTGGATTGTATTAAAGGCAAACAAACAAAACACACAAAGAAAGGAGCCACAAGAAGTACACAGCTTCTTGAAATTATACACACTGATATATGTGGTCCGTTTGATGTGAATACCTTCAATAAAGAGAAATACTTCATCACCTTCATTGATGATTTTTCGCGTTATGGATATGTCTATCTACTGCATGAGAAATCTCAAGCAGTGAATGTCTTGGAAGTTTACATAAATGAAGTAGAAAGACAATTAGACAGAAAGGTGAAAATTGTCAGGTCTGATAGAGGTGGTGAGTATTATGGAAGATATGATGAAAGTGGACAACACCCTGGTCCATTTGCTAAATTTCTTGAGAAACGTGGTATTTGTGCTCAATACACAATGCCAGGCACACCACAACAAAATGGTGTATCAGAAAGGCGTAATCGAACCTTAATGGATATGGTTAGGAGTATGTTAAGTAATTCATGTTTACCTGTATCATTGTGGATGTATTCATTAAAGACTGCCATGTATTTGTTAAACAGGGTTCCCAGTAAAGCTGTTCAAAAGACTCCTTTTGAGTTATGGACAAATAGGAAACCCAGTTTGAGACACCTGCATGTTTGGGGTTGTCAGGCAGAAATAAGAATTTATAATCCGCAAGAAAAGAAACTGGATGCAAGAACAATCAGTGGATATTTCATTGGTTATCCAGAAAAATCAAAAGGGTATATATTTTACTGTCCTAACCATAGTACAAGAATTGTTGAAACTGGAAATGCTCGGTTCATTGAAAATGGTGAAACTAGTGGGAGTGTAGATTCACGAAAGGTTGAAATTACAGAAATTAAAGTACAAGTTCCTGTAATTGGCACCTCATCTTCAAGAGTTGTTGTTCCTCATGTTGTAGAAACACAGAACAATCAAGAAGAACAACACATTAATACTCCCATGATTAACAATGAACCAGTTGTAGAACAATCACAAGAAATAGTATTAAGAAGATCTCAAAGAGAAAGAAAGTCTGCTATTTCGAATGATTATGTGATTTATCTACAAGAGTCAGAAAACGACTTAAGTATTGATAACGATCCAGTTTCATTTTCAGAAGCCATTAATGGTGATAATTCTGATAAATGGTTAAATGCTATGAAAGATGAGCTTAAATCGATGGTACAAAATGATGTATGGGATCTTGTGGAATTACCAGAAGGATGCAAGAGAGTTGGGTGTAAATGGGTCTTTAAGACTAAGCATGACTCTCATGGTAATATCGAACGCTACAAGGCCCGACTTGTTGCCAAAGGTTTTACTCAGAAAGATGGCATTGACTATAAAGAAACATTTTCACCTGTTTCTAAGAAAGATTCTTTCCGAATTATCATGGCATTAGTAGCTCATTATGATCTTGAGTTGCATCAAATGGATGTTAAAACTGCTTTTCTGAATGGAGATTTAGAAGAGGATGTCTATATGGATCAACCGGTGGGGTTCACTGAAAAAGGAAAGGAACACATGGTGTATAAACTAAAGAAATCAATATATGGACTTAAACAAGCTTCTCGACAATGGTATCTCAAGTTCAATGATACTATTATATCCTTTGGATTTAAGGAAAACATTGTTGATCGGTGTATATATCTAAAGGTCAGTGGGAGCAAGTTTATATTTTTTGATTCTATATGTTGATGATATCTTGCTTGCAACTAATGACCTTGGTCTATTAAGTGAGACTAAGAAATTTCTCTCTAACAACTTTGAAATGAAAGATATGAGTGAGGCATATTATGTGATAGGAATAGAAATATTCCGTGATAGATCACAAGGATTGTTAGGTTTGTCTCAGAAAGCATATATTAATAAAGTTTTAGAGAGATTTAAGATGGATAAATGTTCAGCATCTCCCGTTCCAATACATAAAGGAGACAAGTTTAGTCTCATGCAATGTCCAAAGAATGATTTGGAACGGAAACAGATGGAAAATATCCCTTATGCATCTGTTGTTGGGAGTTTGATGTATGCTCAAACATGTACAAGACCAGATATTAGTTTTGCAGTTGGTATGCTTGGTAGATATCAGAGTAATCCAGGAATGGATCATTGGAAAGCTGCAAAGAAAGTTTTAAGATACCTACAAGGAACAAAGAATCACATGCTTACTTATAAAAGATCTAATCATCTTGAAGTGATTGGATATACAGATTCAGACTTTGCTGGTTGTATAGATACAAGAAAATCTACATATGGTTATCTGTATCTTTTAGCCGGAGGAGCAATCTCATGGAAAAGTGCGAAGCAGTCCGTCATTGCTACATCCACTATGGAAGCTGAATTTGTGGCATGCTTTGAGGCCACTATTCAGGCTAATTGGTTGCGGAACTTTATTTCAGGACTTGGAATAGTTGACAGTATTGCCAAGCCGCTGAAAATTTATTGTGACAATTCCGCAGCAGTCTTCTTTTCTAAGAACGACAAGTATTCCAAAGGTGCTAAACATATGGAATTGAAATACTTTGTCGTTAAAGAAGAAATTCAGAAACATAAAGTGTCAATAGAACATATTAGCACTGATTTTATGATTTCTGACCCTTTAACAAAAGGGTTACCGCCCAAATTATTTGTTGATCATGTAAAGAATATGTGCATTATGTCTACCATTGAAAGTTGAATGTTAATGTTATTAATGGTTATGTGACACTTGAATTCTTTAATGTATAAGTTTTTGAAATTTGTATTTGTATTTTCTTCTGTATGGTTATGTATACAAATTATGATGAAGAAAAACAAACAAATTATATTATTGTTATTAAAATGACATTATGTTTGAACCCATTATGTATTTAAGTTTTATAACGTCATATTAAAGAGAAAGAGATAATATAGTAGTACATGGAAGGAGACATATCAGTTGAATGATGTGCGACCGCCATGACTCTTATTATTTCTATATCTTTAATTATGAATAATGATGAAGCCAATTATGTAAAGTCCCCAAATGCGCATTATGACTATTTATTAAATCACAGAATGTTATGACATCACAAGAGTCAAGTGGGAGAATGTTAGAATTACCCAACTATTAAGTGACTCATGTGAAAGATAAATGAGGGTCAAAATGTGATTTAATATAATTGAGGGACTTAATGGCAAAGTTACAACTTGATGGAAGTTGTATAAGAATGGAGAAGGGTTCTGTCCCTGATGCACACAATTTCTTCAAGAAGCTCTCTCCCATTAAATCCACCATCAAGAAAGAATTGAGAGAATTAAGCTTGCATCAAGGGATAGATTGGGTAAGGAGTTGAAGCAAATCAAGAATCAATTAGCATGGATCAAGGTTAGTAAATTCTCATCTTCCTTATGTAATTATGTTTAATCTAGTGAGAATCATAAATTCTTAAGATCCTAATGTCATGTAATTAAGATCATGAAAAACTTACATGATACTGCAGTCTCTTTCTATGCCATTTCTTCTCTATCAAATATAGCACATGATGGACTAATACAAATATTGTATATTGAAATTATTTATTTTAATGACAATTCTTAGATATTATATAATTGACAATGATATTCATATAAATAATATTTATGTATTAATATGAAATGTTTGTTTATGACTTAAGTATTCTTCAAAGTTTATATGTTATAATCTTGATCACGTCTACTACTGATACAAACAATTCTTTATTGGTATTTTTTAAGTAATTACATACGGATATATTTATATTTATATGCAATTACATACGAATAATATTATCTACGACATATATAATTTTCATATGTAACACTATTTTACATACGATTTAGTCGTATGTAAATATAATTTTTCTTGCTTGTAGTGAGATATTATGATACAAAGATAAAAGAATTATTATATTTAATTGACTTAATTAAATATCAAGTTTATTATAAATTTAGATATTTTTAATTGAATATTTATTATTTGGCATCCCTGAAGTTTTTGTCCAAGTTTTGCCACTACGCCCACACAAATTTCTCTACTCCATCTTCCTCAATCTACACACATCTTTCCTCTCTCACCATCTTCATAAGCCAATGAATGGCAATGGAAAGGGCATCAACATCCACCGTTGCCAAAATTTGGGGCCATGAACGCTGGCATAACCTAGTCATCTTCCACTACAAACGCCAATGGCTGGAATGCCCTAGTTCAGATAAAGGGTTATATATGGCTTGATTTATTAATTTATTAGTTTATCTCAAATCTTCAATTAATTTTCATAAAAATTATTTTATTTTTTAAAATATGTCGATATTTGAAAATTACAACATTAACAAAAGAAAATATTCAGCATATTGACTCAATTGATCGTCCAACTCATTTCAGAATAGGGTAGTTAAATTGAGTTTAACATGAAAAAAATATATGCAGAAACTCAACAGATCTCAACCCGAAAAGTCTTTTCGTAAGTTAAATAATGGATTTGTAACAAATTCTATAGAACCCAACTCACAAACACTATAATAAAAGAAATCACTATTTTTTTTTTTACATAAATCAACACAACAATCTGACTAAAAAAAGTAGTTGTTGAATCGATAAGTATTAGATATAGAAGGGTTTTCTTATTATTTATTTTTAAAAATTTGTTTATAAAAACTTATTTAAAAGCTCTCAAATAAACGGTAAAAAATGACAGGGCATTTCCAAAGTTTTTTTGATGAGTCTCGGAATGTTCACAACTAGGATCTCAAGAAACATCTAAAAGAGACATATAATATTGTTCTTTATTTGATACACAATTGATGTTTGCACTACTATTACAAAATATTCACCTTATTAACCCTTTTTGTATAAAAAAACACATTGTTTTGAAAGTTCTTATTAACCCTTTTTGTATAAAAAAACACATTGTTTTGAAAGTTCATAAGAAAAAAAAGAAAAAAGTCTACAAGTTTATAAAATTTATAAGTAAATAAGATATTTCACAGCTTCCTGCTAGATTTGTCCCTTATGAGGTGAAGAGATCGAGGAAGTGGTATAGCCTGTGTAAAAGAAAAATAAAAAATCCTTTCCTTTAAAATTTAAAATAAAAAAAGATAACTTCTAAAAAATAATAATGTAATAGAAAAGTCAAAGGATTAAAATTAGTACCTTCAACTTTTCATTATGTTATTTGGAGAATATTCTTCTTCGTCGTCGTCTTCCTCTTCATCTTATTCTTCATCTTCTTCATCTTCTTCTTCTTGAGCATTATAAACACGTTTGATGTGTGATATCTTGTACCAATCCTGTCCAACTCCGGGCTTGAATCTTTTCCATAATTCAGGACAAGCAGTCATTTCTAATCTTTCAAGATTTGTGAGCTGATGCATGTTGTCAGGCAGTGACACCAGATTTGGACATTCGCAAATACCAAGAGATTTGAGATAAATTAAAGTTGGTAGCCAATCGGGAAGCTCCTTAAGATTGATGCAACCTAAAATAAGTAAGCTTTGTAAAGAGTTTGCAGATCCTTGAATCCACCGAGGCAACGTGACCAGTTGCGGCAAGTCTTTAAGAACAACATACTTTAACCTTGAATCGGGGATTTGACTTCCAACACCCATTGACAATTCCAACTGGTCGCAGTTAGAGATAGCCAAAACATTTACATTTCTAATGGCGTGAAACGGCACCGACTTTAGACTTTCACATCCCACTAAGGCTAATTTTTTAAGAGTGGATAGTTGTATACCATTGAACAATGACTCCAAATTATCACAATAACTAATATTTAAATTTTCTAAAGTAGTCAAAACTGCAATGTCTTTCTCTGAAAAATCAACTTGTTTGGTGGTTATATAAAGATTCCGAAGGCTGATTAGATTTCTCATTCCTTTGGGTAGTTTTTGTAGCTCTACACATCCTAAGAGATCCAAAGTTTGCAAATTTTGAAGTTTGCAGACTGAATCAGGGAGTCTCCTGAGTTTTTTACTAAACTGGAGATTAAGATGTCTTAAATGTTTCAACTTTCCAATAGAGTAAGGCAAACTCTCGATTTCAGATGAATATAATCCTAAAATCCTCAAGTATTTGCATCTTGACACCAATTTAATCAAGAAAGCTTCATTGTTCATTCCCTGGGAAAGGTACACACTTTTTAAACCTGTGTGAGGAAAAGCTTGACCATGCAAATTATTTTCCATAAAGACTAAATGTTGGGCATTCTCAGGAAATTTTTGATTGCGGAGATTTATTCTTTCAAACTCACCTTTGGCAATATGAACTACAAGATCATACATCAAATCATGTAACGTAAATGTGGAATCGGCCCCCAAGTCAAAATAATCTGAAAGAAAAGATCTTGACCATAGCTCATACACAAGATGATTGGCAACATCCACCATTGATTCACTTTCCTTTGGGGGCGGAAGAAAACCAAGTGCTTCCCACATGGTAGAAATTTGAGAACAAATAATTATAGTATTCTGTGGGCAAAGGGAGAAAGAAGCAAAACAAGGTTTTAAATATGAAGGGAGTTGATCGTAACTTAATTTGAGAGCAGGCAAAATGCCTTCTTCATTCTGTTTTAAATTCCAAATTTCGTTGTCTCTTATAGACTCCCACTCTTTCTTATCAAACATCGAGAACAATGAACTCCCAACCGTTTTCACTGCTAAAGGTAACCCACCACATTTTCCCACTATTTCTTTTCCAATCTCCAACAGTTCTGGATGTTTCTTTTCTTCTCCATCATCAAAAGCAAATTTCACAAATAGTGAAAGAGAATCCTCCTCAGAGAGACATCCAAGAAGGTACAAATTTGATGATTTAGTGTGCATTATGGCAGCTACTGCATGACTACGAGTGGTCAGTAGGACTTTACTACCTTCAACATCCACATCTATTATTTCCTTCAACTCATGCCATCGTGCAGGATCCTCGCTCCACACGTCATCCAACACAAGCAAGAACTTCTTACCTTCAAGTCTATTTCTCAGAAGGTTTTGAAGTTGCTCCGTCTCAAAGTTATTGAAGTTTTCCCGAGTTGGATTTGGAGCAGAATTGAGGATTTTAATGAGCACATTTTTAAGTTCAAAATCATTAGAGACACAGACCCACATCTTCAATTGAAAACATTCATCAATGTTTCTGTCATTGAAAACTAACTTAGCAAGTGTGGTTTTTCCCAAGCCCCCCATTCCCGCAATGGAAATAACAGAAAGACTTTGGCGATCACCATCTTGCATAAGAAGGTTTACTATTTCATTCTTATCATGTTCCCTCCCTGTAACATGGGAAGGGTTTACATGAGAATGAGTCATTTCCCTCACGTGCACAACACGTGTATCATGGTCAATGATTTGAAGGCCAAACATGCTTAGTTGTGTTGAAAGTTTGGTCAACCTGGTGTTGATGTCTTGAATGTGATGCGCCATTCTAAGACCATAAACAACAGGATTACTTGATGAGAAGAAACGGCGTACCTTTCTTGAGCAGCTACCATAGGTGTTGACAACGTGTTTCCGCAAGGCTTCACACTCAAAATCATCGACTATGTCTTCAGCATCAGAAAACACGCGCTTGATCTGAGTCAGCCATTCGTTCAGGGCACTACTCTGCGGATTCTTTTTCTCAGCATCTAACAGAACACCTTTGATGAGTGCCATAGTCGCTTTCATCTGCTTTAGCTCGCTATGTACACCAAGCGCCAAAGAAGCTTCTTGAACGGCAGCAGTGGCAAGCTTTCCTATGAGCGATTCTGCGAAGCTGAAAAGAAGTGATTCGGCCATGAGTTTGGGAAGAGAAGAATGCAATTGGAAATTTTCTGTGAGTAGAATAGTTGGTTGATGAATCATTTCAAGGCATTATGGTTTTTATAAAAAGTCTGCTGCAAAACTTCATTTGTTTTAGTAAAATACGTGTAATAATTGAAATCTAGTCAATGGAATTATAATTTTATATATATAAGATGAGCTGGATTCTCGGTGTTTGGTATATTGTATTGGCACAAGAGTCAAAGACATTTAAAAAAGTGCAATTTAACATATAAACTCATTTTCATTGCTTCCGCTAATTTTTTTAATTATTTAATATTAGAGTATAAATCACTCTTCATTAATACTAAAAAAATAAACTTATCATTATGTAAATTTATAGTTAATTATAACGAAAGCCACGATTTCATTTATTTTTTAAAATAGATAAGAATTTATTACATTAACTTGGCTTAATTAAGTTTGTGTCAATTTTGAATTTGAGTTTTTATTTTCTTTTATCTATTAACTATTTAAAAATTTTATGTTTATATTTTTTCAATTGAATCTCTATTCTTTTCTGTTAATCAGATATTATCTAGTTCCAAAATCTTTTTTTATTATCTTAATATATGTTAAGAATTGTGGTTAAAATAAAAATGATAGTGCAATTAATGTAAAACATGAATAACTTTTTAATGTATTGGATAAGAAAGTCGTCATACTTTCTTACTGATTTTATCACCATAACGAGTAAGAAATTGTTTTCATTATTATTAATGAATAGGCTATAGTTATTAAATTCTAAAATTTATAGTTAATTGTATTATATTATACTAAAAAAATTGATTTATTTTTACTAAAAAGTTAAATATACTGTTTTAAGATTCAGTTTTTAAAAATTGAACTTATAATATTTTTTTCTTCAGTTAAGTATCTTAACTGTATTATACAAGTTATTTCCATCACACTGTTGTTCTCTTGCTCTTGTATTTTTAAATATCTTTTTTTATCTTTAAATTATTGTAAATGAGTGTCTTAACGAAAAACGCCTTTGGTTGAAGTATTTATTATTTATGCAAAAAGGAAAACCAAATCATGAAAAAGGAAATTAAAATAGATGATAAACTTTTTACTGTGAAACACTCTGATTTGCAAATAAAGTGTAGATAATAATGATAATAAACTTCCTCTTTGTCTAACTGAATATATATATATATATATATATATATATAAAATAAAATGTTTATATCATGTTTTCAAAAATTATATTGGTATATATTTTTATATTATATAAAAAAATTAAGTAAAATGATAAATAAAATTAATTAATTAATATTTTAGTAATACATGTTCTTATATAATAAAATAAATAATTAAAACAGAAAATAATAAAATAAATAAATAAATTTAATATTTTACTAGTATTTTTATTTTATATTTTAATAAAATAAATAATTAAAATAAGAAAAGATTTTATAATATTTATTATTTATTAATATTTTATAACAGATTTTGAATTCTTAAATGTGATTGAACTTGTCCTTAACTTGTATTCGAGTTTTTAATCATAAAAAAAATTCTACGTATAAAGATTCTAACACTCAAATGAGTAAAATATATTCTTATAAATATTTTAATATATAATAAATATTGAGTTAGACTAGTCACGGTTATAAATGATATTTATAGACTTTTGTACATTAGTATAATAATAAATAAGATAACTCAAAATATAATAACATATTGATAAATATAATAAATATATTTTATAATAATTTTATATTTTACTATTTTAAGTGTGTTTAACCTATGATAATAATAATATATTGTTTTATAATGTTATTAACTGTTTACGACATATTTGGATAAGATGTCTTACAATGTTATTAACTGTTTATTTGTTAATTTTAATTATCTGTTAATAAGAGTTATTTTGTTATTAGATAGTGTTATTAGTAGTTTAATTCAGTTTATATTGTATTTTAATACAATTTAGTATAATTCAGTTCAGTCTAGTTTAATAAAACAAAAAACAGTTCAGTATGTCTGAACTGTTTTACAATCTAGTTCAGTTTAGACAAATTAATTTTTAGTTCAATACAGATTTTAGTAATGCAGTATAATTCAGTTCTATTTGTCCATCCATATTAGTGAGATAATTCTTGTTATCCTCAAACTTTTGTTAAGGTGAATTTAGCTTATTTAGTCGCCATTGTTAGTATAGGTGGATTTTAGAAGTTTCAACATTGATATCTTATGTATTTTTCATGTTTGCAAAAGCAAGATCTACACCCATTTAGTGTCAATTTCTTTTTGTATGGACTTTTTTAACTGGTTTTCTTCTTATAATTTATCATAAATGCTTACATAAATTCGTTTAATATGATTATTTTTATCTTAGTATAATGATGGTATTTGTTTTCTAAATTCAGTCTACTGTTTTGAGTATTTTCAATTTGGTTTTATTTTTCTTTAATAAATATATTAAAGAGCACGACCTAATTAGGTTCATTAAGCCTCTTCATTTTAGAACAACTCAAATCTATGTCTATTGAGACAATATCTACAAATAATAAATAATTTCGACAATTTGATATTATGATTATTATTTTATTATTATTAACTAAGTAAGTATTATTCCAATGGGAGCATAGACTTACCGTCTATGTTGATCCTACAAATATAACTAGTATTTTTTAAGAAATGTTCATTTCATAATCACTCATATACTTATTGTATTAATAAAGATTCTAAATTCTCTTACTAACTTGAACGTTGGAGAGATTTTTGCGTGTGAATCACCCACCTCTGAATAGTAAGGAATTGTAATTCAATCAATAAGAACTCTCAAGCCAAAGTGTAGTTACGATGTTCCAATAATAACACGGGGGATGAATATCTAATGTTATGTCATTATTCAAAATTAATTTGTTGATAAAAGTAATTAGACATGACAATTAGACTGAGTACAAATAATCTCCAATGTTTTAAGTTGGATACAGAGATAGAACTAGATATATATTTGTTTCATCTCTCGTTCATGTTTTAAATTACTAAGTAATAAAAATATATTTATACATTTTGTCTTTATGTTTGATACTTATTATTAAGACATAAATGTGATCATTTTTACTTTATATGCTCATTTAAGCTTTATCTAATTGTTATTTGATATTTATACTATTTTATATATATATATATATATATATATATATATATATATATATATATATATTTTAATATATAACATTGGAGAAAAGAAAATAGTAGTAATTTGTCTCTCTTATATTTGGTCATTGTGAGACCTCGGAAAATTTAACCATAATTATACTGTCTAATCTCATTTAATACACTGCTGAGTCACCTGTCCGCTTCCATAAATGCACCACGTCACACGTCCAGTGCATTAAAAACGCACTTTGCACTGCATGCACGAGCGCCACGTGTCACGTTCGAAGTTTCGGAAATCAGAAGTGGGAGTGCAGGTGTCAGCAGAGGAGACGCTCGTTCGTTTGGGCGTGGAAATTAACAAAACTGAGTTTCGAAAAACTCTCTCTCACCTGCACGCACTCTTCTTCTTCCTCAGAACCCAACCCTTCATTTTCTCTAACTTCTCTCTAGAACCAGTTCACCTTCTCTCTACTGTAACTCATCACCTTCTTCTCCGATCACGTTTCAGAACCGTAGAAACGTTACTGGAGACGTGAGCGTCATTCTGGACCGAACAGAATTGGGATCGAAACTGGTAAGTTCTCGTCGCTAACCGTTCGTCCATTTGGTTTCATGCGAACCCTAGTTCTGGTTGCATGCATGGGTTATAGGTCTGAGTTGTTTCTGATTTCTGGTGTTTTAGATTAAGTGAAAGTTGTTGAGCGAAACCTGAGGGTAGAACGCTGTTAGAGGACGAACTAAACCTTGCTTTTTGGGAGTACACTGCTATCCAGGTAAGGGAAGCTTAATAATTTAATTTATACTTGTATGTTGTATGAAAGCATGAGATGAACTGGATGCATGAACTGTATGCTGATTGAATTGTTATGAACGATCGCTGTTGTGATGAATATGATTTTTGTTGGTTTAACTGCATGTTGATTTGGATACGTATAGAGTGAAAGATGTATGATTGTTGTATAGTTTGATTTGTTAATATGATGAACTTTATAAAGTATGTGAATTAACGATGGATATCAAATTATAAGATTATGAATCGTATGAGAAATGTTGAGTTAGATGAAGGTGAAAAATCTGAATATAATGATTCTTTCATATGATAAAATACGTTCGTCACTGTACGGTCTTATACCGTTCGGTTTCTCTGAAAATGACTTAGAGTGGAATTCTTTCATTCGGGAAGAATTCTGTCCGAGAACGAGCGTCCTCATTTGAAATACTATGTTTGAGCGTTCGGCTCAGCATAGCGATACCGGATACCTTAACTTAAATAAATTCAAAATTATGCCCTTACACTTTAAATAGCGCTCGGTCTTACACCAAGCGTTCGTCCTAAATAGCGCTCGGTCTTATATCTAGCGTTCGTCCTAAGAAGTGTACGGTCTTATACCGAACGTTCGTCCATACCTTTAGTTTCATAACGTACGTAAATAGCGTTCGTCTCAAATTATCAGTAAATGAATATTCGCTTTCGGTCATTGACTGGCAGTCGATCCTGTTAAACAAATTGTCATCAGTATAACTAAATAATCATCTTTTTGTATCTTTATCCATTTGAATTTGGTCTAAAGTCTTTGAACCTAAATTATTCTGAACATTTATGTTTTATCTCTAAGAGTCGGTTCATCCAACTGATTCTAGTAGTAGTCACGTTCGTCATGTAAAATGCGTCAGCTTTATTCTTTTGAAAGGAAGATCTTTCGGTCTCACTCTTGACGTTCGCCCTCGTTATGAAGAGGATTGGACGCTCGTCTTTTTATGGAAGTGGAACAAAGAATGAAAATGTAAATAAAAGGAAGTATTAAGATGTGCGAGCACTATATTGAATGATTATACGATTATGGAATTTGAACGAGCGTTTCAGGGAGGAACGACTCTTATATATTATTGAATATTAAATTTTGGTAAAGTATGACTGTGGATAAGTTAAGACTCGCTGTCCATCCTGATGTTCCGTGAGTACTATCTTCATGTAGAGGAAGTATGTCATGTGTGGGAACGGCAGGAGGTCCTTAGTCCATAAGTTAACATGGGCGACGTAAGAACGGACTGACCTCGAGTGGCAGCTGTTTGGTGTATCCCAGTTACTACATCACTCGGGTGCAAGGACGCTTGTAACTACACAGATTCATACAGTCCGGACGGTCGGTCTAGAATATATATATATATTTCGGATGATGTTATATGTTGAGTTATGTGCTTGTATGAATTGAAATGTTAGTGTATATGTTGATGTATGAATTAAATTACTTAAGCTTACCCTTTCGTTTTCCTTGTGTTGTCGGTGTGTCTTTGTACGTTCGTCCTGTCATTGCAATGATCATCCGTTGTGGATGTGAGCAGATGGAGGTGCGTCACTTGAAGAGGTGCTAGAAGAAGAAAATTTGGACGACGCAAATCTGGTGGATGTGGAAGTTAAAGCCGAGCCTTAGAGCGCTCGCGTGTTTACTGTTATTGTCTGTTAGATTTATTTTTGGACGTTCGGTCATAGTTTTGTAAGACCGTTCGTCTCTGAACTCCTGTCTTTATCGCGCTCGTTTGTTTCTGTAATTTTAAGCCGTTCGGCTTTCGACTCTCGTTTAGAAATGTAAAGACTGCACTGTTTTACTGGTTTAGTGTAATTAATTATGATTATGGTAATTAGTGTATTTTGGGATGTTACAGTCATCTTCTACCCTTTTATTTTTTTTCTTCTCCCTTCACCTTCCTTCACCTCCCTCCAATTCCCACTTCTTTCATAACTTCAAAAACCACTTTCAAAATATGTTATTTTCCAGCTTTGACATAAGACTAAACGTGAACGTCTTAGCCAAAAATATCAATTTGACGTCGGAATAAAAAAAATGATGTTGAAATACGTTGATCATGAAGACCCCTGGCGTCCATGTCCGTTGAACGATAGGATTGCACGGTTGAGCGGAGTAGTGAAAATGAGATGAAATTGATGTTGGTCATGGTAAGAGCCAAAGTCAACTGACATTTATTAATATATTAACAATTAGGTTTATTTTTTAATAAATTATTCGTTTTTATAATTTTACTAAAAAACAAAAAAAAATCAACATAATTTTGTATTCAATGCTTCTAGCACAAAGTTTTAAGATAAAAGTATGAATTAATCAAAACTAAAACTAAACACTCATAAAACTATTATAAATAAAAATTTAAAGTATAGTTGTACATACATAACAATATTTAATATTTTTTTTACTTGAATTCTGTCTGACTTAAATATTGGAGTGTTTTTTTGCATATATTATTCGAATGATTTTGAAAAAAAACAAAACTATCTTAAAAATTGACTAGACAAAAGATAAAAATAAAGTTAAGATAAATTATTCAAAAGTTAAGTACTCAATCGACCTATAAAAAGAGATATGGATATCAATTTTTGATTTATTAGTTTTTTTCCTTGACTCGTACAAGTAGAGAAATGAAAGAATTTTATTCCATTTTTGAACCTCAAGATCCTATTTATCATGATTATAGGATTAACATTGTAATTATGAAAGAAGTGGTGGAACCACATATTGTAATTATGCCAAAATCTATGTTGTGCTTGGCCGCTAAACTTCTAATACAATAGCTTAATCGATCATCATCCCTCGTCATATATTTTGAAATTAAACATATAAAAAATATCAAATTGGTAATAATAAACTGATTGTCGCTCTGTGAACATATGGACACCCAACATTATTTTAGTAAAACATGTGTATTCATTGTAGTCTAGTCAATAGAATGCAATTACATATATACTAATATATTTGACATAGATTGTATACGATGAAGGTGTTTGTTATTATATTCAAACAAAGAAAAACACATGATAAAGAACAATTTGACATTAAATAATTTGTATTAGCCGGATTTCCCTCATTGCAAGAATCCGGCATTCATTCGTTACACTAATCGTGTTTAATTGTTTTAATCCAATTTCTGTGTGAATGTTAGTTTTTATAGTAATAAATATTACTATAATTAATTAATTAATTAACAATAAAAATATTTTAAAATATTATAAATTTAATTATCTCAAATATTAATGTAAAACATGATTTTCCAATTAAAAATAATAAATTAAAGTATTATTACGTCAAATTTATAACTCACTGTATGAATTATTTTTCTCTATTTTAAAATAGATATTAGGATGGAAAGATAAACAATTGTGATACTGAATCACTACATGAAAATCTTTAATTATCGACAAAAAACATTCACCAAGAATAACAAAAGTTTATTTATACTATCGAATTACTGACAACAAAAAATTCTTCGATAAAATAATTCTCAATAAATTTTATCAATAAAACAGTACATTCATTGATAATTAAGGAAGACTACAAGTTTATCTATAAATATCTATAAGCAATTACCGACATACAATTATAATATAGAAATTCTAATTTACAACGACAGATGATATATCAATGAATATGTTATTGTTGGTAAAATTTTATTAGCAAAAAAAAAAATTTTGTAGTCAATATATGTGATTAAATAATTATTTTATCCTAATATTATGATAATTTCTTAAATTTTGTTTATGTAATCTTAATTTGATCATTTTTAAAATATTATCATCAAAAATCCTTTTCAACCAACTCATGTACAGATTTATGACACATAGTCATCACAAAAGGTTCACAAAAAAGGTAAAAAAAAAACCCGTGAATCTTGCTTGTTCAAACACAAAACAAATTAAATATTAATTTGTATTAGTGTTTGGTTAACTGATATTAATTTTAAAATTTTTAAATATTTAATAAAAGCTAATGTCATTTTAATTAACGCTAAAGTATAATATTTAAAAGTGCAATTAATTTAGTGTCTTAGCACTAATAATTATATAATTTATTTATCAAATGTAGTCTAGACTGATACTTCAGAATAATATTTTAATATCTATTTAATTACATAATTTAATTTTTTATGTTTATATTTTTTCAATTGAATCTCTATTCTTTAGTTTTTTCTGTTAATTAGATATTATCTTGTTTTCTTATCTCTACATATGTTAAGAATTGCAGTTAAAATAAAAATGATAGTATGATGAATGTAAAATAATGAATGACTTTTAATGTATTGGATACGAAAATCTGTCATAGTTTTTTTATGGCTTTTATCACGTATAACGGACAAGAAATTGTTTCCATCTAAAATTAATGAGATCATCTTTGTTATCCACAAATTTTTGTTAGGGTCAATTTAGTTTACTTAGTCGCTATTGTTAGTATAGGTGCACTTTAGAAGTTTTAACATTCATATCTTATGTATTGTCATGTTTGGAAAAGCAACATCTACACTAATAACTATATAGTGTCATTTTTTTTGGGTGGACTTTTTAATTGGTTTTCTTGTGAAAATTTGTCATAAATGCTTATATGAATTCATTTAATATGATTCTTTTTATCTTTGTAAAATTATTTTATTCTTTTTAATTATGTCGATATTTAAAAATTAAAAATTTAACAAAAGAAAATATTCAGCCTATTGAATCAATTGATCATCCAACTCATTTAAGAATAGGGTAAGTTAGATTGAGTTTAATATGAAAAAAAAATGTAGAAACTCAACAGATCCCAACCCAAAAAGTCTTTTAGTAAGTTAAATAATGGATTTGCTCAAATTCTACCAACCCCAACCCATAAACACTCATAATAAAAGAATTCACTATTTTTTTTACATAAATTAACACAATAATCTGACTAAAAAAGTTAGTTTTGAATTGATAAGTATTAGATATAAAAGAGTTCTCTTATTATTCTTTTTAAAATTGGTTTATAAAAACTTATTTAAAGCCCTCAAATGAACGGTACGAAATTAAAGGATATTTCCAAAGTTTTTTTAGTCTCCCAAATGTTCACATTTTCAGCAACTAGGATATCAAGAAACATCTAAAAGAGACATATAATATTGTTCTTTATTTGATACACAATTTATGTTTGCTCTACTGTTACAAAATATTCACCTTATCAACACTTTTTGTATACCAAAAGCATTCTTTTGAAAGTTCATAAGTGAAAAAAAAAATTGTACACGTTTATAAAATTTATATGTAAATAATATTTCACAGCTTAATGCTAGATTTGTCCCTTATGAGGTGGAGAGATCGAGAAAGTGGTATAGCCTGTGTAAAAGAAAAAAAAAATCTTTCTTTTAAAATTAAAAATAAAATAAAAGGTAACTTGTCAAAAATAATAATTTAATAGAAAAGCAAAAAGATTAAAATTAGTACCTTCAACTTTTGATCGTGTTATTCCGAGAATATTTTTCCTCATCTTCTTCTTCATCGTCTTCAGCTGAGTCTTCATCTTCTTCATCTTCTTCTTCTTCATTTTCTTCATCGTCTTCTTCTTCGTCTTCTTCTTCATTGTTGAAAACATCTTTGATGAATGATATCTTGTCCCAATCCGACCCAACTTCTGGCTTGAATTTTTTCCATAATTCAGGACAACCAGTCATTTCTAACTCTTCAAGATTGGTGAGGTGATGCATGTTATGAGGGAGTGACACCAGATTTGGACAATAGCGAATGATAAGGACTTTGAGACAAATTAGAGTTGGAAGCCACTCAGGAAGCTCATCCAAATTGATGCAACCTATAATCGATAAGGTAATTAAAGTGTTCACAGATCCTTGAAGCCACTGAGGCAATGTGACCAGTTGTGGCAAGAATTCAAGAGAAAGAAACTTTAACCTTGAATCCAGGATTTGGTTGCTAAGGCCCATTGACAATTCTAACTTGCCACAATCGGAGATAACCAAAACCTCTAAATTTCTAATGGCATCAAACGACACTGACCTTAGACTTCCACATTCAGAGAAAAACAATACTTTAAGAGTGGAAAATTGTATTCCTTTGAACAGTGACTCCAAATTATCACATCGATAAAAATATAATTTTTCTAATGAAGTCAAACTTGCAACCTCTTTCTCTGGAAAATCAGGTTGCCTGGTGGTTATAACAAGGTGACGAAGGCTAATTAGATTTCTTATTCCTTTAGGTAATTTTTGTAGCTTTATGCATCCATTAAGAGCCAATGTTTGCAAATTTTGAAGCTTGCAGATTGAATCAGGGAGTCCCTCTAGTTTTTCATTCCAGTCGAGACTAAGATATCTTAAATGTTTCAACTTTCCAATGCAGTAAGGCAAACTCTTGTATTCCGAGTAACTTAAATCTAAAACCCTGAGGTATTTGCATCTTGAAAATACTGTATTCAAGAAATCTTCGTTGTTGACTCCGTAGGGGAAATACAGAGTTCTCAGACCTGTGGGAGGAACAACATGAGCAGGCAAATTATTTGCCATAAATGCTAAATGTTGGACATTCCCAGAGATTTTTGTATTGCGAAAATCTACTCTTTGAAACTCGCCTTTTGAAATATAAATTGCAAGATCGTGCACCAATCATGTAAGTTAAACCAAGAATAGCTCCCCAGGTCAACATAATTTGAAAGAAAAGATCTTGACCATAGCTCATGCAAAAGTTGACTGGCAACATCAATCACCGATTCATTTTCCTTTGGTGGTGGAAGAAAACCAAGTGCTTCCCACAGGGCAGAAATGTGAGAACTCATAATATCAGTATCCTGTTGGTAAAAGGAGAAAGAAGCAAGACATGGTTTTAAATATGAAGGGAGTTGATCGTAGCTTAGTTTGAGAGCAGGCAAAATTTCATTTTCAATTTGTTTTAAATTCCAAATCTCATTGTCTCTTATAGACTCCCACTCTTTCTTATCAAACCTTGAGAACAATGAACTCCCAACCGTTTTCACTGCTAAAGGTAACCCACCACATTTTTCCACTATTTCTTTCCCAATCTCCAATAGTTGTGGATGCTTTTTCTCAACCCCCTTTGCAAAAGCACATTTCACAAAAAGAGAAAAAGAATCCTCTTCAGAGATGCATTCTAGAAGGTACAAATCGGAGGGTTTAGTGTGCATCATGGCAGCTACTGCATGGCTACGAGTAGTCACTAGGATTTTACTCCCTTCAGCACCAACATCTATTATTTCCTTCAACTCATCCCATTTTGCACGATCTTCGTTCCACACGTCATCCAACACGAGCAAGAACTTCTGCCCTTGAAGTGTATTTCTCAAACGAATTTGAAGTTGCTCTATGTCAAAGTTATTGAAGTTTTCCCTAGTTGGGTTTTTAAAAGTGTTGAGAATTTTAAGAAGAACATTCCTAAGGTCAAAATCATTAGAGACACAAACCCACATCTTCAATGAAAAACATGCGTCAATATTGGTGTCATTGAAGACCAACTTAGCAAGTGTGGTTTTTCCCAAGCCTCCCATTCCCACAATGGGAATAATAGAAAGGCTTTCGTGATCAGCATCTTGCACCAAAAGCCTTACTATTTCATTCTTATCATCTTCCCTTCCTGTAACATTGGAAGGGTTTACATAAGAATGAGTCATATCCCTCACATGCACCACACGTGTATCGTGGTGAATGATTTGAAGGCCAAACATGCTTCTTTGAGTTTCAAGTTTGGCCAACCTGGTGTTGATGTCTTGAATGTGATGCGCCATTCTAAGACGATAAACAACAGGATTACTTGTCGAGAAGAAACGACGTACCTTCCTTGAGAAGCTACCATAGGTGTTGACAACATGCTTCCGCAACGCTTCGCACTGGAAATCATCGACTATGTCTTCAGCATCAGAAAACACGCGCTTGACCTGTCTCAGCCATTGGCTCAACCCACTGCTATGCGTAGTCTTCTTCTCAGCATCTAATAGAACACCTCTGATGATTTCCATATTCTCTTTCATCTGTTGTAGCTCGCTATGCACACCAAGCGCCAAAGAAGCTTCTTGAACGGCAGCAGTAGCAAGCTTCCCTAACACTGATTCTGCGAAGCTGAAAAGAAGTGATGCGGCCATCAGTTTAGGGAGAAAAGGAATGCAGTTGGAACTTTGGTAATTAGAATAGTGGCTTGATCGATCATTTCACGTCATTATATTATGTTATGGTATTTATAAAAGTATGCTTAAAAACTTTATTTGTTTTAGTAAAATACGTGCAATGATTGTAGTTTGGTCAATGGAATACGACTAATATTTTATGAAAAAACTAGCACAAAATAGGTAAGAAGCTGGAAAGTTACGCGACAAAATTGTATTTTTTGGTAGTTAATTATGTTTTAGTTTTCATTAATTTTAAATTTTTATAATTTTTCTTTACAGATTAATTTATTTTATTTTATTTTTACTTATTATGTTTTATCTTTGTTATGTGTCATATACTCTCTTGATCTGCAACTTTTAAATATATATATATATATATATATATATATATATATATATATATATATGATGTAGTATGAATGTCCTCTATATGATGAGCTGGATTATGGATGTTTGGTATATTGTATTCGAACGCATAGTCAAAGACATATAAAAGAATGCAATTTGATATATAAACTCATTTTGTAGTAGCTGGACCTGGATTTCCGCCATGGCGAGCATCGCGCGTTCCTTGCTTCCACTAAATACTTTTAATTCTTTAATATTAGAGTATAAATCACTATTCATTAATTAATACTAAAAAAAATAAACATGTTATTATGTAAAATAGATCAGACATTATTACATTAAATTGGTTTAATTAAGTTTTATTTACCTTTTAAATTTGAGCTTTTACTACTCAATTTTATATTTTTTTTAATTAAGTGAATGTTATATATTGATCATGATTTATTTAATTATAGATGATTATAATAAGATGTTTGTGTTAGTGTAGTTTCGGGTAGAGAGAACAAAGTTGGTGCAAAAATATAATAACTTTATCGTTCTAAGAAGGTTAATGCCAGGATGAGAATAAAAATAGGTAAGATGCTGAAAAGTTACGTGATAAAAATATATTTTTGGATAATTAATTATGATTTAGTGTGGTATATATATATATATATATATATATATATATATATATATATATATATATATATATATATATATATATATATATATATATATATATATATATGTACGTAGTATGAATGCCTTCTGTACGATGAGCTGGATTATGGATGTTTGGTATATTGTATTGGCACACAGAGTCAAAGACATATAAAAGAGTGCAATTTGACATACAAACTCATTTTCAGTAGCTGGACCTGGATTTCTCAAATGGCGAGAATAGGGCATTCGTTGCTTCCACTAAATTTTTTCAATTATTTAATATTAGAGTATATAAATCACTTTTGAATTAATACTAAAATTAAATATATTATTATGTAACCTTATAATTAATTATCACTAGTAAAAAAATTGGATTTGAAATCGCACAATAGGCTTTGATTGAGGCAGAACCGAAATCTATAAGAAAACGGTGACATTTTCATAGTTTAAGTTAAATTTTCTGACCTGATTTAAGGGAAACCGAGGCATATATACGATATGACCTTGGTTCAAACCCCACCCGATGCCTAACACCCTGAAAATGCCTCAGTCCATTGGGACCCGAGGCAATATACCTTGTCTTTCCAATACTTTCGGTCCGAAAGGGGTAAGGGTAATCATATTTCATTTTCAAAACCCTGGCCGTTCTTCTTCTTCTTGCAACCAGGCGACCAGGCGACCAGGCAACGGTACGGAGATGCGCAACCAGGCGACGTTCGTGGTGGCTCGCGGTGGCGCATAGGTCGTTCTTCTTCTTCTTCTTTTCCGTTCTGGGTTCGTCTTTGGGTTCTCTTCTTCCCTTCTTTCTTTCCAGGTTCAAACGCGGTTTCGAGTAGGGAGGGGCGACCGGCGCGACTTTGTCTCCGTGGCGTGACGGTCCCTATTCGTGGAGGTGGCAGCAGGGCGTCGATTCGATTTGGGGCTTGGCGTTGGCGA
Organism: Vigna angularis; assembly: GCF_016808095.1. Classification (NCBI taxonomy): domain Eukaryota; kingdom Viridiplantae; phylum Streptophyta; class Magnoliopsida; order Fabales; family Fabaceae; genus Vigna; species Vigna angularis. The sequence goes on from NC_068972.1 coordinate 38,597,912, forward strand.
TTCGATTTAGGGTTTCGATTTGGGGCTTGACGACACTGTGGGAGGCGCGACTCAGGCTTCGTTGGCGGTGGATCTCACTTTCGTAGGGGATGGACCGATAAGGGCGAGCTGATGGTGCGACGACGAGGGCTTCTGCGTTTGGCAGCGAGGGTTCTTCTACGTTTGGGTTCGTTTTTGGGTTCCTTGCCTTCAATTTCAAAACTCATCATTCAATTTTATTTTTGTAGATTTTGCCTACAATATGGAATGCGTGCTGGAGTGATGAGAAGGGGCGAGAGAAGGCACCACGGAGGAAGCCATGGAAGCTTTGGAGATCCTGCAGGAAGCACTGAAGGAGAAGAGGTTCTTTGGAGGAGAGAGCATAGGATTGGTAGATATTGCTGCCAATTTCATTGGATATTGGGTTGAAATATTGTAGGAAATTGTTTGCCAAGTTATTGCTGTCAAGATATTGGGTTGAGATATTGCTGCGTTATATAAATGGAGCCAAGAGTTTGTGAATCACCCTGTCATCAAAGAGGGTCTGCCTCCCAGAGATCAATTGTTTGTTGTCTTCAAAGCTTCTTCAAAGCTTCATAATAAATTCCCAATGTTTGTGAATCACTCTGTAACTACTCTCTAGACACACTTCTACTTCCCCATGCTCCACAAGGTGTGGCCAGAAAAAAAAAGTAAAAACCACTCTACTGCCTCGGTTTAGGTCTCAACAGAGACAGTAGAGAACAAAATACTAACTTGGTTGTAAACCGAGGCATAAAAGGAAGACTTTTTACCTCGTCAGTATATGCCTCGGTTGAGAAACCGCTGTCTATGACCAAAAATAACCGATGTCATTTCCTTCGACTGTACTAGTGTATGAAATATGAAAAAACACGACTTTTTTTTATGAATAGATATTATGATACAAAGATAAAATAAATATTATATTTAATTGGCTTAATTAAGTTTCAAGTTTATCATAAATTTAGATATTTTTAATTGAATTTTTATTAATTATTTTATATTGATTATTAAAATCATTTTCATAATCCAATTGAATTTCTATTTATTTTTTAGTTTATAGAGTACTCAATTTTTATATTTTCAATTAAATATCTTGTTTAATATTTTCCGATCAAACGTGAGACATGACAATGTATTATCTTGTTGACGGAGCATTAAGAAATGTGAACTTACAATTATTTAATATAAAAATGATACGGTGATTAATGTAAAACAACACATAACTTTTAGTACTCTCTTTGAAAAATTGTTAGATACTCTCTTATGACTTTCACGTCATCAATCCTTCAACCATTAAGAGAGTATATGTTTTCTAAACGGAAGGTTTTTGTTTAGACATTTACTCAATTTTAGTCTATCACCGTTTTGTAAACAATTTTCCGTTTTAAAAACCTTGTTCATATAAGTTTCTTAAGACAAACCTAAAATACTTAATTATTGCTTTTATCAAATCAAAGCCTTTGAGAAAAAAATTTATTTGAGAAAAATGTTTTGGTTTAATATCTATTTTGGTTTCTCAGTTTGTTAAGTTTGTTCAAAGTGGTCTTAACTTTTTTTGCAACCATCACCCTCCAAACGAAAAAAATTACAAAATCTCAAATCAAAACCCTAGTTCCAAATTACGAGTTCAAAACATGTAGAGAAGAATCAATAACAGATATTCCAAATAACATAACCCAAATCAAAACACTAGCTCCAAATCTCGACATCAAAACTTGTAGAGAAGAATCAAGAACAGGAATCCCAAATAACAGAACTCAAATCAAAACCCTAACCTCAAATCGCGAGATCAAAACCTGTATAGAAAAATCAAAAACAGACATCTCAAATAACAAAACCCAAATCAAAATCCTAGCTCCAAATCACAAGATCAAAACTTGTAGACAATAATTAAGAATAGAAACCCCAAATAACAGAAATCAAATCAAAACTTTAGTCCCAAATCGCGAGATCAAAACTTATAGAGAAGCAACTTTAAATAATAGAACCCAAATTCAACATAGTCAATCACGATCCGTAACCAGAAAAGGAGAAGACGATACCTAACCAAGACAAAGGAGAAGAAGAAAACCCTAAGAAACCTCCAGAGTGTGTCCGAGAACGAGAAAACAGAGAGGATAACCTGAAAAAGAGAGAGGAAAGGTTTGTAATAGTGAATTGTTCTATTTAAACTTCTTCAAAATCATTGTTAAGGAATATTTATTACACAAAATGTAACTTAAAATCAAAATGAAGTACTATTGTCATAATTTTACCAGAGAAAATGTTTCATTATAATTCATTTCTTCTCTTACCTTATATTCTTTAATGTTTTCCTGTGAGTCTTCCTTGAATTAGATCTATCAATTCAAAGCTTTGAACAAAAAAAAATTTCATAAACGGGGTATCAAGTTATTAGCTACACAAAGAACAAACATAAACATGGTAAAATTGAAAAACGAGAAAAATGGAAAGAATACACCACTAAGTTTTCCAAGGACAGAAACATTGAGGATCCACCAACTCGAAGATAAAAACTCATACAAAAAGGCTTCATACTCTCAAGACATCTAAAAATCTCACAAAATTTCATTTAATTCAATTTCAAGTGTAAAAAATATATGAAGGGAACACCTTTATATATATATAAAAAAAAACATGTGCAACCTTTCATAGTGATATGTTACACGTACCTGTGAACGTGACATGTGGAGGAAATTATAACTTTCACACGATAAGGTAGTTAGATGCATGAACTTGTTTAACCTCCTCAATCATGAGTTAATTAAGTGAGTTCATGTATTCACTTCTTCAAACCCTTTATAACTTTCTATAAATCACTACAACATTCTACAAACTACTTCATAGAAGGTACTAAAATATTCTAGATATTTCTGAAATATTACAAATTGATGGTGTTCAAGTTCCTTTAGGCTTTCTTTTTTTAAGTCTTCTCTCGTTTTTTCCTTTATCACCAAAAAAGAATATGAAAAATGAGAGTACATATACAAACTATATTTACAAAATTGACAAAGGACAATATTCTTCTTCAACAGTGGCGGATTATTGAAGGGGTACCATGGCCATCCAAATTTTATGAAATTTTTTAAATTATATGTTTAAAAAAATTTAATTATATATAGTATATAATGAGAATTTATGAAAATTAAATTAGGTATCTTTTTATTTATTTTATAAAACACATTTAATGTTAATAAATAATAAAACATAAAATTAAATATAATAAAGAATAAAACAATTTATTAAGATATTTTTTATTTTCCTTTTCATGGTCTTTTGAGTTTCTTACATATTATACTCATCTCTCGCTCTCACACGTTTTCTTTTTTTAAAAAAAAAAAAGTTAGACCATTTTTTTTTCTTGATTTCTCATTGGTTAAAAGTTGTTTGATTAGATGAAATAATTCAGTTGTTAAAAATGGGTGAATTTGAAACTTGTAAAAGAAAAAACTAAATTGACACTTTAAAACGAGTTGGTAATACTAGTTAGAGTTCACAATTTTATTTTATTTATAGTATGATAAAGTTATACAGTGCATCTTGTCTGGTTTTTTAAAAAATTATTGTTGATGAATCAACTTATTTTCAAAGAGGTAATGTTGATGTTGCATTTTAATATGTTGTCTTCATTTAAGTTTATATTAATTTTACTTAATGTTACGTAATTGGTTTGTTCTACTAAAATTTTATTCAAAACTAGAGATGATAGTTAAAGGTGTGATATTGTTTTGTGAATAACATAACGTTAATATTTCTGATTTTAATTCTATTTATGTTATACGTCATGACGTTCTCGACGTCAAAAAGATCCTGTCACTATGAAACATTATTTTAGGATGACTAAAATGATAGGTTTAGTAAACAAACAATCACACTTTTATCTTATTCTTGTTAATTGGATTTAAAATTTATACAATTATCATATGTTTATAAATATTTAACATTAAATATGTTTCTTTTATATTAAATATTTAATAATATCATATTTTATCTTTTATAATTTTTTTATAAAAATTATTTAATTAATATTAAAATAATAATAAAAAATGAATATAAACACGAACCGGTTATATCTATTATTTGATAGAGATAGAAATAAGACAAAATTTTATTACTCATATTTCAAGATGTAAATGTGATAACGAAACATGTAGCCTTCCCGGGCTGTTATAACATCCCCAAATGCTACCTTCCCTATCAACTCACTGTATATATTCATTTCAATATTTAATAAAAAGTTTAATGTCATATTTGTAATTTTGGAGGTGCAGATGAAAGAAGAGAGGTGCAGGGTGAAACACCCTTCTAATATTAATAAAAAAAAAGGGTTAAATATGTTTTTAGTGCCTAAACTATTGGTCGTTTCTGGTTTTCGTCCCTCTTTTAAAATAAGGTACAATTTGGTCCTCATTCTTTTCGAAACTTTGGTTTTAGTCCTCCAAAACTAACACCGTTAAAAATGTGCTGACGTGGCTAACGGTAGACTGACACAATTTTTTTTTTGTCAGAGTTTATCAGTTTTTCTTCCTCTATCTCTCCCTCGTCTCTTCCTTCAATCCCAAAACACAAAACAGTAAAATCTTCCGGTCAAGCTTTTCTCTCGCATTTTCCATCACCGGTCAGACAACCACCATCATCAAAACCACGAACGCCAGCCCCGAGAGAAGAACCCACACCGATACCAGAGGACTCTTCTGGGACCCAGACAACAATGCTTTCAAGAAAAGGTATAGATCAAGAACAAATGGTTGACCTGAAGTTGTAAGCACATACTGATTACCATTCGGCACAGGTGCCCAAACTTGAGCCAGAACATTTAATTCAGTCAACTCTTTGAAGTATCGAAACGCTTGTGTCATCCTTTCCTTAATTACACAGTATCCGCCCACATTTTCCAGTGGTGGCATAGGCGTAAGTGGTGGCAAAAGCTTCTTGTTGTCATCATTCTTCTCTGGCTTTTCAGCAATTGAATTTGAATCACCTGAAAACAGTTGCTTTGGTTAGAATAGTTGCAGATCCATGAAGAAACAATAAAATTCACATTTAGCACCAAAGGGCACAGAGATAGTAGGCAATGAAAGCTTAACAGTTATGGTGGTAATAACACCTCTGAGCTCAACTTCACAACATATCTACAACCTCCAAACCTCAAATACTCCAAGAATCATATAAAAAAATGTAGCTTATAGTGGCAAAGGTAAAATCCAAGGGAAGCATATTACAGACAAAACTCCGGCCTGAAAACATTAGCTTGCTTGAACAAACTACACTCAAAAGAGTACAATCATGTCAAGCAATGAAATTTCAGCTGGTGCGTTCAGAATAGGTGATAAAAGAAATTCAATTTCAATCCCATAAGTTCCATCCATATATTACCTGTGCCTAATAACCAAGTTCCTCAGCAATAAAAAAGGGCTTCAACCAAAGTAATTGGCTATTAAAATGGTTGTTCTAATAAAATGTATTTTTTTCCAATTCGCATAAACTTCAAGCTAAAAATTGGCAAAACGAAACTCCTAACACCAAAAGAACATACACTACAGAAACTAATTCCACCCCATATTACATTTATAAATCTATAAAATAAAATTCTGGTGCATCTATTCAAGTTACATTCCAAAGGGTGTGAGCAGGTCCAAAAAGAAGGATGCAAATTCCAAAACTGGAGTCCAAAGAAAACCAATCTGAAACCATACAATATTCTGGGTGGAAGATGGAAGGAAGAGAGAGAAGGGGAGAAAAGGTGAGAAACACTTGAAAAAAAATTCGTGTGTCAGTCTACCGTTAGCCACGTCAGCACATTTTTAACGGTGTTAGTTTTCGAGGACTAAAACCAAAGTTTCGAAAAGAATGAGGACCAAATTGTACCTTATTTTGAAAGAGGGACGAAAACCAGAAACGACCAATAGTTTAAGGACTAAAAACATATTTAACCCTAAAAAAAATAAGTGATTAGTGGTGGTTACACTTATCCATCATTAATGTTTTTTTAATCTATCTTACTTGGTGTTGGCTATCAATGAAATTTTATTAATTTATAGTCAGCTTAACCCAATTTATTTTTTATATTTTATTTTTGCATTTTATAGTTCTCTGTTTATATGTTAAATTAATTAATTTTATTTAAATTTTATACTTTTTAACAAATATTAACATTAATTTTTTTTAATAAACACATGTAATAATTACTAAACCAAATATGCCAAGAAATCAAATAATATAAATGGAATTAAAGTTTTGCATTGAAATTGTAATTTTTTTATTATACTAAATGAAATATAGCAGTACTCGTTTACTCTAATATTAAATACAATTAAATTTATTATATTTTAGAATATTTTTTATTTTTAATTAAGTTATGTTATTTTAGATTTTATATATTTTAAAATTATTTTAGAGATTTAAAAGACAAAAATAAAAATACACCTATTATATTTGATGCATAGTGTTAATATAAAAGCCATATTAAAACAATTAAACAGGATTGTGTAAGGAATGAATGCGCGATTCTTGCGACGAGGGAAATCCAGTTCCAGCTATAATACAAATTATTTTTATATCAAATCAAATTGTTCTCTATTATATGTTTTTGTTTGTTTGAATAATACAACAAATATCTTCATCCTATACAATCTTAGTCAAATATTATTATATGTAATCATTAAACATGTGATCTTAAATTCTTCATTTTTTTTTCATTCTTGGAAAGGCAATGTGAAGAAACATTCATAAGGTTTACAAATTGTTTGATGCTATAAACTATTTTATATTTCAAGATTATTTGATGTTAAAGTTCATCTATCTTCATCAATGCATCTATTTTCATCATTGTGCTGGACAACATTTGATGGTATCTACACTTGTTAAGAAAACTTTTAACCTATGTTATTTTAGATTTTTTTATGTCAGAAACAAATTTGACATTATAGTGGGAGATGTCAAAATTGATGTATATTGTTTTTTAATAAAAGGTTAATTAATGTAAGTTGTATTTATAACATGTATTAATTAAAATATGTTGTAGGAATAATAGATATAAAATTCTGAGTTTTTTTTTGTCAATATTTTTTTTTATTAAAATCATGAAAAATCAATATATAATATAAGAATATACCATAAAAATTTACAAAATTTTAAAAATACTATAATTATATAAAATAAAAGTGTATAGAAAAAATAGTGAAAAATACTAATAAAATAGAAAAACATATGGATTTTTGAAAATTCTAGAACATTCTAAAAAATATACATTCAACAATGGTTAGTGTTTTTGTTACCCTATTTATAACAACTTTTATTTTTGGAGTGTCTCTATTCGAGATTCATACTAAAAGTTATGAAAATTTTAAATTTACAAAACTCAAGGTTAAAATAAAAATACAAAAAAGCAACTTTTAAGACACACTATAATGGCTAGTGAATAAAAGCACCAATCTTAATGAAAAATGTAACAAGGAAAAATGAAAACATCAACGAAAGCAAACACCACACTAACAAGATAAAGTAAAATAAGTTGAAGAACTTGCTCCTTCGAATTTAGTATCGTTGTTGTACTTTTATTGGAGATTTCATGCAAATATGAAAAAGAAAGATGAGGACACTGATTTTAAAGTGAAAATTAACGTCAGATATATTCACAACAGATGTCAATTAGTTCTTTAAAATCAGCCTACGTTAAATGACGTCGTACCATAGTCTCACATGATTTAACATTTGTTAGTCTTATAACTGAATCAAATGGCTAATTGATAATAACTAATTGATATCCGTTATAAATAGGACCAAAATCAATTTAGATAATTGTTTTTCAAAAATACCATCAAACATTTTTAATACCAAAACTTACCCGAGATGTTCACATTATAAACTCTTTTTACATTAATGTGGAGAGTTTACCTTTTTGCAGGCTTTATCTTTTTCTTTTATCACAGTGTCACTCAATATTTAAATGATTCTTAATTTCAATTAATAAATTTTATGGTAAAATTTACAAAAGAACAAACAAATTTTGATAAAAAATTCATTAGATTTTTAGTTTTTATTCCTATATAACACTGGTTATTATAGGTGATACATACAATAAAAAAAGTTGATAGATTTTTTCTATGAGTAAATTTCTTTTTTTCATAAATTATGTTTCACGATTATTTTATTTATAGGTTTAATCATTCAGAACAAATAATTTATTTATAGGTTTAATCATTCAGTTATTATTTTTTATGATTTTTCTCAAATAGTTCTTTACTTTTTTTTCTCAATTGAGTTTTTATTTTTAAAAAATTGAAACAATTAGGTCTTTGTCGTTAGTTTCATATTAACACCATAAAGAGATGTCATATGTCAGTTTGTAATTTTTATTTTAATTTTTTAAATATTTTTTAATAATTTTTATTTTTATTTATTTTTTTAAAATAAAAAAAGTTGTCACTTGTCAAACTAAAATTTTGTCAGGTGGAAATGATAGTGTGATGTAGCACTAACAGTGTCATGTGTCACTATCATACCATATATCATTACATTTGTCTCGATTTGATCTTATATTTTTATGTTTTCCCAATTTGATCCCTATATTTTTATTTTTTCTAAATTTAGTCCTAATATTTTAAAAAAATTAAACCATTTTATTCCTCCCCAAATGCAAACAAAATTTAATTTCTATATAAATCTTTTACAAAATTTTTTATATAAATTGATATTTTTTTATTAAAAAAAATTATGAGCTAACATATGACACAATTTTATTTATATAGTATTAACCAAAATAAATTAATTTCATTAAAGTTTTCAAAACAAAAACTAAATTGAGACAAATAAAAAAAACTCATTTAAAATTTTTCTACAAAATTAAACAACAAATGAAATCATTTAACCTAAATAATCTGAATGATCAAACTATAAAAATTAACATTTTAATAATAAATATTTGTGTGAAGGCGATCTAGAAAAAAATTATTTCATTACTACCTCAACAATTCACAAAAAGTTTATAAAATTAAACATTAAGACTTGAAATACATCATCACTAAAAATTGACTTAACATAAACAGATTTAAAGACAATAATTTGAAAAACATAAATATCGTTATTTCATTTAGTTAAATCTTTTAAAATTATTTGTGTGTCAACTTTCTCGAAATCCTTTCTAACAAAAACTATATTTAATTTAATTTTTTAATTATTTAAGTTTTAAGACAAAACTATATAAAAACGTAAACAATCAATTTTATTAAAAATATTTATATATTTATATAAAATTAAATTTTGTTTGAATTTGAAGAGGGATTAAATTGTGATAAAATAAAAATGCATGGACTAAATTAAAACAAAATAAAAATACAGAAATAAAATTGAGATAAATAACAATCTGACAATAATACGTGACAAATTCTTTATTTTAAAAAACAATTGAAAAAATAAAAAATAAAAATAAAAGTATTTAAAAAATTAAAAAAATTATAAGCACGTCACATCTCTTTAACGTATTCATAAGAAACTAACTGCAAGAACCTCATTATTTTAATTTTTTTAAAATAAAGACAAAAAAATGAGAAACCTATTTATATAAAGTCACTGAAATTGAAATTATCCATGATTAAACTTTTTCTTTCTACCCAAAAGTACCGTGTCTAACCATGTGGTCGCGAAACCGCTTTTCTATTGTTTGCAGATTTTACCGAATTTTCTTTTTCCTGACGTAACACGCTTTTTTATGTTTATTTTCACAGCAGGCGTCTAGCTATGAAATTCGATTTTACGTTTTTATTTTGGAATGAAAATTTTAAATTATATATTCATTTATAAAAAAAGTGATAGATTTAAAATTTCGATAGTAAATATAAATTTAAAATCGATAAATAAATTTAATTAATATTAAAAATTCAGTTAGAAGTAAAAAATTTAGAAGAATAAAAGTAATAAATAAGATGATTTGAATGGTAATAGGAAAATTAAGATAATAATATATTATAATTATGGTTGGTTTTTTATAAATTAAATTTGATAAATGTATATTTATTTAGTTAAGATGATTTTTTTAATAGAAATTTAGGTGTAATAAGTTAGAAAAATAAAATTAAATAATATTATGATAGGAGGTGAAATTATTTCAAAAGAAATTTAACGTAAAATTAAAAATTAGGAAGATGCTTTTATGTAGTTCTATTATTTTTTTTAGAATAAGTTAGTAGTAAATGTTAAATAAAATAAGAATGAAGAATAAGATGATTTAAGGGAATTCATTTTAAAAAAATGCGTTATTTTTGAAATATTATTATTTAGTAATATGATTAGTTGTAATTTTGTAAATAAAACATTTGAAATAAATTTGATTTTTTTATTGTTTTTAAATAATTAAATGTAAATAGATATTCCATCCACACAAGGACAGTACTTCGTTATGAAAGGAGGAGTCATGCTTCCCAAAGTTTTCTCATTTTACATTTTTATATATATTTTAAAATCATATTTATATATTATTATATTATTTATAGTAAGTTTAAAAAAGTTTTCTTAAAACCTATAAAACTACGGAGTCCTTTTGTATTTTTTTCCTCTTTATTTGGTTTCTTTCTTGTCTACATCCATCATTTTCTAATATTTTTTTTTCTATCTCAATTTTCACTATTAATCTCTCATCATTTTAAATTCTATAGATATATAGAAAAAAATATAATAATAAAAATATAATAATAGAAATGAGAATTATGAATAATAATATAAAATATTTTATTTTGGAGACAAGAGACAATATTTATTATATATATTTCTTTCTAATTATCCCTAATAGAGTATTAGGTTCATCTATGTACAAATAAAATCATATATCAAGTATAATGAAAATACAGATATAGTTGAATGGTAAAATTCCTCTGAAAGTGCGATTCGATTCCCGCTATCTACCCTATGTATTTAATAGTTATATTTTAAAAAATCCCATAGAATTTACTACATATAATACCTTTCTTGAAACCTTGTTTTTATAAAATTCAAAAAGTTGCGGAGACATGAAATTTGAACCCGTAACCTGAAGGTTATGAAATTAAATTGCACCACGATGAAATTGAGGAGTTAAGAAATATTTTGGATTAGACAATTTCTTCTTTTGCACGTGGCTTTTCCATATTTTAGCAAATCTCTATTTGTTAAATCTTATAAAATCATGCTCTAATGATTGATCGAACTCATTGTATAGATAGAGCTATTTTAGACTTTGAAGTTGTGTAATGAAAAAACAGTATCAGAATCTACCTTAAGGTAGAAAATAATAATTTAGAAGTTATTAATTTTCTTGAAATAATGAGTCTTGGTTTTAAGATTTAATTTGGAGTGTTGACAAATTCTTCAATTGCATGAAAGAGAACACATGTGGTGATAAATTTATCTTTTTCTAAATAGGTGAGAACTGATAAATTTATATTAGAAACATTATGATAAAGAGTAAAAGAATTGAATCTTTTTTCAAGATGAAGGCTTGTGACAAAGATGAAAAAAATGCATCTACATTAACTAAGAATCCAAGAATTGAAGAAAATGAAAAACAAAATTACATATAATGAATTTGAAAATTCTTTAGAACGTGATTGAGGAAAATGTCTTAAAATTGGTGTTAATCTCTTTGGCAAGTGCACCAAATCGTTCAAGTAATAAACCGTGGTAAGATCATGTATCGTTTTCCCAAGAGACTCAGAATACTAGAAAATTGTACAATTAACAACTCATCTAGACTTAAGAACAACTCATCATTTAAGAATATGTGCAAAAAGATAAATTCACAAGTAATTACAAGGTTGAACTTTGGTATTGAAGGCACTTGGAAATGGAAAAGACTAGAAATGGTATGAAATGACATTGTTAAGGTTAGTTTTCACCAATGCACTCTTGTGTATAACCAATTTCATCTCCTCTCTATCAATTTACTAAAGTGAATCCACTAAAACACTCTAGCCCTAATCTCTTAGGTGAAAGAGCCTAGGTTTTCCTTATCAAACTCCAATCCCTTGGACAATCTAACAAGCAAACTCGCATTAAGAACTAGGATCTAAGACAACATGTGAATCATATCCTATCCCTGACTCAATGACCCACAAGGACTCTTATTTCAGTTCAAGATTTCATATCCCATCCCTGGCTCAGTGAAACCCCAAAATCAAGTCATGAACGTCCCCATTACATGCAAGTTTTAGGATCAGAAACAAGAATATTAGTAATAGATAGAAAAGGCATTTATAAATACGAAACAATCATTTATTACACAAGAGTTCATAGGCTACATCTAACCCTAACAAGATGAATCTGGTTCTCCATTTCCATGGAGAACCCTAAAGCTTACAAACATGGAAGATGGAAGAAGAAGGAGACCCAAAGGAAGAGGAGGAGATGTTCCCACAAGCTCCTCGCGCCCTCTGTGAGCTCCAGACGTGAAATCGCGCCCCCAAAGAACCAAAGACCATTTTTCTTTCTGCCTCGTGAGTATATATACTGTCCGAATTCTCGCTTAAGCTAAATTATTCTCGCTTAAGCGAGAATAAACTTCTTGGAGAAGATAGTCATTCTCGCTTAAGCGAAAATGACTTTTAAATCAATGACTTCCTGGATCACCGAGGCTCTTCAATGTAATGGAAGATCTTCCTAACATCGAAATAGATCAAAAAAATAAGGGATTAGAGTATTATTTACGTAATGTAGCTCAAAATATAGATAAATACTAAAACAAAATAAAAGAGAGGATTTAAGCAAGTAATAAGCTAAAGAATAGTTGATTTTGCTACTAAAATGATGCTTAGATAATGGTAAGAATTAGCATTATCAATTGGACAATACCTACCACATCAAATTGATGAGGTACGAAGGACTTAACTAAAAAGGGATCCATATCAAATGCATTTAGAAAATTATTTATGGTCTGGTAAGATGATCATCCAAGAAGATTCCAATACACTTGGTTTAGCTTATTTCCTTCATGGCTAGAGTATTCGCTATTAAACAATATTGCATATTGCATATTGTATATTGCTTACCTTTTTATCATTTTGATAACGGTAATTCTTACCATTATCTGTGGTGCATTTTTATACCAAATCAACTCTCTTGAAGCTTGAAATCTGCTTAATCCTCTCTTTTATCTAACTTTGTGAATAAGTTTAGTTTAGGTTACACTGAGGGGTTTTCATCACTAATTCCCTCAAATTTTTGTAGGCAAATTGTGTGCATTGGAAGAGTATCAAAACCATCAAGAAATGAAACCTGGGGAAAAGCTGCAAAAGCAACTGTTTAGAAGACACACAAAGGCAGTTCTCACGCCCGCACGCCCTAAAAAGAGGGACTAAGCCCCATTTGGTTCGCAACCCTCGCGCCTGGGCGCCCCAAAAAAGGGGGCTGAGCGCGACACTTGCTGATGTGGCACCCTAGACCTATTTAAAGCTACCATGCAACGAAGGTGGGATCTTCTTGGCGGCTGAAGCACGAAAACACCATTTTGGACCTCTGGAAGCTAGTTTTGGGCAGCGGAGCTCTCCATTCATCTTCCTTGGGTCTCCATCTCTTCCATTTTCTTCCATTGTAAGCTCAAGCTCTCCATGACAATGGAGAGCTAAGTTCATTTTGTTGGGGAATGATGTAACTATGAAACTCTCTTGTAAATGCATTTGTCTTGAATGAATACAAGCTTCTTTCATTGATTGTTAATGTTTATTTCCTTTGCTTAAAGCTTGTTGTGACTTGAACAACCATAACATGATTCTTTGGTTTGCTTAATGTTGGGAAATATTGTGTGAACCTTGAACTGGACTAAACACCTAAAGGAAATTGTATCTAGGGATAAAGCTTGGACCTTTAGTTGTCTTAAACCTAATTTCTTAATGCAAATGAACTTGTTAGGTTTCCAAGGGATTGGAGTTTAATGAGTAAGTCTAGGCTCTCTCTACCAAGGGATTGGGTTTGAGTAACTTAGTAGGTTGACATGAACACTTAAATGAAGAAGAAGTGATATGCATTTGCATGAGAGTGTAGTAGGTAAAATCATTCTCCAACATTTCCATTTCATATCATCTTTAATCATTCAATTTCCAAGTGGTTTAACCCCAAAAAGTTCAATTTACAACTTGTGAACTATGTTTATTTTTTATTGCACCGAAATCACATTAAATGGAGTCATTCTTTAATCTAAATTAGTTAAGTAATTATACGATTGTTTAGTATCACACGAGTCTCTTGGGATACGATATCCGGTCTTACCAGTCTATTACTTGATACGATTCGGTACGCTTGCCGAGATCTTAACACATTTTAGTAAAAAACCAATCAGGCATCTTAGTTTAAATGTTTTCAATATCACAAGTAATTGAATTTGACTTCTAATTGGCAATGAGTTCACTGTCATCAACATGTTTTAACTTTCTTGAATGTTTTTTATAGGTTTTAAAAGTCGAAGGAAAGTTAATAAAAAAAAATTGTACTTTTCTTAAACACGTAGGAAATGATCCTTGCTTGCCACACAATATTGCAATGAGAGTGCCAAGACTTTTTAAATTAAAATTTCCATATTTGGAATGTTTTTGAAATAAAAATCTCAAATCAAATTACGAAAAATCAGTTTTGTCTCAAGACTTCAATTGACATGACTCTTTTTTTTATCACTTCAAGTTTGTGCTTTTAAAGGTCATGATGATGAAACTACTTAATCGAGGAACCAAGGTGGTTTTAGCAAGTAGTATGATAGTCTATATTGAAAGGGATATTGCCATAAGCTTTAGTTCTAATTTAATGATTGAAGATTTCAAGTCATTAAAAGTGCATAAAACAACACTTTGACTAAAGGTAACTTTTGTTTTTTTTATATATTATTTTGATGATAAACTTTATGTTACACTTTCATATAAAATTTTAGAGGTATATAATAATGTCACATTTAATTTAAGTAGTTGTTCTTGAAATTTGGCTCACCTATGAACAATTATTGACTTTTAAATGATTTTTTTCTTGACTTGCATTGCACAATTTCTTAGCATGCAGGTGATACTACACAATACAAGTAGCTTGACATATGTCAGTATTATTTTGGATATAGGAGAAGACAAGTTTACAACTTATCTTGGAGATTACTTCAACTACTTTAGTTCGCTTCATGCTATTTAATATGACATTTAATGTTAGTTTCTATGGTTATTTTATGATATGATAGTGAATGATAGTAATATTTTTTTGGATTCTATTATCATGTGTTCTTATTTTAAAAAATAAGAAAGGAAATAAAGATTTTTTTTCTTTAATTAGAAAAAATAATTTATTTATAAAAAATCTTATTTGGCATCCTTTAAGTTTTTGTCCAAGTTTTGCCGCTCCACCCACACACATTTTTCTACTCCATCTTCCTCAATCTACACACCTAACATCTTTCCTCTCTCACCATCTTCATAAGCCATCAACGTCTCCATTTTTCTTCCCTTAGGCTCTCAAACTTTCATCTTTATCTTCTCTTAAAATCTACACATCTCCATTCATAGAACCCACTCCACCTCCATCAACTCCCTCTTCCTCTCCAACTCCATCTTTATCTCTATTCCAGAATCTACACTCAACAATCACACTCACGAAAACTCTATTATTCCTCTTCATTCCTCTCCATCCTTAAGGTCATTCATCATCTTCATCTTTCTCCTATGACCTCACAAAAATCAATGCCCTCCACCACTACACTAGTAACTTCATGTTCACCTTCTCTCTACACTAGGGGCACTTCATTGTTCTCTCTACACTTCATCTTCCTCTTCCACCAATAATCACTCATACGCATTGTTTGGAAGCAAATGAATGGCAATAGAAAGGGCATCAACATCCACCACTAATTGCCAAAAATTAGGGCCATCAATGCTGGCGAAACCTAGTTGTCTTCCACTACACACGTCAATGGCTGGAATGCCTTACAAGAGGCTCTATGAGTGAAAATAGATGAATTGAAGTGAGCTTGTAGAAGAAGGGAATGATTGGTTGGGAGAGAGAAAATTGGTGTGACACTTATCATCACATGAATGGATATAATTTTATAACCCAAACACCAACTCGGAGTGCCATTTGCCACATCAACACAAATTTAATGTCGTTAAGTTACAAAGACCATATCCATTTACTTTAAAGTTTGGGGATTAAATTGTATTAAAGTTTGGGAATTGTGTGTGCCTACATTGTAATTTGATCCTTTAATTAGTTTTCAAGTAATAGTGTGATTTAATTATTTGTTGTTTGCAATTTGAATTATGAATGAACACCTTGAATTGTGAATTAACATATACTAGGATGACTGAGGCAGGTACTAAGATGACTCAAAACATTCATATTCTACCTTTTCAATATGAGGCAAAATAGTGTCGGCTAAGCCAATGCTACACCAATGCTAAATTAAAAATAATATAATAATTTTTTATTTTTGTAGGTTGCGTCAGCTTAGCCAATGCCGCTGTAAAGAATTATTATTTTCTTTTATATCTTAGCGTTAATGTAGTGGATACAGATAGTGATGCAACTTTGCATCCATCATTGGCTGACACTATTTTTTATAGCTTCCATTCTTTACCATCGACCTCTTTATTGATGCTAGATAGAAAAGATAGGAAGATTTGTCTTTTTTAGAAGAATTACTTATTGAAAATCTTACGACACTTTAACATGCAAGATTGAAACCAATTTCTACCTCATTTTTTATCAATTGTATGTTATCCTCACGTATGAGTCCTAGCAATGAAGGAAGGAGGATGAAGATATCTCAAGTATCGTATGCATCGACGACAGGTAGCCTTATGTGTATGTTATGATTCGCATAAGACCAAACATTACACAAGCATTGAGAGTCATTAGTAGGTTCATGACAAATTCGAGGGAAGAACATTAAAGTGCTGAAACATGATGACAAAAAATTAAACATAATTTGAATATTTGATTAATTTCATCAAAATCTTCAAGTCGAAAAATGTGAGAAAAGAAGCCCTACATCGATGGGAACTTACCTGTGGACTTACTTTCATGTTATAAAAGGAGCCCAATGTTTCCTTAGGAACATATTCCAAAGTCTTTTCCTTGTCTTTCCTTTTGCTATTATTGCTTGAGAGAAAATTTAAGAGAGAATATTAGTTTCTCCTTTAAGAGAGAGAAAGTTAGTTTCTCTTTTAATGTTCTCCTTGTAATTGTTTTTTCTATTTTTAAGAGAAAAGTTGTCATTGTTTTATCTTTAGGACTAGAGAAAAAGATTTGTAATATTTTTTAAAAAAAATTACATTATTTACCTATTATATGCTTTGTTCCTTTTATTTTTATTTTTTATTTTTGTTGAGTACTTGTAATATTACTTTAGTATCCAACCGTTTGAACATGGCAAAACAATGCAAGATCTAACATGTTGGTGTGCTCAACAGAGAATCCATGATGGAGATTAGTGCGTCAAATTCGGTTGTAACCCGTGAGCCAACTCGGTCCACCACGAGTTTGAGCCGGGTTGGATTTGAAAAAAATGTAATTTTTTTTATTGGGGTTAGTTTTCAACCCAGCTCACTTAGAATCCGGCTCATCCGGGTTGAACCCGTGGTGAGCCGAGTTGGCTCACCAACCCACATAATTTAATTTAATTATTTATCATTTTGTTTCAATATTATTAGTAAGGGTTTTTTTTATTATATTGTAGATGAAAAAAATATATGTTTCAAGAGAGAAAAATATTATAGATTTTTCTATTTAAGACTCTAATATTATAGATGGACAAGTGATACAAAAATTATCAATAAAAATTTATTTGTTCGTCTTTTGTGCTTATTTTTTGGATTATGCTTGGATTGTATGATATTTTTTTTATTTTGAATTGTCTTTGGGTAGAGTGAAATTTATTTAGATTTGAATGAAAAAAATTATAATTTTTTTTATTTAAAAAAAAAACTTATAATTAAGTTAGCCAATGAGTCAACCTGTTTAACCTACCAATCCGTGGTGGGTCTAGTCGCGTTTGAATTTTTTCAGCATGCTAATAAGTGAGTCAGATCGAGTTGGCTCACTAAGTGACCAACCCGTGGTGGGTCAAGCCGGGTCGAGACAGATTACCTATTTTGACAGCTCTAATAAAGATGAATCTTCTAAGAAAAATAAAAAATATAAAAAAATTGATAATAAAACAAAATAATAATAGAAAATAGTTTATCGAGAAGAATAGATGGGATATGGGCTAAGCACATTTCACTTTTCTCCTTACACCTCACATTTACCTTGTACACCAAAGATTGTTGACACCCAATATACTTTATGCACCCCTACGTTATTATTCATACATTCATCCCTTGTTCCGTTTTTACCCACTCTACATACATTCTATTCCATTATTACCCCTATTTTTTAATTACAATCTATATTTTACACAATTTTTTAAAAATTAAAATTATAAATTACAAAATTTTATAATAATATTGAAAATTATCAGTGTCAATTATTGGACTTTGATGATTAAAATTTTTATTTATTTAAAATTTAATAATTTTAATTATCATGTTAAATTTTAGATTTACTTGATAATTAAAATTTTATTCATTTAAAATTTTAAAAAATATTAGTTATCATATTAAATTTTGGATTTATTGAATAAGTAACATCTGTATTCATTTAAAATTAAAAAAATTAATTATCATATTAAGTTTGGGATTTAATTGATAATGAAAACTTTTATATATTTAAAATTTTAAAAATTAATTATCATTTCAGTTCAACAATTAAAATTCTTAAGTAAAAAAATCTAAAAATATTAAAATTAAAAAATTAAAAAATTTTCAACCAACAACCAGCTTAAATTTTTTTTTGTTTAGTTTGATTTTTGAAAAAGAAAAATATTTTAAAAATTAAATTAATTTTTTTATACCTAATTAAAGGGAATTGTGTTCGAAAGAATGTGGTCGGTGCTTATACCATCTCATACATAATTTGACTTATAGACTAGTTCCGGTTTTAAAACCATTCTTATTTTAGGTTTTTACATATTTTTTCTTAATAAAATATAGAAGAGACTCCTCTTCAATTTTTTTTGTATATAGGTTTTTTTTTCTTTACCGTATCGTCACAATTTCGGTTACGATAATAATATTATCATATTGTTTGATTATAATCATTTTGTTTTAATTTTTATTTTCATTTTAAAAATAATGATTTTGGTGTATTTGATATGAAAAGATGAAATTATGTAGAAGTTGAACATGTTTTAATTTTATATTTATAAATTTTATTCAATTTATAAATAACTAAAATTTTAGAAAAATGTATAGAAAAATAATTGCATTTTACAGATTCTGAAAATATGAACAAAATAATAATTAAACATAATTAAAAGAAAAATTTTATATTTTAAATTGGTTATTTCGAAAATCAACT
Organism: Vigna angularis; assembly: GCF_016808095.1. Lineage (NCBI taxonomy): Eukaryota > Viridiplantae > Streptophyta > Magnoliopsida > Fabales > Fabaceae > Vigna > Vigna angularis. The sequence continues at coordinate 38,617,304 of NC_068972.1, forward strand.
TAAAAATGAAACTTTTTTATTTGATTAGTCTAGAAAAATATTTAAAAATATTTTTTAATCACCTTTAATATAAATTATATAAGAATAGGAATGTTTATGAAATTGGGTTGAATAATTTTATTTATGATGATGTCAAATTCAATTCACATATTATAAACAAATTGTATTATATATTTCTTTGGTGTCTTAAACTAGTTTAGATAAAGGGTTATATGACTTGATTTATTAAAATTGGTTTATAAAAACTAATTTAAAAGATCTCAAATGAAAGGGTATTTCCAAAGTTTTGTTTGAGTCTCCGAATGTTCACATTTTCAGCAACTAGGATCTCAAGAAACATCTAAAAGAGACATATAATATTGTTCTTTATTTGATACACAGTAGATGTTTGCACTACTATTACAAAATATTGACCTTATCAACCCTTTATGAATAAAAAAAAAAACATTGTTTTGAAAGTTTATAAGTGAAAAAAGAAATTGTACACGTTTATAAAATTTATATGTAAATAAGATATTTTACAGCTGCTAGATTGGTCCCTTATGAGGTGGAGAGACCGAGAAAGTGGTATAGCCTGTGTAAAAGAAAAATAAAAAATTCTTTCCTTAAAAATATATAAAAAAAAAGAAAGATAACTCGTCAAAAATAATAATCTAATAGAAAAGTGAAAGGATTAAAATTATGGATCGCAATATGTTAACAACTAAAATTTGACAACAATTTAACAAAGGTCACGTGTTAGCTTCTCATTGAATCGTAGGATTTCTTTTTTTTTTTGCAGGTCGCTGTGATGAAAAGAGATGTAGATTTACCTTTTTGAGATTCCGAAATTATCCCTCTATGCACCCTCCATTTTCAACTCAGATTTCATTCCTCTTTCCCCCTTCATTTCGGTCCTTTCTCCAACCTCCATTAAAACTATACTTTGCTCAACTCATTGTTGAGCAAAGACCCATGTGGGTGTTTCAGCAAGGTAGTTCAAGTACCTCAGCATTTGAAGCCAAGAGATGCTCTAGTAATTGATTACATGGTGCTTGCAACCGATTACTAGTGGCTTAATAGGTACCCCAATTGGGAGAACGTGACCCCCTATGGTGATTTTTCTGTGCTTAAGGCTGCCTTTGTCCATTGTTTTCAATGGATGACTCCTGTTGGTCATGGTTGATGGTTATAAGTGCATCAAAACTCATCTTTGTCTAGCCTATTATGGAGCAAAGATCCCATGTGAGTATTTCAGTAAGGTAGTTAAAGTCCCTCAACACTTGAAGCCGATACATGCCTTGGTAATCGATTACATGGTGTCTGTAATTGATTACTAGTGGCTTAACGATTATTTGTACAAAAACTTGCAAGTCACTCCCCAGTTGGAAGAACGTGACTCCCCATGATGATTTTTCTTTGCTTAAGTATTTTTGTCCATTTTTTTCAATGGATGACTCGTGTTGGTCATGGTTGATGGTTGCAAGTTTATAAAGAAATAAAATAAAATAAGAAACATGAAACAATAACTTGAAAGTAAACTCATTTAGGAAGCTTAAACAAACGTTGTTTTTGGGAAATTAACTGCATCTAGTACAATGGTCTAAAAATTATGAGTTTTAAGTCTAGATTCCAACAAAACAAGAATCAACTCATTTGGAGTCCGATGGAGAAACTTAAGAGCAAAACAACCAACAAAGGTGAGAGTTGACAATAATATATAAAACGTTAACTTTCATGAATTAACTGTACCTACTCAGATGTCCAAAAATTACAAATTGGTAGTCATTAAAAAGCTTTTTGAGTCTAGGTTCTAATAAAAAAAGAATCACATCATTTGGAGGTCTGTGGGAAAAGTTATGATTAAAATAGTCAGCAAAGGTCAAAGTTGACAACACGTTATCTTATACGTATATCTTTCTCTCTTGTTCACAGATCTATTACTTATTGAAAATTCCTTTTAAATTTTGTGCACTGTAACAACATTAGATGGCATACCAGGACATGAGTTGTGCAAAAATTGTCATGAACTTGAACTACCTTGGTTCAAACACCTATAGGAGTTTTTTCCTTCACAATTGAGTGGGGAAAATTGTGTTTTGATACACTTGACACCATCAATGATGAGCAACATGTGTTTCATCCACAATTGAGTGAGCCAAACTGTGTTTTGATACACTTGATACCATCAATGTTGAGCAACGTGCGTCATCCATGCAAAAAAATAGAAAAAATCAGTTATAGGGACACAAAAATGACTTTGGGGAGTCAAGTTCTCCCAACTGGGGAGTAACGTGTAAATTTTCAGCCCCTGGTAATCAATTATCAGGGGCCAATTGCTTATTTGTACGAAAATTTACACGTTACTCCCAGTTGGGAGAACTTGACTCCCCAAGGTCATTTTTGTGTTCCTATGGGTGATTTTTTCCAATTTTTTCACGGATACCTCTTGTTTCTTATCATTGATGGTGTCAAGTATATCAAAACACAGTTTTCCCTACTCAATTGGGGACAAAACAATGCATATAGGTGTTTGAACCAAGGTAGGTGAAGTCTTTGACCATTTAGGAAGCTTACAAAAACAACGATTTTGGGAAATTAACTGCACCTAGTACAGTGGTCTAAAATTTATGAGTTAGTAGTCATTTGAAAGCTCTTTGAGTCTAGATTCCAACAAAAAAGAATATACTCATTTGGAGTTCGGTGGAGAAAGTTAAGAGCAAAACAACCAACAAAGGTGAGAGTTGACAGGAATATGTAAAACGTTAACTTTAAGGAATTAACTGTACCTACTCAGATGTCCAAAAATTACAAATTAGTAGTCATTGGAAAGCATTTTGAGTCTAGGTTCTAATAAAAAAAGAATCACATCATTTGGAGGTCTATGAGAAAAGTTATGATTAAAATAGTCAACAAAGGTCAAAGTTGACAACACGTTATCTTATACGTATATTTTTCCCTCTTGTTCATAGATCTATTACTTATTGAAATTTTCTTTTAAAATTTATGCACTGTAACAACATTAGATGACATGTTTCTTAATTAATAAAATAAAAAAAATTTCTGTGACACTCCGAGAAGGGGTGTTACAACAATGGTCATGCACCTCACCTCAGTTGGTGAAAACCACCTAAATGGAACTTTGTTTTTGAAGAAATAAATGGCCTAACATCATCATTGATGCAAGAAACATACCCAATAGCATTGAACTCACTCACCCATCTCAAAAAATGGAAACATTCAACAAAAACAAAGCAAAAACCATCATGGGGAGTGTTGTTGTTCCAACTAGGGAGTCACATTGAACTTTCTGTACAATTGTCCCCCAAGTCTCTGGTAATCGATTACAAGACCCCTGTAATCGATTACGAGGGCATGACATGGGCACTAATAGTCATGGACTTCACCTAACTTGGTGCAAACCACCTAAATGGGCATTTTTCTCAACAATTGAATGACTTATGTTGTTCATTGGTTAAGTAAACTCCACCCATGACCAATAAACTCAATCATCCATCCGAAAAAGTGGAAAAGGTCACCTAAAAACACAGACAAAATATATCAAAATTGAAATTTTATTCATATAATATCAGATAAGTACATATTATCCAACATCTATAATAATAATCTTTTGTATACTAAAAACATGTACAAGGCTCATACAATGAAAATCTCTACACATGTAATTAACATAAATTGAAAACCTATAATAATCCTAAGTCCTGCAACACTTGTTCTCTTCACACTTTCTCATGGTGCTACCAACCTTGACACATTGGGGGAGGTCAAAATCGCAAGAGGGAGAGGAGAAAATTGCTGCAATGAAAACAAAGAGAGAGAGAGAGAGAGAGAGAGAGAGAGAGCATGAAGGGGGGAAATGGCAGAAGAAAAGAGCCAGAACTGTGCTTATTAGACCAACTTCGTTGGCGATGGGGAGAGGAAGAGCAAGACAGAGAGAGAACTTCAGTAGAGAGACCCGTGAAAGCAATGGTGAAGAGAGAGTAAGAGCGCGAGAGGAAAGAAGATACAAAACACATAGGGTTTTCTCAAATGAAATCACAAAACCCTTTTTCCCTTCCTAAAATGCTCTCAACGACACATTATATCTTTTTAAAAAAACCTTTCAAAATGACCAATCAATACGTACCATGTGGCGTTGTAAAAAAGTTGGTAAAAATTAGTTGTTAAAGAAATGTTTTCCTAAAATTATTACCTTTCATTTAAGTAGTCTATAAGTAAGCTAGTGATACTTTTCTAAGTATTAACTTCTGACTGCTATATACACAACCATAAAATATCATACATATATGAATACAATGGACAATGTATCTGCAGTTTAATTCATCTTGAACATGTAAATTTGGCCTAAAAATACTCTTGTTTCACATTTGCAAAATATATGGAGGCTCAACTTTTCTTCTAGGTATAACTTATTACTTTGTCCATCTATATTATTTGGAAGTTGGTTTTGTTAGGTTGCAATATTGAGGAAAACAAAAAACAATAAAAAAAACGGTGGATCAACTAAGTGAAGATATCATTTTTTTCAAAATCAGGGAGAAGAACTCATAATTATAATGTATTGGTAGGGATTTAGTTTTGGGCCAAAGACAATGAAAATGAGTCACATGTTAGAAAGTTACTTTCACAAATTTTGAAGAAAAACATGGAAGGTTGTTATGTTTAACTAAATTGTGAGGTACAAGGAAATATGCGTTTGATTTTGAGAGTTTATACTTTTCCGAAAATAATGCATGTAAGCGCGTTGGAACAATCCAATTGTCCTATTTTTTTTATATATTTTTTATTGTTAATAAAAAAAATATAACAAAAACTTAATTCCATGGTGTAACATTTTCTTAAGTTCATGATGTAAAAATTTTGTTTAATTTAATATTTTCTCAATAAATTTATGCACATATTTTCTTCTTAAAAGTTGGACAAATAATGTATTTAGAAAGTTGACGTGGTTCATCACTAAGGGTGTGTTCACTTGGAGGTGATTGGGAGAGATGATTTGGGGGGAGAGTGATTGAATGAATTTGAGGGTAAATTTTTTTATGTTAACTTGAGGGATTTGAAGGTAATTGAAACTGGATTTAGAGGTAAAGTTTGTGAGAATTACGGTAGGATTTGATTGATGTGACAATTTAAAAAAATTATTTAATTGGTAGAAATTAAATATTACCAAAATGCCCCTATGTATTAAAATAATATAAAATGATAATTGCTTATGTTATATTTAATTGTAAAAATGTTTATAAAGAGTAAAAAATTAAAAATAAAGTTGAAAATTAATTTTTAAAAAGTAAAAAAAATTAAAATTTATTAAAATGGATTTATTTTTAAATCTAGTATTTGTTTGTAATATAATTTAGTTCCAAGAAGTATGAATTTATTTGTTATAGAAGTTAGATTTATTAATTTTGAATATAGCCGATAATTAAACGAAGTTATAATATTACATGACATAAAATAAAAAGTGCGAACATAAGTGAATATAAGCAAAATAGTCATCTAATACATTCAGGGACAAGTAAGCAACTTAATCATCTAAATATGAAGAATTAAGTTAACATTCTGATTAAGGTGAGCAAATTGTCGGTTTATGTCGATGGATAGGTTTGCCAAGTTATCTTCAATACGCTGAACCCGTACCTGCATTTGTTCCATACCCTGCATTCTGTGTTGCAAGTCTTGAACCCCCTCTCACATTTGAGTCAGCATATTAGGATTTGATTGATGTGGAGGAGGTTGCACAGGGTTCTCATGATGGTATGGTTGGTTTTCTTCTTCATCATTACCGACATTGTGTTGCCAAAGACCGTTTACATTAACAATATTCAACCTCTTCAAATAATTAATTGAAAAATGATGTATGGTCCCAATGAGAGTGTTGGCATTGCCATCAACATGTACTCCACAATATTGCATGATTTGGGTGATAAGGACACGGTATGGTAGGGGTGTGTCACCGGCCTTGCATTTAAGCATATGTTGCATGATGTGATGAGGCCAATTGATAGCTATATTATTTTTAAGCACCCATAACATGAAGATATCCTCCTGCAATAACCTTGCAAAATTTCCAGGTCGTAGAGTCAACATGTGCACAACAACATAATGCAAAAGTCTGGCATTAATATTCAAACAACTAACTGTTTTAAGTTGTTGACCCTACATTTCTGGTCTAACCATAGTAGCTAATGTCATATCTCGATCATATGGAAAGTCATTTGGGATATTTGAATAACACAATTTTTGACCGTCATACTTCATATTAGCAACATTCAACAAATCAGTAGGTTTCAATCTAATTCTTGCCTTGTTGACCTCACTGAGCAAATATCCATTTCCAGAAATCTTCATATTTGAATAAAAAACTTATATCAAATCCGGATAAAAGGATGCCTGTAATGTCAGAAATTCAACCACTCCTTGAAATAGAAGATGATGTTGAAAATATAAGGTTGAACCGACAAATGATTCGAAATTCATTATTTTTAGGACAACAATATTCCTTGTGTAGAAATCAGCGGCATAGTTTTTCATCTGATGGCTGTGATTGAAGAAACGACGCTGATCTAATTGTTCTTCAACAGATGGTCTGACATAGGTTGCGACTTCTGCCTTAGTTACGGTCTCTTTTCCCTTACGAATTTTTCTAGGCCTTTTGGTTGATGATAAGGCCATTTCACAATTTCTTCAACAAAACCATCAATAAAAACATTAACAAGTTAAGTCATAACAAATTCTTGCATATTAATAATAACAATAAGCAAAGATTAACCATTAGATCATAACCATCACCATAATTTAAAAGTTGAACACGGATGAAAACCAAGAAGTCACAATTAACATACAGGTACATTGAATACATAATAGTATAATTGTAATACAACTAATCATTGAAGGCATCCCTAACAGTCACCACCCGAGATCATTTTACATAACTTATTCCACCTCTTGTGTGGTGGAAGTCCCATCAACCTTTTAGTACATGTGGGGTTTCCACATAAGAAATCATAACATTGCTCGAGCAAGTTTTCATTAGCAATATTCATAACACTCAACATTTCATAAATGTCGCCCTCTGTGTATGTGTACGTCGAGGTGCGACGGAGTATTTGATTTCTATCTTCCATTGTAGAGACTTGATGGACGACTGCATCAGAAATTACACCAAAATGAACATTTGTAGAGCCAAGGACATTTATGAAACCATCCAGACTGGTCGTCAACTTATCAAATTGAGCATCTATCACATCGACCATAGGTGCCTTCCTTTTGGAACCACGTGAGGATGAAGTTCCTCCAGATGGAACGGAAGGCACAAATTGAGTTTGCCCTGTACTATACTCAGCCATAGATGGAGGAGGTGATGGTGGAGTTGGGTCATTATACTCCGGATAGATAGGCTCTTCAGGAATGTACTACATATTCTGATTCAGATCAACCTGAACACAAGGCCCAACCCACTGTCGACGCGCTTGACGAGCGGTCCGAAAACCACTCCTAGTTGCTCGATCCGCCGCCCATAACTCAACCATTAAATCGTAGTGTCTGATACTATTAACTCTCTACTTTGTTGCACTTGGCCTCGACTAAAACAACATACATGAAACAGATAGTGGTTGAACTTATGTATATTAAGAATCCACCAAATTTGAATATTTAACAAATACCTGAATGAGGTTAACCCACACTTTGTCCTCAGCTTCGAATCTCATACTTACGGCATTCCAAGCAAATCCACTCAATCCACCAAAGAGGTCATGAACCTCACCCCATCTGTCTTTCAACACCTGTTGACGATTTTTTACATTACTTTTACTAACATTAACATAACCACAACTATGAAGGTATTCAACCATGTTATTATAGGCTTGGGTTGTCTAGCTGCCATCAACCCTATTACCCAAACGAGTCTCCTCGATCATAGAATGCAAAAGCCTAGCATCCATGTCCTCAGTCCATTTAATGAACTCTCTTATACCAACGAAGGACTCAATGGTTACTCCCTTACCCATGTCCATATTAAACCTATTTCATAAAGAAAATGGTAACAAGTCAAGTTGAATTAATCATAAAACCAAATAGATGTCATATTCAAAGAACAGAGTCATAAAAAACTATCAATTACAATAACTATGAGTTTTGATAATCTCGCCACATTTCATCAGCTATGGCATCCCTAATAGTACTACCAACCCTATAATCATCTTCTTGTACTTGAGAAGATGACACATTATGCTCTTCCATTTCATTGAACTCATTATCAACCTCATTAAGTAATGGGTCATCTTTATTAACTCAGATAAAGTTGTGTACGATACAACAAGCTAAAATAATGTCTATCATTGTCTCCAATCCATAATGTGGTTCAGTGCCACTTGCAATGATAGGAAATCGTTTCTTCAATACACCAAATGTTCTTTCAATAACATTTCTCAATGATGAATGTCGATGGTTAAGGTGATATCTGACGCCTCTATATGGTGTCATAACTGTACTTTTAAGCATAAATCCAGCGTCGCCAAGATAATATTTTCCTACAATATTGTACACATCAGTATTTAGTAACTAATAAAGAATCAATCATAACATCCCAATGAAGACAGTTGCCTTGGGGGATGACCAACGGATCATCTCGATCAAGAGCATTTTTTAAGATTCTAGAATCAGATGTTGTGCCTTCCCACCCAGCTACAACGTATGTGAATTTCATTTTAAAGTCACATGCAACAAACACATTTTGAGTTGGCCAATCTTTTCTTCCACGAAATCTCAGAGCATCTGTTCTTGGCACCCTTACACGAACATGAGTACCATTTATGGCCCCTAAGCAATCCTAAACATTGAATTAAGAAGTCATCATACAACTACATAACATTAAGGGGTGTTTCATAAAACTTACATCATAACTGATAGATTCAAATGATAAAACCGATTGTTGTTCAAGACATATGGATGAACCTCATCTCCTGAAGGTTGAGTTGAAAATTCTGATTCCAGACTTAAAATACCATCCAACACATTGTGAAAGTGTTTGCCAACCGTCGCCGCAGATCGATGAAAGAAAAATGTGACACTTCGATTCTTAACATTATGCCCAATTATATGAAGAAATTGAGTTACTTGTCCACTGTCGAGCGAATGACGTCTTTAACTAACCCAGTTGTTCTTAGTCTCTCACAAAAATTAATAAATTCCTCTGGATCCTTTCGAACAATGTCACGACATCGATTAGTATGCATCAGGTACGACATTAACTGCTGCCTGCGATGGTCTTTGTCAGGAAGGAAATTGCTTACACTACTTGGATCGCTCGAGCACATATTTAATATATTCAAGGCATGACAAACAATGCATAACATTGTTAGTGCAGACAGTGAGGTGGTTATTTGTAATTGTTGATGTAGCATTGTGACTATATTGAAGTCTACACCAACCACATCATCATCTATATCTTCACGGTCCAAATAAGACAAATCTAATTCTTCTTCCATCTATATTTACTTACAGAAATATACATACTATTAAAATCATGCATTCATATATTCATTAAACATAATTCATCAATATATTCATTGAACAAAATTCATATATACATTAATTCATTCATATATTCATTAAACTTAAACAAAAATAGATAACGTAACTCAATAAACTCATTCATAGATTTAATAAGAATTAACATTATGTAACACTTACCTGTTGAAGACTTATGAAAATTTGAAGTCAAATGAAGCCAAAAATTAGCACTGGACCTCGAACCAATATCACTCACAGATTATCCAAGATGCACTTAATCTCAAATTATGTTCTCCAATTATTCTGAAGATGCAATGAATTTTGGAAGACTACAGTCACCCTAAACCAAAACAACATACATGAGAATTTTATATTACAAATGATAAATTCATAAGTTTGTTAAAATGAGAATCTACCTTCAACCAAGTTAAGACACAGAAACAAGCAATTCAACAACACTTTGCTTCAAAATTCCTTCAATCTTCCACCTCCTATATATACATCATCATCTTTGCAGCCACAAAATATGGACAAAAAACCACCACAATTTCCACCGAAACAAATAATCTCCTCACACTTCAACCACCTTCACAATATGAACAAACATACATCATTAACTACTTCTCCTATCAACAAACAAAACTCCAAATCTAAAAATCATACAATACCAACTACAGATAACACCCTTGATGAACTTCTTTGTGCTTCCCTACCCTAGACATCACCTCAAATGCTCCACGACCTGCTGCCCAATGTTCAATTCCTTCACGCTTGACGTAGCTTCATCACGTTGAGAACACCTCCACTAGATCCACTCAACACCTGCATCACAAACAAAGGGTTCATTACAAGTGCATCTGTTTCAACCACCTCCTTCACCTTCGTACACTACTCCAACTACCATTGAAATCATCGCTACATCCTCCACCATGACGGATAGCTTCGTCTTCATCATCATCCACCAATGTTGGCTACATCGTCCATCATGACCAACAACTTTGTCTTCATCGTCAACGATGTTGCATCCTTCATCATCAACGAGAGCTTCCTCCACTGCTTCAACGACGATGCCATGGTTGCTGCATCCTCCACCTTCACGCTTCCAGCACCAACCTCCGAAGTTGACGCCACATTGCATCGTCCACCATCGTCACATGCGTACACCACCAAGCTTGCAACCTCCACCGTCGTCAACATGTCGCGATAACCACCAACCTTGCAACCAAAATCCTCCATGCCAGCTCAATACAACCATTGGAACCGATTACGAGGTCCAACGCACGGGCTGTGTAACCGAATACCACCCATTGAACCAAATAATCTACGCGTGTAATCAGATACAACTTCAATGTAACCGAATACTGCTCCATGTTGTGCTTCTTCATGCCCTTGTAACCGGTTACAGGTACTCTTGTAACCGAATACAGTGGCCTGTTCATCGTCTTCTCCAGCTTCAAACAGTCGTTCTCTTCATCAATGACCTCCTTTCTTCATCTTCCAGTAACCTCATCTTCTCATCTACCACTAACCCTGCAAACATTACAGAAACAAAGTTGCCTAAACAAAAATACACTCATATGGATCCTCACCTGAGCTTTCTCTTCTTTCTCGGCTAGCCAACGCCAGCTTTCTCTTCTTTCTCCTCTTCCGCACTCAACGCATGCACACAACACAATGCTCTCCTTCTTCTAGCTCAATGAACACAATAGCCAAATACCAAGCACATATTAAAGCTTGTTCTACGGTCAAAAAGCATTCAATATGTCCTAGTGTATTGTCAATGGTGCAGGAATCTTTTCTGTGTGCAATGTTGTATGTGAAGGATCGAATCTGCACTGTTTTATGGCTGTGTGAAGCAACTTCACAGGCTCGGAAATCTCTGCTTTAGCACAAAAGTCGTAGCTCCTCACAGTCATACTCGTGATAGCACAGTGAACGTTGTGTATTTTAAATATGCAGTGCATTTCAATTTTTTAATTGTATGTGTATTGATTTGTAATATATTTATAACAAGAGGGGCATTTCAGACAAATTGTATGTCATCCCTCCAAATCTCTTCAGATGTGTGGGTGACTGAACAATACATGAATCTCGCAATTTGCTTCAATTCTATCCGCGCTAATCAACTTAAGTGAATACGTAAAAAGCGTAATTGATCGCTCGCCAATTACCGTAAACAGTATAATTAGCGGAAGTGAACATAGCCTAGTGTAGATTCACTAATTAGAAAAGTATAAATTTTTTCTTCAAGAATATTTTTCTATGAAGTGACTTAATTTCATAGAATTTGATGAGAATATCTAAGGTGTTTTTGGTGTTAAGATTTGGAAAATTTTCAAAGTTTTGGTTTTTGAGATTTAATGGTTGGAATGCACTCTTTATATCACCAAATGACTATTGTAAAAATCTTGGTGTAAGTTATTTTTCAATTTTGTTGATTTTTAAGCTAGCCAAGTGATAGTAAAACTTAACCCACTATAAATAATATTATCTACTAGACTAAAAGAGGTAACCTGTGAAATAGTGTACTAAATAATTCCCAAGAAAAAAGAGATCGATTATTGATGATCACGCTTAAATATCAATTACTTTCTAGCTAAAACTTTCTTATACATACGGTTTCATACTACCACACTATATGCACTAATACAATATTATTCTAATGACAATAACAACAACCAATGGTTGGATATCAGAATAGTCGCACAAGTACTAATAATTAAAATAAAAGAAACAAAATAAATAATAGACAAAAAAAATAACTCTAAAAAAAATTACATACCTTTATGTATAGCCCGAAAGAGAAAACAATAACACCATATCACTTGGAAATAAAATACAAATACAAAAACAACCTTAGAGAAAAAACTAATTTCACTCTTATTTTTCTCGCAAATACTAAAGCAATATAAAAGAAAAAGAAGAGACATTGAAATGAATTTTTACAAAAACACTTTACTCCTTTTATAACATAAAAAAAATAAATCCTAAGATAAGTTTAAGTTTGAACTAACGTGAGACTTCTGAAGGTGAGTTCTCATGTGTAACCCGTGTTATGAGGAGGAGAGGCCAACAAATTGCTATAACCTGTGTAAAGAAGAAAATATTTTTGAGAAAATTAAAAAATAATAATAATAAATCCAAAAGGTTACCTCTAACTTTTGATTGTGTTATTCCGATAACTCTTGTTCATTTTCTGAGTCATCATTTAAAACATGTTTAATGTGTGATATCTTGTACCAATCCTGTCCAACTCGTGGTTTGAATTTTTTCCATAATTCAGGACAACCAGTCATGTCTATTTTTTGAAGATTTGTGAGCTGATGCATGTTGTCAGGCAGTGACAACAGATTTGGACAACTGCAAATACTAAGCAATTTGAGATAAACTAGAGTTACTAGCCAATCGGGAAACTCCTTAAGATTGATGCAACCCTCAATAAGTAAGAATTGTAAAGAGTTTGCAGATCCTTGAATCCATTGAGGCAACGTGACCAGTTGCGGCAAGCCTCCAAGATAAACAAACTTTAACTTTGAATCGGGGATTTGGCTTCCAAGACTCATTGACAATTCTAACTTGGGGCACTGACAGATAACCAAACTCTTTAAATTTGTAATGGCGTGAAACGGAACCGACTTTAGACTTTCACATTCAAATAAGGATAATTTTTTAAGAGTGGATAGTTGTATACCATTGAACAATGACTCCAAATTATGACAATAACAAATATATAAATTTTCTAAAGAAGTCAAAACTGCAATGTCTTTGTCTGGAAAATCAACTTGTTTGGTGGTTATAACAAGATTCCGAAGGCTGATTAGATTTCTTATTCCTTTGGGTAGTTCTTGTAGCTCTACACATCCACTGAGATTCAAAGTTTGCAAATTTTGAAGTTCGCAGACTGAATCAGGGAGTCTCCTGAGTTTTTCACTACACTGGAGATTATGATATCTTAAATGTTTCAACTTCCCAATAAAGTAAGGCAAACTCTCCAATTCACATGAACATAATTCTAAAACCCTCAAGTATTTGCATCTTGACACCAATGTAATCAAGAAAGCTTCATTGTTCATTCCCTCGGGAAGACACACACTTCTTAAACCTTTGTGAGGAAAAGCTTGAGCAAGCAAATTATTTTCCATAAAGGCTAAATGTTGGGCATTCTCAGAATTTTTTTTATTGCGGAGATCTATTCTTTCAAACTCACCTTTTGCAATATAAGTTGCAAGATCATGCACCAAATCATGTAACGTAAATGAGGAATCGCTCCCATAGTCAAGATAATCTGAAAGAAAAGATCTTGACCATAGCTCATGCACAAGATGATTGGCAACCTCCATCATTGATTCACTTTCCTTTGGTGGCGGAAGAAAACCAAGTGCTTCCCATAGGGTAGAAATGTGAGAACAATGAATAGAAGTATCCTCTGGGAACAGGGAGAAAGAAGCAAAACAAGGTTTTAAATATGAAGGGAGTTGATCGTAACTTAGTTTGAGAGCTGGCAAAATGCCTCTTTCATTTTGTTGTAAATTCCAAATCTCATTGTCTCTTATAGACTCCCACTCTTTCTTATCAAACCTTGAGAACAGTGAGCTCCCCACTGTTTTCACTGCTAAAGGTAACCCACCACATTTTTCAACTATTTCTTTTCCAATCTCCAACAGTTGCGGATGTTTTTTTTCTTCTCCATCATCAAAAGCATATTTCACAAATAGAGAAAGAGAATCCTCTTCAGAGAGACATCCAAGAAGGTACAAATTTGATGATTTATTGCGCATTGTGGCAGTTACTGTACGGCTACGAGTGGTCACTAGGACTTTACTCCCTTCAACATTCAAATCTATTATTTCCTTCAACTCATCCCATTTTTCAGGATCCTCGTTCCACACGTCATCCAACACAAGCAAGAACTTCTGACCTTCAAGTGTCTCTCTCAAACGAATTTGAAGTTGCTCCGTCTCAAAGTCATTGAAGTTTTCCCGAGTTGGGTTTGGAGCGGAATTGAGGATTTTAATGAGCACATTCCTAAGTTCAAAATCATTAGAGACACAGACCCACATCTTCAACTGAAAACATTCATCAATGTTTGTGTCATTGAAGACCAACTTAGCAAGTGTGGTTTTTCCCAAGCCTCCCATTCCCACAATGGAAATAACAGAAAGACTTTGACAATCACCATCTTGCACCAGAAGTTTTATTATTTCATTCCTATCATGTTCCCTTCCTGTAACATTGGAAGGGTTTACATGAGAATGAGTCATTTTCCTCACGTGCACGACACGTGTATCTCGGTCAATGACTTGAAGGGCAAACAGGGTTCTTTGAGATGCAAGTTTGGTCAATCTGGTGTTGATGTCTTGAATGTGATGCGCCATTCTAAGACGATAAACAGCAGGATTACTTTTCGAGAAGAAACGACTTACCTTTCTTGAGCAGCTACCATAGGTTTTGACAACATGCTTCCTTAATGCTTCGCACTCAAAATCATCGACTATGTCTTCAGCATCACAAAACACACGCTTGACCTGTCTCAGCCATTGGCTCAGCGCACTGCTCTGTGGAGTCTTTTGCTCAGCATCTGAGAGCACACCTCTGATGAGTGCCATACTTTCTGTCATCTGCTGTAGCTCGCTGTGTACACCAAGCGCCAAAGAAGCTTCTTGAACGACAACAGTGGCAAGCTTTCCTAAAACTGATTCTGCGAAGCTGAAAAGAAGTGATTCGGCCATGAGTTTAGGAAGACAAGAATGCAATTGGAAATTTTGTGACTATAATAGTTGCTTGATGAATCATTTCAAAGCATTATGGTTTTTACAAAAGTATGCTGCAAAACATCATTTGTTTTAATAAAATACGTGTAATAATTGAAATGTAGTCAGTGGAATTGTAATTTTATATATACGATGAGCTGGATTCTCGGTGTTTGGTATATTGTATTCGCACAGAGTTAAAGAAATATAAAAGATTGCAATTTGACATATAAAATCATTTGTAGTAGCTGTGCCTGGATTTCCCCGTGGAGATCGAGAATAGCGCAGTTATTGGTTCCACTAATTTCTTTTAATTTTTTTAATCAATTTCTGTGTGAATGTATGACTTTTACAACAACGTTATGCACCAAAATCAATATACAAGGAGAGCAAGCACGTTACATAAATGAGAGTCCCAATCAGTCAAAATCTATATACAACAATGTATAAATAATTTTATATTATTATTCTTTAAATAATTTATAAATAAATGTTTCAGATAGTATATTTCTATCCTATATCTTACCGCATTTTTTTTATATATTATATAGAATTCAAAACAAATTTCAATAATGATTCCATACAATTATAACATACCAACTCAGGTTACCAAGCTACTATAACTTTAGAAGCAAGGTATTTAGCTTCTCTTATTTGATAAAGGACCAAACCACTCTAGAAAACCTAAAACAGTTCCACAAGCACAAGAAGTCTTATTTACTCCTATGAACCACAAAAACACGATCAGGATACACCGTTAGGATTACTAATCAACAAAAAGTCTTATAGAAGACTTAAATATCACAGGCTAAACACAGAGGGTTAGCATGCAAGGAAAACGAAACTAACCAAAGGAAGGAGTAAAAAACCAACTTACTCTATCTGAGAAATTGATTGGTCTAGTTCGTCGCCAGGATCAATCCTATAGTCTCAATTATTCAATTAAACGAACAAAGGATAAGAACTCCTAGAAAGAAGCCAAAGAGCTCTAGAAAAGTGGTTTATCGAAATATAATATGTTTTAAAATAATAAAACTTGTTCATAATGAAACTATTTATATTAAAACTATTTAATATTAAAATAATCGAGTCTCACAACTTTTAAACCACTATCACTTCTAAAATATTATTTTCTAGGTTTTCATATATTCTTAATTAAAATAATATATTTTTAGATTATTCATAATAAATTGAATCAAAGTACATTTTCAATTAAATTATATTATGTTTAATCATTTTTATTCTTTTACCTCTTAACCAAGTAAAAAGTTAATTAATCAAAGTACATTCTTAACTAATTATTGTTAAAGTTTTTACCATTAATCCAAATACATTCTCAATTGGTAACAAAAACTCATTCAATTGTATGAAAGTGCCTAACCTATATTAAAATATATTCTCAATCAAAATTAAAAACCTTTAGATCATATCGTCAACAAGCATATAGATTAAAAGGCCTCGCTGGTTAGTTATGATATAAAAACCTTTAGGCTTTTACTATTTGTAAAACCGAAGCTCAAGCTTAGATTTTAAAAATAAATAAAGCCTAAATCTTTCTCAAAAAATAAAATAAAATAAATAATAATTACATTTTTGAATTAATGAATCTAAGTATTGGTTCTTAGACAATTGAGGCCTAAACTTATATATTCTTCAGTTTTTATGAGAATCGAAGCCTAAACATTCTTAATAATTTTTAAAATGTCACCACATTTTGGTAGCCTTTGGTTTTCTTGAATCCAAAATATATTGGGCAAAGTTAAATGGGATTTTTGCACTAATAGATCATAAAAGAAAAATAAAAGTAGTTCTAAATAGATTTGCAAGTTTTGAAGTCATGATACAATTAAAACTACAACTGATGGTCCTGTGATCTACCATTACTGGTATATGTTAGGTGAACTTAAATGTAATAGAATTAAATGGGTTGTTTATTTATTTAAAAGTATTCTCACGCAAGATTCAGTAGGATAATGTAGTGGTTAGACAATAATAGGGAATAATTGTGTCTTGATGGTAGATTTTATGGTTATGGAGATGAAAAGCCAAGATGAGTCTATAGATTGTAAGTATTTAATTGACACACAACATAGCAAGATACCAGAAGCATACTCAGAAAATATAAGTGAGTGTCATTTTTCTAATAAATTGGCATCAAAGTTGAGTCCGACTGAAATAGAAAATGTTTGAGAAAGAAGCAGTGAGAGACGATCAGCCTAGCAAATTGTTTTTCCTTGCCCTAATTGACAAAGAAAGTCAACTATGATAACTAAAGTGTGCAAATGAGAGCTTTTCTTGTATCGCAAGATGTGAGGGATGTAGTGCAGAATGGATACGAAAAGCCAATAGAAGATGTAGAGTAGACGGTAGCCTAGATTGTTGCATTGAGAAGATTGTTTGTGAAGGATTAATAAACTCTGTACATATTATACCCATTGGCTTTGAGAAGATAGTGAACGTTAAATTTTCAAGAGAAGCGTGATAGATTTTGGAGAAAGTATACAAAGGAGATAATTGTGTCAAGCAAGTAAGACTTCAAATGCTTAGAGGTGAGTTTGAAAGCCTGAAAATGGAGGAAAGAGAATTAGTAGCCAAGAATATATCTCGGGTGGAAGCGATGACAAATCAACTCAGCAAAACTGGAGATGAGTTGTCTGTTCACCGAGTTGTGGAGAAAGTCTTAAGGTCATTGACTAAGGACTTTGAAAGTATAGTTTGCGCCATCAAAGAGTCCAAGGATTTGACAATGCTCACAGTTGAAGAGCTTGTCGGGTCACTGGAGGCACACGAGACGTGAAAGAAGGAGCTCGGAACACCCAAGGCCGACGTCTTGGTGGAAGAGGACGAGGTGATTTTGAAGATGGTGAAGAGCAGATTGGTCTGTAGAACTGGCAAGGCCATGGACAAGCGAGAGGCTGCAGAGGTCGGTCAAGTAACTCTGAAGTGGGATGTTTTAAGTGTGGAAAGCACAACCACTTTGCAAATGAATGCAAGTCGGCCAAATGTTACTATCGTGGTAAGGTCAAACATTTTGCATGAGAGTGTTGATTTGAAAGTGGAAAAAAGGAGACAAATCTCCTTACTGAATAAGCTGAAGAAGAAATAGGAATCTTGATGATGACAAGGAGCTCGAAGTTGAGTTGCCGAGTTGGAGACTGGATGTCAAGCTACGTGCAAGTTGTATGATGTCCAAGAGATCGGAAGCCAAGTTATGTACGAACTAGAGATTAGATTCCAAGCATAAGGACAATTCGGCATGTTTGCCGAACAGCAAGGAGAGCTTGGCAACATTGCCAACTAGAAAGGAGAGCTCAACAAGTTTCTCAAACGGCAAGAAGAATCCGGGAAAAATGTCGAGCAACAAAGAGAACTTGAACAAATAGTCCAGTAGCAAGGACAACTCCACAAGAATATCGAGTATCATGGGAAACTCAGCAATGCAGCCAAGTATCAAGATACCTCGGGCAAACAACTTAGTAGCCCGGAAAGGTTCAATGAAAGCTTAAAAGAACCAATGGGAAGCTTGGACAGTCCGTGGAGGTGCCTTGCCAAATTGTTGAAGAGCTTGGTGCAGAGCTTTGCTGAAAGCTCGGTTAAGAGCTTAGTGCAGAACTCGATAATTAGCCCAGTGTAGAGCTTGGTGGATAGCTCAGTGCAGAGCTTGGTGGAGAGCTCGGTTAAGAGGTCAATGCAAAGCTCTAAAGAGAGTTCAATGGAGAATTTTCTGGAGAACTTGGTATAGAGCTTAGACGAGCAATTGAAGAGCTCGGTTAACACAATAGACCAAGTGGGAAGCTTGGATGTCTCTATGTCGAGACCAAGTAGCTCGGCGAGAATGAGACCAACCCAATTAGCTTGGAGGGGCCTCTACATAGCTCGGAGGAGAATGTAGGAAGCTCGATGGAACCTAAGGTAAGCTCGGTTAACTTACTGAGCAAAGATTTGGGAAAGGAGGAAATTGTAGAAGGTGTATATTTGGCACTGAGTTTAGTACAATTATTGAAAGAAGAAATTGATTTGAATACCGTAGGAAGCATTTACCAGACCCAACAAACCTCGCCGCTAGAAATTTTAGGTAGGCCAACTGAGAAAGCATTGCTTTCTTGGGCTGTTATGGATTTAGGGATGGACATTGATGTTGTGAAGCAGCATTGTGAAATCATTCATGTGAAGACGTTTAACTCTAAGAAAGAGAGAACTACGATTTTGATAAGGGAGAAGAGAGGTTGCAAAAGGATCGTTACACATTGGAAGGGTGTTGTTGAGATTATATTGGCTATGTGTTCAAGTTATTATGGCCAAACAAGGGAAATCATGATCTTTAATAATGAAGAAAGGGTTTAGATTGAGAACATTATCATGGCTACCAAAAGTTTGCAATGCATCGGCAGGCCTGCAAAAAGATTGAGAGACAAAACAAACATTGTTGGGAATACTTGGACTGAAAAACCCTTATAGGCCAGGAGTTGAAGCATCAGTTGAATCATGTAGGAATGTTAAAGTGAAGATCAAGATAATTAGGGAGATAATGTGCACACAATGAAGTACAAGTTGGCCATACACAAAGCGACCAAGACAACCATTTTGAAAGGAAAGAGCAAGTCTACCATAGTTAATAAGAAGTCAGCCAAAAGCATTTGAGAAGTAGGCCAAAGCAATGGAGAAGTCGACCACGAGGAGTCGGCAAATGAAAAAAATAAGTCTGAATGTAGGAAAGAATGATGAAAGTCACGAGAAACATTTAAGTTTACAGGAGAGTTTTATTAAGTAAACTTAAATGTAATAGAATTAAATGGGTTGTTTATTTGCTTAAGAGTTGTAGGTTTTAGAATGCAAGAGTCAACAGGGCATTGTAGTGATTATTAGACAATAATAAGAAATAATTGTGTCTTAATAATATATTTTATGGTTTTAGAGAAGAGAAGCCAAGATAAGTGCATAAATTGAAAGTGTCTAGTTGACACACAACATAATACCAAAAGCACATTAAAAAATTTATTAATGAGTGTCATTTTCCTACCAGTCTACCATATCATCTCTACTATCAAGAGTATCAGAGCTAACATAAGATTCTTCAAATAGATGAACTGGAAAATAATCTTCAAATCACAACATTTAGGTAAAATTTAAACTGGGCAGAAATAAAATCAAATGTCAACTCAATAACTCACCTCCGTTGCAGGTTCACAACTCCTGAATTATGTCTCTACTTCTATTTTCCCGCAAGTCTTGAGCAGACAGTAAAACCTCACAAATAAAACCTTCTCCAATTAAAATGTGAAGTGATAGGAACAAGTTAGAGAAACCAATATATATTAATTAATGTTATATATCAATTAAACTTTGGAATAGGATACAAACTGGTCTTCATTCTAGGTATATCTTTGTAGGCATATATTGAAATTCATTAACATTTTAATTAAACCATGTTAGTTTTTTCTGTGTGTGATTCTTTTTTATCCTTGCTTGTGACTTTCAAGTCGTTCTTTTAGGGAGTTTTTTCTATTGTCATTTCTTTATTTGTCTTCATTTGTATGGTTTATTCGTTTGTATGCTAGATGGTATCATGTTTGTTTGTTTGAGCTATTTCCATTACAAAAATGGAATAGGAATTTATTTTATAGAATCTACATTGACAAAGTTAGTTTTTGTTAAGTGCGTATTCATGAAATTCTATATTGAATGTATAAAAAAAAATGAGAAGTTGATTTGAGGAATTATATATGTCGTGGATGAAAAACTTAATTGAGTTTGTTTTGGCTCGTTGACCTGGTTGGCATACCATAGCCCCTCATCATCCAATATAATTGCAGTAAAAGGGTTTTAAAACAAAATTGTACATAAAAATTAACAGTGAATATATTTATATATGATTGATTCTAACACCCCAACCACCAATCTACTAGACTACAAAAATCATTATTGGGGTATTTTATCCAATTAAATACATGAGTACAAGTAGGAAGTGCATAAAAAAATTATTATGTGGCGTCATATTTGGCCCCATTTTATAAACAGTATTGTTTTGTTTACTGACGAATTGGTTTTGTATTAGAAAGACTTCATATTTCTCTTGAAATCATCGACAATATAGTACAGTGGACATCTTGTGTTTGAGAAATTTCATGAAACCCAAAGATACATAGTAACAACAAAATTACAAACTTTCATTTGGGTTGAACATATGTAGTGTCTTCAACGTAATATCTGTCTTTCTATGATGCTATCTCAACCTTACAAAGATGCATGTAATAAAGTATCTTGTTGACTTTTCTTAAATCAACTGGTTCAACTCAAAACCATCGAATAAATAATTATTTTCATCTCCAAGGTAAAAAAAATAGGTATATGTAACATCACCCCATCAATTTTTGTCTTCAAAATAGAGTTTTCCTACGTGCAGAGCTCTCCAATATTGACTAGACTTTTCACAGATAAATATCATAATGACAAGATAAGATTCAGAGAAAAAACCATTCCTGAGGTTGTCACTGAATTCTTGTCTGCCTAAAGTCATGGCCGAATCACTCATTGTTGCAGTTGCAGAATCACTTATAACGAAGTTCGCTTCTCGAGCTGTCGAACAAGCTTCTTTGGCGTTGGGTGTGTACCAAGAGCTACAGCAGATGAAAAAGACCATGGCACTGGTCAAAGCATTCCTGTTAGACGCTGAGCAAAAGAAGCAGCAGAACAATGCCCTGAGTGAGTGGCTAAGACAGATCAGGCAGGTATTCGCCCACGCGGAAGACATAGTCGACAACTTTGAATGCGAAGTATTGCGGAAGCACGTTGTCAGCTCGCACGGCAGCTTCTGCAGGAAGGTATGTCGTTTGTTTTCAACTAGTAATCCTGTGGTTTACCGTTACAGAATGGGGCGTGAGATAAAAGACATCAAGAAGCAGTTAGAGAAGGTTGCAACTGATGGCCACATGTTTGGTCTTCAAAGCAGTGACAAGGATACCAAGGTTTTGAATGCGAGGGAAATGACTCATTCACATGTGAATGTCTCAAATGTGGTAGGAAGAGAACATGATAAGCAGAAGATAATAGAGCTTTTGCTGCAAGATGATCATCATGACAGAAGTCTCTCAGTGATTTCCATTGTGGGATTTGGAGGCTTGGGAAAGACCACTCTTGCAAAGGTAGTGTTCAATGACACTAGCATTGAGGAATGTTTCACTTTGAAGATGTGGGTGTGTGTCTCTAATGATTTCGAACTTAGGAATGTCCTTATTAAAATCCTAAACTCTGCTCCTAACGCCACCAATGAGAAGTTCAAAAATTTAGACACGGATCAACTTCAAATTCGTTTGAGAAGTAGCCTTCAACGTGAGAAGTTCTTGCTCGTCTTAGACGATGTGTGGAACGAGAATCGTGTTAAATGGGATGAGTTGAAGGAAATTATAGAGACGGTAGGTAACAAAGGAAGTAAAATCTTGGTGACTACTCGTAGTCACTCAATAGATGCCATGATGCGCACTAAATTCTCTAACTCTTACATTCTAAAAGGCCTTTCTGAGGAGGATTCCATGTCTCTGTTTGTCAAATCTGCTTTTGATGATGGAGAAGGGAAAAACCATCCAGAGTTAATGGAGATTGGGAGACAAATTGTGAGAAAATGTGGAGGAATACCATTGGCGGTGAGAACCTTAGGAAGCTCACTGTTCTCAAGGGTGGATCGAAAAGAGTGGGAGAATATAAGAGACAATGAAATTTGGAACTTAAAACAAAATGAAAATGATATTTTGCCTGCTCTTGAGTTAAGTTATGATCAACTACCTTCGCATTTGAAACGATGTTTTGCTTGCTTTTCTCTTGCCTCGAAGGACTTTGATGTTTCTAGTTCTTACGTTGCTCTGCTGTGGGAGGCACTTGGTTTTCTTTCCCCACCAAAGCAAAATGAAACAACACATGATGTTGCTAATGAATATTTGCGTGAGCTATGGTCAAGATCTTTTCTCACAGATTTTCTAGACATGGGGAGCACATGCAGATTTAAATTACATGATTTAGTCCGTGATCTTGCAGTGTACGTAGCCAAAGGTGAGTTTCAAATATTGTATCCCCACAGTACAAGTATATCTGAGCATGCCCAACACTTGTCATTCATTGAAAATGATATGCTTGGCCAAGATCTCGTTCCCATAGGTGCAAGAACTATAATTTTTCCCATGGAAGCTACTAATGATGCTTTCTTGAATACGTTGGTATCCAGGTGCAAATACCTCAGAGTTCTAGACTTGAGTTATTCTGAATACGAGAGTTTGCCTAGCTGCATTGGAAAGTTGAAACATTTAAGATATCTCAATCTTTCAGGTAATAAAAAACTTAAGGGACTCCCAGATTCCTTATGCAAACTCCAAAATTTACAAACTTTGGACCTAAGAGGTTGTATAAAGCTGCAAAATCTGCCCAAAGGAATAAGAAAGTTAGTCAGCCTTCGTCGGCTGCTTGTAACCACTAGGCAACCAGATTTTCCAGACAAAGAGATTTCAAAATTGGCTTCTATAGAAACAGTAGAACTCTATTCTTGTGATAATTTGGAGTCATTGTTCCAAGCTATACAACCTAGAAGTCTTAAGTTTTTGCATCTTTCTGGTTGTGGGGGTTTAAAGTCTCTGTCCTTTCATGTCATTACAAATTTAGAGAGTTTGGTTATCTTCAAATGCAGTAAGATGGAATTGTCAATGGGCCTTAGCAACCTTAATTCCATTCCTGATTCAAGGTTAAAATTACTTGTTCTTCAAAGTTTGCCACAGTTGGTCACTTTGCCTGAGTGGTTGCAAGGATCTGTGAACACACTGCATTCCTTGTTACTTGTTGACTGCAACAATCTTGAGGAGCTTCCTGAGTGGATGTCAACTTTGACCTCTCTCAAACTACTTATAATTGAACATTGTCCAAGGCTAATCTCACTCCCTGATAGCACGCATCACCTCCGAAACCTTGAACATTTGGAAATCAATGATTGTCCTGAATTATGCAAAAGATGTCAGCCAGGAGTTGGACTGGATTGGCACAAAATATCCCACATCAAAGAAGTTATCATTGGTGAACCAGAAGAGTAGAAGGAACTCTTGAATGACACAGTCAAAAAGTTTAAGGTATTAACTTTCGTTTTAACCACTTTCTTTTCTATTTTGAAAGAAAGGAATTTTCTGCTGTACATATAACTTTACATACGAACAATGTCCTATATATTTAATAAGTAGTTGGACTCATTAGCATATGGAAAAAGGTTCTTTGACAAGAATAACTACCATTTCACAACTATTTATACGAATAAAATGGTCCTAAAAAAATAACCTTTTGCATTTCTAAAAAAGGAAAGAATAAAAGATAGTATCAAATAAATGTAAAGAAATTGTTTGTGTCAAAGTGTCATTATTCAGTTAGTGTTAAGAAAAGAAAACTTTAGCGATTAAAATTGAGATTAGAGATCACTGCATGATTCGTGTTCTATCACAGATGATGTTAGTGATGTTATATGTATGTTTGTGTGAGATATCATAGGGTACTGTTAGTTGTTAACAGATTTTTTCACCAACTCAAAACTCGTGTCCGAGCAAACCTTGACATGTGTCTGGAGGAACCGAGACACTGATTCAATGGATCTTCTGTAACGCCACTTTGCTGTTTGAAGAATATACAAATTTCTTAGGTCGTTGCATATGGTAATTTTCTGCATGCGTCTATATTGCTTAATAAATTTTGTATCATATAAAGACTAGAATAATTTTTCTTAATCAACCATTATTGAAAAGTTTATACTGATTCTTTGTTGTCATTAATGTTGAAAAAAAGAACATTGGTTTAAATATGGAAGGAGGTGCATCTCAGTTTAGTTTTATATTTAAATTTTCTTTACTTTATGAAATTTAACTAATTTTTGGTACTTTATACTCTGTTTATCTATGACTTCCAATTGATAATAAAGTCATATACATAATACAACTTGTTTTTGAAGTTGGCATAACACTCTGTGGAAAAACAGATTGTAAGTTTCCTGGAATCTGTTTCAACTTTTGATACACTAATTCTTGAGGACAGTAAAAAATGAATTAGATCCATTCTCATTCAGCATATTGTGAAGTTTGATTGCAGTGGTGGAAGATACTAAAAATATCATTTTAGATCCATTTCTTTTGTTCATGCTGCGGTTAGGAGTCAGTACACACATTATCTCTCAGTAAGTTCACTTCTGGGATTCTTTTCATATTCTAGCTGTGTTTCACTTTTGTTTATTTGACATGTCCTCCATTTCCAGATTATATATTAATTGAAAAAGGTGTTCTTCTGCCTCCTGAGGATCTAAGACTTTCAGTTTGGGAAGATTTTTAAAAAGGGTAACAACTTCTATCTACACCTTTTATACTTCTAATTAGAACCTCCTTCTTCCTAATTTTCATATTTAGACAGCTGAACCTACATAATTTTCCTGTCTTGAGAAGCTTTAAAAATTTGACCTACAAACTCCAGCAGATTTCTTGCTGGAGGTGGTTGGGGTAAAGAAATTACCTGATGGACTTCACGCGGGTTCAAACATTGTAGTTTTGTGGCCTCCACCGTCATCCCCGACGAGGAAGAAAGGAACTGCCGCAACGCCTCGGATGAAATTGAAATGGAAAATCGATGAGCCACAGGGATGGAGAGATAAAGCATCTCTGCATTCTCATCAAAGATTCACACTCACCAGATTGAGTCACCGAGTTTATTGTTGTGCATAAAACAACTCAAAATCTCTGTGAGAAACAAACAACAGGATTTTAACTTTTGTTTCATTCTTGGTGATCACCGCTACATCTATCTTATCTATTCTTCGTACAATTCCTTATTTTTATGTACACATTCTTTTTCTTTTTCTTATACAACTTATGATTTTTTTTCAAATCCAAAATACTAACCAAAAATACATAGTTTTTTTTTCCAGAGTCTTCCACTAATTTATCTCAACAAAAATGGTAACACGTCATTTTAATAATAATATTTAATTATTAAAAAAACATTACACATTTGACATAAATAATAGATAATTTAAAATATTTATAAATAAATAAATGTTATTACAATAATCCTGAATATTGTAAGATCTCAAAAATATAGTCTAAAACTATATAATAGAATAATCACATTTAATAATAATTCAGATCAGTCTTACACTAAGAGAGAACGAACGCTCATGACCGAACGGTGTACAAAAGAAGATACCGAACGGTCATACTAAAACAAAAAGGGAAGGTGATCTAACGACCACCTTACAATCATATACTCTTCATCTTTCATTATCAATCATCTCAATTTCTTCTTTCATTATCAATCATTTCAATTTCATCTTTGTTCAAAGATTATTAAGGACACCAAATACCGAACGTTAAATCCTAACTCAGAACGAGAACGAACACTTGGAGCGAGACCGAGAGGTCTCTAATTCCAGAATAAATTAAGACCGAGAGGATTACTATTGGTTTGAGAAAGAAACCGAGTTCAATCATATAAAACAGGAACGACTAGAACGAACGTTACTTAAAAAGTGAGCGAATTAGATGAACTGACTCTTGCGAGTTCCAACCGAACACCGAAAAAACAATGCCAAGTACTAAGGCTCTAGGCCGGAACCAATGGATGTAGACACATCAAGGCATTCTAGGAATAATACTTAGAAGACTTCACATTAAGAAATCGAACGCTTATGAATCCTTAGCTTATTTGAATTTACATCAAGAAATTCGAATATCAGTCAATGACCGAGCACGGTAGAGAAAAACTCTATTGAAATTGGACGAACGCTATTTTCATCAAGATAGATTATAAAAGAAGCGAGTACGATTGCTTGGTGTAAGACCGAGCACTACTCAATACGAGCGCTTGGTGTAAGACCGAGCACTACTCAATACGAGCGCTGGGTGTAAGACCAAGCACTACTAAACTTAGATTAGAAGGTTTTATAGATATAATAAGATACCATTTGGAGTAGTGTTTAAGAACAACGAAAATATACAAATACATACATACATATATATATATATATATATATATATATATATATATATATATATATATATATATATATTTATATATACTTAAGTTTATAACCGATTACCAAGAAACAACTATGTTTGGCCGAACGCTCATGCACAGTATCACGGAACGAAGACGCTCGTCCTCAACTAGGATTCTCCCCAAATGAAAGAATCCCATTTCAACTAAGTTCACCAGAAAAACCGAACGGTCAATGACCGTTCAGTGACGAACGTACACTTTCATATGGGAAATTTCATACCAGAATCATTTATTTTCCAACTCATTTCTTAACATATAGTTTCATAACTTTATACATTCACATCATAATCAATTTTCATATTTCATACCATCCAAACATAGAGATTTCATATATTTCATGCATCATAACATAGCTCAATCATTTTTCATATCCAATCATCAAGTCAACGAACGTTCATACAGCACATAATCATACAAATTAAATTAAATAAGCTTCCCTTACCTTTGAGCGTGAACGAACGTCCTAGAGACAGAATACGGTTCGCCTGACTATAATTCTTTCTACCCTCAACGCTCAACAATTCTTCAACTAACCAAACAACAGACCAAAAATGGTTCAGAAAGAAACTATGAACTCATGCAACCAGAACTTGGTTTCCATGTACCAGATAATGAACGGCTAATTAGAAAAGAACTTACCAGTTCAGAACTCGAAACTGGTCGGTTCAAACTGAAGCTCTGGACGCTGGAAGTGCTTCTACGGTGCCTGAATGATGATCGGAGAAGAGAAAGGGTGAGATTTCATAAAGAGAAGGGAGAGCTTTTAGAGAGAAGGAGGAGAAATGAGAATTTCAGAGTTTTGGGGAAGAAGATGCATGCAGAGAGTGTGACGTAAACTTTCCAAAAACTTAGTTTTGCTTAAAACGAACGTCCGCTCATCTGCCGACACCTGCCTTCCACTATCTGATTTTCGGATCTCGTTGCTTGACACCTGGCGTCCGTTCAGAGGAATTTTGGGTGCGTTTTAAATGGGTTCTGACAAATATAATTATAATATATATCACATGTCATGCATTTAGTTATTAAAAATAACATTACCTATTTAATATAAAAAAATAGATAACTCAGATAAATATATATATATATATATATATATATATATATATATATATATATATATATATATAAAAGAATCTTATAGAGCAATATTATACTGATTAAAAGTATAATATTGGTTTTCAAAAATGTATTTGAAATTGGAATCAAACTATCTATTCTAAGCTTCAACATCTTTTTCATCCTATATTAGATTTATTCGAATATTTTCATCTATTTACATCATTAATGTGATCATTGTAAATAATAAAAACAAACAAACAGACAAACAAAAAAAGAACAAAGAATAAACTAATGTACAAAAAAGAGCAATCATACAACATTTATAAATGGATCTTAACACATATAAACATTCATATTCAAAAGTACTAAGACACTTAATCATTCACACTAGACTTAACCATCTGATACATGTATTAATATCAGACTCTAGTGAGTTATGCACTTGTCATGGACTCTACTCCTACATAGATCCATTATCAATGGGTTTCACTCTACCGCACACAAGGTTAGCATGTTCTCGTCTTAAGCCAAGGTAAAGCCCCTAAATTAGGATGTCCTGCTCCTATCACCATATACCGCACATTTCCCTACTTAGGATTAGATGGTTATTAGAGCATCGGAATAACTCCCAATAGGGAATTTATATACATGCACCACTTAAACCATCACAAGAAAATTCTCCTTGAAATTTCTTCCACTACAACCATACATTCTTACACCCATACATTTTTACAACCATACTAATAATCCATAATTCATATCAAACAAGCACCATATCCATAGTAAAACCATCTCAAATAACTTAAGAAAAAATAAAAAAAGTCACAAAAATACACATAACTGCTTAGAGTGGCGCTCAACATCAAACATTTTACAAAGGGTGGCGCTCAGCAACAAGTCTTGCTACTCACCGCCATTCCTCTCGCAAAAAGTCACACTCAACGACACATATCTTTCACTCAACGAAAAGAAATTAAATAGCTCAAGACTTGCGGTGAAAAGTTGCACGCAACGATGCCCTGCCACCGCCTAGCACCAAAGCATTCGCATTTTCGCATGACCAATGGTACAAGTTCAGCACTCAGCAATCTGGAGTAAAAATGCTTCTAGACCTTCACAATCAAACTTGGGCTCAACGTCATTCCAGTACCGCTTAGTGGCATACCAGAAAACAACAACTTCAATTCTGTGATTTGGGGAACCGAAGACCTATTCAGATTATCAAATTGATATTCCTAACTTAATTCTTAGTTCAAAAACATGTTTCAATGTCATAATGCACACCAATTTGCCGAAATGGTCATATCCTGTCCCTTAGCTCAACACCAATTCAAAAAAATTACAAACAATATACAACTAATGCAACACATACACTTTACTAGCAATTCAACCACTAATTCAATTGATCTCAGACAAACTAAACATGCAGTTTCATAATCTCCAACCATCAAATTTTCATAATCGATCTCAGACAAATTCTCTCATAATTAATAACTTATTAAAAAATTATTAATTATGTTAAAAGAAGTAAATTTTATTAATCAAATCGTAACTTTATATTATATTAAGTGTTTAGGTTGGAGTTTATCAAAAATAAATAATAATCTATAATACAGAGGATTGATTTTTTTTAACTATTTTATAACTTTTTTTTATACACATCTTGTTCCTAATTTATCTTTATTCATACAAATCATTTTATTATTTTACCACTTAAATTTTATAACTATTGGTTTTAAATTTAAGTAATCACCTATAATAAAATTATAAAATTTATTTATTTTATATATTATTTTCTTAAATAATTATGATAAAAAATGATTAGTTTTATTATTATAATAAAAAAAGATACACATAGCATTTGTTTTCAACAGTAATATACAGTAATAATAATTAACCATATAACTTATATTTTAAAACGTATATGTGAAGTTAAAATAATTATAGATTGTACTGTACCAAGCGTCGATCGGAACCGTCTCTAATTCACCATAAGCGTGGTCGATTCAGCTAACTGATCGCTCATATGATAACTGCAAATCAACATGTTGGACAGTATTAATAGTCAGTTAATAGGTTTAATTGTCATATCAAATATGTGTATACGATATTAATGAATAATTAACAAATTTTATTGCCTAAAAATATATTGTATTAATGGCTAGCTAATGAGCTTCGATGAAATATAAAGACACTTTTTCCATAATCATATTAAGACCTTCTTGACCAACATATCTGACTTAATCCTCGGAGTGTTTTCTGTAGGTCAACCATTCATTGGAGAAGTTAGGACGATCGGGGCACGGAGCAGAGTTGAGAGAACTGGACAATCGGAGCAAAGTGCAGGAAGGATGACTAACCTTGGACCATTTCAACTGAAACATAGATAAATATAAGTTTCTATATAAGTAGTATATGTGAAAAAAGATTCAAATTGAATTTTGAGGAAAGGAAGTCCAATTAAAAAAGTTATTAAAGTTATTAAGTCTAGTAGAAAAGAATACACAGCATGAAAGGAAACAAACTAGCACCATTCATGCTAGAATTGCTAATGGCCCTATTGCTAATCTATTTATAATCTAATAAGTTTGAAGTGTAAAACTTAAGATACCTTAAATTTCTCCTAATCAGACAATATGTTTATCTTGCATGCATCGAGAAAAGAACAATGCTTAATGCAAAATGTACCCTTGCATCAAATTCCCCTTCACCCAATGTTTCTCATTGTCAAAAAGTTGCCATTACTAACAAACAAGACCCCATTCATCATTTCTCATTATGCACAAATGAGGTTCTTACCATTAAAGAATTAATAGAATATGACAACAAATAAGGTTAACCATGAGAGGGTTGAAGGCTTCCAAATTTTAGCACTGGTGAGATGAAAAGTTCTTTTCTTTATGTTTCTGAATTTCTTTGATTTTATCAAACTGCATGATTCCTACAAAAATTGTATTATCTTTTGCAAAATTATTACATCATTTCAATTGAACACAATGTGCATGCCAACCATTGTTCACCCTGAATTCCAAACTACATGAATAAAAAGATCTGTTTATGGCTATAAAGGAGAATGCATAGAAGAAAAAAGAACTATAGAATATTAAAAGAAAAAAGAAAACTAGAAAATGTTACATAGAATTGTGTTGTACATGAAAAGTTGTTTAGTGGTATTTGCAAAACTAATATGCATTATTTGGATGTGGTTAGGATAATTTTACTTGAATAGTTTTAATTTTCATTCAATAAATTTAACTGTTAAATGCTAAATATTTAGGCAACTAAGATATCAATGTCAAAGCTTGCCCTTGAGTTTTTTATAGATTATGCATTTTTTATATCATGATTTTGATACAAATATTTATTTAGTTATTGGTTTTATTAAATTTGCAGCTGAAGTTTGACAATGGCGCACTCATCTATTAACTCAATTTCAAGATATATAGGTTTAGAAGGAAGCAAGTAATTTATTTGAAGAGGAATTCAACTTTCATTTGAATGGGTAAGCAAAAGCTATAAACTTCACCACACTATCATATATGTTATGTGATTTGATGCTCACATAATTAGGAATGTTTTTCTATTAACTTCTTAATTAAAATGGCAAATATGATAAGTATGTATTGAAAAACAGTGATATGATATTGTGGTGTATGTTTAACCCTATATGTTTAAATGTAATGATATTCCAGATTAGTGGAATTAAAAGCTAAATGTATCAAAAGTTGTGAAAAAGAAAAAGAAAGAAAAAGTTTTCATAGATACCTCTTCTTCGTGTTCTCACTCCGCAATTTTCTCTCTCTCTTTAGTATCCACTATAATAGATACTTCTCTCTTTAGTGCCCAGAAGAAACTCATTTAGCCAATTTTGATATATTCAACGATTGGTCTTTTTCAAGGAATGTTTCCTGTTTCCTTCCTTCATCCACTCAATGAACTCCCAGGATTTTGATTTCCTTACCTTTTTTTTTCTTACATTTCTTAAGCGGAATTGGTTTGCTTAGAGTCTTTTTCATTCTAATTTTATGGCCTTTCTTTCTTGTTTTCAGTTAAACAAATTTGAATTTACCATGGAATCTTCTCGTGTACTACTAATCTTTTATCATTTTTATGGCTTGCCTCTTCAAAATAAATAAAACATTTATTAAAAATTTATACAAGTCTAAGTTTTATATTATATATAAGAAAGTTATAAATCTTCTACCATGAATTTCCTAAAAAAAAAAGAAAACTCATCAAAATCAAAGTTTCATTAACTATAAATTATCAATTATACACAATAATACGAAAATTACTAATTACCAACGATAAAATTTATTCATAATAATAAAATTTTGTTGATAATTCGAGTTTATTGACAAATTATTAACAATAAAAAAATCTATCGATATTATATTTATCAAAAAAATTTATCGATGGATAAAAAATTTGTTAGTAAATACTGACAATCAATATTCGTCAGTAAATATTTATTAGTAACTATTTATAAACTTTTACGATTGATAAAATTTGTCGGTAAATATTGTAATTGGATATTTTTATTATTTCTTTTTTCTTTTTATTTCTCATTCTTTTTGTTTTCTTCTACTTCTTCTTCCTCCTCTCCTCCTTCTTATCATTCTCCTCCTTCATTATCACCGTCCTTGCTGCATTTGTTACCTTTGATTCCCCTTTCTCTTCTTGTTTCTTTCCTCTTCCTTGTGTTTCTCTTTCTTTTTATTCTTCATTTTCTTCATCTATCTCTCGCTCCACCTCCATCATCTTCACGTTGTCACCAAAGCCACCAACTCCAACTTCCTCCTCTTCTCTTCCATTCTCTTGTTCTTCTTTTCTTTTTTTCACCAATTTCCACTTAATATAAAAAAACATTCATGAAATTAAACAAAAAATTTATTGACGAAAAATAAAAAATGTAAATTATTGACGAATTTTCAAACATATAATTATCAACGAATTTTAATGATAGATTATAGTAATTGATCAAGACCCAAAGTGTGAAGTGTAACATTACTTTACTTTAACAACAAAATTTACCAATGGACAAATTTATCAATAAGAAAAATTACAAATTACAAACAAAATTTACCAACCAACAGATATATTACCAACAAAAATATTCGTCCAGAATATAAATTTAAATATAGATGTCACCATTGAATTTTATTGATGGATTTTTCTGTTAATAATTCAAATTCTAAAATTTGTTAATAAATTTAATTTTATCGATGAATTTATTTTCGTTGATAATTACAAAAATTCTTATAATGACATTTACATATATTTAAAATATGTTTCCATAAATTAAGGTAAAAAACAAGTTGAAACATAGTATTAGCAAAATGTTATAAGATATGTTTTAAGAACTCTTGCTAGTTTTGAAAAATATTTGTTTATTCTCCTAATTATTATGCCTTTTTGTGGTAGGTAAATAAATGCTGATATTATTATTAAAATATGGCTTATTATATGCAAATCCTAAATCTACTCTTCTAACAAAAATAAAATAAATAAGAATTTACATGTACAATTGTGAAAGAAAAGAGAAACAATTACATGACATGCTAAAATTGAATTAGCTAATGCAAGTGTGTGAAGGATCCAATTTCAAGACAAAATTAGGATGATGACACACGTATAACAAGATCCCAATCCAAATAATTACACCAAAAAAACAAGAATATAAAGAAGTATATAAGCAAACACATTCTTAGTTTACGACATTTTCTAAAGGTCTTGCCAGCCAAGATACATATCTTCAATGTTTTGCGTCATTTTCATCTACCTATCAACATTCTTTTTGGAAGATTTATCTCTTAACATCTATTTCAAGATTTTTACTCTATTTTTTTACCGTCTTATTTGAAGAAGACTCCTCACTCACTTCTTGTTCACTTTAATGGATTTGGGAGAGAGTGATTGAATGGATTTGAGAGAATTTGAAAGTAAATTTTTTGTTGTTTATTTGAGTGGATTTTGGAGGTAAGTGAGAGTGGATTTGGAAGTAAATTTTTTTAATCTGTCACATCAATCAAATTCTACACTAATTCTCACAAACTTTACTTCCAAATTCACTCTCACTTACTTCCAAAATCCACTCAAATAAACAACAAAAAAATTAACTTCAAATCCTCTCAAATCCATTCAATTACTCTCCCTCTAATTCATTCAAGTTTATACACAAAAGTATATGCATTTTACACCTTTTTTCTATTCATGCATGAGTATCAATAAATTTGTGTATTTTATATTAAAATTTATGATTCTTTTTATCACACCTTTAATATGTTTAGTAGGTAGCTCAATAATCTAGAAACATGTCTTCCTTAATAAGTTTGACATTGAGGATGTGTTTCACAAATAGGTATGAAAAACAAGTCTAATATTGGAGGTATTGGTGAAATTTGTTTCAATTTCGATGGAAAATTCATGTATTCATCAATTTAGGTATAGGTAATATCTAATTTTTTTAAATTATACAATAATGGAGATAATATGTACATATTATCTTGTTTTATTATCCTTGTCCTTACACTCATTCTTATCCTTATATTTATTTTTATTTTAAATTACTACGATACTTTTCCTTAATTTCATAACCTTTCTGTATTTTCTCTCAGATTGTTCAAACTCACAAAGTTCACTTAAACTTTTAAGATATTTTTCCTTTTATTACAATATTATTGCACAATTTACTTTTTATGTGTTTTGGCTAAATGGTGTATTGCATTAGAAAACACAAATTTCAATTTTGTTAAATAAAATGGTCACATTTGATTGTATCTATTTTTTTTAATATGTTTTTTGTAAGAATGTTTGACACGTTCAATCTCTTAAACCCTGGTTTAGGTAACATGAATAGTTTATTATTTTGTTCTCTTTTGACCCTTAGTTTTAATTTGTTTCGTTTTGTTAGAATAACTTTTGTTTCTCTACAAAAGTTTTCATTCTCTTTAATTGTAACTTGTTAACTTGTTCGATATCTACTAAATTTATTATTTTTAAGTACTTTTCCTCTTATTATAACTTTAATTAAACTATATATTTTTTATTTCGCAAGCAATACTGTATTGCATAATACAATGCTCAATTTTACTGAATCAACACATTCGATATTTTTTTTACTTTTTTCTTTAATTATTTGATATCTACCAACTTATTATTCCATACTTTTATTTAATATTTATGTAATTACAATTTCTTTATTAATATTTAACATAGAAAAAAAGAAAACATCTTTTTAATATTAAATCATTCACCATATCATATTTATTTTACTTTAATTTTTTAAAATATTAATTTATATTTAAAACACTAAAATGTAACAAAGAGAGATAAAAATAATTTTTTACTTAGCAAATAGAAACAACAATAAAACTCACACCCACCCTTATCTCTCATCCCTGTTAAATGTGTTTGACCAACATTAGTCCATTTTACCATCTAAAATAATTAACTGTCTTTGTTAAACTTGGAATTAAAAATTATTTGAGCAATTTTATTATTGAAAAACAATTGAAATATCAATCTGGTCACCTAATTGACATTGAATTAGTTGTCAAATTATAATTTTGAACTATTGCATGATATTGGTATTTCATATAATAAATAATTTTAAAAAATAGCGCAGATTCACACCTTTGCAAAATAAAATTTAAACTTACATAAGATTTAAGTAGCATAAATTCTTTAAATTGAATATCCAACAAAGAAATTCATATAATGAGTTTTCAATAAATAAATAAAATGTTTTGTTTAGAAATTTGTTATTGCAACTTTTCATCAAAAATAGGAATATGTATATACGTCACTGTTTTGACTGATATTGGAAACTACAGCTACCCTAAATAAAACAAAACATTATTTTCATTGAGGATTCCTTATATAATTTTATTTTTTACTGGATACTATAAAATTATTTAAGTCTAATATTTGTATTTAAAAAAGTTGTTTATTATATTTATAAATTTACAAGTAAACTTTAAATATTTATCTTGTATTGTAGTGTGCAAAAGTACCAGTTATA
Source organism: Vigna angularis (assembly GCF_016808095.1). Lineage (NCBI taxonomy): Eukaryota > Viridiplantae > Streptophyta > Magnoliopsida > Fabales > Fabaceae > Vigna > Vigna angularis. The sequence goes on from NC_068972.1 coordinate 38,653,709, forward strand.
ATATACACTAAACTTTGTATAATCTGGGTTCTATTCAACTGAGGGAGGCTTCACTGAAATGTGCACCTATCTGGTGTCAAACAGATACAACCTGTTCGTCATTTTAAGTTGATTTTCCTTTGTCATGTTGAAACAAATCATGTGATATGATAAACGTAACATGATTTGATTTGCTCCTTTGCTTCAAGATAATGCTTTTCATCTGGGCTATCTATGAGAGAAAAGTATGGAGTCATGGAAGCCTTTTTCATTCACTTTTTTTATATATTCACTGTTATATCTTTCGTGTCAAAGTGGTGTTGATTGTTGATCCAATTTCTCATTATGTGCTCTTTGACTGTTTCTAGTTTCCATTGGTTGTCGGTTGATCAACTACTGAATAGCAGAAGAAAAGTGGTAAACTTGTGTAAGCGAATTTCATTGTTTGAGAGGAAGTCGCTCTCAAGAATCATGTCCCTTTTAATGTTATTTTCTGGTATAAGGTACAGATTATTGCTTGCACTGTATCTGTTCTTTCAATTCAACTGTGTTTCTTTAGCTCTGCACTGCTTTATGACTTTGATTCAACTTGGATGAAGTTTACCTTGTTTTACTAGTTGTGGTAGACATTGGATTCATGATAATTGAAGAGGCCATGTTCTTTTATGCTTTCAGGAATGCTCTGACAGATGATGAATTAGGCCTGGAAATACTGCATATTTCACTCCCTACAACTCTGGCTTTGGCAGCAGATCCTATTGCTTCTCTAATTGATACTGCATTCATCGGCCATATAGGTTTGATTTACATTTATGATGTTTTCTGCTGACTAGTAATGCTACCTGTTTGGGGATTTTCGCTTTTCATATGCACAAGTGGTGTCTAAAGTCCAGTTTAGGCTTACAAGGAGATATTGGTTGGAGATTTGACCTTATGAAGTTTCATATTTGAGGAAAAATTTAGGTGTCCACAAGGATTCTCTTGTGTCCGTTAAAGCGGTGAACAGCAAAAGATTATCCCATTAGGGATGAAACAATGCTAAATATTTCCATGAACTGTTAGAAGAACTATAGCTTTTACTGTAGGAATTACCCTTTCATAATTTTTTTGTCCATTTTCCAGTTACTAGCTTGCCATTGACTGCATTTATTGCTATTTTGTAGGTCCTGTGGAGCTTGCTGCTGTGGGAGTCTCCATTGCTATTTTCAATCAAATCTCAAAAATTACAATAATTCCACTTGTCAGTGTTACAACCTCTCTGGTTGCTGAGGAAGATGCTGCTGAACAAAGTCATCAGTCAGAAAAAGAAATTATGCTACAGGAATCTGTTGTAAATGTAAAGGTGGATATAGAAGACAAAACTGGTATATATATTTTTCAAGGATAAACAACCATTCAAATTTATGAATTTGTATTTATGGATCATTCAATTGAAGCTTTTCTGGTTTACTCTATAAGTATTAATTTTAATTTTATTTACATTTTGAAGGCAACACTTCTTCAATAAATGCTGATAAAAAGGCTGCACTTGGCCGTGGCAAAGCCTATATTCCATCAGCATCATCAGGAATAGTTATTGGCGGTGTTCTTGGGGTCCTACAAACTCTCTTTCTCATTTTTACAGCTAAACCGATGTTGAATTACATGGGCGTTGATTCTGTGAGTACTTTCTGGACAAACCATGAAATGAATCACTTGGGCTGACTTAATAATGTGTCAGTGCTGTTTTTAGTCCCTAGAAAGTGACTCATCTTTGGTTTTATTCCTGACTTCCAAAACTATTAGTTTTCATCCCTATATGTTTAACAGAGTTTAGTCCTTAAAATCATGAGTTTTTGTCCTCTGCATTATTAGTTTCAGAGACTAAAGTTTGATTATTTCAAAACTATAGCGATGAAAACTTTAAGGTTTTAAAAGTAGGAGACTAAAACCAAAGATGACCCATTTTCCAAGAAGTAAAAACACCATTAACCCTTTAATAATTATTTGAAGGTAACTTTAATTTTTTATTTTTGGTTTATAGCTTTAGAAGACTTTAAATGACTGACATATTGTTTTTCATGCAGAATTCTCCTATGTTCAAACCAGCACAACAATACTTGACACTGAGATCATTCGGTGCACCAGCAGTTATTATTTCTATGGCAATTCAAGGAGTTTTTCGTGGAATCAGAGATACAAAAACTCCTTTGTATGCTACAGGTACTTCACGTCTTCTATACATTGGATCAGTATATCTTTCCAGTTCATTATGGTAATACTAGATCTCTGTTAATTGTTACTTGATAATATGATTTCCATTTAGATAAATCACTTCCTCTAGTGTTCCAATTTTTAACAAAATCTCCTAACTAAGATTTCCTTTATGTGGATAAATGATCCCAATCAACAACATTGATTCTATGAAAGGGATAGAAAAAGTTCTGACGTGAAAAGTTGCGTTTAAATTAAAAACAAAAGAGACTGATTAGCATTTTTGTATACTCTTTATGTTGTTTCATGTGCATCTATTCAAATTTCTTGAATCAGATCTTGATAGAGACTAAAGGGTTAGTGGAGATCAATTAAAATGTATTTCTAAACACAAAATGAGAAATACCTTACTTTTGTTCAGTAACTTGTGAAACTTCATTGCAGTAATGGGAGATGCAACAAATATCCTTTTAGATCCATTGCTTATGTTCGTTGTGCGGTTGGGAGTCAGTGGGGCAGCCATTGCCCACATTTTCTCCCAGTAAGTTCACCTTTTGAGATTCATTTATGATTAAGGATATATCACACAGACAAGATATTCCAACTGAAGTCACATTGCACTCTTGTTTCTAATTTCACTTACTGGTGACATGATTTAACAGGTACTTGATAGCCATAATGCTATTGTGGAGTTTGATGAAACAAGTTGTTCTTCTGCCTCCGACAATGAAAGACTTTCAATTTGGGAAGATTCTGAAAAATGGTTATGATTTTTATCTATTCCTTCTCTACTTTTAAAATCTCCTGCTTCCTAATTTCTTATAGTTACTTTTCTTCCTACTGCTTGAATTTGATCAATCTCTTGTAGTCTTCTGTAAATATTTTTGATGCACTCTCAAGGACAAGTTTCTGACTCAGTTTTCTTCCTGTGGTTGTAGGGTTTCTTTTGTTGGTTAAAGTTGGAGCAGTGACTTTCTGTGTGACCTTGTCTGCATCCCTAGCAGCAAGGAAAGGATCAACAACTATGGCTGCATTTCAAATCTGCTTACAAATTTGGATGGCAACATCTTTGCTTGCTGATGGATTGGCTGTTGCTGGACAAGTAAGTAATTGATAATGAGTCCAAAAACCTATTTCAAAAGTTCATTTGAAATGTCAAAATAAATATCCTACTACAGGGAGATTCGACAGAATAGTGAGTAAACCCGTATAAAAGATCATAACATGGCCTTCAACTCAAAATCCTACAATAATAGATTTGTAGGTCTTTTCTCTTATATTTTGTTCTTCTTGTTCATTTCTATTCAACATGAAAGGTTTCCAAGATTTTCAATGGATTTTATCAGTGGTTGAAAACTATTATTAATTGTTCAGACATTTTTCTGCCTAGATTCAACTGCTGTCAATACCATACTTGGCATGTGCCAGCAAGACACCCGAAACTTCTAATTGGAACTTCTATACCATGATTGTCAATCCTGTTTAAAGCATATACAAATTTCTTATTGATTCCATTTAGTGAGTTTCTACATGCTCCTGTATTGAATTTGCCTCAGAATCATCACTAATGTTAAATGAAGACAGCTTACACCTTAAACCATAATAACATGAAAGGGAAGAGAAACAAATCAATTTTAGTGTTTGTTTCATAACCATACTATTATCCATACTTGATTCATATTTAAGGGAAAAAAAACATGACAGATGATAGTCCATCATCATACTCATAAATGTTATCAGCAAAAAGATGTGTATTCACCATCATTAAAAAAGTACAAATCTGTCCAAAATCAGACTAAATTCATCTACTTAACTAAAAATTACCATTAACACAAGCAAACATGGCTATAACAGTAAAAACAAAGGTAATTTTGAAGAGTTTTACGGTCCATTAATTTCACAAGTTAATTACGTCCTCATGTTCTCCTTGTGATATTTATCATCATTCACGTATCAATCTTCACTCCCGATGTTTTTATTTCCCAAATGTTAGTTTCTTTTATGCATTCAAGTCAATATAGATAATAGTGAAATTATTTTCAGGCTATTATTGCAAGTGAATTTGCTAAAAGGGATTACAAAAAGGTTATCGAATCTGCCTCACGTGTGCTGCAGGTATTCCAACTTGCTACTTCAATATTATTTATTTAGTTATTGATGCTCTTAATTCACCTGTCTTGAGTAATATTATTATGCAGCTTGGCTTGATTCTTGGGCTGGTCCTCTCAGTCCTTCTTATGAGTCTACTGCCCTTTGGTTCTAAGTTATTTACAAATGACAGAAGTGTTCTGCAACTTATCAGTATTGGCATTCCAGTAAGTAACATCAATACAATAGAAAATGACACTCTTTCTTCCTAACAATATAATGATTTCATAGATTCTCATCCGTTTTTCCTCTCTTTACTTGATGAATACTTGATCAGTATGTTGCTGCCACTCAACCCATCAATGCTTTGGCATTCGTTTTTGATGGAATCAACTATGGGGCATCAGATTTCACATACTCGGCTTACTCAATGGTAAGTTAATTAGAAAAATTACTTCTTCTGTAGATTCAAGCAAGTATATTAGATTGTGTTCATGATTCATTAATACTGATCAACCTTTTGCCTTTGAAAACAAGGAAAAAAATGATATTGTGAATGTTGACCAAACATTTAATTTGCTATTATGTACTTTGAAAGAATTATTGCAATGATTACCCAGCCCCCAACTCCTCCTTTGTGGCCCCATTATTGCTTATGTACTTGATATTATTCTCAGATTATGGTGGCGTTGGTGAGCATATGTAGTTTATATGTGCTGTCCTCAAGCTTTGGCTTCACTGGTATCTGGATTGCGTTGTCTATTTATATGACTCTAAGGATATTTGCAGGGTTTTGGAGGTAACTTCTGCTACAAATAAAAGACACACTCTGAGCAATACTTTTGGAGACATTTTTCCTTCATTTCTTTTGAGACCACTGTTCTTTTCAAACAAACAGAAACTCAACAAAAGTATTAACATAAAAAATTACAACGTTGCATTGAAAGATGTAAACATTTATGAACTTTGTTATGCAGGATTGGTACTGCATCAGGACCTTGGAGCTTCCTTACTGAAAACTCTAATTTGTTCCAGTAGTTCCATGCGGCTTTTAACCATTTTGAGTTTCTGATTCTAACGTGCACAGCACAAGCAACATTGAAGAGATACCCTATCATGCAGTACGACTACTTCAGCTATTTGTTCCTCTTCTAGTAGGGTGGCTCTTTTTAAATGATAGTTTTCATTTGATGTGATTTTTTTACTACACATGAATACACGTGTATATATGTATATGAAAGACAAAGTTTGTATATAGATGAGATTTTAGGAAAGAAAGAGCAAACTATGTCTTCATTTTTAATTGAATGTAATTGTTTTGGTTCTCAATTGGAAGATCTTGAACCTGTAGTATCTGGATACTACAGAACCTGTATCTAAATTGTTTATGCATAAGGATGCAAAGAAGTGTTGATAGCATGCTTGGGACTAGACAAGTGATCAAGGGAAGGATCTTTAATTCGTTATGGAATAATCATTTAACTGAAGAGAATGATTTTGTTCAAAGGATTTTACATCTTGAGTTTCATGTGAGTACCCGTTCAACTCAAATATATTGGGAAAGTGAAGGAAAGTTTGAACTAAGGTACCTGGGTAACTAAGTAATGGCACTGGATAGAGTTATAAGAGGTTTTCTTTCCTAACAAAGATTGAAACCATTCTATTTACAGTGTTATTATTCACAATCTAACGTTATTGCTCTTCTATTGCAAATCAGAGTCATACATTAATATCAAAACCAATTATTGGCCTAATTGACATGATATTTTTTTTTAAAAAAAAGTAAGAAATGTTTCATGATTATGTACAAATTTATAAATTGTTTCATTTGAAAAACCTAAGAGTGGTATCAAAGCCTAATTGACCTACTTGGACAAGTATGATGTAAAATAGATAAAGAATCCTAAAGTTTAAATGTTACTTATATTGAAAGTCTTTCATTTAAGGACAGTATATCCTATTGTAGAGCAACAATATGAAGGAAGAGTCACTGTTAAGATAATTGCACTTAAAAAATTAAAAAATATTTTTTGCTTGAGAGGTAGGTCTTCCAATGTAAGAGAGACTCACACGAGGAAGATTATTAAGAATTCAAGGTGAGTTAGTAGTCCTATGTTAGTTAGAAATGAGTAAGATGGATAATATATATAAGTAACACCTAAATCTATTGGCTTAAGGTGGTGCCGTGATATCTTAGAGGGGTCTGTCCATGATTTATTGGTGCCAAATCTCCCGAGTCTCTCCCCCTTTAAAAACCCAGCACTAGGTTGTTTGCAATCTTTAATCACACAAAGTGTGTTTTCAAAAGAAACTTGTAACACTCCTCATGAAGTTTGAAGATTCCATGTATTGAAAATCTTCTATTTTAGAAAAGTGATTCCCACACTAGAATGACACTGCAAAGGAAGGGTTTCCACCCAGATACAACTACTTAAAACATGTTTCCGCTTAAGAAGGAGGTTTTCCAATGTGAAATTGACTCACTCTTAAAGTAAGATTGTTAAAAATTCAAGGAGAGTTAGAAGTCTCACATTTGATTAAAAATAAGTAAGATGGATAATATTATAAGGACCTTTAAACCTGTTGTGTAAAGGTTTTAAGTTGAAGGTAGTTTCATGGTTTCTTATATGAGTTTGTTTATCACTCATTAGTATCAAATCTCCCATGTGTCTCCTAAAAAATCTAACATTAGGTTGTTTGCATCTTTAATCACACAAAATTTGTTTTCAAAAAATAACTTACAAAGTTTGTTTTCAAAAGGCAACTTATAACATTTCTTTAACAGTTGAGAAACACTTAACAATTTTTTATTAATATCCAAAATATATAAGATATCAAAAGTTAATTTGACACCTAAACAAATTTTAATTTCCATTGTTCCTATACCTTTCACAACAATTTGTTATTTATTTTGTAGTCTTAGTTTAGAATATAATATTTGTTAAGCACTTTGAAAAGTTCTCATTCATGAGTAATGTAATATGTACAACCCTATCTAGAAGATAACATTTTGTATATTTGTTAGTTATAAAACACAATGTGATTTTATCTTTTGATTTGTCTTTTATAATCTTGATGCTTCATGGGGACATTGGGATTTGTGTTTTTTTTTTTACATGTTCTAGTGATATTTTGTATTTCCACCAACACTTCTTGTGTCAATGATTACTTTTCTAGCCATGAGGACAAAACAGAAAAACATGTGTTGCTATTTTGGTTGTATTTTCTCCTTGTAGTTATTGACTTTAAAAGTAACTTATATGAAGTATAGTGTCTTCAACAATGTGATCTTCTCTCTCTTGTTAATCTTCATTGAGCTTGTGCTTGTGAGTCATTCTGACAAAATAATTATTAATAAATTCTTTATCTTTTTCAACAAAATAATAGATATTTCATATAACATTGTACCAGAACTTTTCCAACTAGTCTGGAATCAAGAAATTCCTTACTCAATAATCTTATTTTATTAATAATTTCTAACAATTTATTAAGTATTCATTAAACGTCGAACTTTTTCATATTTATGTAAAAGATATTTTAAAAAAGGAATAAATTTCCTAAAATATAATTTAAATAAAAAAATATTAAACAAATATTATCAACTGAGAGAATATCTTCTTATATATAAACTATCTAAAGGCAATTATTTATGATTCATTATCCGTCTAAGGTAATCAAATAGGAGTGTCCCATACCAACCATGGTATTTATGATTCAACCATAAATATTTGAACTACTCATATAGATATTTCTACGGGCAACTGTCCACCACTGGACTTGTACATCGAAACAATGATATATAGACCAATTCAAACTACACCAAGGTATCCTTGCATTTCACTCCCACACATCTCTCCGAAAAACATCATGGCCGAATCACTTCTTTTCACCTTCGCAGAATCACTCATAGGGAAGCTTGCTTCTGGAGCCGTTCATGAAGCTTCTCTTGCTCTCGGTGTGCAAGCAGATCTTCAACAGATGAAAAAGAGTATGTCACTCATCAAAGCATTCTTGTTAGATGCTGAGCAAAAGAAGCCAAGGAGCAGTTCACTGAGTGAATGGCTGATACAGATCAAGCAAGTGTTCTCCGACGCAGAAGACATAGTTGATGATTTTGAGTGTGAAGCGTTGCGGAAGCACGTTGTCAACACTCACGGTGGCCTCACAAGGCAGGTACGTCGTTTTTTCTCAATCAGTAATCCAATCATTTACCGAATCAGAATGGCACATGAGATAAAAGACATCAAGGAGAGGTTGCAGAAAGTTGCAGCTGATGGGAACACGTTCGGCCTTCAAATCATTGACCAAGATACACGTGTCGTGCATGTGACGGATACTAATTATTCCCACGTAAACCCTTCCAATGTTATCGGAAGACAAGATGAAAAACAGGAAATACTAAAGCTTTTACTACAACATGATCATGATGGTCATGACAAAAGTCTCTCAGTTGTTTCCATTCTGGGATTCGGTGGTTTGGGAAAGACCACACTGGCAAAGTTGGTGTTCAATGACACCACCATTGACGAGTGTTTCCCATTGAAGATGTGGGTGTGTGTGTCTGGTGATTTTGAGCTTAGGAATGTGCTTATTAAGATCCTCAATTCTGCTCTAAACCCAACTAACGAAAACTTCAAAAACTTTGAGACTGAGCAGCTTCAAAATCGTTTGAGAAATACACTTCAACGCCAGAAGTTCCTGCTTGTGCTGGATGATGTGTGGAACGAGTATCAAGCTAGATGGGATGATTTGAAGGAAATACTAGATGTAGGTGTTGAAGGGTGTAAAATCTTAGTGACAACTCGTAGCCACTTGACAGCTACCATGATGTGCACCAAATCCTCCAACTCTTACCTTCTAGAACGCCTTTCTGAAGATGATTCCTTGTTTTTATTTGTTAAAACGGCTTTTAAAGAAGGGAAAGAAGAAAGATATCCAGAGTTGTTGGAGATCGGGAAGGAAATTGTGATCAAGTGTGGAGGAATACCATTGGCAGTGAAAACTTTAGCGAGTTCACTGTTCTCTGTGGTTGGTAAAAGCAAGTGGGAGGCTATGAGAGACGATAAGATTTGGAATTTGCCACAAAAAGAAAAGGACATTTTGCATGCTCTTGAGATAAGTTACAATCAACTGCCTTCACATTTGAAACCCTGTTTTGTTTGCTTCTCCCTTTTCTGTGAGGGTTCTGAATTTTTTAGCTTTTATGTTGCTAAGTTGTGGGAGGCACTTGGTTTTCTTCCACCACCAAAGGAAAATGAGACAATGCATGATGTTGCCATTCAATTTCTGCGTGAGCTGTGGTCAAGATCTTTTCTCACAGATCTCATTGAATTGAGCCATGGTTACAGTTTTAAACTACATGATCTAGTGCATGATCTTGCTATGTATGCTGCCAAAGGTGAGTTTCAGACAATATACCCCCGCAGTTCAAAAATATCTCCCAATGCTCGACATTTGGCATTCAGTGATAATAATCTGCTAGACCAAGCTGTCATTCCCACAGGTCTGAGAACTATAATTTTTCCTGATGAAGCCACCAATGAAGCTTTCTTCAACACATTGGTGTCAAGGTGCAAATACTTGAGGTTTTTGGAACTGAGTAACTCTATATACGAGAGTTTACCTCCTTCCATTGGAAAGTTGAAACACTTAAGATATCTCAGTCTCTTTGGGAATAAAAACCTTAAGGGACTTCCTCGCTCAGTTTGTAACCTGCAAAATTTGGAAACTTTGAACCTTAATCAATGCACAGAGCTACAACAATTGCCTAAAGGAATAAGCAAACTTATCAGCCTACGTCAGCTGCATATAACCACAAGGCAACTTCATTTTCCGGACCAAGAAATCTCAACTTTGACTTCTTTAGAGACTCTAACATTCAACTCTTGTGATAATTTGGAGTCATTGTTGAAAGGGATACAACTTTCTAGTCTTAAAAATTTGTCTTTGCATGACTGCGGGAAACTGAAGTCTTTGTCCTCTCATGTCATATCAAATTTGGAGAATTTGGTTATCGACAATTGTTGTGAGTTGGAATTGTCAATGGGCTTTGGCAACCAAATCCCTGATTTAAGGTTAAAGTCACTTGCTTTTAAAAGTTTGCAACAGTTGGTCACTTTGCCTCAGTGGTTGCAAGGATCTGTGAACAAACTACATTCCTTGGCAATTGCTGACTGCAACAATCTTAAGGAGCTTCCTGAGTGGCTTTCTTCTGCGATTTGTCTCAAACTGCTTTTAATTGAATACTGTTCATCCCTGCAGTCACTCCCTGATAACCTCAAAAATCTTGAAAATTTAACCATTAATAGCTGTCCTGAATTATGCAAAAGATACCAGCCGTGGGTTGGACAGGATTACCACAAAATATCTCACATCCAAAAAGTTTTTGTTGGTGAATTGGAAGAGTGATGGCAATTCTTTGATAACAAAGTTTAAGGTGTTTGATTTTATTTTTTTTTTGGTTTTCATATTATATAGACTAAATTATACCAAGGTTGTGATTAGATCAACCAGAAGCTCATAAAGAAATATATAAATACTATATTAAAGATATAATTGTTAGAACTTCTATGACTTATTTTGTTAAACTACTGAACTAAATTAAATGTAACATATACATCTGATCGGTTGGAATATTCAAACAGCCGAAAAGGAAGCTAAAGGGTGAGAAAGACTGTTTGAAGTGAACACTAAATCGCGTTCATCCAAAATAATAGCATATCATTGTTTTGGATAATCATTTTTTTCTATTTTGAAAAGAAGGGATTTTCATTTTTACTAGGAAGTTATTTATCAAAAAATAGATAGTTGAGTTTCTTCACGATGTTGACTAAATTGTTTCTCTTAATTCCTGTAATCTAAGATCTGGTTCCACCACTTTCTTGGGAAAATAGATACCCTTAAGGAATTTTATGAACTTTGGTTTGCAGGATCAGGCCCCTGGAGCTTCCTTAAAGAATGTATGAATATTGTATACAGGAATAGTTATTCAATTGACTTCTTGGGAGTTATTTTTCTCTTAAATATTAGTAACTGATAGTTATATTTGTAAGTGTCACATCCCAAAAATTATAGTATGAAACTACGTTAATAAGATATCGCATAATAATAAGATAGAACAGTTATTCGGAATATTGGGAATAAAAGTTACTTACAGTTATCCTAAAATAATTATAAATTTAAAACTTTACAAAATATGATTAATTGTGATACAAAACATACGAACAAACCAAACGGTCATACAAGCGATGTATAAACCGAACGGTCATACAAGCGATGTATAAACCGAACGGTCTTAAACTAAGAGGTTGGAGGCTCCTCACTCATCACATGCTCCAGAGAACACTCTTTATACTCTGCTCACACCCACAGGGTGATTATTGCAAAAGAAAAACCAAACAGACAAACAAGACAAGTAAGAAAAGAAGGGTAAGCTACTATAATTTAATTAATCATGTTAACATACAATTCAGACAAACATATAATACAATCATACACATACAGATATCATATAAGCATGTTATGACCGACCACTTTACTTTAACCGTCGGACGAGTATGAATATGAGTTATGGTCGTTCGTGCACTCGTGGGAGGTAACTTGGAAACCTCATGATTATCATAGCTGGAAACCCAAGCTGCCACTCGAGGTTAGCCCTTTATCCCTCACTGTAGCTGGAAACCCAAGCTACCACATGAGTTTAGTCTGTTAGCTGGAAACCCAAGCTATCACGCGACCAGGCTCCTGCTATTCTCACCACATGCCTCACCATTCTCTACTTGAGACTCGGTGGCCATTAGAATGTCAGGATGAACGCCAAGACTAAGTTTCCCTTATTCATACTTTTACCACATTGAAACCAACTACCGAGACATTCCTCCTTGGAATTCTCTTTCACATCCATATTACAAATATCACATCATACTTTCACTTTGGCACCATTATGTTAATGCATACATAAACCATCAAAACCACTGGAATAAATATAAATATAGGCCGAACAGAAATCACCAAACACATAGGAACAATACCGAACACCCTGTTAATATTGGAGACTGAACGGTCTCTCACTAACTAAAGAACAGGACCAAACGGTCCATAACAGGTACGGCTGAAGAGATGGACGAACGCTATTTAAAAATCGACCATTATAAGATACTGAGTACAACAACATGACCAAATACTACAACCAGGCCAAGAACTAAGTTAGATCTAACGCTTATGGCTTAGACCGAACACTTATAGTTTAAGCCGAGCACCTATAGTTTAAGCCGAACACCTATAGCTTAGGTCGAACACCCATGGCTTAGACTGAGCACCTATAGTTTAATTACCGGTCATTAACGGGTAAGACCCATAAGAGGTTGAACACAGTTAAGACCGATTACAAGTACGAGACCGAGTACTACGAAGAGACCGAGTGCTAGTACAACCGAGCACTACTGAGACCGAGTACTAGTACATGACCGAGCAGTCATTAACAGGTAAGGCCTGTAACAGACCGAATGTAGTTAAGACCGAAGGCTATGACTAGACCAAACGCTATATTCAATTGAATATTAGCACAAGACCAATCGGTCATTAACTGAAGATCCACAATAGCAAAACTCAGTTAAGACCGAGCACCAGAGGAAGCCGAACGGTCAATGAAGGACCCTCAGTGAACTGCATAATTCTACAGAATAACTGCAGAATTATGATCAACACCAAATCCTTACCAATTCCCTGTATTGTTCCCAACTTCTAATCCTCCAAACTTGTATCATACCTATCTATACACATTAATTAAGAGTATCTAAGCCTTTCTAAAATCATTAAGAGAGTTTCATCTCAGATTTGAGAGTCAATTTTGTAGAATTATGAACTCAAGGACCAAACATCAAATTTTCTAGTTTTGGTACAGTTTGAGTGACTTACGGGTTCTAACAAGTCTTAAATAACTTACCTAGATTTTCCATACAAACCAAACTCACAACAGACACAAATTCCCCATTTTCACTACCACACTTCCTTACAATTCACTCGGTCAATGAACCAGAATTATGCAGAAAGGCATTCAACATGAACACAACACACACCAACAATGCCGAACACAATCATTCAATTTCACATACATGCAGAACCATCAAACAATATTTTCATACATAGTAAATCATAATTAAATTAACTAACTTCCCTTACCTCTTTGACCAAACAAAACAACATTTATCTTTTCTATAAATTGCTTTCACACCAAAAAATCCTAGGAACACCTATAGTTCACCGATTGGTGAGAAAAGACCACCCAACGGACCAAAATGAAGTTAGAAAGGAGAAGAAAAGGTTGAAGAACATATGTAACCAGCAGGGCTACCTTGCATGTGACAGAATTTTCCAGATTTTCACAAAAACTTAAGAAACAAAATTTACCCGTTCAAAACACAAGTTTGACACCAGGATGACTTAGGCACAATCTGATTGTAGATCAGATGAGGTGAGATGAGAGATTTTTAGAGAGAATGAGGAGAAAAGAGAACAGAGCTTTAAAGAGTGATAATGATTTCTCAGATAATGAAACGAATTTTGAATTCAACGTTTATATATCAACATTATTTTATTATTAAATGTTCGATCTCATTATCTGCTGCCACTTGTTCACTCCCAAAACTGACTTCTCTCAATCTTTACATGAGACACCTATCCTCTCTACAAACTAAATCTTCTAGGCTCTTAGAGTAAACATCTATATCTCATGTTGTACTCATTACCAAATATGAAAATAAGAGTTTTTTTATAACATTTTATATTCTACTAATAAGAACCAGTAATAAGTATGAGAAGTTGACCTCTGTTATATATAATAGAAAAAAATCTTAAACTTTTTAGATTGAAAGTTTAACTCATGATATATTAGTATTGAATTTTTCCTGTATAAAATATTTTATATATAAATAATATTACAATATTTATATATAGTGCATACTAATTACATAACAATATATATTATTTTATAATATATAATATTAAAATATAAACTTAAATATATTTTGTGTCTATAAAATTAGTAAAATTTGACTTTAGTTACTATTAAAAAAGTTTCTTTAATTTTGATCTCTGGAAAAAGTTGAAATTTTACTAGTAGTAAAATGTCATATTTTTCATTTGAAGAAAGAATGCTTATTTCTATCCGATATGCAATGTTAACATTTGTTACCTACAAATGATTGGGTTTTTTTATTTTTTATTGATTAAGTTATGTAATTAATTTTTGGTTTAAATCCCTCACACGTTTATTGAAGAATATCAAGTGAGTCCTCTTTTTTAAAATCGTATTAAGTGATCAGAAAGGGCGTCAAATTGATGTAATAATACTGATATACATAATTTTATTACATGGAAAATATAAATTATGACTTGTAATCACAATTTTAAAAAACATTTATGATTGTAAGTAATGCAATTAAATCTTTTTAACCTTAATTATCTCAATTAGCTTTCAAAAAACCTAATTCACCTAATAATCCTAATCAGAAAACTTTTTCCCCAAATTTGGCTTCCTCTTCTTCGCGAACAAACCCGAGCATCAGAGGATCCTTCGTCGTCCTGCAAGGGCGACATTATTATCCTTTCTCTTTTTCATTTTGGTTTATTAGCAAGGAATTATTATTCTTCTTCTTCTTCTTTGCTTTAGGTTCGCGCATCCAACCCAACCTAGGGTTTTCTCCGTCACGCGAGAGGTGATTGGGGGAGCACCCTTCTTCTTTTCCCTTTTCCTTTTATCTTAAGGAAACCTAGAAGCTTCAAGCTTCTTTCCTCTCATTTTCTGCACAGACAACCAACCTGGGGGATCATTAATGACGCGGCGGAGATGCGACGGAAACGCGGCGTGGTCGCAAGGGTGTGGTGGTTGTTGTTCTTCTCTTCATTCTGATTCACAGCAAAGGAGAAAGTTTCCTTGCCACCTCCTTTTCTAATTTCGATTGGGTTATTTTCTGTTTGATTGTTTCTCTACAGGAGTGGTAGTGAGAGTGTGCCAACCTCGCTCTTGCAATGATTTGGAGTTTGCATTTCGTCTTGAGGGTTGATTTATGAGTTTCTCATCCATTGTAGCATGAGTCGTGAAGAGTGGTCGCATCGTTTTGAGTTATGATTTAGGAATTCTCTTTTGGGGTTATATGTTCTTCTATTTCGATCTTGAAAGTTGGATATTTGAATTACAAATCATCAAGAACCTTACTTTGAATTCAAATATCTTCATGTTGTTTGTCACTTGTTCGCATTGAAATCTCTAATTCCCTTTTTAATTTTCTCTTTCTTTAACCCTATTTAGTTCAGAAAGCCCTAATTTGAAAAAAACAAAAGCCTTAATCTATTATTTTAACATAAATGACCAATTAAATTTTAATTTAAATATTAATTTCATATAATAAAATCATTAACATCATCGTATTTATTGTGCACATTAACATCTTTTGATGTGTCAACACTTAAAGAAAGGGTTTAATTGTTATGATTTAACAAAATTTAGGATTCATTTGAAATTCCACAACAGATATTCCAAACATCCGAGGGTTTAAATTTTTTTTTTCAAAAAGTTGTTATAAATATTTATACTAAATTTGCTTCATATATAATTTTATTCTATGCGAGGAATTTAAGAATTCGAGCTTTTGATTTTTTTTAACTATTCATACACTAGAAAATTTTACTATTCCAAAAAAATTAAATATTAAATGTGAATTTGATTTTTTTTTTTTTCTGAATCAAGAGGAATTTAAGCATTCGTGTTTTTTTTCTCTTAAAAAATATGAGCCGTTCAATTCATCCAATGGACAACATTTTGGCTGGAGAGGGTAGGGACTAAATTACGGTGGAGAGAATCCCAATTAAAATCACAGAGATTTGAAAAACAATAATAAACTAAAGAGTGTTAAGAAATCTTTCGCAGAAGTGCCTCCCATCTTCCTCTTCGAACAACTTCACCGTTTCTGAAACCAAAACGCGATTCCAGTTCAAATCAAAATCGCACTTTTCAGTTCCTCTTCGCAACTCTCATGACGCATTCGCGTTTGGCGCAGGAATGAACGCTTTCGCATTCTCGAATACCCTCGAACAGTGTTGGTAACCACAATTCAAAGCCATATAGGGTTTCGGTGCACTTGAAAACACCGTTGTCCATGGATGGTGGCGATGACCCTTCAGCATTGTCATGGCTCTGGGTCATTGAAGCCCTAGCAGCCCGTAAAGAAATCTCGAATCCCACTTTGCTGAGTAAAAAGAGCCATACTCGCTTATTTTCCTTTTAATTTCATTTGTTATGAATAATTTCATGATTACTGTAGCTGTTGTTGATGATGTAGGTTTGATTGATGCAGCACCTGTGGGGAAGGATAAATTTGGTGAAAATGTAAAAGAAATGGTTTCTTTGAGGTGCTTGGAGAAACTGTCCACTATTATGTTTGACGGTGTAGCTTCTTCATCATCGGATTCCAGAGCTGGATTTGATTTTTCGCGGAGTTGTCAAGATGTCCTCCAGGAAATATTGGATGAGGTAAAACAATTTCAAATTTTAAGTATGTTTGATATCACGGTAGGAAGCGTTAGATTTGAGTTTGCCTTGGTTTGATTTTAATATAGACAAGGATGTTTGGTTATTGTTGGGTAAAATTGATTTTGCATTTAAATCATCGTTGGGCTAGAACTAAATTATGTTAAGGTGGAAAGTTTGGGCTTAGGTTTTACTTGAAACTTGCTTTTGGGATAAAATATACAAGCATAAATTACATAGCTTTAAAGTCAAGTTTAACCCAAATCAATTTTATAATTGTTCACCCAAATACACACTAAATCACCTTTGATATGTGAATGACATAGTTTACTTACTCCTTTTAATGTTGGAGGCTATTTGAACTAATTTGAATAGTCATACTGTGTTTATGTTTGTTTTGAAAAACGTTTCCTGTTTTCATTTGCTGTGTTTATATAAACAATTACACTGGTGGCAGTTCGTTTTCACTTTATTTCCTGTTTAAAGATTTATACTGGAAATAATGAAAACATGATTGTTGTTGTTTCCAGACTCTAGTATTTTTCTTTTTAATATTTGAAGATGGATCTTTATGAATATGCTAATTGAGATAAATCTCCCTCTTTTATTTGTGTAACGTATGAAGCAGATCCCATTATCAAATCTGAAAATGAATGGAGCGCAGCTTTTGAAATCAGATCTTTACCCGTTTATAAATCACAAAAGAGCTGTCACTTCTACATGCCACTTAGAGCAGGTAATGAAAGTGTCCTTTTTGTTTGAGAACTCTCCTGTATGAGATTTGTATGTTTTCATACCAGTTTTGTATGATCTGTTTCTTTTCCTGATGCTGAATAGCTGAGACAAACAATCTTGGAAGGTACTCATCCTCATACTGATTACTTGAAAGAAAGGAGTGGATTATTTCCTCAGAATAACAGTTATTCGGTGATTGTAAATGATGTCAATCGTGACGATCATTCTGCTAAGGAAGCTGGGAACTCCGCCAATACAGAAAACGTGCTAGGAAAAGATAACTCAGTGTCCTTGACTTTAGAGAATGGGAATAAATCTTCAAGAGAACACTTGCTTGATAATAATTCTTCTCCCTCTAAGAGGAGTAGGGTTTACTCAGTTGATGATTATCTTACAAAACACTTTCATGGAAAGCAAGTCTGTGTGAAGGAATGTGGTGATTTCTTAAGAACTTCAAAGAGGGTTAAACTTTCTGCATCTACAAGTTTTGAGCCTAGGAAAGAGAAGCCAGATTCTGAACAAGGAGATCATCATGTAGAAAATAATAACAAGGAAACTGTGGGTGGTGGGTTCTCAGAGGATATTCCCTATAGATGCATTGTTTCAAAATTGTGCCAACCCAGCAGCCATATTGAAGTCCCCCCTGATGAATCAAATATTCCTTTTAATGATGCTTTGATGCTTCAACATACATTTGGTGGTGAAAATTCTCAACAACAGCTGGTTAAGTCAATTCCACATGAAGCACTTGCAGATGGAATCCAACATGGGATTTCAGGAGGTAAACCCAAGTCTAAACATGAAAAAGATTTACAACTTGAAGATCCAAATGACTCACCGCATCAAATTGCTGGTGTTAAAGCACTTGATCATACTGGGAATGGTTGTAGGGTAGAGGAATCAGGTGATATTGGGTATCAAAGTGAAACAAATAGCCTTAAAATGAAGAAGCAGACAGTACAAAATCTTTGTTTAAAGTGTAATGAAGGTGACCAATTACCAATTAGTGATGTAAATGTCGTCCAACCAGTGGTTACTGAATGTTGTCTTGGTATGGAAACTACCATGCCAACAAATGATGCTAATGCAGAAAAAAATCATCAAACAATTAATCTACACCAACCCAAACAGACAGAACCAGATATCGCAGCGTTAAATCTCTCCCAAGAGTCGGTTGCTTGTGATGAAACTATAGTTGGTGTGGTTAATGGTTGTGGAGCAGAGGTGGTTACTGAATGTTGTCTTGGTATGGCAACTACCATGCCAACAAATGATGCTAATGCAGAAAAAAATCAGCAAACAATTAATCTACACCAACCCAAACAGACAGAACCAGATATTGAAGCGTTAAATCTCTCCCAAGAGCCAGTTGCTTGTGATGAAACTATAGTTGGTGTGGTTAATGGTTGTGGAGCAGAGTTATCAAGTGATAGTGATGAGTATCACAACGAAAAAAAATGTCTTGAAGCAAAAAAGCATGAATTCCTGCACTCCCACTGCACTGTTGATCAAGATTTCTCAGCAATGAATGAACCAAATGTAAAAAATCTTTGCATGAAGTGTAATCAAGGTGGCCAATTATTGGCTTGTAAAACAACTACTTGCCCAATGATGGTGCATGAAAACTGTCTAGGGGCCTCTGCACAATGCATTACAAAGGGCGACTTTTTTTGCCCATTTTGCACATATTCTCGCACTATTTCAGAATATATTGAAGCTAAGAAAGAAGCTTCCTTAGCAAGGAAGGAATTAGCCATCTTTATTAGTAAAGGTAAAATGAGTCGAGCTGCCGAGAGTCTTCTTTATGAATTTCGTACACAAGAACATGTTTTTTCAAGAAAGAGTAGTGAGTATGAACATATTCATGTCAAAAACAAAAGAGATGAACAGTTAACAAGGTGTGGAGACAATAGAGAAGATCATGTTGATGAGCATGCAAATGAAGCCAATAATCTTCAGTTTGGAAGAAGTCAGCAACAAGCCCATATATCGTGTACCTATTCGTCATTCAGAGAAAAGGAAAATATAAGCAATGGATCAGTTGAATTTTTAAGAGAAGAGAAAATAGGTCAAATGCCAAATGCAAAGAACATAACTGGTGTAAGAGGTGAAGAAAATAAATTGCCAACTGACCATGTAGATGGACTTGTTGGTGACACATGTACTGTTGAAAAAGAAGCCCTTGTTAATAAAAGCAATGCTGGATATGAAAGTCCACAAGAAACGGCAAAACATCTAGATACTGATGGAGCAACAGAGTCAGTTTCTGAACATAATACTGGAAAAGAGGAAATGTCTGAAAATGAATGTGAAAAGCATAGTATTTCTAGATACTCCATGAGATACCGTAAACATAAAATGCAATGGTAAGTTCCTAAACTTTC
This sequence comes from Vigna angularis, assembly GCF_016808095.1. Taxonomy (NCBI): domain Eukaryota; kingdom Viridiplantae; phylum Streptophyta; class Magnoliopsida; order Fabales; family Fabaceae; genus Vigna; species Vigna angularis. The sequence goes on from NC_068972.1 coordinate 38,673,614, forward strand.
CCTACCATATGTGATTATTATTATCTGAGTAGTTTGGTGGGTAATGAGTTCTACCATATTTGGTTAAGTGCCATGTTTTAAATACTTTTGTCAACAATATTTTTGTTAGGATGTATTTTTTTTTGTGTTTCTTATGCCATGAATATTTCATGTGATGTTGTCTCGATGGATCAAAAGATGCCAATGTATTTTTTCAAAACCAATGGTTTAACTCAACATCTACAATCTTTTTGGGCTGTCTTCAGTTAGATCAGCTCTTCTTAACTAGTGCTGTCATTGTTCTTTTTTACATGTGTCTAAACTATCTTAGACTCAACATAATTTTACCATCTTTTCCTCTGTAGTTATCACTTTATTAGAGTTGTTTTACTCTCTGTTTTTCTTTTGTTCTTTCTACGGCAGTTGTCCTGTAGAACTTTATATTTGACTGATGTAATCTCTATCTAATGAGTTGAGTGCTTATGCTCTAACTGATCTAGTGTAAAAAATATTCTTGTATCTCTGATTCAGTTGAGTAGAAATATTTCTCAACTATTCTCTAATTCTATTACACTTCAACTTTCTCTCTAATATCCATTCTCAATCATATCTTTTCTTGTATGAACACTCGTCCAACTTATTACTTGGATCATATGCTCTTGTTGGCCCTTGTTGCAACACATTCAGTACTAAAAATATAGTCCTAGAAATTTGGGGTTTGAACTTAACTCAACCCTTCAAAACAATGTGTAAGATGAGGTTTGTACCTTATATACTTTATTTTAGCCATATCACTAGTGAATGAGAATAAATTACATTCCCCCTCAATCTCACAAAACAGACCTATAAGATAAGATTTACGTCTCGGTTATATACTTCATTTTAATCATATCTCTATTCTATCTCAACCTCATAAAATTAATTTATAAGATAAAGTTTTATATATCAGTTATATACTTCATTTTAATCATATCACTATTCAATGTGGAACTAAACCACCATCCATGAGTTGCAGTAAATGCTGTTTTCCAACATAAAACGCCACTGGCTTTGTGGCTGCAGCAAAGTTTTCCTTTAAGCGTAGGAGACACCTTTGTGACAAATAACATCTGATGCATTTTCCTTCAAAGTTGAACTATTCCTCAATTTCTAACAATCTAGAACTGTTCCCATGACAAAATGGGAATTATCGTCCCCCTTTCTCCAGTGGAAATGATTGTGGGAATCCTAATTTATAAAATATCTCTGAGAATAAGTCTTTTACTGGCAATTTTTCATATCTTATTCTAAATTTGCGAATGTGTCATCCCACCTTAAGATTTTGGGGATGTAGAAATAGTTCATTAACCAAATGCTGCCTTATAGTAATAATTACGTTTGAAGGACTTTTACTATTGTAGTTATTCTAATTGAATTGGTTATTTTGACTGACAGCAAACCTGAGGCAAGCCCATCATTTCTCGATAATCAATTAAGACGAAAATATATTCCATGGACAGCTGAAGAGGAAGAGATGATAAGGGTATCTTTTTTCTTTCTTCCATCACTTCTTCCATGTAGTATGACTTCACATCTTATAAGTATCTAATTACATTATGTTTCTGTCTAAATAGCATTCCTCGAGCATGTATTTCTTTTGCTTCCACAACAATTCTTTGAGTAAGAACAATCTTATACTATGATAGAAAGTTAAAGGATGTGGACCTCCTATGTGTTTCTTTCACCTTGATTTTTGAGGTTTAATGTATCTCAAGGATATATATATATATATATATATATATATATATATATATATATATATATATATATATATATATATATATATATATATACACACACACACGTGTGTGTGTGTGTGTTTTGTAATAATTGTTTGTTTTCTCTTTGAAGGAAGGAGTACAGACGTTTGGTTTCAATGACCCAAAGAAATGGAAAAACATTTTGGCATTTGGTTCTCATGTGTTTGAGAAAGTTGGTAAGCGCCGTACACCACAAGACCTGAAGGATAAATGGAAGAACATGTGCAAAGCTTCCCCAAAATCAAAATGAAAGGCTTCATCTCAAGTTATACATGAAAGAGTGGTCATCTGTCTGCCGTTGTTCCTCATTCTCATGTGACTGGCAGTAGTCGAAAATTAGTATTCTCTATACAAGGTCCCAGGTCTACCCAAACTACTTAAAATTTTATCTTATTAATTCTGGAATGCGCCTATGCGTCATGCACTCCCTTACTGATTTCGTGAATTGTCTGTACCATGTTCTTTCACTTCAGGAGATAATTTACTCTTTTTAAAAAAGAGAAAATGTTGCATTGATTCCTCTTGTAACATATTAATTGATAAAAAGGACAGGACCCATATCTACACTATCTGTACCAAAATATATGGTTCAAACGAGGGTTTTGTCTCATAATATCTTGACCTCAAAACACAAGAATTATGGTTTATGGATCTTTATTTATACCTTCAAAATTCAGAAGTTAGTTGAAATTGTAGCTTGCTTCTTTGCTAGTCCATAATGTTCTATGAATGGAAACAAAATATAAAGAGGGAGGTTGTATTTGCATCAATATGTTGGTATGGAATATGTATTCATTTTCGGGTTTTTGAATGTGCTCAGTATCCTAGGATCATTTTGGTTTACCATATTACTCTGGTTGAATCAAGTGTATGACATGTAGTTTATGTATGTATGTTGTTTGCTTATCTAATCCATTTCATTTTGTTCTTCCCTCAAGAAACTCGGTAGATGATCTTTATGTTAAGAGATAGACTTTAAATCTAATTCAACTCCACAAAATCGGCTTATAAGGTGAGGTTTGCACCCACTTAAATGCTCTAAAATGGTCTTATCTCTAGTCAATGTGGAACTTTTAATATACCTTCTCATGCCAAGGTATATACATCTCGAGTGTGAGACTAGACATTAATGAGTGGTCCAATAGCAGCTCAATAGTGGCCCGATAGCGAGTGGAACAATATGTCCAACAAACAACAAATAACATTAGGATAGGCTTTAACCATAACTTTGATACCATGTTAAGAGGTGTATTTTAAGCCTAACTCAATCTCACAAAATCGGCTTATAAGATGAGGTTTGCACCCACTTATATACTCTAAATTGACCTTAGAACTAGTAAATGTGGGACTTCCAACATTTTATATTGTCACATCTAGTCTCCTATTACATTTATAGCATCGCCTTTACCCTTATAAGTAAGTTGCACAATCTTTTGCCAAGAGAAGAGAATCATTGAAGTGGTGCCTTAAATTCCATTTAACAACAAGGTTGATCTGCCCAGATCATTTGATTGCCAATAACAATGTTGATTCAGCTCTACCATTTTAAATCAATTGTCGGTGTAGATGTTCACATAAATCAGTCGCTTGTATCATAAGGTTCTAGTGAAAATATGAAATCTTGATGGTATATCTCAATATTGTTTTACTCAGGTGTTTCATGTGAATTATCTTTTCACTTAAAAGTTTGATTTCATTTTTTTCCTCCTCAAATAATCTATCTCCAATTTGTCATGTAATCGTATGTTTAGTTGTGTCATACGGCTGCCTTCAGCATCCATTTTACATTACCATTGCTTCATTGTAATGTTTTAATTCGTTTTCGTTGGTTTTAAGCGGTAGGAATTTTTAAGACTTCAACGATGTGAATGTAATTCACAGATGACATATCTGGGTAAATAGAGGAAAAGCATGGGATAAAGGTGAAGTAGGTCTCGAGAATCAGGCTGTGTATAGCAGGAAAACATGTGAAATGTGGCTCGTGATATTGGAAAATGTTGAGGTGGATCTTTCTGATAATCCTTCCGTTGAGGTCAAATTCGGCTAACTTATAGAATCCAAAGACGAGTGTCAGAGTTCATTCAAAGCACTCACAGTTACTAGGAAAAACTCTCTCCATGTATACTGTAGTCATTGCCTCCCCATTTAATAACCATATTTTCTTCCATTTTCCTCATTGGATCAATTATAGCTCTTCATTTGCAAAGCCTTATCTTGTAATAATTATAGTTTTTGGACATCAGAAACTGATAAACTTGTGAGTATTTGCATAATTCAAGATGGTTTTCTTGCCTGGTGTTTGTGTAATTTTATTTTTAGAGACGAAGTACTGTTAAAACTCCTTTGACCTGTCAATTCAATTTCAAAATCATAGGTTGCCCAGTTTTAAACAGTTGATAATCGATCCTACCAAGAACTACGGATGAAAACCAAGTTCCTAAATGGGATATTTGGATTTGCTATTTATTGAAAATGACTAGTCATTCGAGTGTTAACCGGTTCATGACGGATACTGAGATATCTGCACTTGCAAGCATTTATTTTTTAGAAATATTTAAATATCTTTGTACATAAATTATATTATCCTGACTTATTTTTGAAACATATTCAAAGTTTATTTATCTCTGTATAAATCTTATCATTTTTTGCATAGATATATATTGCGGATACACTCATTTTTTTAGTTAAATTACGATTCTGTAAAAATAAAATCGAACATACAAATTAAAAAAATTGAACTAAAATTGTGGATTTTCAAAAAGATGAGGATTATAATGACGAAAACAAAAGACCAAATAACATTTATTCTAAGATGTCATTTTTCTTTTTTTTGAAAAATATTTGGTATATATGTCACAACAATCCTTTATCCGTGACTTGGAAAAACAACTAGGTGAATCAATTAAAAAGCCTTTGACCTTAATTCCAAGAGCACAAGTTATTTAAAAGTTTATTCTTTCCTCAACTTTTCAGTTAGACAAGTTATCTTTTGTTTAGACAGCGAGAGTATTGTATGAAAGAGAAAAGACAACAAAAGTATGATTATCCACCACATGTTAAGAACATGCAACACTTAGTCACAGTAACCAACACGTGTAATTTACAAAGTTGACAACAACAACAAGAAAAGAATTCATTCAACCCAGAAAATTCCATGTAAGAAGAAGAAAATGAAAAGTAAAAAAATAGTGAAGACTTGAAGCAATATCTGTGTCTTCAGAAAGCACAACGGTCACATGGCCACTTCTCCAAACGTGACAACATTTAACACCAAACTTCACTCTTGCTCCTACATATCCCGCTCCATTCCTCCCTCATCATGCATCAATTCCAAGTGCATCATCATCATCATCACCACCACCTTTCCTTCCTCAATTCCCATCACTATCACCCATGGAGGGTTGCAAAAACTCCCCTCTAAAGCCATGGAAGAAAGGCCCAACAAGGGGCAAAGGTGGCCCCCAAAATGCCTCCTGTGAGTATAGAGGTGTCAGACAAAGAACATGGGGCAAATGGGTCGCTGAGATAAGAGAGCCTAAGAAGAGATCAAGACTCTGGCTTGGCTCCTTTGCCACAGCAGAAGAAGCTGCTTTCGCCTATGATCAAGCTGCAAGGAGACTCTATGGTCCTGATGCTTACCTCAACCTCCCCCACATGCAACCAAACCTCATCAACTCCACCACCAAATCTCAAAATTTCAAGTGGTTCCCTTCCAACAACTTCATCTCCATGTTCCCCTCACGTGGACTTCTCAACCTCAATGCTCAACCAAGTCTCCATCTCATCCACCAGAGGCTGCAACAGCTCAAGCACAATGGGGTGTCTGCACCAACTCAACCACCACATTCAAAGGTGGTAGAACTTGACAACTTGGTCAACCAAAACCATCCAGAGATTCTCCCTCCACTGCCCCAAGATTCTCAAGCTTCACCACAAAAACAAACAGCTGATTTTGAGGAGAAACCCGAGATAGACCTGCTTGAGTTTCTTCAACAGATGGGAATACTAAAAGATGAAAGAGAGGCAGAGAAAACTGACAGCTCAGGAAGTTCAGCAGTGTCAGAAGCTGCATCACGAGATGAGAGTGAACAACCAGGAGTGTTTTCTGACATGAGTAGTGTTAACTGGGAGGAACTGATTGAGATGCATGACCATGAAGTTGTGTGTAACTATCTTGCATCAGAAGAAATTCTTCAGTTTGAAGCATATGACACAAACGAGGACCTTACTTTCTCCACTTCCATTTGGAACTACTAAATTACTGAAGAAAATGCACCTACTTTACCTACCTTTCCTAAGGTTGAAACTAGTTACACATAGGTTTTGAGTGGATCAAGTGTTCAACCAATGATATGACTATGATCAGAAAGTGTTGGACTTTGCTTGTGTCTTTTACGATAAAATTTATTTCTGTTGTCAGCTAGCAATGTTTAGAGGGAAAATAGTTTATCATAGAAAAAAGTGGGTGAGTGAAAAAGGAGCTTAGTTTAGTCTTCAACAAAAAACACTTTATCAGGATTTTGGTTAAAAGGTGTAGCTTGCTTTTGTGTTTCCTTCATCTTATGCTTTGTCTCTCTTAACTCGAAAGATCACAATCAAGCGTGTTTTTGATTTAGGGGATCTAATTTTAGATATGAATAAAAGAATTGTTAAAGGATATATTCACTTGCATGTTTTTAATTGTTGTCCATAATCTCAGTTAGTAACATCGTAATAATGTAAAACAGCCCTAAGCACCATTATATTCACTTGTGTGTCTTATGAAAAGTTTCAATCTTATATCCTAACCTGAAAGTGTAATGTTAGAAGATTGTGTGATTTAGTAATACATGACTGTAAAATATAATAATGTATATTATGGTGTATAAATGTAACAACAATTATTGTTCTTTATTTTCCTTTGTTGTGAAGATAGACACCCTTATGTTTTTATATATTTTTTTTAGCTCTTTTGTAGATAAAAAAAAAGTTGTTAATGTATATGACAAACTATGTGTAATATGTTGAAGAAAACTAATTATAATGAAAAAAAAATATCATTATTGATCTTAAGTTGTCATAAAAAAAATTAAAATTGAGTACATATACAAATAAAAAATTGCAAAATAAAATCACAAAATTGATTTAAAACAAATCATAAAAATTGGTTTAACATAATTCATTTTTTTCTTTTCTATGTTCAAATGATACCACACTAAACCCCAGAAAATTTGTTTATTTCAAATATCCAAACCAAAAGGTGAACCAACCACAGAGCAAACTCCGACTGAGTATAATAAATATATAATAATTTCACGTCGTCGTCATAACCAAAATCAATCACAAATTTTCAAAAAAATATGTTTAAGGTATTAAATACATAAAATATACTAATCAATTTATTTAGAAGCATAAGATTTAATTCCTAATTTTGCGGGGGGAAAAATTGAAGATACAAGTTTTAAAAATTTAAGATCACGTTTTCAAGGGATTTGGAGAGTACAAATTATGGTTAATTATGATTATTATTATGATCTTACCAAACAAATAATCAAGTTCCTTCCAATAATAGGTCTTAATCAAGTCACCAAAGGGTAAATTTCTGCATAAAATTTTCAACATTACGTATGAAGTAAAGTTTGAGTAAACTGTAATGACCCAAGTGTGGTAATGTCTCCTCCATTGTTCTATCTTAACTCAACACTATTTTGGACTTGAGTATTAATATCATTATATCACTCACTTGTTAATAATTAAGCTTAATTAAGAAATGCCAAAACCCAAAACATTCAATAAATATGTAATCAGCATTAACATATAATTACTGAGTACAGTATAACACCACCTTGTCAACCCTATTTAAAATATCTGCAATGTCTACTTCATGATACTATCCAGGGAACAAAAAAGTAACAGGTAAAATAAATATGTAACCATTTTTCTTCCTCTTTCTTTCACCATAAAAATCTCATGTGAATGACATAATTTTACAATTGCACATGGTAGCACCCTTTGAAAGAAGAACTGCAAAATGCACTCAGCATATATATTTATGTGAGAAGGGACAAAAAATGATGTATGATGTTCAACCTGGTTGAATGATTTTCTGCACTGGAGATGGAAACATCTACAAGGAACTTGGTGAACTCTTACAAACGATTGAAAAATGGTATGAAAATTGATTGCAAAAATGAAGCTGAAAAGGTTATCCTTTCCCCTGCTCCTCTGGAAGTATCTTGATCTTGGTCTTCACATTAACCAAGCTCCTCAGCTGGTGCTCACCAGACACTGGTGAGGTAATCCAAACTGTTTGTTGTGGCGAACTTGTTTCCTCCAAGGATCATTATGTAACTTGTAATGCAAAATCTTGTTTAACACAAATACCATTTAGTCAAAAGATCAAATACATATAGACAAGGGAAATGACACTTAAACAACCAAAACGAGAAAGAAGTAATACATGATCGAGTGGAGTGAGATAGACACAAAAAAATGCTGTACAAATTACAGTATCATGAATTGCAATGTAGATTATTTAATTTACACTTTGCACATAATGTTTGACGATACAGCATCATGCTTCTGTTCATCTACAATTTCTGCTTGTCATAATATATTGGATTTGAAATTACTTGCCATATAATCCCACAGCATAATCATATCACAGGAAACCCTATTCTCCTACAGTCTCATAACTAAATTAGAAATTGGAAATTAATGAAATTTTATAGATATCAATACAAAGTTTTTGTCTCTTCCAACTTTGTTTTCTTTCTCTATGCTGTCTGGGTTTGATTACCATAACACCTAGTTGCTAACAGCTTGCTGAAATCTAAAATGGTTTTGACAAATGAAGAAAAGTACCTGCATTAAAGTGGCGGAGACATCATCCTCAGTCAGTTTTAAGAACTCAATTGCCCAATCATCAACATGTCCAAAAGCATATTTTTGCCTTTCAGCTTCAAGCAAGACAGAATCACGGTACACGAATCTTTGCCATATTTTTTTAACATTTTCCAGCTTGAATTTGATTTCTGTCTCGTTGAATCCCTGCAAGACATGGATTGCAAATCACTCAACCAATGTTTCCTAGAATGAAAACTTTATGCAGTGTCTATGACAAATTATGCAATAACTCAATAACTAGAGAAAAATCGGGGAAAATAAATACCCGGAGAATCTTTATCAAGTTTGGAATTTCCTCTTCAGATAATCGCACTGCAAAGCTATCATAATTGAGCATATTCTCGTATGGCAGGAAAATCCCATCCTACCGAATAAGAAAACAAAGATCAAGAAATGTGGTTATCATCATTGGCAATTTTAGTCACTAAATAATTACTGATAAAACATATAACAGACTATTAACATGAAAACAGAATATAAGCTACTTTCGACACTAATCAATAGGAGTGAATCATTTATAAAGTACTAGTGGGATCTAAAGTGATGAAAACATTTTGAAGATGAATAAGAAATCATTTCGAATTTGTTATGAACAAGCTCATCAAATCGGCAGAGTGAAAAACCAAGCTATTTTTTGAATTGTGATATCTAATAACTATGGTTATGAATAGTCATTTTGTTAACATACATTGTTAGTTGGGTTCAAATGTATAGGATTTGTCATCTAACCAAATGACATAAACCTCATTAGCAGTGACAAAGTAAGGACATTTGATAAAAAAAAACTGGCTAGGAATATGAAATTAATGGTAAGCTTTGTAGAAACCCATTTTTAACTTTATTGTGTTGGGGAAAAAATAAGAAATGAAAAAGAGCTTTAATTACTACCTGAATGACCACGGGAATGCATCCTTGCAAAATACTATCTTCCATACGACCACTCCAACCATCTCCAGGAAACACTCCACAGAAAACAGAACTTGCTAGAGCCAGGTGATAGTTTTCAGAACGCTCTGGGGTCACAATGACATCTTTGGCATGCTGTTTCCCAAGTACTCCATCCTTGTTAGGACTTGATCCAAACTCTTCTGCCAGCTTCTGTCTGATACCCATGCTATACCTGCACCATCTTCTACAACATTTAATAATATCTAAGCAACTTCAGCCGACCAACAACATATCCAACAATGTTTGATGACAACAAAGTGAGAAGCTATTCAATTTCATGAAAACATTAAGCAACAAGATATCAAGGTTAATAATTAGGGAAAATGAGAACATGTATATGCCACATAACTGCTTCCTTCTACAAATTCAAAACTGTTTCTCCAGTAAACTTACGAATCTTCTGGTCTTCCATTAGTGTATGCTGGTCCTAAATTCCCATTGAAATAGAAAAGTGTCTTCCGCTCCTCATGGGACCTGAAAACAAATTGTAGATGGTTGTGTTGTTTCACTTGAAGAACACAAATGAATAGAATACAAAATCTACCATGAAAAAAAAGTAAATGACTGAGGTGAAAATTAAACGTTACCTAGCCCAAAGTTTTGAAGTCAACACATTAGCATCAGGAACTTTCCAAGCAGGAAGCACGAGATCTTTGTCAGGGTCAAAGCATGGATGAATGCCTCTTCTATTGGAAGAAATTTTATCCCAGTTGTCAGCCCAATAGGCTGTAGTTGAATGGTTATGCTTTGAGTTTGTGTTTCCCCAGTGAACTAACATCATGCTATTCCATATCTCCTTAGGAGCATAGCAAGCACCTTCATCCCAAGAAAAAAACTGCCTTCAGAAACAAATGTGAACTAATTAGCATATGCTTCTCACATGTAAATACAGTATAAGTTTTTCGTAAAAAAATATCAACATGGGATAAACAATTCTCCTTACCCAGATGTGGTCCCTTCCTGATGAGTGATTCCAATAAGGATATTGCTCAACAATGTGAGTATATGCCTTCTTATAATATTCCAAAGTGAGAGAGCTCCTCAATCCCATATGCTCCTGAATGTCATGAAATAAAATGTAGAAAAAGAAGAAAAAGGGCAGTAAAAAGATGGAATCTGTAAGCAATCTTGATAAATATAAATAATACACACACACACACACATATATATATATATATATATATATATATATATATATATATATATATATATATATATATATAATATTATAAAACAGATCTTCAACCCAAGAGTGGCATAACATAATCTGAGCATTACTGATGGTAAGAACAAAGAAGTAATAGATAACTCGGGATATTAATATCCTTCCATTCTAAAAGGGAAATGAACATCACATGCAACTGTCTTTCTCATTTTGAAAGTATCACTATTCAGGAACATTAATGAAAAGCAAATCCATGCACATCATAACATAGATGTTAGTGTTGACTGACACGCGATCCAATTAATCACAGATATCTCAGAATGATCTGAAAGCACTGCAAACATGCACAGGCTGAAACTGATAGGACTCCTAATAAGGATCATAAGGTGGGAAGTGCACATGGGCCTGTTACTCAACAAGGAACACTTATAGAAGAAACAATTAGGCCCAAAATATGGAAGGTTTACGTCAGAAGAAAGAAAATGGGGTTAGAAAAGGAAAGAGAAGTTAGTTAGGATGGAGAATGACGTGTCTAGAATCGAGGGAAGGGAGAATTCTGTTATAGGAGAGAGAAGGGAGAGTGTGGAGGGGGAGGAGAGGTTGTGAGTTGGTTAGGAGGAGAATAATCTTCTGGAGGAGTCTAGGACTCTGGGTTTTTCCTTGTGGCTGTAGAGCTTTCAGCTCAATCATCTTTTTACTGCATAACACTCTAAATAATACAACTTTGATATTCAGTAATTGTTTGGTTTCTATCAGAAACACTGATGCAGTTAGTCTTTATACACATGCCATATGCAATAACAGACACTCTAGAGATACATTCTGGTAAAAATAACAATTAGTAAAACGTACCTGCATACTCAAGTGGGGAGCATCATCAGCACGAGTTATGATACATGAATCAAGAACAGGAACGAAGAAAAAGTCTGCCTCTTCACCATTTAATGTTCGATGAGGACTAGCTAGCAAACTTTCATAAAGTGCCATCTGCAGACAAGTAGCCGCACTGGATAAATATACTGCTATAAATATTATATTTTACCAAATGAAATGCTCCTATATGAAGTCATGAAATACCTGGGCTCCGTACAATTGATCTGTCCACAATGTTACGTTTTTGTCATCATAAATTCTATTTACACACTCTAGCTTAAAATGGCGTCCCTGCAGAAACCAAAAATGATTAAGATAAGAAAATAGAAATAAAAACAATCAAAATTTTGATCTTAGATGTAATCAAAAGTGACATTCAGATTATTTTGACCTCAAGAAGCAAGCTGTTGAACTCTGGGGGCAAATCATAAACATATATAAGAGGCCTTTTCTTTGCTACCACAGCATTGAGATTAATCATTTTTCCATTGGCACGAGCATCGTCAACAATGTCAATCCGAGCAGGACGAAGCCAACTAGGCCACTCTGTTATAGAAGAAATGACAGATGGCATGCTGCAATCTACTCCATACCAGCCATTGTCACACTGAAAATACACTATATTCACCTTATTTACTGACATTGGATGGAAGCGAGCATTCTCACACTACAAATACACAATGTTTTTATCTATATACAATGAATGGACATAAATTGAATTTATTCAGCACCAAAAGATGGCAGTAGTTTCATATACACAATGTTTTGGACAAGTAATAACTGGCCTCTAGTAAATGCTAATGTCAATAAGCTTCACATTTTTGTTTATGAATTTTTAATCCTTCACTGATCTTTCATTCCTTTGTCTTGTTTAACTGATTCTTTATTGGCTTATTCTCCTTCAGCTTCAAGTATTTGATTTCTAAATAAACATAGTCAGTCCAACTTTTCTAAGAAAGAGACTATTCACTATGGGCCCAAATATTCTAAAATAATTTCCTTTATCATATATGCCTTAGGAGTAATTTATTTACCATTAGTCAATCCCTACAAATAGAAAATGAAAACAATAGAGGATTGACAAAGTTTTTCTTCCAGTAAACAGACAACAAAATCCAAGTGCCCCAAACTAATAATAAATAAAAGAATCAATCACCTGACAAAATCCACCACGACAATGACCATGTCTAGAGCATTGATTAATACAAACAGATTCTACAGGCACTTCACAAAGTCGGCCCCAGAGACCATCATATTTGCAGTCACATTCTTCTTTAATTTTTGCCTTTCCAGAATATGCATCAGCTGGGTCCACATTACACCAACCCCGTTTGCTACCATTAGTTGTGAACACATCTTGGTCAATTTGTGTCCAATTCACTAGTTTTGGACCATCAGGTTCAGAAGGTGGACTGAAACAGATGAAAAGGAGTGAGTCTTGAATAATACAAATTGAAAAACTTCACCGGTGAAACTCAATACTAGGAATCTGATTTTACATACATAAATTGAAACCCACATGTCTCTGCCAATGGTCTATTAGGATATTTTGTGCCTTCTCCACAGAAGCACATTGCTCTTGTCTTATCACAGTTGGTAGGGCAAATAGAGACTACCCATCGCCCAAATGGTTGATCTGGTGATCCTTCATAGTTGCATTCCAATTGCAGTTGTTCAGTACATCCATCCCCTGTCACCTCAGAAATTATCACATTAGTTCAGACCAACTACTGAATTAAATATGCCTTTGTGCAATTACCAAATATATTCAGGAAATGGTAGACACAAGTTATGTAATTTTTTTTGTTCTGTTTTAAGCATATCAGAGATTGTTATAGACAATAGCAACAAAATAATTAGTTACAACTTAGAAGTGACAAGAGATTTGAAATATTAAAAAACCTGAAAATTTTTCTGATTAATATACAAGGGGAATAATACGTACACACATACACAAATACGTACGTACGTACATATATACATGCATACATATACATATATATATATATATATACATATATATATATACTAGTTCTAACCTATTATTTAGAGAAAATAAAACAGAAACAAATATACTTGGAAATATTCTGTTCACATGACGCACAAATAACACATTAAATATCTTTCATCACATTTATTATGCATCAAATTGGTGAATGGATATCTATTATTCCTTGCTTGTAAGAAAGATCATGGATCTAATACCACAATTTTTCGCTTTCTAAAATATATAGTTAAGACAAATTACATAATTTAAAATGAACTTAATTCCTATTTTATTGAAAATCTCAATAAACAAAATATATATTGTTTTACAATCATAAATTTTATTAAAAAGGAAAAACTAAAAGACTGTCCCAAACATCTCTCGATATTGACCACTCTTCCTAATATTGTGCATCTTTCTCAACACATATACGATTATTTGCTCTCGTATAAACCAATCATCACAAGTGGAAACTACCAATGTGAGGATGAGCTAACATACAAACATCCAAACATCATACCAACATATACATCCATCATAATATAACAATCCACTTAAACCTTACATAGTCATAGTGTCTGACAACGTCATACAATTACACCAATTATTTCACACAAAACATGTCATCACCGCAATTTATACAACCACCAGTGAACTCAACGGCAGGAGCTGATTTGTAACTCTAGGACGCAGCTTACCAACCTTCCTGCTTCCCTCAAGCCTTAAAGATTGGGTTCACTTCTCATCACTTTCATCGAAAGCTTTCTCGGCAAAGTATACAAGTGTCACTTCCAACCACTTTCTTTGAAAGATTCCCTGACAAAGTTCACCTCCGATACAACTATGCAGAGTTACCCTTCACCACCTTTCGTCGAGTCACCACGCACAAGCATTTATTTACGTTTCCAAACAAGCACATATTAACATGTCATCACAATCATACTAAATAACATTTACTCCACAATTTAGACTCAAAAAATACTACATCACATACAAACAAAAAGGCAACAAAAGAAAACAAGAAAAACAAAAAATAAAAGAATGTAAGCTCCCCTTATCTCTTACTCATCACTTATCCTTCAAATCTACTTAGCCGCATTTTTTTCTCACACAAGTGTAGCACTCACTCACTCATTTAGTATGTATATTTATGAGTTTCACTGTCATTCTTAAAACCCTAGATACTCTTAAGAGATTTTAGGTAATCCTTCTAATAACCATAAAATATTAGATATATATTTTCCTACCTTTATGTTTCTATTTCTTAGAAAATCTCGTTAAATCTCTTGTATATAACAAAAATCACACCCATAATAAATCTTATATCTTTCAGGAACCTTATATTATAATAACCACTTTATATATCTTCTAAATAAAATAAATTCTTAAGTAATTAGTAAACCATAAATCTTTTTAAATAATAAAAAAACAATAAACCACCTTGAATATTTATTTCCTAATTATTATAATTTTCAGGGTCTTACAAAGGAAGCACAGTGTGGAAAGCTCCTTAGCTAGTGGAAAGCTCCTTAGCTAATATAACTGTTAGTTAATATGTTGCTGCTATGAGGCCACTGTCCATGAAGTCAGCCTATTTTTGTTCTGTCTTACCATATTGGACCGAATTCTTATGACCAATGATAGTGGTAGATTTGCAGTTACGTAGAAAATCTCTTAACGGCTCCATTTTTTGTTGAGATCTTCCAGAATTACCTTCATCCACAAACCTAGACATTTAACCTTACAACCATATGTTGTTTCTTGTACCTCCACTCACCAAGTTACCACCAAAGAAAATGCATTATTGTGAGGTGGATCTTCTATCAACAATGGATCCAACATAATCTACAATTATACACACCTCTAATGATAGTTCACCGTTGCTCTTAAATAGAAATTCATCCTTGAGTACTCTTCAAATAATGAAGAATCCTAGTTATAGCCTGAAAAAGTCTCTACCATGGATCATGCATCAGCTGGCTAATTACACTAACTTCATAAACTATGCCAAGTTGGGTGTGGACTAAATAAGAAACTTTCCAACAAGCCTTTCATATTGGGGTTTGTTAACTGTCAGAATTCCTAATTCATTCCCAATCTAATTATTATTATCTATAGGAGCTTTGGTAGCAACTTTGCATCTCTACTTGCATAATCCTAAAAGCATATATTCCCACAGATATGAAGATGCCTTATTATTTCAAGTAAACAACCTCAATCCCAATAAAGTATTCCAGCTTGCCAATATCACTCATCTCAAATTCTGATACTACTACAAAATATGCTTTCAGCATCATCACCTGCAATAACCATATCTTACAGATGCACTAAAAGAAGGGTTAGTTTACCGCATTGTGAATGCTTTAGAAAAAGGGTATAGTTAGCTTGTCTCTGCCAGTGCCCCAAGTATATCATGGCTTCATTGAATCTCTCAATGCAAGCACATGAAGACAGTTTGAGTCCACACAAAATCTTCTCCAATTTGTACAATGTGTTTTCTCCATTAGAGAACCATATTCAGGCAGGATCTTGTATACACTTCTTTCCCAATACTACATGTACAAAGGCACTTTTAATATCAATCTGACTAATTTGTGATGCACTCATTTCCTCATTTGAGGCTTGAATTCAATTCTCATCCTTCAAGACTTTGGTAATAATGTGCAAATCCTAAGAGAAGGTATGGGTGTCTAAAAATGAGAGCACTCCCAACAGTGGGGTGTTGGTCTGAACATTGGCAAACAGGCTAGCAGAGGCACAATGAAGTTGCCAAAGGTCCTTCAGGAGGAAGAAGAGCAAGGGAAACGTACCCCAGTGAAAAAAGGTAAGGTTTAGACATGGAAGAAGAGCCATCAAGGAAGAATATACAAGCGAATAACATATATATTCTAGGTTTAACCTAGTATAAGTCCACAAACAGGAAAAAACACATCAGTCATTAGCTGGTAAAATAAATGTTACTGGAGATGTATCCTGGATTTAAATTATTAACTCTACCTAGTAGCAACACCTCTTCATTTTAGAAAAATGACTTCTAGAGCACTCGGATTAAAATATACTCAGTGTCCTGGAGGTAATTACTGCGTGTGATTTACCAGTCACCAAAACATGAGGGTGAATATCAGTGCCTCATCATAGCTATATTATTATGAGTTAATATATTATATGATAAAGCTAAAACTGCAAGATTGTCAGAGTAAATCCTAGAATACTCGCTGCTCATTAAACATGAGGCAAGCATGATGTATCAGGTTAATAAATGACAGGAGGGAAGCGAACTAACCAGAATAACCATGAAAACATCGGCACTGTCCCAATTCTCGATTACAAACTCCCTGACCGCTGCAGTCATTTTTGCAGTTATTGCCACCTATTATCTGTTAATCAACAATATTATTACGGAGGCCAAAAATTACTTTATATAACAAGATATCAGTCAATGCCAATAAAAACCATAGCTCTTCTGAAATACTAACTGGCAGAAACATGAAGCCTCTAAATTAAAAACTCGAAGAACACAAGAATATACACAAAAAAGACCAAAATCATAGAAAATGGCATCAGTTGTCACCTCAGTAATGTTGACTTCCTTAATAACAGAATCACAACCGGCAAGCCAATGGCCAATTTCAGCCTTCCATGGTGCACCCTGATAAACAACTGCTCCGTGCAAGTCAGCTGGAAACTGAAGCTTAAAATCAACAGCAGGCTGTTCCTGATCACGGTTGCTCGGAAATTCTGCCGAAACATTAGCTGGGATGCAAGAGTCTTGAGCTATCTTAAAATTATTGAGAGTAGGTATCAAAGGGAACGAAACCAAATGAACTACAGAAACCAATGCCAGAACAGAAGCAATTGTCGCCGCAAGGGACCAAGAACACCTCCATTTGTTCATGGAGAACAAATCTAACAAGTCCCTTCCCATACTAACCACACCACAAGACAACACTATCAAACAAACTCAAACCCTTCTGATTCACCAAGCTGCCTTGACATCATAACCTGAAATGGCATCAATAAAATCACAGTTCCTCACAATGATCAACATCATACAGAGCTCAACTAGGTCCAATTGCTTAAAACTACGAACGCCTTTGTTTCCTCGTTATTAAATTAAGAGAAGAAAACAATGGAAACAATTTACTACTACTATTGCAAAGCACAAACCCATTTGGATTTTAAACACAAAAAATTGAAGAATCACAAGTTCAATAAAGAAAGGCAACCCTCACATGACCCTACATTAGTATTCTGACATTTGCAGAGCGTTGACTCACCTTTCTCGGATCTGAATCTCCAAAACACAGAACCTCATTCGGAGATTCAACGTGGGCAAGAACCAGTTTGCCCAATTCAACAACTGAATTATAAAGGTGGCTCCTTTAAAATGCCAGCTACCTCAAATCAACAAAGGGTCAACGAAAATACCAAGACTGATTGTATGTTTTAATTTTCCTACTTTCTTTTGTTGTTCTCCGGCCACTTTCTCGACCCACGTTGTCAACAGTTCAATTATGAACATGGGACCACTTCGTTGTCGTTGGCTCGTTCTTCTTAATGTAACATTCTCAGTTCAATTATGGTTTCACATTAACGAGATTGGAATGGAATCTTTTGGTTTTTCTCATTCAGAAGCCGCCAAGGTTCTCTATCTTCCTCGGAAATGAATCGGCCACAACCCACTCACTTTCACGTTAATAATTGAAAAGACCATTTTGCCCTTCTGACATTAAGAATCGAATGAATTTAAAAGGATTTGAAGATAAATTTTTTGTTGTTTATTTAAGTGGATCTTTTAAGATAACTGAGAATCGATTTCGAAGTAAATTTTTTAATATGTTACACCAATCAAATTTTACACTAATTCTCACAAACTTTACTTCTAAATTCACTCTCATTTACCTCCAAACTCCATCCAAATAAACAACAAAAAAATTTATCTTCAAATCCTCTCAAATTCATTCAATTACTCTCCCTCAAATTCATTCAAGTGAACAAGGGCTAAAAGATCAAATGATCACGGATTTAGCTGAAAAATGTCTTTATTTATTTAAGTTTAATATTAAATTTAAATTAACTCTTACATTTTGTTCACTTAAATGGATTTCGAAAAGAATGGTTGAGAATTTGAAGATAAATTTTTTGTTTGAGTGAATTTTGGAGATAAGTAAAGTGGATTTGGAAGTAAAATTTATGAAAATTCAGATTAAAAAAATTTATTTTCAAATTCATTTTCACTTACCTCAAAAATTTACTCAAATAAATAATAAAAAATTTACTTTGAAATCTCTCCAATTCATTCAATTACTATATTTGAGATCTATTAAAGTGGAGAAAAAAACTTATTGAAGAATTTTATTGATTGTTTTTACTACAATAGATGAATTCAACTATAGCACTACTTTATTTTTAATTATATATTTATTGGCGCATTTATTATTTAATGTTTCGGTTATGATGGTTAAAGATGACCATTTATTACTTAGTCCTAAAAGTTTAATAAAAGTTTAAGTCCTTATCTTTATAATAAATTGGTTTCCGTTATGTTATTTATTAAACATAATGTTAAAGTTAATAAAAATTTGTCTATTAAAATAATTAACGTAAATTAAATGTAATTATTTATTTTTTACTTCAAACTTGCGTTTATAATTTTTAGAATAGATTTCAATTAATCATAATTTAATTACAGTCTAATTATTAGTAATTAAACTTTATTTTAAATTAATTAAAATTAAAGGTAATTTTAAAATATTTAGACCGTTTGATCTATTAATAATAGATGGTTGTCCAATCTATTATACAAAGTTAACCGTATGATCATACATTACCCTTAATAAAATTATTTTAATTTAGTATTAGATTCAAATTAAATCATAATAAATTGAATACTGTTTTCATTTTCAGTTCCGGTGACTTTTTCGTTCAGAAACGTAAACTAAAACATAAACATAATGTATATACATTTATACCTACGCATAGGTTCACCAAAAAGTTATTTTTATACATTTTTATCAAGGATACTATTATTTAAAATATATTTTATAAAATAAAACTACAAATAATTTTATGAAGGAAAATATTATAATGCTAAATTAAAAAGTTTAAAAGTTAATAAAAAAACATTATTTTTTATATAATTTTACATATCTATATTATTTATCTTGTATATTTAACTAAAGTAATTGAAATTTTATTTTACACTCTTAAGAAAATAGTAAAGTCAAAGTTAAGAAAGAATATCAAATACATAAATAACATTTAATCTTAATGTTTTATGAAAAAATATATAAAAATGTAACATCTCATAATCTCACTTAGAAAATTTATAGTTGATATATATATATATATATATATATATATATATATATATATATATATATATATATATATATATATATATATATATATATATATATATATATATATATATATATATATATATATATATATATATATATATATATATATATATATATATATATATATATATATTTTAAACTCAGATTTCAACTACAAACTCATCAATATAACTCGAATTCTGCTAATTTATTTTTCTATCTCCTTCTTCATTGATACTGAATCAGACGACATTCCTTCATCTGCTCCCGTATAATGAATTATACGATCATCGCACATTCACAAACACAAACAAGTAGGGTGAGCATGCAACAAATCATTTATAAAACATGCATAATTACTTTGATACACTCAACAAACATCATATAATAATTATGTCAGACACCCTCATACCATCATACCACAATTGCACCATAGATACTCATCCCATCATACCACAATTCCTAATAGACACTCGTCCCACAATACCCAATAAACACTCATCACACAATACTTAATAGACATTCGTTCCACAATACTCAATAGACATTCATTCCACAATACCCAATAGACATTCATCCTGATGATACGTTGATGAGCAGTCACGAGAGGTTATGCACTTGTGATGACTCTTCTACTTCTTCTTACAAATACACTTCCAAAATACTCCATATCATCCACAAGGTTAGTCCTCAACACTATGTCCAAAACCAGCACATAGACCAGGACCTCCTGGCCCTCTCACCACATAATTCATCCTTCTCTACTTGAGACTGGATGATTATTAGAGTATCAGGATAACCTCCAACATCAGGACCCTCAACATCAACATATACACAAATATCATATCATTACAGAATCTCTCCACGAGACTCATACCATGCTCACATTCCTCAACTCATATTATACCATTACGAAATCTCTTCATAATACTCATATCATGTTCAGATGCATAAATTCAAATCCAATATAATAAATTACAATCATCACAGAAATCATACAAAATGAATATATCACAAAATAAATTAACAATACTAAAATATCACCATAAATGGTCACCGGAGAAGAATCAAATGTTTGACGAATCAAACTCACCATAAACGCCAGTACATATGACTAGTCACAACTTACTGGATTTAACCAAGGCTGCTCTATGATCAGGGATGTATCAACTCCGGTTTTTAAGATTCCTCTATCCTACCATCACAATTATAATTCATAATTCCATATCTACCACAATAACATAAATTCATCAGAAATTTTCATTCCAACAAAATATATTGCACAATAATTTAACAGTACATAATCTGTTCAACAAGATTTAAGTTAAAAACTGGTCGAGTAGACTTCCAGAAAAGAGAGGTGCGTCACAATGGACAACTTAAGTACCAAGTCTTTCCTTAGCCAAAGTGTTCCTCAACATATAATATTTTTCAAGACATGAATAGTAATAAAACAATACTAAATCATAATATAAAAGCTTAGAAAGGTTAATTCCTCTACCTCTATTCCAGACTTAATCTCTTGCTCAGAATTTGTTTCCCCGAAAACCCTCGAGAACCTATACTCTTCTTGCAACTAAAAATTTCTTCCTAACTCTTTCTTCTCTATTTCTCAAGACTTCCAAAAATTTTACTATTTACCAATTTTTTAATATTATTTTATTATATTAATATTTTAATCACCACTTGACATATTGGATCCCTCAATAATGCCTTCAAACCTAGAGTGCTTTATCCACTATCAATATTTTAAATTTTTTTTTAAAGAAAAAGGTAGAAAAGAGTTTGAACCCATGTTCTTGAAATCACCACAATTTTCTACCAATTAAGCTACCAAAATTTCTTATTTAGCTTTCCACATTTTATTTTTACATAAACTTATTATATTTTCCATTCACAAAGAAATTTATTACTACTAGTAATAAAATTGTTACTATTAAGGTAAATATTTTTCATGGGTTTTACAAAAAAAAGGTTGAATAATATATATATATATATATATATATATATATATATATATATGGATTTGTTAAATGTAGTTGACAAAAATATTACAATTTATAAAAAAAGATATACTTTAAACACATATTTTAATAATTTTTATTTTTAATTTAAAATAAAAATCAGAAATTATTTAAATATTCTTAACTTTAAAACTTACAATTCATAAAAATATTTTTGTAAACTAAAATTTGATACGGAGTTAGGTAAGATAACAAACTCATATATATATATATATATATATATATATATATATATATATATATATATATATATATATATATATATATATATATAACTATTTTTATATTCAATTAACAACTAATAATAACTTTAAAAATTATTTATTTTGTATAAATATAATAATATTTTTTATTCCACTAATAATATATAAAGAAAATAAACATAAAATATTTCTATATATAATATTTATATTTTATTCGTAGTTACATTTAAAAATTAAAAAAATCCAAATACCAAAAGTAACTATATCGTATAATCACTCATTATTTTTTTATATTACTACCGTTAATAATATTATTATTATCATTTAAATCATTAATAATAATTAATTACATTCAAAATAAGTTCACTTAAATGAAATATTATACATATGTAAATATATATATATATATATATATATATATATATATATATATATATATATATATATATATATATTTTAGAAGTAATCTTGAATTAAAAATAATGAGCGTCCTTTTCAGATCTTTAATTTAGGATGTTTTATGTTGGTTACTTAGTATTTTGAATTGTTTCCGATACTGTAATGTATGTTAATGATTTTTATATGAAGTAACTTATGTGGATGAAAGGTTGTGAAAAAGAGTTGTAAGGAGGAATTTTTAAATGATGTTTACTAATGGTTGAGTGTATGAATGTATGGAACTAAGTATTAGGTTTATCCTGATACTTTAATGTATGGAACTAAGTATTGAGTGTATGATGTTCACACTATATCTGGATGGACAAATCTAAATCTGTTGTGTATGATTAGTATGGATGTTTTATTATATGTGAAGTGTAATATATGAAAGAAATGGATATTATGAGTAGCTTAATGTGGCTTTTGATCTAAAAAAAGTTCATATCCCAATATAAAATCTATAATGAGTAAGAAATGGATATTTGCAAGTAATTAATAAGTATGAATATTGTATCGGTTGGTTGTTTGGTCAACCTCAAATTAGATGGTCTAAACGATCAACCTCAAATTAGATGGTCTAAACGATCAACTTCAAATTAGATGGTCTAAACGATCAATCTCAAATTAGACGGTTTAACCAGTGAACCACCCCACAAATATGATCATAGTAATTATCTCGAGATCGAGTATTTATAACCTAAAGACCGAACAGTCAT
The DNA here is from genome assembly GCF_016808095.1 of Vigna angularis. Lineage (NCBI taxonomy): Eukaryota > Viridiplantae > Streptophyta > Magnoliopsida > Fabales > Fabaceae > Vigna > Vigna angularis. The sequence continues at coordinate 38,696,972 of NC_068972.1, forward strand.
CCTTCAGACTGATTATATCAAATATTGATATTGATTAACTTACCGTAAACATGATTAGTATAAATTGGGTCATGACATTTAATACACATTAATTGCTACAATTTCTAGATTTTGACTTTGGCATCAAAATATATTCTGCAGATAACCTCCTAATTTGATGGGATAGGACTCCACAATGAATGATGGCGAAGATAAGCTCTCAGACACTTAAGACATAGTGAACATGTAATCTCAACCCCATAACTAAAACATGTATCTTTTTGTACTTACATGTTAACACAATGGGTACGAGTATCATAATATTTGTGGATATTTTAAAGCCCGGGATACCCGTGCATACATACGAATATTTAAAAAATGTATTTTATAAACTTTAAAAATAAAATATAAATAAAATTAATATATATATATATATATATATATATAATATAAATTAAATTTTAATTAATTTTAATCAAATAAATAAATAAATTTTAAATTTAATTTAATTATAATTTTAATATTTTACAGATAACATATACCCACGAATACGCATCATATACCTAACTCGTATATTAAAATATCTGCTACTCATTACCTGCAGACATCAACTACCTATAGCGAATGTTATATGCGAATATCTACCAACACAAATATTTTTGTCATTTCCAAATAATATATGTATATAACGCATAATATATTACACTTATTGAAAACAAATAAAGGAAGTAAAATTTTAAAAATTAAAACATTAAATATATTATTTATTGCAAGAAAATAAGTTGATTACATATATTATTTTTATAATTTAGTAATGGTTAATAATTAATCATTTTGAAAATAAACTCATTAAATATATTATTTTATTTGATTACCATTATTAACATTTTTTTTTAAAACATGTAAAGTCACTGAGTATTTCTTTTTTCCTTCATTTTTCTTATATGAGATAAAATACATATGTGATAACACTAACATTTATACACCTTAATTAAAAGTTAAATAGAACACATAGAACAAATATTTAAAAATAAATTACACTAATTAAAAGGAATTTGAGGAAATAATATTTTAATACGTAAAAATAGTAAACGTGTCACTTTAGACATGAAAATAAAATTATTAAATATGTTATTTTATAGGACTACAATTACCATATTCTTCTGTCTTTCAAAATATATAAAGTCACCAAATTTTATAGGACTACAATTACCATATTCTTCTGTCTTTCAAAATATATAAAGTCACCAAATATCTCATTTTCACTTTTTCTTGACCAAAATTATATATATATATATATATATATATTGTAAAGACCCAAAAAATAGAATAATAAAGTAGATAGAGGTATTAAAATAACTGAACTGAGCTTTTAAGGTTGAAATACACCAACAGAATAAATAGAAATTGCTAAATACTCAGTTCATTATCTTAAAATTGTTTATCTCTCTAGAACCACTATTTCCTAATTTTCCTCTCCCTTCTCTCTAGATTTCTCTCATCTCACTTCATCTGATTCAAAATCATGTTGCACCTACGACATCCTAGTGTCAAGGGCTTCCTTTTCCACCGGTCAATTTCGTGTTTAGAGCCGGAAAGTGTGTCTCTCTTTGATTCTTAAAATTTCTGCAATTTTTGGTACATGCAAGCACTGTTCGGCTTTGCATGTGTTCATCAGCTCTTCATCTAGGTTATGATTCTGTTTCTGGTTCGGTGGTTGGTTTCCTTTTACCGATTCAAAGTCTATAGGATGTTCTAGGATCACTTGCGGTTTAGCAAAGCTGTTAAGAAGGTTAAAATCTGTCAAGTTGTGCTGTGCAGTTGAGAGGTAAGGGAAGTTAGTTAATTTAATTATGATCTTTTGAGTATGAAAATGTTGTTTGGTGATCTTGCATGTGTATGAAATTGGATATTTTGGTGTGCTCGGCATTGTCTCGTGAACTGTCATATTCTGTGAACATGTTGATTTGTTTTTTGTAGTGTTTTGTTATTGTGCCGTGTGAATTTCTATGAATTTAAGTAGTGAAATTGGGGAATTGAGATTTGGTATGGAGTTGGTTGATAGGAAGAGTCTGGACAAGTTGTTTTGGACCTGTTAGAACTCTTAGAACCTTTAAAATGTGGAAAAAGTGGGAAAATAGATCTTTTGGTTATTGGGTTGTTGTTTATGCAGAATTTTGGAGTGAAATCTGGTGTGGGATTCCTTGGAATTATGTTAGAAAGATTTAGGTACTCTTGGATAGGTGTAAATGTGTATATGATTCGTTTTTAGAAGATTAGAAGTTTGGAAAATGTTTAGTTTGGTAAAGTATGATGTGTTCATAATTCTGCAGTAGTTTCTGCAGAATTATGCAGAATTATGCAGAAAGCTGAGGGTGTGTTGTTGACCGCTCGACCATACGCTGATTTGGCCGTTCGGCCGTGTTCAGGTACTCGGTCATTAATTAGGTCGATCTCTTTAGAGTCTTACCAATTCATGACCGTTCGATTTTAAGTGTGGGTGGTCTTTCTCTTGTGTTCGGTCTTAACTGAGTTTTGTTCTGTGGAGTTCTCAGTTAATGACTGGACGGTCTTGCACTAGTACTCAGACTTGTATTAGTGTTTGGTCTTTCCCTGGTGATTGGTTCTTAATAGTGTTCAGCCTTTTCCTTAACCTTACCTAGTATGGATCGTTCGGTCCTGTTTAGTGGATAGTGAAAGACCGCTCGGTCTTACACTAAGTGTTTGGTCTAAGTTCTTAGTATTCAGTCCAAGCTCTAAGTGTTCGGTTGTTATAGTGTTTGACTCTCAAATTGTATTTGGCTCATGTTTGAGCCTTATTCTTCAAATTGATCGTTCGGTCATATTTATGGGTGATAGTCGTTACCAATCGATTCTATATTGGGATGGTGAGAAATCGTTCAGTCTCCAACATTCACAGGGTGTTCGGCCTTGTCTATAGGTTGTGTTGATCTTTCATGTTCGGTTGTGCTCAAGTGTGGTGGTGGTTTTACTGTTCGGTTTGATTTTACTTAAATGTGTTATGAGTGAAGAAATATGATGGCATTAAAGTATGATGTGATTTGTATCATATGGATATGAACGAGTGTTCCAAGGAGGAATATCTCAGGGATGGTTATTGAATGGTAGAGTATGAATGTGGTTATGCTTAGCTGGCGTTATCCTGATATTCTGTGATTACTCATTCTCAAGTAGAGAGAAGTAACTCGTGTGTGAGAATGGCAGGAGGTCCTAGTCCATCAGGTGAACTTGGGCGAGGTATAACGGACTAACCTCGGGTGGCAGCTATTGTGGGCATCCCAGCTACCACATCACCCGGGTGCAAAAACGTTGTAGCTACACAGAATTCATACAGTCCGGACAATCAGAGTAAAAGTGGTCGGTCATTGCATGTATTATATGTTCAGTCATTGCTGGAAATGTATGTTTGGTTGTTGCATGATTGACATGTTGGTTTTGTTTACTCTTATGTTTGTCTGAAGTATATGTTATCATAGTTAATTAAATTACACTTATTTTCCTGTCTTGTCATGTTGTCCGTTCGGTCGTCCTTGTCATTGCAATGATCACCCGGTGGGTGTGAGCAGAAGATATTGAGGGTTCTCTGGAACATGCACTAGCTGGAGAGGATGGTTTCCGCTAAGAGTAAGACCGTTCAGTCTTGTGCTTGTTTTTGCAGTTAGTATAGGACCGTTCGGTGTAATAAACTGTTTGTAGGACCGTTCGGTCGATACACCTCTTGTATGACCGATCGGTCTGTTTTTATAATTTGTATTAGTGTAGGTTTCTGTAAAGTTTTTAATTTATGGTTATTTTAGGATAACTGTAAGTTAGCTTTATTTCCTGTAACTGTTCTATCTTATTGTAAATGTAAGAACTCTTAAGTATAGTTTAAAGCTATATTTTTGGGATGTTACACACACACACACACACACATATATATATATATATATATATATATATATATATATATATATATATATATATATATATATATATATATATATATATATATTACTTATATATATATATATATATATATATATATATATATATATTACTTATGCATTATTTTTTTTTCTAATTGTTTGGTGTATCGTACCTAGGGTAGACCGAACGGTCAACATTCAGCATTGTTCGGTCCATCCGCTCAGGGTTGTTGGGTCCATCTGCTACGGTTAACCGGGTCAAAAATTGGGCCGCAATTGGGCCAACGCTTAACCTATTATTGGGCCAATAGTCCAGCAGATGATAAAATCAAAGAATATCTAATTAAAGATACTGATAAGCAGGTTATAAACAACCAACCGGATTTTTAGGTAAGTTTGTTTATATTTTAGTCTGTTTTTATTTTATTAGATCCGTGCTAGATTAGGTCCATGAGACAGCTTATAAATATAAGGTCGAGGCCAAATACCAGGTATGCTCAATTCATACTCCAATACGTTTCACTCACACTCAACCTATTCTCAAATACTCAAATAGTGACAATCGTTCACTAAGCATTCAATTAAGAGCCAACACTCTTCAAATCACACGCCTAACTTGGGCGTCGGAGTGCCTTTTGCAGGTACCTCCCCCCTCGTCCAAAAGGAGACCGATCGGTCCACACCAATACCGATCGGGCAACAACAGTAGACTGAAGGTGACTGAGCGGTCCAGATTGAAGAATGACAAGCGATCCAAACGTTCGGAAGCGGAAAAGACACGTCGATAGGTTAGTCTCTTGGTCTGAAAAATATTTGCAGAAACATTTGGTTTCTACTTACTTTTAATATTTTTTTCAACATTTTTTAATATTTTTTTCAAAGGAGAATGTAATCGTCATGCAAAAAAAAGGACTAACATCTGACATTGTCATTTTTACTTTTAACTTGCTTTCAGTTTCCAACTCCCACTCTCTTACCATTGCCACTGTCACGATAATTCTTTTATCTGTTGTTTATTATTATAATGTAAAATGTTATTATGATATTTTTATATAATTATTTTATTCTTTATCTCATTATCACATATATAATTTTATCATTTTAATTGTGATAAGATCTCGTTGATAAGTTAAGTGAATATTCGTAACAAATATGTTAATCTTTGATAAAAATCACAGTTATAATCCAAGAATTAAGATAATCATTTCTCTAAGAATGTAAATACATATAATATGACTTTAAAATATTTATATTAGTTTTTGGTATTTCTTTAACAAAACATAGAAACTCTAAAATAAAACTTAAGCGTATAAAAGTAACAAAAAATGAAAATTACATGAGACTTTTGTCTAACAAGACTCTCTCACTCAACAAACACAAATTTGCTCACCTAGTAAATTTAACATTCTACAAAATTAAAATAAAATTATAATTTATTTAATTTTCTAAATTATTCTTCAATTGTGCTCATGATCTTCATGTTTAAATTATTCTTCAATTAAATTCTCTTCATGAAACATTATAAGATTAAGTGAGACATGTTTTGATCTTGGACTTTGTCATAAATCCTTTGAATTGCAAATGTTTTTCCTCAGTCTTTGTCATATACGTTTCACGAAATAGTTATCTATTATACCGTCATTTTTCAAGAGAATTTATCCTCAAATTCATATCACTTGAAGATTTTTTATCAAATTATATAAAGAAATTTCATTTATTATAATATAAAAATTTAGTGTAATTAACATGAATTTCATTTATCACTTTTCAAAGTTCATGAAAAATTTTATGTTAAATTTTAATTATTATTAGTTTAATATTTATTATTTGTGTGATTTTGTTAAGTGGTATATTATAATTTTTATTAGTGTATAAAGAAAATATTTCATTAGAGTTTTAAGGAATAGAAATAAAAATACATTTAAAATATTTTTTAATTTAAATATATGTTTTGCTTTTATAACTTGTTTAAATATTTTTGAACTTTATCATTTTTTTTCATTAACATCTTAAAATTCAATAAATATTTTGATTTTCATTAAATATTATCATCTACTCTAATTTAAAATACATATAATTATAATATTTTTCAAAAATATTTGATATAGAAAAAGAAACGTCATTTTGATATCAATATATGATAATAATTTATTTTTTCTGTATTTTTATTATTTTATAAAAAATAATTAATTAATATTAAGATAGATAGAAAGCAAATATCAATATACTCATTAGATGGGGATGAATAGGTAATATAAAAAATGTTGGGATCAAAGCCAAATCAAGTCAACCATTATGTGTTTATTTTTAATTTGAAATTCTAAAATACATAGTTATTTTCTTGAGTTAATTACAAAAAATAAAAATTGTACAAATATAGAAAGCCTTCCTAAATGATAAAATAATAATATAAACACGTCACATATCTCCAAACGTGATAATTTATTCGAATTAGAGCAAAAATAAAGTAACTTGAGAACCAATAATTGTTTGCCGTACACGTGGCACAGTAGCATTGGTAAAAGAAAAAAGAAATCTCAAAAAGCGTAGCACAGTAGTATTGGAAAAGCAGTCCAAGTTAATAAATATAAAATTATTAAATAAACATTATTTTTCACATGATGACAATGAGGTCAATTTTGGGTTTTCAGTATAATATGCTCAGAATGAATCAATGATGTAATGTGTAACTAGGTTTCTTAACTTAAACACGTAACACAATTATACTTTCTTAGTAAAAAACAATTTTACCAACTTAAAAATAAATAGACATTATATTTATCATCTAACTCTATTTTAATAAGAATTAATTATTTTCTAGGACGTGGAATAAAATCTCGTAGAGCGTAACACTTGCAATTAAATATAACTTGTTAACGTCAAGTTAAACAAATTTAATTGCATGTATAATGACAGCAATAAAATGTTAATTAAATTATTCAACTCTTCCATTATTCAACTCTTCCATTATTCAACTCTTCCATTAATTTCTTCTTTCTTTTGAAGGAATGATGAAGATTTCAAATGTGTAGTTTCATTTTTCTGAGCATTGATTACGATAGTTCCAACTTTTCACTATAAGCTTAAATGTGTATACACTAAACAATTATATCATAATTTCTTATTTCTTTTAATTAAACTAAATATACGAGTGATTCAAACTAAAATTTAAAACCACGATATGTAAAATAAAAGTATTATATATTTAAGAATATTTATTACTATACGTGTGTGTGAGTGAGGACAGAATTATAATGTAACTTCTACTTTATCAATAAATTTATATAAAATATTAAATTTGTAGATCAAAACATTGAATTTTAATTTTTATAATTATATTATTTTAAAAAAATGAAGGAATAATCAAATAGTATATATTTAAAATATGCATGTGTGTGTATATATATATATTATTCTTAATTTTGATTTATATCAATCAAACATAAAAAATATTTATACTAAAATAATTTTCAATTTAACGCTAAATTTTTAAAAAACGTGATTTCAATAAAAATTATTGTAACAGTGTAACAATTAACAAAAGGTGCACTATAAATCAAAATAGGCATACTGTGTATTTTTAAAATATAATAAGACATAACAATTTTATTAACGGTTTAATTGCTTCCTTTGTCCCCAGTTTGGTTGAATTGTGTCAAATTCATCCTCATTTTTAAAAAAGTTTCATTGTCGTCCTCACGTGGTATAAAAGTGTCAATTGAATCCAAACATAGAATAAATTTGTGTCAAAGTAGTCATTTTTCCTATATCTCTATGTCTTCCTTTCATATGTCACTTCTCTGGAGCTATGAAAAGCCTTAAAGTGGATAAGGTAAAATGAATATCTGTACTTGATTGTATGAAAGGAAGACACAGAGATATAGGAAAAATGACTACTTTGACACAAATTTTTTCTATGTTTGGATTCAATTGACACTTTTACACCACGTGAGGACGACAATGAAACTTTTTTAAAAATGAGGATGAATTTGACACAATTCAACCAAACTGGGGACAAAGGAAGCAATTAAACCTTTTATTAACCTTTTATCACGGTTTACTTTTTGACAGGATTTAGCACGAGCAATATTATATTATAATTCAACAATTGACATTTAAAATTCACTGAGTTATACAAAATTATTTTTTATGAGAGGTAAAATTGATTTATTATGATGAATAAATTGACATTATACCTTTGGCAATGATAATAGATTTTAGCGAACAAATATGTCATCAGACGTATTTTTTTTTACCTATCATAAGTTTATTATGATAAAACTTCGTTTATCAATTATAATATGACAAATTTATTATCATGTATCTAGATTACTAGTCGTAATATTTTATATGTAGTGTGATAGGTAATTGTTCATATGTCATAATATATGTTTTTTAGAATTAAACATACATTGTAATGTATATTATAAAAGTTATTTTTTTAAAAAAAGAATCATGATTTATTTTGATATTTAATCAATTTATCTGTTTTATCATCTCATTCAATCAATTTATAATCAATATACATGAAAATGAACAATTCAATTGAACAAACAAAATGAAATTCATTTCATACATTAAATTATCTAATAATACTTAATACATTACTAATGACAATTTTACAAAAATATCCCTATGACATACAATTTTATTCTCCACTGTTACTACTGTTGCCCCGAGTTGTTGTTTCCATGCTCTAGTATTTTTTGTTTATATTTGAAGATGGATCTTTACGAATATGCTAATTGAGATAAATCTCCTCTTTTATTTGTGTAACGTATGAAGCAGGTCCTATTATCAAATCTGAAAATGAATGGAGCGCAACTTTTGAATGAGATCTTTACCTGTTTATAAATCTTTACCCGTTTATAAATCACAAAAGAGTTGTCACTTCTAAATACTTAGAGAAGGTAATGAAAGTGTCCATTTTGTTTGAGAACTCTCAGGTATGAAATTTATACTTTTTCATACCAGTTTTGTATGATTTGTTTCTTTTCCTGATGTTGAATAATTGAGACAAACAATTTTGCAAGGTACTAATCCTGATACTGGTTACTTGAAAGAAAGGAGTGAATCATTTCCTCAAAATAATCGTTCAAACTGTTTAGATGCAACTGCAAAAAATATACCTGCAGAAGACGTACCTGTAGAAGACATGGATGTACCTGCATAAGACATTATGAAGCTTAAGTGAGTAGGTATTTGAATATAAGGTGTATTGAATGATATAATGAAACCTAACTACCTTACCTTAAGTGAGTAGGTGTTTAAATATAAGGTGTATGGAATGATATAATGAAACCTAACTACCTTACCTGAATTCTATATTTATATTATTTGTTATGAGTTTTTACGTATCACCAGTTTAATTATGTCCAAATCATACCTTAATACATTTGTTTAGTTTATTTGTGTTAAATTATTTTTAAGTTGATTAATTGTATTAGATGACTACATGATCGGTCATCTCGTGTGTGCCTGATCACCATAACCAATTGATCTTACATTGGTCAATTGTTGCTTTGAGAGGTGAGAGTTTTATATTATATAGTAATTTAACATTATATAATTTGAAATATTCCTATGCTTATTTTAATCTAATGCAAAAACTGACCTCGTCACTTGTATACCAAGAAGAGCTCTTAACTATATTAATGATATCTTGGAGGTCACATTAAAGTTGTTATGTGCCACAAACCATTTTGACACACCTCTATTTCAAATGTGAATAATCTCATAGGATTTTATGCTTTATTCTAGTTTGGGTAAAAACTTTCTAACCTAGGCCTAATAAGTTGAGTGAGTTATTGATATCCTACTTTAAGAGAAAAATAAGCATCGAGTGCTTCTCTAGATTTATGTATAAATAGACTTGACCCAAGATGACGAAGAAGACATTCTTTGAAGTTTTTTAATGGACTAAAATGATTTGTAAGAAATAATTTCTTCAAGTTTTTACACAGTGAAGATTTCAAGATAAAAAAAAAGGTTAAAGAACAATAACGAATGAGAGACAATAATTTACCAAAAAATCTTCTTGTATTTCAAGCTTTCAGGAACATTATTCATGTGTGAGAGTAACCTAAATATGGTTTTTATCTTGTATCCATCTTAAAATGTTAACAATTCACTTATGTTTTAATCATACTCCTTGTAATCAAAGTATTATGAGTAGTTGTATCTTAAATAATACTTATGTTTTAATCAATAATAATTTTATTCAAATACAATCTTAAATAAAAGTGATTATATGTAAACGAATATAAGCATTTTAGAAGGTTTTAATACATGATTAAATATTTTTTCTTTATGTGTTTGACTTGATATTCTATCAAATATAGTACCTAGAGGTTGTAAGTATTTTGAGTAAAATTTAGTCATCCATCTACAAAATGTTTCCAAAATATTTCCAAAATATAATTTATTGTATTTTAATGCACTTAGGGAATCAAGGATTTTAGGTTCACAATAAAATAAGTTGACTTCTTCTATTAACACACATCACATGTGATCTTAATTGGAGAAGTATGAATTAAAAAATGTTTTTTTTTCTTCGATTAAGTGTACTACATAGAATTTGATTATAAACAAAATAGTGATTTTTGTTTGCAATATTGAAAACTCGGTTTCATCACTTTTGAACTTCTTGAATTATTTAAAATTTGGTTTGTTGGTCTATTCAAATTTTAGTGTGTTCCCCGTTTAAGTTTTAGTATATTTGCAAACCTTAATATAAAATAGGCTTTAAACTATGTCAAACTAGCTTTTTCAAAAACGACAAATAAACTCTACAAAATACTTTTGGCAAATAATAAGTTAAACTTTAAGTTTTAATTTTATATATATATATATATATATATATATATATATATATATATATATATATATATATATATATATAAATTTTGCTCAAAGGCTTTTTCTTTCTGCACTGTTATAATTTCTTGGTGCACCCCCATATTTTTCATTATTGCCAGTTTACCTTAAAAGTGAATTTTGGAATTTTCAAAATAAGATTTCCAAATGAGGTTTCTGAATTGAGATTTATGGAATAAAATTTCTAGAATGCATGAAATGCAATTTGAATTAGAATTTTCAGAACAAACTTTTCAGAATAAATTTTTCAAAACAAACTTTTCAAAAAAACATGAAATGTATTTGAAAAAGGCTTTTCTAAAGCCAACTTTTTACTGCAACGCCATTGTTTCTCTTTTCTTCCTCTGTATGCTCGCTCTGCCCTTGTTCTTTTGCATCGACGGTGGTGCAGCGCAACAATAATGGTGAGTGTAGAAAGCAAAAGCCTAAATCAAATTTGTTTAAACAAATTTTGGCCCAAATTTATTACCTATTTTTGTTTAGAGTATCGAACGAATTAATTTTCTTAATTGAATATATAATAAATTACAGAATCATGTGACAATGTTTCAACTTAACAAGTAAATCACGTGACAATGTTTCAACTTAACTAATAAACGAGTACTGAAGTTGATGTTGATACCATAAAGGAGTTAAACAAAAAAATTTAATTAATTAGGCACCTGATTTAAAAAAAAATTAAATACCATTATTTAAAAATCAACCATAGAAACTTATTTAAACCTATTTAAATAAAAAATTTGAATTTAAAGCATAATATTACCTTCCCAATTTCAATCTATATTTCGACAGAAATTTTAATTAAATATGTAAACATGTTAAGTTTTAATTTTGTTCCGCATAATTATGTAACCTAATATGCATGTTGTGCATACTAGTAAGCATTATTTTATATTATATTTGATTGTTTCTTCCATATAATAAAAAAACAAATAAAAAACACGCTATACACTATTGTAATTATAGATTAAATATATTTTTATATCTTAACGTGAAAATTAAAATTAGTTGAAATTTTAATTTAATTTACTCCTCGATTTTAAAATGTGTGAATTTAATTTTTTAACCAAATTTTGTTAAATTTATTTAATATTTTAAATATATTACATAATAATATTCAAGTTATTTATATGATATTTTTTCTCAATAGTTTGAAACGCATTTAAAAAACTTAAAAAAAAATAAATTAAACAATTACAAAAATAATAAACTAAATTAATTCAAAATTTAAAAAAAAAACTAATTCTAATTTTTACTAAAAATTAACAGAAAAAAACCTATTTAATTTGTTAACTATTAATAATTAAAAGTCGAAGTCATGATAAAAAAAAACATATAATTTCGCACAATTATATGTAACCTAATATCCACATGTAGTAGGAATTGTTTTATTTTATATTTATTGTTTATTCAACATAATAAAAAAAAGTTACATACTCTTTCAATTATGTACTAAAATATGTTTTTATTTTTTAAGTAAAATTAAGAATTAGTTTTTGTTCAAAATTTTGACTTAATTTAATCCTTCAATTTTAAAAATATATAGATTTAGTTTTTTTTAATTAAATTTTATTAAGTTTATTTGATGTAACATCCTAAAGTATAGTCTTTAATCATATTATAAACTATAATATAATCTATAAACTTACAATTATCCAAAACAACTATAAATTTTGAACTATATATACAAACTAGTACTCAAAACTATTACAATACTATTCTAAAGAAAACTAAACTACGGGATCCCCTCCATCCAGTGCCTACTCTAGAGATACATAATCTCTCCCCGCTCACACCCACAGGATGTTCATCGCAAAGAGAAGAACACCGCACATACAAAACATAATCATAAACAACAGGGTAAGCTAGTTTAAAATAAAAGAACAATCATTTTTTTTCATCAACTACACTACATACAATTATACATAGTCATTCACTAACACAACACACTTTATGCATGACACTACAATGAATTTACCGTCCGGACTTAGAATGATTGTCGAGTTATGGCGGATTGTGCACTTGTGGTGGCTTCTACTGCTTTGCAAATCCATTGCCAATGGATTTCACCCTACCACACTCACAAGGTTAGTTTGTTCCACACCTTGGAACATACTGGAAGCCCCCAAGACTAAGACCTCCTGCTACTTCTCACGACATGAATCAATCCTCTCTACTTGAGAATGAAAGACCATTGAAGTTTCAAGATAACCCCTAAGACTGAGCTCCTGCATTCATTCTAAACATACTTGAACCTCACCAAGAAGATTCACTTTGGAACTTACTTTCACAACTTTGAAACCACATACATGGACCAATCGCTCAACGACCACACTCGTTGGGCGACCCCATAGTTCTCTCGCTCAATGACCCAACTCATTGTGAGAATTAAAATGACATTAATCCTAGACCCCAACCTCTCACTCAGCGACCCAACTCGCCGTGCAGTAAACAGACAGTGATCCAGACCCCTAACCCTCTCGCTTAGCGACCCTACTCGCTAGGCGAGACCAGAAATAGTGGCCCAAACCCTTGAACCACTCGTCCAGCTACCCAACTCGCTAGGCGAATCCAAAGACAGTGGTTCAAACCCCTAAATCACTCGCTCAGTGGCCCAACTCGCTAGGCGAAACCAGAAATAGTGGTCTAGACCTCTCAACCACTTGCCCAACGACCCAATTCGCTAGGCGAATCTAAAGACAGTGGTCCAGACCCTTGACCTCTCGTTGAGCAACTCCACTCGCTCAACGAGTCTACATAATTATGATGTACGAAAACTGCATAATTATTACCCCAAACCACACTTGACCAAATTGATGTATTTTTTCCAAATTCTAACCCTCCTAGATCTTATGATACACTTAATTATGCTCAACCAAAGTTGTCTAAACAGTAAACTCATTTTAAACAAGTGGCTACAATATTTAGCCCAAAACTTACAAAACATCAACTTAGAGAGTCAAATTGAATTCTACCATTTGTGGCACAATTTCAAGCAACTTAGGGACTCTAACAAGTCCCAAATGACTTACCAAGACTCTCTAAATTGACCATTTGAACACAGAACTCCTAACTCAAATTTTCATTAGTTCATGCTTGAACATGACATCAAACAACTCATAACCAACCTCAATTGCACCAAATTAGTTCATCAACCATTTCTCACAATTTCACTACCTTAGACCTCATCTTGAAACAAAAATTGACCTAAAACCAAGAGTAACCATTTCCCTCAACAAGTTAATCAACACAATTCACTTCATCAATATCACATCCAACATCAATAACATTTATAAGCAAATCCAACATTGTTCTAACTATTCATCATCACACAAAGCATCAATTTCACCCAATTACTACAATTTTCACTAACACAAAACAACATTTGCATTCAAACAGTTTACTACTCACATTCCATCAAATTTACACCACATACTTCAATTAAAAGCAAATATCTATCTTCCCTTACCTCTAACAAACTTCTACAGTTGTAGAATTTCCCGACCGTAGCTTACACCACAAGGAACTCCTAAAAACACCTACAAATCACTGATTGGTGATTGGAAAGAGATCTTAGAACCTAAATTGAGTCAAGAATTGAAGAACGAACCAAATTGATACATGCAACAAAAACCCCTTGTAAGATCAATAATTAAGAAAATACTACATAAAAGGGAACAAAACTTACTTGCTCTACAACAAACTGATCGGTTTGAAAGGTAGCCCTTGTCGCAAGAATCACCTAAACACCTCCTGATCGTTGAACAAATTATTTAGAAATAAGAAATTGTAGAGAGAAGTGAGAAGAAACAAATAGAAAAGAGTTTAGAGAGATAAAATGTTCTTAAATTAATGAGACAATTAGAAAATTCTATTTATATTATAAAGTTATTTTATAATAAAATACTTGATCTTATTATTTTAATACACCTACTAACACTAATACTTTATTTTTTAGGTTCTTATATTTGATGTTTTAAACACATTAACAATTGTTTATTCTCTTTGACACATTTTTTTTTCAATATTAATTAAAAACGTGCTTAAAACCTTATCAACAGAAAAATTAAATTCACACCTATGGTAAACTAAATTAATTTAAAATATAGAAAAGGCACTAATTTTAATTTTTACTTGAAGTTAGAAATAAAAATATATTTCATTCTTTAATTATTAATAATTAAAAGTGTAAGCATGGATAAAAAAATCTTTACTTTAAGGTGTACATAGACAAATAATTGTATGGGTCTTGTGCATGTAATATTTTCATAAAATCAACAAAGTTATTTTCTTTACCAATGATTAATTCTGGAACCCCTTGTGTGATTCTAATTCTTTGTTAGTTGAATATGAAACTTTGTTTTGACAAATGATTGATTGTGAGATTACAGTTGGTCAAATTTCTCTCTTATTTTGTTTAGGTGGCTTGCGATCCTTATATTCTATTATTCTAATAACTTGTTTTTATTGGATTCATTATTTTTAAATGTCCTTAAACTATTCTAATTCCAATGCCGTATATTTTATCAATAAATCAATTTTAATTAATAACATACTATTTAGTGATGTTCATCTTTATCATCAATCTGATGAAAGTGACTGTATTGAAAAATTAAATAAAAAATCACCTTAATAGTGGAAAAAAATATTAAATCTAGAATCTAACATTTAATTTGTACCTATTTCATATGATAACATCGAGTTTGTATAATTCAATTATTAAAACATGTAGTTGTATTTGGAATTAAAAAAATAAAAAAAGTAACTAATAGAGAGCACGTTATCAGAAGCAGACACAGTGGGATACACGCACCTAGGTAGCCATAGCAAGCATCAGCGTAAACAAGATCGACAACAGTGCAAGCAACATCATCAATATCATCGACAAATCGAAGTTTCAGAAATCCGCTGGCTATGACTGCTGCTGTTGTCGTCCCACTGGGCCTTCTCTTCTTCTCCTCTGGTCTCATCGTTAACCTCATTCAGGTCATTCCTCATTTTTTTTTCTTTCTGTATAAAACAAAATCCCTATTCTTTCACCATGAGCCGACCCTTTTCTCACTGTTTTTATTTTTTTTATTTTTTGCATTTGCGGTTATTATTGGAGATTCGATTCGCCCCTTATTGTTGGAACCCTCTTCGTTTTGTTTAACTAGAGAGAAAGTGTTTTTCACTGTCTATTGTTTGTTTACCGGTTAATTGATGATAATTGGTACTATGGGGTGTTGACAAGTGGTGGTGTGATGCTCTCAGGCAGTATGCTACGTGTTTGTGCGGCCGGTGTCGAAGAATTTGTACCGGCGGATGAACCGGGTGGTGGCGGAACTGCTGTGGTTGGAACTCGTGTGGATTATTGATTGGTGGGCCGGTGTTAAGGTGTAGTTTCTCTTGTCTTGTTCATTTGATTTAAGGTCCACTAGTGCAGAGTGTTTAGTGCTTTGCTTGCTTGCTCTGCTAGATGATGTGGATTCGGAGTACTGAATGAGTTTACCTGGCATGCAATGCTGGTGTAAAAGTTTTTATAGTCTCAAGTAATCAGAGATTATCTTTGGTATGACTTTTAAAGTAGTTACTATAAATGATGGTTTGTGACTGGGTATGTGTTGCTTATTTTTGCCGAGTTATTTCTGGTCAGTTTCTTGAATTGATATTTGAATTTTTAAAGCTTGGTATTTATAGGCGGGTTTACAATTTGACCCTAAGATTCGTTTAAATAAAGGTTGTTTTATTGGGGAATGAACCTGGTCATGATGTATGGGATACTCAAAAGTGAAGTAAATGAGAAAGTTGATGCTTGGCTTGTATGATATGGACTTTCTACTGAAATGAAGCTGTTCTAGCTCGTGTTCATTTTTTTAATGGTGGAATTTAATGGAGCAGACAGAACATAATTATTTGTTGTTCAATGCTTTTGATCGCCCTGTCCCGGTTCTAGTCTTATTATTTCTACTAATTTCTTTGAAGCATATTACAATTGTGTAAAATTGATGTTTCATCTAAAAGAAAAAAAAATATAGTAATTTGAAAGGCATAATACGTGAATTTGAGTTAATTTTTCTTATTGTTGGATTTGGAATAATCAAATATTTCATTTGGAACTTTCTATCTTCAGGTCCAAGTATTCACAGATAGTGAAACTTTTCGTTTAATGGGTAAGTCTCCTGTACTGTGCATTTGTTGCTCTAGGCTTTCTTACCTCTCCCCTCTTCATTCTGTTTCTTCTTGTGTTGTGCACGTATTTTGGAAAGGAAAAGGAAATATATATGGTCTCTGCATTTTTCTTAATCTAAATCACTTGAATTCTGATTCATTCTGGAATTTGTCAGGTAAAGAGCATGCTCTTGTCATATCCAATCACAGAAGTGACATTGATTGGCTTGTTGGATGGGTTTTAGCTCAGGTGATTGTCTTAGTTAGTATGACCTCTTTCACTTTCATCACAAGAAATTTAATACTGGAATTTACATATGTATTGGAATCAGTTGCATGTTTTATTTGTCATTTTGAAATGTTTAATATTATCTTACTAGGACAAAAGTACTCATAGTTGGGGCCTACTTATAGGTTTATTTCACCATAAATGTGATATTCTTAGATTTAAAATGTGTTTCTAGACTCATCTAGGTTTTGCTTCAACTACTGAATGATTATTGAACGTTATTATTCTTCAGCGTTCAGGTTGCCTTGGCAGCACTCTTGCCGTGATGAAGAAATCCTCTAAATTTCTACCGGTATGTTATGTGAGAGCTTGTTGAATGGTACTTGTTTTCCAATCCTTATGTTTTAATGCTTTGATTAGGGGTGATACAAATGATATGATTTGAAATTGGAATGAATTATGAAATGGGGTTTTATTGTTTGTATATATTGATAATAATGGGATGGGATGTTCTGTTTGGTGGTTTGGTTTATCACACGATCTATGTCTGCTTCAGGCCTGGTTGGACATGGAAGCTTTTGAACCTACTTGCATTTTTTTTTGGCTTCATTGATAATATCAGCATTTGTGTCAATGTTGATCTATCATCTAAGTTCAAATGTGCAGGTTATTGGTTGGTCAATGTGGTTTTCTGAATATCTTTTCCTGGAGAGAAGTTGGGCAAAGGATGAAAGCACGCTAAAGGTATGAGATACTCTAATGTAATTGATATTTGCACATGTTATTGTTTTAATTATAGAAATAAGGAACATATCTTATATAATCAGTAGTACACAGAGTATATATGTATTACTAAGAGTGTTTTTGTTTATTCTTGTATCATATCTTTATTATTAACGGATATCAAATCTTTTCTATATATTGTATTAATTCCTTTCTCTCAAACAAATAAAACATTATTGTACCAGAAACACACTATATCAGTTTAATGTCTCTCTTTTTCGTATAGTTTAACTGTTATATTAATGTCTTCTCATCCATTCACCAAGACGTAAAGTTACTGTAAATTCTCTGTCTATCTCCTGTCTATCTCCTGCACTTTCATCATCCTCTCTCTCTTGGTGCATTAACTGCTTTTTTTATTTTGCATCTCATTTGAGTCTTGCAATATTGTATTTGCAGTCAGGCCTACAGCAACTGAGGGATTTTCCTCTTCCCTTTTGGTTGGCTCTGTTTGTAGAAGGAACTCGCTTTACACAGGCCAAACTATTAGCTGCTCAGGAGTATGCAGCCTCAGCTGGATTGCCTGTTCCTAGAAATGTTTTGATTCCAAGAACTAAGGTTGAATATATACATATACATACATATATATATATATATATATATTTCCTGATTTTTTTGTTCGTCTTTTTTCCTTCCCTTTTTTCTTTCCACTGTTTGAAAGTTCTGCATGATTCTTGTCTAGCTAATTATCTGTCTCAACTACATGCTAGCATATTCTTGGTGGGATTTTCTGTTAAATCATTTCTATTCTACTGCTTATGATTAGTTGTTATCACTCTACCTGTCAAGGGTGGCCAATGGGATTGTCTCAATTTTTAGTTTTAAAGTGGAGGGACTATATTAAAACAAATAAGCAAATAGAAGACAGTGTATTCAACCTACATTGTTGGGCTTGTAGTGATGTATATATAGGATACAAAGAAGAGTCAAGGCACTTGCCTAAAACCCTAACCCTAAAGCTGGGAATACACAAAGGAAAAATTAATAAAAATACTTGAGAATTAAACTATAAAATAATTCTAGAGGACTTGATTGATCCCTCTCATAATCTTCTATTATAAGAATAAATTGATACAAAAGTACATGATAAATAGAGTAACCCTAGACACAATATAATCATGATAAATAGGGTAATCCTAGACACAATATAATCATGATAAATAGGGTAACCCTTGACACAATATAATCATGATAAATAGGGTAACCCTTGACACAATATAATGATGATAAAATAGGATAAATATCCTAACACTCCCCCTCAAGTTGGAGCATACAAATTGTATGTACCAAGCTTGGAACAAATAAACTCAATCCGAGGACCCCTTAATGACTTGGTCAATACATCTGCGAGTTGATCGTTTGACCCAATAAACTCAGTACATATTTCTTTAGTCAACAACTTTTCACGAACAAAATGACAATCAATTTCTATATGTTTAGTCGTCTCGTGAAACACTGAATTTGATGCAATGTGGAGAGCAGCTTGATTGTCGCAATACATCTTCATAATATGGATGTCATAGAATTTAACCTCTTGAAGGAATTGTTTCACCCATATAAGTTCACATGTTAGCGATGCCGTTGCCCTATACTCGGCTTCAGCGGTTGATCGAGCTACTACATTTTGTTTCTTACTTTTCCATGAAATAATGTTTCCTCCCAGAAAAACACAATATCCTGTAGTAGACCGTCTATCAATAGGTGAACCTGTCCAATCTGCATCACAATACCCAGAGACCTGAATGCTTCCTTTATCTTCATATAACAATCCTTGCCCGGGAGCCTTCTTTACATACCTTAGAATGCGAATGAGAGCATTCCAATGGTCAACACATGGAGCCTGCATGCTCCAACTGCAAAGGATAGATCTGGCCTTGTAATAGTGAGATAAATCAGTTTTCCAACCAGCCTCCTATACGTCTCTGGATCGGAGAATAATTCACCTTCTTCTGTCCTTAATTTCTGATTTGGGTTCATGGGACTGTCTACCGGTCTACAATCAATCATGCATGTTTCTTGTAATATATCAAGAGCATACTTCCTTTGGGAGATTACAACTCCATCTTTTGATTGCGCTACTTCAATGCCTAAGAAGTATTTGAGACTTCCAAGATCCTTGGTTTGAAAATGTCTACACAAGTACTCTTTTAGTTGAGATATTCCAACATCATTTCCTGTAATGACAATATCATCAACATATACTATTAAGTAAACACATTTCCTGAGAGAAGAATGTTAGTAAAAAACTGAATGGTTTGCTTCACTGCGTTTTAGCCCAAATTTTTGAACAATGGAGCTAAACTTTCCAAACCAAGCACGTGGGGATTGCTTGAGGCCATATAGAGATCGATGCAATTTGCATACCATACCAGACTCCCCCTGAGCAACAAACCTAGGAGGTTGCTCCATATAAACTTCTTCCTCAAGATCACCATGTAGGAAGGCATTCTTGATATCCAATTGATGAAGAGGCCAGTGACGAATGACTGCCATGGCAAAGAAGAGGCAAATAGTAGTCATCTTGGCTATAGGAGAGAAAGTGTCACAATAATCAAGACCATAAACCTGAGTGTAACCTTTTGCAACAAGCTGAGCTTTGAGTTGATCAATTTCACCATCAGGGCCGACTTTAACTGCATACACCCATCGACAACCAACCGCCTTTTTGCCTGGGGAAGGGGCACCAACTCCCAAGTATTACTGTGGTCAAGAGCCTGCATTTTTGCAATCATAGCTTGTCGCCATCCAGGATGATCGAGTGCTTCTTTCACATTCTTGGGTATAATAACAGAGGACACTGAGGATAAAAGAGAAAAATAGGAGGGCAACAATCGATGATAGCTTAGAAAATTATAAATGGGATGAGGGTTTCGAGTGGAACGAGTACCTTTTCTGAGGGCAATAGGCCATGCTGAATCATTTTCACCAGGAGGCGTGGGAGGAGTGACGAGGGAGAAGAATCTGAAGTAGGAGATTCACCATTGTTTTGGGGAGGTGGACTATCCATTGGGGTCCTGTGTGGGATGATCTCAGTATGTGGAGAAACGGGTGTAGAAGGATTGTGATCGAGACTTGGAATGACAGAGACAGTGGAGCTATTTGAATCAGCCATTGGAATAGGAAGGACCTGTTGGAGGATAGAAACATCCTGAACAGATGGAGAGAAGTAAGGAGTTTGTTCAAAGAATGTGACATTGGCAGACATGTAATACTTCTTAGTTTTAGGAGAGTAACACCGATATCCTTTTTAAAGTCGAGAATAGCCTAAGAAGACACATTTGAGAGCGCGAGCGGAGAGTTTGTCTAGACTTGGAGACATGTCATGAACAAAACATACACAGCCAAACACTTGGGGAGATGTATGAAAGAGAGGATCATTAGGAAACAAAATGGAGAAAGGGACTTTATTATCAAGAGAGGAGGAGGGCATCCTATTAATAAGTGTTGTAATTTGAGATAATATCTTTAGAATCTTCCTAATTAGAGGAAATAGATATATAATCTTTATTTTATTTTCTTTTCCTAGTTTCCCTATTTCCCTTTTTAGGAGAATTAGATTATTACAAATAGAAAGTATCAGAATGTATTTTTTACGATTGAGAATAATAAATCAGTCTTATTTTCCACATGGTATCAGAGCTTGTTCGATCCGCTTCCGCTGTCTTTGTTGTCTGCCGGCAGCCAGCCACCATGGCCGTCAGCGGCCCCCTAAAAGTCTCTTCTTTAACATATGTTTTTAATGGGCTCCAATTGCCCTAGACAAGTTCTACCTTAGAATTCTAGCTTTTTCTCCAGTATTACCAACACGTCTGTCCTTCTGATAAATGCTACACAAAACTGTGCTTCCAGAATCTGGCCTAGCTATAAGCTATACTTCCAGAGTTCAATCTGACCTAGCTATAAGCTATACTTCCAGAGAGTTGAATCTGACCTAGCTATAAGCTATACTTCCAGAGTTCAATCTGACCTAGCTATAGGCTATACTTCTAGATAGTTGAATTTGACCTAGCTATAAGCTATACTTCCAGAATTTGTCTCACAATGGGATTCAAACCCATTCCCTTTCGGACCAGTAACTGAAACTGGTGCTTTAGATCTGTTGATACCCAATCAATTTTGGCTCCTTTTTGACATTCTTATTGGCTGCTAGTTGAATCAAAGAGACCGAAAGTCTCTTCGAAGAATCCAAAAAAGGCCATTGCCTTCGCTGCTTACTCCATTGTGCACCACCGCTATCCGTTGCCAGTCATCGTCTACCGCCGGCCACCGTCGCAGTTCCGACTGGTGACCAGCGGATCTGGATCGTCTCATCGAGCGCGACCTTACCCTGGTGGTCGCCGTCTCATACCCCTCTACACGCGCCTCCTCTCTCCGTCAGATCTCGTGTGTGTGTGTTTGTCACACGCCGCTGTTCCGGTGTCGGAATCACACTGCGTCGCTTCCGATCGACTCGTCGGACCTCCTCCTTTATGTTCTGACCCTCCATAGCAGCCATTGTTGTCATCTTTGTTGTCTCCACAACTACCTCCTTCAAAAACGCAAACCTCAAACCTTAAGCTTTCCCTCGGGTTCGGTTTTTATTTCTCTTTGTTCCGCGAAACCCTACGTCGTATTTTAGATCTATTTTCATCTCTCCTTTCCGATCCTCTTAATTCGTCTTCGATTAGCGATTAAGGATGGTGTCAGACGCTAGCAAGAAGAAGGCTCCTCAGAAGAAGGCTGCTGCCTTTGCCGTCGCCGCCGCTTGCTGCACGCTTCTGCATCGCTGGACCTCCCTCTCATTTTTGTATTCTGGTTTAGTGTGTGCGTTCTGGTTTATGCCTCACCAAATGACCAGGACCTTTCCTCCTCCTATCACCAATGGGTTCTCACTTCGTTTCTGTTTCTCAAGCAACAGTGCTTTGTTCCGCAGTCAGTTCGCCGTCACCGCAGTCATTCGTTGTCACCGCAGTCAGTTGTTGCAACCTCTGCAGTTTGTCGCTGCCACCTCAATAAGCTGCTTCATTTTCTTTGATCAAGAGTTTTCGCTGTTTTCCATGAGGGGAAATATTTTTCAGCCCCTGCCGGTACTTCTTGTGATACAATGTTAAGTATCACCATTTAGGAGTAGTCCAGCAGAGAACTTTGGACCTCCAACCTGTCTTTGGCCTTTTGATGCCATCATAAGTCCCAATCTTTGGTATTTTTGGTTTCCGCCAATGCCTTGTTGTAACAGCTCACTGAGAGTTGTTTTATGAGACCACCCGCTGATTTGGCTCGTTCGATGTTAGGGGTTTCAGATTTGTCCTCAAGTATGGATCAATTCTCACCAGTTCTTCCTCCTTCACGTTCTGTCATTGACGTGCATATGTCGTTCAGTTGTGAGGGGAAGAAAAGTTTCAGCCGCCGCAGGGTAGTTAGTCCCTGAAGGTTTGTTGCTATTTCAGCCGCTGTAGGATGGTTAAGTCCCTATAGGTTTGTTTCTGTTAGCCACTGCAGACAGTTCAGTTCCTGCAGGTTTGTTGTTCTTCAGGGCAGTTAAGTCCTTAAAGGTTCGTTGTTGTTAGGGAAGTTAAGTCCCTTAAGGTTTGTTGTTGTTCAGGGTGGTTAAAGTCCCTACAGGTTTGTGGCTGTTAGCCTTTTAGTGCCGCTGCAGGGTAGTGTAATCCCTGCAGGTCTATTGCTGTTTAGGGCAGTTAAGTCCCTGAAGGTTTGTTGCTTTTTAGGGTAGTTAAGTCCCTACAGGTTTGTGACTGTTAGCCTTTGAAGGCCTCCCATATGTTACTCATGGAAATCATGTTCTTGAAGTTTTGTTGTTGTTCGCCACTATTGATGGCAATCCAGTCCCTGCAGTTTGTTGTTGTTTGCCACTCAAGGCCCTTCATCTGTTCTTGTAGTTTGTTGCATTTTGCTGCTGCAAGTCATCATCCATTTTTGATGGAAATCTCCCTCGTCCATTGCTGTCCAAGTTGAAGTTTCATGGTGCTAGTTCGCCCTCGTCCATTGTTGTCCAATTTGGTTTATTGACGTTCTCTACAATTGAGTTTGATTATTCCAAGCTTGGTTCATACAATCTTGTATGATCTAGCTTGAGGGGGAGTGTTGTAATTTGAGATAATATCTTTAGAATCTTCCTAATTAGAGGAAATAGATATATAATCTTTATTTTATTTTACTTTCCTAGTTTCCCTATTTGGAGAATTAGATTATTACAAATAAAAAGTATCAGAATGTATTTTTTACAATTGAGAATAATATATCAGTCTTATTTTCCACAATAAGATAACATGCAGTTAAGATGGCATCCCACAGTGATGGACAGGAATATGGGCACCAAGCAAAAGGGTACGAGCAGTTTCAACCAAGTGTCTATTTTTTCGTTCTGCTATACCATTTTGCTGCGGTGTATGAGGACAAGTAGATTGATGTAAGATACCATGGGAACTCAAGATGGCAGAAAAGGAAGTCCCACATTGACTAGAGATAAGGCCAATTTATAGTTTATAAGTGGGTGCAAACCTCACCCTACAAGCCGTTTTTGTAGGGTTGAGTTAGGTTTAAAGTTCACTTCTAACATGGTATCAGAGTCATGGTTAGAGCCTATCCTAGCGATATTTGTTGTTTGCTGGGCATATTGTTCCACCCGCTATCGGACCACTCATTAAAAATGTCTAATCCCACGCTTGAGATGTATATACCTCGGTGTGAGAGGGTGTGTTGGAAGTCCCACATCGACTAGAGATAAGGCCAATTCATAGTTTGTAAGTGGGTGCAAACCTCACCCAACAAGCCGGTTTTGTGGGGTTGAGTTAGCCTTAAAGTCCACTTCTAACAAAAATAAAAATAACATTACATTTCAACACTTTTTAATGATTTAGAATGGTGATCCTTTGGATAATACCTCTGTCAAATATATGCTAGGTTAATACAAACAATTGGTCATTGATTTATCTGATATTTTGAGGATTATGAAAATTGTGTTTCATGTGTAACATAAGTTATTTATATTCCCTTGAATGTATAACCCTCTTATTTTGTGGAATATTCTTAGACGGCTTTTTCATCAAAGTTGATTTAATCCTAAATCAATTTTATTGCTGTACCACAATATAAAACTACATTTCAATAAGAAAACCTGAGCTGCTTGTTTAAATCAATATAGGGTCTCCTCATTTCAGTATTTGTTTCACATTGTATTATTGGCGTCATGATTTCTTGACTTTTATTGTAAATTTGGCCTATCTCCCAAATTAGACAACGTAGGGCAGAAAAATAATTAGGGTTTCTACATAAACATGTTTATTTGGGTTTTCTTGAAATGATCAATCATATAAAAACAAGAAAATTGGAAGTTCATGGGGTTTTCAAAAGGTAGGGAAATTCACATGTTGTTCGATGGGGGTTTAGGCTCAGTTGGTGAGTGAATTAATGCAAAAGGTAACGCAACATATTGTGAGACACTATTGTTAGAAGTCTCACATCGACTAGAGATAATGTAAAATATAATAATGGGTGCAAACCTCACCTTACAAACCGGTTTTGTGGGGTTGAGTTAGGCTTAAAAAGTTCACTTCTTAACATGATATCAAAGTCAGGTTAGAGCCTATCCTAGCGATATTTATTGTTTGTTGGGCATATTGTTCCACCCGCTATCGGACTACCCATTAATGTCTACTCTCACGCTCGAGATGTATATACCTCTGCGTGAGGAGAGGAGGGGGGGGGTTGGAAGTCCCATATCGACTAGAGATAAGGCTAATTTAGAGTATATAAGTGGGTGCAAACCTTACCTTACAAGCCAATTTTTTGGGATTGAGTTAGGCTTAAAAAGTCCACTTCTTAACAACTATGAGTAAAGGAACTACGACTATGTTTCCTTAATTGACGTGACTCACAACAATCTAGATAAATTGGACAAACCGGGAACAAGTTGCTTCAATTTGGCAAGACTGAGATGATCCAACTAAGCATGAAGAAGAGATGGAGACTCCATAACTATGCCAACATGTGTAGAAGGGCACAGATAACAAATGCCATGAGACTCGGTGCCAATTATTTGTCCCGAACTTCGGTCCTGTAAACAAATAAAATTTTTGGTAAAAGAAATAACACAATCAAGAGAACAGGTTAGACAAATAATGGATAATAAGTTAAAGAGGGTCCAGGGATATAAAGAACATTATCAATGGTTAAAGATGGAAAAAGATTAATAGCACCAACACCATGAGATAAGACCCTAGACCCATCAGCTATTGTAACCATAGTTAAATTATCCAAAGAGGATAAAGAAAAAAAACATATTTGTTACATAAATGGGATTTGTGGCACTTGAGTCAAGAATATAAGGTCCAAGGAAAGAAATTTGAGTTAGGCCAACAAAAGATATACTTGTGCATGCAAATGAAGCAGTGGAACTAGAGTTCTGACGATTCTCATACCATTTGAGAAATTCATTGAAAATAGCAAATTGGCCTGTGTTATCAAAAGAGGCAGCAAAAGAAGCCATGGAGAGAGAAAAACCCTAAAAAACCCAAGGTTCTCCAATCAAGGCAACAAGCACAGATCCTGAAAGAGAAGGAGGAGGCGACTTAAGTGCAGTTGTTCGCTATCCAGATGATACGTTTCTATCCTGGAAAGAGTACCCTCGTTTTTGAATTTGATAGGCTGTACCATAAACAAAGAAACTCAGAGAATAATGCGGAAATAAGATAGAGACTATCAAAAGCTTTAGGCTTTAGATACCATGTTAAATATAATAAAACTAGATATAGGATTAATCTCCTTTGTGTAAAAAATACACATAGGGTAATAAAAATGAGAATGTGGACTAAGTCCAAATAAAAATGAATATGTAAAAGTAACATAATTAACATAGGGACTATATTTCCATAATTAACATAAAACGCAATATATATAAGAATAAGCATCAAACTATATACATATGTGTGTGGGTGTGTTTTACTTGGGCCACGGAGGCATTATGAAAATATTCGCCAGTTTACCATTGGAGTTCACAAATAATGTAATGATTTCTCCAAAAAGAATATTTTCTTGGATTAAGGGAAGTCAATTTTATATTCTTAGTATGTTTATGAAATCCTGATTTGGAGGCAATGTGCAAAGCTGCTATATTATCACAAATGAATTCCATAATTGATCTTATTTCACAAAATTTCACAATATTTGAATTGAAATACTAATGATGTATCATAGAAGCAGCTATGTTAGGAATTGTGAACTGTTTCCTCTTCTGAATCATAAGATTCACGGACTTTAAAAAATTGTAATATACTTGAATCACAAAACTTTCATTTTACGTGTGGTCTATTTGTAGGAAGACTTTCATAATAGTTCCAAGTAATATCAGGCTCCCTTTTTGATTTACCCATTATAATGCAAAAGTCCAGTAGAAAACTCATTCAGCAGTAGCATGTGTAAAGCAAGGGAAGGGAGCAGCACTGCAGCACCACATTGTTCGGGAGTAGAAGGGAATATTACCAACGTTTATAGTTTATTAAATAGACACAAGGAAAAGACAAAGATAATTGGGTGATAGGTGTAGGCAGAGAAGAGAGATTATGGCTGAGAGTCTAGAAGTGAGGAAGAGGCAAAATAATAAGTGGATATGGCTGGAGGGAAAAGAAAGACCATTTTGCCTCTCTTCCTGCTCAGATTTGTGCAGAATTACAAAGCAGATATAGGGATTTTTCAAACTGGGTTGCATGACCCAACCCATTTCAGAGTGTGATTTGTGAGCCATTCCACCCACAATTCAGTGCACTGAATCAAACCAGAATTGTGATTCATTGATTCTGAAAGTGCTTTGAATGACGTCAGATTCAGGAGGAACAACGCTTATAGTTGTGATATGTATCGCAGGGGCAGAAAATGTATCATATCGTATGATACTAATAGTGTATCATATGATACTACCATGCAAAATTTCAATTGTTGAAGTAGTTTCTTCAACCATGTTAGTTCACACATATGACTAGCCAGAGCTAAGAAGAGTATCACTTGGTCCACAAGAGGTTTGAGCTAATCTGAAGCTGGAGTAGAGATTGATGTGTCAATGTAGGTTCTAGAATTTTGGTTTAAGGCCGAATTCAAGCTCTCAAAATTGACTTTGAAGTTGTGGACTACCTAAGCTTTATAGAGCTTTTTAAGTTATATCAATAATTAATGTAGAACTAAACCACCACTCTTTAGGCTACAATTCAAGGTAGTCCCCATTGAGGCCACAACTAAGGTGGGCTAGGAGTGATTGCAATCAAAGTAACTTTCGAACACTCTCCTTCACACATAGGGCTACCGCCTGGAGTGTGGCAAATGCATGTGGCCCAGCAGTGATCTAAAATAGGTCCTGATACCATTTTAGGATTTGGGTTTAAGATTCGATTTAACTCCACAAAATTAGCTTCAAAGATGAGAACTGCTCTAGCTTTATAAAATATTTGCAAGTCGTATCACTATATGATGTAGCACTAAATCACACCCTTGAGGCTGCAATTAAGATTCCCCCAAAGAGGCCATAACTAAGGTAGCTTAATAACAGTATGCTGAGTCAGTATTGGGCTTTTCTGGTGAGGTGAAGAAATGAGAGTCCTCAAAGAAAGTGACATTTGCAACATTTAAAAGCAACACATTGGAAGGTAACACACAATATCCTAGCTGAATCGGAGAATGTCAAGTTATGTTCACTTGTTGAACAGGCTGATAATTTATCAAAATCTGGAGAAAGATAATTAACAACATAGGTAGAACTAAAAATGCGAAGATTATCTGTAGTAAACAGAATGGAATAGAATATTTTATTATTAAGAAAATGAAAATTGATTTATCAAGTAGCCAGTGTTGAGAACAACGTTGCCCCAAAGTTTTAAAGGTATACCATGTAATAAAAGAGCATGGGCTGTGTCAAAATTGTTACAAATTTTCTTTTCTGCTATGCTATTCATTGTGGAGTATGTGGACAAATTGAATCATACCACATGTGGCCATAAAAGAATTAGCAAATGCAGAAAAACTATTCTTTTGAATTATCAAACATGTATAATACAACTTTTTTTTTTGTCCAAATTGGGTTTAAATTTTGTTGCTGAAGTTATAAAAAGTAATGAAAAACTATAGAAATTCTTCCGTTAAAGATACCCAGTTATTTCTTAAAAAATATTGAGCAAGTGACAAAGTAGCTGTACTCTTCGATGCAACTGACTTTAAATTCTAGTTGTTGCTGCCCTTTGTTTTATTTTGTTTTAGAAACATTTAATATCACATATATGACCTAATAATGCTATGCATTGTATTAGGTTTTGTTGTTCGTTTCTGTTTGCTCTGAAGTATTTACTCAGCTATGTTGCTTTCAGGGTTTTGTTTCAGCAGTAAACCATATGCGCTCATTTGTTCCTGCCATTTATGATGTAACAGTGGCAATTCCCAAGAGTTCACCTGCTCCTACAATGCTAAGACTCTTCAGAGGAAAATCTTCAGTGGTGAGCCTATCAAAGTAGACATTTAGAAAGAACAAAATAAAAGTAGATGCTATCAAACATGAGACTTCCACCAAGTTTCTCTTAATTTCATTGTCTTCATTATTCTCCTACAAGTAATTAATGTGCAGGATATTTTGATTGCAGAAATTAATAATGTCACTATAAATAAGAATTAGCTCAGGAGGCATAAAAAGGAGTGCATTTCCTGCTTGATGCGGGTCTTGATATATAAATGCCTTTCTGATCAATGTGTGCTTTGGTAATTTGGTAGCCATGAAGAAGGCGCATTAAGATTAGGAGTCCAATGCATGTGGATAGAATTGATTTCTTTTTTCTTCCTCAAATTGTATGCTATTTCCAGAACATATTTTTGTAGCATGTATGGAATAAAATTTCATTTTCTTTCTTTTGTTTTTGGTCTGATGGTATGTGAAGGCTAACAATGACTATAGTCAGAAAAGTTAATCAAATGACCATTGTAGGACACCTGATAATCTTATTTAACAGAACTTTATCCTGGAGATTTTGAGTAGGCTTATTTGTATTTATGGAAAACCATGGTATTGCCGGGGAATTTGGAGGCACTATTCTTGGTTGTTAAAGGAACAAGAGTTTTGACTTTGCAATTTGGTACTTCCGTTTTTACTTTAAAGAATAGCAGAGCTTTTAAGGATCCATAGTTTTCTATGTAGCCACCTAAGCGATTTGGTGCGTATGTTTTTAGCTTTTACTTTTAAGAATAAAGAAGCTTTTAAGGATTAAGAGTTCTGTGTAGCTTCCTGACCGAACAATATGCACTACTTCCTTATCTGTTTTTTCCTCAGTTTGCTTTTGTTCCGCAAGAGGATTTCTTATCTTTCTGACATAATCTTTATATATATATATATATATATATATATATATATTTTAGAATATATAGTTTAATTAAAAATTTACTCATTTTACCACCTTAGGTGCATGTGCATATTAAGCGACATTTGATGAAGGATTTGCCGGAAGAAAATGAAGCTGTTGCTCAATGGTGTCGAGATATATTTGTGGCTAAGGTGTGTTATTTGAATTTTTATCTGTTAATTGAAGCATGAAAGCCACTCTGTAGTTGTCCAAGTTTTTTTTTATTGATAACTGTGTAAATAATGTTACCATATATTAGTTCCCATTGTCTATTTGCAAGAATGTTTCGGTATATTTTGTAGCTTCTAATTCTCGTTGTACACTTTTGCACTTTTTTCGCCCTTATTCCTCTGGGACACCAGGATGCATTGTTGGACAAACATATAGCTGAGGACACATTTAGTGGCCAAGAGCTGCAGGATACCGGTCGACCTGTAAAGTCTCTTGTGGTGAGATACTTCTTATCATGTCTAACTTCACGTTCCTTATTTATCAGCCTTCTTCTATTGCATAAATTTTACACTTTCTGTCCTTTTCATAGGACCCAAATCAGAGGTAGGCTGGTCTTGTTATATAATTCAATCTAGAATGTCTCCAGCTTTAATTTGTTTTTCACAAAAATACCCTCTCAACTACAAGTATTTTTTTAAGTTCAATATACTATAAGTGGAATGCATTAAGATCTTTAAGTTCTTTGCCGTCTCTAACTCATGTATAAAAGTATTTGAAAAAACTTTAACACACATATACCAATAAAAATTAAAACAATAAATATTTTAACGATGAACATTTAGCATAATAAAAAACTAAAAAATGTTTACAAAGCAATAAAGGTAGGTTTTATTAACATTAACTTTGTTAAAAAGTAAACTTTAAACCTGATTCAACCCTACAAAATCATATTGTAAGGTGAGATTTACACGTGCTCCCACATCTCGAGATATATACATCTCGAGCATGAGACTTAACATTAGTGGATGGTTTGATAGCGGGTGAAATAATATGTTCAAAGGATAAACTTTAATCTGGTTATGATACCATGTTAAAAAAGGATCTTTAAACTTAACTCAACCCCACAAAACTAGTTTGTAAAGTGAGGTTTCCATCCACTTATATGCTCTAAATTGATCTTATGTTTAGTCAATGTAGGACATCCAACAAAGGGAAATTCTAGAAAAAATATATAAATTATAGACAAATTTAATACTACTAGCTACATATAAATTATTTTTTTCCTCATAAACTATTTTACTGTTGGAACAGGTTGTCATATCTTGGGCTTGTGTGGTTGTAACGGGGGCCATAAAGTTCCTTCAATGGTCTTCACTACTATCTTCCTGGAAGGGTATTGCATTTTCTGCAATTGGTTTGGGAGTTGTCACTCTACTCATGCACATCTTGATTCAGTTCTCACAAGCTGAGCGTTCAACCCCTTCCAAGGTTGCCCCAGCAAAGTCCCGGAATAGGGAAGAGATAGAGGCTAGGGATAACAAACAAGACTAGTTCACACAGGTTATCTGAATATTCTA
Organism: Vigna angularis; assembly: GCF_016808095.1. Classification (NCBI taxonomy): domain Eukaryota; kingdom Viridiplantae; phylum Streptophyta; class Magnoliopsida; order Fabales; family Fabaceae; genus Vigna; species Vigna angularis. The sequence goes on from NC_068972.1 coordinate 38,728,812, forward strand.
TACATAGATAGGGAATTCATCAGAGGTCATATCTTGAACTTGAAAATTGCACTTCAATGGTTTATCAAAAAAGTTGCATTAACGTGTCTTTAGGTACTCACTATTGTTTGTTTTGGAATTTCACCTCGTATGTGTTCATTACTGCGCATATACTACTCATTATTTTCAAATTAATTAGGATGAATTTGTATAGACAAATATATAGGAAAGGCGTACT